>NC_047675.1:12150363-13350363 GCF_011762505.2 Arvicanthis niloticus
GGGAGGGAGCAGGGAATGACATGGATTTTTGAAACCTCAAAGCTCTCCCAGTGACACACCTCCAACGAGGACACCCTCCTAATCCTTCCCAAACAGTTCCACCAATTAGATACCAAGTCGTCAAACATATGAGGCTATGGGGGCCATTCTCATTCAAACACAATGTTACCTGAATTCAATCCCTGGGACCCACACAGGCACACTAAATAAATAAATAAAATGTAATCTTAAAAATTTCAAGGAAATGGGTTGGGAGGGCAATTCAGTGTCAGAACCCTGCCTACAGTCTAGGGACATGGGTCCATGGTGAAGCACACACCTTAAACCCCACCCATTGGTGAGGATCTGGGGGTGTGACAGTGGTAGAGCTCTGGTTTTGCTTGTGGGAGACTCTGCACCTTGCCATAGTAATACACACACAACAGTCACACTCTTGAAGTGCTTGGCACCGAACCTACCACAAAAATCAGTTCCCGGTGGTTATTATTATTCCTGTTGTTATTGGTCCCATGAGTGTACCTTGATGGGCAGTCAAACTGCCCTAAGACACCATCACTTTGAGGGAAGGATTGGGGAGGGGGGGTACCCATGGCCTGTCCTCACCCTGCACCAGGTGCTGGTAGCTCCTGTCTGGGACCCAGGTAAGGCCACTGTCCTTGAGGCTAAAGCCAAGCTGAGTTGGAGAGCAGAAGGGTAGTTAGCTCCCTGGGACTTAAGAAGCTAGTGCAACCCTGGGCTTTAATGTCATGCCCAGACGTGGCCGGGGGCGGGTTTGCCCATGCGCGATGGATAATGACTGTGTTTCTTGTCTTGTCTCTTTCCATGCCTGCTGTTTAAACTGTATATTGGCGCAACGCCGTCTGAAAAACTCATCCAATCAAAATGCACTATGAAATCCATTTGTTCACCCATGACGTGGTCTGTGTGTCCATACACCAATGACTTACCTCCCAACCCACCGCCACCGCCACCGCCACCCCACTCCCCACTCGGGGAACCGAAACCCATTGGTTTTTTGGCACTGGTTACAAATCCACCTAAAAAATTAAATTAAAAAAATAAACGCTGAATCGCCTCCCCAACTGCCCCCGCCCGCCCGCTCCCCCTCCATCTTCAACATCTGCATCTAGAATCCGGTTGGTGTTACTTCTTTCTGAAGTGTAAATGCCTTACATTAACTGTGACTGCACTGCATGCCCCACCAGCTTTCCTGTGGATGCCTGCGTGCTCGACGCCCGCCTTCCCCAGCCACCCCCCCTCCATCTTCCACCCTCTCTTCCTCCCCTTTCCTAGACCTCCCTTCAGTTGGTTTTATTAGATTCCAGATTGGGGCTTCTGCTCCAATGCGTCTGTGTCATTTGCAAGAAAGGAATGCCCTCCCTCTACTAGGCCCCCAGGGTGGACCCAGCTTCCCATCTCACATCCCTATGCTCTGATCCATCCCAGAGCGACATGGTGGTGTCATAGAGCTGTGATCTCAGTGTTTAGGAGGTTAAGGCTAGCAGATTGCAGTTTGAGGCCAGTCTGGTCTATATAGCAAGTTCTAGTCCAGCCAGAGCTACAGTAACCCTGTTCCAAATAAATAGAGATACCCAATATTAACCTAAAGATCCCACGACTACATGCACACTCACACACGCAGCCCCTTATGTGTGCCACACCTACTCCCACAGCATTTCTTGCCCCCTTCACAGCCTTCAGTTGCTGTGATCCCCCATCTCTGCCCTTCTGCCCACCTCCATGGAGATATTCTGAAGGACCTCCAGTGGTATACCCACAGTAAATGTGCACCAGACACCAATGGGTCCGTTAGGCGCCACCCCCATCGCTTCCCTGCTTGGCTACCATTAGTAGAGGGAGGCAGACTTTGGACCCCTTGAAACTGTAAGTGCACTGCTGGAAGAACAGCCAACATTAGCAAGGTATTCCAGGCTCCCAGCCCTGTGGCCAGGAATAGGATGCAGAGGTCAAGGTCTGCAAGTGAGGGGACTTGGGTACAGCAGGTGGGGGTTGGTGGGAGGGGGCTGGGCATCCTGGCTTCATCCTGAGCTGTAAGAAGATCTGGGAGGATTTGAATCAGGCGCACTTCCGGGACTGATTAGACAAGATTACTGGAAGCGGGTGCCAGGAAGCCCTTGTGGGAGGTGATGGGGGAGGGGAGGTAGAGAATGGTAGGAGAGCCTTCTGCAGGGCCCGGGGAAGGGTAGGGCTGGGTGTCTCTGGAAAGCTAGAGATGGAAGTTAGTGGGAGGAAGCCAGGGCTTGGGGGGGAAGGGGGGACACCTCCACCCTTTAGATGTTCCAGCAGAACCCTAGTTAGGGGCCTGGGGCTTGATGGAAGAGCTGAGGGGGGTGGATTGGCACGTACCAAAGACTTAGAATCTGACACCTGCCCTTGAGCATGTCACTGGGGAGAGCACAAGGATCAGGATCCCACACACCTGAGTCTGCGTCTTCCACCGCTGTTCGGTTTAGCCCTGAGCACAGGGTGGGGGTCTGAGTAGAAAGAGGACGCCTCTTGGAAGTTCTGAGTACTAACAGAGACTCCATGCAGACTCAGGAAGAGCTGGAAGAGCGGATAAGGCCTAAGACCCTTGACTTCTCCAGGCCCCACCCCTCCTCCCGCCCTCGTGTGTGCGCATGCTCAGCAGCTGCTAGATCGTGTGTGCGCATGCTCAGCAGCTGCTAGATCCCTGCTTCTGCATGTGCCAGTTTGCCCCCTGCTCCAAACTGCTCCCAGGAACCCCTGCCTCTGCATGTTTGGCCGAGCCCACATGTTATGATCCACCCCATGGAAGGGATGGCTTGTTCTCCGGTGGGTTGAGGGAGAGGGTCGGGATGCTTCTTGGTCAGTGGTCCCGTCCCCAGGAAAGCTTGGTGGCCAGGCAGGACCAGGCATCAGGTCAGCGGGGCACGGTGGGTGACGCTTAGCTAGGTGTACAGGCTTATGTGAGACTCTTGGAACGGGCTCACAAGGGTTGGGCCTAAGAGTGTCCTGATGTAGGAGCCCAAGGCTATTCCCTATCCCAGAAGCCCAAGGCCACTTCTTTTGCCCCAGAGGCTTCTTACCAGACTCAGAAATTCTTTGAGCTCCAGTCACTGCCTCTCTGCTTCCAAGCCAGAGCTAGCTCAAGGCACAGGATGCCTCTGGGAAGCAGGCTAAATACAGTCAAAGACAAAGCATAGCGATGACCACCATTCAGCTCAGCATTTGGAAGTCTGAGGCAGGAGGGTTTCAAATTCAAGACCAGCCTGGACGATAGCATGACCCTTTTGCAATAAATAAATAATCCATTGTGCAAATAGGGACACATGAAAGTCCGGAAGGATGCTCTTGTCAAGGCCAGTGATTCATGCACCCTGATCATTAGGCCGCATTCAGTCTTGCCATGTGATGTGTCTCCAGGACTCCTACAGATCTTTAGACTGGAGCACCAAAAAGTTCCCTCCTAGCCAGAGACCCCATTCCCTCCTGCCTCGTGCCTGCTGGTAGTGACCATGTGGTCTCCAGGCAAAAAACTCAAAATGCTCTGTGGGCCAATCACCAGAGAGTCTGGGAAACTGGAGAGCTTCTGGCTAGACTCCAGGGGACAGCTATGAGAGGCCTGGGGGAGCCAAAAAGCCAGATTGGTGGGCAAAATGGGATTTATAAATTAACAACTTTGTATTTAAAAACAAAAATGCTTAGGCCCAATACATTACTTTCATTGGCTATATTGGGTCATTTTGCTGCCCATCACCAGCCTCCCGTGACGCCCCCCTGGAGAGTCCTGGGCCTTGCCCACAGTTTCCAGCCACTCTTCACTAACAGCCTGGGTGGGAAGCCAGAGGCAGTGACTAGACCTGGGTTTGGAGGACAGGCAGGGTCCACCTAGGGAAGTCCAGGGGCCAAGAGTAGTCTCACCTCCCCACCCGCAGCACCGGCCCCTTGGTAGGCCCTGGGCTGATCAGAACTCGCTCGCCCTGGGAGCTGAGACCTTCCTGCTTCCCGCAGGCCTGGTCCCGAGACACCACCCAGCCCCAGAAGCTGAGAAGCCATCCCTGAGAGGGGGGAAAAGGGCCCCTAATGCATCTTCTCCGACTCAGCGGGCAGCGAGGACTCACCCTGCAGCCGAACAGCCCCAGCTCCCTCCCGTCCTCCCCATTCCCGCTCGCCAAGGGGGTAAGAAAAGATGCCCTTCCGCTTCTCCCCATTGGCTCCAGCCGCTGCTCCTCTGGGCCGTGGGGTGAGGTCAGGGCGGGCAGGAGCGGGTGGGCAGCTCGGCAGGGCAGGGCAGGGCAGGGTGCCCGGTGAGTCCCAGGACAGATGCATTTCTGGCCCCGAGCGTAACATGCCCTCGGAACCGCACTTGCCCCCTAGGCCTGCGTGTGCTGGCGCCCTTCCCCCACCCGCCCGTGTCTGTGCTTTGTACTCTTGTGCTGGGTTCTGCAACTTGACCCGCTTGTGTCCTATCGTCTCAGTGCATTTGGTTGTTGGGAGAAATAAAAACCATCTCGATTTTTTTCCTGATTGGATGATTCGGATGTATTATTTTCTTTTTCGTGCTCTTTTGTTATCTCCTCTTCAGCCCTGTTCCTTTCTTCTCCTCCCCCTCCCCACACCTTTTCCCCACTTGCGAGTGGGCCTGGCTGGGTGGGCTTAAGCTTTTGAGTTGATATCTCTTCCTTACCCTATTCCCCCTTCCCCTCCCCCCACTCTCCCCCCCCCCCTTTTTTTTAAGTTACCCTCTGCTCCATTGCATTAACAGTGCTTTCTCTCCTCTCCCTCCTTATTTGGGGTGTGGCTTGCTTTTTTCCTATTGGTTGGCTTCATGTAGGGGCCTCTGTGAGTGTTGACTACTCTAAGCTCCTCAGGGTGGGTGGACGGTCACCTTTCTTCCTCATCTCCTCAGAATAACTTCATCAACCTGAGCTTTCTCCGCCTCTTCCGTGCTGCCCGACTCATCAAACTCCTCCGCCAAGGTTACACCATCCGCATTCTCCTCTGGACTTTCGTGCAGTCCTTCAAGGTGAGACAGAGCCGCCACGACGGCTGCTCATCTGGCCCCTAACTCCGGGTAAAATGGGGAAACCACACATGAGCACAACTCTTGTCTAATGTCTACACCCAGCATCTACAGAGCTCTGAAGGCCCTGTCCTGCACCCCAGTAGCCTGGGGCCCGTGATCACCTGACCCAGTTCAAACAGCTCTGGGCAAGCCTCTTGGCACCTTCCTCACTGCCTTCCTTCCTTCCAGGCCCTCCCTTATGTCTGCCTGCTGATCGCCATGCTCTTCTTCATCTACGCCATCATCGGGATGCAGGTGATCCCGCACCCTTGGGGTACCGGGGCTGCGGGAGGGAGCCTACATCAAAGGGAGCCAAGGTGGCTGTGGCTGCCCCCATCGTCACCCCCCAATTCTCCAGGTGTTTGGCAACATCGGCATTGACGGGGAAGACGAGGACAGCGATGAGGATGAGTTCCAAATCACGGAGCACAATAACTTCCGGACCTTCTTCCAAGCGCTCATGCTTCTCTTCCGGTGAGGGGCTTGGGGGAATTGTCCTTCCGTTTAGGTTGGGTTCAGTCCTGTCTTCATCCTGTGTGCTCATTACTCTTCTGGCTGAGGATGTGGTCCCTCGGACTCCCTCAGACTCCCTCGTAGGGTTGAAGTTAAGTACTGCCCAAATCTCCGCCCCTTCTTCCCAGCTATCCGGAACGGATAGAAGCATAGGAGAAACGTTACTGGTGTTACCTAGTTGAAGCCTCCTGACCAGCTTTTGAGATGGGAGTACTCCTGAGACCCTGTGTTAAATATGCTAGAAACAAAGACTAATTTGTGTCCCCCAAAGGAACACATTAACAAAACAAGACAGTTCTTTTCGTAAAGCATGCAATATGCAAAAAGACTCAAACAATTTAGCCAAGGTAGCTTCTGTCTTTTATCCCTGACATAGATACTGACTGTGTTTCATCCCTTTGGTGACAGCCACTTCACAAGCTGATGTGATTAGCCAGTCGGTGCAAAATTAGAAAACACGAGCTCTTGCTGGGCTAACTACTTTTAATAGAAGAAAAAAAATGTTTTTTGTCATCTCCCCCTCTGTTACAGCCCCTTCCCAACCTAGCCAACATATACGGACCATATGGAGTTTCTAGTTACAGTAAACTATTGTTATAATAAGTTTCTGGCTTAAGCATGGTCTAAGGTAAGCCCACCTTCCTAGAGAAAGTTCCTTAACCATTTGATTGACCTGGCCCAGCTGCAGTGAGGTTTTCACCCTGGATAGAAAGAAGATCTATTCTCTTGACTAGGAGTTTTGCCTCAACAGGCATTACTGCTTGGCTTAGTTTGGGTCTCCATTATTGTGATGAAACACCATGACTGAAAACAAGGAGCGGGAAGAAAGGGATTCTTTGCTTTACACTTCCTTGTCAGAGTCCATCATTAAAAGAAGTCAGGACAGGAACCCAAACAGGACAGGAACCTGGAGACAGGAGCTGCTGCCAAGTGTCTTAGTGAGGCTTACTATGGCTATGAGGAAACACCATGACCAAAGCAGCTTGTGGAGGAAAGGGCTTATTTGACTTACACTGCCACATCACTGTTCATCACTGAAGGAACTCAGGACACGGATGCAAATAAAGAAGGAACCTGGAGGCAGTAGCTGTTGCAGAGGCCATGGAGGGGTGCTGCTCACTGGCTTGCTCCCCCTGGCTTTTTCAGCCTGCTTTTGACCCAAGACCACCAGCCCAGAGATAGCACCAACTACATGGGCTGGTCAATCACTAATTAAGAAAATGGGGGTTGGAAAAATAGCTCAGCAGTTAAGAGCACCGACTGCTCTTCACCGACTCCTGAGTTCAATTCCCAGCAACCACATGGTGGCTCACAACCATCTATAATGAAATCTGGTGTCCTCTTCTGACATGTAGACATATATGCAGGCAGAACACAATGTATAAAATAAATAAATAAATCTTTTTTTAAAAAAAAAAGAAAGAAATGTCAGGCAGTGGTGGCGCACGCCTTTAATCCCAGCACTTGGGAGGCAGAGGCAGGTGGATTTCTGAGTTCGAGGCCAGCCTGGTCTACAGAGTGAGTTCTAGGATAGCCAGGGCTACACAGAGAAACTCTGTCTCAACCCCCCCCAAAAAAAAGAACCAAGAAAGAAAGAAAGAAAATGACCTACAGCTATATATGAAGGATGTGTGTGTGTGTGTGTGTGTGTGTGTGTGTGTGTGTGTTTCTTTTTTCCCCTACCAGTTTCCCCTCCCTCCTCTCTTCTCATTCCCTCCTCACCACCTCCCCCAACATCCACTCCTCCTTCAGAAAAGAGCAGGCCCCCCAAGGATATCAACTAAAAATGGCATATCAAGTTGCAGTAAGACAGGCACCTCCCCTCATTTTGTGGCTGGACAAGGTAACCTAGTATGAGAAAAAGAGTCCCAAAAGCAGGCAAAGAGTCAGAGACAGCCCCTGTTCCCACTGTTAGGAGTCCATAAGAAAACCAAGCTGCACAACTGTAACACATGCAGAGAGCCTAGGTCAGTCCCATACTTGCTCCCTGGTTAACAGTTGAGTCTCCGTGAACCCAAGTTGGTTGATTCTGTGGGTCTTCTTGCAGTGTCTTTGACCCCCCCTGGCTCCTGCAATCCTCCATCTCTTTTTCAGGATTCCCTGGGCTCTGCCTAACATCTGGCTGTGGGTCTCTGTATCTGTTTCCATCAGTTGCTCGGTGACACCTCTCTGATAACAACTGGGCTAGGCACCAACCAATGAGTATAGCAGAACATCATTAGGAATCACTTTCTACCCTAGGTCTCTGGGCTAACCAGCCTTTGGTTCCTGGCTCTCCAGGCAGTATCAGGGGTGGACTCCCTCTTCTGGCATTGGTCTCAAGCTGGACTAGTTATTGGTTGGCTGCTTCTATAATTTCTGTCTTTCTTTACTCCAGCACACCTTGTAGGCAGGACAAATTATAGGTCACAGGTTTTGTGGCTGGGTTGGTGTCCTAGTTCCCCTACTGGAAGTCTTGCCTGATTACAGATTCTGTATCCCCCATTGCTAGGAGTCTTGGGTAGAGTCACCATCGTGGATTCCTGAGAGTTTCCATTGCACTAGATTTCTAGCTTGTCCCAGAGATGCCCCCCCCCATTCCAGTTGCCTATCCCAGTATTTCCTCCCTCCATCCTCCCCACACCTGATTCCTCCCATTCCCATCCCAACCTCTGACCCCCCACCCGCCTGTGATATCTATCCTATTTACCTTTCACAGGGAGGGAGGTTCATGTGTCCCCCTTGAGCCCTCCTTGTTACTTAGCTTCTCCCAGTCTGGGTGGTAGCATGGCTATCCTGTACTTGACAGCTAAGATCCACTTCCAAGTGAGTGCATATCGTGTTTGTCTTTCTGGGCTTGGTTAATGAAGATATTCTCTTAGTTCCCTCCTCTCAGGTGACATTAGCTTGTGTCAAGTTGACATAAAACTATCCAGAAGAATACTATTTTATTATTCTCTCTGCTGAATTGGTAACCCTAGGATCACTTAGGAAACTGATCAAAGATCAGGGCCCCCAAAACAGTTCTGCATATGTCTTAGTCAGGGTTTCTGTTGCTGCAACAAAACACCATGACCAAAAAAGCAAGTTGGGGAAGAAAGGGTTTATTTGGCTTACACTTTCAGATCGTAGTCCATCATGGCAGGAAGTCAGGACAAGAACTCAAGCAGGGCAAAATCCTGGAGGCAGGAGCTGATGCAGGGGCCATGGAGGGATGCTGCTGACTGGCTCGCTTCCCCTGGCTTGCTCTGTCTGTCTTCTTGCTGAAGTCAGGACCACCAGCCTAGGCATGGCACCACCCACAAAGGACTAGGCCCTCCTCCACTGATCACTAATTAAGAGAATGCCTTATAGCTGGATCTCATGGAGGCATTTTCTCAATAGAGGTTCCCTCCTTTCAGATAACTCTAGTGTCAAGTTGACATCAGACTAGCCAACACAGCATATCTAGTCCCTAATTAAGGATGAGGCTGCTAACAAACACAAGGATAGTTTTGGCTTTTAGCCAACAACAACAAAAGAAAATGTGTTTACTTTGGGGTCTTTTTACCCTAAACTGCCTAGCTCCTGTTCTTAGCAGCCCCCTAAAGAGGTAACCCTAAATGCTATTGTGAATTTGTGGCAATAACCAATCTGGCTCCTGCCAGCTGAATTGGCAATATCAAGTGTGGTAGTTCTAGGCTACCCATCCAGAGAACACATCTGACCTCTACTGTTAGACAGGAAGGAAGGAACCTTTGGTGTGTGGAAAGAGATGTGACAGAGAAGTAAAAGCAAGAGAGATTAGCCTAGGCAGGGAACCAGAAGCCAGAAGCCATGTCCAGATCAAAGTCCCTCAGAATCTATAGATGGGCTCACAAGAGACCCATCTACTGGGCTCCTGCTCACTTTTCCTTTGGCCTACATAGCCTGACTCAACAGTGATGAACCCAGGGTCTATTTTCAGGCAGTCTGATAGCTGTTGGCTAGAATCACAGTGTGAGGTCCCTCCCAGATGGCTCTAGAGAAAGGAAAGTTGATGGTGGTGGTGGCACACACCTTTAATGCCAGCTCTCCGGAGGCAGAGACAGATGGATCTCTGAGTTCAAGTCCAGCCTGGCCTACAAATTGAGTTCCCTGACTCAAATAAATAAATAAATAAATAAATAAATAAATAAATAAGGAACTAGAGAGGTGGCTCAGCAGTTAAGAGCACTGGGTGCTCTCTGACATCATCACACAGACATAAATACAAGCAAAACACCAATGCACACAAAATAAAAATAAATAAATCATTCAAAACAAACAGGAAGACCTGAGCAGCACTTGTTTGTTTGTTTGCTTGAAACAGGGTCACACTGTGTATCTCCGGCTGTCCTGGTACACTCTGTAGATAAGGCTGGCCTTGAACTCAGAGATCTTGAAAGATCTTTGCCTCTGCCTTCCGAGTGCTTCGACTAAAGGCATGCACCATTGCGCCTGTACAAAGTCTGGGAGAGCAACCCCTTGCTCTTCCGTCATACTTTCTTGTTGGGCAGCTAAGACTACGCAGATGGCTAAAATTGATCACTTTCTTTGTTTCTTTTTTCCCTCTGGTCAAGCCCAGTGAAGGGTCTGGTCCTCGGGGATCACTGTCCAGTGAAGGGTCTGGTCCTCGGAGATCACTGCCCAATGAAGGGTCTGGTCCTCGGAGATCACTGCCCAATGAAGGGTCTGGTCCTCAGGGTCCACCAGCTCCTTTAGTGGTTGCTCCATTACATGAGGACAAGGCAGAGGCCTTGCTTGAACAGGGCTTCACTGGAGGCATGGACACTCTATGTGTTGACTCCTCTTTGAAGGCAGAACACTGGTTAGAATCACTGGGTGGGTCTCCATGGCCTCCCTGAACAAGAGAGCAGGTGACTCCCCATAGTTACGGGATACTATTGGAGATGCCCCATAGTGCCCTGGAATCTAATTGACCTTGGAAGGAAAGGCGGGAAATATTGTCTTTTGATCCCTCTTCCCACACCAGTATAGCTCCAAGTATGGCTATTGAATACACAGAAGGGCAGTTACACCAGTCGGGTATTTAACTACTGTGTTTGCCTGGACAAAAACAAAACAAAACAAAACAAAACAAAACAAAAAAACAAGTCACTTTTACGAGAAACATGCATTAGGCAAACATGTTTGTTCTTTTCTAAGCCGGTCATCAAGAGTAGATCAATAGCACCGTTGATTTAAACAGACATTTGACATCGATGCATTGAACTTTGATCTTAGAAATGTTGTTACATGATCTCTAAGTCTCCCTTTCACAAACCTTAAGTAACCGATTCAGACCCTCATAACTTGTATAGACTTTCAAGTTTTCCTCTCTGGAAACATCCAGCCATATCTAATATCTTAATCTTCATGCACAACGCCCCTTGACTAAAGCTAGTTCCATTTTTACCACCTACTAACATTTCCTTTTGCTATCAGTTCTCTTTCTTTACACCATGAAACATAATAACATTAACAAATACGTTTACCACCTGTTGGGAGAATTCCCCCCAGAAGAATAAGCAGTATCTATCCACTTCTCATAAGGCTTTTTTGGTTTTTTGGTTTTTTTGTTTTTTTGGGTTTTTTTGTTTGTTTGTTTTTTTGTTTTTGTTTTTTTGTTTTTTTGTTTTTCGAGACAGGGATTCTCTGTGTAGTCCTGGCTGTCCTGGAACTCTCTGTAGACCAGGCTGGCCTCGAACTCAGAAATCCGCCTACCTCTGCCTTCCAAGTGCTGGCCCGGCCTCATAAGGCTTTAAGAGGTCACCTTGGGGGACAAATGGCTTTGTAGGGCTTACTCAGAGGCCATGGTGGAGGGCTTACTCACAGGCCATGGGGGAGGGCTCACTGACAAGAGTGTGCGTGACCCAAAGCCACACTGGAAAGTCTGCACTCAGAATGGACAATGGCTTCCCCACAGCTCCATAGGGGCCTCTCTCTCTAGTCTTCCCCTGCCTTTCTACCCCAGCTCCTCCCCAAGACCTCAAGGTCAAGTGCAGTTAGGGCAGAACTGTACACAGCTGGCTGGGAGGAGGGGCGGATACTCAGTGAGGGTCCAGTGGCCCTGCCACGCCCTCCTCCGTGAAGGAACGTCAACAACAACAACTCCAGCGTGATCTTTTTTAAAGATTTATTTATTCATTTATTTGTGTGTGTGTGTGTGTGTGTGTGTGTGTGCATTCACACGTGCACACACATGTACCTCTGTGTACATATGTATATCAAATGCATGCAATAGCCCTCAGAGGTGAAGGAAGGGGTCAGAGCATTGTCAGTCTTCTGAGTTAGCACTGCAGGATGTTTTAAGGCCTTGCTAGCAGCAGAGAGCTCCACCTCTGATGGACTGAACTCTGAACAGCCTCAAAGAAGCCTATTTATTGATTGTTACATAAAAGGCCTTTTATCAAGTCAGTTCCCACTTACTGAACCCTCTTATCTGATCTAGGAATTGTCTGAAGGAAACATTACCTAAGCAGTTCTCAGCCATTCCTGGTTCGCCAGAAGTGTTTTGCAACTGAGGTCATGCAAAGGCTCTGAGATTCCCAAGGAAGACCAACCCCACAAATCCTAAAGAGCAACCACTGATAATTTACAAAAGATTGCTACAAGGCCTAAGTGGCCATCACGTCAGAGTAAATGCTAGGGGCAATGACTCTTCTAAAATTCCACTCCAGAGCACCTAGTATTGGAGTTATTGTAAGCTGCCAGTGTCGAGGCTGGGGACCAAACTCTGGTATCCTGCAAAAGCAGCAAGCCCTTTGTGTTGTTACTTCCTGAGATATATAACATGTTCACATCATTTCCCCCATTCCCTCTCCTTCCTCCAAATCCTTCCCATTCCCCTCGTTACTCTCTTTTAAATTTATGGCCTCTTTTTTTTTTTCACTAATTGTCATTATTTACATACATATATTCCTAAGTGCCTAAGTATAGCCGGCTGGCTCAGCCTGTATAACGTTGTTTGTGTGGGTGTTGAGCATGTGGTATTGGATAACCTATCAATGTGCCCTTCTCTGGAGGAAACTCTTTCTCCTGTTCTCAGCATCTGTTAGCTGCCTGTGGTTCTCTGCAGGGCTGAAGCCTCCCACCTGGCCTGCACTATCCACAGTAGCCTGTCTGTTGTTGTCCTCAGGGAACCCTCTTGGCTGCTGAGCTGTCTCTGTAGCCCCTGTGATGCTCCTTCAAGAGCAGACACAGCTGGTCTCAAAAAGATGACAGTTGTTTGCCTTAGAGGAAGATACTGTACACCACCTTCAAAGAAGAAAGCCCAGTCTAAAACTACACACTCAGGATAGTGTAAATAATAATAACAATAACAACAACAATAATAATGGCCTACTGGTGCCCACCTTTAATCTCAACACTCAGGAGGCAGTGACAAGTGGATCTCTGTGAGTTCGAAGCCAGCCTCGCAAAGAACAACCTCCAGGACAGCCAGAGCTACCCAGAGAAACCCTTTCTCAAAAAACGAAACAAAACAATGTATTAAAATAGTTAATCCTGATTTAAAACCATAGTAGTCTGGGTGGCATTTTTACCCAGTTAGAAAAGCAGCTGTCGGGGGCCATGTGGCCTAAGGAAGTGTCAGCTCTAAGTATACTCTAAGGACTGTTTTCCTTCCTCCCCCAAATCCAGTCCATGACCTCCCAGGTTCTCTGAGGAACATGTAGAGAGTGAAGAAGGGAGAAGCTGTGCCCAGAGAGAGTGGAATATAGTGAGCTAAGCTGAGGTTCATCTCTCCTTAGTCCAGCAGAGGAGGGTATATTGAGTAAAGTGGGGGAACCTCTGGGGCAACAAAAACCAGGTTCTTTGTCTGGGGATCTTGACCTGATAATTTCCCATTCTTGTCCTCATCCTGACCTCCATCCCTCAGGAGATGTCTCACATCCAAATTGAGAGTCCTTTAGAGCCACTTAGGGGTGCAACCCCTGTTCACCCCAGACACCACCCCCATGTCGTGACTGCCAACTGTGATGTGCACTTTTTCTGGGGCCTTTCCAGTCTTACCTGAGACCCTGGGAGCCACCACAACACACCAGATGTGTCTCCCAAGGGAGGGAGTCCGAGCACTCTCTCAGAAGGATTTGAAATTCAAGACAAGTCCCAATTTGTTAGAAACAAAGAATAATCTTCATGTTCCATAAAGGAACACACCAACAACACAGTTGTTCTTTGTAAAAAGTATGGTCCAAAACCCAAACCAGTCTAGCAAGCAAAATGGGACCAAGATGGCTTCTATCTTTTATCCCTGACACAGGTAGTGACAACATCCCATTGGTGGGAGCTTGGCTTCACAGTCTTATGATTGGCTAGTTGTCACAAAGATGGCAGTTCAAAAAAGATAATGCCTTGTCCAGCTAACTTTGATTTAGAAAAAGTTTCTTCCACATATGAGGGAACGAGGCCTTATGGATGTTTGGGGTTTGGTAGGTTTTTTTGGGGGGGTGGGTTTTGTTTTTGTTTTGTTTGTTTGTTTGTTTGTTTGGTTTTGAGTCAAGTTTTCTCTGTGTAGTCCTGGCTGTCTTGGAAGTTGCTCTGTAGACCAGGCTGGCCTCAAACTCCAGATCTGCCTGCCTCTGCCTCCCAAGTACTGGGATTAAAGGTGTGCACCACAGGTCTAGCTAGATGTTTGGTTCTTAATCCTGACTGTGTGTAGGATGTTCCTTGAGCCAACAGATGCTGGCTGAGTAGCAAGTGTGTCCCTCACGACTCGTGGGAACTAGGCTACAGCTAAGAACATGGCAGAGGAAAAGTTCAAACACTGCCCTATAGAGCATACAGTCTCTAGAGGAACCGTCGGTTAGCTAATTATCGAGACCACTAAAGAGGATAAGACAAGGTTCAGAGAGAGGGGGGAACGGAGTCGTGGTGCTCACCTGCAGTCCCCGCACACAGAAGATGCAGGCAGGAGGACTGAGAACTTGAGACCAGCCTAGGCTAAATAATAAGATCCTGTAAAAGAGAGAGATCCTGGGAGGGACATCTAGGCAGAACACAGAGCAGACGCCCTGAGGCAGGAACTGATGTGCTTGAAGACAAGGAAGAGTCTGGCACACCAGAAGCAGCAACCTGGAGACAGAGCATTATGAGATGGGCCCTCAGAGAGAAGAAAGGTTTTGAATCACACAGGTGTCCACAGACGACCACCGCCATCCAGCGCCATCCCAATCCCACCACTTCAGTGCTTGCTGTGGACTCTCTTCTATTTTTCTTACATTTATAGAGTTCTAGTGGGTGTGGTGCACCTGTTGTGGCACATAGGCAGAGATCAAGGACAGCTTGTGGGAGTTAGTTCTCCCCTTTTTATAGTGTGGGTCCCAAGGATCAAACTCAGGGGAGGGACAAGCCTTGTGACAAGAACCTGTGCTTACTGAACTACCTCACAAACCCCTCCCTGTGGACATTTGAGGCACAACCAGGCTTGGACATGGCACTCTGAGCACTAAGGGAAATGGGGTGGTCCCTGGGACTTGCTATGCATGACTGGCTAGCCCAGAGCCTCAGTCCTTACCCTTCTAGGGAGGCAGTAGTGTCCATTTGGGGCCAGAGCCCAGGTCACTGACACTGCATATCCTCAGGAGCGCCACAGGGGAAGCGTGGCACAACATCATGCTCTCCTGCCTCAGCGGGAAGCCGTGTGATAAGAACTCCGGGATCACGACAGCAGACTGTGGCAACGAGTTCGCATACTTCTACTTTGTCTCGTTCATCTTCCTTTGCTCATTTCTGGTGAGTCTGCACACGCGGAGGGACATGGCTCACCCACCCTGGCACTGACTCGGGCCAACGTGGTGACATCCGGATGGCTGGCTGTGGGTCTGTGCACTACAGGATGTTAAGGAACACCATGGCTCCCTTACTCTGAGCCAGTAGCAGACAGTGCCTCCTGCAGAGAATCTGAATTTGGCCATGGTGGGAGGATTTGGACCATAGCAGGCCTGGCTTTGGCTCCAGCTCACATAGTCCCCTACCTCCAACTGTGCCATCTCCCTCAGGCTTTGCCTCTGTGTGTGTCCATCCATCTCTCTCTCCCCATTGTCATTGGCTTCCACTTCCATTGGCCTGCGAATGGGTATCTTTTGTGTCTGTTTCCTTTCCTCATCTGGTCTCTTCCTCTTTCCCTTGGGTCTCCGTGTCCCTGCCCCACCCCTACGGTCTCCTCTCTCCTCCCATTGGCCCCCAGATGCTGAATCTCTTTGTTGCTGTCATCATGGACAACTTCGAGTACCTCACCCGAGATTCCTCCATCTTGGGCCCCCACCACCTGGATGAATACGTGCGTGTCTGGGCAGAGTATGACCCTGCTGCCTGGTAAGGAGGCATCTCAAATCTTCTGGCTGTATTGTCCACCTCCTCCTGAAACTGGGCCAAGAATGAAATCAGGTCTCAGGTGTGGGACACTGAGTCCTAGGATCTCAGCAGGAACCTCATGAGTGAGTGCAGGGTAGGAATCATGGCGTTATTATGAGTGAGTGCAGGGTAGGAATCATGGCGTTCTCATGAGTGAGTCCAGGAATAAGAATCATGACGTTCCCATGAGTAAGCCCAGGCTAGGGATCATGACATCCTCACTACCCCATGTCAAACACACTCCTTGCCCAAGCCTTTCTAGATGGAGGTAGTCAACTATGAACATTCTGAGGCTCCCCAACTCCCACAACTCCTCTGGTCTCTTATATAAGGCCTCTGGGTGGTAGCCTACATTAAGGACCTCTGGCCTTCATTCACCAGGGAGTGTAGAGGCAATGCTGGCCCACCTTGGCACATGCCCTAGGGTCAGAGTGGCAGAATCCATTTCAAAACTTAGAGCAGGTTTGGACATCGTGGCACATGTGGGCAATCCCAGCACTCAAAAGGCTGAGGCAGAAGAATCAGGAGTACAGGGCCAGCCTGGGCTACAAGTGACTTTGTTTTTAAAACAATCAAAATAAACCAGGCATGGTGGCACACACCTTTCATCCCAGCAAACAGGAGGCAGAGGCAGATGGATCTCTGAATTTGAAGCCAACATGTGGCACACAGAGTTTCAGGATAGTCAGAGCTATACCTAGAAACTGTTTCAAAACCCAATGACGATGATAAGGAGGAAGAGGAAGAAGAGGAGGAGGAGGAGCAGGAAAAGCAGCAGCTTACAGAAAGAGGCGAACATGGTGGTATACAACTATAATCCCAGCTTTTAGAAGACTGAGGCAGAAGGATCAGGAGGTTGAGGACCATTATCCTCCACTTTCATATAGAATTTTTGAACTAGCAAGATGGCTCAGTGTGTAAAGGCACTTGCTGCCCAGCCTGCCTACCTGAGTCCACTCACCAGCACCTAACCACATGATGAGAAGCAACTCCCACAAATTGTTCCTATGGTCTCTCTCTCTCTCTCTCTCTCTCTCTCTCTCTCTCTCTCTCTCACACACACACACACACACACACACACACACACACACATACACACACAACACAACACAGTGTAATTTCTTAATTTAGAAATGGGTCTGGAGATACGGCTCGGTGGTGAAGAACACTTGCTGCCCTTGCAGAGAACCCGGTTCAGTGTCTTAGACCCAGCCCATGGGTCTTAAGACCTCTTCTGGCCGCTGTAGGCACCCACACACATGTATATAAGTAAATGTGCACTTCTTGTTAAAATCAAGATGTCAAGGTCTAAGAATGTGGTTGAGTGGCAGACTCTTGCCTAGCCTACTTGAGGCTCTTAATTCCATCTCCCATGCCTTGAGAAATAAAATAAGGCCTTCGGGCAGATCACACAGGAATGGGGGAGGGGAAGCTTGCATCCTGCTGATGAAGGCAAGGTTGAGTTTCCCTGTCTCACAGACACCCCCAGCACACCCTCTGCTAACAAACAGGATCTCACAACATCTTAGACTATGTGGAGTGGACTGGGGCAGTGGCTCTGAAGTGGCAGAGCAAGGGTTCTAGTTCATTCTGGGCACAGGGCTGAAGGAGTGTTAGTGGGGGTGGGGGGGTCCCCTAGTAGTCTGTGCTCTGCTTCCTTTGGCCTCAGGCCTGGAGGAGAGGCCCACAAGAAAATGCAGAGAGCTGTCTGTCTGTCTCTCCCATGGCTGCAGCCCCAGACAAGCCGTCCTTGAGTTGGAAAGGCTTGGGCAAGGCATGTTGCTGGGGCTGGTTTGGGGGCTTTTTTTAACTCTTCCTTTTTGATTTTAGGTCACTGCAGTGGGATGCTGTCCCCTCCTCTAGGCCACATACCCACCCACACCAGTGTAGCCATGTAAATGGCAAAGGAAACAGATGCACAAAGGAGCCCTGGGTAGAAAGACCACGGCCTAGAATGTCCAGCACCCACACCCCATAAAAACTTCTGTCCCTGAGGGCGGGTGCATAAATGCCTATAAACACATCAAAGCCTCTACCTGTCCCAGGTTCCCACTCCTTCAAAAGAGGAGGCCTCAGCCTCATCTCCCTGGTCCCTCTGTGTGCTTGGGGAGCCCTTCTCATGGGGACCAACCCAGGACCTCCACTAACCCCTCTCTTCTCCTTTCAGCGGCCGCATTCACTATAAGGACATGTACAGTTTATTGCGAGTAATATCGCCCCCTCTCGGCTTAGGCAAGAAATGTCCTCATAGGGTTGCTTGCAAGGTTTGACTTCCACTAAAACCTGCTAGCATCAATGGAATGAGTGTGGCTTGGGGTCTTCCATATATATATTTCATATATATATATTTCTCAAAAACAGAGCCATCTCTCTCTCTCTTGCATTAAACTAGCAAACTCTTAGCCTCCAGAATGCGGCCATGCAGACTCCTCGAAGCATGGGACATACCTCTCTGTTCCTTCTGAACATCTGTGCTTGCTCTTAGCTGAAGCTGCCCATCCCGTGGTCTCAATGACACCCCCAAATCAGACGCATCCCTTGGGGGAGTTGTAATTTTGCATTTCCCTATCCTAACTCCCTCCTCCCCACTCCCTGCCCCCTGAAACCTCCAGCCCTCCTTCCCACCGGCCATGCCCTGCCCTAGCTTCTCACCCAGGCCCCCTCAGAGACCAGCCTCAGCCACACCAGACACTTGGCCCCTGAACAGTAAGACCCTCCAGCTCTGCACCTGCCTGAGCCACAGCTTGGAGCCCAAGTGGAATCTGACTGTTTCTCTTTTCTCTCTCTCTCTGCCTGCTTGTAAGCAGTGAAATAATCATTTTTAATTACCTTTTCTTCCATTTTTTCTCCTCTTTTCCATTTATTTAATATATCCATTTTATTGTTCTCTGCCTCTTTCTCTATTTTTTCGGCTCGTGTGGTTTTTGTTTTTTCTCTTTTTTTTTTTTTTTTCTTTTTTTCTGTTTCTTCTCCGCCTTTCCCCTCACCCTTTTGGTTCTCTGCCCCACCCACCCGTCCTGTTTTTTGTTTTTGGTGCTGCCAGGGGTCGCATGCCTTACCCGGACATGTATCAGATGCTGAGACACATGTCCCCGCCCCTGGGTCTGGGGAAGAAGTGCCCGGCCAGAGTGGCTTACAAGGTAGTCTATCTTTGCCAACACCGATGTCCCAGAGCTGGGGATTTTTCGGTGGTGACTACAACACCCAACGAGTCTTCTGCCAACATTCCTCTTCTTTTTTTTCTTTTTTTCTTTTCTCGAGTAACTGAGTCCTGAGCGTCCCTCGACTCTCAGCAGCGCGCTGTGTCCTTTCTGATGAGTGTCTGCGTGTTTTGAGACTCCATTATGGCCGACAAGCCACGGGGAGGGGGAGGGAGCACTCCAATCCCCTAGCACCCATGTGACCACCCTTGGGAAGCCAAATTGTATGTCTCTGTCCATCCAAAAACACACCCCGCCCCCCTCCCCAGGCCCAGGCCAGACTGTTTTCTGCCTTGAGCCCCTAGGCCCTGGCCTCCCCACCCACATCTGAAGCTGACCTCTGACTTAGGGCTCGGGAGATGTGACACCTCTCACAGCTGAGTTCCCCCCCCCTCCCCTTGCCCTGGAGTTGTCTCCCCAGCACCTGAACCATGCCACCCATCTACCCAAGATGCCCCAACATGCCTCTCCACTCCATTGTTTCAGCAAGCAGGAGGGCTGCAGCCGCCCCAACCCCGAACGTGGTGCACCAATCAGGCCTTGCACGCTGCCTTGGAGGGGCCTGGGAGTGGGTGGGGCGTATGCCAGCTGAGGGAGCGAGGAGATTGCTGCTCCTCTAGACTTCTGTCCTGGAATCTCCCCCGGCCCTGGAGGACATCTGCTCCCTCAGTTCATCCTCGAGATGGCCAGGGATGACCTTCAAACCCCATGCCCCAGAAGTGACTCCGTATCCCACCCAGCCTTCCCTTCCATCTTTGTCCCCTTCTCCCTTCAGTACTACCCCAAGCCCTGTGTGGCAGTTTCCCTCTCAGATTTCAGCCTCTCCCCACAAGTGTCCCTCTTGTCCCCTCCTATCCTGATCTCTGTATGAAGCCACCATGCACTTGAGGCACATTTGTGTACATTCAAAGTAGCGTGTTTTCCGCGGAACACTGACTGCTGTTAAAATGTGCTACAGCAATCTGTGATTTCTCAGCTCAGAGCCCGTTGTGCAGTGCACGCCGGCCCAGCGGTACACAGTGCCCTCCTTTATGTTTATCCACTGCCTCCTTCCCTGCCCAGCTCCAGCATCCACTTCCTACCCTGCCCTTGGTTTACTGGTTCCTACTCTGTGATCCCCTGTTGAGCCCCCGGACTAGCCCTTAACTTGCCTCACTCCCCCAGCCGATGGCATATCAAAGTCCAACATTTCCCCTTCCCAAGCTACCAAGCAGGACAGAGCCCCTGTCTGGGACACAGAATTCCCTCCCTGGGCCTCAGGAATGCCCCTCGCCCCCTCTCCCTGCTACTGCACAGACAGCCATGATCCGGCGAGCCCCGACAGTCACTTCCCACGGAGCTATGAATGAGTCTCGAGATTCCGTCTGCATGTGCCCGTTTGTACCGCTCTGTGTAGGCCTCGCTGCATGTCCACCAGGGGCCTGCGTGGGGAGGTGCCTGCCGCTTCTGAGGATGGAATGCTGCGGCTGGGTGCCTATCATCTGCCCGTTCTGGGCCGAGCAGGGGGTGGGGGCAGGGAGCGGCGGCTGTGGCCGTGGACCCCACCTCGAGGCTGCTGCACGCACATGCTGCTGACATCTGCCTTCTGCTCTTTCTCTTTGGGTAGACGTGAAAGGGAACCTCTGAGAAGAACTCTGAGGCAGGGCAATAACCTGGGGCAAGAACTCTGGACCCCTGGACCTCAGGTCCCACAGGCAATATTCAAAACAGAAACAAACAAAACAATTGGGTTAACAGTGGTGGCAGGCCCTGGATTCCCAGCTACTCAGGAAGCCAAGGCAGGAGAAAGATTGTCTTCAAAAAGAGAAGGGATGACAGGTGGGGACAGCAGCGGGCGGAAAGCCCTGGATTCTTTGTTGCTCCATATGGGGGAAATGAGAAATTCTGCACTGGCAAAGGTGACCATAGAGGGAGTTGCCCCGACTTCAGAGTTCTTCATGGGGCTTCCTAGGTCAGGTGAATTTGGCTTTCGAGGTGCTGGCAGGGCCTAAGAATGACTGTCCTCATCCGGGGTTTTCTGTAGAGACTCCTGCGGATGGACCTACCTGTAGCAGATGACAACACGGTTCACTTCAACTCCACCCTGATGGCTCTGATACGGACCGCCCTGGATATCAAAATTGCCAAAGGTAAGGCAAGCTGCCGCCTTGGGAGGGGGAGTGGGGGGGAGGCAGATGGTACCTTGGAGGGGAAAGCAGAAGGAAGCCAGGATTCCCCTTCCTGGTGGGTTTTCAGAGGGACCACTGTCCTTGTCTAGTTCTTCATTCGTGCATCCATGCAAACATTCAGTGCACAGCTCAGGTGTGCCAGACACCCCTCCAGCCAAAGGGGTGCAGCAGTTTACACGGACAAAAAAAGACCACCCCAGTCTCTGACGTAGGCGGTACCATGAGCTGTGTGGGCATAGAAGGGAAAGGAACCGCAGGATGAAACCAGCCTGTGTGCAAAAGCCCTAAGACTTGAGACTAGAAGCAGGGGAAGAAACCACGTGGGGTCCTGCTGAGCTGACTTGGCCTTTGAGTAAGGAGACACTCCTCCCCAGGCCCAGGATCCAGGGGGGGAAAGGTGAGATCTAACCCAGGTTGCATCAGAATGATGTCTCGTAGTTTAAGGACACAACTCAGTGGGAAGAGGGGGTTAGAGCCTGCGTTAGCCTTTTTTTTTTTTTTAAGATTTAGTTATTTATTTTTTTATTTTTTATGTATATGAGTACACTGTTGCTGTCTTCAGACAGAACCAGAAGAGGGCATCAGATTCCATTGCAGATGGTTGTGAGCCACCATGTGGTTGCTGGGAATTGAACTCAGGACCTCTGGAAGAGCAGTCGGTGCTCTTAACCACTGAGCATCTCTCCAGCCCGAGCCTAACTTTTGATACTGTCATGAACTAGCTGGTACTGGGTGCTTTATAAAGAAGAGACAGGATGGCAAGATGGTTCAGTGAATAAAAGTGCTTGCAACCAAGACTAGCTAGTCTATAACCTGAATTCAGTTGCTAAGAGCTGTTTTCACCCTTCCGTGTGTATACATATACAACCTGCCCCCCAACACACCTAATACACACACAGAGAGAGAGAGAGAGAGAGAGAGAGAGAGAGAGAGAGAGAGAGAGAGAGAGAGAGAAATGTAATTTTAAAAATATCTCCGAGAGTTCTGGATGCTCTCAAGAGACGACATAATCAAATTTTCCAGCCAGACAGCTCAGGTAAGGCCAGAGCTTCCTCCTCTCTAGGATCTGTAACATTTTCTTTGAGATAGAATTTTGTTTATTTGGGGATTAGAGAAAAGAGTAAAATAAGAGAGCAGAAGGAGGCTGGGGGAGAGGAGAGACAAGTGTGGGCAGCTGAGGAGAGCCTGACTCCTCAGGCTCCGTCCTCAGGTCACAAACACCCTCTATCCCTTTCTTATATACTTTCTGACATTCCCTTTCTCTCTTTTTTTATTTTTTAAATTAATTAATTCATTTACTTATTTTGATTTTGGGGGACAGGGTTTCTCTGTATAGCCCTGGCTGTCTTGGAACTTGCTCTGTAGACTAGGCTGGCCTCGAATTCAGAGGTCTGGCTGCCCCTGCCTCCAGAGTACTGGGAGTGGCATCTGCTCCCTCTCTTTTTAAAATGTTGATATGATCTCTAACGCTCCCTTAGTTTCTTCTAAACGAGCAATTTCAACATTTCTTCTACTTGATTCTCTTAGCCTCCAGCTGAGCGGGCTGCGTTGTTGTTTTTGGTTCTGTTGCTGGTACTTTCACTCCAGTGCTGACAAAAAGTTTTAGGGATAGGAGCAGGATGGTGGTGGCATATGCCTTTAGTCCCATTGGACCCTATATTGTCATACTGTACCCCAGGCTAGCCTTAACTCACAGAAATCTACCAGGCAGTAGTGTTGCATTCCTTTATTCTCAGTACAATGGAGGAAGAAGCAGGCGAATTTCTGTGAGTTTGAGGCCAGCCTGGTGTACATAGCAAGTTCCAGGCCTACACAAAGAAACCCTATCTTTAAAAAACAAGGCTGGGCAGTGGTGGTGCACTCCTTTAATACCAGTACTTGGGAGGCAGAGGCAGGCAGATTTCTGAGTTGGAGGCCAGCCTGGTCTACAGAGTGAGTTTCAGGACAGCCAGGGCTACACAGAGAAACCTTGTCTCGGAAAAGAATTAAAAAAGACAAAACAATACCCTCATAGAGATGTGACCGTCACTGCTTCCTAAGTGCTGGCATTAAAGATGTGGCCACCACATCCAGCTGGACTGTGAATCAGGTTGTCCTTGTCGCTATTGCTTGCCTGTTTATTCCTTTGTTTGACTTGGTCTCTATGTAGCTCTGGCTATCTTAGGACTCACAGCTGGGCTCAGCTGGCAGAGGTCCACCTGCCTAGGCCTCCTGAGATTAAAGGCATGGCCACCGTGCTCTGCTGGCTGCTCGAGGCCTCAGTCTGGGGTCACCTCCTCTCATGGTCTTAGGTTTGTCTTTCATGCTGGCAGAAATATGAAGGGGCAAGGTGCCGGGTGATCGCCTCTGTGGTGTATACACAACCAACCGTGTAAGATGCCTTCCAAGCCAGGAAGCTGTGTATTTGTTGTGCGTGCGCAGCTCAGGACAGACCACACCAGACCAAACGGTTCCAAGTGAGGTTTATTCAGACGATGGGCAAAGGTGGGGGCAAGAAGATGGGAGAAGAAGAGGAAAGAGGTCAGGGGGCTCTGCCTATTTATATGGGTGGTGATGTAGCCTCTCACAGGTAGAGGTGGGAGGTAGCCAGGTGGATTCTGGGACCATATGGTGGTTGCCTTGGCAATGATGTGGGAGTCACCTAGATGTGATGTCACTGGGTTCGGTGCCTGATACCAACATACCTCCCTTTTTCTTATTATAAAGAGAAGAAAAAAGGGGAGGGAAAGCCAATGGTGAAAGGGGAGTTGGGGTGCTGTGTCTCTTAAACTACTTCCTGCTGTGTAGGGGCATAGTCCATTTGGGGGAGTAGCTGGCTTTCACCATCGGGGTCCACTTGGTAGGTGTGTGCATAAGGTTCTTCTGTGGACAGCAGCTGGTAATCCTGTAACAGGAACTGATTAATAGTTTGGTTAGAAATAATAACACCAGGAGGATGACTAGAAAAGATGTTACAAAAGGGAGTATCTACTTTCATGTGGGGTTTTTAAAAAATCCCAGAACTGGAGGTCTCACGTTTCCTAAAAAACAGCATTCTTCTTGGAGGAACCAGCGAAGACCATTTTCTTTAGCTGTCAGGACGTCTAGCCCCCATCAGTTCTGAAGCACCACAGCTGGAATCCCATGGATCTTGTATGTAGAAAAGAGTATCTTGCCATGTTGGTAGAAGAAATGGTTAATCCGTGATCCTAGCATTTGTATCTGACAAGACCATTATGGGCAGCCCCCATAATAGTCTGGCCAGTTTCTACAATAATCTTCTATCTGGTCAAAGAGGAAGCAAGTGTAGAAAACATAATATTTAGGTGGGACAACAGATACAGGGACGATAGCAATTTGGATTGGTTCTTGGCATCCGGCTATGGAGCAGTTTCCTGACCCTGTTTGGAAAGACTGTTTGTTATCTGTGGGGGTCTCTTGAACCTCGGATCTCCAGGTGTAAAGGCTGACCTGGATGGAAACAAGCAGCAGGGGGAGGACGAGGAACCCATGTCTAGTCCAGTGAGGTCGAGCTCGGCTGCCGGAGTGGAGTCTCATTTTCTGGGATTGAGGACAAGATGGGTGATCTCAACGTCCTCTGGAGCTTAACAGATCACGGTCCTGTTAGGGTCAACATGTATAAAGAAGAGTCGATTTTAGGTGGAAGAATGAAAGATGAGACAGGTGGACCCAATGAGAGAGTTTCTCGAGTTTAGCAGCTGTAGGGGTCATAAGAATTACCTTAAAAGGGCCCTGCCATTTGGGAGAGAGGGGTGAGGGCAGATGATCTGGAGGGGAGAGAAGGACTTGGTCTCCAATGTTGACAGGCAGTGGGCAGGAGACAGTGTGTGGTCGAGGTAGATGGTGGTCAGCAAAGTTCCATAGGAGAGAACGGAGGTGGCAAAGTAATGAGGTAAGTAGATGGTCTGGGAGGGGAGAGCTTTAGGTGAAAGACCAGGAGTTAGGACTCGGCATCCATACATGAGTTCAAAGAGTGAGATGAGGAGAGGCCGCTTGGGGAGAACTCGTAGCCTGAAAAGAACCAGAGGTAAGAGTGTTACCCAGTCAAGATGAAGTTCCTGTGACAGCTTGACAAGAGTGGTTTTTAAAGAGCGGTTGGTTCTTTCTACCTTACCTAAAGATTGAGGGTGGTAGGGATGTGGAAATGCCAGGGGATGTCTAGGGCCTTAGATAGAATTTGAGAAATCTGAGAAGTAAATTCAGGACCACTGTCTGACTAGAGGGAGGCTGGAACACCAAATTGGGGGATGATCTCTCAGAGGAGGAGATCAGAGACTGTCTGAGCCCTTTTGTTAGTTGTGGGATAAACCTCTACCCAGCCTGAGAAGGTGTCCACCAAGACCAGGAGGTACTTGGCACATTTGACAACGGGCATGTGGGTAAAATCAAGTTGCCAGTCAGTTCCAGGAGGGAACCTCTAGCCTGATGGGTAGGAAAAGGGGTGCTACGATATCTTGAGTTGGGATCTGACATCTGACAGATTTTGCAAGAAGTAGTGATGGATTTTAAGAAACTTAAGTCCTTGGGAGTAGGCTGTAGGTGGGTCTTAACTAAATAAGATAACACTTGGCTGTTAGGATGAAAGAATTGGTGAAGAGAGGACAGAGTTTGATGAGTGTCAGGGTGTGTAGGTGGGGATGTGGGTTGCAGTATAAGAATGACCTGGGGAGGTTGAGATGAGTCTAGGCCCCTAAGGGCCACAGCTCTAGCTGCCTGTCAGCTCAGTTGTCTCCCATGGAGACAATAGAGTCATCCATCCAGTGGGATCCGCAGTGGACAATCCCAATAGCTGTGGGGAGATGGCCCTTTAGCATGGCCATAATTTGGTTTGCATTACTTATCCTCCTTTTGTGGTAAGTAACCCACGCCCCTTCCAGATAGCAGCATGGGACAGGAGGAAAGCATATTAGAATCTGTGTAGATGTTGAGGAATTGCCCCTGTGCCAGCTGGAGGGCATGGGTAAGGGCTATTAGTTCAGCTTGTTGGTTGGTGGTATGAACAGGAAGGGCCTGTGCCTCCACCACTTCAGTGTCTGACACTATGGCATAGCCAGCTTTCCTGGCCCATTCATGTAGAAAGGAGCTTCCATCTGTATACCAGGTATAGATGGCTTGAGGCAATGTGCCCTCCTGTATGTGTGAAGGATGAGGTAGTTCCTCTAAAGTTTCAGTGCAGGAGTGAGATAGGGAGTAGTTAGTATTTAATGAGGAAGAAGACTGGAAATATTAAGAGGTGGGCATGATTGAAAGGTGAGGGTGGAGTCTTCTATTAGAGCTACCTGAAGAGAAAGAACCCTGGAGGGAGGTAGGGCCTGTAAGCCTTTATAAGTTAGGAGCTGTGACAGGTTGTGAGAAGAGAGGACAATTATAGGCGATCCCAAGGTTAGTTTCTTTGACTCTCGAATAAGGAATTCAGCAGCTGCTAAGGTACAAATACAAGGTGCCCATCCCTGGATGGTTAGATCTAGTCTTTTTGACAAGTATGCTACAGGTGCAAAAGATGGTCCCAGTTGGTGACCTAAGACTCCAAGGGCAAACCCCTCCTTTTCAGTTACATAGAGGGAAAAAGGACGGTCAGGTCAGGGAGATGTAAGGCTGAGGCCTTAAGGAGAGGTTGTTGGAGTCTTTGAAAGGGCTTGGTAACAGGTTTGAGAAGAGGTTCATGGGTGGGGCCTAATGCTGCTTCATATAAGGGGCAAGAAAGTAGGGAAAAGGAAGGAACCCAGGAACGCAAAAAGCTAGCCATTCCTAGGAATGATAAAATCTCTTCCTTTGCAGAAGGAACAGTTAGAGACTGAATCAGATTCTTTCTAAGGTAATAGCCTTGTGGGTTGGGGTAATTGTTAGTCCCAAATAGGTGACCTGAGGAGTAGACAGTTGGGCTTTAGAAAGTGAGACCCTGTAGCCCTGACTGGAAAGGAAATTTAGAAGAGCAGCAGTGTCAGCTTGGCTAATCTCTAGAGAGGGGCTACAGAGAAGCACATCATCTACGTAAAGTACAATCTTAGATCTAGGGAGAAATAAAGAGAGCAAGTCAGAAGCCAGGGCCTGGCCAAACAAGTGTGGGCTGTCCTGGAATCCCTGAGTTTGAACAATCCAGGTAAGTTGGGTAGAAAAGTGTGTGTCAGGATCTGTCCAGGTAAAGGCAAATATGTCCTGTGACTGGGCGTCTAAAGGGATAGAGAAAAATGCATCCTTGAGATCTAGGACTGAGAAATGAGAAGTCCCTGAGGGGATAGTAGAAAGAAGTGTGTAAGGATTAGTCATAACAGGATGGAGGGCAACCACTGCAGAATTAATGCATCTGAGGTCTTGAACCAGTTGATAGGTACCATTGGGTTTCTTTTTTTGTTTGTTTTTTTTTGTTTTTTTGTTTTTGGTTTTTCGAGACAGGGTTTCTCTGTGTAGTCCTGGCTGTCCCGGAACTCACTCTGTAGACCAGGCTGGCCTTGAACTCAGAAATCCGCCTGCCTCTGCCTTCCAAGTGCTGGGATTAAAGGAGTGCACCACCGCCGCCCGGCTACCATTGGGTTTCTTAACTGCTAGTATAGGGGTGTTAAAGGGAGAAGAGGTAGGGCGAAGGAGTTTTTTCCTTAAGAGGTCAGAAATGATAGGCTTAAGTCCTCTGAGGCTCTGGAGGGAGAGAGGGTATTGAGCTTGGGTGATGTACCTGGTAGAGTCCAGTAACTAGATGACAACAGGAGGATGGTGTTCAGCAACAGAGGGGTTCTGGACGTCCCAAACTCGGGGGTCCACCTGAGAAGCTGGTAAGGGAAATAACATGTTAGTGTTAGTAGGTTGACTGGCTAGAAGAAGGAGCAGAGGAACTGCTGGTGAGCTTGGGTTTAGGCGAATTGGGGGAGCAAAGGAAATAGAGGCTCCCAACTTAGCTAAAAGATCACTTCCCAGTAAGGGGACAGGACATGTAGGCACTACCAAAAAGGAATGGGTGAGAGGTACACCCCTAAAATGCAACTAAGTGGGGAGGGGGTTCTGGTGAGGAAGGTAAGGTTGTCCTCCTACCCGAACAATAGGAAAATGTGAAGGTGAAGTGGGTCCCCAAAATTCCATCAGGACCAAGTAAGTGGCCCCAGTGTCCAAGAGGAAGGAGATGGGTCTTCCACATACCATGATAGCTACCCGGGGCTCCCTGCTAGTGATAGGCATGGTCGGGTCAAGAGAGCTCAGGCCCTGTCAGTCGTCCATAACCAAACCTAGGAGGTTAGCTGAAGGGTTTTCTGGGAGCAATGTCCTTCTGTTCTGGGTGATATGAAGGCAATTGACAGACCAATGTCCCTTCTGATGGCTCCTAGGACACGGTCCCCTTGGCTTGCTGGGGTTGGGACAAGCCCTCACCCAGTGACCTTGTTGACCACATTTATAGCAGGGGCCTGGTGGTCCCTGAGCCTTCAAAGACCAGGAGTCTGGGGTAGCAGCTGAGGCTGGTTGGATAACCTTTGCCAGTATGTAGTATTTCTGTTTTTGGGCTTTCTCATCTCTTATGGTATACCTTGAAGGCCAGCGCCAAGACTTCTGCCTGTGGAGTTAGGAGCCCCCTCTCCAGTCGCCTAAGTTTAACTTTTATGTCGGGGTAGCTCTGGGGGGAAAACGTAAGTCATCAGAAGTTGCTTACCTTCCGGGTTTTCAGGGTCCAGATTAGTATACTGCAATAAAGCCTTTGTGAGGCGTTCTAAAAACTGAGACGGGTTTTCCTGTTTGTCCTGGACAACCTCTTGGAGTTTCTCAAAGTTCACTGGCTTTAAGGCTGCCTTTCTTAGGCCTGCCAAAAGACATGTTATAAATCTATCTCTAGCTAAGATACCACCTGTGGAATTATAATTCCATCAAGAATCCTGGTCAGGCACTGCCTCAGATCTGATTGGATGTGTTCCGTCTGTCTGATGACTCTGATCTACATGCGTTTTTGCCTCTTCCCAAACTCGCCTGTGTTCATCAGGAAGTAAATTGTTAGTGAGAATCATATGAACATCATGGAAAGTCGAGCTCTAAGACTGAATGATGTACTGGAACTCTTTAATAAAGGTAGAGGAGTTAGAGGTATAGGAACCCAGTCTGCTCTCTATTTGAGAAAGTTCACTCAGTGAGAAAGGGACATGTACTCTGACCAGATGTCAACCCCAGCCACTTCCCTTAGAGGAAGGACAGATGCTGGTTTAAGTGTCCCTGGAGGAGAAGGACTTGGGGCTTTGTCTGTGGCTTTAGAATACCTGATAGGAAGGGTAAAGTTGGCGCCAACACAGGGCGATTGGAGTGGCCTGCAGCTGGCACAAAGGAGGGGAGGGGTCTGGAGAGGTCGGGCTAGTAGACTCTGAGGTATCCTGGTGAGAAGAAGAAACTGAGGCAGTAGTTTGGGTTTTCAGCGGCTTGGAAGCAGGTCTGCGACGGAAGGGAGGAGGTTTGTCAGCTGAATCTAGGGTTGTGATGTTGTCTAATCGTGGTTGAGTAGGTTTCATTGCTAAGAGAACCTGGGGTGGGGGACAGGCAGAACACATGGGGGGATTAGAGCGAAGGTAGATGAATGCTTGGATATAGGGAACGTCTTTCCATCTACCAGACTGCTGGCAGTGTGTATGAAGACCCTGTAAAATGATTGGGTCTAGCTTGCCGTTAGGTGGCCATTTTAAACCATTATCTAGAGGGCACCAAATCCAGGCCTTATTGCAGAAGTGTATCAGTTTGGAAGGCCTCAAATCAGGCATTAATTTTAGAGATTTGAGGTTTTTCAGAAGACAACCCAGTGGGATGTCTGGGGGTACAGTCGAAGATAATTTAGCGCCCATTGGGTGATGGGTGGTGTTACCGAACTATTCATACCAGCATCCCGAGAAGAGTCAGTAACAGATCAGACAGCCAAGCTAGAAATTCAGGTCATAACGAGAATCTCTAGGGGCTACGGCAGCAGTCTCCTGGAAATTACCAGAAAGCAGCTCAACCTGGTACCAGGAATTTACCAGCTGCTGCAAGAGCTTGTGGGATTTGTGAACTGCTTTCAAGAAGGGAAGTCACCCAAGGGCCTAAGTCCTAATTTGTAGGTCAGCCAGGAGGCCAGTCATATGGACTGGGGCATTGAAATGCCAACCCCTCAGCCCAGAAAAGGCTGTTGAGGTGTTATTTGGGCATTTAGGGTCCCTCTTGCCAGTTGGACGCTCCTTACTAGTCAATATGCCAGTGTGTGTTTGCAGGCTTCCGTAGTCTGGTATCAGGAAAGGTGGAACCGTGAGGTCTGTGTGGGGCCTGTCTGGCTGCTTAACCCACGTGGCAGAGGCTCCACGTGTGGGGCCACCGTGGCACAGTTCACGTGGTAGAATTTCCATGAGCCTTACAACAGTGGGTAGAGTTGGTCTGTGGCAGCAGCGGAAATCCACACGGTTGGTGATGGCAGGTGGCAGTGGATACAGTCCATGTGGTGTCACGGTGGCGGTGGTGACAGTCCACATGGCATTGGTCTTGCATGGTCACAGCAGCAACAGTGGCTTCCAAAGTCTTCGGTTCCCAGCCACAATGGGAACACAATGTTGTTGTACATGTGCGGCTCAGGACAGACCACACCAGACCAAACGGTTCCAAATGAGGTTTATTCAGAAGATGGGGCAAAGGTGGGGGCAAGAAGATGGGAGGAGAAGAAGAGAGAAGAGAGAGGTCAGGGGGCTCTGCCTGTTTATATGGGCAGTGATGTAGCCTCTCGCAGGTAGAGGTGGGAGGTAGCCAGGTAGATTCTGGAAATGTATGGCGGTTGCCTTGGCAATGATGTGGGGGACACCTAGATGTGATGTCACAGGGTTTGGTGCCTGATACCAATAGTGTTGTCTTGGGCTCTTCCATGAAGCCTATGCCTGCTGTGGGGAATTCTCCAACACCTTCACCCTGTAGACTTCGAGGAACTCAAGGCTCTTCTATGTGGCATTGGCATAATGAGACTCTGAGATACAGTGTAAACTGAGGAGAGCAGTGGGAAGGGGGGCAGAATAGAGTGCTGGTGACAGGTCTGACCTGTGACACAGACACCCGGGAACCCCTTGGACACAATGGGAGGTGTGACCTTGTAGCTGTCCCTGCCACTGTGGTAACGCCGAGTCAAGAACTTGGTGGAGAAGGGGTTAACTTTAGTTCATGATTTCAGATGGATACAGTCCCCAGCATGGCAGGGAGACAGGACCACTGAAGCAGGAGACTGGCCAATCACATCCCCAGCCAGGAAGCTGAGAGCGTACACACATGCAGCAGCCTACCTTCTCTAAAAGGGTCCACCTTGAAAAAGTTCCACAGCTTCCCAAAACAGCACCACCAGCTGGTGACCAAGGGTTCAAACACTTGAGTCATTCCACGTTCACACACAACAGAGTTCACACACAACAGAGAACCAACAACCATGTCGTAATAAACCAATGGACAGCGGCTGGAGAGAGCGCCCAGCCTTTAGGAGCACTGGCCGCTCTTCCAGAGACTAGGGTTCAATTCTCAGCAACCACACAGTGACTCACAACTGTCTGTAACCCGAGTCCCAGGGGATCTCATGACTTCTGGCCTCTGTGTGGACTGTGCACACATAGTGCATAGACATACATACATGCAAAATACCCATACACATAAAGTAAGATAAAATGTAAGACAAACAAAAAAGAATAAATGCCAAGGTTACCTGGCATTCGAAGTGACATTAAATCAAATATGGAAGGGAGTGATGTGGCCACAGTCAAGACACAGTGGCAGGATAATTTTGGCTGTTGATCTGCAGCATTCCAACTCTCCCCGGTCTTGTTCATCTGTAACTCTTCAGCCTAAGTGTGGTATTTTCAGGGGATTTTGCAGGGGACACACTCCAACCTATTCCACACCATAGCCGGGCCACGTAACCCCTGTGAAGACAGGCTGGCAGTGACCAAGGGGCATGGAGTGTTCAGACGCTGACAGGACGCCTCCATGTGGATGTGGACTGGGAGGGAGAGAAGATCCAGAGACAGCCGCAGACTTGAGGCGTGAGCTATGAAAGGACAGGAAAGCTCTGTTCTGATTCAGAAAAGAGGCAGGAAGGGCAGGCTGGAGGCCAAAGGCAGGAGACATGGAAAGGAAGCAGGTGCTGGAGAGAATCCTTCAGACTTTCTGAGACAAAGAACAGAAGCCGAAAGACCTCAAATGCTGTTATCTCAGCCCCTTGGCTGAGGCAGGAAGATAACAAATTCAAGACTAGCCTAGGGTTGGAGAGATGGCTCAGTGGTTAAGAACACTGACTACTCTTCCAGAGGTCCTGAGTTCAATTCCCAGCAACCACATGGTGGCTCACAACCATCTGTAATGGAATCTGATGCCTTCTTCTGGTGTGTCTGAAGACAGTGATGGTGTAGTCACATATAAAATAAATAAATAAACAAAAGAGAAAGAGAAACTGAAATACAGTTCAGTGGTAGAGAGACTGCAGCATGTTCCGGACCCTGAGTCCCATTCCTAGAACATCAAAAACTGAAAACCTTTCCCCTAGACACAAAGCCCAAGGCTCTTCTCATCACTGCAGGAGACTGAGAAAGGTGGCTAGGGAGGAAGGCAGACTCGGGCAGAGTGGGCACCTTAAAATCACACAGAATAGAGTCGCCTGGCAGGGGTGCTGTCTCAGTACTTAAGAGGCCAAGATAGGAAGATCATAATTCAAGGCCAACCTGAATTAGAGAGAGAGGGAAAAAAACTGCTTCAGGAGGAGAAAGAGAGACCTGGACTACAGGAGTAGCAAGAGGAGTTGCAGGAAGAGGAAAGAAGGCCTGCCCTTGTCTGGCACCCTGGGAGTTGTAGATCACATGGCAAGTCTTAGGCATTTGGTTGCATGTCAGTGTTTAGGACCCAGGTCCTCCCTCTGCCTCCCCCATCACCGATTCCTGTCTCAGCCCAAGGAAGCAGAAGTAAGTGTTTGTTTTTGTAATGTCAATTTAGGACTGTTACATCCTACAGGCTCAGAATGCCACCTCACATGGCATTGCTCTATACCTTAACCTTCTCTTCTGTGAACATCGTTTTTGTTTTGTTTTGTTTGTATCAGCGAGCTGTGCCACATACAAAATACAAGTTTCATGACTTAAAACACATGTGTTGTGGCAGGGGAGATGGCCCACTGAATAAAAAGCATTTTCGGTGTCAGCGCGAGGACCTGAAATCACCAGGATGCACACTTGCATGCACACACGAGTGTGTACACATACAACCTACAGCATTACTGCATGTGCCTGTAACTCCTGTGTTTTAGGTTCAGAGAGAAACCCTCTCTCCAGACAGTAAGACAGAGAGTGAGTAGAGAAGGGCATGTGGTCTGGCCCTGCATGTGATGTGGGGCCACACATCTGCACGGAGGACATACCACACACAAATACACAAAGCCCTAAAGGCTGACAACCTGAGTTTGATCTCTGGGACCCACATGGTGGAAAAAGAGGATGGACACCCACAGGTTTCCTCTGACCTCCACAAAAGCCCACCTGGGCTCACACACAACTACGGACACACACACACACAAATGAATAAGACCAATTTGATTGAGATTCAGCCCATATTAAATAAAACATGTTTTTTAAAAAACTATTTAGTCTGAGCATTGGTAGCACATACCTTTAATTCCAGCTCTTGCGATGCAGAGGCAGGCAGACCTCTATGAGTTCAAGGCTAGCCTGGTCTGTAGAGTGAGTTCCAGCCAAGGCTACACAGAGAAACCCTGTCTTGTAAGAAATTTTTTCAGCACAGGCAGGTTACATGGCTTTATGCTTAGTGTTCCACAAGGCCAAAATCAAGGTCAACCAGTCTTCCATGAAGACTCCAGGATCTGTTCCCAGTCCTAGCTACACCTGAACATTGCTTGGTCCTACCACAATGGAACTGAGAGATGAGACGGGCAGTCTGCTGGGATATGGTTCTAGGCCTATGAGTTCTAGGCCATCCATGTCGCCATGATAACCCTGTCAAAACACAAAAACAAACCAAACGAAAACAACTTTAGAATGCCCGGAGAGGCCGGGCAGTGGTGGCGCACGCCTTTAATCCCAGCACTTGGGAGGCAGAGGCAGACTGATTTCTGAGTTCGAGGCCAGCCTGGTCTACAGAGTGAGTTCCAGGACAGCCAGGACTACACAGAGAAACCCTGTCTCGAAAAACCAAAAAAAGAAAAAAGAAAAAAAGAAAAAGAATGCCCAGAGAAATGGCTCAGCAGCTAAGAGCACTTGCTGCTCTTGCAGAAGACCCAGGTTTGGGTTTGGTTCAAACTTGTAACTCCAGTTCCAGAGAATCTGACACCATCTTCTGGCCTCCATGAGTACCAGAAACTTACATGGTACACATACATATATGCAAACAAACAAACAATCCACACAAAATATAAACAAATAAAATCCTTCTTTAAAAAGAAAAAAGTGAGGCAGGAGAGATGGCCCAGGCCTTTGGTGCCCTCATTTGGGAGGCAGAGGCAGGTGGAGCTTGTGAGTTTGAGGCCATCCTGGTCTACATAGCAAGTTCCAGGCCAGCTAGGGATACATAGCAAGACCCTCTTTTAAAAAATAAAAATAATCCAGATGATGATGGTGAACACCTTTAATCCCAGCACTTTGGAGGCAGAGGAAGGATCTCTGTGAGTTCAAGGCCAGCTTGGTCCAGAGTGTGAGTTCCAGTACAGCCAGGGCTGGCTATACAGAGAAACCCTGTCTCACAAAACCAAAAAGTAAAATGCAATAAAATGTAAAGAGATGGTAGTCCCTCAGCATGCCTCATTAATAAAACATTTGAGCACAGACTTAAAAGAGATGCGAGAGGCAGCCACACATCTTTATAGGAAGAACAGTCATTGTAGAGATAACTTGTTCAAAGAGCCCAAGGCAGAGTCATGTCGAATGTATCCAAGAAACTACACAGAGGTCAGCATGACTGAACCGTCAGAGAAGGCACCAGAAGCTAGGGAACAGCTTAGTGCAGTGACTGTCACCCAAGCCACTGGAGTTGAATCCTCAGCGCCCGTATAAAAGCCGGGTTTGGTGGTGCACATCTGTAAACACATCAACACCTGTATAAAAGCCGGGTTTGGTGGTGCACATCTGTAAACACAGCTCTGGAAAAGAGAGAAGTGGGTCCCTAGGACTCACAGCCAGTCTAGACAAATCGATGAGCTCCAGGTTCATTGAGAGGCCCTGTCCCAAAAAGTGAGGTGGGTCCCACGAGACATGGCTCAGTGGACAAAGGAGCTTGTCACCAGGCCTGATGATCAGAGTCCAGCCTCCCAGAGCTGTATAGTGAAAAAGAGCAAACCAACCCCGGTCATGAGGCATGTGTCACCTGCCACTCCTCGTAGACCAGGCTGACCCCAGACTCAGAGATTCACCTGCCTCTGCCTCGCAGGCACTGGGACTAGAGGTGTGAACCACCGTTTCTGACTTTATTTATTTGTTTGTTTGTTTATTCGTTTATTTATTTATTTAATATATATGGGTATTTTGTCTGGGTGTGTGTCTGTGCATCATGTGCATGCTTGGTGCCTGCAGAGACTGGAAGAGGGGGTCAGGCCCCCTGTATTCCTGGAGCTTGAGTTACAGGTAGTTGTAGTCCTGGGAACAGAACTTGGGTCTTTGGCAAAAGTAGCGTGTCTTCATGACCACTGAGCCAACCCTCCAGACCTCAACTGGCTTTCTCTCTTTTTTATTTATTTTATGTGTATGAGTCTTTTTCTTGCATGTACATGCACCATCTGCATATAGAGGTCCGAAGAGGTTGTCAGATCCCCTGGGCCTGGAATTACAGATAGTTGTGAGTTGCCATGTGGGTGTAGGAGTTGAAACCAGGTCCTTTGGAAGAGCAGCAAGTGTTCTTAACCACTGAGCAAACTCGCCCAGCCCTTAGCTAGCTTCCTTGTATAGTACAGGGCCCTGCTCAGGGAATTGCTGTTAGAATAAGTCCCCACAGACATGCCCCAGGTCATATCTTTGGTAATCCCTCAGTTAAGATTCTCTTCTCAGGGGATTCTAGCTAAGCTATATCAAATTGACAAAGTTAACTTAGGACACTAAAGAAGAGATAAACCACTGAGCTACACCACCAAACCTGCAGTGTCTAGAACTTCAGTCCTGCTCCAGGGGCCACGCAGGTGGAGGTGGGAGCTGTGCAGGTGCAGTCATGATGATGAAGGCTGTCGCTGTCACGGTTCCAAGGTTTCCATAGCTCAAACCAAAATGGGTCGTTTCCCTGCTGTTTGTGGATTGGGACTGTATTGATCGGAGTCCCTTAAAGTCAGGCCTAAGGAAGCTAGGTGCCATGGCACACACTGGTTGAGACTAGAAGGATTGGAAAAGGCTGAGACCAAAGGATTGTGAGTTCCAGGCCAGCCTGGCCATTTAGTGAGACCCTGCCTCAAAACCTCGAAGAAAAGATAAACTTGGAAAAGGCTCACTGGCCTTCCTGTCCCCAACCTTTGGGTGACAAAGTGAAGGGAACATGGAGTGTCCCCATGCTATCATGAACTCTACAAGTGGCAGGTCACTGTGCTCACTTTTCAGTCTTGAAGGACCACACCCTGATCCTGTCGTCCCAACCCGAGCCCCAGTGACTCGAATGGCTGAGGGGCTAGAGACTTGCTATAACAAAGGTCACATTCCATGGCAGGGAGCTAGGGGTGGCGAAGTCTGGCAGCCTCTGTCAGGTGTGCCAGAGTAGCTCAGGCTCCTGTTGTAGGTCACTGGGTTTCTTGTCTGTGTTCCACTGTTTGTTTGTTTGTTTGTTTGTTTAAGATTTCTTTATTTATTTTATGTATGTGAGTACACTGTAGCTGTTTTCAGACACACCAAAAGAAGGCATCGGATCCCATTACAGATGGTTGTGAGCCACCATGTGGTTGTTGGGAATTGAACTCGGGACCTCTGGAAGAAAGTGCTCTTAACCTCTGAGCCGTCTTTCCAGCCCCTCTGTGTTTCATTGTTAATGACATACCACAAACTGGATATGATTTAACAAAGTCCAAGATGACAACGAGGCACACCCATCCATTCATGACAGTCCCAGACAGCACAGAGTGGCATATGGGGACAGAGAGAGCATGCTTCTTTTAGAGCCACCAGGATCTAGTCACAGAGATACTATCACAATTAGGCCTACTCATGGCCCTGCCTCTCAACGCTATTTTAAATGTCTCCCTCCCTTTTTTCTGACACTGGCATTAGAACCCAAGGCCTTGTACATGCTAGGCAAGTATCTGATTTTTAGTTTGAACTTATTTATTTAGGGTGCTGGAGATGGAACCCAGGGGTCTCTGCGTGTAAACACCACTGCTACGGAGCTGTACGCCCAACATTTCCTTTTGAGACAGGCTCTCACTAAATTATCCAGGACAACATTGAGCTCATTTGTAATTCATTCATTTCTCACCCCCTCTCCCCTTCCGCCTCTCCGTCTTCTCCCTCTTCCTATGCGTGTGTGCATGTGGTATGTGTGTGCGCTGTATGTAAACATGAACATGTAAGTATACTCACCCATGAGTGGATATGCCAAGACCAGAGAAAAGATGTCAGGTATCCTATCCTGTTGCTCGCCCTCTTGCTCATGTTTGAGCTGTGATTCAGGAAGTTTGAGCATGTAAGGCCACACCCACTCACCAAAGGGGCCTGAGCAACACAGGCATCCAGCCCTGTCAGGGCCTCCACCCTCCAGTGCTGGCATACAGCCATGCACAGCTCTTTCCATGGCTGCTGGTCATCTAAACTGAGGTCCTTGTGCACACACAGCACGTTCTCCTGCCAACTAAGGCATCTCCTTAGCCCGAAGACTGAACTTTCAATCCCCCTGCCTCAGCCTCCCTGGTGCTAGAACTAGAAGTTTACAACAGTAAGTTTTGTTTTTACAGTTTTTGCATAGTGAAGGCTGGCCTAGAACTTCTGACCCTCCCACTGCCATCTCCCAGTGCTGGGTTTACAGGCATGTGCCACTATGCCCAGCTCTGTCTACTCAAATAACAGGTGGTGTGTAATTCAACAGTAGAGGACTTTCCTAGCATGTGTGAGTCCTGAATTCAGGCCCCAACACACCAAATAAGTGAATGGATAGATAGATAGATAGATAGATAGATAGATAGATAGATAGATAGATAGATAACAATAAGAAGATAAAAATCTTAAATCAGGGACTGGGCACCCTCAGGATAGCAGGTAAAGCTGTTGACTTGAATTGAATACCTGGAAACCATATGGTGGAAAGAGAAAACTAATTCCCAAGTGTCCTCTGACTTCCACACGTCCACACACATAAACGCACAAGCACACGCACACAGATAAATAAATGTTGTTTTAAACAGTTTACAAGAGAAAAAAAAGACTGAGCAGGGATGAGAGACAGCTCAGTAGGTAAGATGTTTGCTATATAATGAGGGGTCCTTTCAGCCCCCTAGAACCTGCATGGCATTGGAGACAAATGAATCTCTGGGGCCCAGTTTCCAGCCACCCTAGCCTAGTTTGTGAATTCAAGGACAATGAGAAATCCTCTTACAACAAACGTGGTAAAGAACTCCTGAGCAATGACAGCCAAGTCTCATCTCTGACCTCCACATGAAGGCACACAAGTAAACACACACACACTTTTGGATGGGAGAGATTATGGAGGTAAAATGTAGGTAGCAGAGGTCCCCAGTTCAGGTGGCGGATCCACTGGGATCTGCTGCCGGAAGATTTATAACTTAGAACGGCTTACAAAATTAGGATGCCAGTTGCTGTGCCCAGCAATTGAGTTACCTGTTGATTCTAAACTAAGATTGTGTGGTGTTTTCCTTCACTCAGTGACTCAACTGAGTTCCAGAGAAAGGTACCACAGCAGGGCACCCCAGCCAGCCACGGGGATTTGGGGCTGGTGCTGCCGTGGGAGCTTAGTGAGCTGGATGGAGAGATTTCGGAGCCCTGAGCCAGAGAGTCTGCTGGGCTGAGAACAAACCGGCTTGTCTGCCGGTGCCTTGCTGGCAGTGGGATGGATTGCTTTTTTAAAAAATATTGCATGCAACAGGTGGCAGCTTTAAAAAAAAAAAAAAACAAAAAAACAAAAAACAAAAAAACTACCTACAATGGAGCCATCTTCTGCAATGATAGCGTATACTACAACCTGACTGATACACTTCCTGGTCCCAACTATCAAGTGCCTCAAACATGGAACATGGGTGTCATTTCAGACATTTTGGTGTGGTTCAGTGGTATAGCCCTTGCTTGAATATGCAAGGCCCTTGGTTCCATCCCCAGAACCCAAAGTAAACCCTCCCAAAACTCCGATGCCAACCCATTCATGGACTTGACCTCCAGCCTGAGTCAAGAGGACAAAGCCACCACACCATGGCAGGAATGGCCTGGAGGTGCTGTCCCAAAGCGGCACACAGGTATACTTCCTGGATTAGCAAACAGCCAGGTAGAGCAAATGCTATGAATGTCATCCAGATGGTTTTCACCGATGGGGAAACTGAGGCAGTTGGGGGTAGCCAACCCTCGGAACACAGTTGGAAGTGAAAGCCAGGCCAGCGATCATGGCCCTTGTGGCTTCTCTAACCAGGCCTGGAGGACCTGGCAGTGGCCCCACAGTGACCCCCAAAGCCACCTCTGTGAGGTGCTCACCTCCATCGTTCCCCCACGTTACAGGTGGAGCTGACAAGCAGCAGATGGATGCAGAGCTTCGCAAGGAGATGATGGCCATTTGGCCCAACCTGTCTCAGAAGACCCTGGATCTGCTGGTCACACCTCACAAGTGTAAGAACAAACCTAGGGAGGGGTGGGGGAGCCTCTGAGAGGAGGCCGAGCTGGACGAGAGCTTCCCTGTCTCCCACAGCCACGGACCTGACAGTGGGTAAGATCTACGCAGCCATGATGATCATGGAGTATTACCGGCAGAGCAAGGCCAAGAAGCTGCAGGCCATGCGGGAGGAGCAGGTACTCCCACTGCTAGGGGTCCCCGGACGGACGGGGTGCCGGGTCTGTCTGTCTTTGTTGGAACAAGAAGTGTGGTGAGGCTGGGCCACTGCAGGAACACATACCTGCTAACTTTCAGTCACCAACAGGTGCTGGGCCTCAGCCTATGGCAGTGGCTGTTGCAGGCCCTGGCCTGGATGCCTGCCCCCAGGTGGCCTGTGTTCCAGCTGGGGAGATGCTAACAGCCTCAGTGACTTGGACTGTTTTCACAGTGGCAAACAGTGCCACTGGGGAAAGAGCATGCTAGAGCCAGGCTGTGTGGTGTGAAGTGCATAGTCAAGCACACCCTCCCTGAGGAGGTGAGAGCTGAGCAAACAGCTGAGGTAAAGGGGGAAGAACCTGAGACATGGCTCAGCAGATATAAGCTAAGAGCAAGTGCCTAGATTCAGTTCCCAGCACCCACGTGGGGCCTCACAACTGCATGTGACTCCAGTTCCAGGGGCCTGAAGCCCCCTGCTGGCCTCTGTGGTCACCTGATCATGAGTAGTGTACACACACACACACATCTTAGGCCTACACACATACACATAAAATATAAGAGAAATACTTTTGTAAAGTGATAAAGTGAACTGGAGACCAGGTATGGTGCACACCTTTAACTTGGAAGGCAGAGAAAGACAGATCTCTGTGAGTTTGAGGCCAGCCTGGTCTACAGACCACATAGGGAGTTCTAGGCCAAACCAAGACAACATAGTATAGTAAGAATCTGGAGGAGGGGAGAACAAGAAGGAGAGGGATGGAGAGAGAGTTCAGCAATTAAGAGCACCAGATGCTCTTGCAGAGGGTCCATGTCCAGTTCCCAGCGTCCACATAGTGGCCTACAACCGTCTATGACCCCAGTTCCTGAGGGCCTCAGGCCTCAGGTACACACGTGGTGCACATACATACATGCAGACAGAAGACTCATACACATAATAAAACATTTTTTAAAATGAAGGGGGTCCGGCTGGTGAGATGGCTCAGCAGTTAAGAGCACCAAGGTCATGAGTTCAAATCTCAGCAACCACATGGTGACTCACAACCATCAGTAATGAGATCTGATGCCCTCATATGGGTGTCTGAAGACAGCTACAGTGTACTTACATATAATAGATAAATAAAAAACCTTTGGGCCGGAGTGAGCAGGGCCTGGAGCCAGCAAGGCCCGGAGCAAGTGGGGCCCCAGAGTAAGTAGAAGCCAGAGCAAATGGGGTCAGAGCAAGAGAGAGAAGGGGGGAAAATGAAGGAGGTCAAGTCTGGTGGCACACTGCCTTTAATCCCAACACTAGGGAGGGGAGGCAGAGGCAAGCAGATCTCTTGTGAGTTCAAACTCAACCAGTTAGAAATAAAGAAATGGAGGGGTTTATATCCAGGGGAAAACATTTGTTGTGTGACAAAACTTATCCTAAAAAGACATGATACTCACCCCAGATAGGTTTTCAACATTAGACCAAAGTACAGATACCACCGAAGTCCAATGTTGTGAACCATGTGTTTTATTAGGGTTACTGAAGAAGCAGAAATGACTCAAAGACAGCCCATCATCTAAATCCACCCCAGCATGGGTGACAGCTCACAAAAGCTGGGAATCCAGAGCATACTGCACAGCCTACAAGCAGCTCAGCAGGGGTCCTTCCCAAGTGACTCAGTTGGTCTAAACTGAGGCAGTTCTGCTAGACTCTGTTTTTTCTAGCAGCTGTTCTCAACACGGGGTCTTTGGAGAAGCTTGGCCCCTCTGAGCGTGACTCTCAGCAGTATTTACTGCTTACTTGGGCAAGGAGGGGCTAAGTGAATCTGCTCAGTTTTAGGGACTTCCTTCAGCTACTTAGAGTTGTTTACCTTGTGCCTTAAAGAACTTCCCTGCAGGAAGGAATATTCCAATCTGAGAAGAGTCTGTTACACAACAGGATTCCAGGCAGAGAGAACAGCCTTACAAAGGCCCTGATTGAGTGATGAGTTTAGAAAATACTGAAGTGGTCAAGGTAACAGATCACAGCAAAGAGAAAAGTGGGAGGAGACAAGAGTAGGAGAGTACAGGGCTAAACCCTGGAGACTACAGGGGGACTCTGACTTTTATTCCAAATGACCTGGGAGCAGAAGAGGGATCTTATGTACAGGAGGGACAGTCCACTGGACACTCACTGGCACCCTCTGGTGGCTGTGCATGGGAGTAAGGCAGAGACGTTTCTATACTGGTTGGAGGTATGGGATTCAGAGGCTGAACATGGTAAATGGTAGGTGACAAATGGCTTAGTTCTGAATAAATTTGGCTGGAAGACTGGGGAGATTAGCAGACAGATCAGACCTACCTGTGTGTAAGTGGGGGGTCAAGAAGGACTTCTTGGGGTTGGGGGAGTGGTAGTGTACTTTCCTAAAACAAGGCCTTGGGCTCGGCCCCCAGCACCATAGGCTCAGCCTCAGCTTCCAGTGGGTGCTCTCTCTGTCCAACACTCCTTGCACACACTGCTTTCCTGTCCTCCCAGAACCGGACACCGCTCATGTTCCAGCGCATGGAGCCTCCGTCACCAACACAGGAGGGAGGACCCAGCCAAAACGCCCTTCCCTCCACCCAGCTGGACCCAGGAGGAGGCCTGTGAGTATCCAACTGGACAATTGTGGATGGGTGTCAGGCCCCAGGTTCCAAAGCCCAGAGGATGCATACCCTTTCTGGCCTCTGGCCTCCGTGCAGGATGGCTCAAGAAGGCGGCATGAAGGAGAGCCCGTCCTGGGTGACCCAGAGGGCCCAAGAGATGTTCCAGAAGACTGGCACCTGGAGCCCAGAGCGAGGGCCACCCATCGACATGCCTAACAGCCAGCCCAACTCCCAGGTGCTGCTTCCCCTACCCAGGCTGGGTGGTTCAGGCAGAAAAGGTTCTCCTATACGCACAGGTCTCAGACTCACCCTATCCCACCCTCTGCCTGATAGTCTGTGGAGATGCGAGAAATGGGTACTGATGGCTACTCAGACAGCGAACACTACCTCCCCATGGAAGGCCAGGCCAGGGCCGCCTCCATGCCACGCCTCCCAGCAGAGAACCAGGTGAGAGCTTGCAGGATTCTGGGCCATCCCCACACAAGTTCCTAAAGAACCTGTACCTCACCCTTGGGGACCCCAGCATGGGTGGGACTATCTGCAGCTTCATGGGTGGGGTAGGGGGGAGACCACGCTTTCCTGACTCCTTCAGAGCCTGGTCCTCCTAACCACTCCCTGACAGAAGCCAGAGAGAGATGGAGTACCCTTGCCAAGTGGCTTCTGTCTGCCCTCTTTGAGAACACAGAGGGGAGGGGTGGGTTTGGAAAGGGGTGGGTCCAGCTCTGGTGAGAGATCCCTTTGCAAATGCCTGCTTCAACGGCATAAGGTATCTCATATACTCAGGAGGCTGAGGAAAGAGTTCCAGGCCAGCTTAGGCTATAGACCTGGACCATATCTCAAAGAAGCAACATGACTTACATCTACAATGTCATCACTTGGGAAGTGGGAACGGGAAGATCGGAAGTTCAAAGTCAGACACTGCTATATAGCTAGTTTGAGGCCAGCCTGAACTGTGTGAGAGCCTGACTCAAAACAAAACTTAAGAATCCTGACCACTAGCTGGAGAAGCGGCTCACTGGGTAAGAGCATGGCTGCTCTTGCAGAAGACCTGACTGAGTTCCAACACCTACACTACATCACAGTTCACAGCCTCCTGTGACTGGAGCTCTAGGGACCCAGTGACCTCTTTTCAGGCACCTACACGCAGGTGTGCAAATTCACACACACATACACAAATAATAAACTAACTTAAAAAAAAGAAAAGTAGACTCCTGACTCCAAAGCCGGAGGGTGGAGCTCATGGTACCCTCAGGCTTAGCATGGCAGACCTGGGTCCCACCACAGCAAAGCACATGCACCTGCTACCCACGAACTTCACACACATACCACTTACATGCACACACCTGTATGCTACCAGTGTTAACAGGCATGTCCATGTGCATGCACATGGCCTGCTGCCTTCAGGAATAGGGCATGTCTGAGGAATCTGGAAGCAGAGTCTGGATGGGCCTGGGATGGCTGAGGCATATATCCTGTCACATGTCTGGGAGGGTTGGGATGGTTGGATATGTACCTGGTATGTGTGTCTCAGTGTGGCGGCTTCTCTTAGCTACTCTGGCCCCTTATAGGGAAGGCAAGATCCCCATGGGGATAGACAACAAGCATGCCTGGCTACTGCGCAATAGGAAATGGGGATGAAGCCCAGGCTGCTACTGAGGACAAGAAAAAAGGGCGGGGGTGGTGGGAGTGCAGGAGTAGGGTAGCAGGCATGTCTGGCTGGGGCAGCTTGCCCTGCATTTCGGGAGCATACTCGCTGTGTCTGGCTGGGTCATCATGGCCCAAGGGCCTGGCCTCTGGCTGCTGTGACCTTGGGGTGCATGTAGCTGCCCCATCCCTTCTGTCAGGCCTGGCCTGCTGGTCCCAAAACAGAGATGAGCCAAGCTGGGCTGATGGCCACCTGGAAGCTTTGAGCTGAAGCTGGGGCAAGGTGGGGGAGGGGTGCCGGGCCGCAGTGCATCGCATGAAATGGGCCAGGAGCCTGTGGCCTTGCTGTCCCATCTGTCAGTCTCGTGTCTCTGCCATCTGTCTGTCTCCTGTGTCTTCTGTGCCCGTTGTGGGGGACAGCCAGCGGGGTCCTAGGGCACCCCCTCACTCAACACCGGAGTTCTAACCTCTCTACCGCCCACCTCCTCCATGTACCACACTCCTTTTTGCCTTTTATATTTATTTCCTTCTTTCTGTTTTTTCTGTGTGCGCCATCCTGTGGGGCTGGGACAGAGGAGAAGGGGCCGGCCACGTGGAAATAACCTCAGTGTATGTACCGCGCCCGGCCAGCTTGGCTCTAGCCCCTCTCCATCCCTGCCCTGTTTGTGACAGCTCCCTCCATCTCCCCCTACCCTCCACCCAACCCCACACCTCCCCTCCCCATGGAGCCCCTTCCTTGTGTGTTGTGTCCTGTGTGTGCAGGGGGCCACACTGCACCCCACTTCGTCTTCAGAGCCTCCAAGAGGCCGACCTGCCCATCCTGCCCATTTCTTGGGGGTCTGTTCGTCCAGCTCAATCAGTGACCACTGGCCTACTGCCTCAGGTCCCTTTAGCTCCTGCCTTGGGCTGGGTCCTGCACATCAGAGTTGGAGCAGGCCTGTTCCAGTTAGCCCTGTCTTCCTTCTTCTGCTTGCTACAGAGAAAACTGAAGACTGTCCATGGCAGAGCAAGATCAAGGATTCTGGGACAGTAAATTCAGATTCAGAATGATCTTCAGTACCTCCAATGCTAGGGCAGCCCAAGCTGGGCCTGGGAGATAGGGACCAGAGTTGGGGCTGGGTGTGAGAGGCAGGAGAGTCGGGCCAAGGAGAAGCAGGGCTCCCAGGTTTGCACTTGGTGAGCAGAGTGTGCTTCTTGTCAGCTAGCCATCCTGAACACCAGGGGCTCCTGGAAAGCAGGGCAAGGGGTTATCCAGGGCCTTCTGGCCAAAGTCCAGCACATACCCCAAGAAGCAGGAACAGTTCTGTCACTGGACTTAAGTATCTGTAGGGCTCCACCCCTGCAGCCAGCAAGGCAGACCTCAAACCCCCCACTGCACCCCTGGACATAATCCCTGGATCCTGGATGCTCATACACTCAGATTCTGTCACCAATCAGCCAGATATAACTGCAGGGCTGGAAGGAGCAGGCCGTGAAAATGCCGGCCATTAACTCTGCCCACACCTGTGCCCCTCCCCCAGACCATCTCTGATACCAGCCCCATGAAGCGCTCAGCCTCCGTGCTGGGACCCAAAGCCCGGCGACTGGATGACTACTCATTAGAGCGGGTACCGCCTGAGGAGAACCAACGGTACCACCAACGCCGCCGGGATCGTGGCCACCGCACCTCTGAGCGCTCTCTGGGCCGATATACTGATGTGGACACAGGTAGGCTACCACAGGACCCAGAACAGAGGAACACTCCATAAACAGAAGGCCAGGGAGGGGGAGGCTGATGCCAACAATGGAGAAGCTGGAGTTGGAGGCTAGCCAGGATAGATAGTAAGACCCAGATTCAAAAAGAAAGGAGCAGGGCATGGTGGCACAGGCCTTTAATCCTAGCACTCAGGAGGCAGAGGTAGGGGGATCTCTAAGTTCAAGGCCAGCCCAGTCTATAGAACACATTAGAGGAAAGCTGGAGCTACACAGAGAAACCCTGTCTTGAAAAAAACAAGAAGGGACTGGAAAGGTGGCTCATTTGTCAAGAGCACTGGATGCTCTCCCAGAGGTCCTGAGTTCAATTCCCAGTGACCATATGGTGGCTCACAACCATCTGTGATGGGTTCTGATGCCCTCCTTGGCATGCACCATATATACACACAGACCACAGACCACTCAATAAATAAATAAATAAATAAATAAATAAATAAATAAATAAATATTAAAAGAAAAACCAGGGGAGGGAAGGAAGGAGGGAAGCAAGCAAACAGGCCAGGTGCAGATGGGTGATGTCTCTGGAACCTGACTTAGGGTCACCAGCTTCAGCAGTGCATATCTGAAGCCCTGGTGCTGAGAAGGCAGGAACAGGTGGGTCCCCGATGCTCACAGGCTGACCAGCCTAAGCCACTTAGTGATTTTCAGTGTGAGAAGCTGTCTTTGAACAAAGTAAGGTAGAGCCTGGAGAGGCTCAAATTACCGTGCAAGACGAGGACCTGAGTCTGTAAAGAACCACTCAAAGACAGATAAGGTAACGAGTATCTGTAATCCCAGCCCAGGGGAGATGGGAGATGGAGACAGGAGAGTCCCCAGAAGCTCTTGGACCAGCTAGCATGGCGTATATAGCAGGTAACAAGAGACCCTGTCTAAAACAAGATAAAAGATAAGAGCCAACACCCAATATAGTCCCAAACCCCACCTGCACCTGTGACACTTGCATGCACACTCGTGTACAAACAGTATACACGCCAAAATAAATAAAGGGCCAGCTGCAGTTTTTTTTTTTAATTCTCGTGCACGAGCCTATGTGGGCGTGTGTGTGTGTGTGTGTGTGTGTGTGTGTGTGTGTGTGTCTCTATGTGATCATGAATGCAAGTGCCCCCAGAGGCCAGAAGAGGGTGTTGGATCTCCTGGGACTACAGCAATTGAGCTACCAGGCATGGGTGCAGGAAATTGAATTTAGGTCCTCGGCAAGTGTAGCATACCCTCTTAACTGCTGAGCCATGACGCCAACCCTCTACCCCCAATTAAAACAAAAGTAAGGTGAACACTTCCTGAGAAACAATACCCAAGGTTAACTGGCCTCAATGTGTAGATGCATATATACGAACACACACACACACACACACACACACACACACACACGACATTTACGGAGAGAAGAGAAATATTAAAAGGGAGAAAAGAAACGGGGCCGAAAGTGTCTGGGTGGTAGGCGGCTACCATGTACAAAGTCTTAGTTGGTCATAGTCAACACTAAGAAAAAGGGTGGGCCAAGCCAAATGGCTTAGCCTGTAAAGGCATTTGCTGCCAAGCCTGAAGACTTGAGTTTAATTCCTGGAGGTAGGTCACACTTGCAGATGAGTGCCACGGAGGGAGGATGCAAGCTGAAAATAAATGTAAAAATAAAGAGATGGAGGTGTGAATAGGAAGGAAACTAGGGGCTGCTGCCTGGGGACCGTCCAGGCCCTACCTCTCCAGACTTCTCCCTTCCCTCAGTGGCCCCTTCTCCCTCCCTCACCCTTGTCTCCCACTACCCACTCAGGCCTGGGAACAGATCTGAGCATGACCACCCAATCGGGTGACCTGCCCTCCAAAGATCGGGACCAGGACCGGGGCCGGCCCAAGGACCGGAAGCATCGGCCGCACCACCACCACCACCATCATCACCATCATCCCCCGGCCCCCGACCGGGAGCGCTACGCACAGGAGCGGCCGGACACCGGCCGGGCCCGGGCCCGAGAGCAGCGCTGGTCCCGCTCGCCCAGTGAGGGTCGGGAACACACGACACACAGACAGGTGCGTGTGGCAGGCCCAGATTGAAGCGGGGGGGGGGGGCAGGAGTGGGGCCGCAGGGGGTGGGACAGGTGGGGACGGACCTGGGAGGCGCCCGGGGAGGGGCGCGGGTAGCCCGCCACTCTTGCTTTTCCCCTTGGCCCGGCTTCCCTGCGACTCGTGTCCTGCGGACGCCTGTGAGTGACTTCGGAAACTTACGAAGCTCGTTTCTCGTTTCTCTCCTCACTGTTGTGTTGGTTTGCCCGCCCCCCCTCCCCGCCTCTCCGTCCCGCCGCCCGCCCGCCCTCCCGTCTGTGTGTCCCCGTGTGCTCCTGGTTGGTCCGTGGTATCTTTGCTTTTGATTTCCTTTGTTTCGATTTTCGTGTAGGGCAGTAGTTCCGTCAGTGGAAGCCCAGCCCCCTCTACGTCCGGCACCAGCACGCCGCGGCGCGGCCGCCGCCAGCTCCCCCAGACCCCCTGCACCCCGCGGCCGCTTGTGTCCTACTCGCCCGCTCCGCGCAGGCCTGCGGCGCGCAGGATGGCGGGTCCCGCAGCGCCCCCTGGCGGCTCGCCGCGGGGTTGCCGCCGTGCGCCGCGCTGGCCTGCGCATGCGCCTGAGGGCCCGCGGCCGCGCGGCGCCGACTACACCGAGCCCGACAGCCCGCGCGAGCCGCCAGGGGGCGCGCACGAGCCCGCGCCGCGGTCGCCCAGGACTCCGCGCGCCGCGGGCTGCGCGTCACCGCGCCACGGCCGCAGGCTGCCCAATGGTTACTACGCGGGGCACGGCGCGCCGCGGCCGCGCACAGCCCGCAGGGGCGCGCACGACGCGTACAGCGAGAGCGAGGACGACTGGTGCTAAGCCGCCCCGCCCCCTGCAGCGCCCGTAAAGTGCGGGCGCACCGCAAATGATAAACAATAAGGTTTTTAAAAAAGAAAACCGGGGAGAAAAACAAAAATAGCTTCTATTGATGAGTTTTATCATCTCGATTGAATCTTTCGTTTTCCCGGTGAACGAAACCGAGGTGGCTGCGAGCCGGAGGGACGGCTGCACGCCCCACACACTTCTCAGACCCACGGGAGTGCTTGCGGGCCACGCCAAACTTATTACTGCCTGCAGAGATCAACTACAAGAAAATAACACTAACAGTTTTTAAAAGGACAAAAAAAATTGAGAAAACGGTTTTTTTTCTGACATTTGGTCCTGCTTGAAATAACAAAAGAAAAAAGAGAAAAAATTACTACCACCACCGATTCCCTTGCTTCTTTTTTTCCTTTATCTTTTTAAATTTTTTTTTCCTTTTTTCCTATCTTGTTTGAAAAACGTGGGCTTGGGACTGTGAAATATTGCATGACATTAAAAAGAACAAAAAAAATAATAAAAACGAAAAAACTTGAATCCAAGGGCTTCTGAACTAGAGTGGTCTTTGTCCCTTGACCAAGATGCTTTGCAAGTTACTCTTGGGAAATGGATGAAAGAGGGAAGGCAGTTTGTTAGCTCCTGGAGAAACTAAGCGATGCTGGGCATCGCTCGGAAGCAGAGCCCATGGCCCTGGGTTCACTCCCAGTGAAGGCACCTGTGGCTCCTTGAAAGGATACTTCCATGGGGCAGAGGCTCTTCCAGCTGTGCCCAGCCTCTGGCTCGATAAACCAATTTCGTGAGCAGTTCAACCCGCCTCAGCCCTGGAGAAATTCGGAGGGGGTCAAAGATCTGAACAGTCTGTGAAAGGATTACGGGTCATTGAAGCAATGAGTGGCGCCAGGATTATTTTTTACATTGTTTATGTCTATGTGGCTTTAAGCATATAGGAAAGTGCCTTCTGAGGTCAGAAGAAGGTGTTAGATCCCTGGAGCCTGAGCCCTCTAACCTGGCTGCTGGAAACTGCACCCAGGTCCTTTGAAAGAGCAGAATATGCTCTTACCTTCTGAGGCACCTCTTCAGCCTCCCCCAACCCACCCACCCCGTGCTGTCCTCCGTCCTCACCAGGATTCTTACGCAGGAATGGCCCCCCTCACCCAGCATAGTTGTCTACATACCACTGCAGCCAATAGTTGACCACACGCAGTGCAGGTTCTAAGAACTCCCTGCCCAGCCCCCCCAGTCTCCCAGGTCTTTACCTCCCTCTTTACCTGTTTGGAAAATACTCTGTGAATATGGTCTGTATCTACAGAAGTAAAGTAAGATTAGGTGAGAGGAAAGGCCAGGTGCCCCGATAGGGCAACTTCCTGTTGTGTCTGGAGGGTGTATGGTGTGTGCTTGTGCATATGTATAGAGGAGCATATAAACTGTGTGAAGGACACACGGGTTGATAACTGCCTGTCTTCTTTTATTGTTAGCCACTCTTGTTGTTTGTGAAAAAGAGCCTGTGTAGCCCTGGCTGTACTGGAACTCCCTCTGTAGACCAGGCTGACCTCCAATTCAGAGATCAGCCTGCCTCTGCCCCCCCAGTGCTGGGGTTCGAAGTGCGTGCCACCACTGCCCGGCACACACTTCAATTTTTAAAACAGTCATTAGACTGAGGGGTTGTCATTACCACCAGCCATGACATTATATTTTTAAAACTTCACTGGCTTTGTAATCTTTAGCTTGTGATTCAACCTCTCTGTGCTCCTATTTCTTTTTAGTAAAATGAAAATAATAGAATTAGACACACAGTGTATCTTTTTCTTTTTTATGATGTACAAAGTGTGGGAACTCTGTGTCCTGATAAGACATTTTTTATGAAAGCAACCAGCTAGTGGGGGGGAGGGGTGTTGAGGTGGCTCAAAGATAGAGCTCTGACTGCTCTTCCAGAGGACACGGAGTTCCATTCTCAGCACTCACACGGCAGTTCACAGCCTTCTCTAAGTCCAGTCCCCAGGGATGGGACGCCCTCTTCTGGCCTCTGCAGGCACTGCATGCTTGTGGTACACAGAAATGCAGACACACACACACATAAAATACCTTTTTTTAAAAAAAAGAAGTAAGTGAGGGGCTGGAGAGATAGCTCAGAGGTTAAAAACACTGGCTGCTCTTCCGGAGGTCCTGAGTTCAATTCCCAGCAACTACATGGTGGCTCACAACCGTCTATAATGAGATCTGGTGCCCTCTTCTGGCCTGCAGGCAGAACACTGTATACATAATAAAAAGTAAATCTTTATTTAAAAAAAAAAAGTAAGTGTAGGTCAGGAACCTGGGCTGATGCAACATGTCCATGATCTTAACTACTCAAAGGCTGAAGTAGGAAAATCCTTTAAACTTAGAAGTTCAAGAAGAGATTGGGCAACACAGCAAGATCCCATCTCAAATGGCTCCAGGGCAACAGTGCCTCTCACCAACCCTCATGACCCAAGTTTAATCCCTGGAATCCACACGGTGGTAGGAGAGAGCTGAGTCCCACAAAAAGTTGTTCTCTGACCTCCATACTTACAACGCGGCATGCTCCACACACATACATACAAATAAACAAATGCGTTTTGTAATTGATGTTTTTGAGCCAGGATCCTACTATGTAGCCGTGGCTGTCTTGGAACTGCATGTCCAGGCTGATCTGAAATTCACAGAGATCAGCCTGCTTCTGCCTCCCGAGTGCTGGGATTAAGGTATACACCACCACTGCCCAGCTCAAATGTAATCTTAAAAATCAAAATACGCCAGGCAGTGATGGCACATTCCTTTAATCCCAGAACTCAGGAGGCAGAGGCAGACAGATCTCTGAGTTCAAGGCCAGCCTGGTCTAGAGTGTGAGTTCCAGGACAGCCAGGGCTACACAGAGAAACCCTTGTCTTGAAAGAACAACAATCAGAATGCATGTAAATATGGTCCATAGCTACAGGGCTGAGGTGAAAGCTGCCCTCCCTCAGAAGCAAAGAAAGAAGCCAGTGGCTGGCCACTTTGACCCTGCTTGTGTTTATCTTTTCATTCTTCCTGGGAGACAGGCAGATGCTCTGCTCTGTAAATGAGAACTCTGAAAGGAGCCTCTGTGCATGGCTATACTTCTCGCCCTTGCTGAACCATAGCCTGAACGTGCTTGCAGTTGCTACTGAACATGCTTGCTTGCAGTTGCTCTAGATGCTTTGGCCCTCCCAGGCAGACAGAGGATCAACCCTGAAACAGCAGGATGAAGCTGGCAGACAGAATTGCCTTGTCACACTGAGCCCTCCAAATTGCATGTGCATGTCTGCAGCTGAGGCAGTCCAGAGGTACCCCAGCAAGTCACCTCTCTTTAAGGACACCAGACCAGCATCACCATGTTTTGGCTGCCAGCTTCAAGCAGGATGCCAGCTACAGTTTGGCCTCCCCAGGATCTGAATGTCTACAGAATGGAGGTTTGGATGACACTGGCTCACCCTGTCTCCTGATCTTATCCGACTGTACCAGATGACACAGCTCTACTTTGACCCAGAAAGTCCCTTCATCCAAGATTCTCCCTCCTCCATCCTAGACTGCACAGACATGGTGCATCCCCTAACTGGAAGCCTGGGATATCCCCACATCCAGAGCCAGAGTCTATTCCCAAGTGACTGATCACTTCCTTTGCCCTCGTGTCTGAGATTTCCTGCTATCCCTTCCGCTCCAGCTCAATGCCAGTGGGCTCCATGGAAGGCTCAGGAGAGCCAACATGCTTAGATATCCATTTCTGAGAACTCATTGATCCAAACACACAGACAGAACGACACCTGGGGTTCCTGGAGCCATGAAGTGGACAAACAGGAAAGTTGACATTTAATGAGGACAGGACACCTGTTGCACAAGAATGTCTTAATGTCATTGAACCCGCCTAACAATGATTAAAATGTTCACATCCTTTCCACATGGATTTATTTACAGATTGTGTTGATGTACCCATGCTACAGCAGGTATGTGAAAGTCAAAGGAAACCTCATGGGAGTCAGTTATCTCCTACTAAGTAGGTCCAGGGGATCCAGCTCTGTTTGTCAGTCTTGGCGGCAAGCCCCTTTACTCTCTGAACCATCGTGTCTACTAAAAGAGCCAATTTTATGTGATGAAGTTTTGTTGAGCCGGGCGGTGGTGGCGCACGCCTTTAATCCCAGCACTTGGGAGGCAGAGGCAGGTGGATTTCTGAGTTCGAGGCCAGCCTGGTCTACAGAGTGAGTTCCAGGACAGCCAGGGCTACACAGAGAAACCCTGTCTTGAAAAACAACAACAACAACAACAACAAAAGTTTTGTTGTTTAGGCTTGGATTTAGCACTGAGGATTGAACCAAGGGCCTCCTACATGTTAAACAAGTGTCCCCTCACTCCGACCTACCCTATGTGGCACAGACAGGCCTCAGCTGTCAGTCTCCTTGCCACCCCCTAAACAGCTAAGGTTACAGACACCACCAGACAGCTGTGGTGTATGATTTAAACCATAACAAAAAGCTCATTAAAGTTAGGTGTAGTGGCACATTCTTGTAATCCCAATGCTTGGGAAGGAAGAAGAATGAAAAATTCAAGGTCATCCTTGGTTACACAGCAAGTTTGAGGCCAGCCTGGACTACATGAGAACCTGTTCCCCACTCCCTCTCCCCCCCCCAAAAAAAAGCAGGCCTGGACGTGATGGCATATTACACCTTTAAACTCAGCACTCAAGAGGCAGAGGTAGTCAGATCTCTTTCAGTTCTAGGCCAGCCTGGTCTACACAGCAACTTCTAGGACAGCCAGAGCCACACAGTGAGACCCTGTCTCAGAAAACAAAATTAAAAACAACCAAACAAACCTTACTGGGAGTCTACTATAATGATGCATGCCTGTAATCCTAGCACTTGGGAAGCTGAGACAGGAGAATAATCAACATGAAGCTACCCAGGGATGCCCACCAACACACTCTGTCCTAGACTACATGCAAGAGTAAAGTTGGAAGAGTCTCAGAATCAAAGCCGAGGTCACTTAAGAAGCTGTTTCAAAGACAGAAGAAATGGAGTGGGGGAGCTGCAGAGACAAAATTACCACCAAAACCTGGTAACCTGAGTTCAAACCCCAGGACCTCATGGTAAATGGTGACACTGACCCCTGTCCTCTGACCTCCAGATGTGCCCATACACATACACACAACAAACAGGTTTTAAAAAATGATTACAAAGAAAATACATGGGGGCTGGAAGGATGGCTCAGTAGTTAAGAGCATAGACTGTTCACACAGAGGACCTGGGTTCAGTTCCCTAGCACTCACATGGTGGCTCATATGTATCTGTAAAATCCAGTTTGGGGTCGGAGTGGGGGGTGGGATCTGATGCCCTCTGTGGGTCTTCTTGGGCACCAGACTCCCACAGGTGTAGAGACATACCTGCAATCAAAACACTCATACACATTAAATAATTAGTTTAATTAATGTTTTTTTTTTAAAAAGGTGTGGGGAGCTGTGCTGGCAGTCTGTAATCTCAGCACTAGAGGGGCAGAGGTGAAGGCTGGCCTGCGTTACAAAGTGTCTCAATGATAAATAAAAAAAAAATTATGGATTTTGTGTAGTCCTCATAAGACAAGGGTGTGTGGATAAAATAATGCATTCCAAAGTCTGGCCAACCTGAGGTGTAGCTCAAGCCCATGGTTGAGGTCCTGGGTGCTGCAGGACTTGAGCAACAGGAGAGGGTACAGGGCACACTGGTGTCCTGAGGTCACCACTACTGTGCAACAACAGAGGGCAGGGGGCCAGTGCGAGGACCCCAGCGGGCTAGTGTGGGACCTCACTGGGAGACTGGTGCCCACCCAGACAACCCAGCTACGTCTGAGGCTGAGTAGGAGGGTCCCCAGGTCATAGCTGGCCTGGGTTGAGTAGCCAGCCCACTGGTTCAGGAAGAGAAAAGCGCTGGGCCTGGGGTGCTTGAAAAAGAAAGAGAAGAGGCTTGGGAAGGAGCTGGGTCAGAATGTGAGAGGGTAAGAGCAGAAAAACAAATCGAGCTAAGAATGCTGCTCCCAAGACGGTGCCGGGGCTGGGGCCTGCTTTTCCAAAGCCTGGGGTTCAGGTCTCAGCATCTGATGAACAGGATGCAGGCTGGTTCTCCTGTGATCCTGCACTTGGGTGCTGAAGGCAGGAGGATTAAAAACTCAAAGTCACCTTTGACTTTCTAATAAGTTTGAGGCTAACCTAGGTCTGGCCTAGATAAGACCCTGCCTCAATAATAGCAATAATAATAAAATAATAATAATAATGTGTCAGGTACTGAAGAAACCTGGTTCAAAGCTCACCCACTGCCAGCGGCTCCTCCCCACACTTCTGAGCCCACCCCATACCCTAAACCTCTCCGGCCCAGAGTCTGGGCTTTCCTTCCCACACCTCTTCCTTCTTACATAAAGCAGTCATCTCAGCCAGGTGCTTTCTTGGTCTCTTGATCCTCGGCTCCTCTCTCTCTTCTTTGTTAGCTCTCCCTCCCTCTCATGCTCTCTCCTCCCCTGGTTCAGTCTGGACCCTTCTAGAAGCTTCTAGCTGTTCTCTCCCTCATACCTACAACAAAATCCTTCTCCATCATACCTAGGAGCGGCCATGTCCCCATTTTCATTCAATAAATAAATCTGTCTTGGCAATCTCTTCCCATGATGCTTGGCAAACATCATGGCTTTGTCGTTGTCGCGTGGTGGGTGGGGAAAACACTGTCCACCACTGTACCCTAGCCTCTGGAGACATTTTTGGTTGTCGTAGTAAGGGATGAAGTTACAGTTGGTATCTAGTTGACTAAAGCCAGAGATGATGTCCAGTGTTCCAAAATGGGACAAAGGGTGACTCAGCCACACAGGCGCTGCCTAGAACCCCTCAGTGAGAGGCTGCGCCATGGCTTAGTGGTGGACTACTACCTAGCATGTGTGAGGTCCTCGGTCCATCCTAGTGCATGCACATACACACACACCACATACACAGACACACACCAAACCACACACACAAATAAAATTAATCTTGGGCATAACAGCAGTGCTTGGGCATATCAGAACTTGGAATACAGAGGATCTCTTTGAGTTCTGAGACAGCCACGAATACATAGAGAGACCCTGTCTCAAAAATATGAAACTGGCCAGGCGGTGGTGGCGCACGCCTTTAATCCCAGCACTTGGGAGGCAGAGGCAGACGGATTTCTGAGTTCGAGGCCAGCCTGGTCTACAAAGTGAGTTCCAGGACAGCCAGGGCTATACAGAGAAACCCTGTCAGAAAAAGAGGAGGAGGAGGAGGAAGAAGAAGAGGAAGAGGAGGAAGAAGAAGAGGAAGATTAGGAGGAGAGTGAGGAGGGCAAGGAAAAGAAAGGAAAAAATAAAGGGCTGGGTGTGGGACGGGACACATCTTCAACCCCAGCACCTGAGAGGCCAAGCCAAGTGGATCTTTGTGTGTTCAAGGCCATCCTGGACTATACAGTGTGAGTATCAGGCCAGCCAGGACTACATAGAAGAACCCTGACTGAAGGAGGAGGAGGAGGAGGAGGGGGCAGAGGAGGAGGAAGAAGAAAAGAAAGAAGAGGAAGAGGAAGAACTTTAAGAAGAAAGAAAGAAGAGAAGCAGAAGCCAGACAGTCTGGCTTCTATACTGGGGTTACTTGTCATCCTGGCACTTGGAAGGCTATGATAGGATGGTCCCAAATTGGAGGTCACCCTGTCTCAAAAAAGAAAAAGTAGAGCAGTGAACTGTATGCCATATAACCAAGTATGGGGAGAGGAACCTGTGCCCTCTGGGCAGGCTGAGATGGGGATCCATTTTTCCCAGGCTTGGAGTCTTGAGGCATGTTGGGGCTATGGAAGCTCAAGCCTGCCTGGTGGCGCCAGGTGGACTGCTGGTTTCAAACTCAGGAGATCCATCTGCCTCTGCCTCCAAGTGCTGGGGTTAAATGTGTGTGCTGCCACATAAATAAATAAAGAAAGAAACAAACCTGACGTCCCCACCTAAAACAAACAAACAACGTCAGGAAGGTATCTCACCTGTAATCCTAGCACTAGGAATGCAGAAGCAAGGGGATCACTTAGATTCAAGACCGAGCAAACCTACATGACCAGACCCTGTCTCAAAACAGACCCTGTCTCAAAACAGACCAGATTTAAAAGCATGCGCCTTTAATCCCAGTGGAGAAGAGGCAGGTGGTGAGCTTGTGCTCAGGTTGGTGTAGAAAGTGAGTTCCATAGCCAGGGCTATGTAGAGAGAACCCCATCTCAAGAAAAACGAAACAAAACAAAAACAAAACCCAAAGCAAACACAAACAAAACAAGGTATAGAGATCATTTGGCAGGTAAAGGTTTTTATTCTAATGCTGGTCGTGACTTAGGTCTGGAGGAAAACCCCAAACACCCTAAAAAGGTAGGTCTAAAATGGTAATCTTGGCTCAGCTCATGCTGGACTGTCAGACACTTTGAGCATTCCTCGTGAAGCCAAGAACCGCTGTCTGTCTATCAATCACTTCCTTACCTCACCCCCGGCTCCCTGTTGGCGCGTTCCTGGCCTCCAGACTGAGCCAGTCCCTGTTGGAATGCACTTGTTATGCCTCTCAACGCCCATATTAGCGTCCTGCCCTCCTCACTCACTCGTCAACACCCCCCCCCTCCAGTTCGCGAACTTCCTGCCCTGAAGCTTACTCCTCCTCTTTATAACCCTCGTGATTTCTGTGCTTTGCTTCCCTATCTGGCCAATATGCTTTTTTCTCTTTGCTCTGGCCTCTTCCGGATGCCGCTGGCTGTTTCTCTCACTCTTATCTATAGTAAAAACCTTCCCCTAGTCATGGAGCAGTCAATCACCACGGTTTTAGTTCGCGCCCTTGCTTACGGTGAGTGCGACGTTTCCCCATTGGCTGAAGCTCAACCTCACAGTCTCTCATGATTGGCCAACTTTAAAATGATAAGCTATAGAAGTTAAGGACATCTAAGAAGAGTGAGCGGTTCAGACCCTTAGGTGCTGAGAACCAGACCTCTGGTAAACAAAAGTTTTATTAGTGTGCAGATTAAAATATTTGCATAAAAGTTTTACAAGGTGAAAAGATAGAAACATTTGAATTTCTTATCTTAAAAGGTTTTTTTTTTGGGGGGGGGGGGCATGTAGGCACCTGCCTTTAAGCCTAGCAGGCAGGAGGCAGAGGCAGGTGGATCTTTGTGAGTTCGAGGCCAACATGGTCTACATAGCAAGTTCCAGGACTACACAGAGAAACCCTGGGGGCGCGGGGGGGGGGGGGGAGGAGCGGTGATTTTGAAAGTATTTAACAGAAAAGACTTACATGCTGGGGCGGTGGTGGCGCACACTTTTCATACCCAGGAGGCAGAGGCAGGTGGATTTCTGAGTTCGAGGCCAGCCTAGTCTACAGAGTGAGTTCCAGGACAGCCAGGGCTACACAGAGACTCTGTCTCAAAAAAACAAAAACAAAAACAAAAAAAGACTTACAGGGCCTACCTTGGGGAAGAATAATTCAAGTTTCTTTGGTCAGTTTGGTCGAAATTGAAGGGCCTGTCAAAATTAGATACACCTTAGTTCTGAGCCCTTCCAACAGCTTTCAGTACAAAGAGCTCTGAATACCAAGAGTATTCTTCGCTGGGCTGGTGGTGTTAAGTCCCCTCCCTATACAAGTAGAAAACAAGGTGCCAAGGCCGACAAGCTGGTCAGTGACTAAAAGCATTTTTGGGCTGGAGAGATGGCTCAGTGGTTAAGAGCACTGTCTGCTCTTCCAGAGGTCCCTGGTTCAATTCCCAGCAACCACATGGTGGCTCACAACCATCTGTAATGGGATCTGATGCCCTCTTCTGGTGTGTCTGAAGACAGCGACAGTGTACTCACACACATTAAAGAAAGAAAGAAAGCAAGCAAGCAAGCAATAGTGGTACACCCCTTTAATCGCACCCCTTGGGAGAGACAGAGGCAGGCAGATTTCTGAGTTCAAGGCTAGCCTGGTCTACAGAGTGAGTTTCAGGACAGCCAGGGCTACACAGAGAAACCCTGTCTCAATAAATAAATAAATAAATAAATAAATAAATAAAGTAATAAATAAATGCATTTGCCACAAAAAGCTGAGCCAAATTCAATCTCTGGAACCTGGTGATGGTGGAAGGTAAGAGGGAGAATTCCTGAAGAGAAGTTCCTGCAGAAGTGACCAGCTGAAAACTTCAGTTTATCTTTGGGTGGCTTTAACCTACCAAATAGCTATTTCTTGCCACCTCTATGTCAGCCCTATCATCCTGATACACAGGTCAAAACATTTAGAATGTATTAACTTAACAAAAGCCTATACACCAATCCAAGGGCTACAATATTACCAGACATCATCTGAGGCCTAGAGAGGCGACCTGCTGTAACTGCCTACTTAATATTTCCAACAATTATTTTGTTTTGTTTTTCAATATGAGTCTTCTCTGTGTAGCCTTGACTGTCCTTGAATTAGCTCTGTAGACCAGGCTGGCCTCGAACTCACAAAGATCTGCCTGCCAAGTGCTGGAACTAAAGGCATGTGCCTCCACTGCTTAACTCAACAGTGTATTTTACAACATATAGTTTAAATTTTATTTTATGTGCATTGGCATTTTGCTTGCATGTGTGTCTGTGTGAGGGTGTCAGCAGCCCTGGAGCTGGGTCCTGGAGCTGGAGTTACAAACAACATGAGCTGCCATGTACGTGCCGGGAATCTAACCACTTAGCTATCTCCCCAGCCCTATCACTGATGTATTTGTAAAGTGCCTTGATTTATATCTTTCTTTGCTCTGTTACTATAAAAACTTCATGAAGTTACTTCCATGTTGGAACATTATATTTGGGGAGGCATAAATCTATGTTTCTGGTCCGTGGTTATTCAAATTTAGCTCCAAAATAAATTTATCTCTTATCCCTTGAGGTGACAGCTGTAGTTGTTTATTCTTTGTTTTTGTGTATATATGTGTGGACAAAGGAAAGAACTGACTCCACAAAGCTATCTTCAGACCTCCACTACCAAATAACCTATTATTATTATTATTATTATTATTATTATTATTATTATTATTAGTTTTTTTTTTAAAGGATCTCACTATATATTTCTGGCCATCCTAGAACTCACTGTGTGGATCAGGCTGGCCTTGAGCTCACAGTGAGCCACCTGCTTCTGCCTCCTGTGTGCTGGAATTAAAGGTGTGTGCTACCACGTGCTTGGTGATTTTATATATATATAAAATGTCAAGTGAACTTTGAAAATGGATGAAGTATGGGAACAAAGCTTATTCAGGTTACTTCCCCTTTGTAGCAATGAATTAGTTAAAGTGCTTTGATCACTCAGTCAGGCACCCACCAAAGCCCTCTGGGTTAGGGAATGAAAGACACACACAAACACGCGCGCCAGTTAATTTTTGATATGCCTTGATTAGCTCTGGCTGGCCGTTTTTAAACTTCCCCGGAGCTCGTAGCAAACACTCCCCTCTGGTAAACCAGAATTAACAGCCTACAAATCTACGTTTTATCTTTGTTGTCCTGTTACCGTCTGAGTAGTCCCCCCACCCCACCCCCGGGCTGCTTTCCGTTTATTCTACATTTCAGCCATCTCGCTCTCCTCTCCTTCATGGTGTGCTCCATCCTATGCCCCTTTCATAGCGCTCCCCGTGTCTCCCTCTCGGTCCCAAGCCCGGAATCCTAAAAGTCCCGCCTCTGTCTGCTCTGCCCAGCCATTGGCTGCTGGCATCTTTATTTACCAATCAGAACCAACCGGGGGCAGAGCCCCTCAGTGTCTTCTCAGTGTCTTCTGTGCAGACATTCTTAAGCAATTTGGGGGACCAAAATTAACATTATAATACAAACAGCATTAGGCCAGCCAACTGCTTCATAAAGCTGTAGTGGGAAAGGTGAAGCGCTCAGGCTGAGCTAAGGTGCTTTTTAGTAGTAGAGCGTCCACTCAGTGTGGGCCAGCTGCTGGCCTTTGTTGGTAGCAGCCTGGGAAGCCTCACAGTGATCCCCCTTCCTCTGTGTGAACCTAGCTTCCTATCTATCTTGTGACTGAAGGGAATTGCACACAACATTTTGAAAACTCCCATAAGCTGGATGGTGGTAGCACATGCCTTTAATCTCAGGAGGTAGAGGCAGGTGGCTCTCTGTGAGTTGGTGTTCAAGCCTGAATTTCCAGGACAACCAAGAATACACCAGAAGGAAGGAGGGAAGGAAGGAAGGAAGGAAGAAAGGAAGGAAGGAAGGAAGGGAGGGAGGGAGGGAGGGAGGGAGGGAGGGAGGGAGGGAGAGGGAGGGAGGGAGGGAGGAAGGGAGGGAGGGGAGGGGGAGGGAGGCAGGCAGATAAGCAAGCAAGCAAGCAGGCTGGAACTTGTGGTGACCAGTGATAATCTCAGAATTTGTGGATCTGAGGCAGGAAGACCACCTTGAGTTAAGGCCAGGCTGGATTACATAGTGAGAGGAGAGACAAAAAGAAGAAAGAGGGTAAGCTGGTCCTGGTGGTGCCTAGCACTTGTGGGGTAGGGACAGGTGGAGCTCTGAGTTTAAGCATACTGGACTGGAGTGATGGATTAGCAGTTATGGGTACCGGTTGCTCTCCAGGACAGGGTTTGCACCTACAGGGCAATTCAAGCCATTTGCATCTGTAACTCCAGTTCCAGGGGACTTAACAACCTTTTCTAGCCTCTGAGGACACCAGGCATGCAAGGAATGCAAAGACATACTTTCAAGAAAGCATCTATACACACCGAATAAAATAAAACTTAAAAACAAACAAACAACAAACAAAAAAACAACCAAACACTACACAGAGAATTCCAGGTGAGCCAGGGCTACCCTATCTCTAAGACAAAAGAAAAAAACAGAAACTAAAAGCTGAAAGAAGGGAGTGGTGCAGGATGCATCTGGTGCTGTCATTGTACCCCTGTTACTGCTGGAGTCACTGTTATTTCTATTGGTAAGAAAAGAAAAAGTTAGCAGGACAGTGATGGCGCACACCTTTAATCCCAGCACTCCAGAGGCAGAGGCAGGCAGATTTCTGAGTTCGAGGCCAGCCTGGTCTACAGAGTGAGTTCTAGGACAGCCAGGGCTACACAGAGAAACCCTGTCTCAAAAAACAAACAAACAAAAAAACAAAACAAAACAAAAAAAAAAACAAACAAAAAAAAGAAGAAAAAGAAAAGAAAAGTTCAGTAAAGAAGAGGTGGGAGGGGGAGAGAGAGGGAGAGAGGAGGGGGAAGGGGAGGAAGAGAGGGAAGAGAGGAAGGGGGAAAGAGGGAGAGAGAAGAGGGGTAAGGGAAGAGAGGTGGTAAGGGGGGAGAGAAAGAGGAAAGAAAATTCCAGAAGCTTTCTGTAAGGTCAGTCTTCAGGGAAGTCCCCTGTACCTTAAGACTCTGGCTACCTAGTGGCTCTGATGTTCCTCCTAGCCTGTGACCCAGGAGGTTAAGAGTCCCAGGAGTTCCACCCTGCCCTAGTCAGAGCTGCTGCTCCACGGGGACTCACTGTAATTGCAAGCTCACAGCAGATACCAAGAGACAGGGTCCATGGGGAAAGGGTGGTGAACAACCTTCAGGTAGCCTGAGGTCAGGAGGGGACAGGCCTCACACAAGTGATGTGTACAGTCTCTCATGTCTAGTGGGACAAACAAATGACTTTGGGGACTGCCTGTGTGGCAGGCCACAGCTAGGTTGCTCCTAGACACCACTCAGGAATGAGAGGTTTGGTGGCATCTCTCTATTCCTTTTGTTTTGTTTTGTGAGGCCCAGGCTGACCAAGGAAGGACTCACTATTTGTAGATCAGGATCTTGACGCCTTGGACCACCTGTCTACACCTCCCAAGTACTTAGGTTATAGGATTTCCTTATGCACCAAGACTTCAAGATTTTCTTTTTTTAAAAAGATTGCTTTATTTTTGGCTTACGTGCATGGATGGTTTGCCTCTAAGTATGTCTGTGTGTGTGTCTGCAGAGAGCAGAAAGAGTATTGGAACCTCTGAAACTAGAGTTACAAACGGTTGTTAGCCTCCATGGAGATGCTGGAAATCACATCCGGGCTATTTGGAAGAACAGTTAGCACTCTATAGTTATTATTATTATTATTATTATTATTATTATTATTATTATTATCATCATCATCATCATCATCATCATCATCATCATCATTATTACTACCACTATTTATTTATTTTATTTCTCTTTTTTTCTTTTTTGGTTTTTCGAGACAGGGTTTCTCTGTGTAACCCTGGCTGTCCTGGAACTCACTCTGTAGACTGGGTTGGTCTCAAACACAGAGATCTGCTTGACTCTGCCTCCCAAGAGGCTGGGATTGAAGGTACGGGCCAGCATTGCCCAGCTTGGTTTGCTTCTTTAGAGCATGCAGTGCTAGGAATTGGGCCTAAAGCCTCATAAAGCCTAGCAAAGCTATATCCCCGGCCCTGGTTTTCTTTTCTTTTTCTTATTTAAAATTGAGTGCAGGCCTATGTAGCCCAGGCTTTCCCTGAAGTGGTGAACCTCTTGGGTCCATCTGGGCAGTGCTGGGAATACCAGTTGTAACCACTGGGGTCTTTCTTCAATTAATTGTCTCTTCCCACCGCTGTCCTCAGCAGTCAGTTCAGCTGTACCCAGACTACATTCAACAAACAAATACCTTTGTCCTCTTTGGGCTCCTGGGCTTGTGTGTACACAAATTGGCCTCTTGGGAGGCTTTCACCCTGTGGAAACTAAGGCACCCAGGGGAGGAATCCAAGCAAGAACTTGGAGTGTGAGAGAAAGAAGGCAGAGGCAGCCTGCAGCATCGGAGGGCTTTCCTGATTGGAGAACCAGAAATGAGGAGCACCAGGGGGAGCAGCACCAGCAGCCAAGGGCGCTGCCTGAACCACACAGGTGCCTGTGAAATGGGGCTAAGTGTGGTGGTGCTGAAATTGCAGGCACAGTAAAAGGAATGTTGGAACTCCTGGGCTCCTGTGTGAGATTCAGTCTCAAAAACCAGAAAGAAACGGTTCCCTGTTCAGTGACAACCAGTGTGCTGTGTTTTGTTATTTTGTTTTGTTTTTTGAGGTAGAGGGCAGTGGTGGTTGTTTAACTTTTTTTATAAAAGTTTATCATATGTGTATAAATGTTTTGCCTGTATGCACGTTTGTGCACCATGTTCCTTTCTTTTTTAGATTTATTTACTTTATGCATTTGAGTGCTCTATCTGCATGCATGGTTGTGAGCCACCATGTGGTTGCTCGGAATTGAACTCAGGACCTCTGGAAGAAGAGCCAGCGCTCTTGACCGCTGAGCCATCTCTCCAGGTACCACGAACCATACTCTTGACTGGCGCCCTCACAGTCAGAAAGAGATGTTGGATCCCCTGGAACTGGAGTTGCAGGCAGTTGTGAGCCACCATGAGAATGCTGTGACTTGCAGCCCTCCTCTGCAAGAGTGACAAATACTCTAAGCCACTGAGCTATCTCGCCTGCTGATTTTTTTTTTTTTTTAAACAGGTCTCACTATGTAGCTAGCCTTACTAGCCTGGAACTTGCTCTATAGATGACAATAGCCATGCTTGCCTGCCTCTGCCTCTGGGATCCTGGGATTAAAGTGTTAGGCATCTCATGTGGCTGACTATGGTAAAGACAGATTTCACCCTCAGCACTGAGAGAAGAGAAAAGGAAAGAACAGTGTTTTCTGACAGGTTGTTGACAAGATCTCATCCTGTAGCTGTTAGAAATACTATTCCAGTCCCTTTTCAGTGTGAGGGTGATTAGATTCCATTGCAGTTACAGATAAGCAGGTGTTGCTAGCCCCCTCCTCCAGCTGGCAGCTGCTTGTCTCAGGACTCGGAGTCAGAAAATTACAGGGAACACATGCTCCATGACTGAACCCTAAATTGTTCACTGGATGAGGCTTTGTGTCCTAGTCAGTGAGCATGGGAGTGTGGAGTGGGACCATAGGAGAAGGGGACAGGAATTTCTGGAGACCAGAATATTTTTATTTTAAAGATTTTAAAGTCAGGGTCTCACTATGTATGTAGCATTGGCTGGCTTGGAACTGGCTCTGAAGATCAGGCTGCCCTAAAATTTAGATTCACCTGTCTTTGTTTCCTGAGTTTCTGAGTACTGGGATTAAAGGAAACGCCACTGTACCCCAATAACCAGAGAATTTTATCTTTTTTTTTTTAGACAAAAAACAAAAACAAAAAAAACAAAAACAAAACAAAACAAAAAAACTATTATGTCTTTCTGGCTGATCTGGAACTTGCTATGTAGCCCAGGCTGGCCTTAAACTCATAGAGATTTGCTGTGCTGAGATTTTCAAATTGTATGTATATGTGTCTGTGGGTAGATGTTTGCAGTCAGTGTAGGGCCCAGAAGAGGGCAAGAGACAGATTCCCCCCCCCCCCCCCCCCCCCCCCCCAGCTAGAGTTACATACAGGCAGTCATGGGCCAGCAAGTGATGCCAACCTACGCCCTCTGGGAGAGCATCTGATGCCCCTTGCAGAACCACCTTTGAACCCCCTGCTTTCATTTTGTTCATAACCTGTCTTGGCTTCTCTCTCTAACCTTTGTACTTGGACCTGGGACACAAGAACCTAGATACTTGTCCTTCATGTGGCCTGTGACACTGGGCTTGACTGTCACCACTGCCGGCTGAAGTAATAAGGACCACAGAACAGCGCATCAGTCAGACCTCTTGTCCCCCATCTCAATTTTTCCTGTATTTAATTCTAAAATTTGCTGGACCTGGTGGCTCATGTCTATTATCTCAGATGAATTTAGGGTTCTAGGACACTTCATTTCAGGTGAGGTAATTAAATCTCTTCTCCACATGTGGTGACTGTGCAAACAACTCAGAGACTAGAGAAGTACGGTGTCCTGCTCTATCATGCTGGCCTGATTTTCTTGAAAGTCTCACAAGAACCTGCAGCTAGGCTGGCTACCAGTCAGCCCCAGGGATCATCCTGTGTCCACTCCTCATAACGCTGCAGATTTTCTGCCCCCCCCCCTTTTTTTTTTGCCCTGCCATACCCTGCTTTTTACATTGAACTCAGGTCCGAATGCTTGTACACTAAGCACCTAAGCACGATAGGCCATCTTCAACAACCCCTAATCATTAGTTTAATTGGCACATTGAGACAGATGACTGAGCCTGGATGAAAGGTCCCGATTTTTCCGCTAAAACTCAGGCTACAAATCCAGTCCGGTGCAGACACTCGCGTGATTTGCATTCACGCCCGAAGCTACGAAGGGGAATCAGTTAACCGAGGGCACCTTTGTCCTGAACACTTTCACAAACCAGATATGGAAAAGCACCCTCCCCTCCCCAAAGAGGCCAGGCCTTGGAGGAGCTCCCCAAAGCTGACACCGGAGGCAAGGGTTAACAGGACGCAACTGGCGCCCCACAGGCCAGCCACAGAGGTCTTATTGTTCTCCAGTCTGTCCCCTCCCCACCTTTCCTGGAAGACCCTCCCAGGAGTCCCTTCAAAGGGGCCCGGAGCTCTCTCCTGTCCAACCCTTGGGGAGGGCAAACAGGAAAAGGAAACTCGGCAGCCAGGAGCGGGCTTGGGGAGACTGTGGGGGAGGGAAGGGAGGAGGGGGGAACACGGCTGTCACTTCAGGGTCCTAGGGAGCTGCTGAGTTGGAGGAACCCTCCCCCAGTTCCCATCTGGAAGCCAGAAGGTTTTGGTCTGTGGCTTTCAGGTACCTGGGAGAACCTGCCTTCCTTCCCCCACTATACATTTATGGGTCCGAAAGCTTCGCGCATCCTCTTCCGTCTGACTTCAGATCTTTGCTCCAGAGACCTGGAAACCTTTTCAAATCTGCTGACTCCGTGGGGTGGCCTGGGCTCGTGGGTGGGCTCAGGGAAAGAACTGCGAGCCTCTCTGGGAGCCCCCAGAGACCCGCAGGGCTGGGGCGAGCAGCTGGCGGCCAGATGTGAGTGGACGGGCTGGGGAGAAAATTAATTGGTGCCAGTTGGGTGGCGGCGGGCTGGAAAGGCAGGGCCTTGGGGGAGGGGTCGCCGAGTGCCCAGATTCTTAGCCTGGAGGAGGGGTGGCTTTGAGGCCCACAGACCAGGAAACTTAAGGCTGTAGGAAAACAAGGGATGCAGGAAGGGGCTATGAACTGAGAAGTAGGCTCCTGGAAGGACCAGGCAGAAAGCAGGACGTATGTGGCTTTTGCTTCTCTGTTTACGGTTTTAAGGAGACCCAAGCTCAGCTTAACAGGCGACTGGGTAAACTCTCGTAGGGGAGTGTGGAAGCAGGCTTCCCCGGACACAGATGTGACATTCTGGAGTTCTCCAGATCCAGGCAGGAACATGAGCAGCCTTCAAAGCAACGTGAGTCATCTGAGCTCACTCTTCTGCAAGCTTGTCTGTCCCACCTTTGGCCGCCTGGGGCCTCCAGGTGCTTCTTCCCGCGGTGCTACAGAGCCCACTCTCGCGACCTCGTGGTGCGCTGGGGAGTGGGGAATCCCCTGGCCCTCGCGGAGGCAGAGGCCAGGAGTTCCCAGAAGAAGCAGGTTACTGCACGCAGGGGCAAGGTCTGCACATCCCACCCTGTCTCTGATTGACGCAATCGGTCCCCTAGAGTTGGTCGGCCAGGCTAGCAAGCTCCGGAACTCCGCCTCTGACTCGTTTCCTCGCAGAGTCAAGTCCAGGCTCCACCCTGCGAACTGCTAAGCCAGATTCTGCAGTCTCCCTGCCTCAGGGCAGTGGACCTTGCCAGAGTCCAAGAGCTCTGGAAACCGGTCTGAACACTTCCTGCTTCAGACTAGTCATGACCTGTGGCCTGCCCCTCCCAGGCTTCTGAAGCTGACCTGGATGCTACCTGCCCTTTGAAACCTGCAGGGGTTGGGGGTGGGGTGCTATGTCTGTTCCCATGTATCCTGCATGGAGATCCTTCCAGGGCCTCAATTTCCTCATTTCTTAAGAAAAAAAAATAAAATAATAACAAAAAGATGGGCAGTGGTGGCGCATGCCTTGCCAAGTGCAGAGACAGGCAGACACCTCCACCTCGTCTCGGAAAAACAAAGGAACATCAAAGAGCTGGGAGAGAGAGCCTCTGAGAGTCTACTGCTGATAAGAACAAGTGTTTGTCTCACATTTTATTGCAGTTCAAGGGATCCGATGCCTTTTCTGACTTTCGAGAGCGCTGGCAAGTGCACAGTGCACATACATACTCTTAGGCACACACACACACACAACACACCCACACCCACACACACACCCGAAACAATGGTTAAGATGAGCATCAGTTGTGGTGGTGACTGCATACCAGAGATCCCAGCTAATTAGGAAAGCTGAGGCAGAAGGAATTGGGGTTCAGGACCTGTTTATGCTACAAGGCGGTTCAGAGCTACCCTGGACAATTTAGTAAGCCAAGCTCTCCAAAAAGTAAAATAAAATAAGGTGATTGGGGTCGGGGGGGGGTATTTTGAACGTGGGAGCCCTGGGTTCCATCCCTGGCATCTCAATGAACATTAAGAGCCAAGAGAGGGCTGGATGTGTGAATGGATGAAGTGCCTAGTATGCGTGGTCTTGGTCACACCTGTAATCCTAGTATTTCGTGTTGGCAGTCCTTCTACGATCTGCCCAACAATCACCTAGCAACAGCCAGATAGGCCCGGCTTGCTGTAAAAGGGACTGGTTGTCCTCTCCCTCCCTTTCCCCTTTCCTCCTTCCCCTCCCCCCTCTCCACGTGTTCCTGGCAGGCCTCTCTAATCTCTCTCCTCTCCCTCTCTCCCTCTGCTTCTCTGTCCCCTCTCTCTCTACCTCTACTCCCTTCTCAACCCCCTTCCCCCCCAAGCTGGTACCTCGGATGGGGGGAGAGATGCTTTAACATGGACCTGATGAGGCACTGCATCCCACCACACCATACCACGCTCTGCAAAACATATCCTTGGCTTTATAAAACACATCACTTAGGAAGTGGAGGCAGGCAGAAAGAGGAAAATGAGTTGAATTTCATCCTCAGCTATATAGTGAATTTGAGGCCACACTGGGCTACATGACACCCTACTTCAAATACAAAACTAAAGGACCCCAAAATTGAGAGCAGTAGTCAACTTAAAATCTGCCAAGGTTTTCGGATTTCTGCAAGGTCAAGGCCAGCTTGATCTATATAAGAAGTTCCATGTCGGCTGGGGCTCCATAGTGAGGTCTCTTTTTCGGGAAGAAAAAAAAAAAAAAAAAAAAACAATTACAAGAAAAACAACAAACAAACCAAGTAAGGTGGTCCATGTCTTTAATCCCAGATGTCAGAAGGTACAGTCATACTGATCTCTGTGACTTCATAGCTTGAGACCCTGTTTCCAAAAACAAAACCCAACAAGCACCCAAGAAAACATAAAAAAGACAAATCTTAACGTTGTACAGGGTCATTAATTCACCAAAAGCAACTTTGCACTCTGAGATGAATAGACCTTATTTTTTTTCAGCTTTTTTTTTTATTAGATATTTTATTTACACTTCAGATGGCATCCCCTTTCCCCATCCCCCCCCACCCCCTAGACCTTATTTTTTTTAAAAAAAAATTATTGTATTTTAATTATGTAAAAACCTGTTTGTTCTCATGTAAGTGCAGGTGCCTGCAGAGGCCAGAGGCATGGAACCCTTTGAACAAGACATAAAGACCCGTTGTGTGATCTGCCTTCCAGGGATGTGGGTACTGTTGGACCATCTCTCCAGCCCCCAATAGTGATCATTATTAATGATTGCTTTTAAATTGTTCTTAATCACTTCCTGAGCATTCGCAGTTTGAGCTGAGCTTAACATAACCAGGTAAAAGAGAAGGGATCAGGACAGAAAAGTAAAGAAGCAGCATCTCTGAGTTGAAGAGTTCTGCCTAGACACATCCCCACAGTTGAGGGCCACCTGTTAGGCTGGAAGACCAGATGGTCAAAGTCATTCTTGGCTACATAGTTTCAGGCCTGTGCTTTGTGAGATCCTATTGAAGAAAAAAAAGAAAGAAAGAAAAAAAAGGGTTCAGCTAGGTGGCTCAGTTTCAAAGAACAGGTTCTTGCTTTACAATAAACTTAAAAACAGGAGTTTTCATGCTGGGCTGCAGTGGCACTAGTTTTTAATCCCAGCACTCAAGAGGCAGATCTCTGTAAGTTCAAGGCCAGTATTGTCTACAGAGCAAGTTCTAGGACATCCAGGGATAGAGGAAATCCTGTATCTCGAAAAACCAAACCAACACAACAAAAAGACATTCTCTGCCCAAAATCTACATGATGATAGAAGGAAAGAACTGACTCCTACAAGCTGTCCTGAGACCTCAGCACTCACTGCTGGACCTGTAAATACTTAATTTGTATGTTTATTTATGTGTGAGGACATGTGGAGATTAAAAAAATTTAGAGGAGTTAGTTGTCTCCTATTCTCAGGTACTTGGGCTTGCTGGCAGATTCTCTTACTTGATGAGCCATCTTGTTAGTCCTATAAAATATAAAATAAACAAAAATTAAAAGTAGGGGCTGGAGAGATGGCTCGGTGTAGTGAGTGAGTCTTTGCTACATTGTCGGTGTAGAGAGTGAGTCTTTGCTACTTTGTCAGTGTAGCGAGCAAGTATTTGCTACTCTGTGCATTCTTCTTCCATCCTTTTCACCCTTTCAACTCTGAACACTAGATAGGAGAGAATAAAGGTTAGAGGGGGAAGGAAAGAGATTCTTGAATAAATTCAGGGGCCCGAAAGAGGGTGACATTATCCTTAGAGTACTTCCTGCTGATTAGGGGTGTCAAGTTCCTTGGGGCAAGTTGATCTTCACCTTCAGGATGTTTAATTTCTTCTTCCTGTTTTTTCTTTGTTCACCACTACTTAACAAACTATGACCAACAACAACCAACAATCTACCCCGCCTCTCAGGTCCTAGCTTTTATATACCTTCTAAAAAGTCCCCAGAAATGCAAACATCAGACATTCACAGAAACTGTCTGCAGCTGGCAAAATCACAGCCCTGCTAGAGCATGAGGCAAGTCATAGTCAGCTGCTGTGAACGATCTGAAGCAGTCCCACATCCCACACCTGAGATTAAAACAAAAACATGGCCTTAGAATGTTTCTGTGCTTTTTTTTAAGAAACCCAAATTCCCAAATTCTCACCACCGCTCAGCCTTTAAGAGCTCTAGCTGCTCTTATAGAGGACCAGAGTTGGAGTCCCAGAACTAACATGACTGGTCACAATCAAGTATGGCTTCAGTTACAGGGACTCTGATGGCCTCTCCTGGTCTCTGAGGACCCCTGGTACACATGTGATGGTGAATATACATACATGCAGGTCATACATGTAAAATAAATCGTAAAAATTCTTTTAAAGTTCATAAAACCAAATCTTTAAACGATTTAAAAGCAGATATTCATACAGACACTTGAGAACACCTGTCTGTAGCACATTCTTGCTGGGCAGTGGTGGCGCACGCCTTTAATCCCAGCACTTGGAAGGCAGAGGCAGGCGGATTTCTGAGGCCAGCCTGGTCTACAGAGTGAGTTCCAGGACAGCTAGGGCTACACAGACAAACCCTGTTTCAAAAAATCAAAACAAAAACAAAAAAAAAAAAAAAAAAAAAAAAAGTACATTCTCAAGATGGGTAAAGAATGTGGACCTTATACATAAGAATACTATGAAGACAAAGAAGAGGCAAATGATTCTTTTATATACTACAATATTGATGAACCTGGCAGACCATGATTCAGACAGGAAGAGGCCTGACATGAACTAGTTACATCATGAATGGTTCCACTCACTTGAGCTGTCTACAACAGACAAGACACACAAAGTAGACTCTTAGGTGGCTGGAGGCTGGGGAGCGGAATGAAAGAGTGTTAATGGGGTTGGGAGACTGAAACTGGTAAGGGTAAGGGTTCTATCCACTTAGAATTGCACAATTTTAATTTGAATGGAGGTGGGTCAGTGGACAGAGTGTTTGTGTATTAGCCGGCCTGAGTCCCATTCCCAGACAGCACTTTCATCACAGGAGGCAGAGGCCCGGCTCAAGGTCATCCATCCTAAAGTTATAGGATAGCGTGGGGCACAAGAGACAGTATTTCATAAAACACAACATGTACATGTACACCTCCACAGTAAATAAATACAAAGGGCCTCTAATGAAACTGAGGAGCTGATTCCAGACCTTGTATACACTGTCTTGAATTTTCATGTCTTTTGAAGATGCTACTCCCTCCCACAGTAGTATTGCTGGCTTCCGAATCAAGGTTGTTTATTGATTCAGTGACTTTCTCAGAAGGCTTTGGAAGCTCTCAGTTTTTCTCTCAAACTGCCAGCTTTACCCATCCAGCACTCTCTCAGTAATAATGTGGCTTTGAGGCCCCATGGAATCTAGGTGTAGAGCTAAGAATGACCTTAAGCTTCCGGGGGGGGGGGGGCTACCACACCCACCCTGATTAATACTGTTTTATTATGAGGCAGACTCACTGTGCAGCCCAGGCGGGACTTGAATGTATTAATCCTCCTGCTTCTGCTTCCCAAGTGTTGGGAGTACAGGCTGTGATGGTGACAGTTTTTCATGTAGCTCATTCACCCCTAAGAGAATGTGTGCACGTGTTGAGGACTTGGTTTCAGCCCTCACACTACAGTGGCTGCGGCACCGGAAGTCCTGGTATGGGCTGGACAAGCCACTTCCCTGGGAAGGAAGGGCCCCGCGGTTCCTGGAACAGGATGTACACCAAGGCCCCCTCCCTAGCCATCAGGGACTTCCCAGGCCTAGCCGTGTTTCTGTGTGTCCAAGTCCCATGAGAACTCGAGGATCTAGACAAAGTGGGCAGCGCTAGGAATCCAACGAGGAATCAGATCTGGTAGAGGATCGTCTGGGTCTCCTGGTAGCGCTGAACCCTTACTTTCTAGGAGAGAGGGAAAAGCTGGGGGCTGGGACTTTCTAGGAGCAATCCCCTCCCTCCAGCTCTCCGCCCTGGGGTCAAGAGAGGCCGGAGGAGGCGGGGACAGTAGTCTGGCGCTGCTCGAGTTTCCCGCACCTGCGGTTCCTTTGTCCTTAGGGCGTCGAGTTCCCTCCTACCCTAGTCCCCAGGTTATGCGTAAAGGAAGTCGGAAACCAAAGTGAGAAAAATTCTCTCTGGTAGGATAACCCGCAACTGGATGGGGAAAATAGGCTGACTTCTCCGAGATTCGCTTGCCTCTGCTTTCCTCTTGCTGGGACTCAAAGGTGCGCAGCACCCCTGCCCGGCTTTATAACAGCATTGATGTGTTTCTTGAACTGGTCTACATAATAAACTCCGTTGGATCAAGCGTGAACAGCCAGTGTTAACATTGTTAAAATCTAAGTATTCTGGGGAAGCGGTTTATAGGCCCATTTCTTTTTCTTTTCTTCTGTTTTTTTTTTTTTTTTTTGAGACAGGATTTCTCTGTGAGCCCTGGCTGTCCAGGAATTCATTCTGTAGACCAGGTTGGCCTCGAACTCAGACATTCATCTACCTCTGCCTCTCCAGTTAAGGGCTTTGGCTACTATGCCCGTCGTAAGCCCAGTTCATAGATAACTGAAGTTAGCACTCATTTACCAGCCTGGGCTACACTAAAGAAATCGTGTAAGGGGTTGAAAGCAGGTTCAAAGTTCAGTCACTGCCACTCCATCCGTGGGGACGTGAAGGGAAAACGCCATCATTTAAAATTCCTCAGCTCTTCTTCAAACACGGCACCAGATCTCCCCCGGTTGTAAGCTGAGCTACGACACACTATCCCCGAGTTTGTTAATTTCTAAGGAACTCCCAAATCACAGGGTTAGCTTAAGCAATAGCAGGTAAACTTGTGGCAAAGAAATGGGGCCCGGCCTCCCTCTGGCTCCGCACCCCGTCAAACCAGTTCCCGAGGCTTAGGGAGCGGCTGCCAGCCCTGACCCCTTAACCCCGCCCTTCCCCCACCAGGGAAGCAAGCCAGACAAGCAGCGCGTTTTACACCGATGGTCTTTATTTTCCTAGCTGACATTGTAAAACTCCAGGTGGTTGGGAATTAAACACAACCCACCGTGAGAAAAGTAAACAGACTTTCTTAAACACGCTGGTAAATTTTCTTTCCTGCCCGAAGAGGCCGTGTCTACGACAGCAACTGCGACCAGCCGCCCACCCTTCCCGCGGTGGCCCACGCCAGGCGATCGGTCTAGGCTGACGGGTCCCGGGGTCTCCAGCCGCTTCAACTCTGATCGCAGAAAGATTTGATTGGTTCAGTTCAGGCTCTCAACCGAAGGCCGGCTCACCCACAGCGGCCTGTGGGGGCGAGGTGACTCAAGTCACTTCCCAGTCCCTAGGGCGGGTCCACGCCCTGGCCTCCTCCCTGGCCCCACACCCACGCAAGGCAACAGGAAGCACCCGCGTCTGTCCCATGACGCAACTCGAACCGCTTGCACAAGCGTGCCCACTTGTAGGGGCCGAAACGCGAATGGTAGTGAAACGGCCTTGAAAGGGCAGCCTGGCCCCTAGAGTCCGACCCTGAGATTCAATATCCAGGTGTCCCTTCTCCAAGCCAAGGAAGGGACAGTCCTTTAATAGCACCTATGGACGCACGTCTGGGAGAAGGCGCCCGCGCCCCTAGCTCCTCAGTCCTTCCCCTGGCCTCTCGGCAGCTCCGGCCGCGGCTCTTCTCACGGCCCCCGCCGGCCTTGGCCTCGGGTGTGCGTTCTCGGCTCCGGTGGCGCCGCTCGTACTCCTCAGAAGGCCACCACGGCTCGCACCAGCACGCTGAGCATATTGTCGGCCGGGCGGCAGGCTGGCTTGGCCTCGCACGTGGGGGGCACCGGAGCGGGCACGGCGGGTCCACAGTTCAGGAGACTGGAGAAGCGCCTTTGGAGGACGCGGGCGAGGTTAGGGAAGGCACCTTCGGATTGTGCGGGAGGAAGCTGCAGGCGATCGGGGACCTCCGACGTCGCCTCCCCTTCCACCTCTTCTAGACGGGCTTTCTTGCTTGGTACCAGTCCGGCATCACTACCGTCGCTGCTGCTCCGGCGCTTGCGGCTGACTCTAGCGGGGGGCGGGTCACAGAGCGCAGGGGTCTCCTGGACTCGCAGCACTTCCTCTTGCGTGTCCATGGGCTCCGGAGGCTGCTCGGCGTCGGGGGGCGCTGCTTCCACTGCAGCTTCGGCTTCCCGCGGCGGGTGCAGGCGAGGGTCAAGGGCCCTGCGAGATGGCGGGAACTCGGGCTGGTGTGTTTCTACCTTGGCTGATAGGTAGAGCTCTCGGGCGCTGCGCATAACCAGGGACAGTTGCAGACTCCGGTGGAGGCGCAAGCCACCTCGCTGCATTCGAGAGTGGTACATCTTCCACACCGACAGGGTCATGATGCGCTGCGCTTCCTTCTGTACTTCCATGCTTGTTCGACGAGAGTGTAGAGTTAAGCCGAGAATGGATTAAGACGAGCGGTGCTGCCCAGACGACACACTTAGGCGAGCAGGGACACTGCTAGACGTTCAGGCAGGGCAGCAAGCCGGAGCCCTTTTAATATAGTAAGAGTGACGTCACTGAAACGCCACGCCCAGTTCGAGGGCCTCATCCGGGCTTTCCACTGTGGCTAGAGACTCCTTAAAGCAATAGGGATAAATTTACTTCTCGAAGGAAAAAGGACTTGAGCACAGGGAAGGAAGAACTTCCCCAATGCGCCTTGAGACACTAGATGCTGGGCTCTCAGAATCACCAGCGGGCCAAACGATGAGGCCCACCGCGAGACGGATAGTGGGCAGTAATCTCATTGCAGTGGGGACGACCCGGGACCGGGGTACATTCCCTGAGGGCACTGTTCATCTTGCCTACCAGCTTGCTAATTACTATTTTCTGAACAGTAAAAACACGGCTACTTATTAAGCAGTTACTACACGCCAGTTACTACACTGTTGAACTTTCTCTTTTTATTCAATGTCTCCTATCCCTCACCTCCACTCCATAGAAGACACAGTTCTCCAGGTGAAAAATAGGCAGCCACCTGATCAATATTTACTAAACGAATGATTATATGATTATACTACAGTGAAAGGGTCAACTGAAGTCTGCAACCCTTCTATCTCTACCTTTCTGGACATGGGTGGAAAGTGGGCGCGTATGACACTGGCTAGCTCCGGAGAGAGCTATCCCGTAGCCACTGATATCTACCACCTTGCGGCCGCTGTCTTCACTTTCAGCGTTAAACATCTCCCAATTTTCCTCAACCCAGTGGCACGGAAGTCCCAATGAAAATAGGGCCTTCGATCTTCCCCGGTCAATAGAACAGTTTTCTGCCTTCACGCCCTCGGGAACTGAATTACGCCAAGAAAAATAGATATCTGGGTCGAGATGGTTCAGTGGGTAAAGCCACTTGTTGCGAAGCCTAAGGACCTCAGTTCGATTCTCGGTCCCACATGGTAAAAGAGAACAAACTTCTCTAAGGTGTCTTCACACACACACACACACACACACACACACGAAAGCACAAACATACAGAGATACACAAAGAAAATAAGACGTCGGTTCCACTCTGCACCGCTTCCCAAGAAAAAAATGATTCTAGTTGCAGAAAGGCTTAAAAGTTCAAATGACCCCTTTCATTTGCTGTGCAGGTCCTTTAAGAAACACCCCCATGCCAGCGGGCAGGCTTCCCGCCACTGCAGCCGGCCGACTTCCCAGGCTAAATTTGGATGTAATGACGTACGTCCGCGCCGCGAACCACTTCCGGATGCCCATATAAGAACAAGAGCGGACAGTCTTAGCCCAAGGAGCGGGCTTCCGGGGCGGGGCCCCTTCCATCGTCGACCACACCCCTTAAATTTTTTTACTGCTTCCAGTCCTCAGGAGCCGAAATGCTGTCTCCGGTGGTTCGCGTCTGTTTGGTACTACTGTTCTCTGAGCAGCCTGCACTACGTCCCTGACAGAGCTGAATGGTTTCCTTCTTTCATGCTCTCGCACGCTGCACACCGTCACGCGGCATGAGTCCGGGTGGAGTTACGGAAAGACATCTTCGAAACCCTCCTGCACTTGCAGGTGTAGAGGGCAAAGTACTTGGTGCTGGGTCTGTTCTTTCCTCCCATCTTTCTGGGAAAACTACCCGGGTACTCAGTCTTGGTGGCACGTCCCTTTACCTGCTGAGCAGTCTTGCTGACCTTTTATTAATTTTTGGTTTTGTGAAACAAGATACCACCTTTATAGTTCTAGCTGTCCTGGACTGCTTCTGAGTGCTTTTTCTTTCTTCCTCCTTCTCTCTTTTTCCTCCTCCTCCTCCTCCTCCTCCTCCTCCTCCTCCTCCTCCTCCTCCTCCTCCTCCTCCTCCTCCTCCTCCTTTTTTTTTTTTTTGTATTTTACTTGCTTGTTTACTGTGCCAAGGGAGGACAGCGGATCTCCGGATACTGGGTCCGTTATTTGGGCTCTGGGAACCGAACCTGTGGTCTGAGAACAGCAAGCGTATTTTATTTTGAGACAGGGTCTCACTATGTAGCTCTAGCTGCCCTGGGACTCATTTTGTAGACAAGGCTGGCTTCGAACTCAAGAGACTCTACGGTCTCTGCCTCCCTAGTGCTAGGATTAAAAGTGTGAGCCACCGTGCTCAGCTAGAGCAAGTGCTCTTAACCGTTGAGCTAGCTAAGTTACTGCATTGATAGAACGAACTCCGTATCCTGCTGCAAGTCCCATAAGATTTACAGAAAAGTAGGATTATTGATATTGGCTAAAAAGGAAACAGGTTCCACAGTTGAGGTCCGACCCAATTTCGTAGTAGGCTGCCAGTGGGGCGGACGCACCGTATGCCCACAGCCAAGATGGCCGAGGTGCAGGCGGAAGTTCACACGCTTTGGCACTCTAGGGCCGCTCTTTCTTGGCGGTCGGGCTCTCGATGGTGGCATCCCTGGCGCGAAGGTGGCACCGTGTTCCGCCTTCTGTTAGTGAACAAGCTAGCCTGCACCGGGTGAGGGTTCAACCTACGGGGAGGAGGTGTTGATATATCTCTCTAGGATCCTTTGTAGTCCAAGGGTGAGTGACAGTGGCGGGAAAAGGATGAAAGGGATCGGTCTCTCCGCTAGTCAGTACCAAGGTGTAGTCGTCCATCGGGTGACAGGCAGTTTGGCTACGGCCGTCCGAGTGCATGGGTCTCCCTGTGGTGGAGTGAAAGGTTATTTGGAGGGCTGTTGGGGTGTCTGGGCCTCGGTCGGTTTGGGACCTCTGCCTTGAGTCGTGCTCCTGTAGCGGGGTGCAGAAAGTCGTGAATACTGCTGCGCCAGAGTTGGTGCGAGCTCCTGCAGGGAGACTGTGGTGGTCGCAAAGAGCTTGACTGGATCGCCAATGAGCTGCGGAATAGCCTGGGAAGAAGCATCAGTGGGACCTCTGGGACTTGGAAGAAAAGACTATATCCTGGAGCTTTAGAGAGGTGACAAGTCAGAGCCAGTGGCCACAGTAGGGGGTGGTGGGAGCCAGCCCCTTAAGGAAGCTGTTCAGTTTGGAAGTGTTGAAGTCTGGAGGAATGTGTATGCTGGGGGAAATTTATAGCCTCTGGCCTTGACCCTTGACTATGCACAAGCATAGTGGAAGGCAATCCAGGCAAATTCAAGCTCCCTTTTGGGGACCTGCTGGAAAGAAAGGTGTTCACAGAGAGCATATGGGAAGCAGTACAGGTGAAGTCCGTCTGAGTAAGATGTATTGGGAGATTAGGGTATCTTTTGAAGCTGGGTACAGGTGTGTTTTGTTTCTGAGACGGGGTTTCACTGTAACTTGGCTGATATGGAACAAGACACCTGCCTCTGCCTCATTTGCTCTGGGATTAAATGTGCAACACCACATTTAGCTTTTGCTAGGATCTCTAGACTCTTAATGCTGTTTTTAGCCACAGGAAATGAAGGACCATGTGGTCAGCCCAATAGCCCTGACCTTCATGGAGAGGAATCATAGAGGTAAGGTATTCGTCCAGCCCAAGTATCACCAGGTGTTGCTTCCTGTCAGTCTGACCCAGTGTAGTCTATCTTTTGTATGTGTGACCCTGCCCTTCTGTGTCAGTGTCCAGCCTCTGCATTCATTGGCTATCTACCTGGCTCTTTACACTTAAGCCCTCAATACAAAAAGATTTGGAAGTAAAGGATGTACCTGCTGTCTCATCGATGCTCTTGAGCAGTTGGTAACTACTGGTTACACAATGTGTGCAGGTTATCTAGAGATAAGGAGAGTCTATGGTGAACTGGGCATGGTGGTTTATACCTCGAATTCCAGCATCCAGGAGGCTGAGGCAGGAGGACTGCAGCAAGTTTCAAAACTACTGTGGTCTACATAGCAAGTTCCATGCTACTCAGGGCTACATAGTGAAACCCCATCCCAAACAAAAATTCATGGTAAGCTTGGTGAGGAGGCTAATGCTTGTAATCCAAAAACCTGAGGCTAATGCCAGAAGTCCAGATGAAATTTAATTTTTGACATTTGTTTATATAGTTATTGTGTGTGTGAATGTATGGACATGTATGACATCTTAGAACTGATTTTCTCCTTCCACAATAGATCCTAGGGATTGACCTCAGGTTGTCAGGCTTGGCATCAAGTGTCCTTACCTTTGGAGCAGTCTTCATAGCTGGGTGGCACACACCTTTCTCTGAGTTTGAGGCCAGCCTGGTCTACAGATGAGCTTCCAGGACAGATAGAGCTACACAGAGAAACCTTCAGAAAACAAACAAACTCCCACTTCTTGTCCCCCAACTCCATGTCCTGTGAAGTTGTACCAGCAAACACCGTGCATACCTCATAGCCCTGCCAACTAAATGAGTAAAATACAGTATAGTCTGCAGAAAAGGTAGCAGGATGTAGCCCAAGAACAACTCCAACCATCCAGTATCAGGGACCAGGTCCCCTGGCTTCGTAACACCCCCTCCACCTGAGAAGCAAAGGGGCTCTGTGATACTACAAGGGGCCGCGAATGTCCAGAAGACCTTCCCCTTGCAGTTTCTCTGAGCACAAGGTTCCAGGGTGTAAGTCTTGATCCAGGCTGTGGATTACTCTGTAGCCCAGGTTGGCCATGGACTCAGAGCAATAGAGCAATCCTCTTGCCTCACACTCCTAAATGCTGTATGTATATCATGCCTGGCTCAGCTGGCAGGCTTGCTTAGCATGTTTTAAGTCACAGGTTTGATTCCTATTACTTCATGAACAGGGTATGATAGCCCACTGCTATCCTAGGGCTCAGGAGGTAGAGGTGGGGGGAGAAGTTTGTCATCTTTAGCTAGGTAAGGAGTCTGAGAACACAAGAGATCCTGTCTTAAACAAAAACAAAACAAAAAAAAAAATGTCAAAGCCTAAATGAAGTGTGGGTATACACTCAGAATAAAAACAAAAGCCAGGCTAAGTGGTAGACACTTAGCATCTCATGTAATGGGAGACTAAGGTTAAGGGGAATACTTTAAGTTGAAGGCCTGCTAGACTACAGAGTGCCATTAACATGGAAGGACTGGTATAGTCGTAACCGGGGTAAAGTGCCTTAGTGTGTGAGTGTATATATACACACAAAGTAAATGTTGTAAAGTCAATAAAGAGAAGCCAACATGTATCAGTAGTTCCTGTTAAATCCTATTCTAGGTATTCTTTATAATTTAATAATCCCCATTCCAACCCTGGGAAACAAGGTCTGATTCTCTTAAGCTGGGTGGTACTTCCCTTTAGGAAGCAGAGGCAACTCTTGAGTTCCAGGACAGCCAGAGATACATAGTAAGACCATGTCTCACAATAAACCAGCAGACAATGAGGACACTGAAGCATGTAGAGTGGAACAGCCCCCACTTGTTGGTAGCACGTCTGGGGGGGGGGGTCTGGGGAGGCAGCCCACCCCAGACTGTATTGTCACTTTGCCCTGTCTTGCTACAAACCCATCTGAGTCTGCCTTGAGTCAGTGTCCTGCCCCAAGTTTGCCAGCTGCTCAGAAGTCTCAGTGATCTGCTGGATGTCAGTGTGGCTACAGTGTCTTGCTACTTACAAGAGCAAGCCACCCAGCAGGTTTGTGTATGCTGGGGAGGTGTGGCAGGGTGAGGCTGTGAAACTCTTAGGTATTTTAGTTGCTGTTCTTCCAATTCAGCAGTTGAACATGGATCTCCAGGATAACAGCTGAAAATGATGTCTGGGAACATCCAGGCTCTGAAATACATCAGGTCATGTTGGGGGTGGGTGAGTTGGATAAGCAGGGCATGTAATACCAGGGCTTGGTGCCCCTAGCTTCTCCGGTACAGCTATTGTTAGCATGCTGGATGCCTTTACTCATTAACTGGAGCACACAGTCTCAGATGGACTGGGTCCTCGGGAAGATGGAAGTATTCTACATGACAAGTAGTAAGTTCCTCTTGGGTAGGTAAGGGGAAGAAGCTGGGACTGTGCCCTCTTGTACTTCTGACCCTTTTGACAGACAACAGTGGTCTGCCATTGTGGTGGTCCTGGGTCTACTACTCTCTGACCCAGGCTGTCCTGCCTACCAGAAATGAGAAATGAAACTGGGGGAGCTGACCCAAGGCTATCTTTCAGAGCTAGTGGGTCCCTTGGGCCTTGGGCTGGAACCTAGGTTTCCCCACAGGTCCAGATTCAAGTACTCCTACCAGGTGATGTGGGAAGACCTTTCAGAAGCTCAACCTCACTGCCCATGCTTAACACATGTCCCCATGCTTAACACATGACAACAGAAATAAAATCCCAGCATTTAAAAAACATGTATTTATATCATTAGTACTGACAAACTTTGGCTCATCTTCAGGGTAGCTTCTCTAGGCTTAGGTATATGATAGGAATTCAAGTGCTAGTATTGGAGCATTTGATACAAAAAGGTTTTGTTTTATAAAAACCCTATTGTTAATATAGGTGTGTGTTCCATAGGATGTATGGGGGCCAGGTAATAGCTTTGTTAGGTGAGTTCTCATGGGCTCTAGGGTCCTAAGTTACACCATTAGGCTTGCAATGTGCCTTTTTTCTGGGCTTTTTACCATACCAAAATAAAAGCTCGTCTCAGTGAAATATATGTGGCTGAAAGCTGGGGGCAAGAGGGTCCTAGTCCTAGGCCGCCTGTTCTATAAACCTCAAACCAACCTCCTAATTCAAGGTGTTCTTTATTAAGAACTTAGTGCTCATTATCTTCACAGGAACACACCTCCAGACATATTCCTCACAGGGGCTGGGCTTGGGCCAGTCTAACTACAATGAAGGCCTGGGGAGACCAGAGAGCTCTTAGGCAGTCCAGGCTCCTCTCTTGCTATGTATCTCAACTGCCAATCTTCTAGGTTTCAGTCCCTCTGGGTCTGAGCCACCCATTCTCCATTCTTTTGTCCTTCCAGCCTTTCTTGGGCCCTAGGACCTAGTGCTGTCTACATGTTCTATCATAGAGCTTCTGAGTGTCCCCTAAATGCACTTATGATCTCAGGCTGGGCTGCAGGTTAGTGGTAGCAAGACTCAACACAAGGTGTAGTGTCAGAAGGCAGGTATGCACCGACATGTGCAGGGTAGGCTGTCCCTCTCCAGTGAGCAGAGCACAGCAGGGCTGTTACAAAGGCGTCTTGTTTATTCTTATCAGCATCATTGACTCTCAGGGTTCACATTTCCCAACACCGCTCCTCTCCATACAGTAGTTAATGTGCAATCTCACTTGTGGGCCTGGGAAGGGAGGGGCTTGGCTCTGGGTGGGGAGGGCATTGGCACTTCACATGGGCCAGCGGGTGATGGCCTGTCCCCACGAGAGGCATGGATGGGAGGGAGGGTAGCCACTGGGTTTGCCCCTACTTGTCTTTCCTGCTAAGTGGGTTACTTTTTCACTCTCCTGGGTGTTTGGGGTGGGGACCATGCAGCTCTCAGGAGGGCAGGGCAAGCAGCTGACCGCCAGAGGAGGGGCGCAGGGGTGGCTCCTGAGGTAAGGCACAACCCTGTCTTTGGCTCTCCTAGTGAGTAGTTTTCTCCCCTGCACCCCTGGCTTTATACTTCCCTCACCCCAAGCCCCGGGAGTCAGGGCCACCTCCTGAGGTGCTTGGAACCAATGGGCTCTGCTGCCCACTCTACAAGACCTCTCAGTCCCATGGAGCTGCCCCCTTATTGAGCCTGGGCAGGGAGCACAGCCTGCCCTCACCATGCCAGGCTCAGCTGCTTGCCGAGTCATCAGGAGATTGTGCTTTGGGATCTTGCTGGGGAGGTGGGATACCAGGCCAGGGCAGGGTGGGGGAGGGGGTATGACTAAGGTGCTTGTGCTTTAGCTAGGGATGTCTACTCCCCTCCACTTGGCCACCCAGGGCTAAGGTACCGGGGGCCAAGTCAGACCCAACACCCCACCCTCACCATCAGATGTTAAGAGGGATCATGGCAGAGTAGAGGGCGCTGCTGGCCTGGAGACAGGTCTCCAGATCTGACTCAAAAGGCTCCATCCCACCTTCTCCAATCCTGCAACCCCTGCCTCTGAAAAGGCAGCTAGACTGCAGAGTTGGGGACAGAGAGAGGAGGTCAGGGCTAGAACAGAACCAGTGAGATGGTGAAAGGACGTTAATGGAGGGAGTAACAGAAACCCTGTGCTCACATATCAAACTCAGACACCCAAAAGATTGCTCCTGGAGATCTAGAGTGGAAAGGAGTGTGGCCAGAGATAGCTCCACAAACCAGTAACAATGGATGTGGACCCTGCCCTGCCTCATCCCCCAGGAGTGGGCTCAGCTACTTGGGACCTGTGAACACCCTACAACTGTAGTCCTGGGGGAGAGGAAGCTGGTTGGATCCACAGGAGTCCTGGGGCACTGGGACTGGGCCCCTGTGGAAACATGCACCCACATTCCACACACACACATTCAGTTTTCCCTGCATCCTGCCTTCCACAGCCCAGGGACCCAGGGAACCTCAGACACATTCCCATTGATTTGAAAAATAAAAGGAAATCTTATACTTCAATATTTCATTCGCTAAAAAAATGTTTCAAAAAGTTATGTACAGGGGTTGGGGGCTGGGAGCCCTGCCCAGGGTCGGGTGGGAGAAGGGCAGCAGTCTCCCAGCCTGCTCCCTGGTTCCGACCCTGGTCTTGCTGCCTCTTGATCTTCATGTTTTTAAAAGCAAACACGCTACGCAGGCACGCACGCACACACGCACGCACGCACACCCACAAATTCTGCCAGACTGGAAACCTGTCCTGAGACCCTCACCTGCCCGCAGGAGCACTGCTCTCTTGGAATGACCTCTTGGGCTGAGGGGACCCACAGAGGCAGAGCAGGGTGGGGCTAAGAGGGGTGTGATGGAGGCTGTCACAGAGGGTCAATTCTAGAGTTTCTCCAAGCCTTTGGGCTTGTTTCCTCAGTGTGTAAAGTGGACAGTCCCTCTTGGCCTCACCTACCCCAGCCCCAAGGTGCAGGGACAGACGAGAGGGACAGGAAGGCGCTTTTGGAGACATGGAAGCACTGGGGGATGGTGGGAGGGGTCCAAATAACCCCTGGGCCCGTGGAGTCCCAAGCAGCCACAGTGAGGGGCAGGCTCTCCTTGAGTCCTGCCCGTTCCCTAGCCGGGTCTGGTGCTGGGAAATGCCTAAGAGGAAGGGGAACCAGGGCTCCCCGTGAGTGTTGAGGAAGGTCACAGATCCCACCTGATGCCTGTCCTCTCTTGACCCAGCCCAGCTTGCTTTGGGGAAAAGGTGTGGGATGACAGGTAGGCAGAGGGGCTGGGAGCATGCAGCACCCCTGCAGGTTCTGGGGAGGGACAGACAGTAGCTCGTGACTAAGGTGGAGGGGGTATGTGTGTGACAGGAGGGAGTGTGACATCCATGGGAGGGTCCTGGGCAGGTACTGGAGGACCTCCGCTGAGGGGGCTGTCTGTGTGGAAGCTGTATTCTCTGCCTACCAAGTTGTGCTCTTCCTCATGGTCATTGAGAAAGCTGCTGTAGGCACCACCCTCTGCTAGGTACAGTGGCTTGGCTTTGCTAAGCCAAGCTCTTGCATCCGGATAGAGGGCATGGAACACCCCCTCACAGGTCCTGGGGAGGGACAGACAGTAGATCGTGACCAGGTAGGTGGTAGGTGGGGGTGTGATAGGAGGGGGAGTGTGACATCCGGTAAGGGGGTGTCACATGTATGTTACTGGAGAACCTCAGCTGAAGGGCCGGCCTCGCCATCATGGCTGGCTGTCTCGAAGCTGTGTTCCATGCTCATCATGTCCGGTTCTATCTTGCCAGTGTCGCTGATGAAGCTGCTGTAGTTATCACCCTCCATCAGGTGCAGTGGCTTGGTCTTGGGCAGCCAGCTTTTACGTACCACTCGGCGGGCATTGGTGCACATGTCGGCTGCAATGGCATTCATCTCGCTCTCCTTGAAGTTGGGGGCGAAGTTCTGGCAGTAGTCTGTGGGGGTAGAGCAGGCAGCTCGGGCCTAGACTCCTTCCATTAAGCCTTCCAGCTTCTATGAGAGTCCAGCGGATACCACTAACGATAACAAACTACTGCTGCTCACCTGGGTGCCTGCTCCACCACGCCCTCATGGAAATGTGGTACTATATGATTCAGAGCCTGGGAAGTTACTCATGCCAACCTAGGCCTCCCCCTGACAAGTGGCTGCCACTGCCACAGACGTGCCCTTTGACAGCTCTGGCCACCTCAATCTTCTCTTGATTACCCTGGACTTGAGATCCTCCTGCTTGACAAAGACACTCAGGTCCTTCCATACTATATGCCAAATGTGAAGAAACTCCCTCTGGAATCCTCTTTCTCAGTAAACCACAAAGGACCTCAGAACACCCCCCGAACCCCCTGCTTTTCCAATGTAGCTATGGCTGACCTTAAACTTGTCCTGTTCCAGTCTCTTGAGTGCTGGTCAGAACCTTCTCTTTAAAGTTTTAAAATTTGTGTGTGTGGTGGTCAGAGAAAAACTTAAAGAAGGGACGGAGAGGGTTAAACTCAGGTTGTTCAGCTGCGGAACCACCTCCCTGGCCTTAGATACCCCACCCTTTTTTTGAAACAGGGTCTCTCTACATAGCACTGGCTGTTCTAGAGTCTCCTTCCTCTGTTTCCTGAGTGTGTGCCATCAGGTTTGGCCACAGACCCTTAAAAAATACTATTATTATGACACACTGCTTCTCTCCTTCCACCTTCATGTGTCTTCTGAGAATCAAGCCTCAGGTACCCTGGAAATGCCTCGCAGACAGAGCCATCCCCCTGCCCTCCCCTGGAAGTGCCTCGAGGAGCTTAGCAATTCAGTGAGGCTGATGGCCGGTGAACTCCAGGGATCCTCTTGTCCTGTTTCTCAGGTCGGAGACTTCAGACATCTAGCTTTTGCTGTGAAGCCTGGAGATCTGAACCCAGGTCCTCATACTTCTGAGGCAAGCACTTCATGGTGGCACAGGCTTTTAAATCCTAGCACTTGAGAATTCAAGGCCAGCCTATAACTACCCAGGTAGCCTACAACTACTACAACCACAACACTGCTATTATGACAGCATAGTAGCCTACAACTACATAGTTAGTTCCAGGTCAACCAGGGCTATGTAAAGAGACCCTGTCTCAAAAACAAACAAACAAACAAACACCCAAAACTAACCAACCATCACCCAGCCCCAACTCCATCCAGGTGACAGCCCCAGGCCCCAGCAGAACACTCACACTTGACAGCATGGAGGACACGACTGTCCAGTGGCTTGCGTCTGGGGTCATTGGTGGAAGAGCGGATGCCAGTGCCACAGCTGTTGGCCAGTGTGTTCCTAGAGATAGGGTAGAAGTGTGGAGGGCGTCAGAGTTCCTGGTAGAGGTCGGGGGGGGGGGGGGCGCGAAGGGGTGGACAACCTGCTCCCCAACCCCCCAACCCCGGGGTTCTGGGGTGTACCTCACCGGTCAAAGAAGGAAGCCAAGAGCCGCCGCAGCAAGACCTTGTGCCGCGTGCCTGCACTGACGTGGCAGTTCATGAGTTGTGCCCTTGTGATGTATACATTGGTGCCTAGTAAGAAAAGTCACATGATCTGGGCCCAAATCTCAACTCACCTAGTTTGAACACCTAAGTGTGCCATAGGCACTCTGAACACACCCAGGTAGATACAATCATGGTGGTAGAGGCCCAGGAAGACTAGGCCTTAGGCCCAGTGGCAGTGAGGCCCAACCTCACCCCGACTCCACTATCTCCCATAACCTAGAAACCTACAGACTGGTCTTTGATGAGAAGCAAATCAATTTCTCTCTCTTCCCTCTCTCTGTTCCCTTCCTTTTGGTTGAGAAAGAGTTTCCTTATGCAGCCCAGGGTGGCTTCAAATTCTGGATCTAGGAACCCAGATGTATACTGCCTCACTTGGAGACAGCTCTGTACCACTCTCCTCACCCACCCCTCTTCTGTGGTACTGAGAATAAAACTTGGAATCTCGCCTAGTGGAGGTGAAGCACACCTTTAAACCCAGCACTCAGGAGGGAGACAGGCAGATAGATCTCTGAGTTTAAGGAGAGCCTGGTCTATACAGCAATGGGTTTCAGGACAGACAGGGCTACACAGAGAAACTCATCTTAAAAAAATCAGAGAAAAACAAAGAGTTGGGATCTCTTAGCATGCTGGTTTCTACACCGAGTCATACCCCAGGCTTAAACTTAATAGTTTTTGTTTGTTTGTTTTTGAGACAAGGACTCATGTATCCCAGGGGCTGTTATCGTCTGGCCTTTGTGCCTCCACCTCCCGAGTGCTGAGATTATAAATGTGTACCACAATGACTAGTTTATGCAGTGTCAGGTATGACATCCAAGGCTTTATGTATGCTAGCTAAGTTATTACCAGCTGAATCATATCCTCAGTCCCAACTCACCTACCCTAACACCTCTTGTCAGGGCATCTGCTACTAATAGTTGCCCAAATGGGAGTGGAGAGTGTCAGGTGCCCTGGGACACAGAGGCAGGGTGCTAACTTACAGAACAAAGGGGATGGGAACTAAAGCACAACCAGCACACCTGTCACGAGCTCCAGCTTCTCTGAGGGGTCACCTTCATCGTAGAGCTTTGGGTGGCAGCGATTGCCGATCTGGTTGATAAGTTCAGCTGGGAGAGATGCCAGGTCTTGCCGCACTCGAATGCGACTGCGGGACTCAAGAACCACCTGCTCGGGAAGGGCCTCTACCTTCTCAACTGTGGGAACAGGGGACAAGTATGTTCCTGTTACGCACGCACACGCACACACGTGCGCGCACGTGATGGAGGGGTGGCACTCACCTGACTGGCCAACGTTCAGCATGCTGTACATGGTGTACATGTTGCAGATCTGACGGTACTGCTCATCTGTGCCCTCCTCACCTGCGTCTTCTTCTTCGTCCTCTTCATTGTGATAGGAGCTGGGACTGTCACTGGTGTAAGCACTGGAGGTACCTGGACTGGTTCGCTCTGACATGCTGGGCCCACTCACACATCCCCCCACTGCAACCACAGCCACTGCTGCTGTAGCTGTGGCCACTGAGACTGGCTGGGGCATCCGGTTAGGGGCCAGGTCTGGTGTGGAGAACTTGGCCATCTTGCGGCTGCCATTGTTGCCACCACTGCCTCCAGCCTCCTTCTGGCTGCTATCCCACAGCCTCTTGGCCATGGGTGTGCATTGCACTGAGTCCAACTCCTGTTCTGTCTTGACCCGTGACACAAGGGGCAGTGGTGTGCTACAGGCTGGCCATCCCAATGTCTGCGCTACAGGACTCTGAGGCTCTGAGGATGGGGCCTCCTCCGGGTGCAGGCCCTGGGAGTCGCAACTTGGAGAGCTAACTTTGAGGAAGAACTCAGTGCCTTTCTCCATGATCTCCTGGATCTGCAGGAAGCCGGCCGTGTAGATGAGCAGGAACTGGTCCCCCATGTTCATGCTCAGCCGGCCTGTGTAACAGAACGTGAGGATCTGCTGGAATGACTGTGGCTGCACAGCGGCCGGCAGCTCTACCACAGCGCTGCGGCTGCTGTTGAACAGGTCCCGGAAGTAGGAGCTGCTGGCGGCCAGCACAGCACGGTGGGCTTTGAAGGCATGGCCCTTAACCACCACCGACACGTCACAGTATAGTCCCTGTAGCCGCTGCTCATTGAGGCACTCAAGGATGCTGTTGCCAAAGTTTGGAATCTCCATCTGCAGGGTCTGCGCCATGGCAGCAGCTGTGTAAGGACAGGAGATAGATGCTGGACAGGTCAGGTGGCAGAAACCAACATAGGCCCTGCCCTGCCTCAGCAACCCCACCTCCTGCAGGAGAGCAGGAGAGAACCAGAAAGAACATCCATATGGTAAAATCTGTGATGCATCGAAGAATGGCAGTGCCACTTCCACTTCTGTCCTCTCATAGCTCTGCCTTTATGACTGAGTCATCCCAAGGGTCCCTGCAGGGACTGGTGCAAGAACACTATAGATATTATTATTCACAGCCACTCAAGCCCGTTTGCTTTCTTGTGGAGCTTGGAACAGAACCCAGGGCCTTTAGCATGGTAGGCAAGTGCTCCACTACTGAGCTCCTGAGCTTTGCTACTTAGCTGGTCTGAGTCTTGGTCTTCCTGCCTCCATCTCTCCAGTACTAGAGTCACTGATGTGCTTCATGTATGTTACATATTCTCTAGGACTTATACTACCTGGTTTGATATAAGCACTAGTAATACTTTCCATATTCAAAAGTCTTTTCTATTAGAGACAGGTTTCCCATTATAACTGGCCTGGAACTTATGGAACTGTTCCTGACTTAGCCTTCAGAATGCCAGGATAACAAACAAGATCATCACATCTGGAATTAAAATCAACAGTCTGGGTAGGAGCTGGAGAGATGGCTCAGGAATTAAGAGCACTTGTCTCTTGCAGAGGACCAAGGTTTGATTCCAGGCTTCTAAATTTACAACTATCCACTCCTCTAGTTCCAGGGGACCTGACAGATGTACATGTGCACATACACACATGTAGGCAATATTCATGCACATAAAATAATAGTAATTCTAAAAAAAAAAAAAAAAAAAAAAAAAACAAACTTTAAAATGTTCTGATCAGTGCTGGGGGAACGGAACCCAGGGTTTTCCATAAGCTAGGCACGCACTCTACCACTGAGTTTTACCATCAGAGGAATGCTTTATGGATCTATGGTTGGTTGACTGTAAGGATACAGGCATAGTGCACTAACATTCTTATGCTCATGTTAAGAATGGCTGTTGGCATGACAATACCACAGTCTGTGGCCCAGAATATGGCCTTAAGGCACTCACTAACCATACAGCTAGTCACCATGAAAATGCACATTCAAACCAAATGCAAAACAGCCTCATGCTGTAGGCTTGAAAACAGGAACAAAGCAGGCAAAAGGCCGGGTGTGTGAACAAGGTTCTAAGTTCCAGCCACCTCTATCTCCATACAAAAATATGGCAGGTATTACCAAAGGTAAGAACTTTGAACTGTTTCACACTGCTGGTGAGAATATGAAAAACAACCTGGGAAAAGTCTCAAGGTTCTTCAGTATAGGAAAAAGCCAGACAGAAGGACCACATGGCATAGGATTCCACTTATATGAAGTCTCCAGAAAAGGCAAATCCATTAAAACATAAACCAGAAGGCTCCGAGGAGTTAGGAAAGAAGAATGGGATTTGTTTAAGAGAAAAAGATGTGTGCTTACTCCTGGTATCATGAACTATTATTTAAAGTTAACAGTAATTGATCTTTTCCTAACTCTGAATACACAAAAGACCATAACCAAGCCAGAAGTGGTAGTCCCAGGAACTCTGCAGGGCAGAGGAGGATGATCCACTAGGCCTAAAGATATAGGTTAGGCTACACAAAATAGATAAACCTATTACATTATAAAAGGGTGGAGTACGTGGTATTATCTCAACAAAACTGTTGAACAAAAACAACAAACAGGACTGGGATCCAGCACTTGCCCACACGGGGCAGGCTGCCCGAGCCACACCCCAACCCCCAAACAAGAGACAACTGGTTTCCTCTGTACAGAACAGGGAAGTTGTACCAAGTATATTTTTTCTGATCTTAAATTCTGAACCTGGTAGGCATATGGTTCATCTACAAAAATAAAAGGGATTTCTTACAGCCTTGTTTTTAGACAAGTTTTTACTCTGTAACCCAGGTTAGTTTTGAGCTTGCACTGCTTCTTTAGCCTCAGCCTCCTCAGTGCTGGGGAGCCTCCATGCCCAGCTCCAAATTTTTCTTTTCTTTTTCTGGTAACAAGGTTTCATTATGCAGATCCAGGCTGTACTTAATCTTACACACAAGAGGTTGGCTTGCCTCTACTCCCCAGGTAAATTACCTGGCTTGCTTGGTTTTTAAGAAAATGATTCAGTTGAAGTAGAACATGCATGTAGTCCCAGCACCCAGAGAGTATACTGAGGCAGAGTTACACTATGTTGTTCTGGCTGGAGCTCCTCTGTAGACCAGACTGGCCTCCAACTCAGAGATCCACCTGCTTTTGACTCCCCCATGCACCACCACTGGTTTTTTTCTTTAGTTTTTAAAAATTTTTAATTACATTTACTCATGTTGTATGTTTGCCTGCAATTAAATCTGTGTGCCACCAACATGCTTGGTGCCTTTGGAGGTCAGAAGGAACTGGAGTTATGGACCACCATGTAGATTCTGGGACTCCAACCCATCTTCTGCAAGAATGAGCAACTCTTTTTAAAAGTTTTGGGACAGGTTTCACTATATAGTCCTGGTTGTCCTCAAACTCACAGAGATCAGCCTGCCTCTGCCTCCCAAACGCCTTGACTAAATGTGTATGCCACCACTGCCTAGCACAAGCAACTGTTAATACACACAGCACAGTACATGCATGACAGTCAAAACAACTTTATAGGTAAATGGGGTCTTGTCTTTGCTTCATGGAGGCCCCATGGGGCAGAACTTGTCCTTTACCCTAGGACTGAACCAGGCATGAGGGCACATGCCTGTACTTCCAGCTACTCAGGAGGTTGAGGTGGAAGGACAGCTTGAACATAGTTCAAGACCAGCTTAGACCACATAACCAACCCAACTGTTTCTAACACTAGATCCTGAGAATCAGATGCCCTTTCCTGGCCTCCCTAGGAACCATGAGTACATGGTACACATACATGCAAGGAAAACACTCATACATGTTTTTAAAATGATTTATTTTTATTTTATGTGCATTGGTGTTTGGCCTGCATGTATATCTGTGTGTGGATGCTAGGTCTCCTGGAACTAGAGTTACAGACAACTGTGAGGTGCCCTATGGGTGCTGGGAATTGAACCCAGGTCCTCTGGAAGAGTAGCCAACACTCTTAACCACTGAGCCATCTCTCCAACCCCTTCATACACATTATTTAAGAACCAAACAAAACAAACAAAACACAACAACAAACCCCCAACCAATCATCATTCCTATTACCTCAAATCTAATTCCATGTCTAAAACAAGAGTGAACCTCTGAAGAATTGCCTTCGCCTCCTCAGATAGCTCTGACCTCAGGACAACAAGAAGTTAGGATGGAATTTCTGAAGTGATGTCACTGAGTTTCAGACTCATATTGAGTTGACTCACTGTGGAAAGGGGGCTGACAGGATGTTTCCAGAGGAAACCACTGTCTTTTGTGGAAGGAGGCCCACGCAATACATTTGAGCCCCACCAAAGTCATAAAGGCACAGAAGGGGTTATATCTGTGCCACAAAACAAACAAACAAACAAGCCCAGTATGATGGTGCATAACAGTAGTCAAAGTAGGTAGATGAGGTAAGAGAACTGTGTTGGCCTGAGGTAGTCTAAAAACAATTATCAAAACTCCAAGAAAGAAAAAACAAATTTGCATGTTAAAATCTACTTGCAATGCAACAATTAAGCAGGGCTTTGGCAGGCATAGTGGCACACACCTATTCTCTTGGCAAGTAGAGTCAAAAGATAAGTTTGATGCCAAACTGGGCCAAGAGACCATGTTTCAAAGGGGTGGGGTGGGGTGAAGGCACAAGCCTTTGGGAGGTAATTAATTCATGAGGTTTCCACCTTCATGAGACACTTCAACTTGAACTTCCAGCCTTCAGAGTGTGAACAGTGCATGTCTGCTGGGGTAGCTTAGCGGCAAGCCTCTGGCTCCAATCTTAGCAATACAATGGGGACACACGGACTCCCATCCAGACAGTACAAAGGAAAAGTAAACATGCCAATAGTGGAAAGTGATCAACTCATATGGATCCTAGGTTTTGTTTTTGCTGTTGTTTTTGAGACAGGGTCTCATTATGTACCTTTGGCTGGCTTAAAACTTCCCGGGCGGTGGTGGCGCACGCCTTTAATCCCAGCACTTGGGAGGCAGAGGCAGGCGGATTTCTGAGTTCGAGGCCAGCCTGGTCTACAGAGTGAGTTCCAGGACAGCCAGGGCTACATAGAGAAACCCTGTCTCCAAAAACCAAAACAAACCAAAACAAAAAACAAAAAAACCAAACACCTTCCCATGTGTGGGGGAGGCTGTGATTGGGATGTAATGTGAATAAAAATAAATAAATCTTGAGAAAACAGAACAATAACAACAACAACAACAAAAACTCACTTCCTGTGTAGATTGGCCTTGAACTTACCAAGATCTGCCTGTCTCTGCCTCCCAAGTACCAAGTGCTGGGGCATTTTTCTTCCTCCCTACACTGAATTCAATTTCTTTCCCCCGAAAGGCTGTCATTAAATTCATGGCAGCAATAGGATGAACAGTAGCTCCCTTTCACAGTGATGGTAAAAGTTCAGATAAGGCCATCTCATTCCCCAGTATATTTCCTGAGAAGAAATGAGCCTTCCTGACATCTGATTTAGGAGGCAAAAACAGGGGCCTAGATCACAGAGAGAACAGGCCCAAGTTTGTTCCTGAATCCTGTCCATGAAACAGACAATGCTCAGACAGTTAGGAAGGAGGAAACACCTCACAGGTGGAAACCCTAGTACCCAGAAAAGCCACAAATGGGGCAGACAGGAGCCCTAGATAGGCCAAGCCTCCCCATCCAGAAAAGGAGTCTGTTGGCTACCTGGGGCACTTACCACAGGGTCTCCAAGGGTCATCTTGACCTGGTTTTTCTCCTTCCCATATTCCTCCACTTCCTTCCTCCACCAGCAGCTCTAGGAACTGGCACCTCTGTCTGCTACCTGTTTCAACTTGTTCCAAGTGTGTCCCCACTCCCACCCCAGCTTCTGCCTAACAGAACCTCCAGATCCTTACAGAGCCCAGCAGCCATTCCGCTGTTTTCATGGAGCCCTGGCCTGGGTAATGCCACCAAGTCTGATCATAAGCCTTTTTTTGTTTTGTTTTTGAGACAGGGTTTCTCTGTGTAGCCCTGGCTGTCTTGAAACTCACTCTATAGACCAGGCTGGCCTCGGACTAAGAAATCTGCCTGCCTCTGCCTCCCAAGTGCAGGGATTAAAGGCGTGCGCCAGCACCGCCCAACAAGCCTATTCTTCTAAGTCACAGTCCACTCTATGAGTGCCTTCATACCCAAAGGAGAACAGAGAGAACAAAGATCAAATGCAGAGTCCCTGAGGTAACAATGGCATAACCAGGGCCAAAGGAGGATAGTTACGCTGTAGATGGGGCTTGCTGAGATGCATTGCAGATGATGCAGAACTTTGGTATCACCAAAGAGACACATACTATCTCCTAAACAGGACAATTCAACAACTATTTGCTTTGAGACAGTCTTGGTACATATAAGTTATGCAGCCTGGCCCTGGCTTTGGCCCTGGCTGAGAGCCCCTACAGGTCAGACATGACTGTTTCTCCCATCTATCAAGTAAGAAAACAGAGCTCCTAGCTACCTGGAAGGCTGAGGCAGGAGGACCACTTGAGCTAGGAGTTCAAGGCTACAAAACAAGACTATGGGAAAAAAAAAAACAAAACAAAAAAAAAACCAAACTGAAACAATAAAACAGACCTGTTTGGAGAACCCACACTTCTTAAAACAAAGAAGTTCCAGTCCCTTATGTAAGTTGACATCCCAGTACATAGAATATAAACTGATTTTTTTTCCTGTCTTTTTTTTTTGGTGCTGGGGATAGAAACTGGGACCTTCCATATCAGGCCAGTGCTCTTCCACTGAGCTGCACCTCTAGTGCCTCTAGACCTTACATTATCTCTAGTTGACACCTAGTACCAAATCCAATATTAATGCTACATAAGAGATGTCAGAAGACAGTTAACTAGAAGACAGGGCCAAGAAGATGATTCACTGGGTAAAGTTAGCCTCCATGGCTAGTGTCCTGAGTCTGATCCCTAGGACTCTCATGGTAGAGAGAACTGACTCCCCTAAGTTGTCCTGTGATTGATCTCCATGTCCTGCCAAATAAATAGATTAAAATATAATAAAAAGTAAATATATAAATCAAAAGAAGCTAGTTATATACCCTCCTAATTCTGGCATTTGGGAGGCCAAGGCAGGAGAATTATTAGTTCAAGGTTGGTCTGGACTATGTATGTGCAACAAGATCTCTTCTCAAAACCAGGAGCTATTACACTGTTGTTTAGGGGATAAGGAAAAGATACAAAAGTCTGTTTAGGACAGAGGGTGTGCCTAGCAGGTACAGGCTCTGGATTCCATCTTTAAAACTACAAAAAGTAAGCAAAGTGTATACATGTTCAACATAGACACAACAGTTTATAGCTTGGTGACATGGCTTAATGGGTAAAGACACTTGCTGCTAAGCCTGGTAACCCGAGTTTGATCTCCAGAACTCACAAGGTGTAAATAACCAACTCCCATAATTTACTGCCCCCCCCCAATACATAAATATTTTAAGGGGGGGGGGGAAGCCAACACAGCAACCTCAGTTCTTAGCTGACATCCAAGAACCCCAGCTATCACTGGCACTGTTGCTCCTGCTCCTTCCTGTCTTTAAACTCTCTCACCTTCTGCCTTTCACTCTGTCCTGGAACCTGTCCTGTTACAGGGATTACCTCAGGCAATAATCCTTAAGGGTCCCTCAGTGCCTTCACAACCCCATGGTGCCATCACATAGCCAACAGGATTCTCCCATAATCCTCCAAACCAGATAGCAGGTATTAGAACACAGTATCAATGTCCTTTACAGACCAGGCCCTTCTTTTGTTAATAGGGCCGCACAATGTTGCTCTGCCACCAGCTTAAGTCTTGACGGAGGGAAGCTATCCTAGATAACTGTCTTGGGCTACTGAACAATCCTAGCTACCGAGAAGCCAGAGTGCCTCTATCCCACCCTTGGCAGGTCAGGTGTGTCCTTATCAGACAGGCAAGCTGGGGAGTAAGAGCTCTAGCCAGCATCTTGGGCCGAGGAGGGGTGACTTAGCAGTGGCACTTGACTCTCATCCTAATGTTCACTCACCCTCAACTCTTCTGCTTCACTTAGAGAACACCAGAACCCCCCCAGTCCCCAAGCTCTAACTTTTGCACCTCTGCTGAGGATGCACAGAAGAGAGCAAATAGATGGTAAGCATCTTTCAAGTACAACCTGTGATGTTACTTCTAATCTGCCTGCCTCTCCCCCAACCCCACCCACCCACAGATAGGGCCAATGCACTGCAGGGAAGACATCACCAACAACAGGTCACCTACTGCAGGCTTCAAGGACAGTTATGCTGAGAGACTGCTTCAGTTCTTTAATATATCAGATAGCGATGACACCACAAAGGCTGGCTAGTCATGGGCTTGAGTGAGCACAAACACAGAAGTGTCCGAAGTGATCCTAGTGCAGGAGCCCGAGTATGGACAGGAAGGAAATAGCCAGGAAGGACACACACTGCCCAAGCACTGCCTCAAGCTCAGCTCAGGCGTGCAGCTGGGCCAGGCAGGGGCAGCTGGGCCAGGCAGGTGCTGCACCACTGGCTCAGGCGTATAGCTGGGCCAGGCAGGTGCTGCACCACTGGCTCAGGCGTATAGCTGGGCCAGGCAGGTGCTGCACCACTGGCTCAGGTGTGCAGCTGGGCCAGGCAGGTGCTGCACCACTGGCTCAGGTGTGCAGCTGGGCCAGGCAGGTGCTGCACCACTGGCTCAGGTGTGCAGCTGGGCCAGGCAGGTGCCGCATCACTGGCTCTGGCAATGAACCCCTGGGTTAGAGCACATTGACCAGCCTTCTGATGGACCTGAACAGAACAAATACAGATTTTAGAAAGCCCAACTCACGAGCCTGAGGTGGGTTGTGGAGGACAGACTACTATATGACACTCTGTGCTGGTTGATGATGGTGCATGCCTTTAATCCTAGCATGTGGGAAGCATAGACAAGTGTATCTCTGAGTTCAAGGCCAGTCTGGTCTACAGAGTGAGTTCCAGGACAACCAGGGCTACATAGAAAAACTCTGTCTTGGGGGAAAAAAAAAATCAAAAAGAAAAAAAGAGTGACTCTGGATTTAAGTCAAGGGATCTGAACTTTGTCTGGGGATGCTAGGGAGACCCCTGAGATCCTCTGACTGAGTTCGTTCTTGTGGACAGCAAGAAAGATCTCTGCTCCACACCAGTCAACCCTCAGTCTTCTCTCACAAAGACAAAACGTTTTTTTGGTAACTCAGCAGGAACCTGGCACACACTCAATAAAAGCTCTGAATGTGTTGTCCTCAGCCAAAACATCCGCTCCCCTGCACCTAACTTATTATTCAGATCACGCTAGTCTCTGACTACCCAATGGAACTCCCTGCCCCCACCCCACTGACCATCTAGTCTGCTATACCATCTTCATTAACAGAGCAGCTAGTTTCTCTGTACCTCTGGGGACCATCTGAACAGAAATTGCAGCAAGCCTGCTGCATGTTACTCAGAGCTGTTTCTTCAGCTTTCAGCAGGGGAGTGGGCACAAACACTGAAAGCAAACCTACGACTTTTGCCTAAGGCTGGCTGGCCTCGCCTCAGGTCCTCACTGAAGAGCAGATATGACCAGTGCACCTTCTGTTCTAGTTGCAGGTGGAGGTGCCACCTGACCATTTCTGCCTTCATACTGCAGGGCCAGCTCCGACCAGTTTTGCATTCTAGCTGTAACTAGCTGATACCATCTGTCCTCAATACCCCACTCAGCTAAGGCCTGGGAGCAGGCGGTCTATGCCCAGCAGCTCTCCTTGGTCCACATGCAGGAATCAGTCTCTGGCATCAACAGCTAAAGCATAAAGGTGCAGCAGCAGCCAGTGGTGAGAATAAAGGCAATTATAAAGATTCTGAGGTGATATCAGTCTAACAGAGACAGCTGATGGGCTGGGGGTTCCTTGGAGAGCTGCAGCAGTACTGAAAACAATCTGAAAGCACCAAACTCTTTAATTCAGGCTGCTGGACCAGTCCTCAGCATTCCTCCCCCATCAAGAGACCCAGATAGAGGGCACAGCCTAGGCAGGTGGTGGCCTTCTGAAGACTCCAAGGATATGAGGGAAAATGGAGACTCAACAAAGTCATCATTAAACCCAGGACTGCCTGATACCAGCCACCAGAAGTTTGTACCTGACTCTGGTGCTGAGGTGTCCAATCAAAGTCACCCAAGACAAACTGTGTGTGGTGCCTCATTCCTATATAATCCCAGCATTGGGATGATGAGCAACAGGGTCATAGTTCAAGACCAGCTTAGACCAGCCTGAGTAAGTTCAAGGTCAGCCTGAGTTAGAGTAACATCAGCAACCAAAAAACAAACACTAACACAAACACACATATCTACCCAGATACTAACATAAACACACATATCTACCCAGGCACACACACGATTAACTTTGCAATTAGTCCAGAGCTATAGTGTGCTAAGAAACCAAAGCGAATAAAGCCCAGCAAAGCAAAATCCCACTCCCAAACCACTAACACCCACTTCTACAACCACTTCCTATAGCAGAACAACACTTCCACGACCCTGTGCCCCTGGCTCCCAGATGCGGAATGGAAGAGAAGGTATGAGCAGGCCGAAGATGAAGAAGCCCACACACTGTTCCTTGGAACCCCAGCAACGGGATTGATGGAGCCAGTCCAGGGAGCCCAGGAAAGGCTAGGTCCAGGAAGAGTCCAACAGGGAATCAGAACAGCAGGAATTTCTCTGCTGCTGATGCCATGAGGAGGGCGAACTTGATTTACTAGGCATAGGCCACAATCTAGTCATATGACCAGGGATAAGCCCCGCCCCGAACCCCAGCTTCTTTCCCTGAAAAGAGAAAGCCAAAGACCCAGCGGTGGTGAGCGATCAATGAGCTTACCGGCTACACGCTTAGCACACAACCTGACCTAGAAGGAGCATCAAGGAGGGAGGGGAGGCCCTGGGATCTGGAGCCCCCACGGCACAAGTCAGTATGTGTAGGTACCTGTTTTGTCTCAAAGACACACAGAGCTTCAGGCCCTCACCATCCCAATATTTTATCTTCCAGGAGGAGTCAGAATTCAGGCCCAAGCGGCTGGCTGGGCCTGGAAAGCTAGGGCGCATAGCAAAGCCGTGAGCTCTCATCTTGACTTGAGCCCCCCCAGGTTCCACCGCCAGAAGGCTGAGAACGAATTCAGGACTCTAAAACACTCAGGTAACGTTTGCTGGGCTGCTTTCGTGCTGGCTGGGTGGGTGGGGGTTGGGGTGAGCAGGGGCCATCCACACAAAACCCAAGATGTTTGAACTAGGTATCCGGTGCAGCCCACGCTGACTCCCACCTACCCGCTGGCCTGTCCTTGCTTAGCAGCTGGCCAAGGTTTCAGAGAAGAGGCGTGGGAAAGAGAAAACCCCCTGGTTCTGACCCTAAGCAAACAGAGGAGGTGGGGGGGGGTGCAGAGCCCTTAGCTCACACTAGGTTTTCCTAACCTGCCCCCACATCCTAGCCCATAGGCCCTGGGCCACCTCCAAACTCCCAACACTCCTAGGGTAGTTCGCAGCCTTACCTGATGCCCTCCAGTTGTAGTTTATCCCCCACATCTCGGGTCTCTGACCTCGTGCGACCCCCTGCAAGCATCCCAGGGCTCTCCAATCCGCCCCCACTCGAGCAAGCTCCGCCCACCCCCCCACCAAGTCTCACTTCCCGGGCTTTTCCTCACCGCCCCCCAAGGCCTGTAACCTGACCCGCCCACCCCCTCCCCAGCGCTCTCTACCTGCAAGCTCCGGCCCTCCCGCTACCCTCCAGGCCTTCTCCCTCGGGCGGCGCAGCCCTCCCCCCCTCTCGCCCTGGCCAGCCTGAGGCCTCCCCTCCCCCCTTCGGCCTCGCCTACCGCCTCCACACAATTACCCCCTCCGGCCCTGAGACTTCAAGGATCTCGCGACCCGCGCCTCCCTCGGGCGGCCTTCAAGCCCCGCGGGCCCGGCCCGCGGCTGGACGCTGTAGGCCGCCAGCTGAGATTCGGCCATCTCACCCTTGCCCTCCCGCCGCTGTCAGCGCCGCGGGCTCGGCTTCTGGTTCGCAGCTGGGCGCCCCGAGGCCTCCCCTCTCGGCCCTCGGCCGGAACCTCGGATGTCCTCGGGCCGCCCCGGCGGGAGGAGGCCGGAATTGGGCCTGGAGCGGGCCATCTCACCTGCGCTGTGGCCGCGCTCCGGGGCCTCCCGGCGGGCTCCGCAGCGGCAGCTGGGGCCGGGCCTGGGCCCGGGGCGCGCCCCCCTGCGCCTCGGCCTCGGCCTCCGCCTCTGCGGCCTCCGCGGCCTCCGCCTCAGCAGCAGTGGTAGCCGCGGCGGCCATTCATTGTGGGCCAGGCCGCCCCAGCCGAGCGCCGAAGAAGCGCACGGCGCTGCCGGCAGGGAGGAAACGGCCTCGGCCCCGCCCCTTAGGCAAGCTTAGCTGCGCTTCGAGCGCACCCACTTCTCCTTCCTCCGGGGTCTCTGGTCTGTAGACGGTCTAGTTGAGTGACTGTGGGACAGGTGGCTCTTTATTTTCGAACTTCAGTTTCTTGTAAAATGAGAACTAGGGCTGTTCCAGGTACAGTTTAGGCTCTGTGGAAATGAGGTTTCGCTGAGCTGAGCTGAGGAAACGCGATCAAGATCACAGGAAAGTGAATGTGAAGATTTAAACTTAGGTTCAAGAGGTCAAGAAAACAAAGACTTAGGATGCTTACGCGATGTCAGGTTCTGTTAGAATTTTACACTAACTCGGATAATGACACGCCTTAGAGAGGTCTGACTACTTTCCGCGTCGGGTAGCAGAGACAAGAACAGAAGAGTGCGGACTGGATTAAGAGTGTATATTGCTCTAGTAGAGTTCAGTTCCCAGCACTCAGGTGAGGTAGCTACAGTTCTAGAGGAGCCATCACCTTTTTGCTGTTTGGGGACTTACACACAAGTGGACACATACACAGAAATAAGAATAAAATTTTTAAAGCAAAACAAGTACCGTTGGGTCTGGTAGACATGCCTGAAATCTCACCATCTGGAAGCCTGAGGCAGGAAACTACCTAGAGTTCGAATCTGCCCTAGGCTATATAGTTCCAGGATAACCTGGACAAAGAGTGCCCTCTATCCCCAATTAAGAGATAACATAGCAAGGCAAGCTAAGGTAACTCACACATCCTGGATCTCCACATTTTCCTGCTTGCATACATTAGACCAACACTCAGAAGGTTTACTGTCTGAGTGGTTCCTCTGTACACTTCACAGGCATTCAGTTATTGACAGCTAAGATTCCTATTTAGCAGGTAAGGGAAATAAGAGCCTTTTTTTTTTTTTTTTTTTTTTTTTTTTTTTTTTTTGGTTTTTCGAGACAAGGTTTCTCTGTGTAGCCCTGGCTGTCCTGGAACTCACTCTGTAGACCAGGCTGGCCTCGAACTCAGAAATCCGCCTGCCTCTGCTTCCCAAGTGCTGGGATTAAAGGCGTGTGCCACCACTGCCCGGCGCGAATACTATTCTAGAGCCTGAGTTAATCTACAAGGTGCACACAGGAGACATCTACAGGTATCAAGTTTTTCCGCTTTTTGCCGTGTACTAAACTAGTGAAACTCTCTTGCTTTATTGAAAACCACTTGTGTAGCATAGCCTGCGCACTTCCTTTCCTAGAAGAATCTTGATCTTAGTCGCCTACTGTAGATAGTGTCTCTAATTGGTCAGCTATTGTCATGTGACCGGCCCGCCTTCTTTGCCAACATGGCCGCTCCCAGACTCTAATACGAGAAGCGTGCACCGCGACTCGTTGGAACCCGTGAGCCGAAGGGAGAAACGTGTCTGGGTGGGTGTGGGTGTGGGTCTGTTTTGGGAAATCTGCGCCGCGGGCCTTAGGCTCTGTTCGGTTCAGCCCCCTCGGGAACGCAGGATGTTATCGAAGCCACCAGATTTTAGTTTCTAATTTATAGGTATGTAGGCCACCCCCGCCCCAGAATGCAGCTCTCTGACCTCCCTATGCCCTTCCCCTTCTCTGAAAACGTCAGGCGGGTTGAGGCGCCCGCGGATGTCCCTCGCGAGGACGATTCTGTGGCTAAGCCGCCCTCTCCGTCCGGCCCGCAGCCTCTGTAGAACTCACATCATGGAACAGGAAGCCCAGGAGCCTCCCTCTCCACCAGAGATGGAGAACGGCACACGGTCCTGCGAAGAGCGCCCACCCGCGGCCCCGGTGGCGACTGTCACAGAGGGCGCCGCCAAAGTCGTCTTTCCCAATGCCAATGAGGTTTTCTACAACCCGGTGCAGGAGTTCAACCGGGACCTGACGTGAGCAAGGGGAGTGGGTCAGTTAGGTAGAGGGACGCAGTACTCGAAGGAAGAGAAAGTTGGTAGGGAGGAGTCAGCATTAATCAAAGGCCAGCATCTTGAAAGATGAAGGCACGTACCAGATTTCTATAGTAAGGGTCAGGACCTTGTATTCCTTTTAGGGTCCTCCAGCGTTCAAGGCCTGTGACTGCCCTTTTGCCTTTACAATGTCGTCGTGGACTTTGACTTCCTGGAGTTAATTCCTGTAGTTGTATTCACACAGACTTAACTCTTTTCTGCAAGTCAAATTTCACATCAGTTTATGTACATTGATTTGAGGGACTGGGGGGGGGGAGCTTTGCAAAGGTCACCTTCAGGTTTTCTGGGTTTAACTAAAGATAGAGCAGTTAACATCAAAGTTAGCCTTTGAGATGGGATTTTTCTTTATTAGAATTTGGGACAGTAGGGAAGGGACTTTATGGATTAGAGAGAGAGAACAACCTTTTCGACTGTCAAAGGGAGGACTGAAGACCTGGGCATGCATACAAGAGTTTACAAGCTGACCACCCCCACCATTTCCTCCTCCAGGTGTGCTGTGATCACAGAGTTTGCTCGAATTCATCTTGGGGCCAAGGGAATCCAGAGTGAGTAGAGGTTCAGTCCTGGGAGCAGGGGGAAGATTGTCACACATAAAGGTCACTTCCCACTTTACCCATGCCTCATTTAGGCCCTGAAAGCTCTAGGCTCTCTGCTCCTTCTGTCTTTCTCCTGGGGGTTCAGGGAAAGGCTTTCTTGCATGAATCATCAGGATTTTGGCCATTTGAAAGTTACAGTGAAATTTCTTAAAAGGAGCATTGATAGTCTCTGGTTTTTGCCTGAGTGACTGCAGTCAAGGTTCCGGGAGAGAAGAACGTGCAGAAAATAGCTGTGGACTTGTCTGATCAAGAGGGGGAAATAGCTGGAAAGAATGAGAACGTGGCCCCAGGAGACCAGCCTCGGACAGCTGCAGTTGGTGAGATCTGTGAGGTAGGGGCCTCAGAAAGAGCTGGCCAATTGGAAGTCTGGGTGAGAGGAAGGAACTGAGGGGCTCTAGAAGGTGGTTGTGGGAGATCCATAAGAGCACAGAAAAAGAGGAGACCTGGACATCAGTCAGCAGGATAGCTCCCTGGTAAACCACATGCTACAAAACCCCTAAGACCTGAGTTTGATCCCCAGAATCCATGGTGGAAGGAGAGAACTGACTCAATTGTAAATAAGAAAAGAAATAAGAGATGTCTTTCTTTGCTTACTTCCAATAGGAAGGTTTACGAGTGCTGGAAGGCCTGGCAGCTTCTGGTCTGCGTTCCATCCGATTTGCCCTAGAGGTTCCTGGCCTCCATTCTGTGGTTGCCAATGATGCCTCTGCCCGGGCTGTAGAGCTTATGCACAGAAATGTGGAGCTCAATGGTGTGGCACATCTTGTTCAGCCCAACCAAGCAGATGCCCGGTAGGTTGGTTGGCCATTGTCATTGGTGGGGTGGGACTGGAGGTAGAACCAGACCTTTGTGCATGCTAATCAATGGCTAAGCAACATCTCCAGCTCCTAATAGGGCCTAGGCCTTCAACTTATACTCTAGAATGTGGCTACCTGGGGACTAATTGTAGCCCTGTTTAGCCTCCAAGTATGACCTTGGGTTAGCCTTTTTGAATTTTTAATTCCCTTGTTTATAAAAGAATAGTAATTTTACAGGGGTTATGCAATTCTGGTTTTCTAATTTTTATTTTATTTATCTGTGCTTGAGAGACCATCAGTAGGTTCTCAGGCTTGTGTTGAAAGTACTCTTCTACCATGCCATCTGGATAGTCTTTTGAGAGCGTCATGTAGCCGAGGGTGGTCTAGAACTTTGTGATTGAAGATGACCCTGAATTTTTAACATTTAAAAATAGATGTACTTTACATATGAGTGTTTTTAGCCTGCTCATGTGTGCCTGGCACCCTTCCATGCCCGAAGAAGGTGTTAGACACCCTGAAAAGGGAATTACAGTGAGTTGTGAGCCATTTGGGTGCTGTAGAACGAATTCAGGCCCTCTGCAAGAACAACATGTGCTCCTAACTGGTGAGCCAACTCTCTGGCCTTTTTTACGTTTTTTAATTATATCATGTGCGTGCATGCGTGTATGTTCAGAGATCGATTTATAGGAGTCACTTCTGTCTTTCCACATGTGGGTCCAGGGATCAGATATGTAGTCCTGGCTGGCCTGAAACTCTGAGATCTGCCTCCCAAGTGCTGGGTTGTTACCACCCCTGGCTCTGACTGAATTTCTGACGCTTGAGTCTTTACCTGAATATAGGGTTACAGGCATGTGCTACCGTGCCTGGTTTATTCAGTAACGGGGGATCAGATGGAGCCTAGAGGTAGGTAAGTACTCTACCAACTGAACTTCCGTCCCCAGCACACACACAGCCCCCTTTTGGTAAGATGGAGTCTCATGAGTTCATGCTGGCCTCTCCTCAACTCTATGGTTGTGACCTTGGACTATTGATGTCCAGCCTTCACCTTTGTGATAGGGCTTTAGGCTTGATTACAGGATTCCTGGCTTTTGTTTTTCTGGTTTCTTGAGACAGGGTTGCTCTGTCTGCCCTGGCTCTCCTGGAACTAGACTGTAGAAGATAGGCTGGCCTTGAACTCACACAGAAACACTTTCATTTAGTGCTGAGATTAAAGCCATGTGCCTCCATAGCCTGGCGTCTTTTCTTTCTTTTCTTTTTTTTTTGAGACAGAGTCTCACATTGTGGCCCTTGGTGGCCTGGAAGTCATAGAGATTGCCTCTGCCTTCCCAGTGCTGGGATTAAAGGTGTGAGTTACCACACAGGCCCATAATGGCCTTCTTAAATAATAGAAGTGTATAGTCCAAACTTTGTATGGTGGTATTGTTTAATGATGAGGAATGTATCTACATATGGGACTTTGTTTTGACATATGGTCTGACCAATTTGAACTCAAGGTATCCTTCAGCCTCCCAAGGAGTTTGAAATTATAACTTTATACCACCAGGCTCCAGAAAGCCACTTCCTTTTCTAACGTTAACCTTGTACTTCACACTGCTCACCCGTCCCACCTCGGACGGACTCTCAAGGGCCTGCTCCTATTTTGTTGCTCCACCTCCTTTGACAAGTGCCTGTCTTTGTCTTGTTTTTAAATTTCCTATATTATTTTATGTGTAGGACTATTTTGCCTGGATGTATGTACAACACATGAGTCTGAGGAGGTCAGAGGGGGTCATTGGATCCCTTAGAACTGGAGTCATGGGCCACTGTGAGTCACCTTGTCGGTGCTGGGCACTGCATGTGAATCCTCTGCAACAGCAGCAAATGTTCCTGACCATCAACCCACCTCTTCAGCCAGATTTTGGTTTATTGGCTTATTTTGTTTTGTTTAGGGTCTCACTATATAGCCACAACTATTCTGACTAGTTACTATGTAGACCAGGCTGGGATTTGCCTGCCTCTGCCTCTCAAGTGCTGAGAGTAAAGATGTGCACCAGCACACCTTGGGTTTTTAAAAAACTTTTTTGTTTGTTGTTGTTCACAGCCACCCAGCCTGTGTGCTATGAACCAAACTTGTGTGCTCTTCTGAATCAAGTCCCCATCTCTGCCCGCCCCACCCTCCTTTTTTTTTTTTTTTTTTTTTTTTTTTTTTTTTAACCCTTTTAGCCAGGGTCTTACTGTGTAGCAGAGGAAGTCTCAAATGCAGGACCACCCTTCACCTCAGCTTCACAGTTGGGGAAGCATAGCTGCGCTGTAGCTTAGTGGTAGAGTACTCAACCAGCACTGTGCTGGTCTGTGCTTAGGCAGGTGATGCTAATGCTGTAGACTGCTGAAATACAGTGCAGGTGCAGCACCCTGCAGAGCCGGAAATGACTTCTCTCTTGACCAGCCTCAAGTGCACTCACATAAATGACGATTGTTCCAGAGTCAACAGTGGGACTGCAAAGATATCCCTGCTCTCTAGAGGACCTGAGTATTGTTTCCAGTACCATCAAGGCTGCTCGAAACTGCTTATAACTCCAGTCCCAGGACTCTTAACTCCTTCTTCTGTCTTCTAAGGGCACATGGTACACTCCAAGATATTCACATGATACACAGACATGTATGCAGACAAAACACCTGCACACATAAATCAATTTTTTTTTTAAATGTCAGCAGATGAGAGAAGCTAATTGTTGGCTGATCTGACCAGCTCAGTTTTTCACCTCCCCTGGAGTATACAGGTGCATGTGTCACTGGACTTGGTTCTAACCACTGGATTTTCTGTTGCTGTTTGTTTGCATTAGGTATGGTCTGTTTCCCAGGCTGGCCTTGAACTTGTAATTTTTGTGCCTTAGCCTCATAGTTAGCTAGGCTTGAACTACTAGGCTTGGCCTAGACCCAATTTCTTTTTCACCTTTTTTGTTGTTATTTTGTTTTAAATTTACGGGGGAGTGGGGTGGGGGGGGGATGGGGTTGTTAGTGTATGAGAGAGATTGAGATTAAGATCGAGCATGTGCAGGCATTGTGAAGCTGAGACTAGCACCTGAAGAGGTCAGAAGAGGATGTCCAAGGTAGTCATCACAGCAGGGGTGCTGAGCCATCACAGCAGGGGTGCTGAGTCATCACAGCAGGGGTGCTGAGTCATCACAGCAGAGGTGCCGGTGCATACTCTTGTCTTTTGTGAGAGTCACATACTCTTAACCACTGAGCTGCATCACTACCCTTTACAGCTTGGTTTCTTTATGGCTACAAGGGTTGAGGGACTTGAGCTCTTATTTCTCTGGATTTATAGGTGGAGAGACTGAGTCCTGTGTAAAACAAGAAATCAGTTACAAGTGGCCAAAAGGGCTGGGGTTTTGCTTAGCATTAAAACGCTTGCCTAGCATGCATGAGGCTCAGGGTTCCATCCATATGGCTAAACTATAAAAGAAAACACCAAATGGCTAAGCTAGCCTCAAGTTCAAGGGCAAAACCACTGTGCTACAGGAGACAGGGCAGGGCCTTGGTTTAAGAGGCTGTGATTTTGGGCCCCTCACGTCTAGGATGCTGATGTACCAACACCAGAAGGCACCTGATCGGTTTGATGTCATTGACCTGGATCCCTATGGCAGCCCTGCCCCTTTCCTGGATGCAGCAGTGCAGGCTGTGAGTGATGGAGGTGAGGCCGGCCCAGGAACACCCAAGCAGGTGCAGGGCAGGGTGTTTGGCGGGTTGTCACTGCCCAGCTCCTCCCCACAGGACTTCTGTGTATCACCTGCACGGACATGGCAGTATTGGCAGGGAACAGCGGAGAGACGTGCTACAGCAAGTATGGGGCCATGGCCCTCAAGAGCCGAGCCTGCCATGAAATGGTGAGACTCCCCCCAAGCCAGCCTGGGAATTGGGGAATAGGCTATAAGTGTTCCTACCCTGACTCTTTGAGCATACCTTCCTCAGATTCTGCTCAGATGGCCAGAACTGGACCATTCTAAGCTGTGATATGACTGGCAAACTAACTGATCTTTGACATCCTTGTTCAGTGGGCACTAATTTTTTTCTAGCATTCTATAGTGTAACTTAATTTTAAACAGCATTTTTGCTAGGTGTGGTGGTGCATGCCAGCACTTGGGAGGCAGAGGGAGGTAGGGCTCTGTGAGACCAGTCTGGTCTAAATAGGATTCCAGGACAGCCAAGGTTACAAGTGAAACCCTGACTCAAAAAAAAAAAAAAAGAGCTTTGATGTGTGTGTGTGTGTGTGTGTGTGTGTGTGTGTGTGTGCGCGTGTGTGCGCATACACATACGCTTTTACCTTTTTTTAATATTAGGGAGGCATGTGTGCCACACTGACATCATGGACAGCTTCCTGCAGTCCATTCTTTCCTTTCACCATTTGGATCCAATATCAGTCTTAGTGGTGGGTGCCTTTACCCACTAAGCCATCTTGCTACCTCAAAATGAGGATGCCAAATATTTCAAGCAGGAATTCTCCTGTGTGACCTCTCATGCACTGAATTATAGACACAGCACTAAGAAGAAAACTTGGTTTCCGTATCTTACTGGGAATGGATATTGTACATTCAAGGCGCTTTACCACTAAGCCACGCCCCCAGTACAAGAAGCCCTGGTGTTGAAGGTTTGAGACAGGCTTTCTCGTAGCCTAGGCTGGCCTCAAACTTGCTATGTAGCTCAAGTTCAACTTAAACTCTTGACCTTCTCACCTCTACCTCCCACCCAATCAATCCATCCATCCATCCATCAATCCTAAAGGAGTGTTTTTCCAGGTCTGAGCTGTAATCCTGGCTTAGCCTGTGACTCTGAATGTACCTTTCTGGCCCTTAGTTTTGCATCTGTTAAAGAGGTGTAGACATGGCATCTACTCTGTGCTCGGGAAGGTAAGACGGGAAGGTAGGGTCAAAGAAAGGTAGATCCTGTCCTTGCTCTTTAAAGTCCTTGTCATCTTTCAAGCCCGGGCAGTGCTTTTTCATGTCAGAGGCACACTCTCAGCTTGTGGGATAGGTTCAGATCACCTGTGCAGGCTCTGGTCATTTAGTGCCTGCTACTAGCCACAGGAATGATTGTCATGGCTCTGCAGATGAAGAAACTGGGACAGAAAATACTGGCTTGGGGTGGGGTCTAAGCCCAAGATGCATTTCCAAGTTTGTTCTTCCTGGCGTTAATGCCCATCCCTGCCACCAGGCCCTGAGGATCGTGCTGCACAGCCTGGATCTGCATGCCAACTGCTACCAGCGCTATATCGTGCCCCTACTCTGCATCAGTGTCGACTTCTATGTCCGGGTGTTTGTACGAGTTTTCACAGGCCAGGCCAAGGTTAAGTCCTCAGCCAGGTAAGCCCACAGGAAGGGAATCTGATGAATTGAGGGAGGAGATAAGACTTGTCCTCAGGGACCTTGGTGTCTGAAAAGGGACTGAGTCAGTCTGAGGGAAGAGTTGAGTTGTAGTGACCACATCAGGAACTCATGGTCTCTCCTGGGCTTCCACAGCAAGCAGGCCCTCGTGTTCCAGTGTGTGGGTTGTGGAGCCTTCTACCTGCAACGCCTTGGCAAAGCATCGGGAGACCCTGGCGGCAGGTGAAGAAGGGTACTTTGGGTTGAAATGAAGGTTGTCCTAGGTCCCCATCCCTCCAACTGCCTCTCCTTGCAGGGTCAAGTTCTCTGCAGCCTGTGGTCCTCCAGTGACCCCCGAGTGTGAGCATTGTGGACAGAGACACCAGGTGAGCCTAGGCCAGAGGCAGTGGGCCAGGGTCCTAGGACTCATACATTCATGCTCCTTGCTCATCTGAATCTTTGGGGTCCACAGCTTGGGGGCCCCATGTGGGCGGAGCCCATCCATGACCTGGACTTTGTGGGTCGAGTTCTTGAGGCAGTGACCACTAATTCTGGCCGCTTCCACACTTCCATGAGGATCCAAGGTGTCCTCAGTGTTGTTACTGAGGTATGAGCTGGACCTACACAGGGAGGGGGACCCTCTGTGCCCACCTTTGTGTCAGCACTCCATGCTACTCCATGCTTACCTCTCAGGAACTTCCTGATGTCCCTCTCTACTACACACTGGACCAGCTAAGTAGCACTATCCACTGCAACACACCGCGCCTGCTGCAGCTTCGGTGAGGGCCTGGGGCGGCTCAGACCACCATGGTCTGGTATATGCTTAGAGCAGAGCTGAGAGTTAATGTTTTATGTACATGTGTTTTGCCTACACGTGTGTAAGTGAGTACACCATCTGCATGCAGTGCCTGAAGAGGCCAGGAGGTGTCAGATTCCCCAGAATTGGAGTTAACAGAGGATTGTAAGCTGCAGTGTGGGTGCTGCGTTCCAAAACCCAGAGTTCTCGTTCTCTGCAAAAGCAGCGAGTGGTCTTAACCACTGAGTTCTCTCTCCAGCCCCCAGCAGTAGTTTTGATGTCACAGTCTGTGACATGGGTTGCTGGGAACAAAACAACGATGCCATTCCATAGGACCTGGTTGTGCCTACCTGGGTCAGCCTGTGCTTTAGGGTCGAGCCTCCTTTTTGGTTTCTGCACCCAGGTCCGCTCTCCTTCATGCTGGTTTCCGAGTCTCCCTCTCCCATGCCTGTAAGAATGCAGTGAAGACAGATGCCCCTCCTGTAGCTCTCTGGGACATCATGCGTTGCTGGGTGAGAGCAGGTGACCCCTTGGTTCAAGGCAGGAGGGCAAGGAAGAGGTGGTGGCTTGGGTGCTCCTCAGGCTTAACATCTTGATCTGTCCTCAGGAGAAGGAGTGTCCAGTGAAACGGGAGCGGTTGTCTGAGAGCAGTCCAGCATTCCGAATCCTTGCTGTGGAGCCCAGGTATGGGCAGATATTCAGGGGGAACAGGCTACCCTTCAGGTGCAGCAGGCACATGTACACAGAGGACAGATACCAGTTGAGGGAAATCCAGAACCTCTTTTCTACCTTGTCTTCACCCTGTGCCTTTTCTCATTCTTTTGCACCATCTGCTCTTTAGGCGTATATACATGAGAATATCTGGGTCAGATTACAGAGCACAGAAGCCTCCATAGCTGGCTCTTTCCTCAGTAGCAGTCTGAGCTCAGCACAGTTTGTCCCAGCGTGGGCCCTTTGCCCGGGCCCTTCTCTCACACCTCAGAAGCCTCCTGGACTAGACCACTCTTCAAGCGTTGCACCCCAATTTACGTCTTTTACCAAAACAGTTATTGAGCAGCATGTCCTAACACAACACAGTTTTATTTTTATTTTCTTATAGTGCTGGGGATAGAACCTAAAGCCTTACATATGCTGGGCGAGCTCTCTACTGGAGCCCCACCCCTCACCCTGCTTATTTCTCATTTGTCTTGTCTCTGATGCTGCAAAGTCAGTTCCACTGGAGCAGGTCCAGGCCTCTGTGTCAGAAACTCACTAGGAAATTCAGGTGGTTAGTGAACAAATGGAAGAACTCTGAGCCTGGCAGACCTGTGGTGTTGCCTCAGGGTGGGCAGGTTCTGGGGCTGTCTGTGTTCACCCTGCATGGCCGCTGCCTCCAGCCTCCACCCATTTGTCCAGGCTGAAGGCCAACTTCAACATCCGGGAAGACGCCAACCCCATCTCCCGCCAGCGAGGACTTAAGCGCTTCCAGGCCAATCCAGAAGCCAACTGGGGTCCCCGGCCCCGTGCCCGGCCAGGGTAAGTGGTAATGTTGTAGAAGTGAAGGTTTTCCAGGGCTGGGCAAAGATAAAGTGGGGTACAAGTACCCCTCTCTGCACAGGGGCAAGGCAGCAAGTGAAGACCTAGCAGATAGACGGAGGCTGCTACAGAATAAGCGGAAGGAGCCAGCTGAGGACCCAGCCCAGCGGGCAGCTCGCCTCAAGACATTTCCTTGCAAACGATTCAAAGAGGTGATTCTGTCCTTCCACCCTCCCTGCAATAGGGCCAAGGAAGGCATCTGGCTCAGCTGGGGCCAGGGATTGAGGAAGGAAGCCCCTCCCTGTGCTCACAGCCTGGAGCTTCATCACTCTGTTCTCTCACCAGGGTACCTGTCAACTAGGGGACCAGTGCTGTTATTCACACAGCCCTGCAGCTCCTGTGGCCTCTGCTGATAACCCTGTCACAGACTGTCCGGAGACTACCACCGAGATCTCCCCTGGACCAAAGGCTGCTGATGGGGGCATTCCTGGGCCAGGTGTAGACTGAGACAATAAAGAGATGTAACCTGCTGGTTGTCATTTTGAGTTGGGAGGCTGTCTGCCTGGGAGACTCTGCCTGTCTGAGGTGTGGTTGTCTGCCTGGGAGACTCTCTGCCTGTCTGAGGGGTGGTTGTCTGCCTGGGAGACTCTCTGTCTGAGGGGTGGTTGTCTGCCTGGGAGACACTCTGCCTGTCTGAAGGGTGGTTGTTCCTGCCTTACTGCAACTTTACATCTGTCATGGAAACTGATCTGGCTGCTCAGGAGAGCAGTTCGTCAGGTGGCCACAGGGAGGCAGCTGCAAACAGGCTACCTCCCCTCTTCCAACTATCCAGCATTTCCCCTACCTCCCCAGCTCCCGCCAGTCCCCCTGCAGTCTCTATCCTATTGCCTGGTTTCTTGAGCTCAGCTGCCTGTAGTTGGTGTGGTGGCGGAAGCCAAACCGGAACCAGACATTCTGTGCATCCGCTCCAGACCAGGTGCTTCCTGCCCTGCCGGCTCCTCAATAGGAGCATGCTCTCTGAGAACACAGGCAGGCGGCTGCCGGGACACCCACTGAAGAGATGCTCTGTCCCCTCCCCCTAGGATAGAGGATTAATAAGGAGAGAGTCCTGGGGCAGCACATAGACCCTTCACCACCAGTCAGAGAGTGAACCCTACTGTAGCAAGCTCTGCTAGAAGAGTCACTAGGGTGGGGTAACTGGGTCTTTGGCTTAGGCACTTTGCTGAGTCTGTGTGGCCACTAAGCCCATCTCTGGGTGTGCCCACAATTAACCAGATACAGGGGACAGACCTGTAGTGCCTGGAGTTTAGTTCATCTTAGAAGTCACCCCCCCCCCTTTTTTTTTTTGTTTTGGAGGCAGAATCTACACAACCCTGACTACTGGAATTCACTATATAGACCAGACTAGCCTTGAACTCGAGATCCACCTGCCTCAACTTCTGGGATCAAAGGTGTGTGCCAGCATGCCTGGCCCTTTGGGAGCTTTCAGCTGGGGTTCCAGGAATTTTGTAACTTAAAAGGATTTTTTTTTTCTTTTTATTTGTATGACTTTTCCCTGAATGCATGTATGTATGTGCACCATGTGCTTGTCTGGTGCCCTCAAAGGTGTCAGATTCCTTAGAACTGGGGCTAGCTGTGGTTGTGAGCCACATGTGGATACTGGTAACAAAACCCGAGTCCTTTGCAAGAGCAACAAGTGCTCTTAACCACCAAGCCACCTCTCTAGTCCCTAAGTTTCCAGAATTCAGAAGATCACTCCAGAATACCTGCCAGCAATGGACAGCACCCAGTTGTGGTGTGGCCTAGTGGCATCTTGGGGCGCTTTGGTGCAGCTTCTGGGAAACTCAGAGGGCTTTGACACACTCATTTCACCCTCCTGGGCTTGGAAATACGTTAGAAGTGCCACAGGTTCAGGACATCTGCACCACTGTGTCAGGACACACAGCAAGGCCACATTACCAGAATTGTCTCCTTCCGGAGCCCTATTCCTGGGTGTGTGTGGGGGGGGGGGGGTGCAGTCCACAGGGGGATCTGTAAAAAAGAGGAACTAGGCTGAGGCCCATGGGTCATGGGGCCTCAGAGGACCGGAAAGGGGCCCCTTCCACCCCCATCAGCATAGGAGGTGGGGTTCAAAGCCAGACCAACCTCAGAGGACACAGAAGCAGCCTTGCCTCCTTTCCCCTTTGCGTGCGTTTGGCGCTGGGCTCCTGAGGGTTGGGGTCTTCCAGCGCCTGCGGGGAGCGACAAGCCCCGAAGGGTGACTGGCCGGGGTAGACCAGGAGGTGCGCGCTCCGTGATCCCTGCCCGCTGGTTTCCTCCCGGGTCAGCACCGCTTCTTATCAGCCGCGGCCAGGCAGCCAGACCCTTATCTGCACAGGCCCAGCATCCTCTGGCCTCTGCGCCAGGGGGTAAGAGGGAGGAAGCCAGGCTGTCGGGGGCGGAGAAAGGGCGGGTCGGTCCAAGAGCAGCTCACTTTCTCTTGGAGGTACCCACAACGACGACTCTGAGGCTACTCAGGCCCTCCGGAGCCCGGGAGGTGGCGCAGCCCAGCTCTGAGGCCCAACGGGACCACCTGGAGCACACTGGCCGAACTGGACAGTGGAAACTGCCTCCTAACCTGGACTGACACACCTGACCACGTAGCCAGATCCTCCAAGCTGCGGGAACTGCTACAGGGTAAGAAAGACGCTTTGAACGTTAGGGAGTGTCTGTGCCTGTATTCGGTGTTTGTTAGTTCATGTATTCATTCATTAGCTGGGACCCACTAAGTAAGGGGGCAGAGGAGATTCTCCAGTTGGGGAAAACGGCAGCGATGTAGGGAGTCACACACTGGCAGGGTACCCTAGACTCTAGAGCCCAGCAAACATGCTAGGTGCTGATGGGGTTGGGAGCCAGTAAGAGCAGCTTTCAGCAAGGGTAGAGGCTCCTGGAACAGCCACGGAGAGGTGGCATGGGGTGAACCTTGGAGAGTCAGGGGGTCTTAGAGTTAGTCAGGGGATCCCTATCTTTCTTCAGCTGCAGGTAAGAGAGATTCTGAAAGATGGGAACTGGTTCAGAGACTGGGAAAGACGCCCATTACAAACAACTCATAGGGTTAGTGCTTCCTCCTGGGGAGGAGGCCCTTCCTTTCATGTCCTAGCAGTTAATAGGTCCACTGTTCTACCTTTGATTACCGAACCCCATAAACCCCTTCTCACCCCAAGGTGCTCTTATATTGAAAAGCTCAGGTTAAACAGGTGGGCAAAAGACAGTCTCTAGGCTTCTTTCCCAGTGACTCCCCTCCCTTCCACAGGCTAGCATTCCATCCTTGGAGTCCATGTGCCCACCCCAGGCCCAAGCGGAGGTGGGTTCCGCCATGACGGAGAAAACTGAGATGGTGTGTACCTCCAGCCCAGCACCTGCCCCTCCCTCTAAGCCAGCCTCACCTGGGCCACTCCCTGCAGAGGAGGTAGACCACCGAAACACATGCACCCCCTGGTTGCCTCCCGGCGTGCCGGTGATAAACCTGGGTCACACCAGACCCACAGGGGCAGCCATGCCCACCACAGAGCTCAGGCCCTTTCGGCCCTCCTTGCTGCAGCTCGCTGCCTTGGGAACGGCTCCACCCACCCTGGCTGTACATTACCACCGTCACCCGTTCCTCAACAGGTCAGTGGGCAGCTGGGACTATGGGCAGTGCTTACGTTTGGGGGTCAGGGTCTTTGCCTACAAAGTATTCATGACCCACACCCCCTTACAGTGTCTACATTGGGCCAGCAGGACCCTTCAGCATCTTCCCTAACAGCCGGCTAAAGCGCAGACCAAGCCATAGCGAGCTGGACTTGGCTGACGGTGAGCGTGTGTGTGTGTGTGTGTGTGTGTGTGTGTGTGTGTCCTTGTTGGGTGCCTACAGCGCATGTCTGATGAACCTGTACGCGGCCACAGGGCGAGGTATTTTGTGAGGTGCACCTCCACCCCCATCCCCAACGCAGGACAATCCACAAAAGTGATAGCTAATGCAAGACCACAGAACTGAGCCTAGCTTGGGGGCTTACCCTTGTAATCCAGACTGAGGCAGGGGAACCAGTTCAGAGGCCAACTTGGGCTATATGAGTCCCCAACAAGCCAAGCACTGTAGCCACATGGCCACAGTAGGATATGGCAGCCACAAGATGACACCCCTCAACTCCTGAAAACACAGTCATAAGAGACAGCCTTGGATTAGAATCACACAGAGCTGAGACCACAGTCAACCTCAGAACCCCAGCCACACATACAACAGCCACATCCACATGGCATGATCCCACACAACCACAGCCATCAGATAGGCCAGTCATCCACATGCCCGCAGCAGGCAAGAACAGGACCTTTGAGAACCTAGGGATACACTTGCTCAGAATGAGACCACAGGATGGACTTCTTAAGGGATCACATCGTCATCAAGAGACAGCCAGGCTTAGCAGTCCTGATGTCTACACAGTCTGGGTTCAAACCCCACATGGGTGTTGGTGGTGTTCAGTGAGGTCGGCAGTGGGCGCCCTCTGTCCTCTACGATGACGCTATCCCTTGGGTCCTCAGGACACCAACCCCAGAAGGTGGCTCGGCGAGTGTTCACCAACAGCCGCGAACGCTGGCGGCAGCAGCACGTTAACGGCGCCTTCGCGGAGCTCAGGAAGCTGCTGCCCACCCACCCGCCCGACCGGAAGCTGAGCAAGAACGAGGTGCTGCGCCTGGCCATGAAGTACATCGGCTTCCTGGTGCGGCTGCTGCGAGACCAAGCGGCTGTGCTGGCCTCCGGCCCCAGTGTGCCCGGGTCCCGCAAGCCACCTGCGCACCGGGGCGTGGAGAGCAGCGCACGCTGCGGGGCCCGACACAGAGTAGAGGTTGCACGCTCGCAGCCCATGCTTCCTGGGGACTGCGATGGCGACCCCAGTGGGTCAGTGCGACCCATCAAGATGGAACAGACGGCCCTGAGTCCTGAGGTGCGGTGACCCAAGGCAGAGGCACCTCACCTGCTGCTCAGTGAACTCCCTGTAAAAGGGTCTCAGGTCACCCAGATGAGGAAACGCCCCGTATCTCTAGACAGGTGACTGGCGACGCCGGGGGTGGGGGGATACTTTAAAGAAAAATTTCCCATAGGCTACTTGAAGTGGCTTTGCCAGTGTCCTCTTGCCAGGGCCAAGGCCAGAGAATCAACAGGGCCAAGTAGCCAAGGGATCCCAGAAGTCCTGAGGGAGGTAGGGAAGGGTCTGGAAGCCTTCGCACTTCTCATCGGCGCCCCCTGCTGGAGGCGGGAAGACCCTGGACAAGTGTGGGAGGACCTAGGCCATGAAGTCCAACTGGTTGCGCTCGAGCCATCATCCTGTTAACCGCCACAACGAAGACTCAGGCACTCTTGCATTTGTTTTTCTTTATTTCTTTATTTCACATACACATTAGCCATTCAATGGAGAAGCCGAAGAGAGTCAGGCAAAGATGGTATAACAGAAGCGCAGTGACGGGGGTGGGGCGGGGCGGGGCGGGCGGAGAGGGGACAGACGGGCTGGCTGCCTACTTGCATTCCGCTAGGACACTGAAAACCCAGAAAACAAAACAGACAGTAAACTACCCTTGTTTCTTATGTATCTCAGTGCAGAGACGGGGGAGGGGGATTGGAGGGCAGAGAAGGGAGACCAGGCTGAAAGAGGAGCAGAGGGAAGGGACGCTAAGGGGGAAGCACACCAAATCCATTAGTACTATATATAGAGAGAGATACTCGTATATACTGCGTTTCTTAGCCTAAGAAGAAACTTGTTTGACGGGACGGGCGGCCTTTGCGGTCCGCGATGCTGGTGCTGGTGGGGCGCACGGATCTCCCAAGAGGGGCCAAAGCAGGGGCTGGCCCCAGCTGGCTTGCGCAGGGGGGACGCCCCGAGGGTGGATGGGGTGGGGGGAGCAGAGGTGGGGCTGGGGTGCCCCTAGGGCTCTCGATTGGGGGACAAAGTTCTCATAACTTTATTGCTCCTTTATTTTTCTCTCGTGGGGGGGGGGGGGTCCGTTCAGCACGGTCGGAGTGGGGAAACGGTGGGTCGTCTGAGCCACCCGGCCCCTCTGGGACCCAGAGCGCGGCGTCCGCTCCGCCAGCACGGGGGTGAGAACAAGGCACTAGGTCGGCCGGCCAGCGCGGGGGCGGGTGTGTAAGGCAGTCGACAGGGCTGGTTGCGGGGTAGGGTGGGGCTGTGTGCCGGGCTGTGTGCGTGCGTGCGTGCGGGCGCGGGCCTGGGCAAATCGACCTGTCAGCATGGCTGGACCTGTCCTGGAGCATCGAACCTCCCGGAGGGAGGGGGAAGAGTGGTGTTACGTTGGAAGGGGTGGGGAGGAAACTACCAACTTGCTGAGCGCGCTCCTGATTAATGCTGGTGAGGGTCAAGTTGGCATCTGGCTCAAAGAAGGGCGCTCGGAATGGGGAGGGAGGGAAAAGGGACGTTTGTTCGTTGGCATTGACCTCTGCGGGGGAGGGGTCCGGGGACCCCCACCGCGCCCCAGTGCCCGGAGGGGGAGGGGGCGAGGAAGGGGGAGGGGGCGCCTGGGGAGACCCGCGGCCAGAGCAGCCCAGCCGCGGGGCGCACGCCGCTGTCCCGTTCCGTTAAACTCAACAAAGAAGGGATATGCGTGTTCCTAACAAGTGCAGAGTATTTAATTGATTCATAAACGTATGTATAATAGTTTGTGGGTTTTTTAAAAACGTACTTTATAATGTAATAAGCACCAGGGTTTTATGTTTAATTATCTTAAAAATAATTTTCTCTCGTCCTTTTCCTTTTGATCTTGTGTTGGTTTTTTTTTTTAATGTCGAGGTGTTTTAAAAATAGAAACTGTGAACGCTTTCTTCAGCCCTCCCACCGAAACCGAACGACGAAACAAATTAAAACCCCAGATTATCCTCGTCAACGCAGGAAAACGGCAAAAAAACCAACCAACCAAACCAACAAACAAAAACCCAGAAAACTATCAGAAAGAAAAAATAAAGGAAAAAGGAAAACACTCAGCTTTCATCCCCGCTAAGGGCAGGGCAGGCCCAGTTCTTTTAGCGTCCCCAGAGCCGCGAGGACATTACAACAAAAATAGAATTTTTTTTCTTAATCTCTTAACATACAAAGATAGGAAAACTCTCTGATGCATTGCACTTGGTTCAATGAAAAAAAAAAAAGGTTAATTTCCCCTATAATTTTTTGTGGGTTGTTTCCTCTCCTAAACACGTCCCCACATCTGTCGCCCTCATCGTCCCTGCCTGCCCCTCACACCACCACTTGGGAAAGGAGCGCCACCCCTTCCCCAGTCCTCCCGAGGGTACCTCGCCGGGCACTTGGGCCCCGGCCCAGCTGGCCTGCAGCTTCTGACCTCGCCCGGGGCGTGTGCCCCGCAATCCCACAGTGCCCACAGCCCGACTGTCCTCGACCGACCGAAGAGGGGCACGCGGCCGGGCAGGGACCCTCTTTCGCTAGCTCTTAGCTCTGACCCTGTTTAGCCAACCGAACTGAAAAATCATTGCACTTTGACCGCGCGTCACGCCCGGCCCGCCCGGCCCCCCATCCTGGGGCTCCCTCCCCTTGCACTGGGAGGCCCCTGGTGGGATCTCCACCCCGGCCTGGCCCTCGACGCCGCAGGGGAGGGCTTCGCTCAACTTCCACACAGAGCGCCCGGACAGCCGCCTCGCAGCCCCGAGCTCCCTGCTAGCGGCCATTCGCCTGCTCAGGGCCGCAGCCTCACCAACTAGATTCTCAATAAATAAAGCCCACAACCCACCCCCACGTGGTGCAATGTTGGACCGACTTTCGGAGGATCCTGACCTGTGCTTTGTGTTTTCATACCGGAGAGAGGCGCAAGGCCTTGAGAACGGGCCTGGGAGGGGAGATGCAGGGAAGGAGGACTAAGGCACAGAAAGACAAGCCAGAGGGGCCCAGTCACCCTGCAGGGGGGCGGGCGTGCTCGCGTTCCCTCCCTCCAAGGGGGCTTCTCAAGACCCTCTGGACAAGCCTCCACCATCCCTTACAGGAGGAGGGGGCTGGGAGGAGAGCTGCTTCCTGTGGTGTGTTACGAAATTGTTCCCAAGTTGCTCAAACAGAGGAGGAGTTCCCAACTGTAACAGCGAAAGACCCAAACAATGACTGCCCCACCCCTAAATAAAGAGGAAAGACATTACAGCTAAAATCTAGGGAGAAGTGGCCACGGGGTGTGGTGGGTAGGGAAGGGGACCAGAAAAGCTCCAGAACACTCTTTTAAAAGGATGACACCCCCCACCCTCCACAGGAACTCAAAGTCTCGAGAGCAGGACGCCTACCTAGCGCAGGTGGAGGCTGCCTTGTCCTCGCTCAGCTCCGGGGCCCTTTCTGCTCCACTCTCAGCCGGCCCCTGGAGGGCTGTGTGCGGCAAGGGCAGGGGCAGGGCAGAGGGGCGGAGCGAGGGCACCTGCATGCAGGGCTGGGGTGCGGGGCGACCTGGGGCCGACTCCCTTCACTAGGGGCGCGGCAGAGGGCAGCAGCCCTTGCGGCCTGCGGGCGTGGAAGTGGGTGCCTGCGCCGGGCTGGGCGTCCAGTCCAGAGCATTCTAACTTTCCTGTGTTCTGTACAGAGGGGGTCCAGCCCGAGAACTGCCCGGGCGGTTGAAAATGGGGTGGCAGAACACCAGCTATTCTGGACTTAGGCTGAATTCAGCTAGCTCTAAGGAGCATCCCTTGCCTACCCTGGGAACGCCCTCGCCTGGTCCAGAGAAGATGGGGCCAGAGGCCTGAGCAGAGGCTCCCAGGAAGGGCAAGAGGGAGAGGGAGGAGAGATGAAGTCCGGAGGGGAGCTCGAATGTCTACTATAGTTACGAGCTGTTCCTCTGGGCTCCTGGGGAAGCTTAGGTCCAGCGGAAGATGGGGTCCCCAGGAACTGCCGGGGTGGCCGGCCAGCGAGCTGGCTGCTCCTTCCTGGGAAGGCCGGGCTGGGTAGGAGGAAGGCAGTCTTGTTGCATCTTTTCTTTCTGTTTGCCCTCTGCTTAGCAGAGTCCGCTTAGCATGCTTCTTTCTGCTTGGCTGCTGGTGTACAGCTCCGCTGAGACCCCTTCCGAGGGCTCCCAGAACTGGGCGGCTTTGGAACGCAGGGGTACCCGGGCTGGAGGAGGGAAGGGCTGAGTGGCTGACGACGTCTAAGTTTTTCTTTTCGGTGGGGCTGGGCTGGGGGATATTTCCATGTCTCAAAATTTCTTCTCCCCCCTTTTGAGGAACCTCTTTTTTTTTTTTTTTTTTTTAATTTTGTTGTTTCTTTGTTGATCTTAATCAGAGGAACCAGGACTGTAATGGGACCAGGAAAAAAAAGCGACCGTGAGAACAGCTGGGGTAGGTCCCAACTCCCATCTCACTCCCCCCCAGCCCCCACCCTATGATCCCCAACCTCTACAGTGAGCTCAGGAGGAGGGGCCAGGGTGCTGAGCAGCAGACCCCAATGGAGGAAGCCAAATCACTCTCTCCACCCTCTGAGGGAATCCCCCCCAGACCCCAGTGCGAGAGTCCAGCTGGCCTTCCAGTGGGCACGGTGCCCAGCGGGTGGGACCCCCATGGCTGGCACTGACACAGACCTGGGTTCTGGCCATGTTTGCAATTGTTTAGGTTTTTGTGTGGGACCTGGAAGGTGGGGTGGATGCCAGGCTGGGGCTTTTGTACCCACAGGGTTTGGGGGAGTAGGGTGGGGGTGGCCCAGCTTGAGTTCTTGCTGAGTTTTCTTTCTGTCCCTTTGGATTAAAAGCAGAAATTCACGTCTGTACATCCCAGCCAATGTCCTGTCCCTCAGGCTGAAAGACTGGGGGCAGGGAACCACATGGCTTCGGTTCCTACTAGGGCTAGTCCTAGGGGAGGGGGCCAGAGCCCACCCACCCTGACCAGTCATGGGCCTTTAAAGCACCAGACTGGGGAAAGAGCCTGAAGCACCCTGCGGTGGCTATTGCTTCCCTAGGGAAGCCAGCAGGGGGCGCTGCCTTCCCGCATATAGGGCCTTGCTGGCAGTGAACACACAGTATACACAGGGTGGACCCCTGGGGCTGGCTGCTTGGCAACGCCCTCCATCAAAGGCTCGACTCTGGTTTCCTGCCCAAGAGGGAGTGGAGGACTCTATTCCAGACCTGTTTTTGCTTGGGTTTACCTAGCAGTATCATCACAACAAAATGAGGGTCCCTGATATTGCAACTGGGGATATCATCTTGGAGCTCTATGTCATAGACTTGGGTCTACAGGACCAGACAGAGCCAAACACACACACACACACACACACACACACACACACACACACACACACACACACACACACACACGATATACTATATACACACCAGATGCTGCCTCATTCCATCCTTGTCCCAAGCCCACACTGATGCCAGGCACACACAGAATGCATGATCTTGACCTGCTTATAGTCACAGTCCGCAGAGGACAGAACTCAAATGCAGGGAGTAGGCAAGGGCCTGTGATCCCATTTGCTGCATGTGCAGCAGACACGAGCAGGGGATGGGAATGTCTGTGCTCTGCTTACATAGGGTCCAGCCTGTTAAGTTGAGGTGAAGGCTCCTGGGGTGGCCAACTTTTCAAAAGAAGCCAGAGATCCAGGCAGATTTGCATGTGAAATTTTCCAATGTTTAAAATACTGCTGGAGCCAGGCATGGGTGGTACATGACTTTAATCCCAGTAGGTGGATCTCTCGATAGTTGGAGGCCAGCCTGGTCTACATAGTGAGTTCCAGGACAACCAGGGTTACATTGAGACACCCTGTTTCAAAAATAAACATACTATTAGAAGCCAAAATCGGTGGCTTGTTCTTGTAATCTCAGCACTTAGGAGACTGAGGCAAGAAGACTGTGGAATTTGAGTACAGCCAGGACTTCACAGTGAGTCCTAGGCCAGCCTGGGCTACAGAATCAGACACTGTCTTGAAACTCAGAGAAATAAAAAATACTATTGGATCTAGGTATGATGAAACTTGCTAGTAATTCCAACACACGGGAGGTTGCACAAAGGGACCAAGTTTGAAGCCAGCCTATTATATCCTGGCTGAAAAATAAAAAATAAAAATAGAAACCCTACCACTATTGGGCTAGGAGTATGGCCTTGTCTAGCATATCTGAGGTCCTGGGTTCCAACTCTTATTTGAAAAAGTAAAAACATTACTATTCCAATATTGGTCAGCTCATGCTAGACCCTGTCCCTCAGGCTCTGGTTTGGGACTGTATTAAGTGCCCATGTGAAACAGGGTCATTAAACACAAGAATTAGCAATGGGTTTGGAGAAGCACAGTATCTTGCTCCTTTAGTCCCAGTATGCAAGGACCCGAACTCAATCCCTAAACCTAAAGGTAGAAAAAGAGAAGTGACTGAAAACAATTGTCTTCCGATCTCCACATGCATTCAGTGGTACATGTGCCCATCTCTGGGCCTTGCACACACTCAAATACACACAAATAAACCAAAAACAAGTTCAGTCTTCAAAGAACCCCCAGAATTTTCTGTGCCAGTGGCATCCTAAATGTGCCACCCAAGGCAGTCACTGATAGTGTGGTGGTTTATGAGCAGGAACACTTGAACTGTGGCTCGTAGAATAAGGTATGGAGACAGCCTCATCCCTCAGGGATGCTGGTGAGTGCTCTACTACTGAGCTCTGTCTCCAGCCCCAAGCTTTGCTCTAACTAATGTCAGGGCACATTGCTACACATAGCCAGTGGTGAGGATGACAGAGGTGTAATGGGTGGACACCCAGAAATGTGGGTACGGGCTGCCACAGCAAAGGGTGCTGCCCATCAGTGATGCTGGGTACCTGGCAGGATGTGCAGAGGAGGCCTGCCTCGCTCTGTGGGTTCTCAGGCAGCTGCCCAGAGTCCCACTTGCCCACTTATTAAAAGCCAGGTAAGGGCCTGGAAAGCTGAGGTGGGAACTCAGGACTGAACTTGCCAGTCAGGAGAGCGCTAGGCTTCTAGCTCTGGTGTTCTAACATGGCTACAGGGCATGGACTCCACCCTTCCTCTGTTTCCTAACAGACACAGGCTGGTGGAGGACACCCGGGACACGGGGGTGGGGTGGGGGGGTGGTGGCAAGGTCTGAGCTGGCTCCTGTACTATACAGATTTTTAGTTTCAAGAGTGACACGGGGACTTAGACTTAGAAGGGCCTCCACACAGGCCTGGGGAGCAGGGGTCTGTTGTCAAGGCCAGCCCAACTTTCTCTGCTTACTCCCTCCCTGCTTTCCAAGCTGGGCCCAAAATTGATTGAAACTAAGTTAAAAAGCACTGTTTAGAGAATGATAAAATTGCTAAAATTTTCTTTTCTTCCCTCATTCTATTGTCCTGTCTCCATCTGGTGCTCCAAGGATCAGCTAAAGTCACCGGTTACTGTGGAAACCACTCCTGATTGTCCCACTACCGCCTTCTGCCTGCCCCCAGGCCCAAGGGCTCCTGCTCTGGGGTGCCTAACTTTCATTTCTCCACAATCCCCAGACACATCTGACCAGTCAAGGATCCTGGGTCGGACTCATTTCCCCACCTGAGACATACAGCAGTGAGGGAGAGGGAGAGACAAATTGTTTCCCAAACTTCCCTCAAACTCTGACTTGGCCTCAAAACATCCAAGTCAAGCAAGCAGAGAAAGTGAAGGAGGGAAAACTGAGAGAGGGAGGGAGGGAGGGTTCCAGCAGCAGCCGAGCAAGCGCAATGGCAGGGGGAGAGGGAGGGAGCAATGTGCCAGCCCAGAGCTGGGAGGGGAGGCCGCCTGCTGTCCCTTCCTCTGGCACCCCCTCCCACCTTCTGCCAGCAGGGCTTTCTCGGCCTCCCTGGCACAGAGCAGAGTGGGCTGGCTCCAGACCCTGCTCAGAGCCATTGTTTTTCTTCTCAACACCCCCAAGTTCAAGTTCATCTGGGTGTTACATCATGTCTGGTTGCTCCTGGAAACCAGACGGGTCAGACGTGACTCTGGGGAAAGGGGGTGGGAGGCTGGAGGGGGTTGAAGTTCCCTTCTCCTCCCTCCTCACCACTAGGGAGCTCTGAAGTTTGACTAAGTTGTGTGTGTGTGTGTGTGTGTGTGTGTGTGTGTGTGTGTGTGTGTGTTTTAAAGGAAAAGAAAGAAAGAAAAAAAGAAAAGACCCTCCAAGCACACACACAAAACTTTCATCCACCAAACTTTCTCTGGACTGGGGCCTCGGCAGAGGCGGGGCAGGAGCCAGCAGAGGTGGCCCAGAGGCTCTGAGCAGGGGTGGATTTCCCAGGGCTGAGGAAGCCGGCAAGGAAGTGTTTTTATAAAATTTACAAAAAGAAGAACATTTGTGTGCTCTTACTGAAAGCCCTGGCCCTCTAAAGCTGCCCCTGACTTGTTCCTGAGGTGGGTCCTGCCTGGGTTCTTCCCACTTTTCTCATCCTTTCTAGATACAAGCACACAAGAGATGTCCATGTGTGCACGCACAAGTGCACATGCATTCTCAAGGCAGTCTGGGGGCCTCATGCTGGAGGGCAAGCCTGGCTGGTCTCCTTTTGAAAAGTCGGGGTGGTATCAGTAGGAACTGGGGGGTTCCAGCAGCCTGACCTTCCTCCTAATGGGACTTAGGGGTGAGGCCTCCAGGACTGCAGCCAGTTCTGCCTTGCCCTTGATGCCAGTCTGTGGGCATGTGGCCCACCTGACCTACTTTGTCCCTCCTCCACCTTCATCTACCCTACCCAGTGCCAGGGAAACAGGAAAGGCCAGGGTTAGGCAGGACAGGAAGAGATCCAGGAGATAGGGCTATCTTCCTATTAGTACCTCTGACTCTCATCTTTGCTCCATCAGGATGGCCCAGAGGCCTCTGGCCTCAGGCTGCCTTTCCCAGGTCCAGGGCTGTTAGAGCTAATTATCCAATTAGCTGATTAGCCAGGGAGCCTGAGGCTGCCTAGGGAGGGTACTAGGCTGGGCAGAAGCCTGGGTGTGCGGCTCATAGAAACAGCCCTCCCCAAGACTCCCCGCTTCTTTTCTCATCCCATGATGTGCTCCCGGTGTGCACACCTCTGCATGCGGGCGGGCAGCTCCTACCTGAGACTGCTGTGGGATGTTCAGAAAGTTGCCGTCCCGGGATCCGATGCTGACAAACCGGTTGGCAGAGGAGGCGCCTGTCGTTGTGAATGCTGTGGGGAGCAGGGGAGCGGAGAAAGGGAGAGACCAGGTCAGGCTATGGGACCCACCTGGGCACTGCCTCTCTGGGCGGCTGAGAAAGGGAGAGACTAGGTTAGACGTGCTGCAGGGTAGACTGGCAGCAGGAAGGAAGAGTGAGGGCTGCAGTTGGGGAGGCCAGGCTCCAAGCCCTTCCTCTCCCTGACCAGGAGCACACACATATCCTCCTGTCTCAGCTCATCAAGGCTGGGGTGAAGAAGGGCCCTTGAGGCTGCAGCTGAAGTCCCTTGGGTCAGTTCTGTCCCTACTGAGACAATGGCTGGCACCAGGTTTACCAGTGGAGGCCCTAGCTTTTCTACTTGAAGGGCAGTGCAAAGGTGGAAGCTGAGCCTGGGCAGCCTGGAGCAGCCTGGCTGGGCAATGGCCCTGCCATCCAGGTCACCGCTCCAGCCCTACAGCCTCACCAGGGGCTGTACCACTTACCACCTTGGGCAGTCCCATCGGTTGGCAAGTGGCTCAGGAACTCACAGGAGTCCAGTGGAAGGCTGAGCCATCAGGAGTGGTCACAAAAGGACCTGTGGCCTGGCTGCCTGGCTCGTGCTGTGGCAGAAGGACTGAGGTACATGCTACTCTCTTCCCATCAGTGTGCTAGGCCAGGTGACAGAGAAAGAGGCCATAGACAGAGCCCCAAAGCTCAGCCACCTGGGGGTGGGGGTGGGGGACAGCTGTCCAGTGCCCCAGGGGAAAAATGAACCCAACACTCCTGAGCTCTTCTGGGGTGTCCAGCTGAACCTGACAGTTGGGAAACAGCCCTCAGAGGAAAATGGAGTGTCATTGTTGGCCTGGGAAGCCACCCCTGTCTATACCAGACACATCCAGGACATGCTCACCAGTTTCTGTCCGCCTCTCTCTAGAAGTGTGCTCCAGCCTGGTTTCCTCCCCCACTCTGCCCACCTCCAGTGACTGTGATCATGTCTAATGGCATATGCAAATGAGAAGATGGCATGGAGAGAGCAGGGAGGGGGAAAGAACTCAAACCACGGGAGGGAGAGAAGGACAGAGAGCGCGAACAGACAGGAGTGTTGACATGGGCCACCCTCCCATCCACTCCTGCACAGTTCCAGTTCAGAGCTCTGCCCACCCCTGTCCCAGCCCAAGAGATCGCGCCGCCTGCCTTCTGCCTCTCCTGTCCTTCACGTCGGGTCTAGCTGGGTCTAGCTCTCCACTTAAGATTTTTCTTCTCTTCCCTTTAGCAACATTTGTCATTGGATTTAAAGGGGGGGGGAGAAAGAAAGGGGAGGGAGGAGGAGGGGAGGGAGGGAGGTATTAAAAGAAGAAGCAAGGACCCAGTGCCCCCCTTCCCCTTGGAACTTACAACCTGAAAAAGGAACTGAGGGGAGAGAAAGGAAGGAATGGGAGGATAGGAGGAGGGGAAAAAGGGGGGAAAAAAAGAAAAGAAGAAGAAGAAGAAGAAGAAGAAGAAGAAGAAGAAGAAGAAGAAGAAGAAGAAGAAGAAGAAGAAGAAGAAGAAGAAACAACCAAATGGGAGACGGAGGGAAGAAGGCATTGGAAGCAGCCTCCTGCATCTTCAGAGGCCCAAAGGGCCAGATGGAGGTGAGGGGCAAGGCAAAAAGAAGATGACAGTGGCATCACCTTGTGGTCACATTCAATTTGTTTTGGTGTGTGTAAGGGAACAACAAAACAACAACAACAAAAAATTGAAAAACAAAACCAAAAAATCAAAACCAAAAACAAAACCAAAAACAAAAGCAGCAATCAGGCATGAAGATGGCATGGCTGTGCCTCCCGCCCCCCTACCCGCGCCAGCACCCCCGGCCCAGTGCCCCACTGCACTCTCCCTCCCGCCCCCCAGAGGGGCCTGGGCCAGGGCCTGGCTGGGAGCAGTGGGCAGGGCTCATGGGGTGCTGGCTGGTGTAACTGAGGCCCCGGAGGCGTGGCCAGGGCTTAACCCTGCTCATCTGGAGGGAGGCTCTGAGGCGCTCTGGGTAGGGGCTTTGTCGGGAGGGGGCACTCCTCTTTTTGCAGTGGAGACTGCGTAGATGGGCCAGGGATGCTGGGCGCTGTGGTATCGGTTTCATCGTCCACTTACAAGGTGATGGAGGAGTCAAGGCGGCGCCGTCTGGGGCCGTGCTGGTGGTTTTGGAATCAGGCATAGGAAGGGGCACAGGTCTGGCCACTGGAGGCGGCGGCGGTAGCAAAAATGACCCCGGGACTTTGCCCTGGCCGCTACCGTTGGGCTGCGAACAACATAAATAGAGTGACGCATGAAGGCACATCACACACAGACACACGCTCGCTCCCCTGCGCGGCTGGCCGCTTGCTCCTGAGAGCAGGCGCTCCGATGGAAGATGCAGGAGTGGGAGGGAGGGGCCTTTCCTCTAGGCACAGGATGGAGGAGGGCATAAGGCCTCTATTTGGTCTCTTGGGTGTTTCTCTCTGTCTCTTTCTTTTTTTGTCCTCTTATGGAGTAGATAGAGGAGGGAAGAAGGGGGGGGTGTCCGACGGGTGATTCCTCATTTCTTTCTTTTTTGATCAGGATCTTACTGTGTAGCTCTGGCTTGCTTCAAACTCACCATGTAGACCAGGCTGGCCTCAAAATCACAGAGCTCTACCTGCCTCCGGCTCCCAAGGGCTGGGGTTAAAGGCATATTCCACCACACATGGCTGATTGGTCAATTTTTAAGCAAGATGTTCTAGGTACAGGAATGAACCACCTAGTGATGTACACCACTGCACCTACAACAGCCGTGCTCACAGCAGGAGAGAGAAGCCAGCTCACCTCCAAGGTCTCAAAGGTACACTCCATCCATGGGCCTAGCTGGGGCTGGCTAACTAGCCAAGACCCACAGGCTTGCCAACATCCACCCCAGTGGGCAGCATGGCTCAGGAGGCTGCGGTACTGGGAAGTTCACCCTCCAGTCTATCTGCAGCAGATCCTGTTCTCAGCCTGTGAACAGTGGGATGCTGGCCTTTTCTATAAAGATCAGCCAGCGAGGAAAATACGCTATTGGTGGCTCCAACTTCTGTGTGGTTCTTCAAGAGCGAGTCCCTGGATAACGCACGCCCTCAGGAGCCAGGGACATTCTGCCACCAAGATCCATTCCTTGTCCTTTTGTGCCCTCTTTGGCCTCAAACTTTGGTTTCTCCTCCAGGCCTCATGCCTGACCGTGTCTGGGTCAGCTTCAAGGCTTCAGAGAAAGTACGCACCACAGGCTCTCCAGCACTGGCAAGCGCAGTTTCCCTGGAGAGACCTGGAACATGCCTCCTGCTGTTCGGACAGAGCCCGCAGGGCCCACCTGCAGGTGGGAGCTGCTCTTCTTTTCCTATGGAGCAAACTTCAGCCCTTCTGGCCACTTAGGCACAAGTACTAGGGAGGTCTTTCTCTCCCAACTTGCCCTCAAACTGGTAAACCTCCTGCTTCGACATCCCGGGTGCTCAGATTATAAGGGTGCACCATTATACCTGGCCAGTGCTCCTCCTACAGTGCTCCTCCCACAGTGCTCCTCCTATGGGAAGACAAACCCCAGGAAAACTCCTCACCTCCCGGAGGTCTCCAGCCAGCTAGTCTTCCTCCCCCCCCCTCAGCTGATGATAATGAGACCCCTCGGGGTGGGGTGGGGAGCAGTTGTGGGGGTGAAGGAGTGGGACCACCTTTGCTCTGAGTGAGTGACTCAGCTTGGTGCTCTGGACCTCCGACCATGGCCTAGGCATTGTACTCATACTGTGTCTGACCTGCCAACTACCCACAAGGGACCAGCTGTTATTTCAGGGTCATTCTGCTCCCCATCCTGGAAGACACTGGCAACATCCAGAGCCATTTTTGAGGCCTAGAAGATACTATTGACATCAAGTGGTAAGCACAAATCCATACAGCTTGAGGACGGAAGCTCGTCTTCTGTTTGACGCTAACAGTACTGTCTCTAGGAAACTTTGATACAAAGGAAGCTTTAGTCTACCCATTCTACAGCTGAATCCAGTAAAGTTCTGTGCAAAAAAGTAGTTCATCCAAAGTCATCTGCTACACTGGCCATGCCTGGGGCAGCCTCGTGGGCCCTCTTCCCCAAAAGCAAATTAGCTCAGCTCTCTTTCGAATGTTCCACTGTTATAGAAGTAAGACACCCTTCCCAAATGGTTATTCAAGGCTCTTATCCCACATCTTCTCTCGTCTCCCAGGCATTTCCCATGCTGAGTTCCTTGGACTTTCTAGAACTCAGGCTAACAGCCCTGCTCACTTCAGAGTGCCCTGTAGGAAGCTTCTTCCTGTACCCCTTGAGGTCTGCTCTGAAAGCATCACATACCCACCCAAGGACCGGCCAGAGTCTCTGAGTCATACTGATCCCTCACTATCCTATTCTTGGATACCCTTCACCCTTCATCAGAGTCACGGGAGCAGCTGAGCCCAGACTCCAGCATGCCAGCAGACTCAAGGCCCATCTCCAGAAAGCTGGACCTCAGGGTCTTTTCCTCAAGTGGGACTATGCTGTCCTTTCTGCTGCACGTCATCTCCTTCCATGTTTATGTGGGTTCCAGGGATCAAACTTAGGTCATTAAACTAGTGTGGCAAGTGCTTTACTCCTGAGGATGACTGAACATCTGATCATCCTGCCTCCACCTCCCAAATGCTGGGATTACAGGCATACACTGCCATGCCCAGCTCCTGCTCCACTTCAGTCACACCTGACCCAGACCTTGGGTTCTTTGTAGCTACGAGCATTTATCCCTCATGACCTGCTAGACTTGACACACTATTCCTTCTGCCATTCCTGTATCCTCTGAGGATGACAGTTTGGAGCATCTGGCAAAAAAAATCAGTGACTGCCCAACATCCTATCTGTGACCCAGACTTTTGTCCAGGAGTCTTCTGTGCTAGGTATACCATCTTAGAGAGTGACTCTGGTTCTGGGCAGCATCAGGACCAAAGGATAGTCTTTCCAACTCTGCAGGGATATCAGTGAGAGCCAAGCAGCAGCCTCTCCCCTGGTGTCTACGGCCTGTCTGGCTCTCATCCCATGCTTCCCCCAGACAGGAAATGCAACAGTCCCACAGATCACAGCCTCATGACGTCTCTCTGGGTTCCGAGCATCTAGGACACAGCATGGAGCCCATCTCCTGCAACAGTGTCTAAAAGGACAACCCACTTGATGGGGCTAGTCACAACACTCAAGACTTATTTCTAGAAGTAACGTTCACCAGGCCTGGAACATTGGAGTTCTAGGTGAGTAGATGTCAAGGCATTAAAATATCAAAGTCTTTGACTCTGCGTTACTTTAGGAACTGAGTTGGGGCTTAAAGGAGTCTACACTGGCCCAGCACATCACTTGCCTCATACAGGTGGCAGCATCCTGCTTCCAAGTCATTATCCCCACTCAGCCCTCACCACCCCTGAAACACTACTACCCAGAACCCTTCCTCCTGCCCTTGGTTATCACCTTAGATGCTGTATCCATGTGACCTCCGATGAAATACTAAGTGCCCAAGAGCCCTTCTGTAATCATCTGTATTTCTTCTCTATGAATATCTTCCTGAAAACCTGGTCTGTAACCTGGGGTTCCTGAGGTGGCTCTAGGTCAGTGGTTTCTAAAGTGGATATTCTGGCTAGAAGACTGGGAGCAGGGCCTCGGTAGACACTTGGGTTCCTAGGCTCCACAGCTCCTGAAACAAGCTGAAGGCTGAGGCCTCTGGGTGACTCTTGACATAGGATAGGTCTGAGGACCGCCGCTCTGCTGTGGCCCTGGGAAGCAGCAGTCTCTGTTCTCCTACAAGCCAGACTCTTCCCAACATAACTGCATCTTTTGACTCCCCTCAGAAGCCCTATGGTCTCTGAAGCAGGCTTTCTCTCAGTGTCAGGTCACAGATAAAGTCCTGACAGAATTCCCTACTCCCCAATGCTAGTTACATTCGGCCAGGTGTCTGCTTACATCTCTGTCTGCAGTCTCGTGGAACAGGTACCTGTCTTGAGAAAATAACTCTTAGGCAAAGTGGGTGTTCCATGTTACACATGCCAGGTCACAGGAGAGCCTCAGAGCCCAGCCTCAGGAGGCAGGAGCCAAACTCACTCTTTCTTCAAGGTCCTGTGGTTAGAGGCTCTTTGCACTGACCTAAAGGTCCTAGGCCCTGCTTATCTGGAATCCGAGCCTGGCTGCCTCTGTAGGTTAGGCAGTATCCCTCTGGAGTCTACTCTGTCTCTGAAGTGACAACCAGGGGCCAGTTCTACGCCCCTACCCCTCTAAGATGGGCAGTTTTTAATCCAGAGAGGCAGGAAGGCCACCAGTGTGCTAAGCTGTAGAGTCAGCAAGAGAAACTCTTGTGGGGTAAAGGAGGCAAGAAGAGGCAGACAGCAGAAGGGTGGGGACGGGGGAGCAAGCCAGAGGAAACAGGACCAGGCCCAGGATGGACAGAGAGCCAGGATGCAGACCCTCGCCCAGCCAGTCATGCCCCAGAACCAGAAAACAGCCATTCTTTCAGGAGCACATCAAGGCAGCCTGGCTGGAGCACAGAGGACCACTGCTGTTCGCCCTGGACTGCCGCTGGTGTGGACTCCAGAACACCTCTCCCAACTTGTTTTCCAAGCCCCTTGAACATCTTCCTGCTGACTTCTTACAGCCAGACTCCCTGTACCAGCTGAGAGAGGAGCTGGGGAGTTTGCATACCGCTGGCCTGCAGAACTGCCCAGAAGTCTGGACCACCATGTCTCATCTCAAGTGACCCCTAGAGACTGAGCATGCGCTGGCAGCATCTCTGGCCCATTATCTTCCTGGGTAATTCCTTTGCTGAGCACCTGGAGTGTGGACCAGGCCCTGGTGCTGGCTAATAGAGTAGAAATCCACATGGAGCCCCACTGTCCCACAGAATTGTGGACCGGAAGGACTTCCTAGAACCATAACAGTGTGGGAGCCCTTTGTTAAGAGTCCTGACATAGGAGTCTATCTTCACACAGGCTTCTCACGGGGCCAGAGACAGATTTGATGGCCATAAGTGAGAGGAAGGAGATACTCCTGGCATCTGTCAGGTGGGGGCCAGGGATGCCTCCTACACAGTCCAGGGCAGCCCCACACCACGAAGAATAAACAGTCCAAACGTCAACAGTGATGAGCCAGGAAAACTCAGGTCCAGAATCTGTCAAATTCTTGACCCTCTACATTTTAGGAAGAGGTGGTAGTCCAAGGCCTAGATTGAACAAATTATAGGCTCATTCCTGCTGGGAACCAAGGGTCAACAGGAAGGCCAAGAAGCCCCGAAGGGAGGGTTGGACAGCTGCCCCAACTCTCCGACCCTGACAGACAGGCCCTAGCACAATCCTCAGCCCCTGGCCCCAAGCCCACTCAAGCTGACCACAAGGTAGATTCCGTGGACTTTCTGCTACTCCAACTCCACGTATGCTCCAGACTTTTGGCCCTATTCTTGTGAGCCCTTAGACGGACAGATGGACAGACAGACAGAGAGACAGACACACAGACAAAGAGATGAGGCTACAGGGCCTCCTGTGCCCTCTGGACTCACCTGTCCGGTGGCCTGACCCGAGCCGTCAGAGCACACAAACTGCACGAACTCCTTCAGCGAGTCCTGCCCATGGTGGTGGTGGTAGCGGATGGTTGGGTGTGTGAAATACGGGCTCGACTGCTGGATGATAGATGTGGAAGGGAAGTGCAATGCTGATGCCGTGGCCCGGGGGCTCCCTGTGTGCACACAGGCAGGGGAGAGAAAAGGGTGTGAGAACAGGCCCCTGGACCAAGAAGCCATGGTGGTTGGTAGAAGGTCTGAGGATCTTGAGAAAGAGGCAAATGGGGCAGAAGCACTGTGTCAGGCACAAAATGCCTCAGTCATCTAAGTTTATAAAAAAACAAAACAAAACAAAATCAATGCAATAAAATAAAATAAACTGGCAGGCTCGTACCTGTGGGCCAGCTGCTTGCTTCTATAAATACTGTCTGACTGGAGCTGGCGTGGGGGTTAGCTGAGGCAGGTGAACAGTGAGCTACCAGTGCAGGGTTGGGCCTATCTGTTTAAAATTGTTAGGATGTTGCTTTTCTGGTTTGTTTGTTGAGATAGAGCTTCTTATAACCCAGGCCAAACCTGATGACCTAAAGCTCTGGACGCTCCTGTCCCCACTTCCTAATGAAATGCCTTGACTGCAGGTACGTGGTTGATTTCCTTTTGTTCTTGCAGTATGGAGTCTTGAGCTCCATGCTCCCTGTGTGCTAACTCTCTGCCATCCCAGCAAACCATTACAATGTTATTTGCTTTTCAAAAGCTTTTGCTCTTGTTTGTTTTCTGAGTCATACCCCTCAAATTGTTGATCCTCCTGCCTCAGCCTCCTGTGTGCTGATTTCAGGTGTTGGAATCATCCTATGCTTTGCAACTGTTTTTACTATTCAGAAACAACACGCTGATCTGTTACTTATCTTCTGTTGAGTTTTTAGCATCCTTGATGTTTTCCTTCCTTTACCCTCTGCAAACACCTCTCTTGTCCTGTCCTAGATGTAAGCCTGCCTGAAAGACTGACGAGATTACCAGGGCTCCGAAGTCTCTAGACAGACAGGCCCTGCCTGTGCAGGATCGGCACCCGGCACACAAACAACTCCAAATGTGTGAGTGGATGCACAGGCTTCCTTCATGTGTTGGCCCTGTCGCTGTGAACTCACAGTTCCTACCCCTGTACAGGCCTCCGCTCTTCCTCAAGCTCTCCCCCTTCCTGTCTGTTTCCAATCAGCTCACTCTTGCTCTCAGTTTCATTAGGGGGCTGAGGAAACTTGGCTTCTCTCTGGAGTTCATAAAACTGGAGTGCACCAGGGTGGAGCCTGCCTCCCTCCTGCTGCCTGCACAAGGCCTGGGCTCCCTGCCCCCACCTTGTGGCCACCACACCCTGCCCCAGTGCTGGCTGCCTCTGGGCTCTAAGCCAGGAGGCCCCAAGGAGGAAGCTGGGAGGTAAACCTCCCTGTCGTGTCCTACAGAAGAGAAGAGAGGAATGGCAGACACAAGAGGGCCATGTGCAAACAAAAGCCAGGCCTTTGCTGCCAGATGGGTGCTGAGGGAGGGAAGTAGCGCGTGCGGGAGAGCCAGGTTCCCGGGTATCCTGCCTGGCCCCACTCTCAGGAAGACCCAGCATCTTCTCAGGGCCTGAAGAGATGTGCCCTCAGACCAGCAAGGCAGTCCTTTTCGTAGTGAGCCTTGTCCTTTTGGCCCAGCCCTCTACTTCTGGGAAAGGCAGGGAGGCCCAGATTAGGTGACAGTTTGCTCTAGGACAGACACCAGGAACCTGGACTGCTGAGCAGTGCTCTTTCTAATCCACAGGAGAGCAACTTGGCTCAACTCCTTGCTAGTGGGGGAGGAGGAGGCTGCATGCAGCTCCCAGTGAGCATGTGCGAAACATGCACCCAACATAGACTTATGCAGCCAGAGTTAGCATGTGGGAGGGATCCTAGGAACCGAGTGGGCAAGCCTGGCTCTCAGAGGTACACTGCCCATCCCATGCCACCCCACTGCTGTGCACGACCCACTTGGGGAGTCCAGATCTGTAACGCAGAGCGATCCCTGGCCCCCTGTAGTACCTGGCCAGCTGCCCCTTGCTGTGGCTGCCTCCCACAGTGTCCCCTTAAGCCCCGCCCCCATCTCTCACCTGGTCTGACTCCAGCAAGCACAGGCAGCGGGTGGTGGGTGAAAGCCATGCGTGGGGAACTGCCCTGAGAGGAGAGGGCGCTGCAGAAGTCCAGCTTTCCTGACTTCTTTAGAGAAGCAGGGCCTGGGGGGAGGAAGCAGCAACACGCGGGTTTAGCTGGCTGGGGTGGGAAGCCAGCAAAGCAGCCCGCTCCTTCTCTCCTCAGCACCCAGCAGCCCTTCCTCCACCTCGGGCCCTGCTCTGCTCCTCCTGGGGCCTGACCTCAGGGGTGCAATCTGGCTATGGTTGCTTCTGCAAAGAGGAAAATGGGGCCCCTGGTAACATGTGGGAGAGTGTGCTGGGCAAGGGTGGCAAAGGAAGGGATCCTGCTCCTGATGGTCGATAAAGGAATGAAAATGGGTGCAGGGCTAGCATCTAGGAAGGGATGCATGAGGAGCCCACCGATGCCAGGTGGAGAGCCAGGGGTCACAGGCATGAAAGAAGCCAGAGAGGCAAGGGTGGGACATAGAGCTGTGACAAGGCACCCTGAGCCCTAGGATACTCTGGCCTGAAGAAATCAGCGCTCTCTTTCTGAAGAAAAGGAAAAAGGAAAGCATAGTTAGAGACACTCCAGAGCTGCAACAGGAGAACAAAGGCTGGAGCCGGAGCTGGAGTATCCTGGGGACAGCTAGAGGGCAAGGACTGCCCTGGCCACAGGGCTCAGAGTGGGGCTTTTCTCTGCCCTGTTGCCAAAGGCAAGGGCAGTATTCAGCCAGAGAAAGGGGTACAAAAAGACCCCGACTGGGCTTTGCCTTTGACAGTCAGAGATTGCAAGCCAACATCATCTCTCTGCAGTATGCACAGATCCAGGTGACAGATTGTCAGACGGCTCCCAGGGGCACATTCTCTTGGTATCTCTTGTCCTGGTCTGAGCCTCAAGGCCATGCCCAGACTGACCAGGCAAGGTGGAGGTGAGGCAGACTTTGAGCTTCAATCTTTGAGGGATAAATCTAGTTGGTTTAGATGGGAAAGGGGGGCTGCAGAAGAGAAACCCATAGTTTCAACCACAGAGAGAAGTGAGGGGGGGCAGGGGGGAGGGCGAGCTCCCAGCGACCAGCAGAGGTGTTATCTGGCGGCAGCTGTGTACCACCTGATAGCTGGCATGGTGAGGAGGGGGGAGTGCCCCACCAGCTGTGCACAGCTGTCCCTGCTGCTGCACAGTGCCTACCCAGCTGTTCCCACCCTGCAGCTGGCTGCTTAATTGGCGATTTGTCGCAGCCCAGGGAAACAGCGACAAGTTGGGGGTAAGGGATCCTGGGGGCACAGTGCGTGGCAGGACTACCAGAAGCAGCAGAAAAGGCAGGCGGTAGAGCAGACAGAGGACAGACTGCAGAAGCCTGGCGAGGAGGCTCTTGGGAACATGGAGTCACAGGCAGTCCTCAAGGTACCCTAGCAGCAGTCCTTGCAGATGTCACCTGCCCAAGGGCAAGCCTGGCTGGGACCTGGCACACAGCAATCTCCAACCTTCTCAACTTGCTCTCTGTCTACCTCCAGAGATTCCCCTAAGGACTGTGTGTAGGTCACACTGGCCCAGGCTCTGTCTGCCATAGGGAGATCCTGTGAGGGACCTCCAAGTCATGCTGGGTGCCTTTCCATAGAGCACAGTCTCCACTGGCGCTCTAGAGGGTGCCAAGTCCACTCCATCAGCCCAAGACCAGGAGATAAGCTTTGTTTGTTTTTGCATGGGAACCAGAGCCAAAACCAGGGGCTGCACTGGCTCTCTCAGCTATTCTCCACCAGACACCTGGCTCAAAAAACGAAGCCCGGTCCCCATCCCCATCCAGAGCGTCTCCAGCTCCATCTACACTAGGCAAGTTCTCTGCACATTGTACAATAGCAAGTCTGCACTTTCGGGTCCCAATGCCTCAGGGACACTCATAGCTTTTGGTGTGCACGAATTTGTCCCTCTGAGCTTCTAGGCTGCCCATATGACCAGCCTGTCCTGGAGCAGCCCACGGCTGGGCTCAGCAGGAAGCCAAGCTCAGTGAGGACTAGGAAGGTCTAGGCGGCTTCCTCCAGGCTCTTCAAAATCTCTGCTCTTTGCCAGTTTCCCAAGACAGTTCTGCTCTTCCACCTTCAGTTCTGAGCTTCTCTGTAAAGCTGGGTTCCAAGGCTAGGATTAGCCTACCTCAAATCTGTCTCCCTGAGGGCACCTGACATCTAAGAACATTTATAGTCATCCAATAGGATGGCCGGATTCAGTGATGCACCCTGCAGTCCCGGCACTCGGGAGGCTGAGGTAAGGGCACTCAGAGCGTCAGGCCAGCCTGGCTGTTCCACGCTACCTAGGTCCTGTCTCAAAACAGAAACAGCCGACTAAAGAAGGGGGGAGATGTTTGCTACTGGCATCTAGTGGTGGAGCCAGGAATGCTGCTGAACACCTTCTAAAACAAAGGCTGCCCTTGCCTCAGAAAGCCAGGAGGCCTCCAACACAACCCCCGGCCCAGCTGGGGGAATGATTTAATCCAGGGAACCACAAGGCTCGGCAGGTCTCTAGAGACAAGGGATCTATAAAGAGGCAATAAATGGCACTGTAGGCTTGGTTGCTGTCTGCTCTACCTACCATGCCTACAGGCTGACCATCAACTTGGGTGGCTCAGATCCCCACCCTACTCCCTTCTATCAGCATGGTGTGACACCCTTAGGACCCAAGAGCCTGAAAGTGTCACCTGACAAAAGAGGCCATAGGGAAGCACAGACTGCCATATTGCCACTGCTGTGTCCATACCTGCATCCACGTCATTGGGCCATCCGCTAGACTGGCTGCTGCCAGCTGCTGGGGAACGGCCTGTCCCAGGATAGAACACGTCATCAACTGGGCTCTCCATCTCACTGTCATCGATGGACTTGGGGCGCTTGGTGGTGCTGAGGAGGAAGAGGCAAGTTAAGTGGGCCAAAGTTCCGGGCCCCCAGTTCCTGGAGTAGAAAACACCTCCAGACCTGCTCTCCCTCGGGCTGCCATCAAAGAGCAGTCAAAACACCTTCATCTGCCTTCTACACCCCGCCCACTATTTCCTATCAGCTCTCAGCTGTGCTGTGGAACTCAGTCATTAAAGACTTTTTTAAGCCAAGGAGTGGCTCACATCTGTAATCCTAGTACTCAGAAGGCTGACACAGGGGGACTGCAGTGAATTACAGGCCAGCTAGTTGGGCCTGTCTCAGAAAAACAAAGATAAGTAAATAAACTAATTTTTAAAATTCTGATGGAAGACTAAAAGCAAACAGAAAAGGCTGGAGAGGTGGCTCGGCGGTTGAGCGCCAGTGCAGCTCTTGCAGAGGACCTGGGTCTGGTTCCCAGCACTCAGGTCCAAAGCCTCTAGCCATGTGCACATACCTGCACCAGGCATGTGGTGGCGCACACCTTTAGTCCCAGCACTCGGGACACAGAGGCAGGCGGATCTCTGAGTTTGAGGCCAGCCTGGTCTACAGAGTTCCAGGACAGCCTCAGCACACAGAGAAACTATGTCTTGAAAAGGCAAGCAAACAAAAAACTTTAAAAAATTCAAAAGTGAACAAAAAACTTTTCTGGCTAAAAAGGAAAGACTCAAACTCCCCACGCAGAACTCTGGCTCTGATCTCAGGCTTTCTCTCCCAGGCATCTCTTTTTTCTGCAAACTGTGCTCTCCGTCCAGGCCTTTCTATGTTCCATCCTGTAACAGTGGCTTAGCTCCTGTCAGCCCCACCCACACACGCTGTGGCCACAGGGAGCATTCTGGAACGGGCATCTCATCAGACCCTCCAGTGGTTTCCACTCCCGTAAATGACTTCAAGAGTCTTCTGGTCTCTCAAGTACTCTGCAGGGATAATCCTGACTGAGAGGGAGGCTACCTGGAGTCTCCAGGTAGATTCTTCCTACCAGCTCCCTGTGTGTCTGGGCTCAAATGCCATCTCTACAAGATACGCCTCCTCTGAGACTCACTTCCAGGCAGGTTCGTGTGCCTTCTTATGGCTTATGTTTATGACTGAGTGTTCCATGATAGCATAAAGCAGGAGGCTCAGAGAGTGGCTGCGCTTGTGACATGCTGGAGTACCACAGCTGCTGAAGCCATGAGGAGGTGACAAGGCTGTAGTCCATGCTCACCTGGTGGAGGGAGGGGAGGTGATGGACCGCCGTCCCAGGGTCACTTGATTTATGTTGTAGTAACTGGGGCTCTCCAGGTCCGCCAGTGAGAAGTTGGGACCTGATGCAGTTGCAACAGGAGCTGGAAGACAGAGAGGTTGGTGAGACTGGAACCTGCTGTTGTGGACCCTATGGGCCGGTAGGTTACCATGAGCCTCTTCCTAGAAGCCCAGGAAGAGTGATGTCTAGGCTGTTGGGAAGAACCCTTTTCTGGGTGGGATTTCCTGGTTGGGTGTAAGGGAAGAATCTTTGGTTGAGGGTTCCCTGCCCCCCACAGCAGAGTTTAGAGACAGGATTCTCCTGGCAACTGCTCCTCCCAACTCAGGACCAAAGGGACAGAAAGTCTCCAGGATATCATCAACACAGCCCTGTGAGATCTGAAAACCACCTCTGCACCCTAGTCCTGGTCCCTGGCCCTGAGAGGACACCACTTACTCTGTGATACTCTCACCAGCTCTGTCACATTCCAGACCCCGGACGTCACAAAGCAGTCCTGGAAACTTAAGTGCCCTAAGGAAAGAAAATGGCTGGTGAGTGGAGGCAGACCGTGATGGGGTGCCTACCTATTCCCCCAGAGTTCTCCCCCTGCTCAACTCTGACCCTTCAGGGCTTCCCCACTATCCCTCAGGTGACCACCCAAAAGGGAAACACACCAGGGGAAACCTTCCTTCTTGGATGGCAGCCCAAGTCAGTGGACAGCTGAGTAAAGGGAAGGAGAACGGGGTGGACACTGACCGTTGGGCAGTGGTTTGATGTCCGCATCTCCTTGCTGGTTTGAACTATCTGATTGTCCGGATTCTGAAGGAAAAACAAAAGGGAGAAAGAAAGGGTCAGGAGAAAGGTTTCATACAACTACTGACCAAACTGGCACCCTCCAGCCTTGGGCACCAACCCCAAGCAGTAGACTCTGTTCGCCCAGGCTCCAGGGCTAGCCCAAGGGGATGGGGGAGAATGATAACAGTAAGTACTTCACCCAAAATTTGCCAACATTTTGGCTGGATTGGTCACCATGGCAGGCGGAGAGGCACCCTGGCCAGAGTGTGCAGTGGCAATCTCTGGCCTCTGCCCAAAGATGCTAATAGCACCTTCCTTGTGACAACCCAAACTACCTCCAGAAACTGCTCAATGAGCCCTGAGGGACAGAGTTGTCATGGATAGATAGATAGCACTGACCAAGAGTCTGAAGTCAGGAGGAAGAAGACAGTGATGGGCACTGTCCGTATCAGGGCAGACCCCCAGGGCCCTCCCTCTCCGAGAGGGGCATTCCCATCCCTAAATTCATTAATGAATGCTGTTCCTGTGGGCTCATGCCCCTCCGTCTCACCTTTATGCTTACAACCAATGCCTGGCAACCCGGAGGGGGGAGGTGTGCCCTAGCTGCCACCCATTCTGTGCCAGCCTGTCTGGGCTGTCTCATGCCCCACTGCCACAGCTGCTCAGAGGGAGCCCTGAGACAAGGGCCTATTGTGTGGCAGAAGCTCACAGAGGGCTGGGGGCAGGGTGGAGTGTGTGTGTGAATATTTTGCAGAGCTTGAGAAAGCCCCCCATCCTCGCCCCCCTAGGTCCTCCAAAGCTTTGTGTGTGCCAGGGGCAAGATGGGGACCTCCAGAGTGCCTGCCTGGGCATGACAGCTGGTGAGAGGGTGGGGGTGCTGAGGTAGGCTGTAGGGCGCTTGGTGAAGACTCAGCTATTCATAAGGACCACAGGGGTGGCATCTGACACTGTGCCCTGGTTCTGGCCAAGGCTTTGCTGGGCTCTTCGGTGTGGCCCAGACACCCTAGCTGGGCCACTGAGCCATTCCCACAGTTTCATGCATAGCCTGCTGGTTCCTGGGTGGAGTTGGTGGGTCCTTCTCTAAAAGTCAAGGCCCACTACACCTGTGTCTGGGAATACTGAGCAGGCCCCTGAGCTATCTCATGGTATGATAAGTAGGAGGCTGTCCCATTTGGGGCCCTGATCTTTTCTTTCATCTTGTTCAGTTTTCCCCCCTCTCTTATCACTAGGGATTGAACTTAGGGCCTCAAGCAGAGCTCTGCCACTAGGCTACAGCCCCAGTCCTTTTAAATTTTTTTCCAATTAAAAAAAAATTCCCAAAAAAAAAAAAAAAGTAAATCTTGCTATGAAACAAGAGGTAGAAGTTATGAGGAAAGTGTTCACAAACCTTCCCCTCCAATTTGAGGTGCATCCTTCCATGCCACTGTGGGCCAGTCGACTCTCTCCTCGGCATTCTTTGCCATGGAGAGGGGCTTAGGGCCTTCTCCTATAATTTCTAGCTGTATCTTGAGACCTTACTGTACCCTGGTATCACACAGTATGGATTTTCCTCTTACTCTCTGGATCCTTGGGTCTGATGCGGGTCCATGCCAGTCTAAGTCAGTCCAAACAGAAGCCAAGGGGTCTAGGTGGCAGGTAGCCTATGCTAGGGCCTTCCTGGAACCTCACTGTGAAGCTACCTCAATATGCTGAAGAAGGGCACAGCCTCAAGACGGCCATGCAGAGTCCATTAAAGGTTACATGGCACATGCTCTGCTGCCCGCAGACTGTCATGAATCCCAGTCAGCCTGGGACTGACACCACCCCAAAGACCTCCAATTCTGGGTCAGTTTGAGGGGGCTCAGAGTCCATTAGAGCACAACTGGCCCACTGCAAAAAGCCAAATAGAGAGGGAGAGCTGCGTGCCCGTGCCCGTGCCCATGCGTGTGCGCACGCGCATGCGCATGCGCGTGTGCACATCCAGCCAAAGACAGAAAAGAGAACATGACAAAGAGATGGAGGTGCGCCAGCGACGGGCGACTACGGCAGAGACAAATGGGGCTCCAGGAGAGTTCGACAGACAGGAAATCCTTTTAAACCAGGACACTTCCCAAAAGGGTGCTGCTGTTATTACTATTAGTTCATAGAAAGGAGCAAACAGGAGAAGCTGGGAAGGATGAGGCCGGCTGCCACGCGCCACTAGGCGTGGCTCTGGGCGCTGCTGGCAGCCATTTTAGACCTTGGCAGCCATCTTATGGCTGGCGGCCTTAGCCGGCATTGCCACAATGCTGCCACCACCAGCCCCCAACAAGCTCAGCTCAGCTCCAGGACAAAAGGCAGAAACACTGAAGTCTGGATTTAGACTCCCAGGAAGAGGAGCCAGCCCTAGAGCCAGGGCAGCTGCAGCCAGGGTCCTGCAGGTCTGTACTAGCCTCAGCTTTTATGATCCCTGCCTGTGCCATGAAAGGGCAGAGAGAATGAAGCCGGTGCCCTGGCAACACTAGCTTTTGCTGAAAGGCAGTTGAAGCTCTGAGTACCATGTCTAGGCCCAAGGACCTAGCAGTTGAGTAAGAATACCCTGCCGATGGGGCCAAGGGTATCTAGGAAGTAAAGGATGTCGTCAGCTCAGGACACATCTTGGGTAGATACGAGATGGGGTTGGCAGGGAATCGGAAAGGCCACTGGGTCCTCAGTGGTCAGGCTCAGGGGCCAGCCAAGGGACATCCTGCCATCCAGAGATGGGAGCCAGCAGCCAGCTTTCCCATGTTGTGGGGTCTCTGGGATGCCTTAAAACAAAGTCTGTGCCTGTTTTGGACATCCCTAGTGACCAGCAGCTGGGCCCCAGGGCAGCATGCCACAGAGTGTCCAGGCACCTAGACTCCCTCTTCTGCTTGGGACCCTGGAGAAGGTTGTAACAGGACAGAGAGAGGGAAGGCCCTTTACAATAACCCCTCCCCTGGCCCCGCCTCATAGCTGCTTGGCTTTTATCTGGCAGAATGGGGCTTATCAGAGCCACCAGCTGAACAAACACACAAATCCACGGTTAGTGAGAAAAAATACTCTGCCTGAACTCTTTATCTCCTGTTCACAGGCCTTGCACACTGCCCACTGCCAAAAGCACAGGAGGGAACCTGAGGCGGAGCAGTGGGGGCCGAGTTCTCTGCTCTGGAGGTGGAGGGTGGCCTTCCCGAGTCTGGCCTTGCCTTGTCTGCCTTTTTGCCTCAGCCATCTCCCTTCCTCTCTCCTTGTCCCTAGCTCATCAACACTCTTCTCTGGGAGCCCCTGCCAGTGGGTGAGCTACAGCCCATACAGAACCCCCTCCAGTGTCTGCTTTCTCACTGGGGACAATGGGCCAGCTGGTGGTTTGTGGAACGGTGGAGGGACAGGGATGATACGGGCTCATACAAGGCAGGCAGGTGCTGCTTCATCTCTTATCCTGCCCAGCCCACCCTGGACACTGTTACCCTACCCCCCCACCCCCCACCCCCCAGTTTGCTGTGGCCACGTCTCTTAGGAGCTTTCCGTGCCTCAGCCCCTCCAGTCTGGCCGCCATGGAAGCAAAGGCTCCAGCTCCAGTCTCCTCTGTGAGAACAGTCTGGCCCAGGCTGGGAAAAGAAAACAGCTCCTCCCTGCACTCCCCTTGCACAGAGCCCGGGGCTCCTACCACTTCCTTCAGAGAAGGAACCAGGACAAAGGGCTCACCACCACCTCCCCTGGACCCAACCCAAGATAACTCAATGGTCTCCTGAGTCCTGGAGTTGAAGAACCAAACTCCAGGCTCTAAAGTGTCTCCCACTCTGCCCTTCAAATACAACTACCTGACAACCAAGCCCTACCCATGACTGATAGAGGCCCTTGATGGGCAGACAGCTTGGCCCTGCCCACCTGGGCCAGGTTTGGAGAGAGCCCACTGCTCACTGTAAGTACTGTTAGGTGGTTGGTTATAGGTCAGACCACTGGTGAGGGCCCAGGCTGCTCATACAAGGTATGAGCAGAGGCCATCCCTGCTAATGGCCTTGGCTACTCCACAGTGTCTGCAAGGTTCAGAAGGAGCAGGTAAGATGATGAGTTTGGGTTGACTGGGCACGAGTCCAAATGGGTTCTACAAAAGGACCTTTACTGCAGGCGCCCGCCTGCTCTCCGGTCATGCCCATCCCACAGGCCATTCCCCCGCTGCTACAGCTTATAGACTGCAGGTGTTAGACAGCATGCAACTGACAGTAGCCAGCACGCGCCCCTCCTTTCCCCATGCCCCTCAGTGGCTCTTGGGACAGACCAAAGGAAAAAAAAGTCTCCCCATAAAGCTGCATTCCCGCCCCACTTCAGGCCCCTGCTCTCAGCCCAAGTTTTTGCTGGTTTTGGCTTTCTCTCAGATCTCCACCTCTGGGTTTTCTTTCCTAACCTCTGTCATGCCCTCTCTGCAGTCCCCTGTCTCCCTCACTTCTATCTGCTTGCACACACGTACGCACATGTGTGTGTGTATGTGTTTGTGTGTGAGAGAGAGATAGAGAGACAGAGAGACAGAGACAGAGAGACTGTGTCTTAAGCATAGCTCTGGAGGGCAAACTCTCATAACCAGAGCCCATCATTGCCAAAAACCCTGATGTGTGTGTGTGTGTGTGTGTGTGTGTGTGTGTGTATCTAACCACAGACAAGGATGTATTTATGGCTCCTAGCAAGTGAGGGAGGAATTCCTGTTCACTACAGCCAACACTCCATGGCTCCCACGCGAAACAGGCTCATTTTGCAAGGGGCAGCTGCGTGGAGCTCGCTGGCCAGCTGCCTCCATGGACTTCACCCAACATATTCTTTAGGGGCTAGGAGAGGTACACAGATTGGCCTCTGCTGTTCTCCAAAAGCATATCTAGGCATGTGGATACACTCAGATGAACACACTTGTCATACCCTCGGCCACACATGCCACCTGAAGATGCCACCAGCCCCTTCTTAGTGTCAAGACAAGCTGAGTGAAGAGCTACAGAAAGGGACACTTCAACTATGGCAAACTGCTGGTCCAGAAGCAGTGTGATTCCAGTTCCCATCCCTGCCCTCCCTAGGGCTGCATCTCATCTGCCTGCCTCTTCCCCCCTCCTCTGTGATTCCGGAGTGTCCAGGGCACAGGAAACCCAATCTCAAGGAGAGCCAGAGGCCCAGCCTGCAGCAATCAGAGCTGCAGAATGTGACTATTGTACCTCCTGAAACCCAAGTCAGAGAATCTGAGACACCCTGAGGAGGGGGCCCGAAATGGATGGGGGCTGGGAGGAGGGTCACAAAGGGGTTCTCCCTGTCTCAGCAAACAGGACACTGGGGACCTGGACTGAGGAAGTCCTTGACAGTGCAGGGCAGCCAGAGGGCAGAGGGAGGCGGGGCTGGGGAGACAAGGGGCTTCTCAGGTCTCCCCCTCTTTTCCTATGTTCCCTACCTGTGCCCATGCTAGCATAAACACACAACCCAAGGCTGTCTGGGGCTGGGACCTTGCTCCTGTCACCTCTAGATTCTCATGGTTTAGGAGCAGGAACCTGACCTGGAATCACAGCCGTGGAGCTGTGGGTGAGTAAGGGGGGTGAAGCATGTGCCTACCAACTTTCCTCTGTACTCTCATCACCTTATTTCACAGATATCAAGGACTCTAGCTAGCTTTGACCTGAGACACCTGCCAGGGGAGTAGGGGTGTACCGGAAGGAATACGTTTCAGGAAGGGGAAGAGAATAAGTCACAATCACAGGGACATATACTCTACCTGAGGACTAAGGCACAAGGCAAGACAGGTAGCTACCCTGACAGGGTGGACAACAGGTAACTGGTGGGCCAGAGATAGCATAGGAAAGTTAACATTTCACCCTCCACACTGTCTTCTCTCCCTGATTCCTACGTACCATGTAGAAGCAGAGATGAGTCTGCAGGTCCCCCAGGCTGAGGGTAAACCACTGGCCTGCCTTCTTCTATAGCCTATGGTCAGGATTTGTTTAAGAGCCTCAAGTCCTACATGAGGAGAAAGCTGTCTTGTACAGCTATGCTCACCATCATTCATGTGGAAACGGGAATCCTAATGACCAACCCTTCAGCCATCAAGACTCCCACCACCACCTTCACACAAGGTGTTCCTAAACTCATGCTTTTCTCCTAGAGAACAAGAGTGGGGGTTCCATCTCCCCCTATCTCTGTGACAGTCCAGCCTTCCAGGGAGGTCCTCCCCTGCCATGAGCTGCTAGATGTGCCCTGCCAGGTATCTGCCAACTGCCAGAGGCCTAGGGAGAACTGGAGACAGAGATGGGCGCTGAGCAATGAGACAGGGGGACAAGTTGGCAGAGGGACGACAGGCTGAGGTCAGCTGAGGAGAGGTCACAGATAGAGGCCCCCAGGGGAGAACACAGACAGAGACACCCAGCCTAACAGGGGCCACCCCAGAAACATGGATAGGCCCTCATGTAGACCCAGCAACTCAAGGACCTGGAGTGAACAAGCAAAGCAAGACGTCTTAGGTAGCTGGACCAATCCCACCAGGGTGTCTCAGAGGTGCCTCAACAGGGAATTCCACCAGAGCAAAGTTCCTCCCAGAGATAGTGGGCAGGAGGCAGTACGGAGGCCAAAAGAGCAGGTATGACTCTGAGAGTTGAGAAGCAGAAACCACCTGGCCCAGGCTCACCTCCCTTCCCCTTGAGTTTAAACCTTCCCAGAAAGGAACCACTGGTCTAGACTGCTGGAGAACTATGTGGGTCCTCTACCAATGTGGAGACTCTGGCTCTATCCTAGCACAAAGGAAACAAAGGGACACATCTAGGCAAAAGGAGAAGAAGGCAGACCAGTAATGGCGTGAACAACTCAAGTAAGGTCCATGTTCCAGAGCCTCCCAATCCAGTGGCCTTGGCAATGCTCACACTGGTTGCTTGGCTGTAGGTGATGGTAATACCTGCCTGTTGGGTTCCTGGATAAGGAGCATGGACCACACAACTCCTGGCCCTGAGAGGCAGCTCCCCAAACTCTCCTTATTATATCCAATTGCCATTTCTCTTCATCTCCACTTGATGAAATGCTACCATCCCCCAACCCCCGCCAGGCTCTGCTCAGATGCCACTTCAGCTCACTGGCGACATACTACATACATCTGAGATTGCAGTTTTTGGACCCAGAGGCCCCAGTAGTGAGCAGCGGCACCTGGCTCTCTGTAAACAGCTGAGGAGTTTCTCAGCCACAGAGCAGACCCAGATGCACCACATGGGGAGGGACGACGGGAAAGACCCCAGGAGATGGGCAAGGCCAATGGAGAAGTGGAGAAGCACAGTTTGCCCTTGGATTCTGAGGTTCCACTTCAACAAGCTGCCCTGCAGTGCCCTGCTCAATCCTGGAGTTGAGAGAGCCGAAGATACCCAAAGCGCAGTCCGTGGTGGCCCTAGGAAGGCAGGCACCACCTCCTGCTGCCTACAGCCCGGCCTTCTTTACAAATCCACTCCTGGCAATGTTGGCTAGTGCCATAATTTGCCAGCAGATGCGTCTAGCATTTCCAAGGGCCTGAATCCAGGGATCATACGACAGTGGGGTCCAGACAAGTAGCCCCTAGCCTAAGAACTCGCCCCTCCTCAACTGACAGTGGGGAATGGCTTCAATACACCAGCATCCAGAGAAAGCCAGTGTTGGGAGGGGATGTGTCCCCCCAGCCTGGGGCCTGTGAAGCCGAGCCCCACCCACTCTCTATTTCCAGCATTGCCCTTTCTGGACCTTTGAGTTGCCCAGGCCAGGCCAGGCCAGGCCAGGCCAGGCCAGGCCAGGAAGATATCCACCCCCATCCCCAGCTGCTCCTGAGGTTATTAATAGTGTTTCCCCTTCCCAGGGCTGGGCAACACCCCCACCCCCAACCCAGCCAAACACATTTGCCCTTGGTCTAATTACTTCTGATGGGAAGTAGTCTCTAATGGCAGTCCTAGGATGAGAGGGGCAACAGAGGCTCTGAAGGTCACATAGGTGACTGCCTGGGACCAGCAGGAGTTTCACCCTAGTCCAGGAGCACAGTGTAGAAGGAAGAGCTAGGGGAAGAATCAGGGCCAGGCCAAGCAGCATGTCGAGAGAGGCCTATGCAAAAGAGCCAGAGGAGGCCATGGGAGTCAGGTGGAGTGTGGGTAAAGAAAGGAGGCAGCCGGGGCAGAACGCTGCTTTCAGGGAGAAATGAAGCTGAAAGGGTGAACTGCCTCTCACTGCTAGAGACTATGTAAAGAGCATTCAGCAGAGGGTGAGGTGGGAAACCACAGGACCAGGAGCCTCCATGACCACCCACAAGATTTTGGTGGTGGAGGAGGAGGAGGAGGGAAAGGGGGAAGGGGTTGGGGGAGGGAAGAAGAAGGGGGAGGAGGGGGAATCTGGGAAGAAAAAGAAGTGAGTTCTCTAAGCTTAATGCAGAGAAGGTCCCTAAATTGCAGCTTCTTCACCATAGGACAGAGTCTGAGGGACAGAGATGGGGGGACAGGGCATGAGCCCCTGCACCTCTGCTACCCTGGGCTTCTCTAGCCCTGTTCCTCCTGGGGCCCACTCCTGTAAAGAACTCATGCAAGAATGCTGGGGCTTAGTGGGAATAACCTAGCAGAGCCCACCTACCTTAACATCAAGGGCAAGCTGCGCTGAAGTCCCCGCCTCAGCCCCTACAGGGCAGTGCCCTGGCTGTGGGCAGACTCTGGTTGGTGGAAGAGAGACACACACACACACACACATCCCAGAATCAGATGTTTCAGCAGGACTTGGTTCCCACCTACATGCCTAGCAGCCCTGTTTTCAAACCTTACCCACTGGGTAGCCTCCAGCTGGGTCAGCACTGGCAGACTGGCTGCCGGGGCCAGGAGGGAACCCTCCCTGAACCATCAGCTCCACGAGGATACGGCCTCTTGACTTTGTTCACTGCTTCATCTCTACCACCTCTCAAAGACTCTAAAGGGCCCTTTCTAGATCCATCTTGCAACTGTGGCTTCTCCTCTGACACCGCCCAGGGGACAGAGTACCCCCTAGCTGGCCTTCCTCTCCTGCTGAAGACAAGCCATCTTCCTGTTTTCCACCTTGAATCCTGTAAACCTAAGTTGAGCCTCTATCAAAGGACTCGTGGACAGGAGGAGCCCAGGGCTCCTGGAAAAGAGCCGGACAGAGAGCACTCTGCCCATGCTCTCCTCTTTCAGTCCGGAGGCCCAAAGGCTGCAAGAGCCATTTAGACAAGACATGAAGGACCCGAAATCCTGACTCCAAGTGTGTTTTGTGTTGATGGTTTTTTTTAAAAATAAAAGTGTGTCCTCTATTATTATTATTATTATTATTATTATTATTATTATTATCATCATCATCCTTATTATTGAGTTTTTGAGACAGTGTAGTTCTGCTGTCCTGGAACTCATTCTGTAGACCAGGTTGGCCCTGAACTCAAGAGATCTGCCTGCCTCTGCCTGCAGATTGTTGGGATTAGAGGCATGCACTAACCATGCCTGGCTAACTCCAATCTTCTAGTCAGAGCTGGAAGAGCCTTGGCAAACCTCATGAGGCACTGGGCGCTGGGAAGGGCTTTGGGCCTAGACTCAGAAACCTGGGGCCCAAATCGTAGCCTTGTTATTTAGACTACTTATGTGATCTCTCTGGCCTCCTAATGCAATGCAGTCTGGACCTACGCAGAAGATGAGATGTTATGTGGGAACCTGACTTTCACTAAGGACAGTTTCATAGAAAGTACTACGTACATATAAGGGAAACTCGGGCTATGTAGGGAATACAGTGAGTGACAATCCACCTATCCACCGGCCTAGCAAGCGCCAAAGGTCCTTAAGGACCCCACGGGGGCTCAAGGAGCTTCGCGTTGCACTCCCCAACAAGGTAGCTAGGTGGCGCAGCGAGTTAACACTAGCTGCCCTCTGCCGGTCACAGTAGGGTGAGCCCATGGGGTGCTGGCCTAGAAGTTCCGCAGACAGGGTTCCCTCTGAACACGCGCTGGGCCCAGCAGGAAGGGCAAGAACCCAGCATGGCCAGCTGACTTCGAGTCTGTATCAGGGACGGAGCTGCCTGAGGCAGCGGCTCCTGCGACTGTACAAGCACATCCCAGGATATAATCAGGGCAGCACCATACACCTTGAATAGCAACAGCTTGCAGCGGTGAGCCGTGAGCCATGTGGAAGGAGGCCTCCAAAAGGGAGGTGAGAAGAAGCAGAAGGTGAGGCTGCCAGGTGTCTGGCCCACGGGGGTGTGATCCTTGGGCCCATTCAGGCTCCAGTAAGCTGCATTTGAGAGTTTTCCATTGATGACCCAAGAATGCTCCCAAGGTACTCTGGACACCCTCGACCCTTGGTGCTAACTTGTCTTTACAGTTGGTAACTCTCGGAAAGGAAAAATCCTTCGACCACCACACTGCAGGAGTGAAAAGAGGGAGGCTGAAAGCCAGATTAGGAACATCAGACACGGAGAGAAAAAAATGGAGAAGTCAGGGAGAGAAAAAAAAAAAACAAACAAAAACAAAAACAAAACCTCCACACAGGAGTGTGATGCTTGGGCTTGTGAGGGCAGCAGAAACAGGCAGGCACACCCTCCCAGGCTGCAAGTGGAGAAAGGCCCCTTTGTTCTGTCCAGAGGTTAGCTGAGGTAAGGCCAGCCCTGTAGCCCCCCTGACCCTGGGCAATACAGATTACTTCGAAGGGTCTGGATGGGCCTTGCTGCTTCCCTCATCCAATGGCCAGCTCTCAACCCCAGCACACAGTAGTCAAGCGAGGCAGCCCCTACCCACCCGGCTTCAGAAGGGCTGGGATCCCTCCAGTGGCTCCCGGGATTCCTTCACTGTCCGCTGTTAAGGTTAAGAGCTTGCTTGGGGTTTCCTCTGAGTTGTGGATTTGGGACAGAGCAGTGGCAGGACCCAGAACATGTTGTGATGGGAAATGGCTCTGCGGAGGCTGCCTGATGGCCCTCTAGTCTCACTCCTGATGAGCCTCTCCCAGTGACCAAAGCTGGGCTCTGATGAGGATTTCTCAGAGTGAGCCTTGACTCTGGGCTGAGATCAGATCCTCGAGACCCTGTCAAGGCTGAAGTGGGAATGCATGGCGGAAGCGAAAGAACTGTCAGCTTACAGCAAACACCCCACCATGCCTGGTTACCCTGAGGAAGGGCTTCAGTTCGCAGCACCCTGAGCCTCTACAGGCATGCTCTGCGTTCATTCTTAGGGCTACTGGCCTGTAGTGTCAAGAGCAAACCATTCCTATCTCTTAGTTAGTGGTCAGTGGTTTAAATTTGGCAAAGACTGAAAGACTGCTTCACCTTTTTTTTTTTTTTTTTTTCCTTTTTCCTCCCAGACAGGGTTTCTCCGCGCAGCCCTGGCTGTCCTGGAACTCTGCTGCTCTGTAGACTCACAGAGCTCTGCCTACCTCTGCCTCCTGAGTACTGGGATTAAAGGCCTGTGCCACCACCACCTGGCCTGTTCCACTTTCTAATCAGCAGTACCTATGCAAGTAACAGGATGAGAACCTGGAGGTTAGTTGGCCTGTTAGTTCCCCCTGACAGTGCCCAGCCTCAGTCCGGAAGCACCTTCTCAGGAGGCCTGGGCCCTCAACTCACAACAGCTGAGCATCAGGGGGTAACATGGGGAGAAAACCAGAGACTGAAAGGGATGTCCCTGTGCACGATCTTTGGCAAGGGAAGTAGGGGGCTGGAGGGAAAGGAGGAAAGGACAGCTTGCACGGGCCCAGAGTGGCTGCCTCCTGCCTCATGTAAGATCCTGCAGCTCAGACACACAATGTCCTGCCAAACCCAGCCCCTTAATTCAATTAAGCGCAGAACCAACTTCCCAGATTGTTCTGTGTGCCAGTGCCTGTGAATGTCCTGATGTGTGTGAATCCTGAGATGTGTGTGTGTGTGTGTGTGTGTGTGTGTGTGTGTCCTGACCCTGGAAGAAGATGAGGAGAGGCAAAGGGAATGAAAAAAGAACTGAAATCTTGGAAGGACAATTTTCTTCTTAACCCTCATATTGTGGACCCTGAGACCAGCACACCGTCTGTGGGGGCTGCAGTGTGGGGGCTGCAGTGGGGCCCCGTCCATGTACTGTAGGTCAGACCGCATCCCAGGCCTTTACTCATTTGGTGCTAAGCCTCCTGCAAGCCCCAACCAAAATGTCTGCACAATTACTAAGGTTTGCAGGGGACAGGCCTGGCTCTTTGGGGCAGTCGTTGAATCCTGTGGCTCCACGCATGCACTACTAAGGCCTTTCTCACATCTGCCCCTTAGGCTGTGTGTTCTTAGCCAGCCTCTTTTCTGAGCTACACCCCCACCTGGTCACTTGGTCCCAAAAGGCTTGAGAGTGTTCTACAAAGGACAAAGTCCTTGGTGTGTTCCACATGCTCCTGTGCCTTTGTGACTTCCTCTCAGCAGGTGCCCTGCCTCTGAGGTCATGCCTGAGCAAGATCCAGACTGAAACCTGCATTCTCCATCACCGTGACAGGTCCCACAGGAGAGGTAGAGACAGACCTTGAAAAGATGTTCCCTCAAGGCCCCAGAGGCCAGCAGAAGCTCCCCACAACCTTTCACACTCACCATCCCTATTTAGAGGAGTTCAGTGTGTGTGTGTGTGTGTGTGTGTGCGTGCGTGCGTGTGTGTGTGTGTGTGTGTGTGTGTGTGACATGAAGCTGTCTTGACCTGGAGGAGAGGGTATGTGTTCCAGCAGCCCTCTCCCACAGCCCCTGAAAAGCTTGACTTTCTCCTCAGCCCTCCAGGAGCCCTGAGCAGCCCCCTTCTGGGAGCAGAGCCAAAAAGATGGAAAAAGGAAGCTTATATGCAGCTAGAAGGGAAATGTGGGAGGTGGGTGCAGAGCCCCCCCACCCCCACCCCGCTTCCAGGTAGTGTGGACTAGACCTTTAGGGCTAGCTGTGCACTTTCCTCAGAGAGCATCTGGCAGGGAGGAGCAGCCTCTGCCTCACCCTAGCTGCAACAGCCTGGGCTGACTGCAGTGTCTAGCTGGGGTCTCTCTACGGGAGCAGACTAGAGTCCCCATCATGGCCTGAAACAGTGTCTCAATACATATGTTCTGACCCATGCGATGTGGGATACTCCTGAAAGTTTTTGATTTGCCTTCCCTCCTGGGCCTGAGTAGAAAGGGAACTAGGTAGGAAGGCCTTTATCAGGGAAAAGCCAGGGCTGGGATGTCAGCTTGGTGGGAGCGAAAGCCTAAAGTCAGTCTCCATTTTGCTCTAGGGCTCCACACACAGCTAATGGGAGGCTGGCAGCGGCAAATTGTTGTTTACTTTTAATTAAGTAAACAATGTCGGCTTTCCGCCTCCTCCCCTGCCATCCCAGCCAGTAATTTAGGGATGACAATGGGGTTGTTTCCTTCCTCCTCCTTCTCCCCAGCACTCCTGCTAGCTCCCTTTTCCTCCACACAGTTTTTGGAATCTGTGGCTATAGGAGGCTCCACCCAGGGGGACAGGACAACCTGAACCACCTTGGGCCCAGCAAGCAGCAGGGTTCCACTTAGGGCTACCCAGGCCAGGGCTGTGAGTCTGTACCTCTGCTTCTCCAGGGTGACCAGGGCAGTCTTGCTCTGACAGCACAGAATATGTAGCTGGTTCTCTCCCTTCTCTTCAACCATCATCTCTAAAATCCATCAAGAAGGATGACCAAAAGTTGGGGTGGGGGTTGCATCAGAAGAGAATAAAGCCTGCAGGGAAGAAGAGATTCCCATCCCTAGACCCCAGAGTCCATAAGTCTCCCTCATCACCAGTAAGGGACCTTCTGGTCCAATCAGGAAGAGCCAGTGTTCCAAGTATATGTGTGGTACCAACTCTCCTCAGAAACCGAGCTGCCTGGAGCTGCCTTTGTGGCCTTGGTTTCTGACATCACTGTCTTGACATTTTTCACTTTTGAACAAGAGGCCCAGCAGCTAGCTCTGTTCAGTGACCAGAACTGAGTGAGGGACGGAGAGAAAAACAAGCAAGCTAAATCAGTCTTTCACACACTGGGTTGTCCTGCCTAGGGCTAGGGTGCTGCGCTCTGAAGTGCGGAAGGGCCCTGCTTTGAGCTCCCCAGGAGGCTGAGTTCCAAATGAGGCAGCCTAGAAGACAGGATGCCACACAGGCAGATTTGTACCTGGGCTGTTGGAGAACTGAGGCTCCTTGGATAGCCTTTCTCTGTAAGGCAAATGCCACTTGGCAGGTGGCCTTGCTTCACCCCAGCCCCACTCTGAGCCCTCTGCACACAGTGGGTCTATAACTGCAGCAGAACCTATGTACCGGGGGAGGAGATCTCCTTCCTCTACCTCCTGAGGATAAGGATGGTTGGGTCCAGAATCAAGCCCTGCCAAGCAACTGGGGACTAAGGTGCCTCAATTTAGGTGCATGGGGCAAGGGCAGGCAGAATGAGTTGTACACAGGCTGCTCCAAACTCTTGCCAAAGGGCGGGGTCTTCTTTAGCTCAAGCTGGCTGGGGCTGGATGCAATTTCAGCCGCAGAGCAGGGCTCGCTGGCTGGAAGCAATTTTCTCATTAGGACCCCAGGCCTGCTTGCTGGTCTGTTCCCAGCCCTTACTCCCCTCCTGCGAAACCGCACCCCACAGGCCTCCCGATAGACCACTCACACGCACAGGGAACCGCACGTGTACTGAGTCAGAGAGGCGACTGTGGGGTCACTCCAGTGGGGCTGGGTTCAAGGAGAGCAGCGCTGGCACAAGGCCCTAGCACTGAGGCATATGCATAAACAAGCTCTCAGGCAGCTCAAGGGGAAAGGGACCCCGACCCCAGGACCAGAACACTGCCCTCACGTGACCCTCCGGAGTTACACTCGCAGGCCGGTCACCAGCCTGTCTTGTTCAGGTGGGCCTGGGAGCCAGATCCCTTTCTCAGCCCCAGGCGCTGTAAGTGGAGGGTGGTCTCACAGAGCCAGGGGGAGAGCTGAGGCAAGGAGGGGCGGCACCGCTCTGCTCCTCAGACACATGTGGTTGGACTTAAAAAGCTATTAGGGAGCGAGGCGCTGGCGGGAGTACGGCTGGCCCTCACACCAGAGGTGGGGGGAGGGCAGATGCCGAGGCAGTGAGCTCAGCACCCGCTCCCTCCCTGGCAGTGTTGGACCCAGGGGACCCCCGCCCAGCAGGAGAGTACGCCAGGCTCTCAGGGGAGGGTGAGCAGACTTTGGGCCTGGGTCTTGCTTGGCACAGGCTCTGTAGAGCTTGGGAGATTCTAGGCCCCCAGTGGAATGCCTCTGGGGGAGGGGTGGCGAACCTAGATCTGGACCAGGAGGGTGCAGACAGGTTCTCAACTCCTTCTAGCTCTTCTGGAATGGTGGTGGTTAGAGGTCTCCTTAAGGTAGGCAGGTAAGTAGAGGCAGGGGTAGGTGCATGTGTGTGCGGGTGTGTCTGTCTGTGTGTGTGTGGTGTGTGCAAGCGCTCCAGCTTGGTGGGGAGGGGAAGGGGCGATTATGAAAAGAGCAGGAGAGAGCAGGGAAGGAAAAAAGGGCCCCACCCATCACGAGGCCAGAAAAAACTGGTGGAAAGTTCTCTAGACCCGCCAGCTTGTAAAAAGTTCCTTTTCTTTCCAAATTATGAACATTTTTTAACAAGGGAGGAGGGGACCCAGGGCAGAGAGAGATCCAGGACTTCATTAGGACCATATCCATTGTGACCATGTACTGCAGCGACTGGTCACTGAAGAGTCTACATCTGCTTATATTCCAATGTGTTCTACCCAAAGTTAGGCTACCCCCCCACCACACACACACACAGTGCCTATCCACGGATGCTGCCCATGCTGTTACAGAGTAGCATAGGATAGGTGCCAGCAAGGGAGCACATGTGCAGAAACAGAGATGGGGCAGGCGGATATAGCCCTATTCCTGAGGGAAAGAAGCCCCCCTCCCCCGCCTGAGGTGCCAGCCTCAGCAACAGAAACAGGCCTTAGAGTTGCAGGGAAATACACCAACCACAGCTCCCAGCTCCCGAGGCCCTGCCCAGCTCCTCAGTCTACACTCCAACCGGAGGGCAGCCAGACTGACGCACTCTCATCACTGCCCATACTGAAACCGACTGGCCAGCAAGTGTGTGTGTGTAGCCCAAGGCTGTCCCTAGTCATACAGACAGGGATGCTTAGCTCCTACTGAGGAGCCATCTGAGCACAGCCAGGCCTGCTCAACACTTTGGCTGGCTCCTTCCTGGGGGTCTCCCTTCTCAGGACAGTTGGACCCACCCATAGGGAAGATGGCAACTGTGAGAGGGAGAAGGGACTTTGAGAAACCACCAAGAGTCAAGCTGGGGCCTCAGGCAGGGTGGGGGAGGAGCCGACCACTGAGCCAGGATCCTTGCTCAGGAAACACGCAAAGAATGCAGTTGGCAGCTGGCCAGTGGGCCAGGACCACAAAGAGGCCTTTGTTTTAGGAGGTGTCCAGGGAGTGGATGGACCAAACAGCAGAGGTGGGGGCAGCACCCTTTTGGGGGAGTAGAGAGGGATCAACCCCTACACTGTGTCCACACTACCTCTTCTAATACACACACACACACACACACACAGAGAAATAGAGAGAGAGAGAGAGAGAGAGAGAGAGAGAGAGAGAGAGAGATCAGGCCCTGGCAGTGGTAGGTTGGTAGGTTCCTGCTGGGCCCAGGCTCCCTGTTTCTCAGCTCCCCATTTCCCTGGGCTGGTGGCTGTCTGACCTCCAAGGTGGATTGCCTGGGCACCAGCATCATCCTGTTCCCTTTAGTGGAAGGGGCAGGAAGGCTGTGGGTCAAGTTCTCCTTCCTTCACCCCCTGCTCTGCAATTCTAGGGTTTCTCTGCCCCTTCTTGGTATCTGGAAAAGTTTGGGAAATTTATTAAAAAAAAAAAAATTCTGGAGAGTTTATCTATTGCTTTCTACCCTGACAGGGAGCCAGAGCCAGAAAGAAGGAAGAGAAGAGCAAAGTGGAGCGGGTGTGGGGAGTGGGGAGTAGTGACAGAGAGCAAGATCAGAAGAGAGGCGCAGCCCTCGGAAGGAGTGGAAATGCAAGGGTGCCCAGAGCCAGCCTGACTCCCATCTGAGTTTCTTGAGAGAACCAGAAAGACCCCCAACACAAGCTCACCCAGTAAGTACACCAGGCCCACTCAGCTCTCTCCTGTCGTCCTGTTCCATACCTGCCCTGGCACCCCACACCCATACCCACACCCCACACCCACGCCCCACACCCCACACCCACACCCCACACCCACGCCTGTGCTCTTTCCCAGCAACCTGAGCTTCAGAGCCATGGAGGAAAGAACGACTTAAGGACTAGAGGCTAAAGTCAGGATGAGGCAGGGGGACCACAACACAAGGCTCTCCACTTCCTTTAAGGGAGTGTGTGATGTCTTTGCAGGAGAAGCACAGGGGACTCCCTCTGGTGAGTGTGTGAGTGGAAACAGGACTGTCCACTAAGCCCTAAGCAGGAGCAACCTAGGCTGGTCCAGCAGGGTCCAAAACAACTCCTGGGGTGGGGGACAGGGTCTGCACTTCAATAGTCCCTTGCCAGTGTTCTGGGAGAAGCCTCCAACCAAAAGTTAAGTAGAAGGGAGAAGGGAGAGAATGAAAACACGAGCCAGTCGGCCAGGCAAAGGCAGCAGGCTACTGACTCGGTAGGGATCAACCCAGATGCTACCTGGATGGCTGTAGGCCCTTAGTTTCAAATCCTGTCTGCAGAGAGAAGAGTGAAGGAAAGAGACAGAAAGGAAGCTGTAGCCGGCCCAGGGTTGGAAAGCCACCGCACAGGGTTGGAGAGGGGACTGTCCTGGAGAGTGAGGAGAGAAAGCCTAAGAACACAGAAGGAGCTGAGGGAGTAAACAACCGGGGTGGGGGTGGGGGACGCTAAGCAAGTCCCTGTGTGTCCTGCAGCTCCCAGAGCCGCCCTGCCCCCTCCAGGCACCTGCTAAGGCTGCAGCAACGGGTTGTGTTTCTTTAACCCCTGGGGCCTGTTGACACAGATTAGTATCGCTGGTCAGGGGTCAATAGGGAAGGCTCTTGAGGTCAAGACCTGAACAACTGGAGTTGTAATGAGCCACGTGGGGAAGAGGCCCAGGGAGAACAGAGAGGAGGGCAGAGGGGGTGGAGAGGAGGAGGGGCTCTCGGCAAGCCTTGCTGCTGTTGGCTCTTTGAACCTGCTGGGCTTGGGAAAAAGAAGTGTGTGTGTGTGTGTGTGTGTGTGTGTGTGTGTGTGTGTGAGAGAGAGAGAGAGAGAGAGAGAGAGAGAGGGGTAGAGAGGTGTGTGTGGTGTGGAGGTGTGGTATGGTGTGGGGTGTGGGGGGATATAGAGGTGAGGTGGGGGGATGTGGGGGTGGTGTGTGTATGTGTATGGGGAGGTGTGGTATAGTGTGTGTGTGTATGCGCGCGCATGCGTGTGCACGCATACGTGTCTGGCTGACCTAAGCTGGGATCCCAGTTAGGCAGGGCCAGGGAAGATCCATGGGACAGGAGTAAAGGTACCCACTTGGGATTAAACATCCCCTTCTGGGCCAGACAACACTCCTTGCTTTTCTATCCCCACCTCTGTGAGCTCCTAGACACTCCTGTTCCTCCCTGGGCCTGCAGTGAGGTGGCACTGGGCCCACCTCAGGCCATCTGGCAGAGACTAAGCTAAGTGGTTCACTTGTGACCAGCTGCCTCTAAAGGGAGCTAGTGCAGGGCAGGACAGTGTCCCTAACCCCATAGGATGGCTTCAGCCATAGGATCACAGCACAGTACTCAAACAGCAGGCCAGCTGCTCCTATGCTCCTAAAGGTGTGAGAAAAAGGGCAGCCTCCACCTGTCCACCAGTTATCAAAGCCAGGCAGCCCTGAAGGCAGGTGCTCCGGGGCTGCCTCCTCTCTGCCTCATCTGTCCTCAGGCTGCTCAGCTCCTTTGTGGGAGGAGGAGAGAGGGGGGAGAGAGAGAGAGAGAGACAGAGAGAGAGACAGAGAGAGACAGAGAGACAGAGAGAGTCAGTCAGAGTCTAGAATAGCAGGTCATCCATTTAGGACTCAGCATCACTCTGAGCTCCAGAGGTCCTGTCTTGTTCACCACCTTTAGTTGCTCCATCAGGCCACACAGGTGCTGACACCCAGAGGTCCAGTGCATATCCCAAGACACACTGCAATCCTATATTCATTTGCATGTCTTCAGGGTACAGGCATCAGTAAGCTGAGTGGCACACACACTCAGAAAATCTTGTGTGCCACGTTACACATATGTGTGTGCTTGTTAAGTGCCCACTACCTGCTAGGTGCTGGGTGGGAGCAGAAACGCTGGCTAATTCAAAGACCCTGAGCTGGAAGCCAGGCACATTGTGGAGGCAGGGAGACTACACACTGGAGGATGGAAAGTGAGGGTGGGTGACAGCTGGGCTGGGGTACAGGAGACAGAGACTCCCACACATAAAGCCCAAGCAGAGAGAGCATGGATGGGAGTCCAGAGGTCAGCCTGCACTTTGAGCTTGTGGCTTGCAGGCAGCTACTGATGTTGGCACACATGGCATGGGTTAGGTAGAGGTATCGAGGGACACAGCAATGGAAATGTTGTCATGGACCCAACCTGAGGACCCTGGGTACATGGATGGGAAGACTGTGGGACTGGCTGCCCGTTAAACACAGCTGTGCATCTGTAGGAGGCAGCAGCTCCCCTCCCAGACGCTAGAGAATAGAAATGGATATCCACCCGGACATGTGGATACAAATGCTACCACAGAATTGTTTACAACTACCAAAAAGGGGAAACATGCCAGGCATAGTAGCACACACCTTCAATTCCAGCACACACAGTAAAAGGCAGGTGGATCCCTGTGAAACCAAGGCCATCTAGCAAGTTCCAGGACAGCCAGGAGTATAATATAGCCAGGAGCCATAGTGAGACCCTTATGAGACAGGGGACAGGGGAAGACCGCATCATCAAAACATGGCATGTCCATACTATGAAATATTATTCACCCTTCAGAGGAATAAGCCTGTGAATAATACAGGCTATAATACAGTAACAGTAAGGAATAATACAGGCTACAACATACAGCATGGAGGAAATTTGAAAATAATTACACTCCACCCACCAAGACCACGTATTATATGCTTGCATTTATATAAAATGTCCAGAGTGGGCAGATCCATAGAGAAGACAGAGAATCCTGGTTATCAGGGGCTGGGAGAGATGGAGAAAGAAGACTAACCACTTACAGATGTGGGGTTTCTTCCTGGAATGATGGAATTGTTCTAGAATTAGATCGTGGCACTGACTGCACAGCATGGTGGATCTACTAAATGTCATACAATTTTAACTTTAAAATGCAGTTGCAGGCCAGGGAGATGGCTCAGAGAGTCAGGTGCTGCACAAGTTTAAAGACGTGGCTGTGAGCCCTGGAACCCACTAAAGGTGGAAGTTCAAAACCAACTCCAGGAAGTTGTCCTCTGACCTACGCACTCGCGCAGGTGCACACACACACATGTGGACATACACACTGTACTCTCTCACACAACAACAATAAAGGGTTTTGGAGTTTTTGGTTTTTTTGTTTTTAGTTTGGTGGGGTTTTTTGTTTTTGTTTTTGTTTTTGAGACAGGGTTTCTCTGTATAGCCCTGGCTGCCCTGGAACTTAGTCTGTAGACCAGGCTGGCCTCAAACTCACAGAAATCCTTCTGCCTCTGCTTCCTGAGTGCTGGGATCAAGGTCGTGTACCACCACCTACAGGCTAATAAAAGGTTTGTAAGATAAAGTACAATTGCTTCTCAGCTTCCAGTGGGTTAGTCTCTACTGACAGACACCATAGATTGAAAGCATTGTTAGTTGAGAATTATTTAATGTGCCAAACATCAGTTCTCAGTATAACCTGTACTTGCGTCAGGAATGGGACTGCACTAGGGAAATGAGGCAAAAGGTCAGGAGTTCAAGGTCAGCCTAAGCCATATGTGACCCTGTCTAACAAAACAAACAAACAAACCCCAAGTACTCAGGACAATCACGTGAGCCTGCAGAAGGGTAAGTGTTCTGACACAAGGCCTATTTTATAATAAAATACTGGATGCTTTGTGTAGTGTCTTGGATATAATACTGAAAAGCAGAGGAACCGTGTGAAGGCAGGGAAGACAGCTCAGAGGCTAAAGGTGCCAGCTGCCGAGCCTAGTGACCCACGCTCAATCCCCAGGATCCACGTGGCGGAGGTCTAGGACTGACTCGTGCAAGCTGTCCCCTACCCTCCAGATGCGTGCCGGGCTGCACATGTGCCCCTCTCCCCTCAAATAAATAAATGGAGTAATAACACTAAAGAATGGCTATGAGTACGCTTTCCAACCATTGCAAAGTCAAAAATTCCTGAGTCAAACAAATCATTATAAGCCCGAGACCATTGGTAGTGCGTTTTATAATGTGAGTTGCGGCATAATAAAACACCAATCTGGAAATGAGAAGCAGAATTCTGACAGTTTGATAGTAGGTTCAGGAGAGAGGGCGTCTCATATGCTAGGCTGGGTGGGAGCAGCCTCACAAGACACAGACCCAGAGAGAAAGGGAAGCCAGGTGTCCAGGGAAATGACTCGCAGGGGTGGGGAATCAATAACAATGAGGATGTCTGTCTGTAGCTTGGAAGTAGAGTTAGGAGTAATCAGATATTGGGAATAATCAATGGTCAGTGGCAGGCTTCGTGGGGGCAGGTTCCAGAGCTGCTGCTAGCTGGTCGGTCATCTTGTACACAGGCCTATAACAAGGCCCACCCAGCTTCCAGGCAAAACACAGTGTCTGCTTCAGAAGCTTACCACAGGCTTATCTGGGATGGGGCTCCATTTTTGCCAAGCTCAGGGACAAGCCTGCCACAGAAAGCTAACATACGACACACAAGGGTCTCTCCTCATGGCCTCCTATCCCTAGCTTCCACACTATCCGTCCTGTGCAGTAACCTTGCCCACAGCGCTGGGCCCTGTGGCACATGGCACCACTCAATGGTTTCTGGCACCAGGGAGGAATTTATTTCCTGGACAAAGCAGCCAAAATCGTTCCGCACCTTTGTTCGTGAGCGCAGTGTAGTTGGAGCCGACATTTTCTAATGGGGCCAGAGAAGAGCTCCTCAAAATGGATTCAGGGAGGTGTCGGCTGTGGAACAGTTTCCAGACAGAGCATTCCGCGGTCTGGAAAGCTAATGGTGGAGAAAACGGATGTGGCCAAGCTTATAAAATCAAATCGTCCGGGGTTCCACAGAGAATGCTGTAAGCCAACCCCAGGAAAGGTAAGCTGCCTGAAGCTTAAAGGGGGCCCACAGAAGGCAAGAGAGGTTTCCCTTTAAAACAAGGGCAGAATAGAGCCTTCTAGAGAGAGGCCCAGCACAGGGAGAAGTGGGCTCCCCCAATCTTAGGCCCAGTCACTCAGGACTGGGCAGGAGGAACCTCTCCAACACTGATCTTCAAGATGCTGAGAGGCAGGACAGTTGGATGTTGAAGTCCGGTGCCAGCAAGAATAGCCCCGCCGTCCTGTCTCAGCTCTGACAAACAGCCAGCCCAGAGTCCTTTACATATCATGGGCTGTGATTCACATTACATCTCCTGCTCCCAGAAAATACATGCCCTGCCTTTCTCCCTTCCTCATCCCTCCTTGTCGGCTCCTGACACATGTGTGGAGACATGCAGACACAAAAAGACCCTGTGTGCACAGGGCCCCATGTGGAACCACCACTTCAAGCCTATTTACAGACATTTCACCAAACAAAATGTCAACTCCCAATGTTTGACAGGGAGCCCCTCCTCTCTTGTCAGGAGCGAGCCCTCCTAAAGGGGGTCCCCAGTGATGAGCAGCAGAAACCCCAGGCAGGGGAAGGGGAAGAAAAGGAACACATCTGAGGGTGAGGTAAGAGAAGGTAAAATTATAAGGTTGGAGCTGTCAAGGAAAAAATAGAGGTGGGGGAATGCAAAGCAACTCCACTATTAGGGACTCGCTGTGAAATGCAGCGCTCACAACAGCTGAAATCCAGTGCTTTGTCTGCAGAAAACATGAGACATTGTGGCCCAAAGGCAGGCAGGGAGGGCAAGAAGCTCCCGTACACAGCAAGCAAGCAATGTACACACCCTAAAATACAGGGCCAGGCTCTTACACCCGCATCACTGTACCCCCTTAAACCACATCCTGGGTCCTCTCCCGGGGGGCATGCAGCAGGGGTCAGAAGGTGGAGTCAAAGGGGAGAAGGGTGCCCATGGGGTCATGGGGTGCCATGTTCATCAAAACAGAGAAGAGGAGGGGAAGCCTCAGAGCCTATTCAGGAAGAGGCACACTGAATTAGTAGCTGGCCTCCACTGCATGGAGGCTGGCCCAGTTAACAGAAGACAGAAAGGCCAAGTGTGGCCAGTGTCCTTTCAGAATGGGCAGTGGAAGGTGCCACCCTTTCTCGCTCAGAAGCATCTATAAGGCTCTATGTCCCTCAGTCCAAGCTCCTCACAGGCAGTAAGGACTCTGGCAAGGTGTGCTGGTACAAGCGTATAGCCCCAGCACTTAAGAGAGGCTACAGAAGGGTTGCAGGCTCTATCTAGGCTAGCCTAAGCTACATAGTACAGCTCTGTCTCAAAACCAGAAACTACCATCCCAGATGGCTAGATGAACAGCCTCATCCTTAGGTGTAGCTTTTGCCACTGCAGGAGGCAAGAGTCTGACAGCAAAAGGAGAGTTAGTCCATGGCCTGAGGCCCCATGACATAGCTGGGAGTCAGCACAAGGGAGCTGTCACCTAGGTGTATAGTTGCCACTGCTGTCCCAACCTCATGTCCCCACGCTTGGAAGTACAGGAGCATCTCCAGCCGGAGAGGCCCCAGGGTGCTCCTCAGTTTCGCCTGCCCTAGCTACTCTTCTCTGCTCAGGAATCCTCAACTTTGACACTTCAGACACTGAGCCCAGAGAGTGTCTGCTGTGACGGTTGTTGTGGTACTGTGTGGCCTCTGTTGGGCACTGGTAGCATCTCCCACAAAACACAGCCAAGCACCACTGGGGGCAGAAAAGTTGCCACTGAAAAGGCCTGCACTATAAAGATGGCCCGGCATCCTTTCCCTCAGAAGTGGCTCACTCACACAGCTCTGAGACCCAGGCTGAGCATGGAACAGCCCCTTCTGTGTTTCCCTTCAAATGAGCTGCAGTGGTTGCTAAGGGGCACCATCAGAATCCCCCACCCACACTTCATACACAAGGAATACCTCAGAGTGGCAGTGTCTATGCTTGAGAGGCCCCTCTAGTATCAGACAGCCCACGGCATGGAGTCTGCTGAACTCGGAAGTCAGGGCCTGAGCTGCTCAGAGGTGTCTGCTATCTGGGAGCCTTGCCTGCTGTCTGCCACCCTCAGTCATGACTTGCACAAGTTCCATGGCTCCCCTGTCCTGGGCCTGACTATCCCTGGGTCTCTCAGCCCCACAGAAGGGCTGCTGGGGCTGCACCATTCCAAACACAAGCTTTTAATAGCAGCTTCCTGTGGGGCTGGCTCTGCCACCCCCACCCTGCGTACTTGCTCAGCCCTACTTCTGACTTGGAGACACAGCGCCCTGTAATTACGGCAATTGTAATCTCCTTTACTAACAGGTAGATTAATAGCGAGGCAGGTTCACAAAGAGCCCCAAAAGGGAACTGCTCAGCTGCTGAGTGGGTAGGAAGCGCATGACACTTCTCAGCAAACACACATCCCGACTCACAAGCTGTAGCCACTGAGCTGGAGGGGACACACCAGCTGTGTCCGTGCTCACTGGTAATGACAGATCACTACACTCTCTTTTGGGTTTCCAAGTCATCACAGATTAACATGAATTTAAACCCCCTAATCTGAGAAATGTGTCAGGATATGATTTCACTGACACACACACACACACACGCATGCACACAGACACCTACCTCCTGACATACATGCAAGCAGACACCCACAAGTCAGTGCATACTGAACACCTGTAGAAAGAGCAGACCGAGCTTCAGATCCACACTTACTGGACCACCATAGCATAGGCGCTTGAGGCATGGATGGTACTGCACTGCCTTGCTGAGGAGAGGGGAGAAAGCACCTGCTCCCTCCTTCTGTCCCACATATGCAGCCTCTCCCATTGTTGTACATCACAAGCTTTCTGCCAGGCCTCTGTGGCCTTCTACCCCCCCAGGGCCTGAACAAGACGAGATGAAACATCACACAGGAGTCAGAGGGTGGGACAACAGGTACCCCAAGATATTTCAGCTCCCTTTGGCTAAACAAGAGGTGGTACCCAGGGCTGATTTAGAGGTGTGTGTACACAGAGAAACGTGTGAGCACATGCGCGTACACACACACACACACACACACACACAAACACACACACACGGACACCGACAGTCGGACAGATAGACAGACGGACAGATGAACAGGCAGACATGGAGACACAAAGGGGCTATGTATCCTAGACTATATGACCCTGGGAGTTTTTATCCTGAGTGTAGAGTGAGAGTATCAATGTCTGGGGGTTTAGTCAAAGTCCCAAGTCCGAGGTGGGTGCAATGTCACATGCGTATAGTCCTGCCACTCAGGCAGATCTGGGGCCAGCCTGGGAGAACATAGCAGGAACCTTATGCCTGCAACCCTAACAGAAAGCATTAGCAGGAGGATGACCACAAGTTTCAGGCCAGCCTGGTCCACATACTGATTTCTAGTCCAATCATGAATATAAAGCAGAACCCTGTTTCAAGAAGAGGGAAAAACCTATCTGAAATCTAGAGTAAAGGTTTCCTTTCTCCTAACTGCATCTCTGGGCCGCATGGACTGTACCAGGTAGCCCAGAATCAGCAGGAATTTCCTCAGGAGATCTAGAGCATGTGCTGTGTGTACCTCAGCAATGGCCCTGGGGTGTGCTGCCATTAAGACTCCATGGCCAGCAGCTGCTCACCATCAGGCAATGGTAAGAGCCACTTTGCAGCCCTTGGACCAGAAGCTGGGACTGTCCAAAGAGGGATGCTGCTGCAGAGGCCTAAAACAGGGTACCATAGACTCCTGTAAAAGCACAGCTGGAGAATAGGAGAGGATGGGCTGATGTGGAAGTCATAGTTACAGAGGGCAGTGGAGCGTGTCCAGAAGCAGATGTGAGACCTGAGGTAGAGAGTAAAAGGGATACACACACCTGTGAGAAGATGTGAGGGCAGGATCATAAAGCCCACCCTGAGGTGACACGCACGAGACTCAAAGCAATGTACTCTGGGGACAGCCAGAATGTAGTGAGGTAAAGAGGGTCCGATGCTTTTAGTGTCAGATCACCGACAGCGGCGTTAAGTACTAAAGCAGAACAGTCCGCAGACTGTCTGCACAACCCAACTAGAACTTCAGCCCCTAGAAAGGTCCGTAAACAGCCGTGACCATGACGTGATCCTGGTTGAATTTACAATTGGGGTGAGGCTCATCGATTTGTACATTATGGAATTTTATGCCCCCGCTTAGAAGCATGCCTTTAAAAATATACCTGACATTTACAATTGTAAATGTTTTTACCTATGATACAGCTATCATGCGGAAATCAGACAACTTTCAGAAGCCTCCTCCCTTTACTACTGGGTCCTATCACCATGAGATCAGGGTGCTAAACCCAAGTGTCAGGTTTATACAGCAGGAGCTCTTATCCACGGTGTTACCTCATTAGACCCTCATTCATTCATTCATTCATTCATTCACTCATTCATTTATATTTAAGACAGGATCTTACATAGTTCAAGCTGACCTGGGGCTTGACATGTATTCTACAGTCCTGCCCTCCTTGTGAGCATCACTGTACCTGCTTTTTATGGAATGCGAGGGAAAGAACTCAGGGGTTCATGTATGCTAGGCAAATAATCTACCATGAACCATGTCATCAGCCCTAAAAAGCACAGTTTACCTTTCCTTTTTAGTAAAAATTGTCTTGATACATATATACATAAACATACACACACACTAGGCTGGCCCTGAACTCAAAAATTTCATGCCACAGCCTCCCAAGTGCTAAGATTAGAGATATGCCCTACCATACATCGTCATGTTTTAAATTTTATTATTTCAATTATATATAAAATAAACATGCTGCACAAAGTAGCACACACTTGTAACCTCAACACTCAGGAGGTGAAGGCCAGAGGTTATTCTTAATTTCGTAGTATTATTTAATTTAGCATTAGGATGGTATTTAAGTTTTATTAATGTGTATTGATGCCATATCTGCATATATGTCTGTGTACCTCATGAGTGCCTGAGAAGGTTGCCAGATACCCCTCTGACTGGAGTTATAAACAGTTATAAGCAACCATGTTGGTGGTGGGAATAGGTGCTGGGAATTGAACCAAGGTCTCTCAGCAAGGCAGCTGGTACTCTTAACTGGTAAGCTGCCTCTCTAGCCTCTCGTGGTTTTATTTATTTATTTACTTATTTTTGGTTTTGTTTTTTGAGACACAGTTTCTCTGTATAGCCCTGGCTGTCCTGGAACTCAGTCTGTAGACCAGGCTGGCCTCGAACTCAGAGATCCACCTGCCTCTGCCTCCCAAGTGCTGGGATTAAAGGCGTGTGCCACCACTGCCCGGCCATGTTTTTAATTTTTAGTGAATACCCTCAACACTTAAATGAAAAGGAAATTTCTTATCCCCAAGAGAAAAAGAGAAACAGACGTCATTAGAAATGTTCAGAGTCAAAGGCAAGGGAACTAACAAGAAAAGTGCGAAGCCACCCACATAGTGAGAGGAAATGCACAATGATGTTAAAATCAAAGGCAGTATCTAAACTGGCCACAGCAGCAAATAACTTTAATCCCAGAACTTGGGAGACAGAAGCATGGGATCTCTGTGAGTTCGAGGCCAGTCAGGGCTACACAGTGTGGAGACTAGAGTAAGTCTTGGGTGTACACGTGTTACTGACATGAGCATGACCTTGGCAAGGACCCCAATGCCTTCCCCAAGTGATGATATAATCGAGGGTGAAGCCTTCCTCAGGTTAGAGTCCCAGTGTGAATGTTGACATGTACAGAAAATGTCTACCATAGCTTTCTCCCTCCAGTGCTGACTGCTCCCCTGCAGAGTCTGTTCTTACTGAGATTAGCTAAACCAGGCTCCTGGTTCAGCCACACGAAGTAAATCTACCTCTCCATTCAACTGGATAATAAGCACACAGAGCTGGGGGTGGGGCTGGGGTTGTGGTCTTTCCATCAGAGAGTACAGTCCACCCAATTCCAGCTTTTTGTCTGTGTGTCTGTCTGTTCTTTCTTTACTGCCTTTTTCCTTCATTCTTTCGCCTCCCTAGGTAGGTGAGTCCCTGGGCCCTTCCAAGGATGAGAGAGCATAGTGAGACTCTGACTCTAGACCAAGACAAACAAACAAACAAAAACAAGCAAAAAAACCCCAAATTGAAAGGTATCATCAAAATAATTTTAAATAAAAAATTTAAAATATATATATAAAGAGTGGTAGAAAATACAATAAAAGATGAACTTAAATGGAGACCTGTAACAAGTTTCCGTTTCTCTTCTAACTTTATGCTTATTTTATACATACTGTACATATGTATTGTATGTACATACATAAAATCTTTGTCACTTTGTTTGTTTGAGAAAGGGTCTCACTATGTAGCTGAATGTCTTGGAACTCTCCCTGTAGACCATGCTGGCCTTGAATTCACAGAGAACCTCCTGCCTCTGCGTCCCTAGTGCTGAGATTAAAGGTGTGTATCACTACTGTCTGGCTTCAGAAAAATACTTTTAAAAACAGGCCCACACTTACAGTCCCAGCGCTTCAAAGCAGAGAACTGCCACAAGTTCTAAGTCAGCCTGGGCTAGAGTTGGAGCCAACATCAAGCTCCGTCACCCTCAAAAAAAAAAAAAAGAAAAAAAGTCTTTCTTAAGAAAGAAGAAGCTGGAGAGATGGCTCTGGGTGCAGAGCACTGGCTATTCTTGTACAAGATCCACGTTCAGTTCTCAGCACCCACATAACAGCTCACACCTGTACCTCAAGTTCCAGGGGGATCTGACACCTTCATCTGTCCTCTGTGGGTAGCAGGCACAACATACATAGTAGAAAACTAATACATATGAAATAAAATAATGTAAAAATTATTTACATTTTAAGAAATGAAAGATGACAGACAGACAGATGACAGATGGATGACTGAAGTAAGCAGATGAGAAGCAGTGGGCCTGTGGCATTCTCTAGGACTCCCAGGCAAATCCTTGGACCTGCAGAGGTAGCCAAGCTTGCCTGAGGCCTACTGAACTTTTTTTCTGTTCTCTGAGAGACTCCATCCCTAATGACAAAGAGAAAAGCACCCTGCAATCCCAGTCACAGAGGGAGGGCCATGCCTCAGCATCCAGAGGGCCCCTGCTCCCTTTCCACCGAGCAAGAGATACTTTACAAGGAAAATCAGGTCTCTAAAGTCAAGAATGAACACATGAGGCTGAGGAAGACAGTTCAGGACCAGGCAAAAAGGAAAGAAATGTCCCCTGGAGAATCGTAAAGCCAAAAAAAAAACCAGGGAGACTTAAGGTCTGGGCAAGGGAGGGACAGCAGGGTCACTTGTGGGGTTGACTTGAAGAAGTGACTGTGTATGAGTGTACCAAGCGAGCGTGTGAGACACAACCTTCCTCCCCGCTCCTCACATTCCTTCCATAATTAATAACAAATCCAGAGCAGGGAGCATATGTCCCAGCTAAGAGACAAGTCATCTTTGACCAGGGAGGTCCTGGCTTAGAAGGATTCCTAGGAAAAAGGGCAGGAAGACAGGTCTCCAGCCTGCTGCAGGAGGAGCCTGAAGGACTGCTGCACGGCAGGGGCCAGGAGGCCAGGAGGGGACACTGAGCAGAAAGGACTAGTCCTTGCTAATTCTAAAACAGATCTGGCATAGGGGTGAGACTGTCAGGGGAGGTCCCAAGGGCTGAATCTAGAGAGAGGGGGGCTGGAGACTATGTCTGTTCTATGGTTAGAAAGTATCTACCTGCAAAGATAGTATTTTGTGGTGGCAGGATGGCCTAGGTGAGGATGGAGAAGGAAGGGCCAGAGTACACACATGAAGCAACAGCACCCAGAACAGTGTAGAAGGGGCCAAGAGGAGTGCTGGTTCCCTCCGTTGTTCTGACATCTCATTCATATAAACAGCAAAGAGATGTATTTTGAGAGACCGGCTGTCTTTCACCACATAATCCCACAGCGTCTCAATCCGCTGCTTTTAGTGCTCCACATGGCTCTGATTGGATCCTCCCTGTGGCTCCTCCTTTCCAGGCAGTGTTCCTGCTGTCCCCATACCTTTACTGCCCTTGATTCTCAGCCTTTCTCCTAATTTTTATGCCACTGAAGGCCTTCGTGTTGCTGACTCAAGTACAGGTTGTCAGTTGTCCCCAGATGAAGGTGAGGCAGTATGCAAAAAAAAAAAAAAAAAAACAAAAACAACAAAAAAAAACCAAGAAGCCTATACTGTTACGTGCAGAGAGTCACTTGAGAGGAAAATAACCCAAGGCCCAGTCCGACTTGCAAAGCTGGGTCTCTCTCCGTGGACTGCCACATCTGCCACAAACTCTCTAATGGCACCAATCTCCTGGCAAGACACAGAAAATCGGCCTGGCCACCTTGGGAGCACCTGGCTCTCCCAGGTCAAGTGTGCTGAAGAGGACCAGGCAGGCCTTCTGTCTACAGGGAACACGCTCAGCCTCACCAGGGCAGCGCAGGCAGAGCACTCTGTTGAAGAGGAACACAATTCAAGGGTTCTTGCCAAGTCAGGCTGGCATGTGAGTAATTATATTAATGAATCTCTGAGTTATAAAATCTAATATTAGCTGGTGGCTTTGGTACCATCACCCTCAGTTACTGTCCCACATGGCTACAAACACTTCTGGGCAGCGCATGGCTTGAACAGACAGAGTACGCATGAACACATGCAAGCAGAGAGAGCAGCAAATGTGTGTGTGGTGTTTAATTTAAAAGAAATTCATGTATTTGAAACTATGCCCAGAGATCTGTGTGCAAGGCCTACTTTATAAGCCACAGAACCATAAATGAGTGAGAGAAAGCTGGCCCATCCTCAGGGTAGGGGCAGCTCCCGTGGCCTTGTATCTCTGGCTGGCAATACACGGAGGATTATTGCCCTAAGGAGCAGGAGCTTTTGTGTCAAGGCCAGCGCAGCCCCCATAGAGCTGCCTTTGGCCCTGCAGGTGGGGGCCCAGCACATCTACCCTAAACCCTGCCTCTCCTGTGAACGCTCATTAGCTGCCTCCATCCCAGATGCAAACTCCAAAGTCAGGTTTCACACACACAGCTAAACTTGCCACCCAGCAGGGCTCATACTCTGAGCAGTAGACCAGGGTACCACCACCATCCTGGTCATTATCTGTGGGTTCCAGCTAAGGCCATCCGGAAACCACAATCTAACTGGCTATGCTATGCATGTGGTCGGAGGCAGAGGGCGCCAAGTCAACTGTAACCAGGTAGTGTGAGTGACAGACACTCTACCCAGGTAAAAAAGAAAGTGCCTGCTGTGCACTTGTGGTCGGGCTTCACACACAAATGACATCACATAGCTAGAACCCAGTTTCTGTAAACCTGCCACAGTAGGACTAGGATCCTCTATCTTCAGTTCGTCTGTTCCTTTAGTTGAAACCTCTTTGGGGACACTGTCCAGTCTTGGTCATAGGGTCTTGGAAAAAGTGGCTTTCACAGAAATGAGTTCTCCTTACACTGGGATTTGTATGCTGGAGGTGGGGTTCACAGCCCGACACCCATAAATAATAAAAGCATTGGAAACAACTTTAAGAAATTCACAAGTGGCTTGAGTAGCCCTGTCACCAGCCGAGACAATGGACATCTCGAAGAGAGCACACAGCAAGGCCAGCAAAAGCATTCCTTACTGAGGCAGTGATGCTACGTCTCCCAGCTGGTGACACATGTAGCCGCTGATTCTTTGTTCTTCTGGGATTGTCCTGTGCACTAGACTTTACCCAACGTGGGACAAACAAGTGTGCACATGGCTGGCAAGATAAGTGAGCAGGTGCTGGACAAGTAAGCCTGATGGTCCTGTGTCAATCCCCAGAACCCAGGACTGCACACATGTGGTGGCATGCACGCACACACTGTACGCCACGTTTATACAAAATAATAGTAAGTATTAATTTTTAAAAAGTATCTACCAACTGGTAGTGGTGGTGTACATCTTTAATCCTAGCACTTGGGAGGCAGAGCCAGAATCAGAGGCAGGCAGATCTCTGTAAGCTAAAGGCTAAAGGCTAGTCTGATCGACACAGCAAGTTCTAGGACAACCAGAGTTACACAGTGAGACCCTGCCTCCAGAAAAGAAAGGAAGGAAGGAAGGAAGGAAGGAAGGAAGGAAGGAAGGAAGGAAGGAAGGAAGGAAGGAAGGATAGATAGATAGATAGATAGATAGATAGATAGATAGATAGATAGATAGATCTACAATGGTTAGCAGCTGTCCCTAAAGGGGAAAAACAACTACTGGGTAAGACTGGTTAAGACTTGGTGCTCAAGCTACCTGGTTCCCAGGGACTGAGGAGTTTCCTGGGGCAGGAACACAACCAGGGAACTCCTGGCAAAGGGAGTTTGCCACATACACTGCCCCAAACTAACTTCGCTTTCCCTCTCCCCCCACAACATGAAATCCTTAGTGCAGGAATACAGGACTGGCTGTCATTCTGTCAGGAATATGTCCCCTACATCCATATTCCACCTCACAGCTTCCCCTGGGGACAGGATATTGTCCCATCTCCTCTTCCCCGTGCCATCTCTCCACCACTGCAACAATGCTCTCAGGCCTGTCAGATGGCTCACATGTTTCTGTTTCAGGCTGAGGCTGACCTAAACCCTCAGCTAGGGAACTGGCGCAGAGTTTGGGTCTGTCCATATGCAACTCCCCTCCCAGAGATGCTCCCCAAACCATGGAGACACAGAGATTGGACCACTCCATTCTGCTTTTCTCTCTGAAATTCGACTAAGGCTGACCTGCCTGCTGTGTACTCAGAGGGACCCCCCACACACACACACACAGACTCCCTGAAGAACAGATGAGAGGAGATAGAGCTTGCTGCCCTGTCACCAGATGGGTGGAACACCCACCCAGTGAACCCTACCCTGGTCAGTCACAGACTCAGCCCTCACCCCCACCTAAGCATTCTACTCATCTGCCACCTCCCTTTAAAGGCCTCTCCTCACTTGGTCCCCTGGGGAGCGGTCTTGTTACTAAGGAAACAATGATGTCATGTGGCTAGTGGGGATTAGGTCCCTCCTACCACCCCCAACTAGGTACCATGGCTGCTGACGTCACTGCTCAGAAATTTATAGCCCAGAGTGGGTATTTATAATATGGCTCTGGTGTGGCCACATATTCAGTGTGGGGCTGGTGGCTATTTATAGCCAAAGGATACACACTTATTATACCCCCTGTCTGTATTCTGGGCCACCTGTTATATAACTGCCATTATGCAATAATGCCCATTATATAATAATTATGCACTAATGGGGATATAATCTACAGGCATAATAAGGACACACTCCCCAAGGGCTGCTCTGGGCCAGCCGGCCTCCTGCAAGTTGCCTCTGGGGAATCTCTTGATCTCTTTCTGTGGCTCCACCCAATCCAGGAGAGTCACCAGGTGTCTTGTACTCGATTGTCTCTCCGTCTCTTAACAGGGGGCTTTCTCCCCTAGACTGGCAGACTCAGCTACAAAACCCTCTCTGGATTTCTTCCTAAGTCTTTTTGGTTTCTGATTTTCCCATCCTCGCTCCTGGCCCTGAGCGCGCCTCTAGCTCCCTACCGTCTCCTTGAAGCTTGAAACAACCACACGATGGAATAAACTCTAGTAACAACTGGTATCTCCGTGACTTCAAACCCTTTTAAGGTAGGAAGGCTCAAAGAAGCCAGGCCAGTTAGTGAGTGGTCTGTCCCATACTAGAGTGACTAGAGTGTCCTCACCCTCTAGGAAAGGCTTACGAAGCCAGATGTGGACATCTGGGTCCAGCCACACATAACTGAAGAGACCTCTTCCTCAGTCCCTTCAGTCAGGAGCAAGAGTCCAAATACAGGAGGCTGACTTACATGGTAATTGGGGCTACAATGGCTTAGGAATATATTCTCTCTCTCTCTCTCTCTCTCTCTCTCTCTCTCTCTCTCTCTCTCTCTCACACACACACACACACACACACACACACACAAGCAGTAGGATATGACCCACTCAGACACTAATACATGCCCTGCTGGTCACCTTTTTCTCCCAGGAAGGACAAGATGAAACTGTCACCTGGGGAAGGGCCAGAGACACCTGTGACAAGGGGGCACAGAGACAGAGTTGAGGAGTGAAAAGAGTTAAGGCCATAGTGGTCCCAATAGAGCCAATTTAATTAGCACAAATATGCCAACTGTTCTTAAATAAATAACTTTTAAATATAGATATCTGTATTTAAAAGTTACTTGATATACAAATTGATTTAAGCGCGCGCGCACACACACACACACACACACACACAAATTGCCATGGATCTGTGAAGTGAGCCTCCCGTAGACATGAGATGGTAGACTGAGAAGGCTGCCCCTCTCCATTGTTTAAATTCTCAGATATTCAATTTAAAAGGAGCCTCTCAAGGTCCTGCCATGGTAATTCTGGTCTGAACTCCACACTGTAGGATGACCTGCAGCTGCTCTCAGGGTCTTAGATGATTCTGGAAAGCTCACTGACTCACAGCTCGGGCCTGGCAATCTCCAGATCAGCGGACCCAACACACAGAGAGAATATGCGCAAGAAACAAGATGGCACCCTAAACCAAGACCCAGAGGCAGGCTTGTGATTCCCACGGGGATAAAACACAGATGGATCCCATGCCCCCATGACACTTCAACCCAAGGGTCCTGCTGTTCAGACATCTGAGAGGAGCAGAGGAGAAGAGTCAGGGCTCAGAGGTTCAGTCTCCATGGAGCAAAGGTGAATGAGGGTCCCAAACCTGAGACACAAGAGGTTAAGTACAGGTGGCATACCTTGAACCCCGTTTCTTCTATGACAGTAGCTCTTGGCTAGGGGTGATCCTGTCCTCAAACGGCACTAGAAAATATCTGGACACATTTTGGTGTCACACCTGGATGAGGGAGTTATAATGAGCAGTTGGTGGGGGGTGACGTCCAAGCCCAGAGAGGCTACTAATCACCCAATGGTGCCCAGGATTGGTCCCATGGCACAGAGTGATGGGGCTAGAGTGTCTGGGAAGCCCAGCAGTATGGGAGATAATACAAGGCGTAAGAGGTCAAGCCCTGTCTTAGCCTCAAAAGCAGACGGAAAGTTTGAGTGGCTTGCCAGCCTCTCACATATCCCAGCCCTTGGCATGTTAGCAGAGGTTTTATATACACAGCCCAAGACTCTTCAAATGGTATGAAAGCCATGACAGGTAAGGAATGGGTCAGTGGTGTAGCACATACCTAACACGGGCAAAGTCCTAGATTTCAGCCCCAGCACCACAAAGACGGTATAGAAAGAAAAGATGCGGAGATGACCGGCCTTGTAAGCAGTGGTTCTCAGCCTTCCTACCACTGTGATCCTTTAATGGTTCCTCATATTGCGGTGACCTTCATCCATAAAATTATTTTCGTTGCTACTTTGTAACTTTAACTTTGCTACTGTTATGAATCGTAATGTAAATATCTGATATGAAGGATGTCTGATATTTGGTCCCACCCCACCCTACAAAGGGGTTGTAACCACAGGTTGAGAACCACTGCAAAGGATCTCGTAAGAGGCAACGAATTGTCAACTATTATAAAACTTCTAGCAATCATCTGGTTAATTAGGATAATTACATTTATTTTTTATTTCCAACTATGACCTCAAGCAAACTCCCAGGAAAAGGGCGTGGCAGGGCAAGCAAATGTGGATCCCAAATCCTGTCTCCCTGGCCCTGCACCTGGATCTCCTGCACACTCCGCGACCCAAGGACAGTGAGTGATATCCTGAGCCCCAAGGAGGTGTGACAAGAGCTGTCCCAGCTGGGCCGGCCACTGCAAAAGGAAAAGTCCAAATAGCCTGGCCCCAGCTCCTGTCTATGCAGATCAGGAGCAGAGAACATTTCCAAAAGGAGAGTGGGGGAGGGTGGCCAAGGCTGAGAACAGTATTGGGGTCTGCTCTGTGTCTTCTCTGTATGCTTAGCAGCCTGAACCCCTTGAGGTGAGCTACAAGCGGGGTTCTGGCCCCTTCCCTTTTTTTTTTTTTTTTTTTTTTTGAGACAGGGTTTCTCTGTATAGCCCTGGCTGTCCTGGAACTCACTCTGTAGACCAGGCTGGCCTCGAACTCAGAAATCTGCCTGTCTCTGCCTCCCAAGTGCTGGGATTAAAGGTGTGCGCCACCACTGCCTGGCTCTGGCCCATTCTAGACAGCAGCAGGTACTACAGGGCTGGAACTGACTGCCATGAGGACTCATGAGACTCCATCAAGGCCAGTAATCTTGGTGACATTCAAGGAGTTTGGAGGCTCTCAGGCCAAGGTGACCTAGAACCTCTTCTTCCAAAAATTCACAGTGTGACCTAAGTCCCTTGACATCTCTTCCAGTTTCCTCTACAAAGTGATATAAAGTGACACCTGCCTGCCTGTGTCAGTCTACCTTAGAAAGCAGGAAGTCAGCCCTCTGCAGGATGAGAGGCTCAGTCAGCTGATGGAATGAGCTGACTCCTCCCTGTCTTTCAAGTGGCCTCAAGGTGTGGAGCAGGGAGGTCACCCCTCCCTGGCCCTGAGTCTAGGTCTGGTCTCTCTCGCTGAGATTCCTTTGTCGCATACACGCACCCAGCCAGGCCCGTGGATTTAAGACAGGTTGCTGGGAGAAACTGGGAAGAATCATGTGGAGTGCTAACTCCACTCTGGATCTCCAGTAGAAAGCTGGAATTAAAAGAGGGGACAATCCCATTCCTCTATCATTAGAGGACAAACAGTTTCTGGTAGACTGGGTACCAAATACCAACAAATGGAGGCCTACCCCCAGGATGGCAATGGCATGCTGTGTCACCACTAAGACATGGAGAACGGGGAAGGGCTGAATGTCCCTTACTGCCTGGCCATGGCAGCTGGTGAGGGTGGCCAACAGCCTGGGAAATAGGTATACAGAGGGCAACCTTCAAACACATGTGTTTTTCAAATCATCAGAGGGGACAGAAAACCAGGTATTAAGTATCTACAGAGATAAAATAAGAGACCCAGGCACCCTGAGAGAGAAAAGGGGACAGCCTGATCCAGCCAAACTACCCTACCCCAGCCCCTCTGCCTTCTGGGACCCTGTTCTAATGCCAACAACCCTTCGGCTCAAATAGGCTTAAAATGGCGACAGCGGCCTGTAGGGCCGGGCGTTTGTCGTGCAGTTTTCCGTGGTGCCCTCAGTGCCAAGAAAAACCTACCATCAGAAATGCCATCAGCTATATTTATCTATCTCTCAGCCCCCCAGCCTCCTCCTCCCGTCTGCCAAGCAGGCCCTACGCAGCCCCCCCCTCACCCAGTGGGCACACGTCCCTGTTGCTGATGGCTGTGACCACCTGCCCAAGCCTCAGTCTCCACCACTCCCTTCCAGAGCCCTGACAGTACGCAACACCATTCTTCCCGGTTGTGCTGGGGTACATGCACAAGGGTTTCAGGCATGCACATGGCAAGGGCTGACCTAAATGTCCCTTGTCAGCATCTGTGAACCAGGATGATCCTCCATTTTGTTTCTGCCTCAACTCTCTGCTAATAAGGGCCTCAGTGGGGCCATTCTGCCCTCAGCCCTATATAAGTAGCCTGGTCTCTAGATACCATTCTTGCCCAGAAAAGGTGAGCAATCACTAAGCAGACCTGCATTCCTCACTCCATTCCCTGGCATGGGGCAGGAAGGTCTCTGTCTGTATCTAAAGACACCAAAAACCCTTAAGCAAGAAATTCGTATTATAGAGGACTCATGCTCTCAGTCCAAAGATCCAAGAAGAAAGTGATAGAATCGGGGGCCACTCCAGTCCTCAGGGGACACAATGAACAGGGACAAGTCATTTACTGTTAGGTACTGGGACCTTTCATGACTCCAGACACAGGCTTCAACATGAGCCTTCCCATCTGTGGGCCTAGTCTCCGAGAAGAGCCTCTCAGTGGTCCACTGCGGGATGAATGCCCTGAGCCCTACACCTGCTCCCGTTGCTTCAGGCTCCCTCTGCCCAGCCACTGGTCCCTAACTCACACAGGAGTTCCAGGGAGCCAGCTCCCAGAATGAAACAACCCAAATAAAAATTTTGAAACCCAGGAGCTCTTTCTCTCCTGCCCCCCTCCCCCTCTGCTGGCAAATGAAAACAAACAAGAAATCAAAGAGGCCTTTTGTGCAAGCCCTGCGCTGACACGGCTGGAGCCTTTGAAAAGACTTCTGAATCGGACAGTGAAGGATAAAATAACCTAAGCGTGGCAGCTCCTTCGGGAGGAGGGCAGAAAGGGCTGGGAGGCAGCTACCTTCTCCAGGCAAAAGTGGGGACACTCACTGCCACAGAACACTGGTGGGGAGAGAGAATCTTACACTGGTCTCACTGCCTGTCTGTGCCCCATCTCTGCAACAAAGACCCTGACTTCCCTTCATGGCCACCATGAACTGAGCTGCCCCAAGGAAGCCCTGAGGGCCTTGCCTCTCACCAGCAAGAATTACTTCAGGTTCATGCCCACTGGGCATACTAGATAGAACTTTCTAGAAGCCATCACCTGGCCCTTGCCTGCTAGGCACATAAAGGATTTCCTTCTTCCCAGAGATTTGGGAGTCCTGCAACTATAGGCTAAGTGTGCGCTTCATAAAGGGCATTCTTCCGTTCTTTTTGGCAGTGCCAAAAAGTAAAACAATTCCTTGGGAAGTTCTTCTGGTGGCTTGCCCCCAACACTCCTGCTGCAGAACAGCCTGTTTCCTCTGGGCTGATGACGAGTACAGCTGGTTCCTATACCCATAATTATGGACTGGACCATCCAGCCAGCTTTGGCTCACGCATGGTCCGACGTCTGTAGCAGAAGCTCAGACAAAGCTGTTTCGTTTTCTCCCTCATGTTACAGCTCCAATTTGGTCAGCATGGAGAGCCCTCTACCATAGCCCCTGTGAACCACATGCAGTGGGCTTCCTGCCTGGCTGGGAAGACAGTACTGTGGACAAAGAGGACAGAAGCAGGAGCAGGTGGTCAAGGGGCTCCACACATAAGCCCAAGCCTGAAGTGGGGTCAGAGTAGTCTGCCCACAGCCAGGGTCCCCCAAGCATGGTGCTGCAGACCCTTCACATGGCAATGCCTCTGCTGTTGTCCTGTCACAGTTCTAAGAACTGTGCACAGGAGCCGGGCACAGTTTTGTTTTGCTCTGAGACCTGAGTGTTATGTAGCCAGAAGATGGCAAGTGTGCCAGGTCTCTGGCAGGGCTGGGGACACTGAGGAGGCCACTTTGGAGAGAGGGAGGGAAGGCAGGAAACTGCCACAGTGACATCATCCTGCTTCTACCTGGACAATCCCGGGACAACAGGTGAAGGAGGCAGAGAGGCATGTTGGGTTCAGTAAATCCGAACAGTAGTCACTGTGGCAGCTGCCATCTGCGGATAACCTAGGTATAAGTTGATTCAAGCCTGTGAGCTACATACCCTGAGCCAGAGGAAATAGACTTACAATCACCAAAACAACGGTGGCACTGACTATAGAAACATCTCGAGGGGACTTGACATTGCATCACAAAATAACCCATAGATCTTGCTAATGTCACTAACTGTTCCCAGACCCCACGGTCTCTGCCAAGCCTGATGGCGAGGCCTTAAGACACAGACAAGTAGATAAGGAAGGGTTGGTGTTCAGGGCAGATCTCAAAAGAGAGCGAGGCGTTGCCGGCCTTTCCCACGTGCACCAGACTTACCAGAAGGGCTGGGAACCCAGAATAGTTTTAGAGCATTAAGCAGGAACAAGTCATAGCCACTGCTAGTGAAGAAGTCCTTGCTCACTCAGGCCTCCCAGCTAGTGTGAACTGCTAAGCTCAATTCCTAGGAGGGACAGAATCAAACCGTAACACCTCATACTTGAACAATTTCACTAGGCAAAGCCTGAGTTACTAGCTCATCTCCTATGACAAATACAGCTGAGCCTGCCTGCCTCAGGGCCTGATAGTACACTGGACCATGGAGTACAGCCTGCAGTGGTCCCACACAGGAGGGCTGTCCCCCAACACAGTCGTGAAGACCAGGAGGAGGAGAATGATGACACGCAGTAAGCACCGGTACCAGACAGAGATGGGTCAACCATGAGGGCACGGGAACAATCTTACTCAGGTTCTGACTTAGATGAATTATAAACAAAAACAAGTTGATAGCTAGGGTAATGGGGATATAATGATATAAAAGACTGCTGAGCTATGTGCAGGAGAGCAAGCCTTTAATCCTAGCACCAGAGAGGCAGAGGCAGGGGGATCTCTGTGAGTCCAAGGCCAACCTGATTCCACAGTGAGAGTTCCAGGACAGCCAGAGGTAAACAGTGAGACCTGTCTCGAGAAAATAGAAACAAACAAACAAACAAAACAAAAAATAACAAAAACAAAACACATGTACACGCACACACACAAAAAAACTGACTTTTTGAAATCTCAGATGTGACAGTAGCATTTGGCTCAGCTTTTTAAGAGATGTACACAGAATCTTTATGAGGACAGGCTGTGGTGCTCAGTCCTAGTGGACAACAGGACATGTATGATTTAAGTCTGACCTAAGTCAAGAACTGTAGGTCCTGTGATGGGTGTAGGAGATGGGTGCCTACCACCAGGAAAGAATTTTTATAGTTCTGAATTTCATTTTCTTTGCTAGGACTGAAACCAAGGTTTGAGGCTGGTCTGTGAGGTCTGGTCTCCGGGACAGTTGGCATTGCTGCCAGGCCTACTTGGCCGCACCGCACTGCTGCTCCACGATACAGAGCCACCCTGCCCTCACTCCTGCTCTCCTCGCCACACTGCCTGCTCTGGGACACCATTTCTGGATGAAAAGTTGCCCCAAGGAAACAGACCTTCTCCTCTCCATGACAGGACTTCCTGCTTCCGCCCTGCCTCAGCTTCCCCTGATGAATGTGAACGGGTGCATGGTGACAGTCCTTTACAGCAGCAAAGTGGCTTTGTGGCAGCTTCTCAGAACAATTCTAGATGTCACCCGTATCTGTCCTCTCACTGTGCCATCTCTTGAATCTTCTGGGGCACAAGGGCCAACGAGGGTGTGGGTGACAGTCGTACCTAGACGCAAAGCCTGACACAGCTCCTGCCATCTCAAGCAGGATCATAAAATCTGGCACCATCCTCTCGGCCGCACCCAGCTCTTCAGTCCAGTTTCTATTTTAAAAGATTTGTTTGTTTCTTACGTGTATGGGTGTCTCTTGCCTGCCTATATGTCTGAGTACCATGTGCCTGCAGAGGTCAGAAGAATGGCTCAGAGCCTGTGGAACTGGAGTTATAGATGGTTGTGAAGCACTGCAGGTGCTACGAACAGAACCCAGGTCCCTTGGAAGAACAAGTGTTCTTAACCACAAGCTATTTCTCCAACCCCCAACCCTGGCCCTGGTTTCTTACACTGAAGCTCAGCTGGGTACCTCGGGTGGGATGATAACAGAGAAGGCAAGGCCACAGAGCCAACAGCAGTTTTATATCACACCAGAGCGGCCCAGTGAGGAGCAGGCAAGTGAGGCCTGTGTATAGTCCTAGCCTTGGCAACGCCTAAGTTTCCTCCAAAAAGGTACCCTGAAATTCCGGCCATTCCAGTAAGAAATCCTCAACATTCTTAGTTACTGTCTAAAGTCTGCACCTCAATTAACAAAGAATATGTCTTCAGTCATGTACCCAGTATTTGCTAAGGCTTGGTCGGCCTCAGCCTAGCCAGAAGTAGCCTTGGCAACATTCAGTGTACTATGAATTCACTCATATTTCTGGGCGAATGATCTCATTAGCTGGGGATAGGAAGCCTTGTGCTTTCCCTTGCCCCATCCACCTGCCAGATCGACACAGCCGGGAGGCTGGTTGGGAAACGGTCTCCTTCCTCATACACCATCCACTCAGCCCCACACTAGCAGTAGTCCAAAATGTGGCCTAGGAATGATTGGTCCTATCTTTAATTCCAGTAGTCAGATGCAGAGACAGGCAGATCTCTAATGAGTTCAAGACCAATCTGTTCTATATACAAAGTTCTAGGCTAGCCAGAGCTACATAGTGAGACCCTGTCAAAAATAAGTAAGTAAAGTGGCCTGAAATAAAAAGAGACCCACAAGACATGCAACTACCAGGGTGTGAGTGGCAGGGGCGGAGGGAAGAGAAGAAGAGGGGCTAGTCTAGGAGAAAGGGGAATGTTGACTTTTTCACTTGGTTCTTGGGTTCTAAGCTCAAGGAGTGGAAGGCTCAGACTCTCTGAACGAAGGAGTTGTCTTTTAGATACACTGGTATGCTCCTGTTCCAAGGAGCCCCCAGCATCCTCAATGCTGACAGACTCTCACCCTCCACAACCTGGCTTAATACACACACAAAGAATGAGGGATAACTTTTTCTCCCTTAGTTTCTCCCCACCCCACCCCTCAAAAAAAAGTTAAGAGAAAACCTAAGCTTCAGGTAAAGGTAAGGATATAGAAACTTGTCTTTTAAACAAGGGGTCACTTAAGGCCGAGTTCAGGCCTAGAAAGATCCATGCAGTAAGAGGGCCCATGGTAGTGTTCCCTGACTCCAACCAGTAACCAAAGCCATCTCTCAGACAGAGAGGGGATGAGCAAGAAGACAGACCTTGGATGTCATTTCTCTTCACGCCAACATTCACTGTTCTCTGTAAGAAAGACAGCACTCCTGGAAGCATCGTCCTAGCTGTGTGGCTGGGCCCTCTCACACCACTCCCTCCTAACTTTCTCAACAGGCAAGGGGGTGACCACGGTGGCATGAACTGCCTTTCTTTTTTTATGAATGAATACAAAGGAAGACATGGAGGCACTGACACAGGAACGGCAGGTTTTCAGTTTTCCAGAGCTTAAATAAAGGCACGTTCTCTCACTCACATTCAAAAAAAAAAAAAAAAAAAGAAAGAAAGAAAAAAAAGAAGGGAAATGGGGGGTGTTGGAATAGTGGAGAGGAAAACACACACACACACACACACACACACAAAGGTTTGGTAGCCTCTCATTACAAGTTGGTTGGGCACAATGTAAACACACTTCTGCCTTGCTTAATCACAGAGTACCGGCCCGTTTAGGTTTCAAAGGCGGCAGTAAATTGGGCGTAGCTGAGTGGAGGCTAAAAATTAACCAGCCATCTCTGTTTCAATTTGTAAGAAAACAAAAGTGGAAAGAAATTATGAAAAGAGAAAGGGAAATGGGGGTGGGGGACAGGCAAGGCCAGAGCGCTGAACTAGCCCTGGCCAGGCTATAGAGCAAAGGCAGTTAACACTTAAGGCACAAAAGGGAAAGGATGTTTGCAGGTTTGTTTGTTTAAATGTTTGCAGGTTTGTTTAAGTCTTCTTCTATGGCAAGCTGTTCCCTGGCTGGCCCACTCCCCACAAAGCCCCTCTGCTCCAGCACAGAGGCCCAGGGTCACTGGCACCATGGAATCCTGGAATCTGGAGCTCCAGGAATCTCACTGCCTTCCCTTGCTACAAAAACAAATCCCAGCCACGGGACAACAACTACCTGAAGGACCCCAGAATCAGCCCGTACCTTCAGTCCAGATCCCAGATGCCAGATCACATCTAAAGCCCTTCTCTCCCGAATTTGCTGCCAGCACCCCCCCATTTCTACCAAACCCTGCTTTTCTTGGGATGAGGCAAGGCTACACAGAAGTCTGTCTCATCAGAAATGGTTAGTGTTGGCGTTGTCATGATCTGTCTCAAACTCTCACCATTATGGATAATTAGGAGACATCTTGGCCCTGTCCTAAAACCTACAGCATCTTTACTATAGGAAAGATGAAGATGCTGAAATCGGTGCCATGGCAAGGGAGGAGAGTGGGGAGAGTAAAGTGGGAGAGGCACCACGTGTGAGGCAGAGGCCAGTAGGACAGGCTACCAGAGAGGCCCATAAGCAGTACTGTTCGGAAACAGAAGAACAATAAACAAAACAAATACCAGCAACTGAAATAAAATTGGAAAGGGGGTTGATGAGAGCAACCTACCCGGAGTGTGGACAAAGTAAGCCAGATAAAGGTCCAGTTCTTTGATTGTGACTCCAATGTGATGTGGCTGGACGCACAGGCCGGGGTTCGAGCACTGGGGCGACTTGTAGAGCCGCTCCCCATCAGTACTTTCCAAAGGGATCCCTTTAAACAAAATCACCATGACAAGGTCCAGCCGCCACACCTTGTCAGCCTGGCGCAGGCAGTCAATCCGCCGGATCTTGCCCTTCTGGTCGGGGTTGGAAAGCACGCAGCAGGGGGGCTTCTTGCCCGTGATGGTTAGCACAAAGTCCTCGCGGAACTCGGGCCGGATGTCTTTGCGCAGCTTGGCCAACAGCCGGGATGCCCACTTCTGCTTGATCTCAGGCTTCTCGCCCAGCAGCTCGTCCTTCACCGCGCGCTCCTCGTCCTTTGACATCCGCTTCTCGTGCTTCTTGAAGTACTTGCGCTTCCGCGCCTGCAGGTTGAACCAGGTGTAGGAGAAGGCTCGGACGTGAGGCAGCAGCGCCTCGATGAACGGGTGGAACTCATCCTGCAGGCGGCAAGCCGGGAGCATGCGGGGCGAGGGAGGACGGGAGGAGGGGAAGACGGGATGAGGGGGAAAGAGAGAAGGAGAAACGCAGCGTTAGAAGGGGGCACTAGGAAAACCGCCTTCTTCTCCTTCTCCCTCCCCCCAGCAATTTTCTCTTGAGATTGTTCTACTGAAGTGTGGTTTGAAGCCACCACCAGCTTCGCCAGCCACTTGCTCCCATCTCAGCCTCAGCAACCGAACAGGCACGGGAGCTTGTCCACACACCTATTCTCTCTCTCTCTCTCTCTCTCTCTCTCTCTCTCTCTCTCTCTCTCTCTCTCTCTCTCTCTCACACACACACACACACACACACACACACACACACATGTGCACACAGACAAATGTTGCTACACACACACACACCATGGGCTTGCTGGTCCCCCCCCCCTCTGTCGCACCCATGACATCTCCATGTTCTACAGCAGCTGTGAACTAGGGTCAGCTGGTCCCAGCAGTGTCCCTCTGCCTGAGGGTGCAGACCAAAGGGCATGCAAGAGCTGCCTTGTCCGGACTGGCCAATGTTTGGCTGCCCTCGAGAAGACAGAAAATGCCATCTGAGATGCAGGAAGCGGCTTTGGGTCCCCTCTCACCAGACTGTCTGCATTTTCTCTTCTCCAGATCCTGTTGGAACATCCACCCCAGCATTTTTTAAAATCAGATCTAAATCCTAAATATGTGCTTTCAGCTTTGTTATCGGCACCGATACTGTTAATCACAGTAATAATGAACAAAACAGTTCTTGTTAGCCCAAATAAGGCGGTTTTCTCAGCCACATTAGGGTTAAAAGCTACATGGGTCGTCTTGCACCCCTTCCCCAATCTCCCACAACCCCTTCACCCTCAATCAGGTGACAGAGGGCTGGTCTCTCTCAGGTTTTTTTTTTTTTTTTCCTTTTGTTTTGGTTTGGTTTTTGGTTTTTGCTTGTTTGCTTGTTTGAAGTTTAAATAATAATTGATTTCTTTTTACAAAAATAAAGCTGGAAAAAATCAAATAATTACCATTGATCTGAAGCACCCGGCAAAGCCAACGCCTGATTCTGAGATTCTGGGCTCAACAGAGTTATGAGTTAGGGGCGGTGGGACGAGGGGAGGAGGAGGAGCAGGGGAGGAAGGTAAATGTTTTAAAGGGGGTTATTATTGGTGTTCTGGGGAATAGGGGCCGGGCTTGGGTGGATTCTCAAACCCTTCCCCCTCCGCCCCCCACGCTCCATTGCACAGAGGGGGAAATTAATTTTTTTGAGGAGTAGAAAGAAAGAAAGGTCAGGATGGCGAGCAGAGAGAGCGGGAGGTGGCTTCTACACACACCAGGTAAACAAAGCCAACAAATTGTTTCAATTTCTTCCTCTGTGCATCCTCTTGCAGTTTAAAATAAAAGAGCAAAAAATATATATATATGCAAAATTAAAAATCAAAACCAACCTCCTACCACCGCCCCACGCACACCCACAACAGCGTACCCTACCCCACCCCCCCACCCCCGGAAAAACAAAAACAAAAACCAGGAGGGAAAAAGCAGCAGCTGAAGAAAAGGCTTTCGGCTTTGGCAGCGGCACAAGGGTGTAAACTTCGAGCTGCTCCCTCCACCCGACCAGAGGAAGAGGGGGAGCTCGCAGATTCTCGGGGAAGAGGACGAGTTCTGACCGGCTGCAGACCGTTGCTGGCAGACGCAGCAAAAGGGAGAGAGGGAGCCAGGGAGGGAGGGAAGGAAGAGGGGGAGGGAGAGAGCGAGAATCTCAGGAAGACGGGGATGGGATGGGGTGTGCGATGGTGCGCATGTGAATGTGCGCGCGCGGGAGAGGGTGTGTGTGCACCAGCACTGCTCGGGTGGGGTGGGGGGGCTGTGGCTCCTTTTCTCTCTCAAACTCCCCCTCCCCTTCCATGCTCAATCCCCATCCATTTGTGTGTGCCAAGTCAGTTAAAAGGGGGAGGGAGACAGCCAGAGGAAAGGAGAGAGAGAAAAACAGAGAGAGGGAGAGAGGGAGAGAGAGAGAGGAGAGAGAGAGAATGAGCAAGAGAGAGAGAGAGAGAGAGAGAGAGAGAGAGAGAGAGAGAGAGGCACGAGCGCGCGGGAGTGAGGGGGGAATCCACCTATTTGGCAAAGAGGCATCCACTTGCAGCCAATGGCTGGGTCCAAGGGGAGGAGGGAGCTGGGCGAGCTGAGAGGGTGGGGAGAGCCCCCCGGCAGTTGGAGACCAAAAACAATTTGCCCAATCGACAAGTTCACGTCTAATGAACAAGCGAAGTCCAGCAGTTATGAATTTTTCATCCCAGGCGCCCACTTGGGTCTCTTTGGCAGCAGCCACCCAGCAAACTTGGGGGGTGGGAACACTAGGATTGAGGAAGACTAGGACTTTTTTTTTTTAAGCCAGAAAATAAATAAATAAAGGCCTGACTCCTGGCGGGCTGGCGGCTGGGCGGGAGCCCCAGAAGGCCTTGGGGAAGCAGCTGCGCCTTCTCTCTGTGTTCTGCTTTCAGTCTTTCTCTCAGGGCAACATACACTCTCTCTCTGGTTCTAGATTTTTTTTTTAATGGAGCACAGTGGGGCGAGTGGACATTTTCTTCTCCACCCTGTGCACTAGCCTACAGAACTACAAATAGGAGAAAGCACTCAGAAAGTGCCCATGCCAGCCGCTTGACAGGGCTCAGACCACTAGCTGGGTGTAGCCACCTCTTGGTCCCTCAGACCAGGCTGCCTTCAGGACTGCCGAAGCAGTCCCAAACAAGGGGACCACACCCTGCACCTCCTTGCCTTCTCCTCAGCCCCCAGTAAGCTCACAGCCTCTCTCGGCCCACACCCAGCCACGCACACTCCATTAGTGAAGACGAGAGATGCCAACGCAATGTAGCTCGGCTGGTGAAACTGCAAGTTTATTAAAATAGCCTCCTGTCACTGCACTGCTCTGGCAGGCACTCCACGCAGTTACAAACACAACAGCCAGCCCCTGGGAGAAGTGACAGAGGCTGAGACTGCCACTACTTCCCCTCACCAACACCACCTCCCGCTCTGAGCAACGCTTCCCCTCCTCCAGATCTGCCCTCGCTACTCCTCCCGGGTTAGCTGTCTTACCTGTCCCTCAAGTCAAACTAAAGAACCAAATAACGTGCAGGGTGCAAAAGCATAAACTGGGGGACCTGAATGGAGGGAAGGCTTGAGAAAGGATATGACGAAGTAGAAAGAAGTCAGAGAGGGTCTTTAGGAGATAGACAGGAGAGGTGCCGCCAGAGAAATCAGGTCCCCTAGCAGGAGGGAGGGGAACCTCCACACCCAGGAGGGCTCTCCAGAAAGGATGAGTAGCCTCGGGTCAGGACGCTGTGAGAAGACAGGAAGTGAGGGGAAGAGCAGAGGTCGGCACCAACAGACTTAGCTGAGTGACCGCTCACAGGTCCTCACAGCCGTCTTCTCTGCAGGCTCAACCCTAAGCTGGCAAAAAAAAAAAAAAGGTCACTGCTCACTCAGGCCCCTTTCCTCTCCAGCGGAAACCCTGAGCTCCTCGGCCTTTCTGTTCAGTGGCAGAAAGGTTCCTGGAAGAGTGCCTGGGGTGAGCCAAAACAAAAGACCCACCCCACTGATCCACCCCCCACAATGGGAGGTGCCATCCTGCACCTGGGACCCCATACCCTGAACGGGCAACTCCAGTGGAGTGAGTTCACAGCTGACCCAAGAGACGCGGTTAGAAAGAACAGCGCAGGAGGCAGGTGCCATCACAGACAGGCCTCTTAGGGTGGTGTTCAATAATTCACATTCTGTGAATAACAGGCTTTGGTCCAACCAGCCAAGGATGCTAGCTTAGGGACAGCATAGCAGCAACATGAGGTACTGAATGAACAAACACTGCCTTCTCCACCTTGAGGAAGCAATTTCACTTTCTAAAGTCATAAAAGCTGCAAGTGAATTTTTATTTGGTGGCATAGGGGGCAGTGAGGGTATTGTTGCTATCCTGATTATGCTTTAAATATTAAAAAAAGAAAATGGCCAGTATTGCTCTATGGCAAATCCTGGCTTGTTCCTTTTCACAAACACCGTGTGGTGGAACAACCCAACTAAAGGTCTGGCTTGGGGAGCATGGCCAGGAGAAAGTTCACAGAAGTTGGGGACAGTGTATCAGTCAGTCCCTGAGGAACTGAGGAAGGAAAATTATCAATGGTCCCTAGAGTGGCAAGCTGATCAGAGAGGTGGCAGGACCATGGAGTGTGTGCAGGAAGCCTCGGAGACTCTGGCAGGAGAGCAATGGACTCTTCCTCATGAATCTGGAAGGGAGAACAATTGTCAACTGTCCTTCTCTTAGAAGGAGGGTGGGGTGGGGGAGGGGCTATAACCTTGAAGGTGAGCAGCTCACCTTTGGGCAGAGTCTCCTGCATGGTGCTTCCTGTAAGCAAACCATCCCACCAGAGAAAACAGCCTCTGTGTGTGTGTGTGTGTGTGTGTGTGTGTGCGCGTGCGCGCGCGCAAGCGCAAGCACGCGCGCGCGTGCCCGTGCCTTAGAACCCCCAAACAAGAGAACATCCCCTTTTCTGTTAGGAGACAGTCTAGGCACCCTTTGGAAGGTTACCTGTCCTTGTCCCCAAGTCTCCTTCTCTCCAACCCACCCTCGTGGAGGTCACACGCCTGCATTCTGATGCGCCCAGACCCATGCCAAGACCTGAAAATTGTTGCTGACTCAAGATGCTTGCAGGTCTGAGTTCAAACAAAAATGATGGTTCAGGGTGGGATACAGCAAATGTGGGAACCTTCAGGTCACTGAGAAAGGAAAGAAAGGAAGAGAGAAAGAAAATGAAAGAAAATTTGCTGAAAGAGAGAGGAAGCCAGGGATGTTTAGAGCAATAGGGAAAACCAATAGACAAGGGGGTGAAGGGGGAGACAGAGTCTAAAAGGTACTTTCTCCATTTGCAAGAGAAGTCAAGAAGCCAGAAATAATACTTTTGAAATCCTCATGGACTTTTGGGTTTTGGAAGGGAAATTTTTAACTTCATGAAAGAAAGGCCTCTCTTATTTTTGAGAAGATAGAAGCTGGTGAATACAGGGAGCTTCTACTGAAACATTGCCCAGATAGACTCTGGTGCCAGTTAGCCATCACCGAGAGGGATGTGTCCCCACACCCAAAGAAAGACTAAGCAGACCACAGAAACAGAAATGCAAAGGGGTGGAAAATGAGGCAGAGAGCAAACCCAGGACACCAACCTGGGCCTAAAACTGAAGAAAAAAAAGAAGAGGAGGAGGAAGAAGAAGAAAAAGAAATCGGGGAGGGCAGAGAAACCAGAAAATAGAAAAAGGATCCATAACATAGAGGGGGGGGAGAAAATTAGCTATGAAAAATGGTGACTTCCAATGGCTGACTGAGGCCTTGTGGATTGTTTTAGGAAAAATAGGGAATACATCCAGTCCCTCACTTACATGTACAATATTAAAATTTCTTTCAGGAAACAAAATAATTTCCCAAAACTGATACAGACTTTGTAACTGGCCTTTGCCTCCTGATAGTAAAACAGCTAATAAGCACAAGAAGCCTTGTTTTAAATGCTCGGCCACTGGTAGTCTCTTTATCTTTAAAAACAAAATCGTATTTGTCCCCAAGCCGCTGGCTTCTGGGCCTAGATGGAGACTTAGATCCTGGGCACCTTGGCCCATACTGACTTGGATAAGTACCCACAGTTTAAGCACATGGCTGTGCTGTAAGTAGAAATCACCAGATATTCCAGGGTCCATTTTACTATCTGCAGACTAGGTAAGGAAAGATACAGGAAATTAGAAAGGCCGCAAATTGCAAGTCAAGCCTCGCGAGTTCAGTTGATTCCTGACATTTATAATTCTGCCTGGGTCTGGACTTGAGCTTCATACACAACCCTCATCACCAACACACACAAACACACGTCTCCCATCTTGTCGATCTGTGCTCCTCCCTCAGAAGGCTATGAGAGGCCATGGGCAGACACTTTGGACAGGACTCTGGCAACAGCAAAGGAAGAGACCTGGCTACTAGTCCTCTGGGTGGGTGGGGCCTCCTTCTCTAGGAGAGGCGAGCAGAAGCTCTGATACTCAGTGCAGCTCTCCAAGAGCCTGGAAATGCTAGGAATGGAAACCGGAAGATGCACTTTCTGAGGAGACTCTCGGATAATTTGGACAAAGCGGGTTTCGGCTGATTTGAGCCTGCCTTCCTCTGTTCAGGGACAGCAGAGACAGGGCTTATGTGAAAGGTGTCCTTAGGCAAGATGGATGGATTTGCCACACCAGAGCTGCGTCTCACTTGGGGTCTATCTCAGAACCAGGCCACATAATACCCCTGTAAAAAAATGCCCCTGGCGCCCCCCCCCCCAACGCAGCCTTTTCTCCCCTTTCTACAAATCGGGAGCTGTGGCCTGGTACCCGGCCAACAAGCAGCCTCGTTCCTGGCTGGAACGCTCCCCTGCTCCAAGCACATCTCCCCTCACCCTCTTGGCACAGAACGAGCTAGGGTAGGGATGGGGGTGTTAGAGGAGATGATCCATTCTCTCCAGTGCCTCTGGAAATTGTTTACTTTCATCTTGTCTTCTATGGAGAATAGGAAACAAAAACCCTAGTCTTTAATTCATTATTTAGCTAGAAACTTCCGTGTCACCAAATACAAGTAAAAGCTGGGAAGCCAGAACTCCCTCCCCTAGTCAATGAACTGAGTGGGGATAGGGCCCTTCAAAGGACAGCAGGACAGGTGACAGCCAAAGGCTTCACGGGGCAAAAGCAGTATGGTGCCTAACCCACCTGGTTGGCTTTGACAGTGTCACTCCACAGTGGCCCAGGGCCCAGGAAGAGGGAGGAACCCCACAGACCAGCTTCACAAGTTTCTCTAAAGAAGAACAGAAAAACTGACAAAAGGCGAGAGAAGGAAAAAGGCCTGCCTTAGGGTAGGTGTCCGTGCATCCCGCACAAGAAAATGTCTGCAGGCAAAGAGGCCGGGGCAAGAGCAGGTGCTGAATCTGCCTATACAGCGGCAGTAGCGGGTCCTCTCCATCAACAGCTCCACTAACATTCGAGCACAGAACTTGTCCGGTAGTGGCACTCCCAGACACCCTGGCCCCCAAGAGCTCGGTCAGGATCCCCCCAGCCCCACCCCCGTATTGCTCCTCAGTGCTTCCTCTGCGGAGAGCCCAGGCTTCTCCAGATCCCTGCGCCCAGCCAGCCTGCACCGTGGCTCCCTTGGCCCTAAGGGAGCCTTTTTCTTCAGTTGCTGCAGCAACAGGCGGAGCCCCGAGAGCTGGGGTTTGGAAAAGCTGGGCCGGCCCTGCCTGGGCAAGCTGCTTACCCAAAATGTTCAGTTTCAGACATTTTCCAGTCCCTCAAAATGTACTGCTCCCAATTATTTTATGACCAGAATCACTGCCAAGGAAACCCTAGAATCCTCATTTCCCTAGTGCCTAGCCCCTGCAGAGAAAGGCTGGCACCAGGGCCTGAAGGACCTCGGACGGTGCCCACCCTCTGCCGCCCGCTCATTCCCTCCCGGGCTCCCTTTCTTTCTCACCCTCTCTCCCCCTCTGCGTCCTCCAGCTCCAACACAAACTGTTTGCACGGGAAGTCTCCCTCTATGACCCGATTCAGCACACACAAGAGAAAACTGTGGGCGACAGACCCAACGTCCTAACGAACTTGAGTTAATTAATGCTAAGGAAGAAAAGAGGCGCCCTCGCTCTGTTGAATCACGGTTCACTAGTCCTTTCAGTTTGCTGTGGGTGGAGGAAAAAAAAGAGAGGCTTTTTGGTTCAAATATTTTTGGGGGGCAAAGAGAAAACAAAAACACCGCAGAAGGGCTGTGGGGGGTGGAGGGCGATGCAGTCGCTACCTGCCCGAGAAGTGTAGAGGCGAAAAGAGGGAGCCTGTCCAGGGCTGCTGAGCGTCCTCCCTCGCGCTTCGGGCCAGAGCCGACGGCAGAGAGAGGGAAGCAAAGGATGGCTATCATTGGCCTGTTCAAACGCACTGCTCCAAAAATTATACTGTCAGACTATAAGATGCACGTTTTAAAAAAGTCCAAATCTAAAAATTCAATTTGAACACAGCCGTGAAAATGTTTTTACACTGCAGAGAACTGAAGTATGGATGGGATGGCAAGCTCACAGAAAATGTAAGTGCAGAGAGGAAAAAAAAAAAAAAAGAGGTGGTAATGGAGGGGCAGGGAGAACAGCTGCAATTTTGCTTTCCAGATGTTGACAGCGAAATGTAATTGGCAAGGAGGGTACTCTGCACGGCTTCTCGGCCTCTCGCCCTCTGGATCTGACGCTAAATCCCAATCTATACCCAAGTCTTCAGGCCGCAAGCAGGCCCTCTTCACTTGTGGATGGGTCAGGAAGCTGTGTGAACCGCCCCCCTCTGAGTATTTTTTGGTAAACAAGGCATTCTACTCTTCTTAGCAGGAAAAAAAATGAGTAAAGCAAGCTGGAGTACATTTTAATTTAAATTTGTATTTTAAATTTGTAATAGGCGGCCTTTTCTTTACCTTTGGGCCCGGACTTTTGGGCTTTTTTTTTTTTTTTAACTTTTTAGCAGAAGCCACAGTGTATAAAGAATGCTTGCATTGTAAGTACACAGCTCCATACATCCCCACAAAGTGAACACACCCATGCAACTCCACCCAGATTAAGAAAGAATTGTTTTCAGTACTGCTAAACAGGCCTTAAAATTTTAAGCTATAGAGTTTCCAGAATTTAGGACTCCTTAAGAACTGTTTAAAAAAAAACAAGGGCCTCAAGGTGAATATTTGTGTGCCTGTGAGCACCTTAGAGACCAGTGTGTGTACTCATGTGACCACGGAAACCTATGGTGAATAGAAGCCCCTCATCCTCAGTAATTCAGGGGAGAGAGAGTCTTTCTCTGTGTGTGTCTGCTCAACTCTGATCCCATCAACAGGGCATCCAACTGTGCAGCAGTTCAACAAACTAACAAGACAAGGGGTGGGGGGCAGGACAAGACCCCATGGAGCTAAAAGCCAACAGCCTTAGTGACTGAGGGAGCAAGGCCCCTCCTCTTACCCTGCCTGCAGGCACAGGCAGGGGCTAGGGAGCCTCTGTATGTAGGTCAGGAAGCTCCTAGGTAGGAATGCTAGCACTCCGGGTTTGCCCATCGCTGCCCACCAGATTCCTGCTGGGAGATGAAGGGAAGAGGGCCCAGACGGAGGTGGCCAGGGAGAAGCAGGCAGCTGCAAGCTAACTTCTGGGGCTCGGCAGCCCCTGATGAGGAAGGCTGAACTTTGCATGGCTGCCTGTCCCTTCACTGCCTCTAGACCCAGCTGGCTGCCCCCACACACACACTTACTTTCACTAGCACACACACACACACACACACACACACACTTACTTTCACTAGCACTAAATTTACTTTATAATTTTAAAATTAAATTTAAAAAGAAACCAGGAAAGAGAAAGCACTGAAGGCAAAATACCTCCCACGAGATCTCTCCAAGGAGGGGTGGGGGAGAGTTTCTGCTTATGTAAAACGACGGGGTGGAAGGATCACTGAAAAGTCTAAGCACCAAATAACCAAGAAAATGAGAGAAATGTGTTTAATTTAAAACACCTGAAGCAAATAAATAAATAACTCTCGCTGCAGCTTGCAGGCCTTCTATGGGTCTAAGCCTCCACTCTCTTGTCCAGGTTCCGTCCTTACTCACAGGGAGCCATTTCATCCTCAGTACACTGAGGGCCCTTTCCTTCTCCGAGGTCTTTCCCACTCCTGGGGGAAGGCCTAACCCCAAAGCCTACCTCCACAGCCCCATTCTCAACACTGACCCCAATTCCCACATCTCTCCAGACAGAGCCTAGCCTTTGCACGATCTTCTTTTGGAATCCAGGGCCTGTGGGTAGGAGCATTTGTGCCGCCCAAGCACACAGCTCTCTCCCCTACCGAGGGCACAGGACTGCCAAAGGCAGCTCTCAGGACCACATGGGCTGGTGAAGAAAGACAGACAGAAAGACAGAAAGAAAGGGAGAACTATATAGCTTAATTTAAAATAGCCCAGGGCTCTAAGCCTTCCCCTAGGACATTTTTTAAGGCCCTTGGTCCTTTGTGTGTGTGTGGGGGGGGGGGGAGTTGAGAGTTGCAGGCACAAGTGGGCAGATCTCTGAATGTTCAAGGCCAGCCTGGTCTACATAGTGAGTTTCAGGCTAGCCAGATCTACATAGTGAGACATTGTCTCAAAAACAAAACAAATCAAAACACAGTGAGGCTACTTCCCTATACCAAGGCTGGCTCTCCCGAAGCTCACCGGCAGCCTGGGAAAGGTGCCCTCACCGGCATAGGGTACCAGAGCTGGACTCCTTTCTTTTTAAAGTCGCTCTACTTACTACAAACCAGGCAGCAGGTCAGGGCCCAGGGGTGGAAGAGAGTCGTCTCCAACTCTGGGAGAACTGCTTTCCGGCAGCAAGTTTCCCACTTTGTGCCAGTCTGCAGATTTTCGAATCAGACCAGAGTTGAAGAGAATGCGGAAAGAAGAGAAAGAGCTGGAATTAAAACCAACCAGGTCGGCCGGCCGAAAAGCGCTCTTCTGGTCTTTAAATAAGACAACATCACCGAGTGGAAAGGAGAAGTACATGAGTTATTTTTCACTCTTTAATTATTCCAATTCTTAGCATTATTTTTTAAACCACTACATTAGCCAATGATATATTCTAACCCCCAACAAAGCTGGTATTTTCCCCTGATTACAGACTCTGCTGTGGCAACCCCGGGCTCCAACTACAGAAGAAGCACAAACGTGCACTCTCAGATGAGACGGGTTTTTTTGTTTATTAAAATTAAGATAATGTCTTGCATTCTATAGCGCCTTTTCAGCGGAGGGCATGTCAGGTGCCTCATACTTGGTTCTACCTGGAAAATCAGACTCTAAAAACCTAGACGCCGCATGGTGACAGTTTCCAGCCCCACCGTCGGGTGTCACCAGCATTTTTTCATGTGTTTTCTTTTTCTTCCTTCCTTTCTGCCTGTTTCTACTATTCAGCCTTGTCTACTTTTTTTTAAAGTAGTAATAAAACTTTGAATGGAAAAAAATTAAGTGGAGTAGACAGGAGACTTGGACAACAATAAGGTAGTAAGTGTGTCGGGAGTTTCAAGAGAAATGGGAGGAAGGCTCACAGCTGGGGTAGGTCATCTTGACTGCCCGGTCCAGGATGCAGATCTAGGTGTTAGCCACTGCCCAGGGTCACCTCCCCTCAGTGAGCAACTAGGAGCGAGTTAAGTTTTATGCAATTGGGGGGCCTACACTATAAAAGCGCATTTAAGTAATTCAGAAGAGGTTTTAGTGTGACTTTCTTGGAACTTCTTTGGGAGCAGCTCTTAGCGCAGGATACAACAGCCTACACCCCACCCCCCACCCCCGTCCCTTCTCCTTCTCCCACAGGTTCAACGCACCCACGGGTTCTTTTTTCTACTTTTCCCTCTTCTGGCCCTGAGATGCAAGTACCCCAACTGAGCAGGTAGCAATGGCTGGAGAGACTTTGACGGCCCAAATTAAAGAAACCAACCCCAAGAGACAAACCCACGCTGATCAAGGGGACAAAATAAAATTTTTAAATGAACGTGGTTCTTGTTGTTCTGTTTCTGTCTTTAAACAATATAAAATAAACAACAACAAAAACCAGGCTGCACAAGACAATTCCCGCGGCCTGGAAGCAAGAGAGGCTGGAAGCGCATTTTCTGCCACTTAGTCACTTTTCTTGCCCGTGTTCCCTGAAGGCCAAAAGCCCCCAACCTCGGCCAAGCCACGCATAAAAATATCCCCTGATAATTCCCCGCCGCCAATGTTCCCTACAAAGCGGCAGCTTGGGGGAGTCACCCGGCTCCTGGGTCCGCAAGGCTATGGGCGGGACTGATGTCCCGGTGGCCGCCGAGGACTCCAGCTTCTGAATCTCTTAGGAAAAACACCGGAGCCCCCGGGGCCGCGCTACTCCAAAGCACATCAGCCGCCACCTGGCTCCCTTAGGCTGGACTCTGAGAAACTGAGGCAAAGAAGCTCAGGACAGCACTCCGCGCCCTAGAGGCGAGCGACGTGGGGTCGCGTGGGTAGTTCTGAATCGGGAGCCTGGACACGTCTGCGCACCGCGAGGTCCCAGGGACAGCTCGCGACGCGGACCTCAATGAGGGCTTAGCCGGTGCAAATGGTCCTGTCTGGGTGTTTGCGGTCTCTTTTCACACTAGTCCCCTTCGCTGCCCCCGAGGTAGGTGTCAGCAAGACTCACACCAGTCCCCCGCAGCCATGGTGCCACAGGCGCGCTACTGTACTTAGCCTCGACGCCCACTCCCGCCTTTTCCCGCCTGTGCGCAAAGCCCGCTATGGCCCGGGCGACCCCGCTGTCCCACCAGGCATATCGGCGGTGCAACTAGGACTGTCAGGTGCAAGGGACGATGGTCAGCGAGGTCTTCTTGCCTAGGCCCTCGGGAGACCTCGTCACCATCCCCACCCACGCTGTCCACTGTTCTGTCTAGAGACAGGAGCAGCTGCGGGTCGGGGGAATGCCACACACTGCGGTGCCAAGGGAACACCGGAGCTACTACAGAAGGCACCCGTGGGTGGGAGGCCCTTACCTATGGATAACACACAACTGGGCCTGCATGGAGGCACGTGATGGCGACCAGCGGACTGGAGAGGGGACTTAAAATCGACAAGGGGCAGTGGTGGCTGGACCTCGGGGCTTTCAGGGAGTCCCCACTGCGCTCCATCTTAGCCACTCCCACACCGGCTTCTAAATCCTGTGGCTGAGAGAGCAGTCCCGGCTGGACTTCCAAAGCATTTGGAAGCGCGCAGCCCCAAAGGCCACGGTAGACGGTCGGCTGGTGGCAATTTAGCATAGAATAGGTAGGGGGGGGGCATTAAATGGCCTCTTTGTAGATTGAGGCAAACACACACACACACACACACACACACACACGTCCTCTGACCTCAATCACCCACCACCGGGATTGTGTTTGGGGAATGCTGAAGGATCTGACCGTGCAACCCAAGTGGTCCTAGGAGGAGGTCCTCGGCCTTTAAAAACGTGAGACATCCGAAGTAAAGAGGGGAGTTCATCCTGCTTTAACCTCCCGTCCCTGCCAGGCAAAAAAAGGTTTTGCAGGTTTGGTCCGAGTCTAGAGGGGGTGAAAAGTCCTAGCACAAAGGGTGCGGGAAGGGCGAGGGAGAGTAGTACACACACACACACACACACACACACACACACACACGGTAAAACTGCAACTATAAACACTGCACAGGCAGGAGTGCCACTGGGCAGCAGCCGTCCTGGGGTGTCTGATCTAAGCCCTCAGGGATGGATGTTTGAGGGAGTGTTCTAAAAGAAAAGGAGAGGTGCGAACTAGGTCTCCCCTCCCGGCCTCCCCCCCCCCCCCCAACAGCCTGAATACTGTTTTGGAGCCAGGTGCCCGGGGCGGTCTGGCAGGTGTGTGGTTCACGTGAAACACACTCGTGTGCAGGCTTGGGAGATGCGTGCCAGCGCACTTGGAGCCACAAACGTGGGCACTAGAGGCTCTTGCAAGTACACAGATCACCTGGGTCAGGAACCTCCGTGGACGCTCACTGTAGTACACGTGCTTTAACCTCCCACGCAGGGGAGGGACTGAGAGTGTCGGGACTCCGAGGCCCGCGCTCGCGCTCGCAGTCGGGCTTCTTTAGGTGTATGTGTGCCCCCTGTGGAGTGGTAGGCCTATACATGCGCAGACGCTAGAGATTCTGATTCAAGGCGGCTTGAGACTGGTTGGAGCCAAACAGCTGGATCCTGTTTAGGTGTGTGCAAGTCCCAAAAGCCCTACTGAGGTGTCTCGGGAGTCTACATTCTACATTGCACGCTGTTCCCTGCCTGTGCGTCCTACTCTCTGGCAGCGGCCACGTGTGCCCGGGGTTGCTGTTGAGACCCAGAAGAGCTGGGATCTGGGCTCTGAGTCGGCCAAAGGGGCAGGGCCCGCACCCTGCAGGCTTCGGAGCGGTGTCGTTGAAGCAGTGTTGGTTTTGGCCGAGGCAACTCCAATGGGGGAAGCCCCGGGAGCCGGCGGGGGTGGAACAAAGGAGGGGAAAGCTAAAGAAGGCGGCTGAAAGGAGGACGGAAGCACCCTGGTACGCCGAGGGCCCCTGGGGGTAGGGGTGCAGATACATAGAGATGCTGGGGCCTGACCGGGCACAGTGATGAGATCGAGAAGTCGCCACGTGTACATGGCTGGCACAGACCTCTTACTGCTAGAGAGGACCCGAGCCTACCAACTGGATCCCCACAGGACCTTAGGCTGCCATCATCGGCAAACCACATGGCCACCCCAGCCTTACCATTATACACAAACATTTCAGACCCTCCGTTCCTGCCCATGGCACACACAGTAGCTAGCCCTCCCATAGTCCCACACATTCCCGTCCCTTTTTGTGTTGCTATGGTTGTTTTTACCAATTGGGGGGTGACTGGTTGGGTTTCTTGGTTTGGATTTTGGTTTGGGTTTTTTGAGACAAGATTCTTATTCTAGTCCAGCCTAGTCTGGAACTATGTATACCACACTGACCTCAAACTGTGGCAATCTTCCTGCCTCAGCATCTATCTCCTGAGTGCTGGGATTGCAGGCACATACCACCCCGGGTGAACGTCATCGGATTCCGGTGCCGACCGGAGCACCATTTGGAGCCAGAGAGCATCTGGATTAGAGGGGGCAGTTCAATTTGCCCCAGCTATGGACAGTTGGATGAGCAAAAGCTGCAGGTTCTGATTCATAGCCAAGCTTTTGGAAGTTCACTTTTTCCCACCTGGAATTCCTAGGAGAGGAGCCTGGGGCAGGGAAGGGGGTATGGAAGTGGGGCTGAAAGGGTGACCCAAGTAATCCCTCTACCACCACTCGGTCTAGCCCCATGGGGCAGCTGGGTTCATGGCCTCTTATTTCCTTTTCTGTAAAAGAAGCTATTCATAGTTGCCTCATGTTAGAAAGGTGTAGATCACAGGTGCTTCTGCCTGCCTGCCTACCCGCTGCCCGGTGTAGCTGCTCTGGAGATGGGTCCCTAGCTGTTATTTTGATTGTGGGGAATCTATGGCTGTGACAAGCTGTGACGCTTGGTGTGATCGCATGAGGCTGGCTGTGTGACTGTGCCGCTGTGTGTGTGTGTGTGTGTGACAGGTTGTGTGTGAGACTGTGCGTGGACGACAGATTGTGCCGGTGTGCGGCAGTGCCTGTGACAGGCTGTCACCGCGCGACAGACTGCGGGTGGCGGGTGTTGCGGGCATTGACTGTGAGTGGAGATGAGCAGTGTGTGGGGCTGGTACTGGGGGACCCTACAAACCCACCTCTGTGAGGATATACTTGACAGTGGGGGTTGTAAGCTCTCATGGCGGGTGGGGGTGACACCCCATTCTCCCCTCAAATCTTGTCTTTTTCCTTCCATTCCAGGGGGTCCACCAATTTGCAACCCTCAGAGGTGATAGGAACAGATCACATGACAAAGCCTCCCCACAGTGTCAGCTGAATGGCTCAGTCCTTGCTGGTATTTGGGTGACCTCCGCCCCCAGGAGAGTGACTAAAGACCTCAGGAGAGTGACTAAAGACCTGAGGGAATGAAAGGCCTGAGGCCTGGCTGGCTTAATGCCCTGTAACCGGTTCTCTCTCCTCCTGACCTCCTGCAGAAGGCTTGGAGACCTGGAGAAGAAAGGAAAGGGAGATGAGGACAGAGGAGACAGCCTGGGACAGGAAGAAGCAGAGAAGAGTGGGGCGCAGCTCAGTGGTGGAGCCCTTGCCTGACCTGCTCACAGCCCTGGATTAAATTCTCCAGGACTGAAGAAAAGAGAAAAAGGAAAGCCAGGGAAGGTTAGAGAAGTCAAGACAGTAAGGTTGACACAGGTTATTCCAGGGGACATGAGAACTTGGAAGAGATGGCCTGTGTGGGGTTAGGGCCTCTGGGTGGGATCAGTACACACCTTGTTACAGTCACACAGTCAGGATGGGATTAATGCCAGCCACCTCCTAGAAGTGCCATTCAAATAACAGGCCCCATGCTCAGAGCTGAGCTGGGGGCTCAACCCTTTAGGACACACCAGGAAGCCCAAACACAGCTGAAAAACAGCCAGGTCAGGCCCCAATCCAGGAATTCTAACCAGTGTGGAACTCAACTCTCCAGCTACTCAGCACCCCTCTGTGGGCAGGGAAACTGAGGCTGGGGAGACTTATCCAAGAATGCCCAGAACCCCAAAACAGAAAAATTACTCTGAGCATCTAACTGTGTGATAACCGCAAAGGGACAAAGCCTCCCGGCTGGAAAAATTCTGGGGACTCAGGCTAGGGGCCACTACTTTGTGTCACACACAAGGAACACGTTTCAGGCCTCCTTCCTCAGTGTGTGTTACATGGTATGGCTAGCTCGATGCAGTCTCTGGTGTGCATGCTCCAGGAAGATATGTGTGCCCTGAGTATGTCTGCTCTGAGTGTCCGCTCAGGGCCAGCCCCTGCTACAGAGGGGGAGAGGCACGAAAGCACACCCCCCTCATCCGAAAGTGTGTCTTTGATACTTGCAGCCTCGGCAGCGAAAAACAAGTTTCCACAGGGCCGCCTTGGGCTGAGGCCAGGCCGTCCTCAAATAACATTTGAAGTTACTTAGCAAACTTTGTTTAGTGCACAGAGACTCGGGCAGCGGGCTTGGGGGAGGGGGGTAGCAAACCGGTTCCTCCAAAGTCCCCTGTCCCTCTGGGGGGCACACGTCCTTAATACCAGGCTTGGTCAGTCCCATCCCTGCTTTGGAGAGGGAGAGCAGGAACCCAGTAGCTCCAGGAAGAACTTGAGGGGAAGGGTGTGGGCACGTCATCCATGAAGACTCCCTTTTGCCTGCCGACACCTGGCATGCAGATAACAGCCACTCTGGTCTTCTGGATGTCCAGAGGCTAGCACAAGCCCTGAGGGGTTTTCAGAAAGGAAAGAATCCCTACTTACCAGAAGCCCAGCTCTGCCCACCTTGAGGCTAAATGAAGAGGCAGGTCAGCCAACTGGCTTAGAGGACAAGCCCATTCCAGACATGCAGATAAGTAACCAGCAAGCCCCTGATACCCACATGCCCACACCTCCAAAAACCCCATTTTTGGTCCCAGCCCTAAGCGGCAGAAAAGGCTGAGAGAGCCAACAATGGCGGGGTTGGAAGTGAGGTTGGCGCCTACAGGAAGGGGAAGGGAGGTGATGCCAGGAATGGTGAGCCATAGCAGGCAGAGAAGGATGAAGAGAAAGAAAGAACACTAGGGAAAGATGGAAGCCAGGCAGACATCTTTGCCAAGCTCTGGGCTGCAAAGGGGCAGCGGGCAAAGCAGCTCCAAGTCCTTCCAAGGAGTAGGCATGGGGGGGACCAGGCCCCAGGCTGCACGGGACAGGCAGGGGACTGGAGGTGCCCAGCATGCCCCCCCCCCCGCGCGCCTGCACAAGCTCCGAAATGGAGACTGGCACTAGCAGCCGCTCGGCTCTGCCCAGGCACAGGGTGGGGGTGGGGGCAGGCAGGGGGCCAAACCAAATGCCACCAGGCTGGGTATGGTGGTTGCCAGCCTTTAGCATTGATCCTGTCCTAGGCCCCTGCCTAGAGCCCTTGATTTGGGAACTTTAGAATATAGGGGTCTAGTGGCCCAGTGAGAGTTTAGAGGCCCAGAATGCAAAGCCAGGCCCCCCGAAAAGTATGGCAGGACCCCAAGACTCTGCAAAGATGGTGTAGCCTGGTGCTGCCAGGGTGACAGGCTGAGGTAAAAATAAACCAGGCCCACCCCCAGGAGCTAAATCCAGGGCTCCAGGTGGAAGTGCTACTCTGGGCTACCAGTTGCCCCCACCCCACCCCCTGGCTCAGAGTGCCACGGTCAAAATTTCAGTGCCTGCCCAAGTCCAGATTCTGTACAGACGAGGACAGAGCCATTCTGTCCCCAGGTCTTAGGTAGACACCATATGCTGTGTCACACAGATGCAGAAAGGATGGCTGCAGATGGACAGGCCATTGGTCTTGGGTTCTGGCAGACAGTGCTGAGCCCCTCTCCCTTAACCTCTAGGCTTCCTCTCCACGAGAGTGATGGAGGGTAATGGAAATTGGTAGCCAGGCCCACTCTGCTAACCCTGCATTGCCTACACTCTGAGGGCCCAGGCCCCCTCTGCTAACCCTGCACTGCCTACATTCTGAGGGCCCTGCTGAGCTCATTCCCACAGCACCTAGCACAGTCCCAAGGACAGGACACACCCTTGTTTATCGGGCTTGCTGTCTGCCTTCCCACTGGGGCTGGCACCTTTGCTGGTTTTGCACCATGCCGAGCCCCCAGGGCCTAGAACAGGGCCTGGCACCCAGGAGGTGCCTAGTAAATATTTGTCAAAGGAATGCACAGGCCCCCTGGCTGTACCCCTAGCACACAGGCTCCGGCTGGGTGCCCAGCAAGGTGTGGGAGAGGGCAACGGGCCTGCTGTGCCGAGGGGCAGGCCTGACTAATGGGAGTCTAAGTGTGGAAGACCACCTTTATTAAACAGAACATCCCAAAGGTCAGAGTCATAAGGTAGGGACAACCAGGACTGAGGCTGAGGCACGTTTCACATCAGGGATTAGGGGAAGGCCAAGGAAAGGGCTGCCTCATCCGCAGGACTCAAAGGAGTGGAGATCAGGAACCCGCGGAGGCCACACAGCCTCCTGCTCTTGATCCTAGCACTACATACAGCTTCCCTGGATCTCATTTAGTCATATATACGATCAAGGGCATGGGTTCATATTCCTGGGCAATTTTAGAGCATTTTCTGCAAACCAGTTCTCCCTATGAAGACCAGGCTGGCCTCAAACTACATAAAGACCTTCCTGCCTTTGACTCTGAAGTGCTGAAATTAAAGGCAAACCACCACACTCAATATACTGAGACAGGGCCGGGCTATTTAAACCAAGCTGGTCTGAAACTTGTAATCCTCCTGCCTCAGCCTCCCAAGTACTAGAATTAAAAGGGGTTCACCTCCTCGGGCTGGAGAGTTGGCTTAATGATTACTCTTATAGAAGACCCAGGTTTAATACCTAGCACCCAGTGCCAGGGGATGCAACACCTTCTGACCTCTGACCTCTTTAGGTACCAGGTACACATGTGGTACACAAGTATACATGCAGGCAAAACACTCATACACATAAAATAAAAATATTTTTACAAGTCAGAGTTTACCCCCATGCTAGCCACAACCCTGCTTTCTAAATAAAACCCAGAAAGGCTGAGTGATGTGTCTAGGGTCACAGAGGGAGCCTCAGACCCAGGATTCCAACCTGGAAAGCCTCTCTCCCCTAAGAGTAAACCTTGCCTCACACAAAAGAAAATGAGGGCATGCACTCAGAGGGCTCTATCTAGCCCAAGAGCCAACACGGTCAGCTCTCTGTACACATTCACCATGGGCTATAATTTTTAGGATAAATATCCCTTTTGATATTCCTCTACAAAAGGCTTCTTCTAGCCACTGTTCTGCTACCTACGGCTTTCTTCTCTTCTTTCGGGGTCAGAAGAGGAAACCAAAAGCTGAAGACTTGGAGTAAGGGCCGCTGAGCACCTCAGGGCTGGGTTCAGGCCCAGCCCTGCAAAGGGACAACGGCCAAAGGATGAGACCCCACAAAGAAGACACGGCAGAATTCGGCTTCGTCCCATTTTCTGTTCTCTGTGGCTGCAAGGCATTGTGAGTAGATATCTCAGCTCTGGGGTCCAGAAAACCAGCAAAGTCCTGGGCACACGTGGACACATCCCACAGGCTAAGCCAGAGAGCCAGGGCTCTAAATTCTATAACAGATCAGGGCTGACTCAGTCATGTGACTCAGTCATCCAGTAATGTGGCCCCAGTAAGGGTACTCTCATTTGAGGGCCTATTTCTAACCTGGCCCAACTGTGGCCAAACGCAAACTAATAATATAGGGGTGTCACTGTGCCTGGGTTCACATGTGTGCAGTTGCACAGGGGACAATGTCTAGGTCTGTGTAAGACCCTGTGCTAGCTAGCCGTTTTGTCTTACTTACACGTGATATGTATCCGTGTATCATGGGTGTGGAGCATCAGCTATATCTATGTGTTTATTATTGGACATGCTTGCAAAGTAGTGTTTCAGACCTTATTGGGGCTGGATTATTCTTTGTAGCGGGGTGACCTGTACAGTATCCCTGGCTTCCACCCACTCGTTGCCTGTGACGCCCCTTTATGTGTGCCAACCAAATGTTTCCAGACATTTCCTGTTGGGTAAAATCACTCTGAAGTACTGGGCTGAGGGATTTATCTGTGTCCATTCATGTGTCCAAGAGTGTTCTATTGCATGTATAGTACAGGCATGTTTCTGCATCTGGTGTGTGTGTGTGTGTGTGTGTGTGTGTGTGTGTGTGTGTGTGTTGTGTTGATCATATGTGCTGTGTCACTGTGTGCATGTGTTTGTGGGTTCCGTGGGTTCCTGTGTGTTGGGTGGTTGTGGTCTGGACTGTGCTTCACAGCCTGTGGTTGTGTGACTTTGAGTCCCCATGCATCTCCTCCCACACGTGGCTCCCTGCCTGTCATGCGCACTGATATGCTGGGGTGCGGCTGGGTATCTGTAGGTGTGTGTAGGGGGGGACTCTCTTTGTATGTACACGTCTGTGTGTGCGTGTGCACACACGTTTATGTTGGAGGGAGGTTTGGGTTGCCAATGTGACTCTCTGTGCCCACCTGTGCCAGTGGGTGTATGACTTTGTATGAGACAGACCCAGAATAAACTCCCCCATCAGATGACTGCACTGAAACTGCTATTTCCCTGGACCCACCTAGATGATTTGTGCCCTTCTCCCCTGAGCTTCAGACTAAAAGTCACCTCCTGAGACATGGGAGTGGTGCTGAATGCACCTCAGAATCATGCCTCCCTCCAGCTTGTCTCACAGACTCAGGTGGGGACAGATAGACCCTTCTCTGGTCCGACCTGTGCTAGGAATGCTGCCACCCGCTTTGGCAGAGAGAGCTGGGTCCCAGCAATGGAGGTGGGCACTGACCCCTGCCCACTGCTGGCCGCCACCCTCAGCTCCCTTCAGGGTGGGGTTTGGTGGGTAGAAAGCTCCCCAGTGCAACCCAGCATCTGATTGGCTGCGCAGAGCCGCAGTGCCCGATACCCACCTCCCCTCTCTGGCTGGCGCAGCCACATCGGTAGTGGTGGCAAACGCGGCTCTGAGTTCTGGGCACAGCTGCGCCTCACAGAGGCCTGCCAGCCCCACCAGAAGCCAGACACCCCAGCTCTGTGCCCCCGACCCCTCCCTGCCCGCCTGCTCAACCTGGCAGCATAGCCACCCTGCCCACTGTCCCCTCAGGCTGCCAGGCCCAATCCCCCTCATCCCTTCACCCTCTGGGCCTGGGCCCCCCTTGGCCAAGCCTACTCTGGGGCCCAAGTCCCTGCTAGAGGCTGCTCCCGCCCTCAGAGGGGGCTCCTAAGGAGGGGGAGGTGTTGAGGAAGGGGTGGGGGTGGGGAGCTAGCCCTTCTTCCTTTAGTGAGTGAGCCCAGAGCTGGAGCCAAAAATCGAGGAGGAGAGATATTCAGAGAGAGCCAAGATGCGTTTGGCAGGAGAGAGAGGGAGAGAGGGAGCGGGAGGGGGAGGGAAGGGAGGAGGGAGAGAGGGAAGAGCTGGAGAAAGGGGGAAGGAAAGAGGGCCTCAGTTTCCAAATCTGAACCCTCAGAGCCTCCCAGGGATACCAAGTGGCTCTGGGGTATGGACCCCAAGGCAAGCCTGGCAACGGGGTGCTGAGGACTCTAGGGACAGTGGCCTCAGGCCCACAGAGACAGCCGAAAACCCAGCTGGCCAGACCAGGGCAGCCACAGGCAGAAGCCAAAATCAATGTGCACTGAACAGACAGGGGGAGGTCTATGGGCGGCCCCAACACACCCGCACCTTGCCTGCACAATGAGCTTCTGTCCACGACAGGCAGAGGACAGCAGGGCCCACAGCAGGGCCACCATGGCCACACAACCTCATGGGAAGGGACAAGAGGCCAGCCTGCTTCCAGCTGCTAAGCCGAGGGACATCATGGGCGTCATGCATGATGCCCAGAAGCCAAGCAATGACTGAGAGAAGGGCCATGTGGTAAGACACAGCAGTCACAGGGACAAGCCCGGGATATACAACGACATGGGGGCGGGGGCTGGCACACACAGATACATGCTGGCATGTATGTGAGTGCAGGCTGACACATGTGTGAGCTACCGATACACACTTAGCAGTGACTATTTTCCTTCCAGAAATATACAGGCCAATTCATTGTTCTAGGAGGGACCTGCCTGTCACTGTGACAGTCACTACACTCTGAAGCCCAGCCACAGTGGTGGTAACGGTGACTGCTACAGTGTTACCAAAGGCCTGGACAAGGACATGGCACAGAGGCATGAACATGTGTGGTGATGCACACATCAGCCACACTGTCACCAAACACATAAGAGGAAAAATGTGAGACAGTCCTTAAAGTCGAATGCAGGTAGCACCTATCAACAAACTCAAAAAACAACTGGAAAGGAACATCCACATGGTCATACTGGGCCCCGACGATGTGGTGGCTGGAAGACCACCTGGCATCCTGGTCAAGATACAGGAATCTTGAGAACCTTGGCAGCCTATTACAGACATTCCTTCATCCTCCTGGCCCCACACCCAGGACTTTGGTGACAGGAAGGTAGACACCCCTCTTGTTCGTCAACCCAGCTTACCAGGGACTGAAGCTGTATGTCCAGTACCAAGTTGGAGAAAGTAGGTAGGGGTCTTCTCTGCCTGTCGTGACCAACTGGAGGAAGGGTGCTGAAGGACCACCTAAATTCCAGCCCCATTCCTGGGGGCAGAGAATCTATGCAGTTCAAAACATGTGGATCCAGAGTCACCACAGCTATTGCCGTGGTGGTGATCCTGTGTGGGCACAGGATCGTGCCCACAGCTATCGCTGTCACGTGCTCGCACAGTGTCCTGTCCTATGGTGGATCCCCATCACAATCAGTGCAGATGTGTAAGTGGCTTGGAACAGTGGGGACATCTCTAAGTCACTAACATGATGAACCAAGTCTCCATGCTTTGTCCTGCTTCCATCCAGAACCGAGGGTGCTCACACACTCTTCACCAAGAGATACCTGGCTCCCATTAGACCCGGAAGGCCATCTCGCGCCAGTCACCTTGCCCTACTATGAAGTCTGTCACCCTTGGCTTAGTCTACAGGACTCCAATAAGAGAAAAAGAGCCGAGCCCTGTCCTTCCAAGTTCTTGCTTCCTCCTCCAGGAAGTACATGGGGACTGCCACAGTGGCAAAAGGCTCCAACTCTTTTCTTGCTTTCATGATCAACCTTCTCTATGCAGGGAGGGTCCAGATGATGACAACCAATATAATGACAGGGACATGTCTCAAGCACACATCACATGCTCAGCATGGCAGTGAGTTGCATTACAGGGCGTAAAGATATACATGTACTTCACAGACCAGGGAACCCTGTACTTTTAAGTCCCAAGACCAGGAGATGCAGAGAGAAAACTTAACCCCCCTGCTGACTAGTCCTTGACCTCTGCCGCCACACCCTCCATCTGCAGCCCTGGAAACTGCATAAGACACTCATGTCTAGGCCAAGAACCCAAGCTCCTTTGGGGGATGTAGTAACCCAACAGAGCGATGGCTCTGAATTCAGCCAGGCCCACCACCTGAACATCTCCCAGGACCCCAGTGTGGTGCCAAAAGTAACCCAACTTGTGTCTGTCTCATTTTTACGTTAGGGATTGGAGGTGTGTGCGAAGCCAGAGGCACAGAGAGAAAAGCCAGCATCTCCAGGCGTTGTGGTTCATACCTGTGGTCCGAGCTCTTAGGAGTGGAGACAGAGACAAGGGGGTCAAGAGTTTAAGGCTATCTTTAATACACTGCTAGCCTGGGCTGCATGACATCCTGCCTCAACTGAACAAACAAAAGCAAAACTACCAAGATGGAGCATTGTGGTCCACTCCTGTAGCCCCAGGATGACTGCTGTAAGCTCAAGGCCGGCCTGGGCTACGCGGTGAGACATCCATATCAAGAAACAAATGAAAAATAAACTGTGAGTACCAGTTCAAGAACAAAGAGCAGTCCATAGTTTGCAGGGTCAGAAGAGTGGCCATAGTGAGCCAGAAAAAAAGCCACTGCCATGGGGAAGAGACAAAGGGCAGGTCCAGTTCACCTTCAAGTGTGTACACGACTGTGCAAGATCAAAGGTTCTACGATCACCATGGGGACGATTGGCAGAGGTGCCCATCCAAGTGTGATCCTATCTGTGTACATCCATGTGTATCGTTGTGTGTTCACAACTGTCTGCATACTAGCATATATGTTCTTGTAGCCACAAGTGGGAAGACATGGACGTGTATGTAGGTGTTAGAGAAAGTCTTGTTCACAACTTGAAAGCCAATGATGTCATGTCTCTATGTAAAGATATATGCCCACCGCCCTCCGTCCTCAACCTTGTGTGCACATTCATACCTACTGTGGCCGAGTTTGTGTCAAGGGAACCGTGACTCTGGGAGCTACTACGGTTTCTGTGACATATCCACACATTGCCGGCCTGTCTTGAGAGTGACGTGTGTAAAAGTGTTGGTGTTTATGAACACAGGCACACAGTTTGGCCTTGGTGGCTATGTGACAGGAAGATTTTCATGTCTGAACATACATGGATGGTACACGCATACCATCCCAAGAGGCACATGTGTGTTGAAGTGTATGACAAGAGCTCTGTGTCTAGATGTGACGGTGATTACAGTGTTTATGATCTCCCCTTGGTGGTGACAGTACGTGTGTGTGTGTGTGTGTGTGTGTGTCCATCACTGAGAGGCCCACGGAGTCCACCCGATTCCTGATGTCCACCTGAGACTCAGGCCTGTGGCTGGAAAGGGCTTCAGCAGAACGGCCCCACCCACCGCTGGATCAGTCTCTTTTCTAGGAGGTCCTTCCCACTACCCTTCCTCTTGCCAGCCCCACCAAGCCCTGCTGCTCCAAGCTTGCTTCTGTTCAATCATTTATTGACTTTAAAATTGAAGCCAATTCTGGTTTAGGGGGAAAGAAAGAAAGAAAGAAAGAAAGAAAGAAGAAAGAGAGGGTGAGGGGGTATAGAGAGAGTCTGAGAGTGAAATGGGGGTGGCCAGAGCCAAACCAGAGACAGGGACAGAGGGACAGCTAGAAATACAGGGCAGAGATGACAAGGAACAGACAAAGAGCAGAGATAGCGAAACACAAAAAAAGGCCAGCCAGTGAAAGAGGTTGTTGGAGAAGCAAAGATGGAAGGCAAGCTATGGCAGTAGAAAGGTTTGTGAAAAGAGACGTGGCCGAGAGACAGGGACAGCCAGACCCTGATGACCGAAGGCTGCCAAGGACCCTAAGCAAAGGGGTTTCCCTGCCCACCATGCAGGGCTGGCAGACTGGTGAGATTGTGCCCACTCCCCTCCCAGGCAGCCTGGCATGTGCAAGCTGTAACTCGCACAGATTGGAGCCCGTATTCCCTTCTGGAGTGCCACAGAGCCAAGCCCAGGCCATCACCCCAAATCTGGGGGCCATCCCAGTCCCTCCGTAGCCTTGGCACCAGTGTATCAGCTGGCATTTTCTCTCCAGCAGTGGGTGCTTCACCTGACCCATGGGTGAGGAGGGGGCAAGCCCAGATGTCTGGCAAGGTTGGAGTGGAGGCAGGCTAGCAGCCTGGTAGACAAGGTAGCTGCTGGAGCATGGGGTCTTTGTCCCACTAGACCTCAGACATCAGCTAGAGAGACGAGCAGATCATCAATCACCCTGAAGGTAGCCACAGCTCAGATCTAGATAGCTGACCAGGTCCTCCTGTGGGGAACCCAACATAGGGTAGGTAGTTGACAACTTGAAGGAACAGACCCACACTGCTATGGTGGTCAGACTGGCCCTTAATGCCTACAGGACAGGGAAGCACGGCCTCCTAGGCTGACACACACACATGCATGTGATTTGTACTGGAAGACACACCATCTCGCCTGGTCATCGGTGTTTGTGCCACGCAGTCTGGCCACTGCCAGCCTATGGGGGAGTCACATACAGACTCTAGACACATAGACACACAGACAACTAGTCCCTGGGACTACAAGAGCGCTGTCGTTGGAATTGTAACCCGCCTGCATATACCTTCATGCCCTTCAAAACATCCTGGCATGCTTCTCACATACCTGGCCATATATATACACCATGGGTGTGTGTTTCCACTCTAAGGTGGTGGCACTTTTAGTACTTGTCTGAAAGGGCTCTGGCTTAGCAAAGGGGGCCATCAGGGACTCAGGGTTGGCCTAAAGAGCTCCCATAGACAGGCCTGGCCAGCAGGCAAGGCTAGAGAACCTCCATAAATCCCCTCTGCCTGCCGAAATCTGTCACCTGCCCTGGCCTAGTCCTGCAGATATAGCTGTGAGGCCCCTCTAGGTCTGGGCTGGGCTGGCCCGTGCCCTCTCAGAGCGCTAGAAAGAGTGGGGTGACAGATCAGGCGTGCTCCAGGCCTCAGCCTCCGCTACACACTGCGCAGGGAACTTCGCTGGAGGCGGGACGCGTTCTCGCGCTCGCGCTCCCGAAGCACGCCAAGGTCGGCGCTGCTGTGCCCGAGGCTGACCCGACGGCTGATCCCAACAGGGTCGACCTGCGGTGGCCACCGCTACTCCCGCCCTTCCCGCCTGCGGGTGGCGGACCGGGATTCCCCGGGGCACTTCCAGGTCCACGCCGTGGCGATCCTGGTCTTTGAGACCGGAAAGTTTGCACGGAGGAAAAGTTTGGGGCCGGGGAGCCGCGTCTGCAAACGTCCAGGATCCGCAGAGAGGCGCGGCCCGGGCTGGCAGCACGCCCGTCCCTCCCTCCCCTCCCCTGCCCCTCCGAAATTTGGGAGCCCCGCCATTTTCTCAGCCCCGCTCCCATGCGAGGCCTGAACAAAGACTTTGGGGAGACGCCCGGGCCGCTCGGGCCGCCCGGGGCACCCCAGCCGCACGCACAGCGGCTGCCCACACGCCCGCCACTGCCACCCCGGGGCGGCCGCGCCGCGCCGCGCGCAGGGAACGCCGCCCGCCCGTGCTCCCCGGCGCCCCGGGGCCACTCTGCCTCCTGCCGCCGTGTCACCCTGCCCGCCCGCGCCTGCCACCACACCGCGTCGCCGCGCAGCAGCAGGGGTCCGCTGTCCGCCGCGCCCCGCGGCGCGCGCTCGCCCCTCGCCCCCATCTCCACGCACTCCCGCCGCGCGCCCCGGGGCAGCGCCCCCCGCGCCCCGCCCGCTGCCCGCGCGCCTGCGGGACCCCGGCCCGGCCCTCCCGGGGCGCGGGGGCGGCGGCCGGTACCTGGGTGAGGCAGTACGGGGAGTACATCGCTGGGCGCCCGGGCGCGAGCGCGGAGGCCGGCCGCGGCGAGGGCAGGCCCGGCAGGCGGCGTCGCGCTGGCTGGCGCTCGGGCTCCGGCTCCGCTCGCTCCGGCCTCCGCCGCGCGGCGCCCGCCCGGCCCGCGGCCCCGCTCGGCCCGCCGCCGCTCCGCGCTCACAGGCTCGGCCCCGCGGGCTCCGGGCCGCCGCCGCCGCGCTCGCCGCTGCCTCTCGCGTCCGCCGCCGCCGCCGCCGCCACCGCCGCCGCCGCCGCCGCGCGTCTACTCCATGCCGCCGCCGCTCGGCCGCTCGCCCTCGCCCGCCACCGCCGCCGCCGCCGCCGCCGCCGCGCTGTGAAAGTGAAAGTTTAGACAAAGTTTGGAAGCGGCGCACTCCGGGGAGAGGGAGCGGGCGGGCGGCGCGGGCGGGAGGAGGGGCGCGGGGAGGGGCGGGCGGGGCGGGCGAGCGCGGCCGGCGCGCACACACATGCACACACGCACACACGCACACACACATACACGCGGGGACGCACACCGACGCGGCCGCCCCGACACGTGCTGGCCGGCGTTCGGGCGCTGACACACGCTGACACGCAGCAGGGCTTGGACGGGCACAAATGTCACGGAGGAACGCAGGGCCTATTCCTCATGGAGTCACAGTAGACGGCGGTGCACACCGGGCACAGACACGAGCAAGAGCCACACACCACCTACTGTCACATGTCGTCCCAATGCGGACCGACAAGGAGAACCACACTAATGTTCATGCACGTGCCACACACGTTCCTGCAGAATACTCACACACACACACACACACACACACGAACACACAACCATACCTTGTCACACTCCAGACACACAATGACACATCAACACACAGCCAAGCCAAAATATCTTGAAAGACAGCTGTGGCAACCCAGTCACAGAGTGACACTGACACAGGGGAACCCCAATACAAAGGACACAAAGTGTCACTGTACAGGGGCACAAACACACACATCACACGTTGTGTTGTCCATATATACCCCAGGCCTAGGGCACACTGATCTACAATCCAGATAGCTAAACAGCTGGCGGGTTCTATAGAGACTCTCCCAAGTAACACACACACACACACACACACACACACACACACACCACCCTTACCCTTTATATGTTTCTCATACCTTTGCACGCGTCCCGGGACTTGGGAACATTATCTGTTTTGTGGTGAAACTCCAGCCCCTGTTGCAGGCCCAGGATTCCCCATTTCCACTGCAGATGGGAATGAGGTGGGGTGAGTTGGCATGTGTCTGCAATGCCTGCACTCGGAAGCTCCAAGAGGAAGACTATGACTGAGCTGTAGACCAGCCTGGGCTACACAGTTCTGAGGCTGGCTCAGGCTCTGTACTGAGACCCTGTTTCAAAACAAGCAACAGAGAGAGAAAGGAAAAGACTTCACAGAGAGGAAGGGAAGCAGGAGTCGGGGGAAGAGGATACTGGAAACTCTGAAGTAGGATATAGAGAACTCTTGGGTGACCCTAGGTTGGGTGGGAAGGCTGTGCCTCAGTCCCCAGGCAGCTGCTTCCTAGTGCCAGGTGCAGCTAGCACCTTGTCAGGCTCCTGCACCAAGAAGCTGTGGCAATTCTCAGCAATGCATTGTCTGACGGGGGTGGCATAGGTTCCCAGGTGTGTGTGGGTGAGTGTGTAGGGGCTAGCAGGCACAAGGATGTGTATGCAGAAATGTCCCTGGATGCTATGCCCCTTGTTCCAAAACCTCTGAGATAGGACGGCGAGTGATGTGCCTGTGGCGTCTGGTGTGGGTCTGAGCAAGGCCAATTGTGTGTGTGTGTGTGTGTGTGTGTGTGCTCAGTATATTCTGAGTAGTGACGTGGGTGTGGCTGTACCCATGGAGGTGTCTATGAGTCAGCAAAGGTGCCTTCCACCTCCCTATGCGAGGCACAGGGGACATAGCGGGACAGGGAACACTGGTCACTGGTGGAAATGTCACTCAGAGGAGGTGAGGCCACAGGACACCTGGGTGCATCAGCACTGACCCAACTTGTCAGTGCAGACACACTGGAGATCTGTAACATGTTTTCCCTGTATGTCCGTGTGTGTGTGTGTGTGTGTGTGTCCCAGCAGGTAAGTGTCCAAAGGTCACAGAGGGACTGCCCATGAGAACTTCCCCTGCTTTTGTTTTCCTGTGGGACCCAGCCACTAGAGCGTGTACCAGAGTGGGTTGAGGTTGGGTGTCTGTGTCTGGGATATGGGTCTGTGAGTCAGTCCATGCCAGTAAGTGTATAAGACCATGTCAGTAGATGAATAGCTGTGTGTATCAGATGATGCTAACATGACTGTGTGTGAGCATATGTGTTTGTGCACCAGGCATTGGTTGTCTTTCTTTGTCAGGTATGTGCCTGTATGTTAGCCCATGTAACATATATCCATGTGTTCAAGTTCAAGGTCATCCTGTGTACACAGTCCATAGCTATGGGTGTATATGGTCAGAATGTGTCAGATATGTTTCCATGTATGCCAGACCATGCCAGTGTGTATGTGTGCACAGCTGGGGTGTGTGTGTGTGTGACATGCTTGTGCTTCTGTGTATATATATGTAAAAACAACGTAGGAGTGGGGGTATGGTTCGGTTGGTAGAGTGTCTTTCAGGCATCCATGAAGTCCTGGCTTCAGTCCCCAGTACTATATAAACCCGTCATGGTGGCACATACTTACCATCTCAACCCTCTGGAGACAAAGGCAGCAGGGTTAGAAGTTCAAGGTCATTCTTGTCTACACAGCAAACTGGAGGCCACTGTGGGCTACCTGAGACCCTATCTCAAAACACAGAATTGTGTGTGTGTGGTGTGTGTGTGTGTGTGTGTGTGTGTGTGTGTGTGTGCACTAAGAAAGGACTACCTGTCAGTGGTGGACACACTTGTCTGAAGACATCAGCCTGAATTCATGTGTGTTACTTGATAGATATGTATGCCTGTGTATCAGGGAGCAGGGTCTCTATGCCTGAAGCCATCCGCTGATGTGATGTGTCTGTCATTCTACTTGGCCATGGCCCGTGGGATCCCATGTGGTGATCCAGGCCTCCCCCTGCACCCACAGTGGCTGCCTGTGAGGCAGGGATGCATGCCTGGCAGAGGGAGGGAATTGATATGTCCTTAAAAATTCAAGGGCTTCTCGTAAACAGAAACTTTTAACACCCGGTTAAAGTTTCAGGACTGCCACAGAGGAGGGGGAGGGGCTCCAGGGCAAGAGGGGGCTGAAAGTGTGTGCTATCTGGGGCTAGGGGTACAGTGAGAACTGGGGGCTGGGAGGGATTGGGGGACTGAAGAGTTTGGGGAAGCAGGACGGCCCCAGAAAGGGGAACCCAGGAGACAGATGGATCCAGGGGGGACCAGGACTGAGGAGATCCAGGACCTGGATGGCTAGGGGAAGAGACAGAAGATGTAGGGCTGGGGAGGGGGTGTTTAACTCCTTCACACACATAGCAGACAACAATCCTGCACTCGAGTACACACACACACACACACACACACCACAATATCAACCCTTCTTTCAGACACACAATAACATAAACCATACACACTCACTAAACATTAACCCTGGACACAAATACACATGCACAGCATTAACCCTTCACATGCACACATACACACCAGACATCTACCCCTTACACACATATACACACCCACAGACAACATCAACCCTTTACACACACATATACACCAGACATCTACCCCTTACATACATATACACACCCACAGACAACATCAACCCTTTACACACGCCTATACACCAGACATCTACCCCTTACATACATTTACACACCCACAGACAACATCAACCCTTTACACATGCATACACACCAGACATCTACCCCTTACACACATACACACATCCACAGACAACATCAACCCTTTACACATGCATACTCCACACCACCAAACCTTCACACACATACCAGAAAACATCAAGCCCTTACACATACATACTCCAGACAACATCAAGCCCTTACACACACACACACTCCAGACAAAATCAAGCCCTTATACACACATATTCCAAACATCAAGCCCTTTCACACATACACCAGACATCAACCCTTTACAACCACAGTGCTCACACACACACACACACACTAGACAACATCAGCCCTTCACACACATACACCATAAAGTATTTATGCACACACACACATACTGTACACTATCAACCCTGTAAACACATACTTGAACCCTTCACACAAACACATGCACATCAACTCCTCAGATGCACACAACACACCATCAACCTTGCACACACACACCACCACCAACCCCTCCATACGTATACACCACACCTTATCTCTCATTCACACATCCTTTCATTTGCACACACACACTCTAGTCTTCACTTGCACCTAATGCCGCCCACCAGTACTATATTCACACACCCACACATCCCTCCAGTCTCGTTCCCATATATACAGAGTCCATTCCATCCCACACATACCTTACACACACATCATAGCCACTTTCACCTAGACACATGACATCCATTGCACACACACACTGTCTCCTCCATCTTTGCACACAATCAGTCTAGCTCTTCATTCACTCACACACATGCGTGCTGCAATCCATACACTGAAGCTCACACCACAGCATCTCCCTGTGTGCACACACACACACACACATACTTTTCCTTAGATTCACACACTATGTCCATCACTCCCACAGAAGCCAAGCTCTTGCCCTTGTATTCACACATATTTGCACTCAGCTTACCTCTCACTCAGATTCCATTTTTTATACCAAGGGCACCCCCACACATACACAGATAGAGAGTCACCACAGCTGACAGCTGGAGGGGGTGTTTCTCACAGAGAAGCAGAGTAGTAGCCCAGCCTTCTTGTCTCCCAGAGCCCAGATCTAAGGGCACACCTGGCTCTGAAGACATTGAGAAGGGGGGTGTTACCAGGGGGTTGGGCACAGCTGGAGTGTCACAGCTGGAATCCCCCACATTCCCTCTTGCCAGCTGCCCACCTGGCTACAGCTGGCGGCAGGTGTGTTCTTCCCATGCAGGTGTTGGAGAGCGAGAAGCAAGCTCATGGCATTGCCTGCCAGGATGCCAGCGGCAGTGGGGGATGGATAGCTTAAACATCTGGGCTTCACCAGCCATATCCTGGGCCACGGAAGGTGGAGCTGGGCAATACTGGGCTCCAGAGCTGCTTGGCAGCTGGGTGGGCCTCTTAGGAAAGCGGGCACACACCCAGCATAGAAGATAAGCAAGGATTTCAACTGTGGGTGCTGCCAGCCAAAAAGAAAGGGGTGCTCTAGTTCCTCCTGGAAAGATGGGGGTCCCTGTTTTCACAAGAGAATCCTATGCCTGACAGGTGGGGTCACCCCTGACCCCTGGGTGGCTGCCTTTGTGGTCACTTCTTCGGTCTGTGAACTCTGAGGTGGTGCTGAAGTGAGGAGTCATGGGTTTTTTATTTCTGGGACAGAGCTGAAGACCTGTGGCCAGCCCAAGCTGTTCACCTATGAATACAGGTCTGGAATTTCACCACCACACTCATGCAGGGCCATGGAAGCACACAGGCATAGCCAGATTTTTTTTTTTTTTTTAAAAGAGAGAGATGGTCATGGGACATAGTTCTGTTGGTAGAGGGCTTGGCTAGCAAGCGTGAAGCCCTGGATAACATTCCCAACACCACATAAAACAGGCATGGAGCTCACTTTTGTCTCCTTGGCACTTGGGAGGTAGAGGTTGAGGATCAGAAATTCAAGGTTTCATTTACTATGTAATGAACTTGAGCTACACGAGATCCTGCATCAGATGCCAGCAGGATAGTCCAGTGGGTAAAATTGCTTGCCAACAAACCTGATGACCTGAGTTAGATGCCCAAGACCACAAGTTGGGAAGAGAGAACTGACTCTGGCAAGTTACCCTCGATAGATAGATAGATAGATAGATAGATAGATAGATAGATAGATAGATAGATAGATAGATAGATAGACCAACTGATCAACCCTGGAGCTAACAGCTACCTCAGCAGTTAAAGTGCCTCTGCTCTTCCAAAGGACCTGAGTTTCTAGCCCCAACATCAGGCAGTTTAGGCTGTTTATAAATAAGTGTCTTCAACACTGGCTCCAATGGATCCCATGCCCTCTTCTGGCTTCTGTGGGTACAGCACACACAAGATGTATATAATACACACAGAGAGACACACACACACACACAGGGTAAATGTAAAAAACAAAAACCAAGCGGAGAGCATCTAAGGAACAAAGATGACCTCTGGCTTCTATAAGGGGCACACACAATACACCCACATGACACACACCCATGTGAGCACACACCCACACATACAAAGAAAACCTGCAGAGCATCACATACATACACACAAACATGCCTGGATCACAGATGGGAATCCACACGCCACCACCACAGCTGCCCAGGATGCAAGAGACACACCCATGCTTGTCTATGGTGTGCCTGGCCAGGGCCTGCTGGAGCCAGTGCTCATGCCAGGTTAGGGAAATGTTTCATTTGCAGCTGGTCAGAGACCTGCCCATCCTGGTAACCTGGTCCCTGATCCTGAATGGAGCCTCTGTGCCACCTCCAGGGCAGCCAGCAGCAGCAGTCAATTGGCTCAGAGTGTAAGGCCACGATGTCTGGATGTCTGAGCCACACACACTTGTTGGATCCGAGGCCTGTAGGCCCAGCTAACTACAGCCAGAATCCTACTTTTTCTCTGCTGCTTCTAGAAGCTTCTCCTTAAACCAGTCAGGGGGGAGAGATAAAGGAATAAAGGTCCTGTGCCTAGCTGATGTCCACATCTCAAGAAATGTCAGTGTGAACCCCTCTTTTGTATGCCCCATAAAATACCTTCAGTTCCTTGGGAAGCCTGGGGGTAGGAGTTGGACAGTCATGGCTTTCTGGTTCCTGTCATTAAGGGCATTTGCTGTCACACTTTCAACTCCACATAGCTACAGTCACCACCACAGTGTCACCAGCACAACTACATAGCCTGTCATAACGTCAGCCACCCTATCACATACAGAAATGCCACCACACCCAGTGACATGTGTCATCAGCCCCACAATCTCACACATCCTCTCGGTTGCCTTGACAATCTGACCTTACACTGTATCAATGTCACTCTGACACGCTCAGTCTGCATGTCCTTGCAGCTGTCCTAGCCATGTGGCTACACAGAGTTGCTACCCCCATCAGTCACAGTTAAGAGGAGCAGGTCCAATCCTTGCTCTCCCAGGGCAGAGCTCACAGCTGTCCTCAGATCAAGGTGGCCCCGATGACAACCTTGCAGGCACAGTGTTGAGGAGCTGACGGCCAGTAAGTTACAGGCCACACTGCTCAGTCCTTTTGCCAGAGGCAGATACTCCTTTCGATCACATTGTCCCATGGTACCACAGTCTGGACAGTACTACAATGAAACTGGATAATGGCACACCACAGCCACACGGACACCCTGTCATACAACAATCACCCTCCTCAGAACCCGTCACAACATTTAGACAGCCTCTTAGCCATCCCAACAAGCTGTTGGGACATTTGTTGACATGCTGACACAGCCCGTGATTGTCCTCAGGATTCCCCAGACCTGAGTCTTGGAGAAAGGGACAGACTGAGACTGAAATCCCTTTTCCTACTAAAAGCAAGCAGAGTAGGAACTGACTAATGGAAGCGCAGCTGTTGTCAGTAGGTGCCAGCCCCCCCCACCTCATGAATATTCATCAACTGGGGCTCTCCTGAACCTGTAGGGAGTCCAAGGTCCCAGGCAGCTGGGCACCCCCTTCTGTGCCTGGAGGCACTCAGGTGAGGGGGGGGGGGTGTTCTACCAGAACTCTGTAGCCCTTGGAAGCCACACCCATTTCCACATAAGTATACATGAAATGAGTTTGAGAACACGGCCCCAGACACAAACTCCAAGTCACACAGCTAGCTATTCATCAGCACACACCAAGCATAGCAATCAGCAATGCGAACTTACAACAGCACCCCAACTTCAGAGACCTACCACATACATAGGCATACTACATGGGCACCCAGTCATATGACTGCAGGCACACCATTATGTCCCCAACACTCACCAACATAGGCAGAAGTGCACACACACACACACACACACAATTTCCAAATTCATAAACATAGTGACCTGAAAGTAACAACCAGCAACTTTTCGTGTGTGGTGCTGAGATCAAACCCAAGGCCTCAAGCACACTAAGCAAGCTCCATACTTTAGCCACCCACATTCAACTTTTTATATTTTATTACACTTATTTATTTCTCTATACTTGTGTCTAGTCATCTGCTTGTGGTGACAAGGCTGTGGAGATCAGAGGACAACTTGTGGAAACGGGTTCGGGTTCTCCTTTCCACCATGTTCCCTCCCCCAACAACTTCTTGTAGAACACACAAGTGTTCAAGTACTGGGGCACAATTTTGCACGAATACATACAGTCCCACTATCAAATACAAAAACATAATATAGGACGATCTCCCAAAGCCCTCCACTCTCTCCCTCTCTCCCTCCCTCCTTCCCTCCTTCTCCCCAACTCCCTCTTCCTCGCCATGTCTTTCCCCTCCCCCACCCTGAACTTTATAGATGGGAAAACCAAGGTACTGAGAGCTAAAAGGACTTTCTGAAGATGGCAACCCCTCCTGACTCCAGACAGAGGCTAAGACCGGGCGCCCCCTTCTGGCCCAGTCCTGTAAAATCGTGCGGGGCCGCGGCGGCGCGCGGGGTGGGCACGCGCCTGATGTAACCATGGCACCCTCTTGGCACGCGCGGCCCGCGCGCGGGGAGGGCGGGGCGGGCGCGTTGCCATGGTGCCGGCCGGCCTCCTGAATGCCGCATTGTTCACCGCGGCGCCCCGGCTGGGCTGTCCCGGACCCACCCGGACCCACCCGGGCTGGCCTAGATGGAGAGAAGGAAAGACTGCAAGGAGGAGTGAAACGAATATGGAGAGACAGTGATAAAGGGAGAAATGTGGAGTTAAAGATAGGAAAAGGTGGACAGAGATTAACAAGATTTGGGGATGGGAGACACCGACAAGAGAAGGCGGAGTGGAGTGGTCTTATAAGGGAAAGGGGCCGGGCAGTGGTGGCGCACGCCTTTAATCCCAGCACTTGGGAGGCAGAGGCAGGCGGATTTCTGAGTTCGAGGCCAGCCTGGTCTACAGAGTGAGTTCCAGGAAACCCTGTCTCGAAAACAAACAAGAGAGAACAGACCAACTCGGTGACACGTGTAAATCCTGCAGTGGCTGAGGCTTTTGAGTTTGAGGCTAGTGTCAGTTACATATCAGGACCCTGCTCTTAAAAAAGGGAGGAGGGGTCGGGGAGGAACAGCTGAGGTGGAGGACCTGAGTTTGGCTTCCTAACACCCATGTAAAAAACCTGGCAGGCATGTAGCACGGGCTCTAGTCCTAATTCTAGGGGAGTGGAGGCAGGTGAACTCAGGGGGATGCTGACCAGCCTGACCCTGCCTCAAAAAAAGAAGAGGAGGAAGAGGAGGAAGAGGAGGAAGAGGAGGAAGAGGAGGAAGAGGAGGAAGAAGAAGAGGAGGAAGAATAGGAGGAAGAGGAAGAAAGAAAGAAAGAAAAAAAGAAAAGGAAAAAAGTAGAAACTGGGTGTGGTGGTGAACACCTTTAGTCCCAATACAGGCAGGAAGAGTTTTGTAAATCCAGGCCAACCAGGTCAACACAGTGAGTCTCAGGTCAGAGAAGGCTATGAAGCCACACCAGTCTAAAAAGGGAAGAAACAGAGAACAGTTGAGGAAGACAACCTCTGGCCCCCACGCACAGCACGTGCACACACACACACACACGTGCACACAAGTACATCCATGTGTATACTAGAGAAGGGGACAGTGGGAGAGACAGACGTGGATGGGGAAAGCAGAGTGTTTAGAATCTGAGAGGAAGGGATGAAGAGGCGAGAGGAACTTCAGAGGGGCAGAGACAGTGAGGGAGAGAGATGCAAGAGAACAGGTTTGAACAGGAAAGCATCAGGACTCAGGGGGGCTCGTTGTGCTCCTTGATGTGTCTGGCAACAGGATGAGGCAGGCACAGGACCCCAAGTTAGAGGAATCCAGGTTCAGAGAGAGACTGGTGGGTCTACTTATGGGTTGACAGATGTATCCAGACACAGGGAATCTCCCGAGAGAGGCTCAGAGATTCCATGCTGATTCCTGCCCCAAGTCTCTAGTCCCCACTGCCCTGTGGCCTATCCACTGGCTCAACCTGATACTCCCAGAATGTCCCCCTTGTCCTGCTAAAAAGAAATCATTTATACAGAGGCACAGCCTTTCCATATACTGCTCTTGACACTCCAGCATGCCTTACAGGGCTTACAGGCATAGCCGGGGCCACTGTAGACACACATGACACAGCACAGGGACTCCTATCCCATGTCAGAGTAATGCCTCACAGACAGTCCTAGAGAACACATTGGACCTTGCTGGAATCATCCAATGATCAGATAAAATCGCACACCTTGTAGCCAAGGCGTGGTGGCTTACATCTTTAAGCCCAGGTCTCTGAAGGTAGGAGCAGGTAGATCTCTGTGAGCTCAAGGCAAGACTGGTCTACACAATGAGTTCAAAGATAGCCAGGACTACATAGAAACTGTCTCAAAAACCAACAAAACAACACTTGAGAGGTTACAGGGATTGCTGTCACAAGGGGCCATCCATATCTTTTTCAAATGTTCAACAGCGTACACCCTGTCTGTCCAAGAGTCCCTTTTATAGGACTGTGGAGGCAGTGGGCTCACTATCCAGATTTGAGCTGTGAGAGCTGAGAGGCATCAGTCGTCAGGTGAGATTTCGGATGGAAAGAAGCATAAGAAAGTTACTGCCAGTCCCCCTCAAAAAGTTGGGTCATACTTGTAGCCCCACAGCTAGGTCAGTCCAGCCGAAATCTAGACCAAGGGCGACCCCTTGTGGTTAAATGGCATCTTTACACCTATCATTTGGGGTTGTGGTTGAAGGCTTAATTCTAGAAACCCCAGGCAGAGAGAGGTCCAGGATGAGCGTGCAGAGGTAAGAACCCAGAAGTAAGAACCCACACCCAGAACTCAGCCTATGTAATCCATGTCCTCCAACTCATAATCACAGCATAGGTTCTGGGGGTCAGGCTGAGCAGTACGGCAGCTGCTTAGAGTTCCCATTGAGATTCTGGGGTCAGAGCTGGGCAAGAGAACTTTCATGTGCCTGTTTCATCTCCAGCATCAGAAAAAAGAAAAGACCCTAGACTCCAAAAATTCTGAGATGTAGAAAATCAGATCCAAGAATGTAGGACCCAGAATCTTAAACTCAGATTCACATTCCAGAATCCAGAATCCAAAAAGTCTAGATTCCATTGTTCAAAATTGGAATTTTGAGCTCCCCAAAACAGAGAACCCCAAAACATGCCTGCAACATCTAGGAGTCCTGGGTCTTTGTTAGAACTCTCTGGATCAGAGCTGGGCTGGTAAGAGCAGGCAGACTGAAGAGGCAGGAGAGAATCTGGGGTGAATACAGCCTCTGCCAGCTGCTGCTTCTACACACACACACACACACACACACACACACACACACACACACACACTGAAATGGTCTCACACAGGTGGTAGAGCCATACCTCCACCACAATACAGTCTATAACTGTAAGAGCTTTGGCACTGATGCCCTCTGATGCACACCCACAATCACACACACTACAAGAACTCACACCTTATCACACACCATCATCCAAAGACAAGAGACGAGTGCAGAGAAGCTTCATGCCTTGGCAGCTACACAGCCCCTGGGAACCAGACCCCAGGGACTGGCCTCACCGTGGACCATTTCTCTCTTAGCATACATAGACATGCTTACCTGGGTACCCAGAGTCATCCCCTTCTTCCACTCCCACCAAACCCTCAGACACACAGCCACCACACAGAAACAAACCCTGAAATTCCCAATCCTGTGCCCAGACACACTAGAGAAGAACAGTAAAGGAGACTGAGATGAGTGTGTGAGACTCATATTGTGTGAGAACACACATACACACGCACGGTAACACGCACATGTACACGCACACACAGTGCAGAGAAGCTTCATGCCTTGGCAGCTACACAGCCCCTGGGAACCAGACCCCAGGGATGGGGCTCACCGTGCACCCCCTTATCCGCCCCAGCCCTCCCCTGCCTGGCTGGCTGGCGAGCTTTAATACAGATGCCAAACTCATAATTGTAACTGAGGGTGACAGGGTCACCTTGAGCCCCAGATGCTCGCACGATGACAGATGGCGTTGGCAAACCTGATTAGCGGCCCCCGGTGCCAGAGCCTGTGGCACCTGCCTCCCTTCCCCTCCCCCCCACTCCCCCTGCACTCATTACCCACCCATTACTGGGCCTGGGGGGCAGCAGCGGGGGCCGACTGGCACTGCCTGGGAGGGCGCAGTGACTCTGCCCCCCCCTGGCACCAAGGTTCCCAGCTGGCTCTCCAGGCTGGCAGGAGGTGGGCACAGCTGAGGTGGAGGGATGCAAGCATCTTGTGCCCGCCAGAAAAAGGGTGCCTGGGTTGAGTTGCCAGCTCAGACTGCATGAGGTTTGCCACCAAGCTCTAGGGACAGTGGCAGGAGGGCGCTTTCCCCGGCCCCCCAGGGCTCCATGACCCTCCCTCTAGGACAGTCTTGGGAGCTGGCAGCCAGGCAGGTTCCCACCCCTGTTCAGGCCTGTAAGGTCAGGGGTCGAAGCTCCCACGCCGTGCTGTCCCATCTGTTTCCTTGTGGGGGGCCCTCCTGTTCCCCCTCACCTGGAGCCTTCCTTCCTGAGGCAGGAAGAGGGCCAGGGAGGGGGGTCGCTTGACCAGCTCCCTCCACCCGGCACTGGGGGGGCATTCGGAGGCGACGCTGCCACATGTCTCTGAGTCTCTGCCAGACGGGCCCATCTGCCAGAGCCCTGTTTCCAGCCGCCCAGAGCTAGGCTGCCTGGCTGCCTCACACCCTGCCCCCCAACTGAAGAGGGAGGCCCCCTACCCAGGAAACCCTAGTCAGAAAGAAGCACGCACAGCTGGACTTGGCTAACCTTTATGGTTCTCATAGAATGCCAGGCTGGGCATGAGGCTGCTGCGGGGACTCGGGTGGGGCAATAAGGGAAACCCCAGCTATCAACGACAGAGGCAGCTGCGCACACGCGGGGTTGCCTCTGGTTGGGGCCAGGTTTTCCCAGCAGCTGCTTCCCGCTTGCCTGCCATAGTTTTGTTGTTGTTGTTGTTGCTGCTGCTGCTGTTATTCTGGTGTCCCTAGAACAGGGTCATCTCTGCTCAGTGTCCGGGTTTGGGTGGTGCTGTCATAGCAGTTGGAGTGTCTGTCTTGGACACTGAGACGCGGCGCCACCTAGTGGCTAAGAGCGGAACCTTAGGCTAGTGGAGGAGGAGCTCGCAGGGAGCTGTGCTGCGCGTGCGTAAAGGCTGTGTTTCAAGCCCTCTCCCTAATTCTCCCCTCCCCAAAAGTGACAGTGTCTCAATAGCTTCGGTTTCCTCGTCTGTAAAATGACCCATGTGAAATTCTACCTTGCGGGACTGCTGAGGATTGATTTCTGAGGGCGACGTGAGTTGGTGATTGTGTCGTGAATGTTCCACACAGGGCTAATCACACAGTATAGCTACACCTTTTTTTTTTTTTTTTTTTTCTCCACATATCTCATAAGGATAGAACCAGGGCTTCATGCATGATAGGCAAGCCCTCTCCCGCCGAGTTACACCTCAGCCCCACATTCTATGACTATTAGTGGTCTAAACCCATGACTGGGGAACCATGTCTAGTATTCTGGGAGCGAGATGAAGACCTTCTGGCCCTGTCCACCTGTCCTTCCAGCCCCGCTCTCTTGACCTGATGCACATCATTTAGGTCACGTCTTCCTATTGCGTCTCCTGCTTCTTTCCAAGGTAACTGTCCTGCGCATTCTTCTAGGATGCTCAGCTCATAGCTTCGGGTGGCAGTGACACTTCTGGACCAATACGGTGGAAATCCTCACCCGGCGAGGGGAGACTGATTGGCCAGCTCCACACCACAGCGCCACCGATGTCCAGCGCTTTAGAGCCGGCACACAGCTGTTACAGAGGATTACAGCGGAGGGATCCGAGCTGGGGATGTAGAAGGAGGAACAGCGGCCAAAACAGAGATGATTCAGGACCCGGGCAGCTGTGCAACCAGGCCTAGAGATCACCTGCAAACAGAGACAGGGGGACAGTCAGCACCGTGGAGTCTAGAGGAATGAGAATGATTATCATCCACTTCTACCCGGAAGGAAAGATGCAGATGCTGAAGGCTTAAGGCCGATGGCCTGGGTTTCATTTCTGACTCCCCTCCTAGCTGTGTGGCCTGCAGCAACTTACTTGACCTTTCTACACTCTTGCTTGCATAAAATCTTCCAAATCCAAGGCTGGTGAGAGTCATGATGTGGTCCAAGCATGAAGCCTCGAGTTCAGATCCCCAGCGCTCACATAAAATGGGACACATGCCTGCAATCTCAACCCTGAGAAGGTGACGACAAGAGGTTGCCTGGGGCTTGCTGGCCAACCCAGCCTAGCTGAATTGATAAGCTCCCAGTTCAGTGAGTTCCTGGGTCCAATTCCCAGCACCCACAGGGGGACTCACAACTTCCTCCATTTCAGAGGATCTGACACCTTCTTTTGGGGACTACGTGTGTGTGTGTGTGTGTGTGTGTGTGTGTGTGTGTGTGTGTGTGTGTAGGACACAGCATACATGCAAAACACCCATAGAATTAATTTTATTTACTTGTTTGTTTATTGTTTATTTCAAGACAGGGCTTCTCTGTTGCCCTGGCTGTTCTATGTTCTATCTATGGACCAGATGGCCTTGAACTCAGAGGTCTGCCTGCCTTTGCCTCCCGAGTGCTGGGATTAAAAGCATGGGCCACCTTTGAATTGCCTGACAATGTAATTATTTTTAAGAAGGAAAAGAGTAGTTGAGGACACTGAACACCTACCCCTGTCCTTACCACACACACGTGCTTATACACACACTCCCAAACAAAATCATCCAGATTACACCAGAAGGCTGGGTCTGGTGTTGCAGACACGTACATCACAACCAGTCCAGAGGCCAAGATAAGGGGATCTCAAGATCAAAGCCCATGTAGGAAACTTACCGAGACCCTGTGTCAAAATAAATGGGAAAATAGAGCTGGGACGTAGCTCAGGCACAGAGCGCATGTGAGGCTCAGGTTGCATTCCCAGCACCACAAAAAATATCAAAATAAGGGTGGGGGGCTAGAAATGGCTCATCAGTTGGGAGCACTGCTTGCTGTTGCAGAGAACCTGGGCTCTGTTCCAACCTTGCAGCTCACAACTGTCCATGACTCCAGCTCTAGGGGATCTGACACCATCTTCTGACTTTGCAGTAGGCACACACACCAGGTATACATACAGCAGACAAAACATACACCTTAAAATATTTTATTTTTTTAAAATCTGGGTATAGGAGACTGAATGTTTGGGAGACTGAAGCAGGAGAATCACCATGAGTTTGAGACCACCCTTGGCTGCACAGTCAGCTCTATGCCAGGGTGAGCTATAATGTGAAGTCCTATCTTTTTTATTTCTTTAAATTAATTTGTCACAGGTTGGGGGGGTTGTATGCCAAGAGACCCATGTGGAAGCCAAAGGGCAACTGTGGGAGTCAGGTCTCTCCTTCCACCATGTGAGTTTCAGGAGTCAAACTCAGATTGTCAGGCTTGCTGACAAGTGCCTTTACCTGCTGAACCGTTTCTAAACACACACACACACACACACACACACACACACACACACACACACCCCACAGATGGGTCAACAAGGTAGCTGAGTAGGCAAAGGCACTTCTTCTACAAGTTATCCTCTGCCCTCCACACTTGGACCAGGGAACATCTCTGCACACACACAAACTCACGTACCCATAGATACATGTAATTACTTGGCGGTGGTGGCGCACGCTTTTAATCCAAGCACTTGGGAGGCAGAGGCAGGTGGATCTCTGGGCTAGAGGCCAGCCTGGTCTACAGAGTGAGTTGCGGGTTGCAGAGAAACCTTGTCTTGAAAAACCAAAAAATAATAATATAGGGACCAGAGAGATGGCTTGGCAAATGCATGCATGCACGCATGTTAAGAACACTCAAAGCCGGGCGGTGGTGGCGCACGCCTTTAATCCCAGCACTTGGGAGGCAGAGGCAGGCGGATTTCTGAGTTCGAGGCCAGCCTGGTCTACAGAGTGAGTTCCAGGACAGCCAAGGCTATACAGAGAAACCCTGTCTTGAACCCCCCCCCCAAAAAAAAAAAAAAAAAAAAAAAAGAACACTCAGTCAAGAGCATTAACTGCTCCTCCAGAGGACCCAGGGTCAGTTCCTGGCACCTACATGGCAGCTCACAACTTTAATTCCAGGATCCAATACCTTCACACAACCATATGTGCAGGCAAAACACCAAAGTACACAAAATACAGATAAATACATTTGGACCAGGCATGGTGGTGCATGTCTTTAATCCCCGCCCTCCAGAGGCAGAGGCAGACAGATCTCTGAGTTCCAGGCCAGCCTAGACTACAAAGTTGGTTCTAGCATAACCAAGGCTGTTACACAAAGAAACCCTGTCTCAAAAACAAAACAAAAAACAATAAATTAATTAAAATGTAAGTATTATTATATTTTTTTGAGACAGGGTCTTACTATGTAGCCCTAGCTAGACAGAACTTGCTGTGTAGACCAGGCTGGCTTGAAACTCCCAGAGAACCTTCTTAAGTGCTGGAACTAAAGATGTGTATCACCATGCTCAGAATAATAAAGAAAATGTTAAAAAAGAAAAAAAAAAGAAACCACTTGAAACCTTTGCATTTTTTCGTTTGTAGTGAGATAGGCTTCATATAGCCCAGGCAGGCCTCAAGCTCCTTACTCAGCAGAAATTGGTCTTGAGTTCCTTGTTCTTCTGCCTCAGCCTCCAACATGCTACATTGTACACGCCCACAGCCCTGGTTCCACTCCTGGCTCTGGCATTAAAGAAGGAGACCATCCCTGCTCTCCATGCTGGCCCCTGATAAACCCAGACTTGTTCTGTCTCCCCTGGGAATGATGAGGCCAGTACTAATATGTCCTATTTCCAAACAAGGAAACTGAGGCTTGGAGCTGCCTGTGAGGCTACATAGCTGCAGGGAGGCTGCCAGCCTACAGCATCTTGTGCCATTCAGGGCCTGTACAGCTCCAGGCTCAGCAGTGAGCTGGACTCCAAGCCAAGCTTCATTCTGCTAGGTCAGCCACTGGTAGGTAGCAAATAAGAATGTGGAGTGGGCCTGGTGATGTGTGTGACCCAAAGACTCAGAAACTGGGGATCACAAGTTCCAGACCAGCCTGGGCTATTTGGTTAGACCTATCTTGAAAGGTAAAAAAATATATTTGGGGCCAGATAGGTCAATTCTGGTCTTCTAAATTCCCAGGTTTGATAGGCAAATACCAAGCCATGGCTTTTCAGGGACTGATGCCCTACTGTGCACGGCTGAGAAGCACTCTATGTGAACCCATGGTATTACCTACATTTTATGGGCATGAGGAAAGGGTTGGAGAAGGCAAGCTACAGACACCAACAACAAAGCAGGGTTTGAACTCAGCACTAAAGATTTCCCAAAGCCCCTTTGAAACATTAACTGATTGCAGATATGAAAGTGTTCCTTTTTTTTTTTATGAAATCATTTCTTGTTCAAGCTGTCCTATAGCCGGTGAGAAGCATATGCTGCTAGTCATTCATTCATTTGTTGATTCATTCAACAAATGCTATATGTCCACTCTATGCCTATCCCTGCTGTAGGATTTGGGGACAAGAATATTAGAAGGAAAAAAAAGTCAGATAACCTCTGCCCTGAAATGGGGATGTAGCCCAGGATGTAGAGCACTTGTCTAGGGCTTGAGGTCCTGGGTTCCAGCTCCAACACCACATAAACTGGGCTGATGGTTCATACATATAATCCCAGCATTCAGGAGGCAAACACAAGAAGATCTGAAGTTTTTAGGCAGCCCCAAGCTACATAAGACTTTAGCTAAAACAACAAAGGACAGACAGACAGACAGACAGACACCTCTGCTCCAAGATGGGTGTGGTGACTCACACCTATGATCCCAGCAGAATCACTGAGTTAGAGGGCAGTCTGTGGTACATAGTCCAGTACAGATTCAGGCTCCATAGCAAAACCCTCTCTAAACACACACACACACACACACACACACACACACACACACACACACCACAAGAAAGCATGTCATGTGCCAGGGGTGAAGGGATGAGTGGGAGGAGCCCAAATCAGGGAGGTCAAAGAATGTAGACCCTTGTGGGCTTGAGAACTGGGACTTTTGTTTAGAGTACGGTCAGAGTCACGGGCGATTGGAGGGAAACAAGGACATGGATTTGTCAACAGCCTCTTCCTGGCTGCTAAATAGGAAAACAGAGCCAGCGGCTGGAGATGTGGTTTAGTTAGTTGGTAGAGCTTACCTGACATTCCTGAAGCCCTAGGTTCCTTAAACCAGGAGTGGCAGCACACGCATGCCTGCCTGTGCATACGCGGTGACGTCAGAAGTGCATGCCTGCCTGCACTTTTGCAGTGAGGTCAGAAGTGGAATCTTTTGTTGTTGCTGTGTTTCTTTGTTTGTTTTTGGTTTTCCAGACAAAGATTCTCTGTGACACCCTGACTGCCCTGGAACTCTGTAGACCAGGCTGGGAGGAGTGGAACCTTAAAATCATTTTTAGCTACATAGTTTGAGCCTGCACTACATAAGCCCAGCCTTAAGTAGAAGTCAGCTTGGGCTACAGGAGTCCATGTCTCTAAAAAATCAAAACAAAACAACCCTCCCCCCCCAAAAAAAAAAAACAAACAACAAAAAAAGAAAACCCGAGACTTGAGAAATTAAAACAAAGGCAATCACAGCGGCACACAGGGGAAACCATTTGCCCTATTTGGTAAGGAGGAAGCCTGAAGTTCGTAGACATTTAGATGGAAGATTTAGGACTTGAGACTTGATTGCAAACCTGCCTGGTCATATGACCTGTGCTCTGAACACTGCTGAGAGTAACCCCCCCACCACTGCTACCTCAACAGATCTCACCATCACCAAAGACAACACCACAGCCACCACCACAGATGCCAGCACCACTACCACAGATACAACCACCACTACCACCACAGACTCACCTGAACAAAGGGCAGAGCCTTACAGGTCTCCTGAAGCACTTCCTGAGGAGCCAAAGGCAAAGACATACCAGAAGCCTCACTCGGCCCTCCCTGCAGCTCACCTGTCCCCCGCTGTTTGTTTTGCAGACCCAGGAAGGCCTTCCAGCTACCCAGGGCAGAGATGGGCACCAGGGGATCCAGAGCCCAGCTTTCATTGGTAGCAGTCCAGGACTGAGTAGGAGTAGCTGGGGCCCCCGGCCTCCCTGAGCCTGTGGGCAGCCAGGCCCCAGTGAGCAGACCCAGCAGTGTGGTTAACTGGCTACAGAGCATCACTTGGCTGTTCAGTCGTCTGTCTGTCTTGGGATGGGCTCAGGGTCCTGTGGAGTGGACCCTGCTGTCTGTCGTGTGAAGTCTGGGCCCTCAGACATCTGCTATTTACCACTGTCCCCTCCTGAGAAGCCTGAGAGGTGTTTCTGGGAGCTCCCAGCAGGGAAGGAAGGGAAGCTGACCTGGCCAATCCCACAGCTCCTCCCAGCCTGCTGAGAGTCCCAGGGGGCTCTCAGGGCTGAGCCTGCTCCATAGGGACCATGCGAATCAAGGAAGGCAAGTCCAGAGGACAGCAGCTAAGGGGTCTTTTGAATCCTCAGACCCCCGTTCATCCACTTAGTGACATCACACCCTTCAGTTCTGCCTTGCAGTTTCTTGGCTGACCACGGACTACCCTGGGCTTCATCCTCTTCTGTGATAGGATGTGGCAACAGCATCAGATACAACCTCAGAGGTTGCATTGAGGACTCAGAGACCTGAAACACACATGTTGACGCTCATTTGTCTCATGAACCCATCACTTTTTTTTCCTGTTCTGAGGAGGGAACCTTTATGAATTATAAACAGGAGCTCTGCAACCTGCACCCAAACAACAGTGAATTAACCTGACTGCTACTATTGTCTTATTGGGTGGGGTTGAGACAAGACCTCCTTCTTATGTAGCCCAGACTGGCCATTATCTTGAGCTTCTTCCACCTCAGTGTCCTGAGAACAGAGATTACAGGGATGGGCCACAACTCCCTCTTCTGTCACCCCAGCACATAAGCAGAGGAGGCAGGAGGATCAGGAGTTTAAAAGTTTAAAGAGTGATCATGTTTCAAAGGTTATTTTAAAAAAACAATAAAATGAAATGAATTTTAGAGTGGTCAAGGTATGGGTTTCTGATACCTGGGCTGTCAGGGAAGACCCCTCTCTCCCGAGAAGGTGACACTTTTGCAAAGACCTGAGATGCTGATACAGGCGATGGGAACCGAGTGGTGGGAAGTACACAAAGGATGTGAGATTGCATCCCAGGCTTTGGGCCCTCGAGGCGCCTGGGGGGGTCCGACCCAGCCCTTGTCTGTGCATCTCACACCCAGGTGAGGAGGAGCAAGACTGGGCTACAGGAGCGTGAGAAGCTATGGCCTGGGTCTTTCCCGCGGCGCGTTCGCCATCTGGCGGCCGCTCGCGGGACTGCGTGGCCGTCAAACCCTGGACACCAGTTTCCAAGCCTGTTGTTCCCCAATCATCCTTTCTGATGTCCTTCAGCCAACACCAGTTCCATCCTGCCAAAGGCTGCAGTTCGCTCCAAACTTTGCGGTGGCCTTGACCCTTTCTTTGCCAGAACCCCCCACTTTGCACTTTCACCTCACTTCTTCATTCTGGATGAGCGCTCACCTCACCTCCCACTTTCTCCTCTGCTCCTCGAAGCTGCCAGCAGGTACCTGAGAGCACTTCAGTTAGGTCAAGGCCCTCTGCTTACACCCTCCAAGGTTCCCATCTCCCTTCCGGAGCAATCTAAAGACCTTTCCAAGTCCCACCGCATCCTTCACGGGAACGTCCATCATCTCAACATCGCCTACCCATCCTTTCCCCCTTCTCACTGTAGCCCGGGGCTTCACACAAGTTTCCAAACTTCTCAGGCAGAGTCCCCCAATATCTTGCAGCTACTCAGCTGGTCTTCTGTACCCACAAATAGTGATTTCAAGGATTCAACCAACCCCAGTCTGAGGACTTTGTAATCTGATAATGCAAGTGTTTAATTTAAACCTAACACCATACATTAGGTTTTCTGCCTTCTATGATTTTTTTTTGGGGGGGGGGAGGGGTTAGTTTTTCGGTTTTTTGTTTTGCTTTGTTTGTTTTGTTTTTCGTTTCTCGAGACAGAGTCTCCTTATGTAACCCTGGCTGTCCTGGAACTCACTATGTAGACCAGGCTGACTTCGAACTCAGAGAGATCATCCTGCTTCTGCCTCCTGAGTACTAGGATTAAAGGTGCCCACTTCCCCTCCTGACTTTACTAGGACACTTTATGGAAGCGGCTTGAACACCTAGGGCAGCTGTTCTCAAGCTGTGGGTCACACCCCCTTCAGGGAATCACATATCAGGTATCCTGCATATCAACTATTTATATCACAATTCATGATTAGCAAAATTATAAAGTTATGAAGTAGAAAGGTTGGGGTGGTCACCACAACATGTGACAATGTATTAAAAGGTCTAAAAGGCTGCAGAATTAGGATGGTTGAGAATCACTGACCTAGGGCTTTGGAATACACAAAGCACCAGGAAGCCATCCCCCACAGAAGGTACAAGAGAACTGGAGTAAGTCTGAAGGTACTACAGAGATGTCTGGCCAGTTGAGAACACCTGCTACTCTTGCAAGGACCTTAGTTCAGTTCCCAGCACCCAGGTAAGGAGGCCTGTCACTACAACTCCAAGGAACCAACACCCTTCTCTATTACTTGGTAACTATTACTTGTTCTTAAAAGCAAGAATTACTGAAGGGTTCGGTGTAGGTCAGTGGTAGAATATTTGCATAGAACCTTCTACATCTGGCATGTGTGCATCTATGTGTGTGGGGGTACATGCATGAGTCCTGTGCCCTGGAGGCTCAGAGAGCAAAACACATACAAGCAACACTCTAAGGAACCAATACCCTTCTCTATTACCGACCCAACAAAGCTGTCCTCTGACTTCCAGATGTGTGTGGTAATGCACTCCCACACACATATCATGTGCACACTATTGCTCATTCGTGCACACACACATGTACACATGCCTAGCGGAGTTTTCAACTTTTAGAAATTTTAATGTGTGTGTTTTGCTCTTGCTTATGTTTGTGCACCATGTGTGTGCCTGATTCCCTAGGAGGCAGAGTCATGTGATTCCCTGGAACCAGAGTTATGGATCACCAGAGGACAACTTGCAGGGGTCAGTTGCAGGGGTACAGAAAAGGATGTTTAGCCGGGTGGTGGTGGCGCACGCCTTTAATCCCAGCACTTGGGAGGAAGAGGCAGGCGGATTTCTGAGTTTGAGGCCAGCCTGGTCTACAGAGTGAGTTCCAGGACAGCCAGGACTACACAGAGAAACCTGTCTCGAAAAAAAAAAAGAAAGAAAGAAAGAAAGAAAAGGGTGTTTATAGACATGCATTTGGAATTTTCATTTGGAATTGTTCCTGTGGCAAGAGACTGACATTTAACATAAACAACCCTAAAGTGCCCACTGCTCAGACACAGGCCTCCGACAATAATGAAAGGTTGAGCTTCACGTTTTAAACACTCCCTAAGGGTTTGCTTTTATTCACATGTATGCAGCTACCCTCAGAGGCCAGGAGGCCAGAGAAAGTCATTGTACCCCTCAGAGCCAAAGTTACATGTGGTCATGAGACTTTCTACCTGGGTGCTGGGGACTGAACTCTGGAAGAATACCACACATCCTTAACCAGTGAGCTATCTCTGCAGCCCAGCTTTATTTTTGTCCTGTGCAAATCACTATTCAAGAAACCAATGGGATGGATTCATCTATTACTTTATTTCCTGGTACGCGACTGTGGAAAGGAAAATTCAAAGGAGCTTTTTTTTTTTTTTTTTTTTTTTTTTTTTTTTCATTTAAAAATCATGTATTTGCTGAGCATGGTTGAGGACACCTTTAATCCCAGCACTCAGAGGCACCGGCTAATGGATCTCTGTGAGTTTGAGGCAAGAAGCCTGGTCTACATATCAAATTCTATGCCAGCCAGAGCTACATAGTGAGATTCTTCTGTTCCTCACTCCCAAAGAGAAAGAAAGAAAGAAAAAAAGAAAGATATTTTTTACCAGATACTGTGGTGCAGGTCTGTAATCTAAACACTCTAGTGACTGAGGCTGGAAGACTTCAAGTTTGAGATTAACATGTGTTATAATTCTCAAGAAGATTGTGTTTACACACATACACACACACACACACACACACACACACACACACACGGGGGGGGGGGGGCAGGCTAAGGAGGTGGCTCAGTCAGTAAAGTACTTGGGTCAAGAGTCTGGAGTTTCCTGGCAGACAGTTTAGACATATTTGGGAGCTTTAGGTTTGCTGAGACACCCAACCTCAAAACTACGATGGAAGAAGTCAGGTGTGGTGGTGCATGCCTTATAGTACAGCACTCGGGCCAGAGGCAGGCAGCCTGTGCTACATACCCAGTTCCAGGACACCCAAAACTACATAGAAAGACCTCATCCCCAAAACACAAACAAAATACGACAAAGGGAGCTAGACACAGAAAAGCACTTGCTGGTCTTGCAGAGAACCAGGGTTCAGTTCCCAGCACCCACACGGTAGCGCGGAACCATCCCTAACTCCAGATCCAAGGAATCCCACACCCTTTTCAGGCACTAGTCACAAACATGGATCACATATGTACCAAATATACACACATGCAGGTAAAGCATTCATACACATAAAATAAGTATTAAAAATAATAATTTAAGCCAGGCAGCGGTAGTACATGCATACTTTTAGTCCCAACATTCTGGAAACAGAGACAGGTAAATCTCAAAGTTCAAGGCCAGCTTTGTGTACCTAGTGAGTTACAGGACAGAAAGGGCTACACAGAGAAACCGGTCTCAAAACACCCTGAAATGTTATTGTTGTTGCTGTTGTTATTATTTTAAAAGATGTATGGCAACAGAGAAACACCCAACATCAACCTCTGGCCCATACAGACACTGACATACACAAAGAGACCAACACTCAGCCTCCACATACATGAACACATATAACCATACAAACAACTGCACATACATAAACAAAAGGCCGGAGAGCTGGCTTAGAGGTTAAGGGCACTTGTTCTTATTCAAGATTATTCAAGAGTTCATGCTTGTAACCCTAACACTGGGCAGGCTGAGACAGGCAGGTCCCTGGGGCTCACTGGCCAGCCAGCCTAGTTGACTTAGTGAGCTCCAGGTCAATTAAAGACCCCCATCTCAAAAAGAGGTGGTGGCGCCTGAGGAATGACACCCAAAGTTGATCTCTGATCTCTATATGCTCAGGTATGAACATATAGACATACAGACAAATCCATACACACACACACCACACACACACCACACCACACCACACACACACACACACACCACACCACACACACACCACACACACACACACACACACACACCACACACACACCACACACACACACACACACACCACACACACACACACACCACACACACACCACACACACACACACACACACACACACACACACACACACACGGTAGACTTGACAGTCTGGATCAGTGGTAGAATATTTGTGTAGCATGTTTAAGACCCTGCCTTCCATCCCAACCCAGAAATAAAGAAAAAAGAAGACACAGGCTTGGTGGCACTTGGGAGGTGGAGACAGAAGGACCAGACATTCAAGATTCAAGGTCGATTTTGGCTACTAAGTCAGCATGGGCTACATAAAACCCTATTTTTGTTGTTGTTTTGATGACACAGGCTTTCACTATCTAGCTTTGGCTGGCTTTGAACTTAAAAAAAAGATTTGCTTGCCTCTGCCTCCCTAGTGCTGGGATTAAAGGTACTCGCCAATAGGCCCACCTTGAAACCCCCTTTTTAAAAACATAGCACTAACAGATTGGGGCTGTATAATGCGTGGCTCAGTGGTTAAGAGCACTGGCTACTCTTCCAGAGGAGCAGGGTTTTATTCCCAGTGCCCATATGGTACCTCACAAGTCTCCCAGGGAATCTGACACTCTTCTGACTCCAGGAACCCTGCACACACAAGCCCACTCCCTAAATTAAGAAAGTAAAACTCTGACACAAGTAAGCCCAGCTGTTAATGCTCTGAATGATGGTGCTTCTGCAAAGGATCCATTGATATAAACCGGACTGGACCAAGCAACTGTCTAGGATACATTATTAGGAGCTGTACTCGGCAATGACAAATAACATTGAAATCACTACAGTATTCACAAATACAGATCATCACCTCTCTCCGCTCTCTCCTCCTCACCCCCTTTTTCTCCTCTCTCTTGAGATAGGGCTTCTTTGTGTAGCCTTGGCTATCCCTGAACTAGCTCTGTAGACCAGGCTGGCCTCAAACTCACAGAGCTCCACCTGTCTCTGCCTCCTGAATGCTGAGATTAGAAGCCTGCATCACAACCACCTTGGCAACTTTGACTTCTTACCCTCCTGTCTACCTCCTGACTGCTCGGATTACAGGTCCAAGCCATCCCGCCCAGTTTCTGTGGTGCTAGTGATCCTGAAACTCCAGCTCCAGGGATCTGATGCTCTCTCTTTTATCCTCTAAGGGCACCCATATACATCTAACACACACACACATACACACACACACACACACAAACACACACATGCTCACACATACATGTGAGGGTCTCTGTAAACACAGGACTCACCAGCCAATGTTGGCTCAAATATCAAGAGTCTGACACTGGCCAGTTTATTTCAGGCATATTTAAGGACAGCACAAGGTGAGAAAAGTTTCCTGGTGACAATGAACTCAATTCCACGTGTATAACAAAGCCTAAGTAAAAGCTCAGAGTGTTTCGGGCTCTTTCAAAAGATCTGAGTTCAGGTCCCAGCAACATCAAGCAGATCACAACCGCCTGACTCCAGTTCCAGGGGGACTGGGCACTCTCTCTGGGCTCGGTTGATACCTGAACACGTGGCATACAGTCACACAAATACACATTATCATAAGTATTTTCAGACCCAAATTTAAATGAGTAAGAGCATTCAAAGTGTTTAAAATAAAATTTAAAGCAGGCCTGGCGTTCACGGTTCTATTCCAAGCACGTGAAAGGTAGAGGCAGGATGGCCAAGAGTATAAGACACGCCCAGATACAGAGCAAACCTGAAACCAATCTGAGATACATGAGACTGTCTCAACATCCAAAAGCAACACAACAAAGAACCTCACTCCGAAGGAAGACCTTGCTGGGTGCAGTGAAGCATGTCTGTAATGGTAGCAACTTAGAGACCGTGGTAGGAAGGGGAGCTGAGCACACAAGACAATCTTAGCAAGATGAAGGGGAAGGTGGGAAACAGGGCTGTGCAGCCCAGGACAACCCGAGTTCATCTGCTCTCTCTCGCTCTCACTCTCATTTTATTTTATTTTATTGAGACAGGTTTTCTTTGTATCCCACTGACTGTTCTAGAACTAGTTCTGTAGACTCAGGCTAGCTTCCAACTCATAGAGATCCTCTACCTCTTCCTCCTGAGTGCTGGGGTTAAAGCTGCCACCATGAATTTCTGATCCTCTTTCCTCCACCTCTCCAGTGTCAGGATTATAGGTATGCACTACTATGTCTAGCTTATGCAATGCAGGAAAGGAAAACCAAGGATCTGTGCTTACTAGACAAGCACACTGTCAACTGAGTCCCATAACCAAGTCCCATACAGTGGATCATAAATGTTTAAGATATAAAGCAAACTGGACGTGGTGGTCTCAGATCTTTAATGTCAGCACTGGGGAGGCAGAGGCAGGCAGAACTCTGTGACTTGGAGGGCCAGCTTGGTCCACAGTGAATTCCAGACCAGCCAGCACTACATAGCAAGACTCAAAAAACACAAAAACAAACAAATTAGAATCCACAGAGCTGGAGAAATGGCTCAAAAGTTTAAAATACTTCCTGTCTTCCAGAAGACTTGAATTTTGTTTCTTGTATTCAAATCCCTTGACAATTGCTTGTAAGGCCAGTTTGAGAGGATTCCTTCGGCCTCCACTGGCACACACATAGTCATGTGGCACAGATACACACACACACACACACACACACACACACACACACATTAAATCCTTTTTAAGAAGGTTTAAAAGGCAAACTGGGCCTAGATATTAAAGTGGAAATATCTAATATATTAGAGAAAATTTAAAGCACAAATTTGAAGGGAAATAAAATATAAAATAAAACAGACATATTTAAAGCATTAATATTTCAAAATTAAAAACCAAAATGTTAAATACAGTAATTTAAATAATAATAGCACACCAGTTTTTTTCTCCTCCTCCTCCTCCTCTTGTTGTTTCTCTGTTTAACAGCCCTGGCTGTTCTGGAATTCACTTTGTAGACCAGGCTGGCCTTGAACTCACAAAGATCCGCCTGTCTCTACCTCCAAGTTATGAAATGAAAGCACATGCACCACCACTACCCGGACAAAGCAGGCCAGTTTTAAGTCTTAAATAGGTTCATTACAGATCATCCTAGTACAGGAGAGACTGACTTAGAAATCGATGCCATCATGAGTTATGCCAAGAAGTTCTAGGCTGACCTGGCTACAGGATGATATTCTATTTCAAAATCCCAAATGACCTCCGGAAAGACTCAGAGGGTAAAGGCATTTGCCACGAGGCAGGATGATTACAATATTCCCATGATGGTCTTGGTGGAAGGAGAGATCCGATTTCCCCAAGTTGTCCTCTGACTTCCACTTGATTACCAACACTTCAACACTACCCTCCCCCAATAAATAAACTGTAGAAATCCTTTCCTTCTTTTTAAATTTATTTTTTATTTCTTTTATACATGTAGTCCTGTACATGTATAAAAGAAATAAAAAAATATCGGTAAAGATATATACTTGAGGCTGGGACTGGTACAGACCCGTAATATCAGATATTCAAAAGGTAAAGACGGATCCTAGATTCAAGGCCAGTCTGGGCAACAGAATGAGTTCTGGTTAATGAGTCCTTGTTATGAAGAATAAAAGAAGGGCAGGCTACTGATAAAGGAAGCGGACAAGTAAAAACAAACATTAAAACTGCGGTCGAGGGACTCATAGAGATCCTCCTGCCTCTGCCTCCTGAGTGCTGGAATTAAAGAGGTGAGCCACCAGTCATACAGTAATATCTTAACAAACAACTGCCTCCTGCATTAAATGTTCACCTGCACTGTAAGGACTACACCGGAGTTCCTCGGCTCCCTTGCCTGAGGCCCCCGGTGTTCCGCCGCGCAGGCAGCGCCGTAGCCAGCCCCGCCGCCGCGAGGACCCACAGCCAAGATGGCGGCATCCGCGATGCTCAGTCGCTGCCTCCTGCGGCTCTCTGTGGCCCTGGCTCCCAGGTCTCGCAGCTACCGTGCGCCCCCGCCCCCGCGCCGCCGCCCCGGTCCCCACTGGCCAGACCCGGAGAACTTGCTGACCCCGCGATGGCAGCTAACGCCGCGCCATGCGGCCAAGCAGTTCGGGCGGCACGGCGCCGTCTCGGGGGTGGCCCCCGCCTCCCTGTGGCCGTCCCCAGAGCAGCTGCGCGAGTTGGAGGACGAGGAGCGAGAATGGTACCCGAGCCTAGCGACCATGCAAGAGTCGCTGCGCGTGAAGCAGCAGGCCGCGGAGGCAAGGCGTCAAGCCAGGTGGGTGTGCTGGGGCAGGTACCTCAGGGCCCCCAAACCATGGAAGCTCCCCTCCGTTGGAGGTGTGCGGAGCCCTTGTGGCGTAGGGTTAAACAATCATGTTAACTTTGCTGAAAAACAGACTTCTAGGTAAATTCTTGTAGTCCCTCGACCGCAGTTTTAATGTTTGTTTTTACTTGTCCGCTTCCTTTATCAGTAGCCTGCCCTTCTTTTATTCTTCATAACAAGGACTCATTAACCAGAACTCATTCTGTTGCCCAGACTGGCCTTGAATCTAGGATCCGTCTTTACCTTCCGAATATCTGATATTACAGGTCTGTACCAGTCTGTACCAGCCTCAAGTATATATCTTTACTGAGTTACTCTGTACAAGGATCTAAGGATCCACACAACAGGGAACAAAACAGACAAGATTGAGATGATGACCAAGGACCCTGAGGAACACAAAACACCCGTTAAAAGTGCATGCTGGAGGACACATCAGCTGTGTGACGACGTTTAAGCAAATGCCCATATAACCAGATATTGTTACTGGAAAATCTCAAGACATGAGTTCCCAGTAGAGGGAGCAGGTGTTGCAAAGGTCCTGGGGTTGAGCCAAGACATGGTTCAGAAGCAGGAATGGTGATTCTGAGTTAGAGGACAGCCCAAGTTACTAGGTGAAACCTTTTTTATCACAAGCTGGTCTTGGTAGAGCACACCTTTAAGCCTAGCCTTCTGGAGACAGGCAGTTAGATCACTGAGTTTTGAGGCCAGCCTCAAAACTACTCTATGTAGTGAGACCCTGTCTTACTACATAGAAACCTACTCTATGTAGTGAGACCCTGTCTTAAAAAAAAAAAAAAAAAAAAAAAAAAAAAGCCTACAAGTATGCCCTAAGGAACTAGGCTACTGTGGGGTAATGGGAACCGAGAGTAGTGATGGACTCTGAAGTGTGGGGCAGGAGTCGGAGGAGGCACATGTGATCTAACTGAAGAGGAAATGGAGGCAAACCAGACATTTGGATGATGCCCCTTCTGGTGCAGGGTTCAGGTGAAATGTGTTGCTGGTATTTAACTTTATCCTCACAGTGTTGAAAGGACAAGATGACCCTTTTAGGAAACAGGCCCAAAGAAGTCAAGTCAGATATCCAGAGTCATGCCGGCAGTGGAGGATGCCCCTTTCTGTCCCACCTTAGCTGATAAGAGTTGTTCTTTCAGTTTTACTCTCCTAACCCTATCAGTGTACAGTGTGCCTACAAATTTACAGGGCTGGAAAAAAGTTGTTCCTGGGCCTGAATTTGGACCTGGCATGTAACGCATGTGAAACCATGGAGGGCATCCATGACAAGGGCATGAGAGTGGTTTAGTAGACAGCCAGGTGAAATTCAAATTTGCCTTGGTCTGCCCTCACTCACTGCCTGCTCTCCCCTACAGGGAGCAGCATATTGCAGAGTGCATGGCCAAGATGCCACAAATGATTGACAACTGGCGAAAGCAGAAGCGAGAACGTTGGGAGAAAATCCAGGCTGACAAGGAGCGGAGGGCCCGGTTACAGGCTGAGGCCCAGGAACGCCTGGGCTATCACGTGGACCCCAGGAGTGCCCGCTTCCAGGAGCTCTTACAGGATCTAGACAAGCAGCAACGCAAGCGCCTAAAGGAAGAAAGACAGCGACAGAAGAAGGAGGCACGAATTGCTGCTATGGCCTCGGCCTCGGCTGAAGCCCAGGACTCAGCAGTGTCTGGTGAACCCAGCTCCTGAAAGCACCTTTCCCAATAAAGCCAGCTGCTGATAGCTCATATTCTACACATTCTCCCCAAGCTGTGACTTCATGGGTCCCCTGGCTCATTCTCCAACACCTGGGGCGGGAGAATCCTCTGCTGGGCTGTGTTCACACCTGGACACTAGGCCATGCCATGAACTGGGGCTTTGGGGAGACAGAAAAGGGAGTGGATGGGGAGATAATGAAGGAGCAGATGGCAGTAGAGGAGGCGGCTTCTGTTTACCAACATTAATCTCCAGTAATGAGCCAATTACCAGGGGGAGTACAGCCAAACAGACTGCTTGGTGGAAGGAGCAGCAGCCCTTCTAGGGCTGAGCTGGGACCCAAGTTTCCAGAGGGAGGAGATTCTGGGGCCCGTATCTGTGGGGCTCCTAGGTCCTTCCTTCCCCACTTGTCAGGGTGCCCACTTCACCTGTGCCCAGCTAGCTCAGACTCACAGACAGGTGTGAGAAGCTCCAGTAGGCATGAACCATTATTAGGGCTCATTTTTAAAACTTTATTCACTTCAAAACCTTTATCAGAGATGTGGTTCTGTCCTGGGGAAGGGGTGGCCGTGGCCTTCAGAACTGATGTTACCCCTTTTCCAGGCTGGAGGCCAAGGCCAGACTGGGGAGGCGGCCTTGGGCTTCTAACAGACTTACTCCAGATGGAAAGATCTGGGCCACTCCAATGGAGGATAAAAGTTTAGGGCTCCAGCTTCCCCTCATCATGGTGGAGGAAGGAGGGTTGTCCTTGGGGATGCTTCAGGGGATGGGGAAACAGGCAGGCCCCTCTCCATCTGGCTGCAGGGAGCTGGGACAGAGGCCAAGAGGGGCCCATCTGTCGCCTCCTGGTCTTGCCAACAACTTTGAGCAGGCTGGGCTCTGTTAAGAGGATGGGGACAGCTGTCTGGCCCAGGTCTTCTCGGACTGAGATGGGAACAGGGGCCACTTGAGGAGGGTGGGAAGCTGGGCTGGATGGGTTTTTTTTTTTTAATGGTTTTTGATTTTTTTTTCTTTCTCTTAAATAAACATGAATATATATATGTGTGTTTTATATATATATATATATATATACTTTTCTCTTATAAATTTCTGTGGAGTGGGGTGGGGCCTTCTAGCCTACAGCATCACTCATCATCAAAGTTCTGACTCAGGAGGAAGTTGGCAGCCAAGTTCTCATTTTTTTCACACGCGAAGTAGGCCTGGATCACCAGGCTCTCTGGAAAGCCCAGTGCCTTCAGCTGTGGGAAGATGGGCAGGGGTAAGAAGGGGGAGGTACTGGGCTGCCCACATGAATGGCTCTTCAGCCAAGCCTCTTACCCTTTCTATAGCTTCCTTCTCCTGCGGTGTCACCTGGATATAGTTCATCTGTGGGGCCTCCTCCCCTATGGCACCAGCCTCCCCCTCTACATCAGAGATGTCCGCCAGCTCCCCGGGGGGCTCATTCAACATCTGGATGAACTGCTCCTGGTGACGGCTAATTTGCTGTGAGAAGAAGAAGGGTGACAATTCACAGTCCTTGTCACCTAGGTCCCATTTTACACCCCTTGCTTATTATACCAAACTGTCAAATACTCTGAAGGTACATGCTCTTGCTAAACAGCCATGTAGCCATGAAAATAAGCTAGCTGTTCAGGCAGGGCTGAGGCCAAGGTGGGGAGATGGACATAGAGGCAAATGTCTTTAATCCCAGCACTGGGGAGGCTGAAGCAGGGGAATCAACATGAGTTTTAAGCCAGCCTAACCTACATAATGAGACTAAAAGGAAAAAAAAAAGTTCAAACCAAGTAACTGCAGATGTGCTAGCTAAGTCCCTGAGAGCTTGTGGGAGGGGCCTACTGTCCATGGTAGAGCCACATGTGGCTAAAACATAAAACCCATAAAAATGTCCTGGGATGGATCTACTGGGCGAGTCTCAGAAGAGCTCTGTGGCAAAAACAGCACAGCAAAGCTGAACTTTCTCCCTGGCAGTGGGAAGCCACAGTGGTTAATGGCAGTGCAGCTTGGGCACTTTTGTTGTGTTGCAAGGGAACCCAAGCCTCAAGCTGCTAAGAACAGCAGTTAACTAGTGAGGCACTCAGTCTGCACAGTTAACTAGTGAGGCACTCAGTCTGCACAGTTAACTAGTGAGGCACTCAGTCTGCACAGTTAACTAGTGAGGCACTCAGTCTGCACAGTTAACTAGTGAGGCACTCAGTCTGCACAGTTAACTAGTGAGGCACTCAGTCTGCACAGTTAACTAGTGAGGCACTCAGTCTGCACAGTTAACTAGTGAGGCACTCAGTCTGCACAACCTTTATGTTTTCTCTTTTTTGAGATGATCTCACAACTAGAAGGATCAAGTTCAGTGATCCTCCTGCCTCAGCTACCTAAGTGTGGGTTCAATGGTGTATACTACCACAACCAGCCATGGTACCTATTAAATACACTCTACTTGGAAATCCAAAGGTTCTGATGCACCCCTTTGCTTCTTCAGACATCTGACAATTTTCACATTAAAAAGGGCCTATTCAGCAATCTAGCCTCTAGGGGGACAGTTCATCAGGGGCCCTGTGTACAATTAAGAGGCCCAAGAAGAGGATGCCAGGACACTGGGTGAGAGAAATGATTGACATTGGGGTAGAAGCAGAGTCCTCAGGAAGACTATGACAGGCCCAAGCAATCAGAGCAGAATGGCCTGAAAACTCAAGAGATCCAGGAAATCCTTTCATAGCTCAGATGAGAGGGTCCCAGGGATCTGGTGTGATGATGCAGGTTTAGGTCACCACATAGAGGGTCAAAGTGCAGGTCAGATCAGGAAGAAGGCGAGGACTGAGAAGCAGGAAGAGAGGAGCTGCAGATAGAGCAAGAACTCGGAAGAATGCTGTGCTAGAGTCCAGGACCAGACAGAGCAGCCTGTTCTGAGCCTTTGGTGTCTTTAGTAAGTGGGTGCCGACAGCATCCACACCTCATGGAGAGCAAGATTACATGTAACCTTAGAAGTCATCAGGGAGCAGGGGCTTGGCCTGTGCTAGTTCTGCTTTCTCAGAGCAAAGCTATGTCCCTGGGTGATCCCCTAAGGAACTGTATCTGTCTCAGTTCCCTCATCCTGGGCCGCACCTGCAGGAGCTGAGGGTTTTCCTGGCCCAGCTGCTGAAGCAGAGCAGGCAGCAGCGCTGGGTTCTGCTGAATCACTTGTCGCATATTCTGGAACTGAGGCTGGTCCCGCAGGAACTCCAGGGGGCTCTCCCCTGCTATGGCAGTAAGAAGTGTGATCAGACCCCTGCAGGGACTCCTGAATCTAGACCCTGGATGCCCACAGGTATACCATCCAACCTGCTCACCTGCTTCTGTGGCCGGCTGTTCGGGTGCCTGGCTTTCCTGGACAGAACCATGTTCAGGCTCAGGGCTTCCTGGAATTCCCTGTCAGGGATCCTGCTTTTTAGTTCTTTCAAACAGACCCACTTCCCCTCTCCCAGGTGAGCAGCCTGACAGGACAGGAAGGTCTCATCCCTGCCCTCCACGTTCTCTGTCCAGCCTCTCTGGGAAGGCTTCAATGGCAACAACACTCAATACACAAAAGCCTATAGGGCACGTTCCACCTCCATTGCCTGCTGAGGCACCGAGACCTGTAGACTCCCAGGAGGCAGTGGTGGCCCCCTCACCGTGAGCAAGTACTCCACAGCTCGGTGGGGGTTGTTGTAGCTGGCCCTCAATGCGGCTACAACCCGCTCCCGCTCGTAGCCCATGGACATGATCTCAGTCAGCATCGTCTCATATTCAGAGCCAGTCACTGTGGAGGGAGCAGCAGGGCCGGGGTCACCAGAGGCACAGAAGGGCAGCTCCCAGACCCTCCCATAACCAACAAGGCTGTCAAAGGCCGATGGCTGGGGCTTCCAGTCGCCTCTGCCCTGAGGACCACCCACCCACCTAATGTGGAAGCTGCGTCTTCCTCTCGCCCGCTGCTACCTGAAGAGGGAACAGAGCTGCAAATTCAAGAGAGAGAAATCGGACCCTGGCTTCTGGTGGCTTACCCTCCCCACAAGTGCCTGGGACCACACAGGTAGGTAGTAGAAGGTGCAGGAAGACAGGGTACAGGTAAAACTACTGTCCCTTCCTTACCCAGAAATGGATTCTGGAGATGTTGTGGTGGGTGACTCCTCTGATGGGCTCTTGTCCTCTCTGCTGGTAGGTGAAGGATGAGACATGCCTGTTGCTGGGACTGGAGGGAAAGGTATGGAGGGCTCTGGGGCAGCAGTGGGTGAGGCCTCTGGGGGTGCTGGGGTACCCTGGCCAGGCTTGGCCTGTGACAACAAGAAAAAGGGCTCAGGCAGCAGCATCCCTATCAAGCCTGGACACCCTGCCCCATCACGGCTCCACCCTGCCCATGGCTAATCTCTTCTGGGCATGCAAGCTCTTTGCCAGCATCCCAGCTAATCTCCCCACCTTGGTCACCATGACAACCACAAAGTTCTTCTCATCTATATGGTATTCCTTGATGGGAACATCGTCACTCAAGATCTTGCCAGCGTAGATGAGTTTCTGTCCAGCCACAGGGAAAGCATCTCTGCCCTTCTCAGCTTCTATCTTCTCCTTGAGCACCTTCACCTAGGGTAAGGAGTACAGGTATTAAACACAGAACTTTAATAGTATGGTATGTGTGAGTGTCTATAAATAGCACTAACACTAAGATACCCCCAGTGAAGTCCAGGCATAGCTGTGAATACTTTTAATCCCAGCACTTGGGAGAGTCAAGTGGATCACTTTGAGTTAGTTCCAGGCTAGCCAGGACTAGTAAGACCCTGTTTCAAATAGAATAGAATAGAATGACCACCACAAACCCTTAGATTCCCTTCCTCCCTTTTGTTTAGAGAAAAAACTTTGCTCTCAATCCTGTGAGATTCCTATTCAATCTGGCAAGCTGACAGCAAGTCTATTACATGCCAGACACTGAAACCGTTCACTGTGTGTGTGTAATGGTAGTGGTGGTTTGAGGGATGGACCCCGAGGGCCTTATATATACTAAGTGCTCCCTCCACAAGAGCTCCAACCCGAAGCCGTTTTACAACTTGTTTTACAGAGGCCTGTGGAACAGAACAAGACACAAATCAGCCACTGTGCTCATGGAGAAGACACTGATGTGAGAAGAAAAGCAAACTTGTATTTCAGATGGCATGTGGTTGGGAAGGCAAACAGTGATGAGGAAATGAGAGGGTATATCCATCACTGGCCTCAGACAGTAACTTTGCTGGACTTATTGAGGACATCTTTCTTCCCTCCATTTTTGGAACAGGATTTTATTCTGTACTCCAGTCTGGCCTAAAACTTCATAGCCCAGACTGGCCTAGAAGTCAAGGTAATCCTCCTGTTTGGAGATTATGGACATGACTACTGTGCCTAGACTTCACTGAGGGTATACCAGTGGCCTCATAGTATGTTTTGAGACAGTTCAGAAGAGGTGGCCCACGACAGCAATATCAGTTATTTGGGAGGTTAAGAAAGATGGATCACATGAGCCCAGAAGTTCAGGACACACTGGATTAACAAGACCAGACCCCATTCTCAAAAAGTGAAACCAAACAAAAGTTCATACAGCATGTTTAGGTTGCTGTTATGTGAAACGGAAAAAAAAAAAAAAAAAAACAAAAACCTGTCACTGCCATTATTTGCTGTGACCATGGCAAAGTTCCTTAACTCCGTGGTTGTCAAAAGGGGAAAGTCAGGAGTCCCCAAACGACAACACTGTTTTGCAGATTCAGCAAGATGACACTAAAAATGCTCAATGACTGGTAAAGAATAAACGGCCAACAAACACGGACCACCAAAACTATTAAGATTAAGACCATTTATTATCATCATCATTGTAGTCACCAGTCGGCACCTCTTGGGCACTGACGGCAAACTCTGCCACCTGGACAGCTTGCAGGCTGGGAACGCAGAGCCCGCAGCTGACACCGGAGCCGGACCTGGGAACTCCCTGGGACTGGCCCAGGAACAGCGCCCGAGCCGCCGGGGCAGGGCAGGGCCGATCGGGGGGGATCCGAGGAGATCGGGCAACTGGGGGAGGGCAGGGCCCGGCCGCGCCGTCCTCTCCGCCCCTCCCGTTGGATCCCGGCCTCCCTGCCCCCACCCACCCCGGCACCCGGTCGCTCCCGCCCCCGGGCTCCGGCCCGCACCGTCTCGTCAGGTTCCATGCGGATCTTGAAGGTCTGCTGCTGCAACGTTTTAAGTGTGATGGTGACGGCCATGGCGGGGCCGGAGCAATGCGGCAGCCCCGGGATCCTCGTACAACATGCAACTCACGCCGCCGCCATCTTAGCGCCCAGCCGCGCCGCGCCGTGCGACAAGCACTTCCGGGGCAAGTGTGCAGCGTCGGCTGATCGTCAGGGCCTGTGACACCCTTCGCGCGCCGTGACATCCTCCTTGACCTCTAGAGCATGCGCAGCAACACCTTACCTTAGACATGCGCAAACTTAGCTTTCGTGAGCTTTTGCTATGGGCACCAGCATCACGTTGTCTTGGTGACGTCATGCCTGATAACAGTGACGTCATACGCCCACAAACTGGTTTCTAGGGACCACTTTCATTAAGTTTTTAAGGTGTTCGTTGTAGATTTCTGCTCCTAAGTTATTTTTCATACATTCTGCCCGTTTCAAGTGACCCAATTCAGATCTGGTCAAACTAAAAGGAATCTAGCAGGGCACTGCCTGGAAGTGAAGTTACAATCAATCTTAAATGTACAGCAGGGCAACTATGTGACCCCATTTTCAAGGACCATCTTAATTACTAGAATAAACTTACACTTCTAGTTTGAGTCTCCTACATCTTTGTAATTAATTCTCCAATGACCAGCCTGTTTATCCAAGCATCTCAAGCACTTTCAAGGGTTTTTTATATTAAATATGTAATTCTCTCCATAAATTTCCCAACCCTTAAGGTACCTACATTTTTCGGGGGTGAGGGTTCAAGGGGTATTTTTATGAAGCCTTAGACCTCACATACCAAAAAAGTAATAAAAAAAAAAGTCAGACTCAGAAGGCTGGGCAGCTCATCAAAGGTGATTTAAGGGGCCGACACCAAGCTAAGCTCTCAGTAAACAGAACATGACAAACATCACCATCCTCTTGTGGTGCTTGCTTTACCCAATGTTTCTATCCACACCATTGATCAGGCCTGCCTCCCCTCTACTCACTTGAGCCTAGATTCCTTCAGACTTGGCAAGGGCTAGATCACAACCGCCTTCAAAGAACACAGGCTTCCTTCCTCCTGCCCATCCTTCAGCCTATTCACTAGAGATTAAATGGCAGCCTGGAAACCCAATAGTGAGCCTCTTCACTTTTTTGTGGTGGGGATGGAACCCAGGGCATGCTAGATAAGTCTCCAACTGAACTACAAAACCCAGTCCTGGGATCAATCCCTATTAGCTCAGTCCTAGAAACAAGGGCACTTGGGTGGAGTGGGTCACTTTCTCTGAACTTAGTTCCTTCAACTATAAAATGAGCTATCAGCACTCACTCCACTAAGTGGAGTTTCAATTTGCTCAGCTATCCTATGTAGTCTTAGAAATCAGGCCAAGAGATCCATCCCACGGTTAACCAAAGATGACTGAGATTTGGGTCCAAATATTTGCCCCAATGGTCACCAAGTTCTAGTCAGTTAAGTCCAGTTTGTCAATGAGGTCTGTGCTAGAATCAAAACTTACACATCTATAGGAGTTTAGGATCAAGACCCAATGGCTACTCTCCCATTTAGTTTGAGACTACAGGACAGGATACATATAAATGCACCCATGTCGTCTCTGTGGGACTCTGCTAACTCCAATGGCTGAAATACAAGCCACCAGCACCTTAAAAAGGCTACTTTTGACTCCCTGATGTACATTCTCACAGAGAAGGAGACACAATAGGGAAGACACAAAACTTAATTTAATAGAAATTTTGTTTGTAGTTCTTACACTCTCAGTGTGAGCTGTGCTAGAACTGGCTGCCCCACAAGTGGCCCAGTCCTGGGGGCAAGGGAGAAAGGGGATGAGAAGAGCCCCATTCTTCCTCAGTGCTGGGGGAAGGGAAGACACCAACCCCTTCTCCTGCCCTCCTCTGAGATCCAGGAAGGAGAGCAGATGAAATCTCAAGCCTAGGGCTTCTCCTCCACACCCCTGTTCCTAGAGTTGGAGGGCAGTAACCAAGAGATGGAGAAAGGGACAGAAGGAAAAGATGTTGATTCAAAAATGAGAAGCCAAGGGGTGAGGGCTGAAGGAGAATTAAAGACAAACACCAGTAAAAAAAAGGGGGGAAGGGTAATGGGGGAGGCAGGGGAACAAAATCAGAATCCACCCCAGATCTGAACCTGCCTGAAAAAAAATGAAAAGTTCTTGAGTCTCATAGAGACATTATTGGGAGCAGCCAGCTCTGCGGCGGGGTGTTCAGGCCTCAGTCCAGCCCTGGAGGCAGGTGGTGTGGCCTCTACAGCTCATCCTTGGCTTGGCCAGTGGCATCCTCCTCATCTTCCTCCTTTTCATCCTCTTCATCTTCATCTTCATCTCTGTCATCCTCATCCTCTTTATCCTCAGCCTCTTCTTCCTCTTTACGCTTCTTGTCTTCTTCTTCTTCCTTAAGCCTCTGCTCCTCATCCTGCTTGTCCTTCATCTGCTTCTCTGCAGCCTGTGAGGACCAACCACATCTTTTAATACCTGGTTCTCACCTGCCTGCCAGTCCTCCCAGATGACCCCTAGAGTAAACAAAGGAGCTCTGACCCACCTTGGTGACACCCCACGTCTCATTGCCAAACTCTTCTGCATAGGCCTCATCATTGGTGATGAGGAAGTTGTCAAAGATTGTGCCGGACTTGACCTGGGAAAGAATGGAAAGACAGGTGGTCAACAGTGATGTCTGGCAGCCCTGGTTCTAGAGAGGCCTCTATTCCTAGCTTCTGAATCCACCAAAAAGGTGTGGGGCAGCAGGGTGTGGTAAGACATGCCTTAGACCACAACACTGAGGAAGCAGAGGCAAGACAATTTGTGGATTCCAAGCCAAGAGGATTTTAGTGAGATCATGCCCAAAAAAGGGGGGTGGGGTGGGCAAGTATGTAAGTATGTTGGTACATTAAGAAGGCAGGCAGGGAATAAAGAATTTAAGGCTGGCCAGTACATACCATACATATACCAAGACCACCCTGCCAGGCTGGGGGATGCACTGTGACACTGGGGACATTACAGTTCATAAGCCATGCTTCCAGAATTCAGACCCTAATGATCTGGACTACTGACTTCACTTTCCACACTACTCCTTCCTCTGTAAAGCAGGCATTCTGGGGACTGTTTTCAACTCATGCCAAGAACTGTCCTAGGCACAGAAAACATCAACGATAAAAACTCAGTACTTTTTCAAGTCTTATTTTGTTATGCAGCCAGGGCGGGCAGTAAGTAGAGCTGTAACTGGGTGAACTGAGCTGATTTTGCAGGGGCAAAGGACTCAGCACATGCCAAGTAGCCCTGCAGAAAGGTGCTCAGTAGGGCCAGAAACAGCTCAGCAAATAAAGGCACTTGGTTGCCAAGCTTTTTTTAATCACTAGAGCTGATTCCCAGAACTCACATGGTGAAGAGAACCAACTTCTCTAATAAGTTTTCCTCTGACCTCTGTATGCCCACACACATAAAAATGCTTTAATAACAATAAACTAACTTACTCATGTTAGTAAAAAAAAAAAAAAAAAAAAAAAAAAAGAAAAAATAGGAAACACTTCATTAATCAGAACTATTTTAGAACTGAACACCTTGGGGTTGGTGCCTCTGGCTGTTCTTCCCTCCAGATCAACCTGTATGATCCTGACTGCTTGAGGTCTGCCAGGAACCTTGTCTTTCCTATGTCTCACCTGCCAGAGATCTAGGCCCAGTACAGCAAAACTATCATAGGCATAGATATTCGCATCGGGGGAGTATTCAGGATTGTCAATTTCTGGGTGTATCCAAGTACCCTTGTAATCTGGGTTGTCAATCTGCCGTGGCTTCCACTCGCCCTGTAGAAGAAAACCAGATGAATAGAGAGGCAGGCACATCTCACAGTACAAGCAACAACCCTGCCTAGCCCCAAGGCCTATCTTGTTTTGTTTCTGCAGTGCTACATTAATCACAGCACCCAAGCATCCTACCAGTGAGCCACCCCCCAACACCAAGCCTACCTTGTATTCAGGATTTTGAATCACTGGTGGTTCCCACTCTCCATCCATCTCTTCATCCCAGTCCTCAGGCTTCTTAGCATCAGGGTCAGGGATGTGCTCTGGCTTGTCCCAGTCCTAGGAGCACACATGGAGGTCAGAGTGGACCCAGGTGTCCTCCACTCTATGATGGAAGGTGGAGCTACTGTCCCAACACTAACCTCAGGCTTGGAATCTGTGGGGTCATCAATCTTGGCTCGTTCGTCCCAGTCTTCTGGCTTGGCAGCATCAGGATCCTTTATCTTCTTGGGTGGCAAAAAGTCCCAATCATCCTCCAAAGAGCCTGACTCCACCTGGCTGTTGTCAATTTTCACCTCATAGGTGTTGTCTGGCCGCACAATCAGTGTGTATAGGTGTGTGAATTCATCATCCTGAAGAGGGAAGGAGGTGAGCAGTCCCTCCCACCAGGCTGCCTAGACCTCCCATGACAGCCACTTAAATGACTACCCCAGGCACACCTTACACCGGATATCCTTGTTGATCAGCACATTCTTGCCCTTGTAGTTAAAGATGACATGAACCTTCTTGGTGCCAGGACCGCAGATGTCCGGACCTATGTATGAAGATAAGAAGATATGCAGGCTGATGGCAGGCTCTACCCCTTTGGGAAAGGAAGACCTAACCCCATCTATTTATGAGTATGTGTGTATGTTTGTATACCATGCACACACAGGAACCTGCAGAGGTCTGAAGGGGGCAGTGAAAATCAGGAGCTACTGGTTGCGTGCTGGGAACTGAACCTGAGTTGAAACCATTGAATTGTATCTCCAGCTCTTATTTTATTTTCGACAGAGGATACTGTTACATTTAACTGAAGCTGCCTTTAAAATACTTCAGTGGTCTGAATGCTGGAATTACACATGTACACTGCCATAGCTATCCAGAAATAAGGACCTGATTTTTTTTTTTTTTGAGACAGGTTCTCTACAAAGTCCTAACTGTTCAGGAACACCTGACTGCAATGCACCCATTAAAGGTATGTACTAGCCGGGCAGTACTAGCCTTTAATCCCAGCACTTGGGAGGCAGAGGCAGGTGATTTCTGAGTTCGAGGCCAGCCTGGTCTACAGAGTGAGCTCCAGGACAGGCAGGGCTACACAGAGAAACCCTGTCTCGAAAAACCAAAAAAAAAAAAAAAAAAAAAAAGTATGTACTATTACTCCAGGATCAAAGACTACAAATCTGAAAAGCTTACCATTCTAGGGCTAGTAAATGGCTCAGTGGCAAATTAGGTGCTTGCTACTATGCCTGACAATTCAAATTTGATCCTGGAACTCAGATGACAAAATTTCCAAAGTTGTCCTCTGACCTTCACACTAGCTCGCCCTATATACATACAGGAGTACCTAAAAAATATGCACACTCTTGGGAGATTTTTTTCAGTGATTTTTAGACCCTATCATTAGCACCATTTCTAAAATTAAGACACATGTAGAAAATATCATAGAAATGAACAATATAAATCTACAACTAATACAGTACACCAACTAAGAAAATAAACCCTTTAGTTGTCTCTTCAGGATAAAAATCATCATCATTCATGTGCTTTCCAAGACATGACGATCAGCACTCAGTTATAAAGGGTTTCAGTCTGCACCCACTGTCCAACCGGCAGAGGTCAGCACTGGCTGGGGGCCCCTCACCAAACATGATGTTGTATTCTGAGTCTCCATGCATGTCCTTCTGGTCCAAGCCACTCGGAAACAGCTTCACGTAGCCGCCCCCACAGTCGATATTCTGTTCATGCTTCACCGTGAACTGTACCACCAGTGTCTGGCCCTTGTTGCTGAAGGGTTCGAATTTGGCAGACAGTGCGTAAAATCGGGCATCCTGGCTTGTCTGCAGCCCTGTGATGAAATGGGACTGTCGTCAGGTGGACCCCAAATAGTCTAGACGAGAGGCACGAGAGGCATGGCTGACCTCCCCTTCCTTCTTCCCCCACCTGTCCTTGGCTCCCGTGATCCTGGGAAAAGCCCCAACAAGCTGTGTGTGCTGACTACAGCTTCCTCCAGGAAGTTGTCCTGAATCGGAGCACCCACTCCCTCTTACCTTTATCCTTCTCCTGGTCCCCGTAGAATTTGCCAGAACTGAGGACAAATTTACCAAAATCGGACTTATGTTTGGATTCGACCCAGCGGTTGGTCCAGGCATCTGAAAGGAAAAGGCATAGAGTCAGATCAGCGGGGCCATCCGCCCCCCGCCCCCATAACCAACGTCTGTCAGGAGCTACAAGGAGGTGGGGGTGGGGAGGGGGTTTCCCAACCCAACCTCGAACTTGACACCTCGATCGGCTTCAGGTCCTTGGACGAACCCTAACTCCGGGCGCGGGAAACCGCTGCGCCTTCCTCGTCCCCCAAGGACGCACAAATGGAACCGCCCGCGGCTCTAGTCCCCCCGGGGCCACAGTGTTGGCCCTCTGAACGGTAATTACATTACACACGACGAGGCAGCCGAGGGCTCGGGGCCCAGCAGCCGCTGAGGCGGCCTCGAGGCGGGCCCAGACCTTACCTCCGTCCAAGAACTGCTCTTTGAAGTAGATGGCAGGGTCTGCGGCGGCCAGGCCGAGGAGGCCAAGCAGGAGCGGCACGGAAAGGAGCATGGCGGGCCGAGGGGGCGGCGGCACACGGGCCCTTTAAAACGACCGTCAAGCAGCGGCTCTGCGGTATTGACGGACGCGGCCGCCGCTGCCCTAATTTATATGCACCTACCTCTCAACCCAACCTGACACGACCGCTGAGCCCGCCCCTCGGCCCTTTTGACTGGTTTAGACCTACAGCTGTCCCTTCTCATTGCATCCTAGTCGGCCCAGCATGTTAGGCTGTGGCTCGGAACGCTGGGATCCCAGATGGCCGATTTCTATTGGTTGCACTAAGGGCCAATGAGGGTCAACCACGCGTTGTGGGGGACGCCTCCTGGTGGGGAGGGGGCCGCGAGCCCACTCAGGCACGGTCACGTGACTGAACCTCAGCCCAACCCCGCCCTTGCTGGTGAGAGTCCCTGGCTGGCCTTGGAGTCGTTTAAAGAATCCGCGCGAGCGATGGCAGGTGTTAACCGTGCGGAACTGAGACCCGGCCTGAGCTTCGGCCTTTTCCCATCCTCTCTAGTCAGAGGGAAGAAGCAAGGCTTCTTTGCGACTTTAACGTTCCATCTATCTTGAACTTAGGGAACGCCCACCGATGGCGAGCTTTTCCTATTCAGGATAAGGTCAAGGACCAGGACCCTGGGGTTTCACTGCATTCGGGTTCCACAGTTGTTCAGGCCAGTAAAGAACCAGCTTTTGTCCTCTTGTCCGGTAGTTCCCTGGCAGCCTGTAAGACTACTGTGTGATACGATACAAGTCATTTCCCCTCTGAAATTTCAGAAGCCACCAGGGGTGACCCTGAGCTATCTGACAGAAATGCTTTTAAACCTTTTAGTGCTATCCACGGTTTGAGAGCAGGAAACACAGAGGTCTCAGAGGTGTGACTGTAAGCGTGTTTCCTAGGGTGAGAGGTAGGGTTATTATACTTTTTTTTTTTTTTTTTTTTTTTTTTTTTTTTAATCTTAAAAGGGAAAATGAAAGGAGTCACTTCTTGTGGTCTCCCACAAACGACTTAGCTTTTGCAATTAAACGGCCATAAGCAGAAGGCAAAGGGTGCCGTTTGAGGAGGAAAAAGGACACAGATGGCTATGATGATAAGCAGGACCCTCTGATCTGGAGTCCTCTGACTTAAATCATGTGACTCTGGCCAGCTCCCTGCCTGCTGCTTGGAGGAAGGACAGTACCTGTAGGGGGTGGGGGATGGAAGGTGCTTCCAAACTGAGGGATTGGGAACACTGAAACAGACTATGAACTGCTCAGAAGGTATCCTTACAAAAATGGAGTGTTTCCTTCGCAGTGAGGGGAACTCGGTGCAGTGAGGGGAACTCAGTCGAGTAATGACCCTTGAGGTCAAGACGTTGAGGCTCCACCCCGTTCCCCAGGCAGTGTACAGAACTAAGCATTGCTGGTGTAGATTCCTCTGGAGGACACCCAAGTCCAACGTGATCTTGACAGACTTGTGACTGACTCTCCCGTCAGTCCTGTGCCACTAACACATATGCTTGCTGCCTTCTGCTTTGTTCTAGAACTCAAGAAATTGAATGAAGCAGGGGATCAAAAGTTCAATGGAATTCTCAGCTACATAGTGAGTTTGAGGCCAGCCTGGGCTGCATGAGACCCTGCTTCAACACAATGAAATAAGGGACTGGAGAAATTGTTTTGGAGCACTGGCTGTCCTTCCAAATAAGCCCAGTGCTATTCCCAGCACCCATATGAAGTATCAAAAACGTCTGTAACTCCAGTTTCGGAGGGTCCTGAGATCTCTTCTGTGAGCACTAGACATGCAAATGGTACAGAGACACACATGCAGGCAAAACATCTATACAAATAAAATGAAATTTTAAAACTTTAAAAAAAAAAACTGAATGTAGTAATGCACAACTGTAAACCCAGCATACTTCAGCAGGATAGCAGGCAGGAACAGGAGAATCACCCAGGAGCCCTTGACTAGCTAGCTTGCAACCCTGTGTCAGATAAGGTAGAAGGTGAGAGCAGATGTCCTCTGACCTTCACATATATGCTGAAGCACACACACACACACACACACTATACTCACTTTTTTTTTTAATTAAGAAAATCAGGTATGGTAGCACACCTTTAATTCCAGCATTGGGAGGGCTAGGGTTCTAGTGGATCTCTGTCTGAGTTCCAGGTCAGCCTGGTGTACTTAGTACAGTCTAGGTAAGTCAGAATTACATAGTGAGACCCTGTTACAAAAGAAAAAAATCCTGGGCTGAGGAGATGGCTCAGAGGTTAAGAGCACTGACTGATCTTCCAGAGGTCCCGAGTTCAATTCCCAGCAACCATATGGTGGCTCACAACTATCTGTAATGAGATCTGATGCCCTTTTCTGGTGTGTCTGAAGACACCTATAGAGTGTTCATATACATAAAATAAATAAATTAAAAAAAAAAACTTGGGGAAAAACAAGGTGTTTTGAAGCTGAGGAGATGGGCTGGCAAGATGGCTCAGCAGTTAAGAGGACTGACTGCTCTTCTGGAGGCCCTGAGTTAAAATCCCAGCAACCACATGGTGGCTCACAACCATCTGTAATGAGATCTGATGCCCTCTTATGGGGTGTCTGAAGACAGCTACAGTGTACTTACATTAAATAAATAAACTTTAAAAAAAGAAGAAGAAGAAGAAGAAGCTGAGGAGAAAGGGGACTAAATTGATGATACCTGAATACATGGCTTCACTATAGGGTTGGAATTAGAAATGATGTGTAACAGGCTCAGATAATGTTTCTGGGAGTGTCTCAGGACTGAGGATGTATACCTCTGTGATAGAGCCCTTGTCTAGCAAAACATGAGGTTCTGCGTTCCATCCCTATACTGGGAAAAAAAGGTCTGAAGCATGGTCCACTTTTAGATTGTTGTTACCAAATAGTGTGTGCATGTATTGACACAGGTATTACTTCTCACAACAAACTTGGTTCCTTTACACCTGTCAGGAAAACTGGGGGACAGGAATATTAAGTGCTTGTTTAGTATTTAACCAATTTAACAAGCTAAGAGTGACATAAATGGAGAGATGGCTCAGTGGTTAAGAGTACTGACTACTCTTCCAGAAGACCTGGGTTCAATTCCAGCACCTGTATAGCAGCTCACAGTTGTCTGGAACTCCAGTTCCAGAGGATCTGACACCCGCACACATGCAGGCAAAACACCAATGCACATAAAAATCCTCTGTGTTTTTATATTTTTGAGACATGGGTCTTCCTAAGTTGCCAGGACTGGCTTTGAGTTCCTGGACTCCTGTTTTGCCCTTTCAAGAGTTACTCTGGTTTTGTTTGTTTTTTTCTAAATGTTAAGCTAAACCCCACTACTATCTAGTGGTCTTCCCACTTTGAGACAGGGTCTTTGATAGAGATGTAAACTTGGCTGGCTTGTAACTAACTAAGATCTGCCTGCTTCTGCTGGGATTAAAGACATGTGCCATGGGCTCAGCTTCTTCTCTTCTTCTTGATTTCTTTTAAAATACTTATTGTTATTTTACATATATGAATGCCTACATGTGTGTATGCATACCACACACATGCCTGGTATCCACAAAACCAGAAGAGGACGTCAGATACCCTGAAACCAGAGTCATTGGTGGTTATGATCCACCATGTGGGTGCTGAGAATGAAAACTGGGTCCTCTGAAAGAGTAACAAGTGCTCTTAACCCACTGATCCATTTTTCTAACCCCAAACATGTTTTGTTTTGTTTTTTTGTTTTTCGAGACAGGGTTTCTTCGTGTAGCCCTGGTTGTCCTGGAACTCACTCTGTAGACCAGGCTGGCCTGGAACTCAGAAATCGCCTGCCTCTGCCTCCCAAGTGCTGGGATTAAAGGCGTGCGCCACCACCACCCGGCCCAAACTTGTTTTTTAAATGAACCTGTATTTTAAAGTTTTTTTTTTAAAAAAAACATTATTTAGTGCGCACACACGCACACATCACAACATATGTATGAAGTCAAATCTTGCAAGACTCAGTTCTTTCCTTCCACCTTGTGTGTCCATGGGATAGAATTCAGACTGTCAGTCTTGGCAACAAGTACCTTTGTCTCAAGCCACAGCAACCCCAATGTTTCATTCCTTCGTTCCTCCCACTGAAGTGGTCTTTGTTAACATATTTGGGCTGAGATGTTTTGTGGTAGTCCTTGACTACACAACTGCAAACAACCAAACTTACAGGGTTTCCCCCTCTCCATCAATTTTACTGAGGCTTAGCCCTTACCTAGTTTCTTCTCACCCGCTTCAGTTAGGTTGGTTTTGTGCTCAGCACAAAGAGCCTCCATTATGGTTTGCTGTAAGCAAACAATGGGTTTGGCAGCCTTGTAGATAGCATGTGCTAGGCAATCATGAAGGAAGTGCTTCCCACAGCTCTTAGAAAGCAGTATCTTCAACCTCTGAGCATATGGCCTGGCCACATAGAATCCAGCACCTTCTTCTGTCTGCCAAGGGCACTGGATCCCCAAAAACTGGAGTTATGGATCATTGTGCGCCACCATGCTGGGAAGTGAGCCTGGGTCCTCTGGAAGATCATCCAGTGGTCTTGCTCTCAGCCCAGGCTCCAAAGAGCAGTTTGTTTATTTTTTATTTGTTTTTTGTTTTTCAAGACAGGGTTTCTCTGTATAGCCCTGGCGGACCTAGAACTCGCTCTGTAGACCAGGCTAGCCTCGAAGTCTCAAAGAACTGCCTGTCTCTGCTTCCCAAGTGCTGGTGTTAAAGTCCTAAGTCGCCACCACCTAGCCCAAAGAACACTTTTAAAGATGAAGACTTCTAACACAATAAAACCAGAGGTACACTAGTTTGCCATCATGGAGAATGATAGGAAAATGTTAAAAGCTGTTGCCTTCTGAAGCTAGAGTGATGGCATAGTAGTTAAGAGTGCTTGTTGCTTTTGCAAAGGACCTGGGTTTGTTTCCCAGAACCCACATGGTGGCTAACAACTGTAACATCAGTTCCAGAAGATCTGATGCCCTCTTGTCATCTGCTGCCACTGCATACATGCAAGCAAAACTCTTATATATATATATGTATATTATATTGTGTATATATATAATATACACATACATATAAGCAAAACAGAGAGGTTGGGGAGAGAGCTTGTTGCTGTTGCAGAAGACTCAAGTTCACACTCTAGCGTCTATATTGATATGCTCATAACCACCTGTCTCCAGCTCCAGGGACCCAGTCCTTCTGGCCTTAGCAGCCACCTGCATTCATGTGCACATATCCCCACACAGACAGACAGACAGACAGACAGACACACACACACACACACAGAGAGAGAGAGAGAGAGAGAGAGAGAGAGAGAGAGAGAGATCACAAGATGTGGAAACACATACCTTTAGTACCAGAACTTGGTAGAGGAAAGTGGATCTCTGTGAGTTCCAGGCTAGCCTATCCACATAAAGAGATCCTGTCCTTAAGTAAAGAAATAAACCAGGTCTGGAGAGAACTCAGTGTTTAAGAGTACTTGCCTCTCTTCCAGAGGACTAGTGTTCTGTTTACAGCAGCTATATCAGGTGACTCATAACCAAAGGCAACTGGAGCTCCAGGAATCTGATGCTCTGGCATCCTTTTGCACCTGAACTCTCATGCACATGCAGACACATACATATAGTAAATTTAAAATAATAAAAATAAAAAATTTTAAATATTTTAAAGGCTTCTGTTTAAATGTCAAGGCATTATGCTTCTACCAAAGCAGAAAACTTTTGTACAAATAATGAAAACACAACATACAGTATAGTCTCAACCTTGAGAAAGTATTTGGTAAATCAAGCATTGTGTGGAGTGACAGGAAGTGACACCACAGTGTGCATGTTTCGTGTTCAGAACTAAGGCTAGGGTTGGAAAGATGGCTTGGTGAGTAGAAGTGTTCTTGGCTAAAGGCTGAGGAACTAAATTATACCTCAAGGTAGAAGGAGATAATTGAGGCCCAAAAGTTGTCCTCTGACCTCCACATGTGTGCCATGGAAGTTGTCCTCTGACCTCCACATGTGTGCCATGGTATGCAAGTGCCTACACTCACACATGCACACTTGCATACTGAGACCCTGACAAAAAACAAAAGCAAAACAAACAAAAAAAGAAGCTGCCATGGTTCCATAACCCAACATGGCTAAGAGCTGCCAGAGACACCTTGAAATCACTGCATTTGATTTTGAATTAATTTGGTCACTGAATATTCAAAAACCTTTTACAAGTTATGTTTTAATCCACACATTGAGTCACAGGATCATGTATGGATGAGACCCAAAGTTTGTTTTTGTTTGTTTGTTTGTTTGGGGGTTTGGTTGGTTGTTTGGTTGTTTTTTGGTTTCTGTGTAGCCTTGGCTATCCTGGAACTTGCTCTGTAGACCAGGTTGGACTTGAACTTGGAGAGCCTCCTGTCTCTGTCACATGAGTGCTGGGATTAAAGGTGTCTGCCCCATGCCTCTCACCTACCTTCCTCCCTCCCTCTCTCCCTCACCCCACTCCCAGCCCCCAGCTATGACTCACAGTTTGTAAGACGTATCAGTATGATATTATTGCATTGATCTTCTGAGAGCACAGAGAAGCTGGGAGGATTTACACTTTTTCTGCTTGTATCCTTCAATTCTCTGTAGGTCGATAATCTCGCCTCTGAGCCTCCTTTTTTCTCTTGTGAAGTAGAAGATTTATATAGTATCTACATTATGAATTTTAGGGAGAACTTAAAAAGCCTGAAGTGCTCCATGCAGGTCAGCAGGCTCTGTAACTGTCTTAAGTGAATCCCTCTTCCCTGAACATGTATGGTCCCTACCCAGATTCCTTTTGAAAATGTAAAAGAAGTTAATATCTGCAGGGTGGGGCACTGGAAAGATGGCTCAGCTCTTAAGAATATTCGTTAACTGTTAAGTATTAAGCTGTTAAGTCCTCTTGCATAAGACCATGGTTCAATTCCCAATAATACACATGGTGGTTCACAAAATCCATAGCTTTGGTTCCATGTGGTCTGATGACCATCTTCTGACCTCTGAGGCCACCATGCACACATGTGGTGCATGGACATATATACGAACAAAAACCTCACACATAAAATAAAGTGAATAAATCTAAAAACATCAACAGAATGGTCGTGCCTGAAGCCCACCACCCAGTGCCTTCTCTCTCCTAAGAGAGAATTCTTGAAGGATGGCAGTGATCTGAGTGGTGGCTAGTGGTGGCTGCATGAAAATTAGCGGGGGTTGGGGTGGGGGGAAACCGATAGAATTAATTTCAGTCAGGTCTTAGAGTATTTGTCTGCAATCCTAGCACTTGGGAGAAGTAGGCAGGAGATGAGTTCAAGGATAGCCTCTGCTAAAGAAGACCTGTCGCAAGATATAAAACAAACAAACAAACAAAAAACAAAACTACTTTTGTCCTTCAAGTCATCAAATTTACCTCACTAGTTAACTAAAGGCCACTGGGCTCAAACTACATAAAGCATCCCGAATCCCTTAGGTCCATTTGAGGCTGAATTGCCACACTTAAGATGGCGATGGCCAGCTCCCAATTTGCCTTGTGAGCCACATTAAAAATGGTGACGCACGGTCTATTGTGACTTCCGGTTCCGGTTCCCTAATCGGTCCGGTGTCCTGCACACGCCAAGCACGCTGGGAGGAGGCATGGCAGACAATCCGGTTTTGGAGCTGTTGCTGAGGCGATTGGAGGCAGCTGATGGCGGCCTGGACAGCGCGGAGCTGGCTAAGCAGCTGGGTGTGGAGCACCAGGCGGTGGTGGGCGCAGTCAAGAGCCTCCAGGCTCTGGGTGAGGTGAGTCCGGCGCGTGCTGCTGCCCGGCCTTGCTTTTATACCTGTAGCCCATTATTGCTAGTGAGGGAGAATTACATGTAGGTGCACGGGGTGCGCCGGTGGGAAGTCTGGAGCAATTTACGTTTCTCAAGTGACTAATGTCTGTTAAGACGAAAAGCTGGCACATGTGGGGGTGTGACAAGACGAGGTCGCTGCCCGGAAAGGGGTTGCAGTCTAATGGGGAGACACAAATGACTAGAGTGATGTGAAGGTTCAGAGAAGCAGCTGTGACAGCTGACTTCGTGTTGGGGACAGAGAGCCGGGATCCGGTGGAAATGGAAACTGAATCGGGTCCAATGGAGGAAAACGACGGCACCCAAGACATCAGTGGCAGGGCATTGGTATGGGATTATAGGCCGCAGAGACCATCAGGGCAGAATTACATGGTTCTATAGGGGTCCCTCTTTCCCTTTCATCTCCATATTAGGGCCTCCTGTGTGCTAGGCAAAAGCTGCAACCCTGAAATACAGTTGCTGTCCTGTAAATTGCTGTCTGGACCAGGCTGGCCTCCAATTTATGAAGATCCATGTGCCTTCAGAGAGCTGGGATAAAAGGCTCATGCCACTAATACCCACCTTCCCTTAGAATTGTTGGCTGTTTTTTATGTATATATGTGTGCCTGCCTGCGTTTATGTGCACTGCGAGCTGGAGGAGACCAGAAGACGGTGGGAACTTAATTTGTAGACGGCTGTGAGCTTCCATGTAGTTGCTGGGACTTTGATCTGGTTTCTCTGCAAGACCTATTGCCCTTAAACCACTGAAGCACCTCCCCAGCACACTTAGTACTTTTTTCTTTTTAAAAATTACGGTGTGTTTTTACTGTTTTTGTTTTTTACTGTTTTGTTTTTATTTTTTTCAGACAGGGTCTCTTTACAGGTCTGGATATGCTGTAACCCACTATGTAGGCCAGTCTATCCTCAAAACTCCGGATGCTAGGATACTTTTTAACTTGGAAAAGGGCTCTCACTGTCCGGTCTGGCCTTGAACTCACTGTGTATGAGTTCTCGAGCTTTCCTCACCTCAGGTTCCCAACAGCTAAGATTACAGGCTCTTACCGCCTGTGCAGCCTGCTCTGTATGTCTTCATCTCACCAGAATAATGGAGAGCCGCATTAGGAGTGGTAGCCAGCCAGATTGTGTTCCCCGTATTGGTTTTCAGAAGGAATGCCAGCTACACTGAGAGCTGAGGTGGGGAGCTGAGGACTGGGGCTGCACACCCCCAAGCTGGAGGCATGGTGCCTGGTACAGGGAGGCAGGTGATTCAGGATTCCGGATAAGGAAGAGAAGCAGAGAGGAAACCCATTCTTCCAGTGTCGGCAAATGGACTGAGAGGGAATGAAGGGTGCAGAGGGGTTTATGGACTCCTCAGAAAGCAGGGTCCATGAGGCAGGGTCTGGGTTGTTTAGTTGTTGAGCACAAGTTCTGTACTCAGCTCTGAGCTCTGTGCTGTCGTCCTCGCCGTAATCTTAGGATGCTGACATTGTTTTTAGGTCTTGCACATAAGACAGCTGGTGCTCGTTGTAGTGACTCATCAAGTGTCAGTAGTTGTACACACTGCAGTCCTCAGTGTTGAGGACAGATCCAGAGGATGGTATAGGGGCCAGGGACATGACTTTCTTTCTTTCTTTCTTTCTTTCTTTATTTATTTATTTATTGTTTTTTTTTCGAGACAGGGTTTCTCTATGTAGCTCTAGCTGTCCTGGAACTCACTCTGTAGACCAGGCTGGCCTCGAACTCAGAAATCTGCCTGCCTCTGCCTCCCAAGTGCTGGGATTAAAAGGCATGCGCCACCACCGCCCGGCTCATAACTTTCTTGATTTTGTTTTTCAGCCAATTATTAAATATATTTCCTCCCCTGATCTTTGCCATTAAGCCTTTAAATTCTAAACAAGTTAATGCATCTGTTTACGAGTTAGAGTCGGGTATACTTTGGGATATTATAGAAAGGCCATTCGTTCAAGCCTTTCTATAAAATATAAAGAAAAGTGCTCTTAGTAGCCTGTGTATAAATGATGAAATACATGTGCAGTCAAGATACAGGATTAGGGAAAATGGCTCAGTCAGAAAGAACACTTACTATAAGACCTGAGGTCAGATCCACGCACTCCTGTAAAAGCTAAGCATGGCCTCTGGAGACCATTAACCTGGAGTTGTTGTGGAGGCAGAAAGATTGTTAGGATGTGCTTGGCACCAGCATAGATGAAAAATGGTGAGCTCTAGTTTCTTTGAGGGACCAAGAGAACAAGCAAAGGGTGATAGAGTTTGAGTGGCTTCCTCTGGCCACCAAACACATGTGCATTTGTTCATACACATGTGTTTATACACTGCACACACAAGAAAGGAAGGAAGGAAGGAAGAAAGAAAGAAAAGGAAAGCACAAAGGCTCGAGGTGTGTTTCAGTGGCAGAGTGCTAGTCTAGCATGTCAGGTGTCTAATTCCTAGCACTTAAAAAGAATTTGTCGAGGCCAGGTTGGTGGTGGTCCATGCCATCAATCCCAGCCCTTGGGAGGAAGAGGCAGGTACATCTCTGAGTTTGAGGCCTGCCTGGTCTAGAGAGCAAGTTTCAGGACAGCCAAGGCTGTCTCCAAAACCAAACCAAAACAAAAGTTTGTCTATGGGGCTGGAAATATGGCTCAGTGGGTAAGAGCACTGGCTGCTCTTCCAGAGCACCTGGGTTTGGGTCCTAGCACCCACAAGTAACTAAGAGCCATCTTTAATCACAGCTCCAAGGGATCTGAAGCACTCTGGGTTATCCAGGCACCTAAGTGTAGGTGGTGTCCATAAACTCATGCAGGCACACACATATACATGTAAATTTAAAAAATGAATATATCTGAAAAAAAAAATCATAAGAATTGTTTCAGCTAAGAACATTAGTATGCAATCAATAGTCCCAAAATGGGAAAATGAGGCAGGATTACAGGCTCCAGGGGTTTGAATCCCTCTTGGGATATATAGCAAAGCAAGGTTTTGAATGAAAACTGAGATAACATGCCTTCTCTCCTTCTTTCCCTCTGCAGCCTTTCCCGCCCTCCTCCCTCCCCTCCCCCCTCTCTGTTTCTCACTCTCCCCCTCTTCCATCCTCTGTCCTCTCTCTTCCTCTACCCTTTGAAAAGAAGTAAAGTTGAAATGTAACACAGCTTTGTGACCGCCCTCTGAATTAATTTTATTTTTTAGATAGGGCCTCATTTTGTACCCCTGACTATCCTGGTACTTGATAAGTGTACCAGGCTGGTTTTGGACTCATAGAGATCCACCTGCCTCTGCCCCCCTACTACTGATATTAAAGGTTGCTCCATCACAAAAAGTGTTGATTTATTTTGTGTGTGTGTGCATGCATATGTACAGGTGAGTGCAGATGCTCCAGGAAGCTGGAGAAGTTAGATCCCTGGCCGTGGGCCACCCTATGAGGTACAAGAGCAGTGCATGTCTTCAGCTCTGAGGCTGTCTTTGACTCTCTGGCCCAGTGCTATAGGGTGGTGGCAGTTTTGAACACCACACACCCGTGTGCCATTCATTTCCCTGCAGGTCATTGAGGCTGAGCTCCGATCTGCCAAGTGCTGGGAGCTGACCGCTGAGGGCGAGGAGATTGCCCGGGAGGGCAGCCATGAGGCCCGTGTGTTTAGAAGCATCCCTCTCGAGGGCCTGGTGCAAAGTGAGCTCATGGTAGGGCCCAGGGCTGGGATCCAGGGAGGGGATGGGATGCAGGTGGCCCTGGAATACAGCACAATCTCACTTCCCTAGCAACTGCCCAGCGGCAAGGTGGGCTTCAGCAAGGCCATGTCTAACAAGTGGATCCGAGTGGACAAGAGTGCAGCCGATGGGCCCCGGGTGTTCCGAGTGGTGAGTCCTGCAAGGAAATGGCCAGGCAGGCTGGGGGCAAAAGGGCAAGTGGGGCCGATACCAGCCCTCATTCCCTTGTCCTGTGGCAGGTGGACAGTATAGAGGATGAAGTGCAGAGGCGGTTGCAGCTGGTCCAGGCAGGCCAGGCTGAGAAGCTGGCTGAAAAGGAAAGGAATGAGCTCCGGAAGAGGAAACTGCTGACTGAAGTGTGAGTGGCTGCCACAGCTAGGCCCTTGTACCTATGTGTTGCTGTGTGGATGAAGGGAGGGAGCCGCCTATCCCATACCCAGTGGCTGCTGCTGTCAGCCTTCACCAGAACCCCTTTACACCGGATTTGTTACTGTGGTTGTTTGGTTCCTTGGTCTTGAGACAGGGTTTTCCTGTGTAGCCCTGGCTAGCCTAATGTTCAATATGTAGTTCAGGCTATCCTCAAATTTGCAGAGATCTTCGTGCCACTGCCTCCCTAGTGCTGGGATTAGAGCCTTGCAGCACTACATCCAGCCTTATCCAGGGTTTTGAGTGTGTGTGCTGGGCTCAGGCAGCCCTTCGGCCTCTGCTCTTGCTGCACCTGCTGCTGAGAAATGGCTTTCTGTAGACTTTCCAGGTAGTCAGCCAATGACATTCCTGCTCATATGTCACTCAAGGGAGGCCATACTGAGGCAGGTTGGGTGCAGCTGAGATAGGGTGATTGTGGATCTATAGAAAGAGTGAAGCCTATCTCTTAAAACCATTTAAGGCCTGCAGATGTAGGGAAGTCTAGGCTCTGCAACTTCTTAGCTATGTAAACTTGGCCAACTTACCTGGCTGGAAAACTACCTTTTCCAGCTAAGTTCTCTAGTTATAAAATACCTTCTGGGGTGGAGAGATAGCTCAGCCATTAAAGGCTAGACTCACAAATACCTTCTCATGGGTTTGTGGAGTAACAGGTCCTGACCATCATGTCCTTCTGTATGTATCACTACTTGAATGGACTTTGGTACAAATATTCTCACTGTTGATAGAACAAATAAGTGTATGAACAGGTAGAAGGGTAGTGGCTTGATAAGAAAGTTTCAAATGATGGTATCAAGAAGACAATAATGCAGATGAACGAGGAAAGATCAGGAGTTCAAGGCCATCGTGGGCTATATAAAACACCTAATCAAAAAAAAAAAAAGGGAGACAAAAATGAAGGCCAGAAAAATAGCTCAGTGGCTAAAGGTATTTGTCACTAGCTGGCTAACTTGAATTCCATCCCTGGTATCCACATGGCAGAAGGAGAGAACTGATTGTTGAAGTTGTTTTTTAACCTCCAAGTATGCGATGCATGTGTGTACACCTGCGCGTGCGCGCGTACTCACACACACACACACACACACACACACAAATGGATGTGATAATGGCTCTTAAAATACTTTTTAAAGGCTGGAGGGCTGGAGAGATGGCTCAGTGGTTTGCTCCTCCTAACCACTGTGTTAGGTTCCTGGTGCCCATGTTGGACAGCTCTGTCTAACAGTGGAACTGTCTGCCACTTTAGCTCCAAGGCCCGTGTTAGGAACAGGGGATCTGTTACCTTTTCCTGGCCCCCATGGGCACCCTCACACATGTGTTATATGTTCACACAAACATGCAGACATGTACAATACACATAAATACAAACAAACCTGGTGTAGCTCAGTTTTATAAGATGCCTATGGCCCTGAGCTTGATCTCTACCACCAGAGAGAGAGAAGAGCAGCTGGACATGGTCATTTACCCTTAAATCCCAGCACAGGAAGCAGAGACAGGCGGATCTGTGAGTTTAAGGCTAGTCTGGTCTACAAAGGAGTTGCAAGTCAGCCAGGACTCCATGGTGATCCTCTATAATAAATAAATAAATAAAATGCAGATAAAGATACTTTGTGATATAATGCTTAAAGCCTCCAATATCAGAGTTTATTATGTAACCTGACCCTCTCTAGGAAAAAGGAAAAACAAAGTAAGGCAGGTTCCGAGATGTAGCTTAGTTGATTACTATGCACTAAGTCCTGAGTTTGATCCTTGGAACCACATAATCCTGGTGTGACATAGGCCTGTAATTCCAGCATATAGAAGGCAGAAGCAGGAGAATCAATTCAAGGTCATGCTTGATTATGTAGCAAATTCCAGGTCAGTGTAGGATATGTGAGTCGTTTAAAACCTCAGCAACAGCCTAAAACTAGAGTGACTTCATAGTTGGTTCTGGGATTAGCATCCAGTGGCTCTCAAGATGATAGCAACATGTCTTCTCTTCCTCTGTTCACAGGATCCTGAAAACCTACTGGGTGAGCAAGGGCAGGGGCTTCAGCACAAGTGTGTCTAAGCAGGAGGCAGAGCTAAGCCCAGAGATGATCTCCAGGTAGGATGAGGAGAGGGGAGAGGGTGTTGGGGAGGATTGGGCAGTTCTCATGTCTTTGTACCCTGCATCTCCCCACAGTGGCTCCTGGAGGGACCGGCCCTTCAAACCCTACAACTTCTCTGCCCGTGGTGTGCTCCCAGATAGTGGCCACCTGCACCCCTTACTCAAGGTCCGCTCCCAGTTCCGACAAATCTTCTTGGAGATGGGGTGAGCACAGGGTCTGGTGTGGGGTTTGGGAGCTAGTGGGCACAGGCCGGCAGGGCAGTCAGTCATGTCTCCTGCAGGTTCACCGAGATGCCTACAGACAATTTCATCGAGAGCTCCTTCTGGAACTTTGATGCACTCTTCCAGCCTCAGCAGCACCCAGCGCGTGACCAGCATGATACCTTCTTCCTTCGAGGTGGGTGGCCTGGGATGATGGGAGCCTGGCCAGTGTGGCAGCAGAAGTCTCAAGTCTGGATAAAGCTTTAGGGAAGGGATATTGCATTTCATAAAACAAGATCTGACCTCACTGAGGCCAGCAAGGCCCTGGCAGCTGGTCCTGTCCTCACTGTGAGCTCTCTCCATTGTGCCTAGTCTCTGCTTTCTGAACTTGCCAGACCTGCCTTGGGGCTGTGTCAGCTTATGCCAGCTACCCAGAGTTTTTTTGTTTTGTTTTGTTTTGTTTTTTTGGGGGGGAGAGGCCGTGGTTTGAGACAGGGTTTCTCTGTATAGCCCTGACTGTCCTGGAACTCACTCTGTAGACCAGGCTGGCCTCAGACTCACTCAGAAATCTACCTGCCTCTGCCTCCCAAGTGCTGGGATTAAAGTCGTGCGCCACCACTGCCCAGCTGTTTTGTTTGTTTTTTTTTATAGAGAAAAAGTGTTTCACTATGTGGCCTTGACTAGTCTGGAGCTCCTCCTGTAGGCCAGGCTGACCTTAGACTCACAAGGATTTCCCTGCCCTGCTAAGGCTAGGCTTAAAGGTATATGCCACAATGCATATAACTATGCATTTTTATTTCATTTTATTCAGAATTCTATTGGCTGTCCTGAAGCTCATTATGTAGACCAGGCTGGCCTCAAACTCAAAGATCCACCAGCTTCTTCTGCCTTCATAGTGTTTATACTAAAGGCATGAGCCACCACCACGTGTGCCTGGCATGTCCCAGGTGCCATCACATGGGCCTAGCATATCCCAGGTTTGTTTTGTTTTTTTCCCCCTGGAGACAGGGTTTCTCTGTAGCCCTGGCTATCCTGAAACTCTGTAGACAAGGCTGGCCTGGAAATCAGAGATTCACCTGCCTCTGCCTCTGCCTCTGCCTCCTGAGTGCTGGGATAAAAGGCATGCATCATTACTGCTTGGCCTCATGTCCAAGATTTTAATACCACCTAAGGGTTGGAGTGTGACATATTAGAACCTGGATTCTAGCTGTCTTTAGCATAAATAAATAAGTAAATAATCAAACTCCACCCTGGCTCTGTCCCTTCTCCTCTCACTATCATGTAAATTCTCTAGGGTTTATTTGGGGCCAGAATCCTTTTCACTAAATTGAAGCATGTATGTGGCCTGGAGAAAAAGCTTAGCAGTTAAGAACACTTGGTGCTTTTGCAGAGGACCCTAGGTTAGTTCCCAGCACCCATATTTGATGCTCACAACAACCTTTAACTCCAGCTCCAAGGAATCTGATGCATCTGGGCTTCTCAGGCTCACAAGCTCGTGTGCATCCAACCACACACAGACACAGGTACACACATAACTGAAAAATGAAAATAAATCATTAAATAGAAGCATGTTTTTCTTAGTTCTGGACATTCCCTTCACTTCCACTATTAACTTTTTTTGTTGTTTTTTCAACTAGAGTCCCCCTACTGTAGCCCAGGCTGGCCTTGAACTCATGTCCTCCTGGTTTAGCTTTTGAAGTGCTAAGACCATCTTCCCTCATTATTTGGGTTGTTTTGTTTTAAGACAGGGTCCCACTCTGTAGCCTAGGCTGGCCTACAAGTCACTATGTAGCCATGACTGATCTAAGTGTCTTTTGTTCTCCTGCCTCAGCCTCTAGAATGATGGGATCACACATGTGAGCTACTGTGACTAGTTATTTGTCGTGTGTGTGTGTGTGTGTGTGTGTGTGTGTGTGTGTGCGCGTGTGTGTGCTGCTGCTGCTAGGGGAGGAATCCAGGATCTCCTGTATTCTGGCAAGTTTTCTGTCCCAGGTTCTCTGTTCCTTGTCACATGCCAGCCCCTGTGTCACTGTCCTTGATGTCTCTGAAGTGAGTAGATGAGCCCCTAACTGCCCATTGCCGATTTAGTATCAATGATGTTGCTGTTGTGTGGAAGCCAGAACTTACCTTCTGCTTCCGTTGTTGTCAGCCTTCCAACTACAGAAAGCGTATGGTACTGTTAGCCCCTCATTTACAGTTGAGGAAACTGAGGCACAGAAAGAACATCATGTACCCAAGGCTGCACAGCTGTTACTTGTTAAAGACTTACTCAGGAACCAAAACTATGCTGTTAACATTCCCAAAGAGTTCACGTGTTTGAGGTGGATATGGTGGCTCTTGTCACCACTGCTCAGGAGGCTGAGGGGAAAATTGTAAGTTCAAAAAGAAAAAAAAATTTTGCTCGTTTGCTTCTGGAGGTGCATGTTAGTGGATGAACACTTGCCAAACCTGAGGAAGGCCCTGGGTTCCAGGAAGCATTGGGGAGAAGTCATGTGCTTCCCGAGCAAGGCCTCTGTGAAGACCTTCCTGCATGCTAGGATGGCCGTTACCAACTGAGTCATAGCCCCGAGAGGGCCAGAGTCCCTTGCCTCAGGGAGATCCACTTCCTGACTAGATAGTTCCTGAGGAATCTGTGTAGTGGGGTGGGTTAAAAATCACTGGAGATACTAATGTGTGCCTGCAGGGCTAGGGGAGGGGAAGCATGCATTGTTTGAGCCTTAAGCAAGGTTGGATGTGGTAATATACACCTTTTAATCGCAGCATTTGGGTGGCAGAGCCAGATGGATCTCTTGAGTTCAAGGCTAGTCTGGTCTGCATAGTGAGCCTCAGACTTACCAGAGCTACATGACAGCTAGAGATGGAGGCCAGTGCAAAGGTCCTGAGGCTGAAAGGTCAGTTGGTGGCCCTGTGACTGCAAGTCATGGTCACATAGGAATGAGAGGAGACCAGAGCAGGAGGTAATATGTCAGAGCCAGAGGGAAACTTGGGCTTTCACATAGTGAAGAGAAAAGCAAGGGGAAGGGGATTCTGGATGAAGAAAGGAAAGGTCATCAACTGAGGAGTGCCAGGTACCCCGGACTGCTGGGGCACAGGAGCATCCATGGAGCCATGCCTGACATGCAGAGGCTCTGAGAGGTGCTCATTGGCTGACCATATGACTCTGTCTTGCCTAGACCCAGCTGAAGCCCTGCAGCTTCCAATGGACTATGTCCAGCGGGTGAAACGGACCCACTCCCAGGGTGGCTACGGCTCACAGGGGTGAGGCAGAAGCAGGACTCTGGCTGGGGAGGGCCAAGAGGCTGGGGTTCCAGGACCACAGGGCAGACTTCCTGCTTTTTCTCCTGAAGCTACAAGTATACCTGGAAGCTGGAAGAGGCCCGGAAAAACCTACTTCGCACTCACACCACGGCAGCCAGCGCCCGAGCCCTTCACCGTTTAGCCCAGAAGGTAGAGCTTGGCCTGGGCAGGTGGGTGGGTGGTACTGTCCTGTAGACCTTCTGACCCATGCCATCATTCCTCCTCCTCAGAAGCCATTTACACCAGCCAAATACTTCTCTATTGATCGTGTGTTTCGGAATGAGACGCTGGATGCCACACACCTGGCCGAGTTCCACCAGATTGAGGGTGTGATAGCTGACCATGGTCTCACCCTGGGCCACCTCATGGGTGTGCTGAGGGAGTTCTTCACTAAGCTGGGTGAGCAGTCAAGCCAATACAAGCAGGCAGTGTTTGGGGACCCTGGGAGAGTGACTCTGAGGTCATCAGCCTACCTTGGCCATCCCCTACAGGAATCACGCAGTTGCGCTTCAAGCCAGCCTACAACCCCTACACAGAGCCCAGCATGGAAGTGTTCAGCTACCACCAAGGTCAGGGATGGGGAAGTGGGTGCAGAGGGAAGTCTGAGGGACCTCACGCTTGTCCTGGGTCACCCTCTTTGCCAGTCTCCTACCCCATCTTCTCATTCTCTGCAGTGTCACCCACATGCATGCTCTAGCCTCCCCTTTTTCCCCACAGGTCTAAAGAAGTGGGTTGAAGTTGGCAACTCTGGGGTCTTCCGCCCTGAGATGCTCCTGCCTATGGGGCTCCCCGAAAATGTGTCTGTCATTGCTTGGGGTCTCTCCCTGGAGCGGTGAGTGCCTAGCCGGAACTTAAAATGATTCCATCAACTCAGTCACTTGGTCATTTCTCTGACAATTCTGTAGTAGGGTTGCTAAGTGCTGTGCCTTGCCTGGAGCTGTGAGCACTATGGCATGTTTCCCCAATACTTTGCAACATGGATCTTAGTGGAAATGGGAGGGCAGCTAATATGGTCATTAAGGAGACTCAGAAGGCCAGAGTGTTAATGGACAGGAAGTGCTATGGAGAGGACAGAGCAAGACTTAGATGAGGTGAACAAGGAAGGCTTCATGGAAGCTGAGGAGCAGTGAAGGCATCTGGCAGGATATACCAGTCACCAGGCACAGCCAGTACTCAGGCTCTGAGGCTAGACAAGAATGAACAAGGGGAGAATGGGAGGTAACAGCAGGCCAATAGGAAGACATGTTGTCCACCAGTAGGGGTGGACTTTCTGAGAAAGATGGGAGCCTCTGAGAAGCAGAAGATAGCCTGATCTGACTTAGTGTTAAACCCTGTTTCTTCCACTCTCAGCCCAACAATGATCAAATATGGCATCAATAACATCCGAGAGCTGGTGGGCCACAAGGTGAACTTGCAGATGGTATACGACAGCCCTGTGTGCCGGCTGGATATCGAGCCCAGGGCCTCCAAGACACAGGAGGCTGCATGATAGAGGCTGCCCCAGAGATCCCTGTCCAGTCCCTTGCATCTTCCAGCAGTGACCTACTATTTATGAGGCCTCTGTGAGGCCAGCTCACTCCCTCTGCCTCACCCACCCCAGGGAAAGGGTTCTAAGTATGGGGTGCAAGTTTATTGTGCTGGCTTTTAATGGTGTGCATGGTTTGCACATTGTAAGGGCACATGGTTTGGGACCTGCAGGTCAGCTCTTTCAATAAAGTGGGCACGTTCCCTTGTGTGGTGCCTTTTGTTAAGACTCTGTTGTCATTCGTTTCATTAGGCGACTTGGTGGGTGTTGCCTCACTCCCTGCTCCATGCAGTCCTTGTTGCGGAGAGAACTGAGAGATGGTTCCTGGTGTGCAGTTAGGAGACAGGACTTAGGTGGTCTGTGATCCTAAAAGGTCCCAGTCAGCCTGAGCCAGCTCCATGCTCAACTGAGTGTTTATTGTTAACGGGTGCATGTGTGTCCGCTCAGGTACATACAGGAAACAATCTTTAGTGCCGTCTTTAGGAACACTGTCCATGTCCTTTGAGACGGGGACTGTCATTGGCCTGGGAACTCACCAGTTAGGCCAGGGTGCCTGACATGCTCCAGAGACTCTCCTACCTCTACCTCTAAGATTATAAATGCACATCCTGTCTTTAACGTAGATTCTGTGGATTGAGCTCAGGTAGCAAGCGCTTTGCTGACACAGCCACTCTGTAGCCCCTAGCACTTATTAATCACTAACTGGTGCCAAGCCCTCTTTTAAGGCTTTGATCAGAAACTCCTCTTGGTAAAAAAAAAAATATTTAGTAGGTGATAGCCTAAAAATCCAGGATTCCCATGATTGGTAGGAACAAGAGACTATGGGTAAGAAGCTGCTCTTAATTTTCCCCCTAAAAATCAAATTTCCCAGCAGCTGAGGCAGGGGCAATCATGAGTTTAAGGCCACCCTGGACCAGATACTTTGACTTTGTCAAAAAAAAAAAAAAATCATAATAAGTTCTCAAAGCTTTGTGTATTTACTTGTTACTTACAGGAACAAGTGCTCTCACCCTCTGAGCTAACTCCAGCCCTGTGTATGTCTTTGTACACATGAGGGCCTATTGCCAGAAGAGGGCATTAGATCTCCCAGACCTGGAGTGACCAGGACTGCTGTGAGCCAGCATGTGGGTGCTAAGAACCAAACCTAGGTCCCCTGGGAAAGCAGCATGACTTGTAACTGCTGAGCCATTTCTTCGGTCCCCAAATTTATATAGTCTCATAGCGTTTGTGTGGAGGTCAGGGCACAGCTTTCAGGAGTCAGTTTTCCCTCCTCCACGGGTCCTAGGGCTGCAGCTCAGTAGTTTCTATCACAGAACTACCTTGCCGGCCCTAATTCGGCCCTTTTGAAAGTGCCCTGTACTTGTACTTTTTCAACACAGGGTGTCTCCGAGTAGCCCTGGCTGTCCTGGAACTCACTCTGTAGACCAGGCTGGCTTCCGCCTGCCTCTGCCTTCCAAGCGCTGGGATTCAAGGAATGCATCACCACTACCCAGCAGCACATTTTAAAATTTATTTAATTTGGGCTTTGTAAAAAAAAAAAAAACTATGTCGGGGCCAGAGAGATGGCTCAGTGGTTAAGAGAGCACTGACTGCTCTTCCAGAGGTCCTAAGTTCAATTCCTAGCAACCACATGGTGGCTCACAACCATCTCTCTTCTAGTGTGTCTGAAGACAATGACTGGGTACACACATACATACACATACACACACATACACTAATGTCAGGTCTGGTGAGATGGCTCAGCAGTTAACAGCACTGGCTCCTCCAGAGGTTCTGAGTTCAATTTCTAGCAACCACATAGTGGCTGGCAACTATCTATAAAGGGATCTGATGCCCTCTTCTGGCATGTAGGTGTACAGGCAGACAGCACTCACACATTAAAAGTAAAAAAAAAATAAAATAAAAAAACACCTACTGACTCCTTACAACCCCCTAACTCCCAAGATAGGGTATCACTATAGCCTAGGCTGGCCTCAAAATTTAAGATCTTACGCTTCAGTCTCCTAAGTACTGGGATTATATAGGTTTGTGTCATTACACTTAAGTTTTTTTTCCAGACAGGGTTTCTCTGTGTAGCCCTGGCTGTCCTGGAACAAACTCTGTAGACCAGGCTGGCCCTAGATGAGCCTGCTTCTGCCTCCCTACCGCTGGGATTAAAGCTGTGCACCACCACAACCCAGCAGCACGTAGTTTGTTGCCTTCTATCAGGAAATTTATGGTATGTCAGTTGTTAATTTTTACAGTATTTACAACTGTTTTAGTTTTTAATCACTGCAGTAGTAAATATTTTGAGAGTTTCAGTTTTTTAGCTGGGTTTGGTATTACCCACCTTGTATTAGCACTTGGGGGGGGGGGGGCAGAAGCAGGCTAATCTCTGAGTTCAAGGATAGCCTGGTCTTATGGAACTTCAGGACAGCCAGGGTTACAGAAAAACCTTGGCGAGACAGAAGCAGACAGAGACAGAGAAAGCAAACAGGGAGCCCTGAGTATGTAGAGTCCAGCCTGAATGTGTATTTTGATGTGGGCACAGGAATACAAAGGCAACTGACCCATGGGAAACATGTCTAATCAATTACCTATATGAACCAGGCTCAGGAGGAATGAATGGCAAACTTTCCCCCAGAGTTCCAGAATGATTGTTTAAGGATAATTAACCAGTAGTGCAAAGACTAGCAGAGCTGGCTTCCTCTCCTGATGTTTGCAGGCTAGGATTGCTCACCCACAGATTCCTCCTACCAGGACTAGCTGTGCCGTATGTAATGAATAGCTGAGGTTCCAGGTTGCAGCCATAGCATGAAGCCCACCCAGTTTCACTGTGTGTCTGTCCTGTCTTCGTTCCCTCACATAGCCAGCGTTTCAGGACCCAAGCTGCTGGGGCTGTAGCATCGAAAAAGAAAGGGTTGGAAAGATGGATCAGAGGTTAAGCACTGGTTGAGCCTGCAGAGGACCAAGTCTAACTTTAAGCACCCATACGATGGCTCACTATTTTAATTCCAGCCTCAGGGGATCTGAACCTCTTCTGGCCGCTATGGACACTAAGCACCCATGTGGTACAGAAATACATGCAGTCAAAACACCCATACCCATAAAAAGTATATTTAAAAAAAACATTTAAAGATGAGATCCCTCTAAATGGCTCAGTGGGTACAGGCACTTGCCTAGTCTGATGACCTGAGTTCCATCTCCGTGACCCACAAGGTGGGTGACACATGTGCATGCACAAAATAGGTCAAATGTAAAACAAAAATAAAACGCAGAGCTCATAGATTAAGAGCATCAGGGAACAGGAATTCAGTTCCCAACAACTATGTCAGGAGGCTTATAACCAGGGGGATCGGATGCCCGCCTCTGGCCTTAACTGGCAGATGCCCAGGAGTAGCATAATATATAATATATGCTACTTTAAATAATATATAACATGTAAATAATATATAACATGTAAATGAAATAAAAAATGAAGGTTACTAGCCTTGGTGGTGCCTGCCTTCAATTCCAAGGCAGAGGCAGCCTGATCTCTGAGAGTTCCAGGTCAGTCTGGTTTAGAGTCCTAGGCCCGGACATAGTGGGACCCTGTTCCAAAAGAATTTGAGCCGTGCACTGGTGGTGCATACTGGTGGTGCATACCTTTAATCTCAGGATTCTAGACGCAGAGGCAGGAGGGTCTCTGTGAGTTCGAGGCCAGCCTGATCTACAGAGCTAGTTCCAGGAGCCAGGGGCACACACAGAAACCCTCTCTCGAAAAAGTCACTTCCCGCCCAAATTGTACATCAGAACTCTGATGTAGTGTGAATCCCTCAAACTGAATTCTGAGGGCCACAGGTGACCCCGGACATGCGCACTGTGAGCTCAGACACCCACGGGTCACACAACACAAACAGGTCGGTCACAGCGCGCAACCCCAGCAGCGCCTGTTCGGAAGTGTCTTCAAGTTCGCCGCCTTTGGGGGGCGGGGCCAGGGCGCATTTCATTCAGCACGTGCTCGGGGCGGGGCGTGCGGGGGCGGGGCGTGCAGGGGCGGGGCGTGCAGGGGGCGGGGCGTGCGCGGAGGGCGCCGAGGCGGGAAAAGACGGAATGGAGCGCCAGGGAGTACGTGAGGCGCTGGACTCCCGTGTGTGGGCGGCGGGCGGGGCTCAGGGCCGCGGGCACCCGAGACTTCCTTTACACACTCGAACCCGGGGACTGTTCCCCACGGTTGGAGCCGCCTCTTGCCAGGAGAGGCGAGGTTTGCCGACTAACGAGCCGCTGGGGCCTGGGGGACAAGGCTGTGAGGCGGTGCGCTACAGGAGCCGAGGCCCGGCCGCCTGCCTCAGCCTCCCGAGGCCGGGGAGGGATTCGAGGCGTGAGCCACACTCGGCCTGTTTTTATTACTACCCGCGGGAAGGTCTTAGCGCGCCCTCCCCTGCGTCCCCTTTGAGGTTCCCACACCGCCTCTCAGGAGCTGGCTGTGCTCGCAGGTGGCCGTGCCTCCCGTGGAGTTAAAGGACCAGGAACCGCCGGCGAATGTGGAGAGCGGAGAGCATCAGCAGAATGAGAACCACGAGGAGACGCCTAGCTCCGTGGCCCCGAGGTGAGGAGTGACAGGCCCAACTGCCCTTCCCGGACCCCCGGGCCCCCACGCTTTGATCACGGAGTTCATTCCACGAGGTCTGCCCTTGGCCTCGTTCCACGGGCGATTTAACACCTTCCAGGGCTGGTGGTTTATGAAACCGTAGCGGTGAAGCGATGCCTCGTGGCAGACCCACCTAGGAGTCCTCGTGAGGAATCAGCCATGAGACAGACCTGTTATAGAGAAAGTTTATTGGTGGAGGAAGAAAGAGGTGGGGAGAGAGAGAGAGTGTGTGTGAAAGAGGGGGAAAACGGAAAGATGAAAGAGAGAAGAGGGGGAGGAGGGACAGACAGAGAGAAGAGGGGAGGGGAGGAGAGAGAGAGAGAGAAAGAGAGAATGAGAGAGAATTGAGTGTTCTAGCTGTAGCCAAATAGTCCTTAAAATAGTCCTTGTATGTGAGCCAGGCTCTTAACTGGCTGTTGCTAAGTAAATGTTGGGCAGAGCCTAGAGGAAATACTAACAACAGGTGCCCACAATGGTTCTGGGTACTAGAGTCCTCCTTTTGATATCCACAAGATTAAATTTCAGGATTCCCTTCCTGACCGAAGCTCTACAGCTCAAGTCCCATCTGTGACACTGCATAGCATCCTCATGTTCAGACTCGTGTTCTCTTGTGCCTCCCCCCCCCCCCTTTTTTTTTTTTAACATTTATTTAGTAAATGTTCACACATGTGGAAGTCAGGGTTTAGTGAATGGTGAATATGTGGAAGTCAGAGTTAAACCATGTCGATCTGGGATGGAACTCTGGTCTTCAGGCTTAGAAGCAAAATACCCTATTCTCTGAACCGTGTCACAGGCCTGCTTGTGTAGACTTATTTATTTAGATTTATTTTATGTGTGTAAACCTTAATGTGCGTGTGTACAATGTGCATGCCTGCCTAGTGCTTATGGAGGTCAGAAGAGGATGTCAGATCCTCTGGAACTGAAATTCTGGATGGTTGTGTACCACCGTGTGAATTCTGTTACTGTCAAGTGCTCTTACCTGCTGAGGTCTCCCCAGCTCTCTCTCAAGGCCTAGTCTCAGTATGTAGGCTTGGCTGGCCTGGACCTCACAGAAATCTGCCAGCATCTGCCTCCCAAGTGCTAGGATTAAAGGCACATATCACCACACACTGATTATGAATACTATGCTTGATAAAAATAAAAATAAATCTTCTTTCAAAATAAAAGTAAGTGCCATGTCCTCAGCACCTCTTCTAAGTTTGACTTGTGATTTGAATCCATGGATGATTCAGATATGGATATGAGAGCACACTGGGTAGCATGATATGAGGAAAAACTGAGGAGACAATAATGGTGATTTGATTTCTCATCAAGGTCATAGCAGATTTCCTGAAGAAGGTGAAGAGTAAGTCACTTGGTAAGGAAGCCCCTACTCCAGACAGAGAGGAACAGCTAGTGTACAAGCATGCAGGATTACTGAACAGTGCAGGTTGAAAGGGAGGTAATAAGAGACACAATTAGGCTGGGCAGTGGTGGCACACGTTTGAATTCGAGCACTCAGGAGGCAGAGGCAGGTAGATCTCTGTGAGTTTGAGGCCAGCCTGGTCTACAGAGCTAGACAGGATAGCCAGGGCTACACAGAAACCCTGTCTGGTTGAGAGAGAGAGGGGATTAGACCTTTCCTTTCCCTTCCTCTCCCTTTTCTTTCTTCAGTGGGGCCTTAGATATCCTAGGATGACCTCAAACTGGAAGCTAGGATGACCTTGAATTAAATTTCTGAACTTTCTGCCCCCTACCTCCCAACTACTAGGATTATAGTTTGTGTTACCACACCTGGTTTATACCATTTCTTGGGGTTGAATGCTGGGCTTTGTACATGCTAAGAAAGAAAGCACTTTAACAATGGAATTATCTCTAGTTTTTCAGTCAAGACTTTAGATGCCTCTGAGACTCTGTCTCAAAAAAAAAAAAATTTACCATCTCTCCCTTAATAGAAGTTTGTTATCTTTGGAAGACAGTAGTAAAGGGCCCCCCTGGTTGCCGTATCAAGAAGGAGGATGGGAGTGAGGAGGCAATCCGGATATCCAAGTAGAAAGTCTTGGGATTTTACTGCTGTGAACAGACACCATGACCAAGGCAACTCTTAGAAGGACATTTAATTGGGGCTGGCTTACAGGTTCAGAGGTTCAGTCCATTATCAAGTTGGAAACATGGCAGCATCCAGGCAGGCATGGTGCAGTTCTACATCTTCCTCTGAAGGCTGCTAGCAGAATACTGACTTCCAGGCAACTACCATGAGGATCTTAAAGCCCACACCCACAGTGACACACCTACTCCAACAAGGCTACACCTTCAAATAGTGCCACTCCCTAGGCCAAGCATATGCAAACTGTCACATACAAGATGAGTATAGTTTGGTCCTTGGAGGTATGGAAATGGTGAAATATGTCAGGTGCTGGAAGTTAGATCTGACAAGTGTATAATAGATTAGATTCTGGGTGAAAGAAGGTGTCAAAGATAAAGTTATTTTCCCCTTGCACTTTTATTTATTCATTCACCAAATATTTATTGAGGGTAGAGATTATAGGAATGGAACAGTGACCAAGCCAGTGCTTTTGGTTTGTTGGCACTTAGCTATATGGAGCTGTGATAGCTCAATGTCTTTTGGTGGCATTACAACTCACTTGTTTTTAGTACTTCATAATATCCTTTGTGTGGATATGCCCTAGAATATATCCATTTCACGACTGAAGGACATCTTGATTGCTTTTAAGTTTTAGTAGTTATGAATAAAACAGCTATAAATTATACTTGGCTTTAAGTTATTAATTTTAATGAAATATAGTTTCTCAATTCTTTCGTTGATTTATTTTGGGTTTTTTGTTTTGTTTTGTTTTTTTTGTTTTTGGGTTTTTTTTTTTTTTTTTGAGACAGGGTTCCTCTGTATAGCCTTGGCTGTCCTGGAACTCACTCTGTAGACCAGGCTGGCCTCGAACTCAGAAATCCGCCTGCCTCTGCCTCCCAAGTGCTGGGATTAAAATTGTGCACCACCACCGCCCGGCTCTTTCGTTGATTTATGTGTGTGTGTTTTATTTAAGACATCAACAAAAAAGGGGGGGAAAGCTGAGAATAGTGGCACATGCCTTTTATTCCAGCACTCCAGAGACTGAGAGGAAGGCAGGGCTCTGAGCTCAAGGCCAGCCTGGTCTACAAAGCAAGTTTCAAGGCAGCCAATCATCCAGGGCTACACAGAGAAACACTGTCTTGAAAAACCAAAACCAAACAAAACATCAACAGCCAGACTTGGTGGCATAAGCCTTTGATCCCAGTATGGTCTATAGTGAGACACTCAAAAGACATCAAAATCAAAGTCACTTACATTTTCTCGTTCATTCTAATTTTGTGATTTTGCATTTACTATTTAGATATGTGATTCATTCTGAATTTTTTCCTTTGTTTGCTTTCTTGCTTTTTGCTGAATTGAGGATGGGACCCAGTGTCTTATGCATAGTAGATGAGCACCCTGTCACTGAATGTACATTCCCATTGCTGAAATCTGCATGTATTTGGACTTGACTTTGACTGGTCTGACAAAGGAATAAAGAAAGGACAGGCACATATACAAAAAAAACTGGGATCAAGTGGGCCATGTGCCCTGATGGAGGCACACCAACAGCAGCCCTGAAACTTGGTGCATTTATAATTTTTTTTAACCAGTTGAGGTAGCAGGCTTATTGTATACAGTTGAATGAAAAAGCAGGTTTAGCTAATTTCAGTAGGAAGTCTCTGTAGGGGAACAGTCTGAGGCTGTAATATTCAGGAGGAAAAGAAGTGGTCCATACATTCTTTACACACTGTCAACATCTGAACACATACTAGGGGGAAGGCTTTGCCATTCCCAGGAATGTGAAGCATTGAAGTTCTTGATATGGTTGTGTTCATGTCAACAAAGCACAGTCACTCAGAACTTGTTATTTCATCAGAGTCTTGTTGTGTCTAGAACAGACTGTCCTAGAACTCAAGGTCCTTCTGCATCAGCTTCCCAAGTGATAGGATTATAGATAGGCATGTGCCATGCTGCTTATCAGAAACTTTCTGAGCAGCATGTTTTAGATTTGGAGTGGTTATTTATTTATTTAATAGGCAAAGCCTTGTCATGTGACCCTGCCACTATGCAGACCAGGTTGGTCTTGAACTCAGAGATCCCAGTCCTTTCCTCTTCCCCATCCCCTGTATCCATTAATCTGCTTTATGTTTCTATACATTTGTCTATTCTGGATATTTCATGTGCATGGAGTCATATGGCATGTGCTTCTTTGTGTCTGGCTTTCTTCATTTGGCATGTCATTTATACCATAGCCTTTGTCAGAACTTAAGTCTTTCTTGTAGCTAAAATTCCATATTATAAATCTATCATATTTTATTTGTTATCAACAGACAAATCGACATTTAACTGTATATGTAACAGTGCAATGAACATCCATATGCAAGTTTTTGTGGGAATGTCACATATGTAGTCTCCTGTATATTCAAATTGCCAGTTCCACATGACATATTTAGCATGGTTCCTTCCTTCCTTCTTTATTTGTTCTTTTAAAATAGTTTCTCATGTAGTCCAGGCTAGCCTTGAACTTGATACATAGCTGAAATTGTCCTAAGTTAATGCTGCTGTTTACACCTCCCAGGTTCTGGGATTGCAGATGTTCACTACCAATCCAGGCTTGCATCAGGTATTATAAGTCATTCAGGTATGATAGAAGTCTACAGAAGGCTGTGTATAGGTTCTGTGCAAATGTTACACCATTTTACAGAAGGTGTATATATGATGAGTATCCACAAATTTAGGTATCTTAGTAGGCTCTAGAAGAAAGGAGATTGCAGTTAGTGGGAGCTGCTGGGCCAGAGATATGACATACTTATTAGGTTTCTGTTTAAAGAAGGATGCTGGCTAGGTGTGGTGCATAGCTTTAATCTCCGCACTTGGGACAGAGGCAGGCAGACCCCTGTGAGTTCAAGGCTGGCTGACATGCTGAGTTCTAGGGCAGATGATGCTATATAGTGAGACTGTCTCAAAAAAAAAAAAAAAAATGCAATGAGAAAGAAAACAGGCTCTGGCTACTATGTAGTGAGTATTTTGAAGAGAGTATAAAGAGAGATGGATTAAGTTGGGTGTTCTGTTAATCCCAGCACTTGGGAGGCAGAGGCAGGTGGATTTCTGAGTTCGAGGCCAGCCTGGTCTACAGAGTGAGTTCCAGGACAGCCAAGACTACACAGAGAAACCCTGTTTCGAAAAACCAAAAAAAAAAAGTTGGGTGTTCTGTATGGGGTGCCATTTAGTAAGACAGATTGGGAAAAGGCCCTTAGGGGAAATGGCAGAGAGGAGATTGTCCCCATCCATGATAAACTGGAGCTGGCTCCTGCTGGTTTGCAAGAGCTGATTCTTTTGTTTGTTTTGTTTCATTCTGTTCTTTGAGATAGGGCTTCTCTGTGTATCCCTGCCAGTTCTGGAACTCACTCTGTAGACCACGCAGGCCTTAAACTCAGAGATTTTTCTACCTTTGCCTCCCGAGTGCTGTGGTTAAAGGTGTGTGTCACCACTGTGTAGCTCAAGAGCTGATCCTATATATCCCTTCCCAAGTTGGCAAGTTTATGTTAGAAGCTTGATATTGCTAGAATGGGAATATTTGCACAGTGGCACTTGACAAACTACAAGTCAGGGCTTTCCCCATCCCTCAGGGAGCCAATAATAAGTAGCTCAGTGCTTACCAGAACACTTGTGCTTTCTGCTTGTTATGGTTTCTCACAGGTGCAGGCTTCTAGAGCAGAGGTGCAAGTATAAGTTTCACTTTACAACCTCCCTCACCACCTTCCTTTTCTTTTTTTTCTTTTTTTGAGATATGTTGGATATTGGGATATTTGCACAATTATGTACAGCCAAGGATTATTTCTAAGCTATAACTTAAAGTGGTGTGATACAGGGACTATTTAGGATGCTGTGAGGACCGCTGTTGTGATGACAGTTGTGGACTGGATGAGCTTACTTGAGGCCAGAGTAAGAGATTCCAGACAAAGCCTGATTCCCCTTTTCTCTCCCATTTCTCAGTAAGAAAGCAGACTATGGGGCTTTCTAGACCTGTGCTATTAGTCAGAGACAAGAAAATAAGCAGATATAAATGATGAACCATTCATTTGATAAATGTTCTGCAAATGTTAGCATGCTTAGACCAGAATCTCTATGGTGAAGAGACACAGGCAAAAAAAGAAAGCATTTACAGACTTGAAAGATTCCTTCTACCAGAGCCAAAAACCAGATGGTTGAAAATCATCATAGGGACCAGTTAACGGATCCAGCAGCCAACACTCGGCAACATGATTGAAATATTAACACATTTCTGAAGGGGAGGTGGGTGAGGAACTAGCTCATCAGCATCCACTCAAACCTTCCCCCTTTCTGGCAGAACTTCAGCAAAACATCACTTTGCCTGAGTGCCAGATTCTGTGGGTCTCTCTCCTGGCCCCCCCCCCCCAGATGGTCATAAGTGGTTGGTAGCTTATTTACTTGTGTTATCTATGAGTGGCCATGGAAGGAAGGCCCCATCAGTGAGTAGCTCTGGCCCATATGCCTGCCAATCATAGCTTTACCTGGAGCGAACAGATGGTCTCTTCACTTAGACCCATTTCCTGGGCCCCCTGCCAACTTAGGCCCTGCTTGGGAACTCTTCTAATTCTTGGAACTGATCAGGGGCTTCTTAGAAGGACAGATATAATAGATGGGTGTGTTGATACGCTTACAGACCCCATATCCCAAGCCCCACTCAGGCCAAGTACACCAGGCAACTGTAATGTTCTCTCTTCCATTGCCTGGCCTCAGTCCAGGGTTCTGCCACAGAAGTCAGCCTAGGAACTGAAGAAGCCTGCAGAGAGGACACCACACATTTTGTTTATTAAAGCTAATTGGTGAGTGCAGACCCAGGGAACCCGATGGTTCATTAGCATCCTGATTAATATGCAGCTGCTGAGTATTAAGAAAAATGAAATGGAAAAGTTAAAATCCACAAAAGATGGGTTTGGAAAAATAAAGAAGCTCTCAATAGACATCTGATGTCGGCCTTTGTCCTGCCACAAAATTTGAATTAGCTGAATTCAAGTGATTTTTTTTTTCATTATTTCTGTACTTGCCATTAAAAAATCTGTCCTCTCCTCTCTTGAGCACTGAAGGAGAGCATCTTTGAGCCATTAGAAGTTCAGTCAGGTTGCAAAGAATTACACAAAAAGAAATACCTGGGAAGATCGAGTCTAATTTCAAAGTCCTAAACTTGAATTGGTCTGGGAGAGTTGAGAGAAGGCAAGCTGGGTGCAAAAAGGGCATGAGAGCAGCGATCCTAGAGTCGCTTGCCAGCAGAACACTGACAGCACAGAGGGAAGCCTTTGAGGTGCTGAAAGTACAGAAGAGAATTGCCTTCTCCACCCTGAGTGCATGTGCACCAAAAGCATAAAGTAAGGCAGAGTCATGACCAAGAAGAGGAAGGGAAGCCTAGGTCTTGCTTTGGGAGAGGCAGAAAGGGAAAGTGGTTCTGGGTAAAGGCTAATGGGTTTGGGGAAAATTTTTCTTGAAGGACCAGATTGCTGGGGCAGAAGGTATGGCTTAATAGTAGAGCACTTACATTGTATGTAAGAGCCTGTGGGCTACCCCTGTGCTGAAAACTAAACAGTCTGGAAAGGGTGCAGGCCAGGCCCTGGAAAGTCTTGTCTGCTGTACAAGGAATTTAGATTTGACCTTGTGGCACCGTTTTTTTTGGGGGGGTGGGGGTGGGGGGTGGATCTTTCTTAGACTATCACACAGGATTAGGAGATGAGATTTTAGGCTGGAAGGTCACAAGGGTCCAGGTGAGAAATGGGAGACATACAGGGCAGTGGTGGTGCACTTCTTTAATCCCAGCACTTGGGAGGCAGAGGCAGGCAGATTTCTGAGTTCGAGGCCAGCCTGATCTACAGAGTGAGTTCCAGAGAAACCCTGTCTCGGAAAAGAAAAAAAAAAAATCATTAATTTTGTGTTTGTTTTGAGACAGAATTTCTACATATAGCAGCCTATCCTTGAACTAGGAGAGATCTGCTTACCTTTCTTCCAAGTGTGGGATTAAATTTAAATTTTCATCACATCCAGTTTAATAAGAGTCACTAATTTATTTATCTAGACAGTTGTGGTGAATGCCTTTGATCCCAGCACTTGGAAGTCAGAAGTAGGCTGATCTCTGTGAGTTCCCAGACAGCAAGGGATACACAGTGAAACCTTGTCACAAACAAACAAAGGAAAAAAGAAATCATTGATTTATTGGCTGCACATTTATTGCTTTTCCCACACAGAGAAAGGGAAGATGACTTCTACAAGGCCCCAGCCCTCCTGGAATCTAGACTTGGCTGGGGCATAGACAAAGACAGTAACACTGTAATTGGTGTGTGTACTAGGGCCAGCCAGGAGTAGTTTCTGGAGCAGTTCTCAATGTTTCTAATGCTGTGACCCTTTAATATACTTTCTTGTGTTGTGACCCCAAACCATAAAATTATTTTTGTTACTACTTTATAACTGTAGCTTTGCTACTGTTATGAATCATAATGTAAATATCTGTGTTTTATGATGGTCTTAGGCAACCCCTGTGAAAGGGTTGTTTGACCCCCCCCACCCCCAAAGGGGTGGCAACCCACAGGTTGAGAACTGATGTTTTAGAGGATTTAGGACTTAGGTAGGAAAGACACTTTCCTGGCACTCCACACTACAAGGATGCCCTTGGAAAAAGGTAGCCTGGGGCTGGAGAGATGGCTCAGTGGTTTAAAGCACTGACTTCTCTTCCAGAGGTCCTGAATTCAATTTTCAGCAACCACATGGTGGTTCACAACCATCTGTAATAGTGTCAGATGCCCTCTTCTGGTGTGTCTGAAGACAGCAGCAATGTATTTATATACATATAAATACATAAATCTTCAGAAAAAAACAAAGAAAAAGGTAGCTTGAATTGTGGAAGGGCCTGAAGGCATAGGTGGGAACAATTGAAGTTAGAAGACAACAGAGATACTCTCTTGGGGGCAAGATGCTTGCCTCTTGAGTTTGGTGATCTGAGTTTGATCCCTAGGATCCACATGGTAAAATTAGAGAACAGACTCTTGCAAATTGTCCTCTGACCTCTAGAGATGTTTGTGGTGATGTGGGTCCACATACTGACACAGTGACAGCAGTTGCCAAGGGAATTACCGTATGGAATGTGCTAGGGTCTACCTGCAGTGCCTTCTCACTGGATACTTTGCCTGGGACAGTAACTTCATTGTAGTATGCTGGAAAATGAATGGGAGGTGGGGAAAATACATATTAGCAGTATAGGTTGGTCTTTCTACAAACTAGCTGGATGATGGTAACCTAGGGTAGAGTAGGAGGTACACAAAAAGACAGTTTAAAGATGCAAGAACTCGAAGTAGCATATGACAAGAAAAAAGAGAAAAAAAGCGACCCAAAGAAACAGGCTAAAGATATAAGAGGAGGGACTGGAGAGATTGCTCAGCAGTTAAGAAGAGCCTTTGTTGTTCTTCCAGAGGACCTAGATTTGATTCTCATCATCCATTTGGCAGTTTACAACTCTATAATTCCAGTTCCAAGGGGTCCGATGCCCTCTTCTGTCTTCTGTGAGCACCAGCCACACACATACATGCAGGCAAAATACCTATTCGTATAAAATGAAATCATTTGTCCATTTTGTTGAAGGACATCTAGATTGTTTCCAGTTTCTGGCCATTGTGCACAGGACCGCAGTAAATATGGTTAAGCCAGTGTCCTTGGGTAAGGTGAGCATTTGGGCATATGCCTAAGAGTGGTGGTATAGCTGGATCTTGAGATAGGTTGAGTTTCATCTTTCTGAGGGAATCTGCCACACTGGTTTCCATAGTAACTATACATATTTGCACTCCCAATAGCAATGGATGAGTGTTTCTCTTATTCCACACTCTCACTGCATCATCTGTTACATATGTTATTGATCTTAGACATTCTGACAGGTGTAAGATGAAGTCTTAAAGTTTTGATTTACATTTCCCTGATGGCTAAGAATGTTGAACATTTCTTTGTTTCTCAGCCACTTGAGTTTCTTCTACTGAGATTCTATTTAGATCTGTACCCTGTTTTTTAAGTTGGATTATTTGCTTTCTTGATATCTAGTTTCTTGAGTTCTTTATATATTTAAATATTAGTCTTCTATCAGATGTGGAGTTGGTGAATATCTTTTCCCATTCTGTAGGCTGCTTCTGCACCAGGTCCTTTGTGTATAGATAATGGTTTTCAGTTTCATGTTTTTACAGGACTCCTGACTGTGTGAGTAAGTGGGTCTCTGATTCTTGTGCCTTCTCTTGTGCTCTTTAAAAAACAAAAATCCCAGCCATTCGATTTTACCAATGAAGACTCAGGAACCAGATGCTGGGGTAAAAACCTGCTAGCTCAGAGAAGTAGAGAAAGCACCCAGCTGACCTTCCTACTCCACCAAAGACCCAAAGGGGTGGGGGAAGCTCTTTCTCCTTCTCTACGCTGTCTTAAATAACCTTCAACTCAAAGACCTTCCTTTCTATTTACTTAGGTTAACTTCCTTATGTTGCTTGCTCCGCATCTTGACCTAGACTTGACATTAGTGAGCTCTTGGATTGAAGGAGTGTGCTAGGGCTGAGCCACACCACAACAAGGTTTTCCAGTTCACAGTCTTGGGGTTTACGATGGGATCGAATATCCTGCAACAGGATATATTATATGAGAAAATAATCCATTTTCAGTAAGAGGGAGAAATTATGATGGTTTTAAAAGAGAAACAGAAGAGGAGTCAGGCCTGGTGGTACAGATCTTAATCTCAGCTTCTCCAGAGGCTAAGCCAGGAAAGAACAAAAGTACAAACCTAGCATCCAAGGCCTGCCTGCCTAAATGAGGATCCTGTCTCAAAATATCTGCCCAGCATGTGTGAGTCCCTAGGTTCAATTCTAATCTGGGAGTGGAGGAGGAGAGACTGAACGGTCAACAGGCAGGATATCTCTGTCCTACTTAGTAACTTCATGAAGGGTTGGTGGTGGTGGATTTTTTTGTTGTTGTTTTATTGAATATTTTTGGTGTTTTGTTTGTTTTTTATTTTTGTTTTGTTTTGAGACAAGGTTTCTCTGTATAGCCCTGCCTCTCCTAGAACTTGGTCTGTAGACCAGGCTAGCCTGGAACTCACAGAGATCTACTCCCCAAGTGCTGAGATTAAAGGTGTGTGTCACCACTGCTGGCTAGTGAGTTTCCTATATGCACATAGAAGGAGAATTCTGTTGCTCTAGGATGGTTGGTGGGAAATATGAGAGAGTGAGCTAAGCATTGGTAGGATGATGACAGGTGGCCCTGAGGGCTACAGTGTTTGCAGTACCATTCTTGCCTCCAGTCCTAGTTTGTTCTCTATCGCTATGATAAAACACCATGACCAAAAGCAAATTGGGTAGGAAAGGGTTTATTTCAATTACACATCACAATCACAATCCATCACTGAGGAAAGCTAAGAATTCAAGCAGGACAGGAACCTGGAAGCAGGAACTGAAGAAGAGGCCATGGAGAACACTGCTTGTTCTCCATGGTTTGCTCAGCCTGTTTTCTTATACAACCCAGATTCCCTACAACACCTCCTAATGCTTTCCAAACAGTCCTACCAACTGGGACCATGTAGTCAACATAAGAGCCCCATGGGGTGGTGTTCTTACTCAAACTACCTAGTGCTCATTTCAGAGAAGCCAGTGGTGTGTGTGTATATTATATGTGTGTGTATATGTGTGTGCATAGTGGTATATGTTTACGTGTGTGTGTGTGTGTGTGTGTGTGTGTGTGTGTGTGAACACATAACAGTGGCTTTGGGCTGCATAGATCTTGTCCTGGAACTGCAGGCATGTTAGACTTACACCCTGGTCCAGCTCTAGGTTATACAAGGTTTGGGAGGCCTGTGTCTCAAGGTATGAATGAAATAGGAAAGTTGTTTCATGTCACCCACAAAGGCAGTGATCTTACACCTTCCTCCCTGTCTTAGTCAGAGTTTCTATTCATGCACAAACATCATGACCAAGAAGCAAGAGAAAAGGGTTTATTTAGCTTACACTTTCTACATTGCTGTTGATAACCAAAGGAAGTCAGGATTGGAACTCAAGCGGGTCAGGGAGCAGGAGCTGATGCAGAGGCCATGGAGGGATGTTACTTACTGGCTCGCTTTCCCTGGCTTGTTCAGTTTGGTTCCTTTTAGAACTCAAGACCACCAGCTCAGGGATGGCACCACCTACAGTGCCCCCCCCCCATCACTAATTGAGAAAATGCCTTACAGCTGGATCTCATGGAGGCATTTTCTCAACTGAAGCTTCTTTCTCTGTGATAACTCCAGCTTGTGTCAAGTTGACACAAAACCAGCCAGTGCACTCACTCATACCATACAGCTTACTTAGATCACATTCTCCCTGCCCTGTGTGAGCGTGTGTGCATGCTGTGCTCTGTGGTAAGCATATATTCTCCCACTGAGCTCCACCTCAGATCAGCCACTTTTTGGAGAACATGATTATTTCAGTACTTTCAGAAGTCTGAGTTTAATTTTAACCCTTCTATCTCTGCCTTAGTGCCAGTTGCCAGCTGCCAGGACCCTTCTCCTCTCTGGACTCTAGCATTGAAACCCTGAAGAAGAAAGCTCAGGAACTGATTGAAAACATCAATGAAAACAGGCAGAAGGACCATGCACTTATGACCAACTTCAGGGACAGCCTCAAGATGAAGGTGGTGAATCCCTCAGAGGGAAGGGAAGCTGTAAGAAGGAAGGACCTATGGTCTGACATCGGTTAGGTTCCAGGCACCTGCTAGGCAGGCACTTTGCACATAGCTCTCATTTTACTCTAGAGGAGTCAGTAGATTGGCCCATATTGTTCTTGAGAAAATTAAGGCTCAGAAGTGAATGAGTTTGGATGGAAGTGTTGCTTAGTGGTAGAGCATTTGCCTAACCTGAAAACTGTTACTGGTTTGATACCCATTTATACGCACTTTTTAAAGTGGTAAACCAGATATGGTAACTCTACCTTTAATCTCAGCACCTGGGAAGTAGAGGCAGGCAAATCTCGGAGTTCAAGGCCAGCTTGGTATACTTAGTATCAAGCTAGTGAGAGTCTGTCTCAAGAAAAAAAAAAAAAAAAAGTGAGGCCTGATGGCTCAGCAGTTAAGAGCACTTACTACTCTTGCAGAGGACTGGGTTTGACTGCTAACACCCATGTTAGGTAACTTACATCTCCCTGTAACAGCAGCTCCTGTAGATCAGATACACTCTTCTGACCTCCATGGTCAGTAGGCATGCATGTTACATTCACAGACAAACAGGCAAAACACCCATATGTATTTTTATTAAGTGGTAAATGATGTAAGGGAGCCAGGCTCAGGAACTGAGATCCGTCCAATTCAAGAGTCGTAAGCATGCTAGATCAGTACTCTTAATACTGGGCGGTATTTACACCCCAGACTTATTTTTATTTTGAAGCAGGGTCTCACTTTCCCAGTTGCTTTGAACTCTATAGTCCAGGCCTTGAACTTGTAATGTTCCTACCTTAGCTTTCTGACTACCTAGGATTACAGGCCTGATCCAACAGGCTTGGCTGTGGCTTGCCTTATTTTTCCCATGTATCTTCAGAAAGTAGCTATGGTCAGGGATGAGATACCTGGTCCTACTACGCACATGGGGCTCATGTCTCACAAAGCCTGACTACCTGCTTGTTGGAATGCAACAGCGTCTTTGCATTGCTTGAATGTGGCTGCATGAAAGTACACAGCCAGCAGAGCCATTCAGTCAGACCTTTTCTGTTTCTAATTCATACATACTGTCTTCCCTTGGCATCCAATAAGAGGATTAGTTTCAGAACCTCACAGATGCCAATTTTCACAGGTGGTACTCAGTTCTCTCATATCAAATGAGGTAATATTTGCTTAGAACCAATGAATGTCTGTCTGTACATTTTAATTATTTTGGGGTTTTTGAGGCAGGATCTTGCTATATAACTTTAGATGGCCTGAAACTCAATGTGTAGCCCAGGAGACTCCTTCTCCTGCCTCTACTACCAAGTGCTAGAATTACAGGTGTATACCACTACACCTGACTTCCTACAGATTTACTTTTCATCATTCCTAGATGTAGTAAGAACCAACTGAACATTTACAATGTTATCTTGTTTTAATAAAGAAGCTGGGCATTGTGTCATATCCCTATTATTCCCAGGACTTAGGAGGTAGCACTAGGGTTAGGAGTTTAAAACCAGCCTCAACTACATAGCAAGTTCAAGGCCAGTCCCAACTACATGAGACTGATCATCTGAAACACAAGAACTGAGAATGGTGGTGTACACCTGTGTGCATATAATCCCAACACTAAAGAGGCTAAAACAGGAAGACTGATGAATTCAAGATTAGCCTGGGCTACATGGCAGAACCACATCTTTTTTAAAAAAGTAACATAAACAAAATTTTATAGTACTGTAGTCAGTGTAGTTCTTGATTACTTTTTCTAAGGTCTCAGATCTGACAGAAAAGTTGGAGGAGAGGATGTATGAGGTGTACAGCCACCACAGCAAAATCATTCAGGAAAGACTACAAGAATTTACCCAGAAGATGGCAAAGATCAGCCATCTGGAAATGGAGCTCAAACAAGTCTGCCAAACTGTGGAAACTGTGTACAAGGACCTATGTGTCCAGTCTGAGGTAAGAATTTGGGGGTGTATCCTGTGAAAAAGACCTGGAGTGTCTCCACTGAAAGTAAATATGAATAGGAACTAGACTCCCCCCCCCCCCCCCCTTGAAGTGTAGGAAATCAAATCCAGGGCACATGAATTTGCACATGCCAGACAAGTGCTCTGTCACTGATACCCACCCCGACTCTAGGTAGGAAACAGGACGTTTATTAGTCCCTACACAAAAGCCTTGCATCTGCCACCTTGTTGGGAGTCCCTAGTCACATGGTCTAGATTGAGAAGCCCAACTATTGTCCATGTTATTGTTTAGGTAGCTGTGTCATGAGGGAAAGGACAAAGTGTCCTCTGCCAGTCAGAATGTCTAGCTCAAAAATCTGTGTACTATTCTAGAGTGGCACAACCCCCAGGCATGTTTATCCCTCCTATGAGAAATTCCCCAAACTACCTCTCCATAGTTAACTAGTAAACCTAGTCCAATCCCAAGGAGTAAGGCACAGGCTCTTTATTTTCATCTTTTATCAAGTCAGTGTTGAACACAGAAGGTACTGCCCCTGAGATAGAGGCAAGAAGGCATACTGCAAAGTCCAGTGCACCTTCTCACAAGGTCTGTTCCATCTCAGTGGTTCCTGTGTCACTCCCCTTTGTCTCCCCCAGTTTCAAAAATCTTAAGATGACAGGGTAGATGAAAGCTGATTCCATCCACAGTTAAAAAGGGCTGAGGGCCATACACCTTCTTTCTATAGAGCATATCTGAATGTCTTCCAGAAAGAAATTTCTTGAGTCTCAAATCAGTGTCTCACTTTCCACTGTAAAAGCTGGGTCCATCTTCTTGAGCAGACTCAGGGCAAAGTATCTCTCTGTTGAGGGCCCTCTGTTGAAGTGGGTTCACTTGTCAACCGTGAATGCCTGAATCCCAGTAATTGCTCTCCCAAGGATCAGAGCGTGAATGTCATGTGTACCTGTGTGAGATGAATGTTAGGGTTGGTTTGGAATCTTCAGTTCATAACTTACCTTTAAAGTCATCCCTCATGCCACCCTAGGTTCCCACTTCCGAAGAACAGAATTACAAAGATGGTGAATGCTGATTTCTGCTAAGAAGCTTCCGTCTCAATGCCTTCTCGCCAAGAAAAGGCACAGAGGCTACTGTTTGAGCCATTCTGATACTGTTTTTTACAGTTCTGTAACCCAGCACAAAGCCACCAATGATCTTTATGCTAATTACCAAAATGTGACACGTTAGACCTTGCCATAGGCCTTGCCTTAGCAAATTCTCCCATCCCACATCTATGTTGATTAAATGTTTTGATTTCACCCCGGTCATACTTTATTCCAGAATTGGGAAGACTGATGATCATCTATGCAAAAACATTGCTGGTCCTTTGCTCTTTCCCACCTTCAGAGACAGCAGCAGAAACCATAGTTTCCTTTTTACATAATCAAATAATGCCATTTATTTCCAAAAGCCTAAATCTGACCCATGTCAAATCATGCTCACATTGTAGGATCTCACCTCACCACTCCCTCTCACTATTTCTGGAATGTCTCATCCAGTAGCCTAAGGTAAACACTGAAGGCTGTGGGACTTTCCTGAGGTTCAAATCCTGTCACTGGGGCAGGCAAGGAAGATGGCCCATATATTCTGCTTTTTCTGTCTAGAAGCATCTCTGCCCGTGAAGCTGCTGTCCCTGCTTTGCATGGTTCATATGGGATCGTATTTCTCCCCTTTTTAATATTGGTCAAAGGTGTGAGTTTAGGGGCACATGAGGAGGCCAGGGGACAGCCTCCAGGTCTTGGTCCTTATTTAAGACAGGGGCTTTTTTTTTTAATTAAAAAAAAAATTTTTTTTTGTTTGTTTTTGACTAGTCTGTACCCAGACTAGCTGGTCTGAAAGCTAAGGATATGTGCCTGAGTTTCCCATTTTACCTAGAAGCCCTGGATTACAGACGTGTACTTCTGTGCTGCTTTTACAAAGGACTTAAAACTCAGGTTCTCTTGTTTTTAATGGCAACTATTGGACTCATTGTGCCATCCCCACAGCCCTCCTTTATGTTTTGGCCCTCCAATTTTTCATGTTTTTCCAAGTTTGTCCTAAGCCATGGGTACATGCCCTTGTGAGTTTGGTAGTCTACAAACAGGTTTTTAACGTGTGCTGTTCTCTTCCTCACACCCACCTCCACCATACCTCTCTTGGAACCTTGCTCTTGGGACTGTGTCCCCCTTCATGTCCCATCCCATTGTGAGTACAAGGGTCAGGAGCATTTCACAGGATCTGCTCACTGAGATCTCTGAAGTCATGTAGTCACTCCTTACATAGTTATTCCCACAAGCTCTGAACAACTAACTCCAAGTAAAGGACAGAGGGCTAGAGAACTTGAAGCCACTTGGCAACAGCTGGTGGACTCAGCTGTGCTGTTCACTCTCCTTACTGCTGGCTTCTCCTCCCAGGCCACTGTGACACCCTCCTCCCTGAGCCCAGCCCTGACCTTCATAAGTGTTCACTGCCTCCAGATTCATAGCATGCCGGATCACATGGTACTCATCAGAAATCCCGTTTCCTCCCAGGATGTCTCGTGCCTGGCGGGCAATGTCCAGGGCTTTCCCACAGTTGTTTCTCTTCAACAGGGAGACCATTTCTGGGGTAGCCCTGGGAATGACACATATGTTATAAACACTGGGTCTCATGTACTGACGACACCCAGAAGATGGAACACATGTCCAACTGGCAAGGCTGTCTCTGGTCCAAACCATCAAAACCAAGGGGGACACTGAGCAGTGATGGTACACGACTTTAACTCCAGCACTCAGGAGGAAGAGGCAGGCAGATATTTCGGGGTACAAGGCCAGCCTGGTCTACATAGTTCCAAGACAGCCAAGGCTACATAGAGGAACCCTCTCTTGAAAAAACAAGAAAAAGGGGGAAGTGGGGTGAAGCTTGTGTCCCTGGGGCCACCATTTGGGAAGGATCTAAGAAAAGGCCTAGGATTCTGCCGTAGTATATAATCCATACTTGTCCTGATCCTTTAAACGGCCAAGCTGCAAACAAGCATGGAGTCCCAGTGTGATCTCAGTGAGCATGTCTGCCAATTTCTTCTGAACCAGCTGGTTCCTGGCCAAGGGAACTCCAAACTGGATCCTAGAACAAGGCAAAGTCAAGTGAAGACCCATAGTTCAAGAGGATTCCTAGTTCATGCTGGCCCTGCTGTCATTACAACATTTTAACTGCTCAAGATGTCCTGGGCCATCTCGCAGAGCAGAGAACTTAAACTTGGTAGGTACTGGGAAACCCCAAAAGCCTCCCCAGGTGTTATAGCAGCCTACATACCTGTCCAGGGCATACTGCCGGGCTGTGTGCAAACAGAACTCAGCAGCTCCCAACACGCCCCATGTGATGCCATATCGAGCAGTGTTAAGGCAGCCAAAAGGGCCCTATAAGATTGACAAGAGGTCTCAGTCAACTGAGGGCCTGGGAAGAACCAACTGTGAAGAAGGAAAATCCATCTCCCAAATGTTCCAGACAAAGGGATCTGCAGCCATTTAAATCCCCCAAGGTGTGAGCCCCAAAACTTGGGAGCATCAAGCCTTGTTCAGTGATTTTCCACTCTGTATGTGCAAGCGGTCCTATACAGCAGGGAGCCTGACCTCAGTACGCATATCTAAGAGACAGGCAGGAGACAGGAAGCTACTCATGCATACAGAGTAGAAAGTGGTCAAAGGCCCAGATGCATTTTGGGCAGAGATATTGAGCTAAGTGGTAACTCAAAAGGTGAAATTAGCACATCTGTGAACAGGGAGGATCACTAACTCCACAATGCTCCAGAAGAACAGGGACCGTGTATGTTTGCTCTCCACTTGAAAAGGTGAGAAAGATGAGCCAGCAGTTGCCCCATCACTAGATCTCAAGGTGTCTACCACATACCGCCAGGCTGGACACATTAGGCAGCACATTCTCCTCGGGCACTTCCACGCCATCCATGATGATCATGCCGGTAGCTGAGGCCCGCAAGGAGAACTTTCCTTCAATCCTAGGGGCAGACAGTCCCCGCATCCCCTTCTCCAGTAGGAAGCCCCGAATACAGTTATCCTCACACCGAGCCCACACTATGAATAGGTCAGCCACGGGAGAGTTGGTGATCCTGGGGGCCAGAGAGTTATGGAGGGATCTGGCTGCTGTTCCCTTGAACACACCTTATCACCCACCAGTCTACCTGGGTCTCTCACCAGGTCTTGGTCCCACTGAGAGTGTAGCTGTGGTTTGATGGATTGTGGCGAGCTCTAGTCTCCATGCTGCCTGGGTCACTCCCATGGTTGGGCTCTGTAAGTCCGAAGCAGCCCAGAAGTTCACCCTTGGCTGTAAGCACAAGAGAGGGTCTCATTTATCTCCTGATAAATTTTCTATCTTCTCTACTGAGCCAGACCTGAATAAAGGCAGATACACCCTGCATCATGGCACTCAGTGAGCTGCTGAGAAAATGGTCCAGGCCATAATCACAATGTTATAATGTGAAGGATGCCAGAAAGAAAGGGATTGGCAAGAGAGTCTTGGAAGACACTAAGAGATTTAGCTGAAAGAGGGTATGAAGTTTGAGGAGTTTTTTTTTTTTTTTCTTGTTACTTTGCTTTTGTTGTTTGTTTTTTGAGACAGGGTTTCTTAGCTCTAGCTATCCTGGAACTCACTCTGTAGACCAGGCTGACCTTGTACTCAAGAGATTTGCCTGTCTCTGCCTCCCAAGTGCTGGGATTAAAGGTGTGGTGGCACCTGGCTTGTTTGTTTTGACATGGTCTCACTGTGTAGCCCCGGCTGTCCTATAACTCACTATGAAGACCAAGCTGGCCTCTAGAGTGCTGGGATTAGAGGGGTATGCCACCACATCCAGCTTGAAGAAGGGTATGAGGAAGAGTCATCACCAAGGTGACTGGAGAATCCCTAGTCTCTGAGCAATCAGAATAGTGGCCAGAAGGATAAGCATGGTAGTACATGCCTTTAATCCTAGTTGTCCCTCCTCGGGGGCCCAGGCACGTAGACCTTTGAGTTTGATGCCACTGATCTACAAAGCTCCCAGCCAAACAGGGCTACACAGTGAGACCATATCTACAAATAAAATCTGAGTAGCCAAAGAAGTAAAGGAAAGGTCCCAGGAGCCTGCTCATGGGCCTTGTGGACCTGGTTAGCAGTTAAGACTTTAAACTTTGGACTGGGATGAGAGGCCTAGAAAACAAATCCAAGGGGAAATGATGGTGGCCAGAGGTAAAGTGGAAGGGGAGGTAGGGGGAGGGGAGGACTGACAGAGCTGGCAGGAGATCAAGGTTGACAACTGAGCCCTAGGGCCTGGTGAACACAGGTGGTCTATAGGAAAGGCAGGCTGTGGGGACACTGGGACCTGCATTCCAGACCACCGTCTGACTTTCCTCCACCCGGCAGCAGCTGCTTACCCAGTCGGGGCAGATACTTCTGTCGCTGCTCCTCGCTGCCGTAGGCATAAATGGGATGCATGACAAGGGAGGACTGAACACTCATCACTGACCTGTAGCCGCTGTCCACCCTCTCCAGCTCCCGAGTCAGGAGCCCATAGGCCACCGATGACACTCCAGCACAGCCATACCCTGGTGCAGAAGAGCAGGCAGACCAAAGACCAAAGGTCAGCCCTGGGACTGAGTAGGGCTGTAATAGGGGTCTTCTGGAAGTGGGCAGGGGGCTGCCCTGGCTAGGACTTTGTTCATCTCGTACCACAGCTGCTTTTTTTTTTTTTTTTTTTTTTTTTTTGGTTTTTCGAGACAGGGTTTCTCTGTGTAGCCCTGGCTGTCCTGGAACTCACTCTGTAGACCAGGCTGGCCTCAAACTCAGAAATCCGCCTGCCTCTGCCTCCCAAATTCTGGGATTAAAGGCGTGCGCCACCACTGCCGGGCCACAGGTGCTTTCAAAAGGGATAACCACTGCCCATTTTACAGATGAAAAGCTGTGACTGAGGAAAAGGTATGGCTCTTCAAGATGTTGTGGGTGGGTATAGGCTGTATAATATACACGGAAATGACCTTACCTTTAATGGTGGGTCCCAATACGCCCAGCTCCCCCATCTCATACACAATGTCCCTGTGAAAAACTGCAGAGATGGGTGTCAGAATCAGGCCCCGTCTCAGTTTGATGGAGTCCCTGACCTCAGGGACTGCAGCACGTGCAAATCACATATGATTGTGGAACCCAGGGTGCCCACCCTTCCAAGGCACCTTCATTTCGATTGGCCAGCAGAATTCGAGACATAAGCCGCTCCTGGCAGTAGTTACGGAAGGTGTCCCTGATGAGTTTCTCATCGGCAGTCAGCTGCTCCTCCAGTACTAGTGGGTCCTTCCAGTCAAACACAGGACGAGTGGCTGGGTAGGGTATGGGGGTCCAGTCAGTCAGACCCTCGCATCCTCTTGCACATTTCTAAGCTGCACCCATTCCCCCATCTCGTTCCAGGTGGATTCTAGCTTCAAAACAATCTGACAAACGCAACCCCTCTTCAGCCCAGTAGAAACAAATACCCACTACTTTAGACTTCTGACCCTGGGCACAGCCCAGCCTCCCTTCCCAGAAGTCCTTGCATTCACGGACTATCATGGGTCAGACAGCTGGACTGGAAGTAGGGGGTAGGTGATCCTTACATTTGGCCGATCGGATCTGTGTCTTCTCTGCAAACAAAGGACGAGAAAGTCACACTGAGAAAGTGTCCTGTGGCTCCCTGCCCACCCACCCGGAGCCCTGTACTGACCGGTGTGGGCGGCCGCCGAGCTCCAGGTACGTGGAACACGCGGGGAGCACAGGCCGGGCCTGCGGCTCAGCAACCGCGCGGAGACCCCTCTCAGGAACATGTAGCCGGTGAGCATTGCAGGGACCATAACCTAGAAGGGCTGGGCGTCAGCGGGGACCAGCCTTCTCCCACCCCATACCCTTCATACCTAGTGCTTGCAGGCTGTGCTCCGGACCAGCACACTTGACCTAGGCCTAATAGGGGTTGCTCATTGGTTCCTCTTTGGTTCCTCCCAGAACACCGCCTCCTCTGTGGCTCTGCCTTTTAAAAGAGCTAAAACAGCAGCTTGGTTTTGCTGGCGAGTTCTTCCGCGCCCAGTCAGGTTTCTCCCTTAAGTAGCGGAACCAGGAAGGGGCGGAAAACAAGTGTGCAAACTCGATTGGCCAACTGTATTTCTGCCCCGCCCACTCCTGGTTAGCTAGTTGTGGAGGGCCTGAGAGGCGGGATCCCAAGTTCAACAAGAACGCCTGTAGGCCACACCTTGAGAAATCCGCAAATGGGGTGCCTGTGGAGAGAAAGGTGGAGTTGCTAGTGGTGAGCCCCGGTGAGCCCAGCCCAATCGACCTGCCAGTCTATCCCAAGTTGTTGCTGTGTGTGTACTCTGTGGATGGATGTGATCTTCTGTGGCACAGTAACTGCATTTCTGTGTACCTGTGTGGCTCTCCTACTTTCTGGGTGTTTGTGTAGAATCATCTAGAATGTGTTGTAATTGGGTATCTTGAATATTACAATTTCTATTGGAGTATGCACTGTTTTGATGAGAAAATTAAGACAAGAATATAAAAAAAGGGGGGGAAACGTAACTGTAAAAACTCTCCTAAGAAATAGTAACTGGTTATCCTGACAAAGCAGCCATCAATTGTCCTTCAAAAGGAGAAAGCTCCAGTGTCTGATTCTCAAGAGTGCTTGACTGACCGACCACACAGAGACTTCCCCTGATAGACTTACACCGACCTTCTTTTGGTTTTTAGTTTAAGCCACCAATGGATATAATTAGCTTAGCAACAATGCTATAACTATAAATGTTGCAGAAACCCATGTCAATTGTTCAGACCTACCGTGGTTTCCTCCCCTGGGCTCACAAGAAACAAATTCTCCTGATCCCCTTTGCAGCTGTGGAAGTCTGAGGGCAGCAACGTGTCATTTGGACCTTCCTGTAACTCATTTTATGGGGTTGTATTTCTATCTGTGTCCCCTCTTTTAGCTGTGTGTGGGCGAGAGCTACTGGGAAGGTCATCTTTACAAGTATGTCTTTTTTTTGTCCGTGTGTGTGTGTGTGTGTGTTTGTGTTTGTGTGTAATGCTAGGAATCAAAGCTAGGGCTCCACTCAAGCTCAGCAAATGCTGCATCACTGGACTAAACCATATCCCTCCAGTTGTTTTTATTTTTTAATTACATTTATCTATTTAGTGTATGTGTGTGTGTGTGTGAGAGAGAGAGAGAGAGAGAGAGAGAGAGAGAGAGAGAGAGAGAGACAGAGAGAGAGAGAGAGAAAGATATCACAATGTATGCACAGCTCCCTGTGTGGAGGGGGACAGAGGACAACTTTTAAGAGTCATTTCTCCTTCCACTATGTGTGTCCTAGGGAATCAAACTCAGCTCATTAGGCTTGGTGACAAGTGCGCTTACCTGCTGGACAATCTCAGGCAGGCCCCTTTTCATTTTGACATGAGGCCTCTGTTATGGGTCTGCTGAGAGATAACCATAATCATAAATAAATTTCAATAAGAAGAGGCTTACTTACTTAGGTATGGCTTCAGTGTGGGACTGGACTGCACCTGAGAGCATTCCCAAGATGTATCCCCTAGCCAGATCTACAAAAGGCTTATAAGTCAAACACAGAGCACTCCCAAGATGTATCCCTTTGCCAGATCTACAAAGGGCTTATAAGTCAAACTCAGAGCACTCCCAAGATGTATCCCCTAGCCAGATCTACAAAAGGCTTATAAGTCAAACACAGAGCACTCCCAAGATGTATCCCCTAGCCAGATCTACAAAAGGCTTATAAGTCAAACTCCACAATATTATATATCTCCTAAAGGGTGTAGTTTTAACATATATGTCTTACAGTTGCCCTAGTCATCTTTTTGAGTGGAGTAAGGAAGTTTGATTACAAAAACAGGAATAGCCAGGCAGTGGTGGCGCACGCCTTTAATCCCAGCACTTGGGAGGCAGAGGCAGAGGCAGAGGCAGGCGGATTTCTGAGTTCAAGGATAGCCTGATCTACAGAGTGAGTTCCAGGACAGCCAGGGGCCAGGGTTACACAGAGAAACCCTGCCTCAAAAAAACAAAACAAAACAAAACAAAACAAAAACAAAAAAACAACAACAGGAATAGAAGTTAAACTTATGACCTTCTATCTTGCTAGAGCAGTCAAGATAGTCAATCTAAGTTTTTTTTTACAAGACAGGGTCTCTCTGTGTAGCCCTGGCTGTAGGCTATGTAAAAAAAAATTTACAGCCTATTTTAATAAACATTCAACCTCTCCCCTTGCACACCACTTGCCAGGGGTTGTGGAAAAGTAAAGTTATTACAATATGGGGGAAGTGGACTTGTTCAGCAATAGTTCTTTGGGGGTAACTTCAGTCTTCTTTGGCAGCAGTTCACTCCCATAGCAAACATCAAATAGGAATCAGGAGCTGCAGTTGAGTCCTCTTGGCAGGCAGACAGCACACATGAACCAGCATCTTCAGCATCCTGAAGAAACCGAAAGGCTTCCCAACTGGCCAAGGCTGCTAAAGCAGCAAGCTGCTGCAGGAACCTCACAAGCAGTTCTTGTGTGAGTTTCTCTCAGTTGCCGTGCCACCACAAGCAGAGCTCAACAATGCTGTGTAATCGAGCGAATACATGCATGTCATTAGTGAAGAAGAGTGAGGTAGAGCAAAGCAAACCAACACTCTCCCACTGTCTGTGGGGTCATAGTTATACTCCCCATTCATGTGTCCTTTCACATGTCTGCCATAGCAAAACATCCTTCCACCTACAAGACATCCTTTCACCTGTGTGCCCCAGCAAAACGTCATTTGACACAACCAACCCTACAAAGAAACTAGAAGTTTCCACTTCACCTGGCTGTCCTGGAATTCACTCTGTAGACCAGGCTGGCCTTGAATTCAAAGAACCACCTGGCTCTGCCTCCTTCCAAGTGCTGGACTAAAGGCATATTCCACCACCCCTGGGCTCTGTCAAGTGCTCTTCACCACTAGGGCCAATTCTCCAACCCCTCATGGTTTCCTCCTTCTCCCCCCCCCAAAAAAAGTTGTATTTGTTTACTGTGTATATGCACACACACACTTTTGCATACCAAGTCACTCCTGTGGATGTCAGCTCACTCCTACTGAGATAAGAGTCCCAAGGACGAACTGAGGTCATCAGGCTTACTGGGAAATACCTTTACCTTCTGTGGCCTTCCTTCTCCTACTACTACTGTGAATTAAACTTGGGGCCTCACAAACACTAAACAAGTTGTTCAGCATTGATTTACAGCCGAAACCTGTAACAGGGCTCCAGACCTTAGCACAACTGACTCCATGATGGAAGTGCCATTCAGTCTGTAAAACACCTGCCAAAGGCCTGATCCATCAAAGTCCATGCAGTTCTGGGAAAGTCTCTAAATGTACTAACCATGCTTTGGGGCTTCTGTAGTTCTGCTTCTGGCTATCTGTTTGTTTGTTGTTTTTTTTTTGTTTGTTTGTTTGTTTGTTTGTTTTTTCTTTCTGGTTTTTTCGAGACAGGGTTCCTCTGTATAGCCTTGGCTGTCCTGGAACTCACTCTGTAGACCAGGCTGGCCTCGAACTCAGAAATCCGCCTGTCTCTGCCTCCCAAGTGCTGGGATTAAAGGCCTGCGACACCACCACCAGGCCAAACTTTACTTCCCCCCCCCCCCCCCAGCCCCCATGAGACTCAGACAAACAGGAAGGAGCAGGATTCGAACCTGCAGATAGAGAGAGATGGCAGGGGGCCCCCACACCCTCTGCAGGAGGGGGTCTTAGTCGTTTCGCCATCGCCAGTTCACTCTATCTGTTCTTCTTAATTGAAGTATTTCAACCTAGGACATAGTTTTTATGCTTAAAAACTCACCCTGAAAAAGGCTCATGGCTACACCCGGCCCCTGAACACTCAGTGTAATTGTCAGCCTGCTAATAAAGACTTTCTATTGGCTTGAAACTTATATCTAAGCAGTCTTCTCTGGTGAGCACCTCCCAACAAGCCCCAGTGCTTGAGTTCCTGTGTCTCTGTTGACTGTGAGTGACATGACTGCTCGTGTGACTGAAGTGTTTGTGACTCCTCACCTCCCTCCTCCCTCCTCCCTCCTCCCTCCCTCCCATCCTGGGAAATCAAACTTAGCGCCTTTCACAGGATAAGCAGGCAGGCACTCTACCACTGAACTACAATCCCAGCTCAGTCTTATGGGGTTTAAAGTATTTGTTTTTAAAAATGTACTTATAGCTGGACATGGTGGCAGAGGCAGGCAGATTTCTATGAATTCGAAGCCAGCCTGGTCTACAAAATGAGTTCCAGGACAGCCAGAACTGTTGAACAAAGAAACCCTGTCTCAAAAAGCCCAGGGTAATGATGCAATCACTGTAGTATATAAGGGGGAGGTTCAGAAGTTTTTGTTTTACTATTAATGGTAAGAGAGTGTGCCCTCTAAACAAGACCAGTAAGAGAAAGGGGAGAACCCAAAGGAACAGTAAAATACTCAAGTCAGTCTGTTTAGCTACCCAGACCTAGTTCCTCTCCTACCCAAGTGATAAGGTTACTTTTGCTTTCTCTGCAGCTCAATTTTCTTTCTTTCCCATACTTTCTATACACACACACACACACACACACACACACACATACACATATATATATATACATACACACACATATGTATGTATATTTTTATTGGATATTTTATTTATTTACATTTCAGATGTCATCCCCCTTCCCCATTTCCCCTCCCTAGAAATGCCCTATCCCATCCCCCTTCTCCTTTTTGTTTTTAATTACATGCAAGTATTAAGGTTAGTTCTAGGTTGAGGAATTACCAATACAATAGACACAACTAGTCAAGGAACAAGCAAGACAATAAAGTTCTGTGAACACTCCCATGATCACTGTTTCTAAGGGCTTATCAGAATGACCAAAATATCTGAGCCTACTTCCCTGTCCTAGACCAAAGTCATTTTTATGCCTGAAGCCTACCTCCTTGTTCTAGCCTAAGATTTAGATGCCTGCCTGAAATTACTTCTTTGTTCTAGCCTAATGTCAAATTGCTGCCTGAAACCTACTTCCTTGTCCTTGGCCAATGTCAGATTCCTGTCAGGGAGCCCATTTCCTTGTCCTTGGCCCATATCAAAGACTCTTGCCAAGCAGCCCCAAAAGCTCTCCGCCTCTCCCTCTTTTTTTAATTTCATAAACAAGACTGAGCCTGGTCAGTCTGCCAAGAATGCCTTCCTTACCTGTCATGGAATATGCATTATCAAAAGCAATGCATTTCTGTCTTAGGTTGGTAAGGCTCTGTGTAGAATCTTACCAGTCCTTGGACTGCCAGCCTGTTAATTTAATAACTCTGTCTGGGGGCTGTATGTATGTTTTGCCTGCATATATGTATTTGCACCATGTGAGTGCCTGATACCTCCTGAAATTAGAAGATCAGATTCCTGGAACTGGGGTTACAGATCTTTGAGACTCCATGTGGCTCTTCTGCAAGGGCTCAGTTCTCTAGCCTCCAGCCATGCCCCCTCCAGGGTTTCTCTCTGGGTGTCTTGGAACTTGCTCTGTAGACCAGGCTGGCCTTGAACTCAAGAGAGATCTGCCTGTGTCTGCCTCCTGAATGCTACGATTAACGGCTTTTGCCAGCCTGCCAGGCTTGCCTCTAGCCCTCTTGATGGCTTTTTGTTTGTTTTGAGACAGGTTTCTCTGTTTAGCTCTGGCTCTCTTGGAACTCACTTTGTAGACCAGGCTGGCCACTTGCAGAACTGCCTGCCTCTGCTTCTGGAGAGCTGGTATTAAAGGCCTTTGCCACCACACCTGGCTCTCTTGATGGTTTATTGTCTACATAGTTAATTGTAAGTTTGTATTCTCTGTTAGCTACTGTGTATCTAGTCAGTACTGACCACGAAGCTCTGTTTGGTGGTTTTCTATTTGGGTGTGGCTATTATCTTTGGAAATTTTTGTTTTAATTTTTCAATTATTGTAGTTGTTTGGTTTTATTATTATTATCATTAGTTTATTTCTTTGCAAGAGGTTAGCTAAAGGCTTTCTTTATTAATGCCAGAAGAACTGAAGCAGGAAATCATGGTGGTTAAGCAGCCTAGCACCTAAGCCCAATTTGCAGGACAAGGCTCATTTTTATCATTAGAGCTCCTTTGGTAACAGGGAAGACTGTTCACAAGCCAGCATGGTCAAGGTTATGTAAAGAACAACAATATTACTTGTCTTCAGAAAAACATCTGAAGTATGGGAGCACCAATTACCCTGACTATGCTCTAGAGATCTGAGGAAAGTCTTAGGCACTCCTGTGTCCCTTCCCAAGTCTATGGCATTCCAAATTGCAACTCACTTAAAAGTACAAGATGTAATCCCAGTCCACTAAGAGTTGAAACATATTATGTTGTAACACAAATCCTTCTTGAAAAATATCACAGATGTTCCCTCTTTCTCAAATCCATTATATCTTCACATAATTCACCTTAATTCAAACCACAGCATCAAACCAGAGGCCTGGTGCATGCTCAGCACATGCTCTGCCACTGGACTGCGCCCTTTACAGTTAGCTGACTAGATTCTGTTGTAATGCTGTGCTGGTGGTTGTCTAGGGGATCCTGAGGTCTTTTTCTGGGAGACAAAAGATTGAAGGTCTGGGAAAGAAAGAAAATTGAGCTGCAGAGAAAGCAAAAGTAACTTTATCACTTGGGTAGGAGAGGAACTAGGTCTGGGTAGCTAAACAGACTGGCTTGAGTATTTTACTGTTCCTTTGGGTTCTCCCCTTTCTCTTACTGGTCTTGTTTAGAGGACACACTCTCTCTTACTCTTAATAGTAAAACAAAAACCTCTGAACCTCCACCTTATACAACAGGGATTGCATCATTACCCTGGGCTTTCCAACACTGCCTAGTTCTCCACTTGGTCGCCCCCCTTGTGCTGCAGCCCTTGGCGTCTTCCACTCCCTAATTCCTGTGAATCTGACTATGCCTGGTGCGGGTGGGGCTATGTAAGAAAAATTTTCCTATCAAAGGTTCTATGGAGGTTTGGTTAAGAATGGTCCTGAAAGGGGGCTGGAGAGATGGCTTAGGGGTTAAGAGCACTGGCTATTTTTCCAGAGGTCCTGAGTTCAATTCCCAACAACCACATGGTAGCTCATAACCATCTGTAATGGGACCTGATGCCCTCTTCTGGTGTGTCTGAAGATAGTGATAGTGTACTCATATAAATAAATAAGTAAATAAAAAGAATAGTCCCCATAGCTGGATGGCGGTGGCACACACCTTTAATCCCAGCATTCCAGAGGCAGAGAGAGTTCGAGAGAGTTCCAGCCTAGTCTACTAAGCAAGTGCCAGGCTTCACAGAGACTTTGTCTTGAATAAACAGAAACAAACAGAAAACCTCAGAATGGTCCCCAAAGGCTCATATATTGAATGCCTAGTTACCAGGGAGCGGCTTGACTTGAAAGGATTGTGAGGATTGGGAAGTGTGTCACTGGGGGTTGACTTTGAGGTTCGTAGCAGCTCCTGCCTGCATGCCACCGTGCTCACCCATGATAACAGACTAAACCTATGAAAATGTGAGCAAGCCCCAACAAAATGTCTTCTTTGTTTGTAGCTCACAACCATCTGTAATGGGATCTGATGCCCTCTTCTGGTATGTCTGAGGACAGCAACAGTGTACTCACATACAATAAATAAATAAATAATAAGTAAATACATGCAGATTCAGTGGGCTAAGTAGCTTCACAGTGTCCTGTGACAAACACTTCTATTGATTTACAGAATGTTTCTATCCTCCCAAATGGGACTTTGTCTCCTACCAGACACTCCTGCCCAGCCTCTGGGAAGCACTAACTCAGTGCTAGTCCTGCCAACCTGTTCTGGCTATTGTATAGACAAAATAATACAATATATAACCTTCCATGGCTGCCTTTTTTTGGGGGGGGGGGGTGAGACAGGGTTTCTCTGTGTAGCCCTGGCTGTCCTGGAACTCACTCTGTAGACCAGGCTGGCCTCGAACGCAGAAATCCACCTGCCTCTGCCTCCCAAGTGCTGGGATTAAATGTGTGCGCCACCACTACCCGGCCCTTTCCATGGCTGCCTTACCTGCCTCCATTGGTGTGTGTTTTCCTTGGGTTACTCATCTTAAAACACTGATTGTGTGGCATGTGTCTGCATGTGTGCCTGAGCATGCATGCAGCCCAGCAGTCAAGGTTGATGGTCTCTTCCTTAGTTTTCTTTACCTTATTTCCCAGGCTGGGTCTGACACTAGAGCTGATTGGCTAGGCTGGCTATCCAGTGAGCACCAGGTACCGTCCTGTTTCCATCTGTCTAGCGATGGTCTTAGACACAGCAAGCAACACTTGGCTTTTGTGCGGGTGATCTGAACCTAGGTCTTTGAGCCTTGCTTTTAAAACTAGTACTGGGCGCCGGGCGGTGGTGGCTTACGCCTTTAATCCCAGCACTTGGGAGGCAGAGGCAGGTGGATTTCTGAGTTCGAGGCCAGCCTGGTCTACAGAGTGAGTTCCAGGACAGCCAGGGCTACACAGAGAAACCCTGTCTCAAAACAAAACAAAACAAAACAAATTAGTACTGGGCAAGCACTCAATTATAAAGCCAAGTCCCCAGAACTGTTTTACTCTTGTTGTCTCTTGAGACAGAGACTAACTATGTAGCCCTGGTTGTCCTGGAACTTATGTAGACCAGACAGACCTCTTAAATTCACAGAGATCTACCAACCTCCGCCTCCTAAGTCCTGGGATTAAAGGTATCTACTACCACGCCTGACTAGGTACCATTTTCTATAATGGATCTGATGTCCTCTATGGACACTGAGCAATGATGGTTTATGTGTGCTCACATTACGGTTCATATGACACTTCATTTCTCTACCCTGACTCACATGGCGCCAGAATGAAAGTATGGGAATAGCGGGCCATCTACCATGGGGGGCACAAGCAACAATCGGTTAGGCACAGTCAGAGCTGAGCTCTCCTGAATGGCATACTAGCTGTGGCCCCATCCCTGGGTCCCATCCCACCACATTGTAAGATTCATGGCCATCCCCTTCAGCTCCGTTTATTCGCCAGTGAGGGTCCTCAGTGTCCAAGGGTGGGCTGACCTGAGGGGACTCCTTTTGCTAAACAGCTCAGACCCCAACACAACGCAAGCAATTCAAAGCCAAGATAATTTGTGGCACCAACCCCCAGCTCTTCTGCTTAAGGAGGAACAGAGCTATGGTTGTTCTGGGCCCCCTACCTGATAGCGGCCTGAAACATCTGGTGTGTCTGATAATGCCTGAAAGAGAGCTGGTGCCAAGGCCTGCCATTAGCACCGTTGCTGCTGTTTGTCTGGGAGGGTACGGGCTGCAGTGGCCTCCGTGGGAGCTCTAAGGGTCCCCAAGACCTTTCCCAAGAAATCTATGCTTTCTGGCCCACTCCTTCTCCAAGGAGAGAGACTTAAGACCAGACCAGAGGAGTCCTCTCAGTCCTCTGGGGATGGGCGGAGGGTGGGTGGGAATCAGGACTTCTCTTTACCTGTCACCTGAACCCCAGAACTTTGAAACCCCTATTCCTTGACATTGGACTTACTTTACATACAGGATTGGTTTTCAGGAACCAGTTCCTAAACAGGCCAAGGTGAAGTCTGTTCCTGAAAGTGACACATCACAACTTTAATCCCAGCACTCAAGAAACCAAGGCAGGCAGATCTCTGTAAGTTCGAGGCCAGTCTGGTCTACATAAGCCAGTCCAAGACAGCCAGGGTTCTGTTACACAGAGGAACCCTATTTCGAAAAACCTTAATTAAAAAAAAAAAAAAAAAAAGACACACACCACACACATATCATGCACACCCCTCCTTTGCCTTTTTGCCTTGCCGGGGTCTTATCAGGAAGACAGCCAATCAGATGTGGACAGACAGGAGCCCTCCAAGAAACCTTCCCAGCCTCATAGCCCATGAGGCAGAAGAGAGAGAGGAGGCCTGAGGCCCAGGGTGGACACCAGCCAGCCATGGCCTCAGCTGAGACTGTCTTACCCTCCATCAGTACGCTCACCACCCTGGGACAGTTCCTGGACACCCAGGATGACTTCCTCAAGGTGGGGCCAGTGGGGGGCAGGTGGTCTTGTTGAGACCGAGGGCATAGTGCTTGGGGGTGGGACTTCTATCCTCTGCTGGGCTTTTGGGGGGCTGGGGAGCCTCTGAGCCTGCCTTGGGGGAGGTGTTTTAGGGGTCTGAGATCCAGGTGAGGCCTATTTCTGAAATAGAAAGTGTAGTTCTAAGCTCTATATCGTAAGAGTCTAGGCTCAGAGAGACAACGGTCTAGATAAAGGTGTCCTGGGACACCTTTGAGATTTAATCTTGTTGGGCTATGGGAAGACAGGGAAAGGCTAGGGAAAACGGAGTCAAAGCTGTCCCTTTGACTCTCAACTCTGCAACCCCCTGGCGCATCCGGAATACTGCTCTTGGTGAGTGTCTTATCTGTCTCAGGCAAGACCCAATGGAGTTGTCTGGAGCTGAGAAGTGGGTTAGGGGAACAGCGCGGGTTAACGATAGGCACGTAAACCCTTGACCAGCCTGCCCCAACGAAGTTTCCAGCCGGGGTTGCTTCAGTGCCGGGTACCCAGTGCCTACCATTGAGGCAGTGCGCTCCCTCCCGCAGTGGTGGCGGTCTGAGGAGACGCAGGATTTGGGCCCGGGGCCCCCGAATCCCACGGGGCCATCCCTTCACGTGAGTCTGAAATCGGAGGACCCTCCCGGAGAGGAGGATGAGAGGGACGTGACCTCTGCGTGGGACCCGGATTTTTTCTTTACAAACTTTCCAGATCCCGAGTTGCCTGGCACTGCCCGGACCTGTGCCCTGGCGCCCAGCGGGGGCCCAGTGGCACAGTTCCCGCCGCCCGAGTCTCTGGGCACCTATGCGGGTGGCCCAGGGTTGGTAACCGGGCCTTTGGGCTCCGAGGATCACACGAGCTGGGCGCACCCGACCCCGAGAACCCCAGCCCCTGAGCCCTTCGTGGCCCCTTCCCTGGCCTCGGGACTCGCTCCCAAAGCGCAGCCCGTTTTCTCCGATTCCCGAGCGGGATCGGCAGGGGGCTTCTTCCCGCGGGCCGGGCTTGCGGTGCCCGCAGCTCCGAGCGCCCCCTATGGGCTGCTGTCGGGATACCCTGCGCTGTACCCCGCGCCACAGTACCAAGGCCATTTCCAGCTCTTTCGCGGGCTCGCGGCGCCTTCTGCTGGCCCTACTGCGCCCCCTTCCTTCATGAATTGTCTGGGACCTGGGGCGGTGGGCACAGAACTCGGGGCCACTGCGATCGCCGAAGACGCAGGCTTGTCCCCGGGAGCTGCGCCGCCCAAACGCAGCCGGCGAACTTTGGCACAAAAGAGGCAGGCGGCACACACGTGCGGGCACGAAGGCTGCGGGAAGAGCTACACCAAGAGCTCGCACCTCAAGGCGCACCTGCGCACGCACACAGGTGAGGGCGGGGCCAGGCGGGTGAGGGCGGGCGAGGGAGCGGGTAGCGGAGCGAAGGGAGGGGCCGGGGGTGGCCAGAGGCGTGGCTAAAGGCGGTCTCAGCGCCAGGGGTCATGAAGACTGCACCAGAGACACTGGGTCAAGTCTAGAAGCGGCGATTCCAGACCCAAATGGGGGACTCCCAGCACTCAGGAGGCAGAGGCAGGTGGATATCAGTGACTTTGAGGCCATTTGGGCTATTATACTTAGTTAGATCCTGGCTCATAAATAAATAAAATAGGTGTAGACAGAGGACCTAGGGAACATTTTGGGGTGGGGGTGGGGGGGTTCAGTGTTAGAAGCGGATGTGAAAGACCTAGGTTAGCGATGGGAGAAGAGCAGAAAGCAAAATGAATGGCACGTGGGAGAAACTAGAGGGGTAAACCCCGGAGGGTACAAGCTTGGAATGCCAGAGCTCAGGATATAGCTACTATTCACCTACATGCTCGAGCTGGAACCGTCCGGCATCAGAAGGTTAAGACACTCAAGTAGAATCAGTTTCAGGGGCAACTGACAGAGGTCCCAGAGATAAGGCAGGTCACAGGAAAAGAAGGAAATGCTGGGAGACAGGGCCTAGAAAGAGAATCGGGATCGTTCCAGGACTGGAAGACAGTTTCGGGCCTCCCAAGCATGGTAGGGCATGCACCAGGTATATAATGGGAAGAGGGGGAATCGCTAGAGACAGGGCCTTGGACCAAGTTCAGGAACAAGACTGGATATCATCTGGAAGCTCTGCCAGTACAAGAGATAGCTGCAACGCTGAGAACAAAGAACAATGATGGATCCATCTCGGGCAGGGAACTCGAACTTAGGAAGTGGGGTAGGAGACCGGAAATGAGAAAACTGCAGGATTGCAGCTGTAGATACAGAAAAGGTTCGGGGTCACAGAGGGCAGGACTGCGTACCCTTTAAACTGTGCGGGCTAGATATGTCACCTAAGACTTGGCTCCACTTCATCAAGTGTGCAAGAGATCTGAGCATCTGGAGCTGGGCTATTTGGAGGGTGGTACTTATAGCTTCCTGTTCTTCAGGAGAGAAGCCTTATGCCTGCTCCTGGGATGGCTGCGGCTGGAGGTTCGCTCGCTCTGACGAACTGACGCGCCACTACCGAAAGCACACTGGGCATCGCCCCTTCTGCTGTGGTCTCTGCCCACGTGCTTTTGCACGCTCTGACCACCTAGCTCTGCACATGAAGCGTCACCTCTGAGTGATCCTGCACAAGGACTGGGGATGAAATAAGAGTGGATCCAAGGACTGTTTCCCAAAGGATGGGCCATCATTGGACTTACAGTCATACAGATCCAGAACTTACCGAAAGACCATACGAAGGAGCCTTCAACAGAAACCTCACAAATCCTCAGGGAACCACACGCATGGCCCCACAGACCCAGAAATACAGACCACCAATAAATCAACTCAGATGGACCCCCTAGACCAGCACGGGAGTGACCCTAAGTAGTCCAGGAAGTGGATGGAATGAGATGAGATTTCCCACAATCCAGAAGTGAGCTTCACACTGTGCCCATAGCTGGGATTGCGGTGTTCACTATAAAAAATTTCCATATAAAACCAGTGTCTGACTCACTCTAGTATGGAGCTGGGAATTTCGAGGTGCATTGAGTCCCTCGGCAGGTGATACACTTACCTGTACACACACTAAACTTTCTAAAATTCATTCACTTCTGATGACACTCCTCCGTCGTCCCCTCCCCTCACCCTAGCACTCTCCTCCATCAGCCTTACAATCCTGTCAAGCCAGTGATGAGATATTCAGGAATATTATCTGTGCCCTTCTTTCTTTTTTCCTAAAATAGGATCTTACTATGTAGCCCTGGTTGGCCTGAAACTATGTAGACCAGGCTGGCGTCAAACTCAGAGATTGTCCTCTCATCCTGCCTCTGCCTCCTAAGTGCTGATTTTTTTTTTTTTTTTTTAATGTATGTGAGTACACTGTAGCTGTCTTCAGACACACCAGAAGAGGGCATCAGATCCCATTATAGATGGTTGTGAGCCACCATGTGGTTGCTGGGAATTGAACTCAGGACCTTTGGAAGAGCAGTCAGTGCTCTTAGCCACTGAGCCATCTCTCCAGCCCCCTAAGTGCTGATTTTAAAGGCATGGGTGACCATGCCCCACTTCTCTACTTCCTCAGCCAAAGTGAGTCATAGTCACAGAGGTAGCTTAGGCCTGTAATCCCAGCTGATGTAGTAGGAGGCTGAGGCAGGAGGATTGTAAATTTCACACATGCCTGTAATACAGAACAAGACCAAGATCATCCTGGAAAATTTAGTCAGTGTGTGTGTGTGTGTGTGTGTGTGTGTGTGTGTGTGTGTGTCTTTCTCTTTCTCTGAGAAAGGGTTTCTATGTATAGTTTCGACTTCTGAGAACTCACTCTGTAGACCAGGCTGGTACTAAACTCAGGGATCTTTGTGCTTCAGCCTCCTGAATATTTTTTGTTTGTTTGTTTTCTTCATGTCTCAAGAAGTTTACAACAACAACAACAAAATAGGCCCAGCTGTGCGTTGTGGTATATATGTTTAATCCTAGCACTTGGAAGGCAGAGCTAGGTGAGTCTCTGAGTTCGAGGTCAGATAGAGCTATATAATCTAGAGACTTTGTCTTTTTAAAAGATAGGAAAAAAAGCTGAGTGGTGGTATACACCTTTAATTCCAGCACTCAGGAGGCAGAGGCAGGCTGATCTCTGAGTCTGAGGCTAGTCTGGTTTACAGAATAGTTCCAGGACTGCTAGGTGCCAGGGTTACACAGAAAGACCCTATCTTTAAAAACAACAGCAGCAGCAGCATGGTGGTGCAGGCCTTTAGTCCCAGCATTAGGGAGTCAGGTGGATTTCTTCAGCTGGAGGCTAGCCTGGTCTATGTAGTGTTCAAAACCTGCCACAGCTATGGTAGTTCAGGCCTGTAATTCCAAAATTTAGAAGGTAGAAGCAGGAGGATCAGGAGTCAAGGCCCCAGTCACATAGTCAGTCTGTGGTAGCATGCTCAGCAAATGCTGTATTCCTGCCTTGTCACAACCTGAGCGACTCCTCGGTCAGCATCATGAGTGGAGCTAGAAAAACTTGCAGAATGGACAGGGAGAGGGTGCAGAAAACAAGTTAGCAAGGGTGACCCAGCTGGGTAGGAATTCCAGCACTTGTGATGCTGAGACAGGAGGATAAGTAAGTTATAGGTTAGCCTGGGGCCATAGAGTGAGAGCTTGCCAGAAAACAAAAGCATGAGGGCTGGGGTGGTTCAATGGTTATAAGCATCTACTGCTCTGGCAGAGGCCCTGAGTTCTGGTCCAAGCACCCACACAGTGCTTATAACTACCTGTAACTCCAACTCCAGGAATCTAGCACTTATGGGTGTCCAAACAGCCTGTACCTGATATACACAAACACCCAAAGGCACACACACAGCTACACATAAAAAAAAAATTTAAAGCTCGAGTACAGCTCATATTTATAATCCCAGGACTCCTTCAGGAGGCTAAGCAAAAGTTGAGAGTTCCACGCTAGCCTGAGCTACTATGAGATCCTGTCTTAAAAAAGAGAAGGGCCGATAGATGCCTCAGTCTGTAAAGGTGTCCGCTGTCAAGCTTGATGCCCTGAGTTTGATCTCCAAATCCCATACGATGCAAGGAGAAGCTCCCACAAATTGACGGTGGAAGGAGAAGCTCCCACACATTGTCCTGCTCCCCACTTGCATCGTGCATTTACACATATGTACGATGTGCTCGGACACCTCTTGATTTGAGCACTTGGGTGGTAAAGGCAGGAAGATCAGGAGTTCAAGGGTCAGCCACAGTACTAAGAGGTCAGAGGATACAGTAAGAAAAAACAGGGAAAATTGCTACATGCTTTTAAAAAGCTTTCCAGAGGCAGAGGCAGAGGCAGAGGCAGGCAGATATCAGTGAGTTCGAGGCCAGCCAGAGGTACGTAATTAGATCTTGTCTAAAAAAGCAAAAACAAAAACGGGGAAAGGAAAGAATTGGACCGGCCCAGGGACACAAGAGATGCACAAACACACACGCGGGCAAGACCACCAATTTTTTTTTAATGTGCCAGAGTTGTAGAGCAGTGATGGAAAAGAAATAGGAAGATTTGTTCCTGATTCAGAACTTGAAAAAAACAAAAACAAAAAACCCAGAAGTTGGAGCGTCTTAGAAGTCACGTGACAGCCAGTGCCGAAGGGAGGGGCGTGTCCACGGATGAAGCCTATCTGGAGCTGAGTCGGCCAAAAGCCGGAGGACGGGGCGGGGCGGACAGTGGAGGGGGCGGGGTTCACCGGTAGGACAACACCATAGGAAGCCCCGCCTCCGCTCCGGGCCTGGCCGGCTTCCTCTCCACCCTCGCGAAGCCGGGACCCAGGTCTCTTCGGTCTTTAGGGGAAGTTTAGTCTGAATCTCGTGACCCGGCTGTGCCGGGACTTTCAGAGTTCATCACTGTCGCCTCATGGCAGCACCTAGCTCGCTGCTGCTGGCCGCGCTGCTGTGGGTCCCTGCCGAAGCCCTGAGCTGCTTTGGGGACTCCGGGCAGCCTGTGGATTGGTGAGCAATTAGTCGCGGAACTGTCCCCAGATTGAGTGAGAGCTGGCGCGGGCACTGGGATTGAAGCGCTTTTCCGCAAAACCTCAGATCTCTTTTCTCCCCCATCTCCTGTCTTCCCGGATCTCCAGGTTCGTGGTATACAAGCTGCCGGCGCACAGCGGATCTGGGGATACGCCATGGAAGGGTCTGATGTATAAATACATGGACCAGAACTCCGAGGGATGGCAAGACGGTGTAGGGTACATCAACAGCTCGAAGGGAGCCTTGGGCCTCAGCCTGCAGCCTTTGTACCAAAAGAACTCCAGCCAGGTGACTAAGTGCTGTGGAACCCGGGCTGGGACACTGTGGTGGGTCCCACGGGGAAGGGAGGATAGTTATGTAGCCTCTGTGCATTCTCCTAGCTGGCCTTTCTACTCTACAACGACCAACCTCCTAAGCCCAGCTCAGCTCGGGACACTTCCAGCCATGGGCATACGAAGGGTGAGAGGCTTGAACTGGTGGTCATGGAGCCACCCTGAATTTCTTGTAAATTCTACCCTGACTAACCTTTGGCCTGCATGAAGGGTTGGGTTTTGCCCTGTCAAACCTTGGCCTTCGTTCCCTGCTCTCAGACCCCAGCCATCTGAGACCACGTACCTGGTTGCAGATGACGCTGGCTTGAGGGGCCGACTTTTAGCAGCTTCTCTGACCCCTTCCTTCTGGTTCAGGTGTCCTGCTCCTGGATCAAGAAGGGGGCTTCTGGCTGGTCCACAGTGTGCCTCGATTCCCACCCCCTGCGTCCTCTGGTGCATACAGCTGGCCTCCTAATGCTCGAACCTACGGCCAGACCCTACTCTGTGTGTCCGTCCCCTTCACTGAGTTTGCAAGGATTGGTGAGTAGAGTCACTGAAGGGGGCTAAGTCTCAAAGTCCTCTGAGTAACCACTCTCACACATTTTCCTCACCATGTCTTCCAGGCAAGCAGCTGACCTATACCTATCCCATAGTCTATGACCACAAGCTGGAAGGCATCTTTGCTCAGAAATTACCTGACCTAGAGGAGGTGATAAAAGGCCACCATGTCCTCCGTGAGCCCTGGAATAGTAGTGTGATACTCACTTCCCAAGCTGGGGCCACCTTCCAGAGCTTTGCCAAATCTGGAGAATTTGGAGATGGTAAGCCTTGATGTTGAGGGGCCGAGGGAGAGCACTTTCTTTGTAGAAGGAGGTCCCTGGCATCCCCAGGCCCGAGGACAAGCACACTTAGAGACCAACTGTCTTTCGGAGTCCTATTATAGTAATAACCGTGAATAGTAAACAGTCAACAGACAGGTTGGGCAGGTGGAACACATCTGTAACGTCAGCACTGTGGGCAGAGATGAAAGTTCAAAATCAGCCAGCAAACCTAGGTTCAAATGTTGGTTTCTGGATGTGCAGTATAGGATACGACTTGGGCCTGTTTGTGCATCTGAAAAATCAGGATTAATATTAACGTCTCCCTTAGTGGGTTGTGAAATAGCACATTGTTTGGTAAGGACTCCCTTTGGGTGGGGGCAGGCTCTCACTGTGTATCCCTGCCTGGTCTGGAACTCACAGAGAGCCACCTGCCTCTACTATCTCAGTGCTGATTTAAAGGCTTGAGCCTGCAGACTGACCTAACCTGTTGATAGGGGCTGTTTAGATTCTTGTCATCTCAAAAGTGGACATTTGAGTTGTACTGAGGAATCTATCAGTGCCCTCACCTCAACCTTCCTTCCTCTGCAGACCTGTACTCCGGCTGGTTGGCAGCAGCACTTGGCACCAACCTACAGGTCCAGTTCTGGCAAAATTCTCAAGGCATCCTGCCTTCCAACTGCTCTGGGACCTATCAAATTCTGGATGTGACTCAGACAGGATTCCCTGGCCCATCTGGACCAACTTTCAGTGCCACAGAGGACCACTCCAAATGGTGTGTGGCCCCTCAAGGGCCCTGGGCCTGTGTGGGCGACATGAATCGAAACAAAGGAGAGACACACCGAGGTGGGGGCACACTGTGCACCCAACTGCCTTCCCTTTGGAAGGCCTTCCAGTCCCTGGTGAAAGCTTACAAGCCCTGTGGAGAGGGGAACTAACTGAAAGCCCAGCAGAGCAAAGAACTAAGACTCTGGGTCTAGCCTGGTAGGGTCAGGACTAGCCTTTATCCCAGTACTTGGGAGGTAGAGGCAAGTGGATCTCTTGAGTTTCAGGCCAGCCTGGTCTACAGAGAGAGTTCCTGGAGAGCCAGGGCAACACTGTTTCAAGGAGCTGGGGGGTGGGGGGTGGTGGGGGGGGTGGGGGTGAGGGGTGGAAGAAAACTCAGAGACTAAGTTTTGACTTGAATCTGTTGGTTGGTGGGTTAAACCCAGGGCCTGCCACAGACACAAGTACCCTGCTGCTGAGCCACACCCCCTGCCTTGGCTGTGACTCTGAATACCAACCACTTCAGCCCCTTCCTAACTGGAGACCTTAACAGTGCCTTAACCTCTCTCTGGCTGTCTGCTGCAAACTGGACAACACAACATGCCTCTAGAGGTTGTTAATACAGCAAACTCTGTGCCTGAGACTGTTAACCTTTCTCTTCAGATGGATCCTAAGACACAGACGATCCTGAGGTGGGACACCCCTTCCTTACAAGGTCTGCCCAGAGCTGTTACCATGTGTGGAATTGCCAGTGGATGGGACATAGGAAGGCTCTACTGAAAGCCACCTTCCTACTTTTTGAGAAACCAAGGGCCCTCCCTGTCCCAGAGAGGAAATGTGAACCCCAGGAATCTCAGGCAGCACGGGCACTTTATTTATATGTGTACATATGTATACAGGCATCTGTACAGCACAGGACCGGAAGCCTGCTCCGCTATGGACCTAGAGATGCAGGGCTGGGTGCCCCATTTTTGGTTAAGCCTGCAGGAGTCACAGCTTCAGCAGGACACCGGGAGTTCAACCCTGTTTCAGGCTTGGTGCCTGGGACCGTAAGGGAAGCAGGTGGGACTGGAGCAGTTGCACTGCGGGGTACATTCTTTGTTGGGACTAGGATTGGAGTCTGGGGGTCAGGAGAGAGTTTGGGGGAGGCGGGCTTAGAGCGAGGTCCGCTTAGTGTGGTCCGCTCTTCCACCTCCTCTAGCACCCAGCGCTCCTGGCCTCTTGGGGCATTAGGCACCAGAGGCATCTGGGCTACAGGTTCCTTCAATCCCTTGGAGTCTGTGCCCAGAGGCTGAGGTGTCTGGGTCTTGACCCCTGGCCGAGCAGGCTCTACAACAATGGGCACCGGGGGTGTGCCTGCCTCACCGGAGCTACTGCGCCGGCCTGTCTCATGTTCCTGTACTGGGCTTAGCGCTGCCTTGGCCAGGGCCCTGGCCACCCCACCTGGGCCATCTTCAGTCTGCACGCTCTGGTGCCTTGTGCAACCCGAGTCACGCTCCAGGGTCCGGCTCCCAGGGGTTGTCGCGCGAGGTGGAGTGCAAGCCTCTGTACCTCCCGCGGAATCCTCCTTGCTTGACACCGTAGGTCTCTGGACACCATCGGGTAGCAACGGGTCCGCGCCCAAGCTTAGGGGTGATTCCTGGCGGCCCAAGCGTCGCATGGCGACCTGCCGGGTCGCCCCAGGACCCTCAATGGGAGGCGTCTCACCATCGGACTCGGCGAGGCTATGCAGAGCCAGCTCACCGTGGAAGTCCTTTCGGAAATCAGGGTGACCCACTTCCAGGCTGTGTTTGCGCAGTGCGCCCTTCTTGTCTGCTCCCAGCGAAGCCCCTAGCTTCTCTGCGGACTGCACTCGTTTGAGCAACGGCGAGCGTGGTGGCTCTGCACTTTTGGGGCGCGGGCGCACGACAGGCGGCGATGAGTGCAGTTTGGCAGGGAAGCTCTGCGTGGTATGCGAGCTGCCCACCGTGTGGCCTGGTAGCGGTGGCGGCGACGCCTGCGTCGGGGATGGTGTGTGCGCCAGAGGTGACAGCGGGATGTTGCCAGCCGATTTACAGCGCGCTGAGCGGTACTGGCGGTGTAATTTCGGTGACAGCCCATGCAGGGTGCTGGGCCTGATGTGGTGCGAGGCGGATGAGGCGGGGGAGTTAGGCGTGCTGGAAGCTGGGGAGCTACTCTGTGACGAGGCGCCTGCAGGCCAGAGAAGGTGCAAACATTCTGAGCACCTCAGTGCCCTAGTCCCCTACCCCGCGCAGGCGCAGAACCTACCTAGGTAGGCGGAGTCAGGTGTGGAGCGATAGCTATGTGTGGGCGAGCGTGCGGGTAGTCCGTGCGTGGGCGAGCCGGGAAGACTGTCACTGGACGACAGAGACCGGTTCAGAGAGGACAGCGATCGGCTAGTGTGCAGCAGGTTTGACTGTTTTGTGATCTTCCGGAAGAGGGAGCTCCGCTTCTTGCTGAGGGACAAATACCAAAAGATCACATCTCTTCTTAACTCTGGAACTCTGGGTCCTGCCCTGCCAGCGCCCCCCGCCCCCCTCCCGCTTCTGGACAGCCCAGTAACCGCCCACTGCTTTCTAGCATTTCCCCTTGCCCTACAACCGGTCTATGAAAGCAGAACTCTAGGCTCAGTTCTGCTTGACCATGCCCTCTCTTTTAAGGCCAGGGTACAAGGCAAGAAAGCCCATCCAGAGAAACTCTAATGGCCCCTCCCATACAGCTAATCACACCCCTTTCCGGTTAGTTCACTTCCTTCATTCAAATCCACACTCAAGTCCTGACCAAACTCAAACACTCTCTCTCTCTGTCTCTGTTCTCTGTTCCTCTCACAGACAGGGTCACTATATACTTCTGGCTACCCTAGAACTCTAGGTAGACCGGACTGGCTCTGCACTCACAGAGATCTACCTGCTTCTGCAGGGGGATTAAAGACATGCGCCCCTATGGGCAGTTTTCAAAACTGTTCTCTTCGGGGCTAGAGAGATGATTCTGGAAGAGTTGCTGCTCTTCCAGAGGACCAGAGTTGAATTTCTAGTACCTGTGTGGCATCTAACAACCACCTGGAATTCTAGTTCCAAAGAACCTGGCGCCCTCTTCTGGTCCCCGCAGGCATCAGGCACACATGGGGGTACACATAAACAGAAGCAATCAAAATCCTAATACAAATTTAAAACAACAACAAAAAACAAAACTGGTCTCTGGGGCTGGAGCCATGGACGGCTGGTTAGAAGGGTATATAGCTCTTGAGGGCCTTTGTTAGCCAGCTAACTCATGATGCCAGGCAATCCAACCAATACCTTCTTCTGGCCTTCAGAGGCAACTGCACTCAGTCACAGACAGACACAAGCCTAGGCATAATTAAAATATTTTAAAAACTAAAATAAATAAGCCTTTTGCATCTGGAGAAGTGGTTTGGTATGAAGACCTGGGTTCAATCATACACACACACACACACACACACACACTCTCTTATCCCCACCCTCTCCCTTAACTCTTCCAATCTATGAGAGAATTTACAGTCATGCCCCATATATAACCATTTCCAAATATCCACACCATGTAACTCCCATATGGTTATATGGCCTAGAGACCTCATAGGTGACTTGTGTCGACTCACTAGTAGAAATCCTGGAAGTAAGGATGCATTTGTAGTAACACACATCACTAAATAATGCCTGGCTGCGTTCCTTTTCTTTTTTCCCTTACTTCATAGGTCCACACAGACCATTAGCAAAATCCAGAGATCCTCTTGCCTCAGCCTCCCAAGTGGAGGTTCCCCAGTTTGTCTGCTTAATTGTATCCCACATGGCTCGGTCTTACTTGGTAGTAACCTTTTGTTTGTTTTGGTTCTTTGAGACAGCTTCCCTCTACATAGCCCCGTCTTCAAACTCACTTTATAGACCAGGCTGGCCTTGAAACTCAGAGATCTGCCTGAGTCTGCTACCTCACCAGCTATTTATTTATTTATTTATTTATTTATTTATAACAGTGTCTAGCTGTGTAGAGCGGGATGCTGTCGAACTTTGAGGACTGGGGATGCTGGAATTAAAGGCATGCACCACCTTGCCCAGCCCGATAGTAAACTTTTATCTCAGCTCCTTCCTCATCCTGTTGAAACAAGTCTAACCTGCTCAAGGGCTTACTCAAAATGCTTTTAAATAGTTTCCTTTCCTGGCTCCTCCCACTTTCCCAGCCTTCCGCTCCCCCCACCCCCACACTGCTCTTTCCCCTAAGGTACTTGTCTGGGCTCCTCCCACTTTAACACTGCCCATTGGTAGAAGGTTAAGCTACTTATGGCCCCACCCACCTTTCTTGGCCATCTTTAGCCGAAGGCCTCTTGTTCCTACGGGCCATTTTGGCTTTGTAACTGCTGCGCCTGGCAGGCCCAATCCTGATGGAAGTGTTTTCAAAGGGTGTGGTGGTCACAGCTACTTTGTTGCCGCTCTGGGAGAAGGAAGGGTAACTTCATTTGTTACAGGCTCCTGGAGCCTGGTTCACCCTCCACCTGTCGAAGGCCATCCCTTACACTCACCTTCAGAATTAGTTCTACCACCTCAGGATGAACCATACCATGCACAGGCTCACCATTAACGTGAGTGATGAGGTCCCCAGCACAGAGCCCTGCCTCTTGGGCTGGACCTCCTTCCTCCACGTGCTGTACACCAACAGAGACATGATTGAAAGATTGATAAGACAGCTCCACATTTTCTTGTGCTCACTTTTTTATGAAATAGCCATTATTTTCCCTCTTGCATAGTGAATAACCTGGGGTTGGAGAACTAAGTGGAAAGAGAAATCTCACCCAAACTGCGCTGTGCACCCCAAGACTCCTTTCCCTTTCCTTCCCCAACCCATGAGACTCACCCAAACAATGTGGTGGACACTGTAGACATCGGAGTCGCCCATGTAGACACGGATGGCTCGCAGTGTGAAGCCGTATTTCTTGCCTGAGCGTTGGATGGTGATGGGGGAACGGAGTCCACTGACCGCTGGTGAGTAGTCTCGGCTAGGCGAAGAGTCCCGTGAGGATGGATTGGACGAGAGCGATCGAGGGGACATGGGACTAGCCAGGGGCGAGCCTCCGTGTGGGTCCACTGCAGACAAAACCGTGATGGTCAGAGATCAGGACTAACCTCACACTGAGATCCCAGGATCTGTTCCTCACTCCTAAAGCCTGGCTTTAGGAGAGCAGTTTTTTTCATTACTCCATCCTGAGGGCAAACAACTGTCCTGCCACAACTGCAGGGAGCCCGTTCCCTGACACCCCGCTTCACCTGCAGGAATCATGACCGACAAGGCTGTAGCTGAGGCCGACTTGATAACTTTGCCCCCAGTTCGAGATGGCCGCTTCTCCACAGCAAGATCCCCAGACAGCTGCTGGTGCCTTGCCCTTCGCAAAACCAGGTCATTGGTGGCCCTAGGGCCTGATGGGTCTCCATCCTTGGAGGGTGGGCAGAGGTCACCTGGATGTGAGCGCTCAGCTGCAAAGGACAAGAGCTTTGTCAGGGAATTTTCACATGCTGTTCTTATTCCTTGAGCTTAACAGAGCAGGTCATAAATACCTGTGGCACAACCTCTGACACAGGGAAAGCGCCACTACCCTTCAGTGTGGCTGAATGTCAACCTAGAACAGTGAGTGTTCTTTGTTTGTTTGGAGACAGGGTCTCAGAATGTAGTCCTGCCTGTTCTGGAACTCTTTATGTAGACCAGGCTGACCTCGAACTCACACAAATCACCTGCCTCTGCCTCCCAAGTGCTGGGGCTACAGCGTGTGCCACCACTCCTGGTTTAGTGTTCTTATTTGTTTGTTTGTTTATTTATTTATTTATTTATTTTTACTTATTTTGGTTTTTCGAGACAGGGTTTCTCTGTGTAGCTCTGGCTGTCCTGGAACTCACTCTGTAGACCAGGCTGGCCTCGAACTCAGAAATCCACCTGCCTCTGCCTCCCAAGTGCTGGGATTAAAGGCGTGCGACACCACCACCCGGCCTTTTATATTTATTTTATAAGTGAGTGTTTTGCCTGCACGTATGTATATGCACCGTGTGTGCAGAGCCTGCAGAGTCAGAAGAGGGTGTCAGATTCCCTGGAACTGGAGCTATGAATGGTTGACAGCCACCCTGTAGGTGCTGGGAACCGAACCTGGGTTCTTGGAAAGAGAAGCAAGTGCTTTTAACCACTGAGCTATCGCTCCAAACCCTGGGTGCTCCTAAGAAAAAGAAACAGAGAAGGGGAGGGAGAAGAGGGAGAGAGAGGGAGGGAGAGAGAGAAAAAAAAAGAAAGAGAGAGAGAGAGAGAGCGCGCACTAAATTCTGGGTGTTAAGCCATGTCCCCCAGGTTTTCCACTGGAAGATTCTAGGCAGAGGCTCTGCCGCTGAGCCTCACCAACCCTGGCAGGCGCTCTAAGTGGTAATACCCATAGATAGGTACATGAATAGTGCCTGAGGTCATGCATAAACTGTACCATGTACATTAAATGGATGCTCAATAGATCGCCCATGGGAAACTGGGAAAAGGCTGGAGAAGGCACTCACTGGCCTCGGGTTCTCCGGGGGTAGATGTGCCCTCTCCTTGAGCTGTTTCTTTGGAGACGCGTGTGTCCAGTGAACTAGGAGGATCGGAGCTGGGCCGAGGAGGTCTGCGGAGTCGGGCCTCATCTTCATCCTCCTGAGGGGCAGTGAAGCGGCTGGGCTCCAGAAGTGCTGAGAAACGTCTGCGCGCTCCCAGCGGGGGACTGGCTTCTCCCTCCAGAAAACTGGCTTCAGACGCTGAGAAGCGCTTACTGAACCGGGAAGATCAAATGAGGAACACTCCCATTTGGCCCCGCCCTCGAGCCCCTCTATAGTTCTGCTTACATCTCTGGAGAGCCGCCTCTCCAGGTCTTCTCACGCAGAGTCAGGCCACCCAGTCCCTCCCTCTTGCCGGCCACCTTCTCCTCCGGGCCCTTAGCGCTTGGATCCCGCTTGCTGGTCCCTGATGCTGAGACGGGGGTCTTGGGCTCGTGTTGCGACAGCTGCTCCATACTGCTGTACACCTAAGAGCAGAGTGGGAGGCGCTGAGTACGCCTTCGCGCGGGAGCCAATCAGTTTTCTGCAACCGGAGCGCACAACCCGCGCTCTGTCCTCCCCAGGCACCGCCCGCTCAGTTCTACAATTCCCTGCACCTTCAAGAGATCCCTTGCAAAGTTAATCCTGCCTTGCTCTAGTCTCATCTGGGCCAGCTTCTACTCAGCCCAGTCTTACCGGCCTTCCCTAATTTCTATCTATAGGTCTCCAGGCTGGGCCAGGCATCCTTCCAGTTGCCCGTACTGCTAAGACTTTGCACAACTTTGGCCCTCCCCTTCTCTCACGCAAACCCAATGCCAAACCCAACTCACCCTCCAAACAAGACCTCTCAACTTCCTAGTTCCCAAACCCCTCTCTAACTTTCCAAACTGAGGCCTTGGGTGCCTGGGACATTACTGCCCAAAGACCTTCCAGGTCCAAGTCCCGCTCGGCGCACCTTGCTGAAGCGCGGCGAACAGGAGGAGAATTGGCGGATCTCTACGGGTTCCTCCTCGGTGGTGTCGTCCTCGTCATAGGAGTTCACGTGGTGATACCTGTCGGAGCGGGCTGGAGAACCGCAGCCTCCTCAGAACCCAGCCAAACTAGGTCCTCATCACGCCCCCTCCAATTTACTCTGCTTTTCTTCCCCAGATCCTCCCTCTCACCTCCACCCCCTCTCCATTTTCCAAATCTCCTCCCCGAGCTCCGGATTGGCTATATTACCAGAGTAATGAGTTTACATCACCGTGGCTCTACCTCAGGCTACTGTAGGTTTTGTCCCCTCTAGGTCCTAGCCCTGTCATCTAACAACAGCATGACCCAGCGTGACAACGCTCCCACGTTGAGCCTCCATCCCTGTCCCTTACGGAATTCCTTGCCTAGTGTTTGTTGTCATTGTTCGGTTGTTTGGTTGGTTGTTTTGAGACAGGGTTTCTCTGTGTAGCCTTGGCTGTCCTGGGACTTACTATGTAGACTATGCTGGCCTCGAACTCAGAGACCCACCTGCCTCTGCCTCCCAGTGCTGGGATTAAAGGGGTGCACAACACACCAAGCTCATCCTTGTCTGGTTCTTAGCCCCATGCATCATAATTCCCAAAGTGGATATCGCCAAATCCCATGAGGCCACACCCACAAAGGCAGTTGGGTTCTTCTCTCTCTCTCTCTCTCTCTCTCTCTCTCTCTCTCTCTCTCTCTCTCTCTCTCTTCTAACCTTACTGGGACTTGAACCCAGGTCCTCTCCCATACTAAGCAACTACTAACCCTGGGCTGTATTCCTAACCATCTTCCCACTTTCCTTTTTCTTTTCAATTGTATAAATGTGTGTGTGTGTGTGTGTGTGTGTGTGTGTGTGTGTGTGTGTGCGCGCACGCGCGCGCACAAGCAAGCAGGAGCACGCCTGTGTGCACGCACCCAAACACAGCTTGAGTGTAGGTGCCTGGGAAGGCTGGAGGCATTGGATCCTCTGGATCTGCAGTTACAGATGTTTCTGAATCCCCCTGCCCACCCCAGCCTCCACCCTCTGGCCTGGGCGTTGGGAACCTCCACCCTCTGACCTGGGTGTTGGGAACAGAATCTATGCCATCCACAAGAGCAGCAAGGGCTTGAACCAGACCTTCTTTCCAGCTTTTGTTATTTCTGTTTTTGTTTAAAGTGTATGTATGTTCTGCCTGCATGTATGTCTCAGTACCACTCTTACACCTGATGTCCATAATGGTCAGAAGTGAGTGTTGGATCGCCTAGAACTGGAGTTACACGTGTTTGTGACTGAGACTGTGGATGCTAGGAATTGAACCCAGGTCTTCCAGAAAGAGGAGGCATGTCTCCAGTGCCACCACCCTTTGACAGAGTCTCAGTGTGTAACCATGGCTGGCTAGCCTGGAGCTCACAGAGATCTGCCTCCATCTGCCTCCCAAGGGCTGGGATTAAAGTCATATACAACCATGCCCGACTTTAAAACACTTTACTATAGCCAAGGTAGCCTTGAACTTGTTAGTGAGGCTGACCTTGAACTCTTCCCACGTGCTGGGATTACAGACATCTACCACAGTATCCACTAAGTTTCTCAGGCTAGCCTTGAATTCTCTGTGTAGCACAGAAAGCCTTGCCTTCTTAGTAGCTGGGACAACAGGCCTGCATCACCTGGCCTGACCAGTGCCAGCCTTTTTATCCTGACACATCCTTAGCCAGGCTCCATCCCAGTCCTCACTGTGGGGCCTCTTTTTGGATCCCACTCTCTACTCAGACCTGGCATTATGTCTCTCCCTACCCCCAACTCACTGTCAAAGTAGCTGGTGTCATCTTCTGACTCTAGGTGGGGGATGAACTCCGCCTTCTGCCGCAGTAGCCCTGTCCAGTCTAGGTCTCGGAAGAAACTATGCTGCTTTACTTCAAAAGCACCACCTGTGGGCAGAAGATGAGAGAGGTACCTGACAGCCTGGCCAGCAGATCAGCCCTTCGGTCCATTTTCCGTCCTAGGCTTCAGCTCAAGCTGGGCCAGCACCCTGTTGCCCTGTCTCAGCAGTCTGTGCAGAAGGCCTCTTACCTGCCCCAAGCCGGACCAGGGGGTTGGTCTGCAAGAGGCTAGATATTAAAAGCTGTGCATCTGTGGGCAGGGCTTCGTCTCCTTCAGGCCACAGAATGTCATCTGCAAAGCAAAATGGAGCTGAGAGGTGGCCTTAGGCTACCCATCTTTCCATAGTCCCACCTCCCACCTGGGAGTCACGTACCACTGATAACCTGTCCAAAGAGCTCTTCCGGGGTATCCCCGAAGAAAGGCACACAGCCCACCAGGAACTCGTAGAGAATGATCCCCATAGCCCACCAGTCCACTGGCTTGCCGTAGCCCTGGCGCAGGATGACCTCGGGTGCGATGTACTCTGGGGTTCCACACACCTGGGGGCAGGCGGTCAGCCTGTGCCCTGGCCACAAAAGGGGCCTCAAGGGAGAGCTGTGCCCCCCACCAGGCCCTGGGGCCCTGAGGTTCTTGCAGGTCACTCCACCCTTGGTGACCCCCATGCCCTCCACACACCTGTTTGTCCAGGAACTCCCGGGCATCCTTCTCAATGTGGCCTTCATATAAGTTGGTGGTAAGACTCATGAGGCCCATCTTGGAGAGGCCAAAATCCGTGAGCTTGATGTGGCCCATGGAAGTGATGAGGAGGCTTCAGGGATAAGCACATGAGCAGGTTTCACAAGTGAGGTCCTTGTCCTTCAACCCTGGGACTTCCATGGGACAACAGGGGAGGAATAAAGAAGGTCAAAACTCACTTGTCTGGCTTGAGGTCACGGTGCACGATGCCATAGTTGTGTAAGTACTCAAGGGCTAGAACTGTTTCTGCAAAATACATTCGAGCCATCTCCACAGGCAGTGCCCCAATGTTCTTGAGGAGAGTGGCACAGTCACCACCTGAGAGCCAGGGAAGATATTCAGGTGAAGAGGGAGTCACCCTGCACCCAAAGCCAAGCAACACAACATTCACTGTTTCTCTACTTTTATTGTACCCATTTTGCAGAAGGGGAGAACTAAGATCTAGAATGGAATTTCTTCCCAAGTCTCAGAAAGAGCTGCGCTCTCCTAGGCTTACCTCATGTTATTAGTCACCCTCTGAAATTGGCATGCCCAGCCCACTTACTTCATAAGGACTCAGAGAGAAGTCTAGTCACACAGGAAGTTGATAATTGTGAATTTTGTTTACAGTCAAAGAAAGCATGACTCTTGGCCTCTTGACAACTGAACCTTGAGGGTGAAGGATTTTAAACTGTGGGTTCCTGGCTTCCAACCAGGATGGGTGTGACCCACGTGTTACTTAGCAATGTTGCAGTTGGGACCCAGGGCTTGGAGCATGCTCGGCAATGGCTCCAGGGCAGAGCCACACCCCCAGCCCTGCCCTAGGGACTCTAGACAGCTTTACTGCAAAACCACAGCGCTGCTCCAATGCTAGCATTTTAGTTTGCCTGATACCCACTCTTCCTTTTTCTTACAGGGGTAGATGTCACTCCAGGCAAGACACCTAGTCAATATGCAACAGGTTTATGCCCTTTCACACGGGCATTCCGTGTAGCATGCACCTAGATGCAGACATTCCTTGTAGGAGGAGCTAAGGTGGGAAGAGTAAGGGGGGAAGAGAAAAAGGAAGAGGAGGAGTGAGGTAAGAGAGAGGGAGAAAGAGAGAGAGATGTAACCCCATGGATGATCGATCACGCATGTATGGAGAGCAGTCCTGGGTAACAACTTATATCTAGGTTAGTTAATTGGGAAACACCTCCAATTGTGTGGGCATCTTGTTATTGAGCATTACCAAACATATAAAGCCTTTGGTTAATCATTAAGCATTAGAGTCTCATTTTCTACTGGGTATCGTGTGGATGGCAGGATGGTCTGGGCACAGCCCAGCCTTGCAGAGACAGCCTGGAAGATTGGCAGAGCCATCTCCCAAGTTGGCATCTTGTGGGTGGCAGGGCTGGTGTTTCTGTTTGGCCATTCCTAGCTGTGGCTGCCCACAGAACATGGCAGCTGAACTAAGCAGAGCTGCCACTTAGATAGTCCCAAGCAGAGCTGCCACTTAGATAGTCCCAAGCAGAGCTGCCACTTAGATAGTGCCCAAGAAAACAAACGCCATTTTAAAAATGTCTCCTGCAACAATTCCTAAAGGTGGCATAGACTTTTCTCGCATATAAGCGCATGTTTCCTTGCTACAGAAGATAGAAAAAGATGAAATGGCTGGGGCTGACGCCAGGCACACACAAAAGGCCCTGGGTTTGAACTCTAACACTGCTCAGAAATACATTAAGGGGCTGGAGAGATGGCTCAGGGGTTAAGAGCGCTGACTGCTCTTCCAGAGGTCCTAAGTTCAATTCCCAGCAACCACATGGTGGCTCACAACCGTCTGTAATGGGATCTGATGCCCTCTTCTGGTGTGTCTGAAGAAATTAACAGTGTACCCCTATACATAAAATAAATACATCTTTAAAAAAATACATTAAGATGGAAAACAAATGAAAAATATAAAGTGTGAATGGTGATGTAAACATGAGCTTTAGTCAGTTGATATAGTAATCATTTCATTAATTTTATCTGAATGTTTTATTTATAATAGTATTTACTGTTAACTAAATTATAACTGAAGCTGGCCTGGAACTATCTCTGCCTGTGAAAGGCTGGGGACGTGACTCAGAAGGAGAGCCACTGCCTAGAATCCCCCAGTGAGGCACTAGGGGTATGGGCTCCAACCACAGCACCCCGCAAAAGGCAATTATGGAGGAACAAACAGAAAGTGGAAGGAAGAAATGGGTGAAGCTGCACACTTTGCACACTTTGTGGAGATTGAGGAAGGAGATGGACTATTTCAGGGGGGGGGAAGAGAGAGAGAGACCCAGTTACGTGGAGATTGAGGAAGGAGATGGACTATTTCAGAGAGAAAGAGAGAGAGAGAGAGAGAAGGGAGGGAGGGAGAAGAACTGGATGGACAGTGCATAGATGAACAGAGAAGGAAAAGCAGGTAAATAAAGAAATGCTCTAATAAAGGAATTGATGAAGAGACGAATATAGAATGCATAATGGGGTGTTTACATATTAATAGGAATTATAACTTAATTAAGTATCAGTTAATACAAAGTAAGCCCCACCCACCAGAAAAACCCACAGCTAAACCAGTAAGTCTGATGAACCCCAGCAATCAGGAGGATGAAGGCCAAAGACCAGAGTTTGAGGTTAACCTGGGCTACATACTAGACCCTGTCTCAAAACAAAAATTACACCGGACAAATGCTGGGCAGAGTAGACAGACAGATCAAGGACAGGATAGCAAACAGTTGGGAAGACAAGCACATGATCAAATGCGGTGCCAGTGAGTCAAGTGTGTGGCCCAACAGCATTGGCTGGCCACAGGGTGCCTCACAAATGGCCGCACCTTCCACATACTCCATGACCATGCAAAGGTGGCGCCGGGTCTCAAAGGAGCAGAACATGCCAACCACAAAGGGGTTCTCCGCAAACGTGAGGATGTCGCGCTCCACGAACGCCTGCTGGATCTGGTTGCGCAGGATCAGGTTCTGTTTGTTGATCTTCTTCATGGCGAAGCGCTGCCGTGTGTCCCGGTGCCGCACCAGGTAGACGGCCCTGCGGGGGAAGAGAGCGAGGACCGGCCATCACCTCCGAGACACCCGGCCTCCGCCACCCTCCCCCGCCAGAGCCCCGGGTGGCTCACCCGTAGGCACCATTGCTTATGAGCTTGATAGTGTCAAAGTCACTTTCACCCGGAGGTTTCTTGGCCTTGGAGGTGCTGCTGCGACCCTGCAGGGAAAAGTGCAAGACCACCGCCATCATCACCACCTTTACATATGGGGAAACTGAGGAACCGACAGTTACACAGTTAGAAAGCAACAAAGAGGCCCCTTGAACCCAAATATTCTCTTCTGCTGTTAGGAAAGATAGAAAATCTACAAAACGGCTGGTCATACAACATGTATAAAATGTTCTAGAATCGAGAGCTGGCAAGAGAGCTCAGTGGGTAAAGGGGCTTGCCACCAAGTCTGACAACCTGAGTTCAGGCTCCAGGATACACGTGGTAAACGGAGAAAGCTGACTTTCACAAGTTGTCTTCGATCTCCACACACATACAAATATACATAAATAAACACAAGTGCTGTTCTTCCAGGGGGCCAGAGTTTGGCTCTTGGCACCCACACCAAGTGGCTTACAATTGCCTATTATACCACCTCCAGGGGATCTGCTGCCCTCTGCTGTCCTTCTCGGACACCCACACCCATCTGCACCTACACATAGATATGCACACATAAATTAAACAACTAAATAATAAAAAAAGTAAAATGAATGCTAGAGTGACAACAAGCCTGAGGGTGTAGCTCAGTGGTGAAGCACTGAACTGGAATAAAGCTCTGGGTTCCACTCTACCACAACACACACACACACACACACACACACACACACAACTCAGGGAGGAAGAGCTAGTGTTCAGATGGTAAAACTGAGGCTCAGAGTGTGAAACCAAGACGTCGTCACTCAGCCTGGAGGCCGACAGCCCCCGGCCAGCCTGAGCACCAAGCCTTGGCCACCCTTACCTCAGACGTGTCATCCTGCTCTGGAGTGTTGGAGCCCCCGCTGTCCTGTTCCTCCAGACGCACCACATCTACAAGGAGGTGGGTGTGAGTGACTGTCCTGTTGCTCGGCCCGCCCCCTCAGGCCCCTCGCACACCTGGAAAGGGGTCCCGAGTGAGGCCCAGCTGTCGGATGATGTATCTGGGGATGTCAGTTTTGACCAGGTGGCCCTCCTTGGCGTGTCCCTCTGCTGCCTCCAGCAGGTGGTAGAATTCTTCTGGGTTGAATTCCTAGGGCAGGGATGGGCTCAGCTTGCTGTGCCCACTGAGAGCCATCCCATCCCCCACACTCCTCGGGTATCCCCTCACCAGGCACTCCAGAAGCCTTGCAGGGCGAGAGATGATGATGAGCAGTTTCTTCACCAGCTGAGTGACAAAAGCAACCTCCAAGCTCTCCGAGCGTTCATAGGCCTGGAGTGGAGTAATGAGGAAATGGGGCTCACAGGTCAACTTTCCCAGGCCTCTTTTCCAGACCAGATTTTCAAGGCCCTGGGGACGTACAGAGCCTGAGGTGTTCCTGCGGGCTCAGTCAGAAGAGGATTGTGGGTGCCAGTAAGTAAGTAAGCAAGTAAGACCCTGTCCAGAACAATGGTGGTGGTTGCTGTTGTTTCGTTATTATTATGTATGATGTTCATGAGTGCAGGAATGTGTGTCAGGGTGCATACATATGCGGAAGCCACAGGGCTTTTGAGAGTAGGTTGTCTCCTACTGCAGGTGTAAGGGGATTGCCATCTTTATCATTCTTCCAAAGCGAGGTTTATTAAAATAAATGAGGCACATACCCTGGAGCCATACATGTGGCTCAGTGGGCAATGAGGGCCTGCTAACCTGGGCTTTACCTTACACCACACACACACACACACACACACACACACACACACACACACACACACACACAGTGGGTAGAGGTAGGAACATACACTGTGAAACTTGATAACTTGAGTTTGATCCCAGAACCTCCAGTGAGAAGACAGATGTGACCCTCAAAAGTTATCCTTATAGGGGCTGGAGAGATGGCTCAGTGGTTAAGAGAACTAATTGTTCATCCAGAGGTCCTGAGTTCAATTCCCAGCAAAACCATGGTGGCTCACAGCCATCTGTAATGAGATCTGATGCCCTCTTCTGGTGTTTCTGAAGTCAGCTACAGTGCACTCATATACATTGAGGAAGAAAGAAAAAAAAAGTTGTCCTTCTGTGTCCCCCCCACACAAATAATCAATAAAATTTTAAATTAAAATAAAGGGCTGGAAACTGCCCAGCAGTTAAGAGCAGAGGATTGGAGTTCAAGTCCTTGTGCCCATATGGCGACCAAGAACGTTCTGTAATTTCAGTTCTAGGGGTTTCTGGGTTCTAAGGGCAATCAATGCACAGACATGCAGGCAAAACATCCATACACATAAAATAAATAACGAGTCTTTAAAAACAAAATAAATAATGTTAAAGAAATGAAAAAAGAAAAGAAGGAGCAAATCACCCTGTTTAATACTTTCTCTAGGTATCAATAAGGCAGCAGAACAAATATTGAATGGAGTTTTTTGTTTTGTTTTGTTTTGTTTTTTGTTTTTGTTTTTGTTTTTGTTTTTGTTTTTGTTTTTTTTGTTTGTTTTGTTTTTTGTTTTTTGTTTTTTGTTTTTTGGAGACAGGGTTTCTCTGTGTAGCTCTGGCTGTCCTGGAACTCACTCTGTAGACCAGGCTGGCCTCGAACTCAGAAATCCGCCTGCCTCTGCCTCCCAAATGCTGGGATTAAAGGCGTGCACCACCACTGCCCGGCTTTGAATGAAGATTTAACGAGACTAAAGAGATGGCTCAGCGGTTAAGAGCCCTGACTGTTTTCCCAGAAGTCCTGAGTTCAATTCCCAGCAACCACATGTGGCTCACATGTGGGATCAGATGACCTCTTCTAGTGTGTCTGAAGACAGTGACAGTGTATTCACATACATATAATAAATACATAAATCTTAAGAAAAAAAGAAAAAAAAGAGAAGAAACAAAAGAAAGAAAGAAAGAAGGAAAGAAAGAAAAAGAGCTACCACCAAATCTACTGTTTCTCTGCTCAGGGCATCCTCTTGCCTCTTCCCACAGGTGCTATCTACTCATTTTTGCCCCAATTTCTGTCACATCCCCAGAGAGCCCTTCTGGGGACTCTGGGTGAGGCACCCAGTTACTATTTTGTTTTCTTCCTAGCCCCAAATGTCAGCTGACATCATGAGATCTGACGCCCTATTGATCTGTTTCCCATGATTCCTGAATTAGCATTTGCACCCAGGAGGCAGACAGACTTGTCTTTGGTGCTGCCAGGGGCCCAGTGCACAGGAAGTTCTCAGTAAGTGCTCTCCGCGGTCCTTGTCATGGATGGGGTATTATCTTGTCTGCTGTTAGTTGTACACCCTTTTAATTAGTAAGCGCGGTCTACTGTGTAGGCCAGGCTGGCCTGGAACTTGGGATGGATGCTCTTGCCTAAGCTCCCTTGTGCTGGGATGACAGGTGTGCAGGCACAGCAGTCTCACCCACTTACTTAAGTAATGGTGTGTGTGTGTGTGTGTGTGTGTGTGTGTGTGTGTGTGTGTGTGTGCATGTTGCTAGGGATAGAACCTAGGGCTACACATGTTAGACAATCCCCCTGCCAATGAGCCACACCCTCAGAGACACGTTAGCAATATTTGTTGAGCACCTACTGGGAACTGGGCACCATGCTAGACACCAGGGACTCTGTCTGTACTGAACAAAATGACTCTGACACCCAGTTGTGGGGCTGACACTGGAGTACCACCCGGGCATGCGCATTTCATGTGATTTGTGTAGTGTCTGTGTTAAAGTACCTTTCTTTCAGCTAAGCCGCATTGCACAGTGTAATGAGAGAACGTTCTTTGAAGGTACATGAAAAGAAAATAAGCAAAAATATCTAGAATGATGTATTGTGTGTGCAAATGATATATTGTGTAAATATCTAGAATGATGTACTGTGTGTGTGTGAATGACGTATTGTGTGTGCAGGGTTGAAGTCACACACAGCCTGGGTGTGGTGCTGCAGGCCTATGACCCCAGCTACTCGGGAAGCTGAGAAAGGAACGTGTCAAATCCGAGGCCTGCGTGGGCTATGTGGTGATTTGAAGGCCAGTCAGTGAGCAACTTATTGTGAAGTAGGAATCTAGCTTGGTAGAGTGCTGCTCTCCTGGCACGCAGAGGTCCTAGGTTCCATCCCCAGCATCTCATACATCGAAAGTGGCAGCATAGGACTGTAATCCTAGCACTCAATAGGTGGAAACTGAAGGTTCTGGAGTTCAAGACCATCCTCAGCTACATAACAAATTGGAGACCAGCCTGTACTACTGGATACCCAGTCTTGAACAAAAAGAAGAAGGAAGGAAGGAAGGAGGGAGGGAAGGAGGGGAGAGGAGGGAAGAGAGGGAGGGGAGACGAGGGGAGGAAGGAAGGAGGGAGGGAGGGAAAGAGGGGAGAGGAGGGGAGAGAGGGAGGGGAGGGAGGGGAGGAAGGAAGGAGGGAGGGAGGGAAAGAGGGGAGAGGAGGGGAGAGAGGGAGGGGAGGGAGGGGAGGAAAGAAGGAGGGAGGGAGGGGAGGGAGGGGAGGAAGGAAGGAGGGAGGGAGGGGAGGGGAGGGGAGGGGAGGAGAGGGGAGGGGAGGGGAGGAGAGGGGAGGGGAGGGAAGAAGGAAGGGGAGCTGGAAATGTAGTTCAGTGGTAGAACACTTGCCTCGAATGTTCTAGGCCACTGGTTCACAGGGTTCAATTCCCAATGAGGGGCAAGGGGGAGGGTCTAGAAGGACACCAGGAAGGGTGACAGTTGCTTAAATAACTGAAGGGCCTGTATGGAGATAAATTCCAGCTCCTCCATCGGACCTAGAGTGGGAACCACAGTATCCTCGTTTTCCACCTGCCAACCTGGAATACTGCCCTTGGAGGGTGTAGGAATCGGGCGGGATCTGCCTGGCTCATGGACAGGTCCTGAGGTAATTGGCACTCACGTCCTGCAGCAGCTTCTCTAGATTTTCCTGCAGTTCATAGAAATAGACCGTGGTGATGAGCCCATCGCGGGACTTGGTAAGGCAGTCTCGAGCCAGTTCAATGATCTGGTGGTGGATGAAGCTGAGCACGCCATCGGCCAGCGGCAGCACGCTGTCAGGTTCGTAGGCGCGGGCGAAGTCCCGCAGCTTCTCTTCCATCTGCGCGGTGGCCTGGACAGCGGTACAGGGAGGGATGCAAGGCTCTAAGAAGGTTGTGGCCACCGGAGCCTGCGCCGCGCGAGCTGACCGCTAGGGGGCGCGCAGAGCCCAGGTGCGCGAGCGAACGAAGGGAAGTCGTCGTGTGATTGGGGGGCCGGAGGGTGTCTCACCTTCGGGAACCGCTCCTTGTACACATGGTTCATCATCACGATTTCGTTGTCGTAGGAGGAGGGGGAGCGGCCGGGGCTGCAGGAGAAGAAGTCCATTCTGTCCAGCCCCCTGACTTGGTGCTGCCTCCCCGCCCCCACCCCGCTTTCCTTTCCCCGCCCCCGCTCTCACTTCACTACATTTTCCCAGGGCCGAAGGTTCCTTGGTCATGCACCAAACCCCATCCCTCCAGGAGGGAGATTCGGTGCCAGCGTACCTGAGGCTCCGAGAGCGAGGACGCACGGCGGGGGAGCGGCGGCCGCCATCCTCGTCCGTGATGCTCTCGGTGCTGCCGAAGTGTTTGGACAGAAAGTGCAACTCGTCCACGGTAGGCTGGTAGGGTAGTTGATGCAGGCGCTCCTGGGAGGAGCAGGAGGACTACGGGGAGGACGGTGGGTCAGAGCCACCGCGGGGGGCAGCACAGCACTGGACCCCGGCCTGGGGTTTCCTTTTGTGATCCCAGCACTTAAGAGGACAGAGATCCTATCTCAAACCACTAAGGGGTTGGGGAATATTGCTAAGCAGAACCATCCATTGGCTCCTACCTTACAGTGCACTCTCAAGACCTTCCATTAGACCCCCTGCCGTCATTCCTCCCCCCCCCACCCCCCACCCCACCTCTGCCCTCTCTATTCCAATTCCATCCCTGCTGCTCCTGCAGATCTTTGAACAAGCCAGATCCGGTTCTGCCCCCAGAGCCTTGGTATTAGCTATTTTTTTATGCTTGGATCATTCCCCCTGTGGATCACTTGCTCTGTTCCAACCCTTGGCTGAATAGCTAGTTTTCTTTCTTTTTCTTTCCTTCCCTCCTTCCACCCTTTTTTTTTTTTTTTTTTGTACTGGAGATCAAGCCCAGGACCTCAGGCACGAAAGACAAGCACTCTGCCAATATGGCGACTTCTTCGGCTCTTTGCTTCTTTCCTTTTTCTGTTTATTTGGTTGGTTGGTTGATTTGGTTTTTCTGAGACAGGGTTTCTCTGTGTAGCCCTGGCACTCACTCTGTAGACTGGGCTGGGCTCAAACTCAGAGATCCCTCTGCCTATGCTTCTCAAGTGCTGGGGTTAAAGGTGTGCGCCAACACTGTCAGGCCTTTCCTTTTTTCTTTTTCCTCCTCTTCCTTCTCCTCCTCCTCCTCCTCCTCTTCCTCCTGCTCCTCTTCCTCCTTCTTCCTCTTCTTCCTCTTCTTTTCTTCCTTCCTTACCCCTCTCCCCCACCAGTAAAGTCTCATGTAGCTTAGGCTGGTCTTGGACTCCTAATGCTCCTATTTTACAGTCTGGGGGGGAGGGGATTACAGGCTATTCCACTGTAACCAGCTATATAACCCAAATTGCTGCTGTGTTCTGTTTCCTGGGGCCTTGGGAGTTGACCATGCTGTTGACCTTCTGAATATCTCACCCCAACTCCCAACTGATCCTTTATCTTGGCTTCAACCGCTCCCTCTAGGAAGCCTTGCTTTATACCCCAACCAAGTCACATGATCAATGCTTGTAATTATGATGGCAATGGATGGATAGGAAAACTGGGGCTATGCCTGCAAGGGGCATTGAAGGACAGAGATTTTTGAGGCGTGCAGTGTATAAGCAATTGGGCTCTAGGTGGAAGCTATTCAGGCTCTGACAGCTAATGATACTTGGGTTCATTCCTTAGTCCCAGAGACGGAGTCATCAGGAACGGTGAGAAATGACTTGAGTAAGTTCCTAGGGAAAAGCAGTGAGGGCAGAAGTGGGGCTCTGCAGAACACCTGTCACTCCTAACGGACAGACAAGTGGACATTCATGAAGGGCAGTGAAACCTGGCCTCAGTACAGCTGGGACCTCTGGTCTCACTGTAGTCACTTGAGTCCTTACCCACCCATCTATCTACCTCCACATACTCACTGAAACAGTGGAGCTGGGTGTGTTGGTGCCATAGCCAGAGGAAGGGAGTGAAGCAAGCGACCATCGGCGTCCATCCGCCCTGAAACCCAGTGAAGCTGCTCAGAGTCTGCCAAGGGACCCCTCACTCTCTGAGTGAAAGACACCACTGGCCGTGACCAGCATGGATGTGGGGGATGAGATGCTCAGATACATGAGGCTTTCAGAGTAAAACGAGAAAGATAATATCGTCTTCAATACCCTGGTGCCAGGGTCTTGAAGGAAGAATCTCATCTCTTTGGGACTTCATATGATTCTTCCTTGTTTGGTATTATCACCATACCAAAACACACACACACACATACACACACACACACACACACACACACACACACACAGAGTGGACACAGGAGGACTGGAGAAGCCTATCCAAAGGAGGTCAGGAATGTGGTTCAGCAATAGTGAGCTTTCTTCGCATGTGCAAGGTCTTGGGTCCAGACTCCAGTATCACAAGTCATAGTAATACAATAAAAAAGAAGCTAACACAAATAAATTATCCCTGAGGGACCACAGAATCCAACTCTAGAGAGCCTTCACAAGAAATCTCCCAGAGAAGACTCCTAGGGATCTTCTACACAAAAATAACCTGTCCTTGGGCTGGAGACATGGGTCAGCAGTTAAGAACATTGGCTGCTCTTCCAGAGGACCCAGGTTCAATTCCCAGCACCCACACAGCAGCTCACACCTGTCTGTAACTTCTGTTCCAAGGTATCTGACACTTTCACACAGACATACATGAAAGGAGTACACTAACGTATATATCATAAAAATAAATAAAATATATTATAAAAATATATAAATAAAACAAAGTGATAATTTTTTAAAAGAACACATCCCCTAACAGACTCAGTGACACACTGACTTGGGTCTACACCCTCTTGGGCACACACACAGTCACTCTCATGGGATAGCTGTGACCATTCATGTACCTACTTTGGTCAAGTTCACAGAGTGAGCCTGGTGGACTAGCACAGGACTATAATCCTGACAGTCAGAAGGTGGAGGTACGAGGGTCTAAGACTCAAGGTCAGTCTGGACTACGCAGTGAGATCTTGACTGAAAACCAGTCAGAAGTGACAGGAGAGATGCTCACCAGTTATGAGCAGGTGTTTCAGGGCAGCTGGGTCTGGCAACACACACCTTTAATCTCACCCTTTAGAAGGCTGAGGCTGGTAGATTTCTGGGAGTTAGGGATTTGCCTGGTGCACAGAGCAAGTACCAAGACAACCAGGGTGCATAGAAAGATGTAATCTCAAAACAAATACACACACACACACACACACACACACACACACACACACACACACACAAATGCCAGGAATGATGATGTACACCTTTAATCCCAGCACCCAGGAGACAGAAGCAGGCAGATCTCTAAGTTCAAGGCTAGCCTAATCTACAGAGTTCCAAGATAGCCGGGACTATTCAGAGAAACCCTGATGTAAAACAAAACAAAAGCACTCGTTGATCTTACAGAGGACCCAGGTTCAGTGCCCAGCACACACATGGTGGCAAACAACCATCTGTAGCTCTAACTCCGGGATCTGAGATTGAACCCTCTTCTGGACTCTGCAGGCACCTGGCATGCACATGCTGCACATACACACAAACAAAACAGTCATATCAACAAAATATATAAATCTAGAAAAAAAGAAAACCAAAACAAAGGCCAGCAGGTTGGCTCAGTTGGGAAAGGAGCTTGCCTTGAAAGCCCGAGGACCCGAGTTTGATTCCTAGAACATACAGTAGGTAGGTGGGGTGAACTGACTCCTGACAGCCGTTCTCTGTCTTCTGCATGAGTACCACCACACTGTCACACACACATAAGTGTGTGACACATATAAATAAAGAAGTATGGGGGCTGGAGAGATGGCTCAGTGGTTAAGAGCACTGACAGCTCTTCCAAAGGTCCTGAGTTCAATTAGTAGCCATCTGTAATGGGATCCAATTCCCTCTCAGAGAACGACAGAATACTCACATACATAAAAGAAATAAATCTAAAAAGAAGAAGGAGAAGGAGAAAGTCAGAGTTGGACATGGTGGTGCTCACTTTGAATCCCAGTACTTGGGCAGCAGAGGTAAGGGGTTCTCTGTGAGTTCCAGGCCAGCCTGCTCTACATAGCCACTCCCGGTGGTGGTGAAAACCTTCAGAACAACTACTTGAGCAGTAGAGAGAGCGTATTAGTAGTAGAAGAGTTCAAACTCATCCTTGGTTACACAGCAAGTTGTCGGCCACCCTGAGCTACATGAGACCCTGTCTCAAATGACACAAAACACATATGGAAATTCAGTCTGTTAGAGCTGGATAGGCAGGCCGGTGGTTAAGAGTGCTTGCTGCTCTTGCAGAAGATCCACGTTCAGTTCCCAGCACCCACGTGATTGCTTATGACCATTTATAACAGCAGTCCAGGAGATCTGATGCCCTCTTCTGACCTCAGAGGGCACCAGGTCCTCAAGTGGTGCACACATATACAAGCAAACCACTCAAGACATATACACACACGAAATAAAATTAAATGTAGAAATCTTTTAAAATTTCCAACTCTCTTAAGGCCAGCCTGGACTACTGAGTGAATTCCAGGAAAGCCAGGACTATACAGAGAAACCCTGTCTTGAAAAAGAAAGGAAGAAAGAAAGAAAAAAAAATCCACGTCTTGGTCCCACGCTCGTGATTCTTCATTAAATGCAGTTGAGAGTGTCCATGGCTCTGCACATGAACACTATAGTCTCACACACCAATGCATAACCACATGCCAAAGCAGACACACACTGGCCTAGAGAAGCACACAGGAGAGCCGAGGCTCACACTGACACACATACAGTTGCACACTGATTCACGCACTCTGTGCTTTCGTCTTCATGCAGCACCCACTGAGACTCTCATTCACTGTCAGACAGTCAAACTCCCACACAGCCACACACTCATCCAGTCATCCTGTTGCCCACACCCATTGATGCGCACAGGCCAGAATCCCTCGCATAGATTATTATGTCACAGATACACACTCACACACGTCCCCACTCACACGGGGCCACAAACTCACCCAGTCACACTGACACCCATTCATTAATGTGCACAGGCACAAGCGCGCGCGCGCACGCTCACACGCCCACTCCCACACAGGCTGCACGTGTCTCAGAGATACAGAGGTGGGGGTGTCCTCCTTTAACTTACAAACCCACAGTACACACAGATTCACACCCCAATGCACGTGCACGGTACTACACTTGAACACACACCCACACTGGCATGCAGATCGCCAGTCTCATACACACACCATCTGATAGGGTGGGCTCTGGCCTCTTTCTACACAAGACAAACGCAGAGTCACTCTTGGCTCCACACTTCCTTCAGCTAAGTTCTACTACTGTTGAAAGGAGTTCCCCTCCCCCTCCAGAAAGCTATTCTCTGTCCCCATCTCCTACAGCCTTCATCGATCTTTGCAATGACCCCTGGCCTCTTTTTTACTGCCTCACCCTCCTCTCACCGTTCTAAGGACAGAAATGAGGTGTCCTTCATGTCGCATGTCTAATTCCTAGCAGGTCCTTAACCATGAATACAGTTAAAGAAAAAGCGTCCACAACTCCCGCTCCTGGCCCAAAGAGCTCAATGACTCTTTAAAAATGTCGCCACAAAAAGCAGGAACTCTCTGCCCTCCCTACTTTTCATTATGTTCCCCCAAGAAGATTCATTTAAATCCGCCAAGAACCTTGGAGGCAAACACAACATCTTGCCTTTGGAAAGGTTGAGAAAATGTCCTGGCCACCCTCTCGATGGAGGGACTGAGGCCCTTGATGGGCTTGGTGCAGTGTGCGCTTGCGCACCTCATCTTGACAGCCCTGTTCTGTTGCTATGGAAACGCCCGGCCAAGCGCACGAGGCTAGGAGGAGGCCGACCCTGGGGCCCCAGAGCAAAAGCAGTTTCTCTCCACTTACAGCTCCTCTCCATTCTACACCAGTGACTGGCTCCACCTTTTTATAGGCTCCACCTTGAATTCTAGTAGCTTTTTGAGCTAGGACATTGAGGCCTTTCCACTGGTCCCCAGAGGCTACTCGGGTGCAATTAGGACAAGAACAGATGGTGGCCCAGACGGTGGATGGGGAGGATCGCACCGAGTTCTGGGGCCCTCAGGGGAGGGACTCACCTTCGGGAAGAAGCAAACGAGAAATGGGCGGGAGTGTTGGGAGAGAAGTTGCGGGGGCTGTCCAGGGGACTGCTACCTGCAGGAGAGAGGAGGACTTTAGGGTCTTCTGATCACCAAAATAGGTTGCCAGGGACAGCTACCCCTTCTAAGGTAGGCCCGCGCATGCGCATGTATAGTAGGCTACGCCCCTTTTCTCTCTAAACATTTTTTGAGGAGGGTCTCGAGTCACTGAACTCACCTTGGTGACTATTTGGCCGCCTCTAAGACGGCTCCGCCTTTCATCTATGGTTCCTCCTTTCTGCCTCTACCCTTGTCCAATCCAGCATCCTTTAAACTGAGTGCACCCCCACCATCAATCCAGAGTGGCCATGCCCATACAAAAATGGCCACGCCCCGACTGTGGCCCCGCCTCCCATGGTCTACAGCCACACTGATCCCGGCTGCATCCTTATCTCACCTAAGTGGCCCGGCAGCGGGGAGTGGGGTCGCGGTAGTGTCGGAGAAGTGCTTGTCAGGATGAGGCTTTTCCGGTTACTAGTACGGCAGCTGCCAGGGAAGGAGAGCGGGTGTCAGAAGAGACCCCCAGACCTGTGAATGTGAGCCTATGCGGCCACTCTTCCATTTCAGGTCCTCTCTTCCAAGCAGCAGCGAGTATGTGCCACATCCAGGGTAGAGTGTGACTCGTGTGTCAGCTATGGCCTGATAGTCACGGTGACACCATTGGTGATCCTGAATGTCTATGTGTCCTTGAGTCTACCCATAGCATTCACATGCGCCATCCACCCTATGAGATCCACACTGATCGACACTGTGTGATGGTACATCCTTCCGTGTGGGTGATGCAGTGGAAAACACAGCTTGTCATGACTGTAACTCCAGCATGGTGCACGAAGGTAGAAAACTGCAGGTGTGCCGTTGTCAGTTGGGATTATCAGTATGAGAGATGCTGGCTGTGTGTGTGTTAAACACTGTCTTCCCATCTACTGTGTGTGGATTTAACACCCTGTGACACTGGGCGCATCCAAGCGTGCAACTATGTACCACATGGGCATCCGCTATGTGATTGTGTGTCCCTGCCTTTGCAGGAGTCCCTAGGTCTGTTTATCCTGGTGTCAATGTGACACTAACGTGATGCTGTTAGGTGTAAGGTTGTGTCATTCTGAAAATGGGTCTGTGTATCGTGCATGGAAACGTTCTTTGGTAGGTGGTCAGGCATGTGGCATTTTACCAGAAAAGCATGGTGTGTGTGTGTGTGTGTGTGTGTGTGTGTGTGTCTGTGAGAGAGAGAGAGAGAGAGAGAGAGAGAGAGAGAGAGAGAGAGAGAGAGAGAGACACGGGAGGTGACCCTATTTGTGCATGGCTTTGACCTGTGGCTGAGAGTATATGTATGTGGTGCCTCCCAATGTATCGGAGCCACTAGGATTGTATGTGTGTGGTCATGTTCTGTGTGACGCCGTGTCACTATTTTCAGTGTGAGAATGTGTTCGATTTGGTCGGCTTCGTGCAGTGATAAAGACCCCCCCCCCTTTTCCTTTGCCTAGAAGCTGGATAAGAGGAGCCCCCCAGTCGCTCTAGCCCCCTCGCTCTCAGCCGCAGTGACTGAGCATATTAGGTTGACCAAGAGCACGCGGATGGGGGCGGGGGGAGACCAGGCTGCGGCTATTGTTCTGAGGGTGCCAAGGCCCCCCCTCCCCGAGTTCCCCTACCCCCACCGGGCCGCCTGAGCCCACAGCGTCCGCAAACAAAGGCGCTGCAACCCCCCGCAGGCACGACCCCTTTCTCCAGCTCAGGCCTCTTCAGTCTCCCCACCCACCCACCCACCCACCCCCCACCCCGCAGCACGACCCGCACCGTCCGCGTTCAACCCCATCCCCTGCGGGAGGGCACAGCGCGGACACCTCTGGCGCAGCTGGACGGCTAGCAGCATCCCGGCCCCGCCCTGCCGCAGCAGCCGGCAGTGTGGCTTCACCCGGAGGTCCCGGACAGGGTCTAGGGGTTGGGGGTCTACCTCTTGGTGCGGCGAAACATGCTGCCGCCGGGGAAGGAGGGCATCGAGAAATTGGAAAGCGCGGTCCAGAGAGAGTCAGACATGACCCGGCGGCGGCGACATGGTGGCAGGTGCGGCAGCAGCAGCGACAGCGGCAGCGGCAGCGGCAGCGGCAGCGCGGGGAGCCAGTGTGCTGGGCGGAGGCTGAAGCCGCAGCAGCGGCCAGGGGAGGGCGGGGGAGGGGAGGGCCCTGCTGCTGCGGCCAGTCGCGAGAGGGCGCTGCGGGGTGTCGCCGCGCGAGGCCCCGCCCGTGTGCACGCCCGATGCCCCTACCTGGGGGCCTCATCCCAGTGTATCTCTCCCCCAAGGCTCACCTGCTGCTTTTCCGGGGCAGGGGTAAATCCTTCTGGAAGAAAAAGGGGTAAAACGGTCAGCGTGGACAGTAGCCACTGCCCACGATGCAGCTCCGTTCACCTAAGGAGCGAGAATGGCATCAGCATCACCATGTTACCCTTGCCTTCCTGATTCTTCTCCGGATTCCCAGTAATCAACCCAGGGTCAAGTACACAAGAAATAGACCCAACTGGGTAGTCCAGGCTGGCTTTGAACTTGCTGAGTGTCTGATAACCTTGATCTTCTGATTCTGTCACTACAGGTCCTCTGCACTGACCTGACGTTACAGTCATGCTCCACCACACCCTGTTTCTATGATGCTGAGTATCAAACCTAAGCTTTTGTGCACTTTTCCAACTGAGCTATACCCTCAGACATAAAAAATATTTCTTGACGATCCAGTGACGAAGAAGCTTAATGACTTGAGGTCTGTTCCTAGGACCCACATTGTGTAAGGCAAGAACCCACTCCAAAAAAAAAACTACTTCCACACTCACACTGACACATGCACAATGCACACACGGGAGGGCGCGTGTGCGCGCGCGCGCGCACACACACACACGCACACACACACACACACACACACAGAGAGAGAGAGAGAGAGAGAGAGAGAGAGATTTTAAAAGAAAGCAGGGTTGGAGATATAGCTCAGTGGTTAGGGGCAATAGCTGCTCTTACAGGGGTGTCCTGTGTTCAATTCCCAGCTCATCTCGGCTCACAACCATCTGTAACAGGATCTGACTCCTTCTGGTATGCCTGAGGACAGAGTGCCCATATACATAAAATACGTGAATCTTTTAACAAACAGGAAGGGGCAGCCATGGGAGGGAGCACCTGTGGTGAGAGCATGCAGAGGACAAAGATAAAGGCCTGTACATAAGATGGAACTTTGCCACCATCTCTAGCATGGATGAAGAAAAGCCTTCTTACATCCCACAGCCCCACGCCACTCAAAACCGGCTCATAGAGTTGGGGTAGCATAGGAAATGGGACTTGGACAGTAGCCAAAAAGGTTTTAATTTTTTTAAAAAAAATTATTTGTGTGCATTGGTGTTTTGTCTGCATTCATGTCTACTGTCTACATAAGGGTGTCCGATCCCCTGGAACTGTAGTCACAGACAGCTGTGAGCTGCCATGTGGATGCTGGGAATTGAACCTAGGTCCTCACAAAGAACAGTCAGTGCCCTTAACCACTAAGCCATCTCTCCAGCTCTGCCAAAAGTTTTTAAATTGTGGCCAAAAGTGATGGCACATGCCTTTAATCTCAGCACTCTGGAAGCAGAGGCAGGTGGATCTCTAAGTTCCAGGCAGGCTATCCTGGACTACAGATAAAGTGCCAGTACAACCAGGGCTACACAGAAAAACCCTGCCTTACCTCCCCTCCCCCAAATACTGCATTTATTTATTTACTCATGTGTATGCATCATAATATGCATGTGGAGATCAAAGTGCAGCTTGTGGAAATGGTTCTCTCCTGTTCTGTGCGTCTTCGGCATTAGATTCAAGTGTTCAAGCATGGTTGCAACTACCCTTACCCACTTAAGCCCAAGTAGTCCTTCTTAACAGCAACAATGGTAATAATTCCTATTGACTTTATGCATCCACATTTGAGGAAGATCTTGTTTGTTGGAAAGGGTGCTGCAAGCCTGTAATCCTAGTGCTCAGAGAGCTGAGGCAGGAGGATGTCATTGGGCAACATTTATAATGAGATCCTGTCTCAAAGGGAGAAAAAAGTCAGACACAGTATTTACTTGTAATCTCAGCACTAGGCAGGCTGAATCAAGAGGATTCCTTTGAATTTGAGGCTGGCTGGACCACAAAGTTAGTTCCAGGCCACCCTGGACTATATACAGCAAAAGAACAAAAATAAAACAAAAAAAATAGTTGTAGATACTTTCTTTTTCATTTTTATATTTATTCTTCTCTCATATATTACATCCAACCACAAGTTTTCCTCCTTCCAGTACCCAACCTACCTCCCCTCTCCCAGATAAACTGCTCCTCCTTTTCCTTTCAGAAAAGAGCAGGCCTCCCAGGGATGGGAACCAAACAGGGTATAACAAGCTACAATAAGACTGGGCACAAACCTTCATATGAAGACTGGATGAGGCAACCCAGAAGAAGGAAAAGGGTCCCAAGAGCAGTTGAAAATGACAGCCCCAGTACCACTGTTAGGAGTCCTACAAGAACACCAAGCTACACAACCATAACACATATGCAGAGGACGTAGTGCAGACTCACACAGGCTCCTGTGATTGTTGATTCAGTCTCTGTGAGCCCCTAAGAGGCCTGCTAATTGACACTCTTGTGGTGTCCTCAACCCCTTCCAAGGGGTTATGGAACTCTGCCTAATGTTTGGCTGTAGGACTCTGCATCGGGTCCCATCAGTTACTGGATGAAGCTTCTGTGGTGAGACAAGTTGTGGATATTTTCTAATGTTAATTTGTTTTTAAAAAGAAAAGAAGTCTAGGCACGGTCTTTAGTCCTGGAGCTCAGGAGCTCTGTGAATTTGAAACTAGCTCGGTCTACATAGCTATCTCTAGCCGGTTAAGGTCACATAGTGAGACACTGTCTGAAAAACTAAACAAATAAGAGAAAAACGTGTTTGCCAAAGCACTTATTTGCTTTTGTAGAGGTTATAGGTTTGGTTCCTGGCACCCACATGGTCATTCATAACCATCCGTAATTCCAGTTCCAAGGAATCCGATACCCTCCTCTAACCTCCATGGGCACCAGACACAAATGTGGTGCAAATATGCATATACATATACATAAACTTTTGTTATGTTTTGTTGAGACAAGGTTTCCCTGTGTAGCCTTGGCTGTCCTGGAACTAACTCTATAGACTAGGCTGGCCTTGAATTCATAGATATCTGCCTGCCTCTGCCTCCGAGTATTGGGAATGAAAGCTTGGGCCAGTACTGCCTGAAATAAATAAATCTAAAAATAAAATAAATAAATAAGTAAAGAGGCTGAAGAAGTTGTTACTTTGTCTCAAACAGACGAGAGCAAGGAGATTAGTAACTCCCATCTTGCCAATATTGTTTCTCAGGCTGAGGTAAAGTAGGTTCAGTGACAGTGCAGTGGATGAAGGTTTCAAAAAGTTTGTTTTGTTGTGAAAGAAGGCCTTTGAACTCCTGTCTCCACTTCCCAGGTGCTGAGATTATAGATGCACACTAACATGTCTCACTTCAACAGGACTTTTGAGGGGCAGCAGAAGCATGTTTTGATGCTGGTAAGACATGCCAGTGGATAAAGATAAAGAACTCAATGGACAAGCTAAGATCCAGCATTCCAACCCACAGCACCTACCCAAATGCTAGATGAGCACTCCCAGTTCCAGTGCTGGGTTTGGGTGGACAGAAGGAATTTCCAGAGCAGGCTGATTAGCTAGACTAGCCCATGTTAGCAAGACCTGGGCTTACTAGACATTCTGAGTTGGTAAAGAGGACAGAGATGGAGGGAGACAGCTGATAGCATTCTCTGGCCTCCACACACAGGAAGATACAAATACACACACACACACACCAGACGCATTCATACATGTGCAAAGACAACAAAAGGATGTGTATCCTCATCCTTTCCATGATCTCTCAGAGAAGAAAGTCCAGCTTCAGAATCCCGATTTTGCCTCTTTTGATCTTGACAAATGCTCTTCCCAAGTGCTCCTGTGTCCTGGAAAACTGAGGTGATGCCGATTTTTACCATTTTCGGGTGGTGCCGGGTGTACAGCATATGCTCAGCCAGGACTCAAGTCCAGAGCAGAAGAGATGGCTCAACATTAATGGCATTTTCCAATACACCTGATCACTGGAGTTCCAGCCCCAGGACCCACAGAGTAAAGGGAAAGAGTCCACTCTTGAAAGTTGTCCTCTGACCTCCACTATGGGCAAAGGCACATGTTTACATAATTACAGACACATACAGAGGCAGATGGACAGTCTCTGTCTCTCTGTCTCTCTCTGTCTGTCTCTGTCTCTGTCTCTCTCTCAGAACTGGGGAGATGGCTCAGTGGTTTAGAGCACTTACTCTTGCAGAGGACCCAGATTCAATTCCCAGTACCCACATGTCAGCTCACAGCATTTCCAGTTGTCGGGGATCTGATGCCCTCTTCTGGCCTCCATGGATTCTGACCACATGCAGTGCACAGACACACATGTAAGGATTCTGACCACATGCAGTGCACAGACACACATGTAAGAATTCTGACCACATGTAGTGCACAGACACAGACACACATGTAAGGCAAAACATTCTTACGCTTACACATAAATTTAAAATTAGTAATAAAATTTTTGAGTAAAAATTAAAACATATAAAAATGTTAAAGTAATAAGTTACAAGAGTATCACTTCCATGGGCAAAGGACTTTCAGACAGGAAGGTTCAAAGGGCAGCCTGGCCCTGGGGAGCCACAGTGACCAGAAAACCAGACCAGATGTTATCTTTTGTAATGGCAGGTTTAGGGTGAATTGGTCTCTGTTTACCAAGTTAAGGAACTTTAATGGACCTAGCAAAACCAAGACCTAGATTTTTCAGCTATGGAGCCAAGGGCATGGACATGGTAGATAGCCATAAGGAATCTTTAAATACCACGAGAAGAAGTCCAGGGAATGGGCCTCATCTGCAATCTCCCCATAAACACTACAGAGTGGAGAAAAGGGACAAATTTAGATCCTCCCTGTATTCGGGAGTGAGAGTCAGGGAAATCTTTGTGAGTTTGAGGCCAGCCTGGTCTACATAGCGAGTTCCAGGCAAGCCTGGGTTACACAGTTTAGATGCTATCTCAAAAACATTAAAAGATAAAAAGAAAGAAGAGAAATTCAGATCCTTGGAGTCAAGTCAGACAAATGCCACCTCTCCCCCAGCTGCAGAACAATTGTTTCTCCCCGTAGAGTGTTGTGACATTAGAACAATCAGCTGTCCTTATTAAGATCCTGACTGCACATAGGCGATTCTCTGGCGCTGAGGGACAGTGGAACTTTTGCTTAGCGGTGGAACCATATGCGCGTGAGTGGACCCAGGCACTGTTAAAGTGGTTAGTTAGCTCAGAAGGCACAGGTGGTCGCATTCGGGAGAGCAGAGATTCCCTATCTGTATAGCACCTCCTGAGCTTAGTGGGTGAGTGGTAATCTAAGGGATTGGGGGCGGAGCCTTGCGTCAGAGACAAAGTCCCGCGTGGCGTTGAGCCAATGGGATTCGGCGCCGGTTCCAAGGACCAGGACACACCCCGTGCAGGCCCCGCCCAGTTCCAGCGTTTTCAGGCGGAGCGGATGGACCCGCTTAGCCGCTGTGGTACTTACTCTAGCTTTGCCGCAGCTCCTCCCATACTCAAGGTGCACACTCCTTATCTACCCTGGGAGCAGGAGGGAAAGCGAGGAAGACGTCGAGAAGCCTAGGCTCCGAGACTGTGTTTGAAAGCAAATTAGCTTTCTAACCAGGCAGCATCCAGCCTCCTGGGATGCCCTTCCTACTGTCTGAGTCTCATCTCATCGTCTCCCCTGCTCTACTGATCGGTCATCTCTCTGTGGTCTTGATCTTAGAAATGGTGCATTAAGGGAGCCTAGAATTGGACAAAAGATTGACCTCATATTTAGTTTAATCTAAATTCTGGAGTAGAAGCGGGAGCTAACCTCCGAGGAGGCTCAGAAGGACCAGCCTCTGGATAGCCCTAGGAGGGAAGCATTGATCATTTCACCTATGAGATTAGTTTATGAACTCAGAAAGGCAAGCCCCAAATCCCAGAGGACCGTCAGTCTCAAAATCCCTACCTACTTTGGGGGTGGGAACTCCTGAGGATTGGATTTGTTCCAGCCTTCCCCTTCACTCCAACAACCCTCAGTATCCCACTCTGCAGTGGACTCACGGCTCCTGCGCCTGCGCAGCCTGGCGACCAACATCTTAGAAGACTGCAAGGAGCTAAAAATCGCTCCCGCCCACCCACAAGCTGGGCTGGACTTAAGGATCGCGGGCGTGTGTGTGTGTGTGTGTGTGTGTGTGTGTGTGTGTGTGTGTGTGGTGGGAGTATTGTAGTGAAGGGGGTGGAATGGAAAGTGGGGATGCTGTCTAGGTGCCTGTCCAATTAGGGCAGTAGGAAGAGTCCTAGTGGCCAGACAGGTGAATGGAGGACTCAGGGTAGCAAGGCTAGGAAGGGCTCTGGAGGTGGTGAGGGGCGAGGCTTACAAACAAACATGTTTACAGCTGCTGAAGCGTTGGTGGCCCCGAGGGTCTCGAACCCTGGGGCAATAACTTTACTTGCTGCACCTTCACCCCCAGACTGTCCAAGTGCCTGGGCAAGAACCTAGGTCCCCTCTCCCTCCGACTCCGGTGGGGCCAGGCGCCACCCAGGCCATCCTCGAGGGGGCGCACTAGGATGCAGCCCCTCCAGCAGCCTCCGGGATACCCTGGCGACGCCTGAGGGGCGGGGTCCGAGCTGCCAGGACTCGCGGACACAGCACTCTTCGGCCGAGAGCATCCTCTGGCAGTACGAAGGGGCGCCACGGCTGACCCCGGTGCAAGTTCTCCTGCGTTCTGCTCGGCCCCGCCCCAGGGCACCGACCCCATCCCCTCCTTGGAGCCCGGGCTGCGGCGTACCTGCAGCCTCCGGCGGCGGATCAGGCCAGAATCGTCCATGGCGGCGGCGATTTCGGTCCGGGGGAGGGAGGAGGGAGGCGGCGGCGGCAGGAGGAGGGAGGAGGGAGGGAGAGAGAAGCCTCGGGGACCGCGGCGGCGGCCGGCGAGGGGGGGTTGCGGGGGGCGGAGCGAAGCGGGGCGGGCCCGGCGCCGTCACTGCGTCTGGGAGCCGGAGCCCGCTTTCGGCCACCGCTGCCCGCGCTGGGGGTCTGGGGGAGGGGGCGCGGGTAAACGGGGTTGGATGGGTGGAGTCTCCAGATGTCCCTAAGGGAGGCATGCTGGAGACAGACCCTATCAAGACAGTCTCTTTCACAGACCCTCCAACCCAAGAAAGATCCCCAAGGAAGCTAATCTCACAGATGAATTCCCCGTGAGACTAGAGCCCCCCCACCCCCCAACACACACACAGGAGACACATTCTCACAAGGCTGTGATCTGCTATGAAGAGCTGTCCCCTCACCCTGAAAGTCACTCCTAATAGAGATAATGTCTGAAGGGTGACGTCTCATCTCAATTTCTCCCTTCCTTAGGAGTCATTTCTTCAAAGATCCAATAAGTGACATCTTTGGGAACCCTAGAAAGACTATCCCCCCAATGGGACCACTCGAAGGTATATTCTCTTCTCTGTGGGAAATTGTCTCCACCCCAGGGCACCCTCAGATCCCCACAGATGCATTCTTCCAGAGTCACGTGTTCAAGCAAGAGGCTGGACCTCATGGGAGTTTCCCCCTCAGAAAAACGTGTATATACACACAGACCTCCTTCCTTTGCCTGCTACAGGGCAAAGTCCCTTAAGTCTTGAAGCCCCTCCAGAGTTTTGGCCTCATGGTCAGGATTAAGGAGTCAGGCCAGGTCAGGGTATATTTATAAGAGCGATTAGCTGGTAGTTGGGGAGGGGGCAGATGAAGCGAGTTTTGCTCCGCCCCCAATAATCTCTCAGCTGAGCCCAAACCAGACCATGCTTCTCAGAGTTGGAGAGAACATCATCTGAATCCCAGACAGAACGGGGAGGTCTTTCTTCCCTTGGGTGGCATCCTGTAACTGACCCAAGGTCTTGAAGGGCAGGGTCTCTGAACTAGAGCGACCTCTGCCGGACAACGGAGACGACAACGAAGTCTGGGTCAGTGTGTTCTTGGTTGAGCCTCAGGTCTGCACCTTTGCCTGTATTATTGTTGTCTGTGTCTTTCTTTCCGTTGGTCAGCGTAGCCATCTCAGTGAGTCTTTTGCTTGTATTGTCTCTGTTCACGGTTTGTATTTTTCTCATGTTCCTGGTTGGGAAAGCTGTCCCTGGTGCTGGCCTCCTGCTACTGTCCACGGTGCTGAAATATGAACACCCTAAAGGAGATGAGGGTGTGTGTGTGTGTGTGTGTGTGTGTGTGTGCGCGCGCGTGCGCGCGCGCGCGTAAACAGGATCTTGTGGGAGGGAAAACCCACAAACAGGATAAATATGACTCTCAACCACCTTGACCCAGCCCAGACAAAAGCTGGATTCTGTAGACTTGATTCCTGGGGCCTCTGTGATACCACTGTTGACCACAGAAAGGTGAAGGCAGAAGTTCCCGTGGGCTCCAGAGGGATATCTTACGAGAGGGTTGGTTTTTTTACTCAACATTTACTGAGCATGTGCTGTGTGTAAGTGTAGAATAGTATTTGGCAATATAGGAGTTCGTCAATAAAAGACATAAAAAAACAAGAACAAAACAAAAAACAGACAAACAAAATCCCTCCCTTGGAGCTGGAAAGATATCTAATTCATTAAGAGCACTGGCTGCTCTTCCAGAAGACCTGGGTTTGATCCCAGGCATTCATGTGGCAGCTTACAATTATTCATAACTCCAGTTTCAGGAAATCTGATATCTTCTTTTGGCCTCCTTGGACAACAGGTCCAGACATGCATGAAGCCAAAACACCTCTACACATAAAATAATTTAAACTTTATATAAAAAGCGCGATTGCTGCTCAAGCAAAGGACTAGAGTTTGACTCCTAGAACCCACATTGGTTCACAATAGCTTGTAACTCCAGCTCCAGGTGATCAGAGGGATCTGACCTCTTCAGGCACCTACAGTAAAGTGCACAGAGACCCCTCCCAAGGCATACTAAAAAATAATTAAAATAAGACATGAAAAATGCCTCTGTACCCTGAGATAGGAGAAAGACACATTTCTGGTGGTCTGGTAGACACATATTCTACAAGGGTGGATGCATATACTTTTAAAACATGCATATGAAATATGAATACAACCAGAAACAATGTTGCACAAAGATAATACACATACATGTGCATGCACATATTCAGTAAATACATGCACACACACACTGAACATACTTACACATATATCCTCCTCAAGCACAGGCACAAATATTAACATATACTTTGTGCATACTTCTCAAATAAAGACCCACCTGTCCCCCAAAACCTCACAAAAGGGGTTGGGAAGATGACTCAGTTAAGAGAATACACTACACTTGGAGAGGACCTGAGTTCAGTTCCCAGCACCCATGTCAGGCAGCTCACAACTGCCTGTAACACCAGCTCTGGTTGATCTGATCAGAGGACTCTGACCTCAGCAGCTGATTGCACTCATATCTACAGATCCATATGGACACACACAGACACACACACACACACACACCATGGAGACATAATTACAAATAGTAAAATATATAAAAGGAAAACTACAAACACATAATAATCAAAGAATCACACACAACATATGTATATATTTGTGAATATCCAGCAAACATTATGTACATAAACATATAAAACTCATACCTTACAATCATATAAACATATACTTAGGAAACACAGACAGACACTCATCAGATGCAAGTACGCTCAAAAATACTCTTGAACATCCCAACGCACACAGTTCCAAAACCCAAGGATGCTCAACAGTGAACGATTCCCTCCTGATGCACAGCTCACCAACTCACACACAGATTCATGTAAGTACATGCACACCCCACCTTCTCCAAAGCTGTTTCCCCTCCCCCACGGGTGTTTCCCCCGGTTCTCCATCTTGAGTTAATTCTGTGAAGACTGGGACTTTTATGTCTTGTATATAAGTGCATCACCCAGAACCCAATACAGAGTATGTGTTTAATAAATGTCTTTTGAATTAATGGACAGAATGCTAAAGGACACAGTTTTACAAAAACTGGAGAAAGGCACAGAAGCAACACCAGCATGCACATGAAACTACTTACCCTAGAAACGTCCTCTCCATAACACAGAGAGAAGAGACACAGATTCAGGAATCACAGATCGATCACAGACCAACACAGAGAGAGAGAGAGAGAGAGAGAGAGAGAGAGAGAGAGAGAGAGAGAGAGAGAGAGAGAGAGAGAGAGAAGGGTCATCTTAAATCCTAAGTTTAGCATTGGGCAAGCTTGTGGATATAAATGCACCAGTCCCAAGTGCATCTGTTTTAGGATTGTGGAGGTGGGGCTTTGGAAGTCCCGCCCCTTAACCAAACCACACCCCTTCCAGTTGCGGCTTTTTGCTGGCCTTGGTTCGGTGGTTCTGATGTGTCTCAGTATCCCCTAGACTCCAGTCCGCTAACAGGTGAGTGGCAGTAGGTAGAGCGTCGGGCGTTTTGTCTCCCGTATCTTTGGGACTCTAGAGGAAGAACCGCAGCCCTGCACAGTCCGGCTTGGTACTAAAGGTCCAGCCCTTAGGAAGCTCCTAAGCCGATTGTGAACCGAGAGAAGGTGACCATGAAAGGAGTAAGCAGGGGGCGGGGGGGGGGGAGTGCTGAAAAGAGAGAGAGGAAGTCTTGGGTGGAGGAGGGGCTTGGAAGAGCTGAGGTGGTCCCGTTACTCTGAAGAAAGTTGGTAGCAGAGGACAAACAGGGTGAGAGGCTGGTTGCATGGGAGTGGCGTTTTGACCAGAGGAATGAAAGAGATGTATCTGGTGGGAGGGGCTCTTGGGTGAGAATCCGCCTAGGGTTTGAAGATCCCTTGGCCATTGCCTGGCCTCCTCATCTATGGTTCATCCTCTGTGCTACCTGGCAACGAGTTCTGGTGCACACCCACCAGTGCCAACCAGAACCTCCAGAAGGAAGTCACCCCTCATCCCTCCGTATCAGTTGGCTCTTGTCTCAGGTGGACATGGCCCACAAAGGCCTCTTCCAACACAGCGGCCTGGGTTGGGCCCTGCGACTGATCCTGGCATGGATTTTCTTGGTGGCCTGTGGAGGGAGCCACCCACTGCAAGCTAGGTCCTGGGGACACCCTGGGCTGGCAGCCAAGGTGAGCACAGACCAGCTGCAGCTAGCAGGTGAGCATCCTCTCTCACCCCTAACCCCCAGAAACCCCCCGTAGATCTTCCTTGTAAGAGGTCTTAGGGTAATAATAGAGGGTGGGCAGACAGAGTTAGTGATGACTTCTGGTTTTAACAGCCCAGAGTCTGGTTGTCAGAATTCCGGGTTCAAATCCCAAACCCATACCCTGGTGCTCTGTGACCTTAAGCAAATCAGATAACCTAGGCAGAGTGTTAGGCATGGTGGTGCCCACCTGTAATCCTCACACATGGAAGGTGGAGTAGGAGGATTAAGATTTCAAGGCCAACCTCGGATATATGGGGAGCTGGTCAGGCCGGGCTACATGCAACTGTCTCAAAATAAACAGCAGGAGCTGGGCAGTGGTGGTGGATTTGATCCTAGCACTGAGAGGCAGGCAGATCTTGGGGTATGAGGCCAGACTGAATTCCAGGACAGCCAAAGCTACACAGAGAAACTCCGGGTCAAAACATGAAATAAATAGGGCCAATGAGATGGCTCAGCGGATAAAAGTGACTGCTACCAACACCAGTTACTTGAGTCAGATCCCTGCACCGGAAACTGTGAAAGGAGAGAACCAGCTCCTGCAACTTGTCCTCTGACCTACACACACACACACACACACACACACACACACACACACACACTGTGACATATGAGCTGTCACACACATACACTGTGGCACATGAGCTGTCACACACACCGTGGCACATGAGCTGTCACACACACACTGTGGCACATGAGCTGTCACACACATACACTGTGGCACATGAGCTGTCACACACATACATTGTGACACATGAGCTGTCACACACACACACTGTGGCAATGAGATGTCACACACACACACTGTGGCACATGAGCTGTCACACACATACACTGTGGCACTTGAGCTGTCACACACACACATACACTGTGGCACATGAGCTGTCACACACATACACTGTGGCACATGAGCTGTCACACACATACACTGGCACATGAGCTGTCACACACATACACACTGTGGCACATGAGCTGTCACACACGCTGTGGCACATGAGCTGTCACACACACACACTGTGACACATGAGCTGTCACATACACACACTGTGGCAATGAGATGTCACACACACACACTGTGGCACATGAGCTGTCACACACACACATACACTGTGGCACATAAGCTGTCACACACATACACTGTGACACATGAGCTGTCACACACACTGTGGCAATGAGATGTCACACACACACACTGTGGCACATGAGCTGTCACACACACACATACACTGTGGCACTTGAGCTGTCACACACATACACTGTGACACATGAGCTGTCTCTCTCTCTCACACACACACACTGTGGCACATGAGCTGTCACACACACACTGTGACACATGAACTGTCACACACTGTGGCATATGAGCTGTCACACACATACACTGTGACACATGAGCTGTCACACACACACACTGTGGCACATTAGCGCGCACACACACATACACACACACACACCTGCTAGAGCAGGACACACAAATCACAGTCAGCTGCTGAGGACAGTCTGAAGCAGCCCCATACTCCACACCTGGGATCAAAACAAAAACATATTCTTATTTATTATTTATGTGCTTTTTAAGAGGAACAAAAATTCCAGAACTGTCATTATAGGTTTGTTTTTATTTTTAGCTACGATTTCTCTAAGTTGTCTAGCCTGGTTTTAAATTTGAGATGCCCCTGCTTCAGCCTCCTGAGTGTCTGGGATTACAAATCCCTGCCATGTCATCCAACTAAAGAGAAATATATCTTTAAGGTTTTTCTCTTTGGGAAAGCAGCTGGTGGAATTTCCCATTGTCAGGGCACCTTCAGTCCTCGGTTTTACCACCTTACCCAGGGATCCAAGTTCCTGGTTCACAGATACCACCAGTGCCAGAACCTTGCTGTACTACAGAGACAGACAGACCAGAGGCATCAAGCCCAGAGAGCTTTCTAGAGAGCTGCGGGGCACCAAGCCCAGGGTGAGTACTGTGTCCTCTAGCTTGTCCCCCTGTTCTTTGCCCTACTTGCCCTAGCCTGGTAAGATTAGACCCTTAACACCTCCCTGAGAATCATGGGGTGTTCGTCCTGTCTCTCCTGCATCCAGATGTGAATTCTTCCTGGGACACCTTCAGCGAACACTCCGCGATCGCTTCTACCCACTGCTGTTCCGGGTACTCTCAGTGCAGCCTCTCTGCCCCGAGCTTTGCCAGATGTGGTGAGAGAGGTGGGAACAGGGGCAGGGGCGTGTCCTACGGTATGGTGCAAGACAGAGGACCTTGATTTGCCCCTTCAGAGCCAGAATGGACGGGTCTGTGGAAAGAAATTTAGTGTGTACTCTGCAAAGCAGAAAGGAGAGAGGCTTGAGAATGACCTGGCATTTAAGCAGCGCGAAGGAGTGCTTCTGGTGGACCAGGAAGCTTCAAAAGTTTCAGGCTTTTGACTTGCAGAGAAGCTAAGAGGGACTGCAAGGAGCTGCTACGAATAGGCTGTCTGGCTAGAGAATAGCGTGGCAGTTAAGAATGCTTACTGCTTTTTCAGAGGACCGGAGTTCAGGTCCCAGCCCCACCGGCCTCTATCAGGCTCACAGATGCCTGAAACTCCAGATCCAGGGGATCTGAGTTCCTCTTCAGACTCCCCTGGCACCCGTACTAATGCACGTACCAGATGCACACAAATGATTTAAAAATAATTTTAAGCCTTTAGGTGGTGGCACATGACTTTAGTCCCAGCACTGAGGAGGCAGAGGCACATATATCTGAAAGGACTTGGAAGTCAGTTGGTACAAGACACCCCAGGACCAAGTTCTTAGCACAAAGGAGACTTATTTGCCTCAAGGGGGAAAGGGCACTGAATAAAAGACAGGAAACAGGCCAAGGGAGAAGGTAGGAGGAACAAGGGAGGGGACAAAGGACTGCCTCTGGAGAGAGGAGACAGAAGTGGCCTATAGACAAATGCTGGTTTATAAAGAGAAAACCCCATGTTACGATGACGTTCTTAATTTTAATTAAGTATGTTAATTAGGGGAGCCAAGGGGGCTTTTAGTTGTTGGCCTTCAATATTTTGACAGCTGGACCTTGGGAGTCGGTCTCGGTCTTGGGAGGAGAAAGTAGCCAAATAAGAGAACAGACCTGGTGGTTAGCTTTAGAAAAGGAATTTGTTTTTAGCAAGGAAGAGGGAAGCAGGAAGAGCAAGGCCTGCTAGAAATATGTTTGCCTGCTAGAGTCCCTTCAGTATCTCTGAGTTGAGGCCAGCCTGGTCTACAGAGTGAGTTCTGGGACAGCCTACATAGAGAAACCCTATCTTGAAAAACCAAAGCAAACCAAGCAGCAAACTCTATCTGTCTGTGTATCTATCTATCTATCTATCTATCTATCTATCTATCTATCTATCTATCTATTCTTCAAGACAGGGTTTCTCTGTGTAGTCCTGGCTGTCCTGGAACTCTGTAGACCAGGCTGGCCTCAAACTCAGAGATCCACCTGCCTCTGCCTCCTGAGCCCCAGGATTAAAGGTGAACACCACCACCGCCCAGCTACATAAGTTCAATTCTGGCTGCCTACATCAGGCTGCTTACAAACACCTTTAACTGTAGCTCCAGAGGATCAGATAAACACACACACACACACACACACACACACACACACGCACGCACGCACACACGCTTGCATATATGTACACAGATAAATTAAATAAATAAAAATAACATTTTTTAAAAGAGGGGGCACGCCGGGCGGTGGTGGCACACACCTTTAATCTCAGCACTTGGGAGGCAGAGGCAGGCGGATTTCTGAGTTCGAGGCCAGCCTGGTCTACAGAGTGAGTTCCAGGACAGCAAGGGCTACACAGAGAAACCCCTCAAAAAAGAAAAAAAAAAAAAAAAAAAAAAAGAGGGGGCACATTGTGGTGGTGGTGATGGCCTGTAACAGTTGGGAAAGAGAATCAGAAATTCACGGTTCTCCTTAGACACAAAATAACTTCTAGACTAGCTTCAGACACACTCTCACAAAAACAAACAACACAATCAATTCCAGAAGGAAACTCTGGAAACGCTGGGTATCTGAGGGAGTGGGGCCTGAGAAGAGACCTTAGTTTGAGGGGGGACATGTGTCTTTAGAAGCCCACTGACTCCAAAGCCTTAAACCTGTCTTCCCTTCCCACATACCCAGGTTCACCACCTGCCATGCAGATTTTATTTGTGGCCCAACTTGGCTGCAGTCCTCTGGAAAGAGAGGCTGTGAGCCTAGCTGCCCCACCTATGGGCAGGTGAGTAAGGAACAGAGGGTGAGAGAAAGAAATGGGATCTGTAATATGGTCTGGATTACTGACATGCAACACTATCCTTTCATTTTAATTACTTTAGATAGGGACTCTCCATGTTCAATTCTAAAACTCAGTTCGTACACCGTGCTGACCTTGAACTCTTAATGACCCTCCAGCCTCTGTCTCCTCAGTGCTGAGATTAATTCCTTTAAAGGTGTGGGCTAATCTTTTTTTTTTTTTTTTTAAGATTTATTCTTATTCTGTGTATTAGTGTTTTGCCTGCTGCCTGCATGTGTACCACCTATGTGCCTGGAAGAGGCACATACATACAGGACATACACTCCCCTAGAATTGGAATTATGGTTGTGAACTACCATGTGGGTGCTGGGTCCTTCATAACAGCAGTCGGTGCTTTACCGGCTGAACCATCTCTCTTCCCAAGTACCTAGCACTATTGTAAGGTACCTAGCCCCTAGGCTCACGCCGCACTCTTCCACATTCTCAGCCTCGGTGTGGGATGTGTGGGTAGCATCCCAAGAGCCCAGACGATAGATTTTCCCACCAACTCTTTGCTCTCGGTTCTCAGCCCCTCCCCTGGCTCTGGCCCCTGAAAGCAACGCCATACCTTCCCATCTCCCAGGCCATACCCCGGTCCGGAAGACCCACCCCAGCGGCTCAGGTTCCACCCTCTCGAACCCTGAGCCCCACTCTTTCTCCTAGACCTTCGCCAACGCCACAGATCTGTGTCACTCTGTTTTGGGTCCCGCGCTACGGGTAGCAGCTCCTGGCTCGAGTCATTGCCTCAACGTCTCCGGCTCCATCTCCTCTCCAGGATCCCACCGCCGCCGCCCTCGTGCCTGGATTTCAAATGTTGCAGGCAGCAGCGGCAGTGGCAGCGGAAGTGGTGACAGCCCTGAGTAGACGTTTGGCTCTCAATAAGTGTCCCTTTCCTAGGCCAGGAGCCACCCAGAGTCCTCTCTCTTCCTCTCTCCTTCCTTCCTAAATCAGGCCCTGGGGTTGTCTAGTCAGGCCCTCCCACTCATTTTCCTAGAAACGACCTTTCACTTATTTTGCTTTCCCAAAATAAAGTTGCCAGCCTAGACCATGCTATACAGCATACCTACTACTTGGGGAAATACTTGGGGGAGAACCTGCCAACAATGAGTCTTAGAGAGGAAAAGGGAAGAACAGAGACCAGTAATATGGTCCACAAGCCGACTCTGGTGACCAACGTTCTATCCCCAGGACTCACATGGTAGCAAAAACCCAACTCCTACAAGTTGTCCTGTAGGCTTGCCGTGACACTTGTGTCCCCTTTCCCCAATAAATAGATAGATACATACATACATACATAACATAGTTTTTGGCTTTGATTTATTCAATCAGGGCATAATTATATAGCCTTGACAGATGTGGAACTACGTAGACCCTGATGGCCTCTAACTCAGAGATCTCTCTCTCTCTCTCTCTCTCTCTCTCTCTCTCTCTCTCTCTCTCTCTGTGTGTGTGTGTGTGTGTCACACACACACACACACACACACACACACACACACACACACACACACACAAGGAAGAGGAGGCAGAGGGCCGAGGACTGGAAAGATGGCTCCAGGGTTTACAGCAATAAAGAATGTTCTTGCAGAGGACCTAATTCCCAAGACTCACAAGGTGGCTCAAAAACACCTCCAACTCCAGTTGCAGGGGACCTGGTGCCCTCTTCTGGCTGCCTTAAGTACTGCATGGATGTGGTACACAGACAACATACAACTTCTTTAATTCCAACTCTGCAGAGGCAGAGGGATACCTGTGTGTTCCAGGCCTGTCTGGTCTATGTAGCAAGTTCCTGGACAGCCAAGACTACTTAGAGACCCTGTCTCAAAACAAAAACAAAGAGGAAGCACAAGAGAAAGTATGTGGGCTGGAGAAATCCAATGGTTAAGAGCATACACTGAGCTGGGCAGTGGTGGCGCACACCTTTAATCCCAGCACTTGGGAGGCAGAGGCAGGCGGATTTCTGAGTTCGAGGCCAGCCTGGTCTACAAAGTGAGTTCCAGGACAGCAGTGAGTTCCAGGACAGCCAGGACTACACAGAGAAACCCTGTCTTGAAAAACCAAAAAAAAAAAAAAAAAAAAAAAAAAGAGCATACACTGAGTTCAGATCCAGGAGCATCTGAAGCCAATGGCCTTCAAGGGCGCTTGCATACATGTGCACACTCATATGTGTGTATAGCCATACAAAGACATACACACAAACACAAAAATAATTTTAAAATTAAAAACAAAACTGTGGGCATGATAGTGAACACCTTTAATCTCAGCAGAGGTAGGTGAGTCACTCTGAGCTCAAGACCACCCTGGTCTTCAGGGAGTTCCAGCATAGTGATACCACACGGTGGCTCACAACCATCTGTAATGGGATCTGATGTTCTCTTCTGCTGTGTCTGAAGGCAGCTACAGTGTACTCACATACATAATTCTTTAAAAAAAAAAAAAAATCAAACTGCACCAATCTAGAAATGCCTACGCGGTTTGATGGATCGGCTGCTAGACACAGGCACGCCTATCAGACCTCAGCCAGAAACCACTCCGTCCACTTGCGAACAGCTTTTATTCCTGAGTTAGAAGGGTGGGTGCACACACTGGCTCTTAGAGGCTGCTGGCTGCCTCCAGGCCTCGCTCCTGGAAGTATCTGTGGGGGGCTTGAGGGCGGCAGGTCTGCGGGCCCTGGCTGAAGTAGGAGGTTATTCTTCCGGGTCGCTCAGGATCCTCCTCAGCTGCTGAGTCCTCCCTGTGGGAGAGAGGAGTGACTGGCCACTTCCCATTGGGCCTCCGTTCACCTGGTCTGTTCCCTCGGCACTCTCAGGACACGAACCAGGTGACGTCTTCTGCCTCCTTTTCCAGGATGGCCTGGGCTGTACTCCAACTGAACCGCACAAACTGGGGGAAGCCAAACACAGGGTCCACATGTTTCCTCAGCCAGGCTTTGGTCTTGGGATCTAGGGTGACAGAGGTAATGGTGACAGCATCAGAGTGGCAGGTGACAGGTGACAGGCACATGCCACATTCATCCTGCTTTACTTTTTTCTGCTTTTTGAAATGGAGTTTCACTATGTAGACCAGGCTGGCCATCCATCTGCCTCTGCCTCTAGAGCTGGGATTAAGGGTCTGTGTCTTTGGCTTCTTGAGTACCAAGACACCCTCCACTGTTAAGTTTCTTATTGTCCCAGGTCCTTAGCCCAGGCAAGTGTGGTCCACCCCCCAACCCCCTATTCTGTGTCCTACCATTGCTTAAGAAGTTCTGGGGTTGTTTCTGAGACTGGAGTCTCAGTGTGGAGAGAGTATGGAATGAATCCATGGCCCACACTCCTTCTGGGTTTTATTTTAATGTGTATGCATGTTTGTCTGTGTGTGTGTGTGTGAGAGAGAGAGAGAACAGATGAAACACACATGTCCCAGGAGGCCACTGGATCTCATGGAGCTGGAGTCACAGGCAGCTGTGAGCTGCCCAGTGTGGAGCTGGCAACTGAACCCTGGTCCTCAGCAAGAGCAGCAGCTGCTCTTAGCCACTGAACTATCTCTTCAGACCCCAGTTTTGTTTTTTGAAAATATTTCCTTTTGGGCTGAAGAGATGGCTCGGAGGTTAAGAGCAGCCACAGGATAGATCCTAACTGTCTATAATGAGGTCTGGTGAGGTTTTCTGGAGTGCAGGCTGAACACTGTACACATAAAAGAAAAGAAAATCTCTGCCTCCTGAGTATTATAAAAGCTTTTTAAAATTAAAGAAAAGGCTGGGTGATAGTGGTGCACGCCTTTAATCTCAGCATTTGCGGTGTAGACATAAGCAGATCTCTGAGTTCAAGGCCAGCCTGGTCTACTAAGTGAGATCAGGACAGCCAGGGCTACAAAGAGAAACCCTGTCTGGAAAAAAAAAATAAAAATTAAAGAAAAGAACAATAAAGCTGGAGGCCAACTTGAGCTACGTGAAATAATCTCCTCCTCCCCCTCCTCCCCCTCCTCCTCTTCTTCCCCTTCTTCCTCCTCCTCCTCCCCCTCCTCCTCCTCCCCCTCCTCCCTCTCCTCCTCTTCTTCCCCCCTCCTCCTCCCCCTCATCTTCCTCCCCTTCCTCTTCCCCCTCCTCCTCCCCTCTTCCTCCTCTTCCCCCTCCTCCTCCCCTCCTCCTCCTCTTCTTCTTCTTCCTCCTCCTCTTCCTTCTTCTTCTTCTTTTGGTGGTGTGGGGGGGTGGGGGGTTAGTTTCAAGATAGGCTTTTTCTCTGTGTAATAGCCCTGGCTGTCCTGGAATCCCTTTTGTAGACCAGGCTGGCCTTGAACTCACAGAGATCCCCACCTGCCTCCACCCCACAAGTTGCTGGGATTAAAGGCATAAGCTACCACTCCCAGAAAGTTAAAGACAAGTTTATGTTACTTACATGGGGTGGGGGTGGAGGAATAACACACAGGAGGGTGAAGGAGAAAAGGGAAGAAAATTCATTCCCAAGATGGACCATTGTCCTCAGCTCACCATTGGGATAGCCTGAGCCATAATCGGAGTCCAGATCCTGTAAATTCTCCACAAATTGCCAGTTCTTCACAGCCTGGTCTCGAGCCACCTGCAGGCAAGACAGTAGCTTTGAGCCTCTGTCCTCACGGGAATCTTGCTTGTTCCTATAGGAGGGAGATGCTGGGAGTGGGCCCTGGCCATCAGGATGCTAACCTTGGCAAAGATGCTGGCGGCACTGACCACAGGGAACAGGGAGTCTGCTTTGGCCCTGACTGTCACCTCTATCCCTGGAAAGCGCTGTTGTAACCGAGCCTGGTATGTCTCTGGCATTCCTACAGTGTCCACAAATACCTGTCATAGACACAGAAACATGAGAAAAGAAATGTAATCATTTAACAGCAGGCAAACATCCAGTCTCCCACTGTCCTGAGGACCCCCAGGGCCTTACACAGGCTACACAAATACTACCACTAAGCTACCAGCCCAATGTTGTTATGTGCATGGGTGTTTGCCTGCATGTATGTCTGTGCACCACATGTGTGCCTGGTGGTGTGGAGAAGCCAGACTCTCTGGAACCAGAGTTATAGACAGTTGTAAGCTCCCATTCAGGTACTGGAATTTGAACCTGGCTCCTTCAGAAGAGCAAACAATGCTGTTTAACTGGGCCATCATCTCTCCAGCTCCCTGGTTTGTTTGTTTGTTTTTAATTTACTATAAAATGTTTGCGGCCAGGGAAGATGGCTTAGGAGGAACGGGTGCTTTCAGATCTGACATCCTCAGTCCCCACAGGTAAAAAGAGAAAAACTGACTCTGCACAGCTACTGACTCCCCATGTGTGCCGTGCGTGTGTATGTCAGCACTCAGGCACAGACCACAAACAAAAGACATGGTTGGGGGCATTTGTTTTTGAGACTGGGTCTCACTCTATATCCCTGGCTGGTCTTCAACTCACTATGTAGGATAGCCTAGCTCCTGACTTGAATTAAACTACATGTATGCATGTCTGTGTACCGTGGCTGTGCCTGCAGAGGCCAGAAGAGGGTGTCAGATCCATTGGGACTGGACTATGGAGTTACAATTCTGAGGCGCCGTGTGGGTGCTGAGAATTGAACACAGATTTTCTGAGAGAACAACAAGTGCTCGAAACTGTTAATGCCTCTCTCCAGGCCCACAGTTAAAACAAAACAAACAACAAAACTTATTCCAGCAGGGTTAAATACAGCTTAATGGCAGAACACCTCTTTTTTTTTTTTTTTTTTTTTTGGTTTTTCGAGACAGGGTTTCTCTGTGTAGCCCTGGCTGTTCTGGAACTCACTAATCCGCCTGCCTCTGCCTCCCAAGTGCTGGGATTAAAGGCGTGCGCCACCACTGCAGAACACCTCTTAACATGCAAACAGCTCTATGTTCCATCCACAGCACTGCCCAAACAGTGGGTCTCAACCTTCCTAATGCTGTGGCCCTTTAATGCAGTTCCTCATGTTATGGTGACACCCCCACCATAAAATTACTTCATTGCTGCGTTATAACTGAAATTTGGTGCTCTTATGAGTCACAATGTAAACATCTGATATGCACGACATTTAATATACAATCTCCAGTGAGGCTGCAAGCGACATGCGGGTTGAGAAAAGTTGGCCTAAAACAGGATAATGCTGACTCATCATGCTACAGCCTTCGAACACTGAGTGCTCACTGTTATCCTGGGGGCCGAGGACAAGGCAGCAAACACCTAAACCAGAACCCTTAAAGATGGTTCTGTAGGCGGTGTTCGCCGACCATGGCCAAAGCCCAGGACATTCCTAGCTTTGGTGGCACAGGCCTGTCCGCCTGGCACTCGGAAGGTGGAGGCAGAGGTCTGGAATTCCAGGATAGGTGCACATGGAGTTGGAGGACAGTCTGGGCTAACAGCCCTCAGAACCAAACCCAAGGGGCTGGAGAGACGGCTCAGCGCCCGCCCGCATGGTGGCTTGTTCACAACTATTTATAACCCAAGTTGAAGATCTGATGCCTTCTTCTGACCTCCATGCGCACCAGACACACATGTGATGTGCGCGCACGCACACACACACACACACACACACACACACACACACACACAGGCCCAACATTCATATACGTAAAACTTTTTTAAAGCTCATTAACTTAAAAAAAAAAAAATACATTTCACAGGGACTCTCTGCTCTGCCGAGGACAGAACAAAGTTGGGGGGGGGGCAACAGGTGGGACCATCGAAGAAAGGACACTGCACAGGATCCCAGGACACTGCCCCCTCATACAGGACAGAAGCCGGTATGAAGGGGACCTGTGGAATCACTCTGGACCACTGAAGACTAGGACAGGGAGGCTGGGGCATACATTCAGGCAGAAATAAAAGTAGGAAATCAAAAATAAGATCTCCTAATGCCAAATTTTCCAGCTAAACTTTTTCTTGAAGGTAATCTTTTGTGGTGTATGTGAACACGTGCACACGTGTGCCAGGCTGTGTGGTGTATGTGAACACGTGCACACGTGTGCCAGGCTGTGTGGTGTATGTGAACACGTGCACACATGTGCCAGGCTGTGTGGTGTATGTGAACACGTGCACACGTGTGCCAGGCTGTGGAAGTCATCTAGACCGAACTCAGATTGTCAGGTGTTCTCGTCTACTGAACCACCTTGATGCCAGAGAATAGACTCAGGTCCTCCGGTGTGCCAGGCAGAGGCTCCCCTGCTGACCTGCAATACCAACTGGCATCTCAAGTCCATCTACCTTGTGTGCGTGTATTTGTGTGCCAGGTGGTACATGGACATTCTAGTGGAAGCCAGAGGTCACAGTCAGGGGGTTTCCTCAGATGCTCAAGAGACACTCTAAAGCCAGGCTACAGGAAGCTGTTTAAAAGCTAGGGTGGGCCGGGCGGTGGTGGCGCACACCTTTAATCCCAGCACTTGGGAGGCAGAGGCAGGCGGATTTCTGAGTTGGAGGCCAGCCTGGTCTACAGAGTGAGTTCCAGGACAGCCAGGGCTACACAGAGAAACCCTGTCTCAAAAAAAAAAAAAAAAAAAAAAAAAAAAAAAAAAAAAAAAACTTAAACAGGGCTAGAGAAATGGGTCAGAAGTTAAGAGCACTCTTCAGAGGACACAGATTTAGTTCCCAGCACCCACATCACAGCTCACAACTGTCTCTAACTCCAATCCCAGGGGATTCCACACCTTCTCCTGCCTTCTGTTGGCACCAGGACTCCGTGGGTCAAACTCAACGCCTCCCTATGCAAACTCAATAGCCCTGATTTTTTTTTTCATTTTTAAATAACTAATGTGTACTTTAATTTCTTTAAAAAAAAAAAAAAAAAAAAAAAAAAAAAAAAAAAAAAAAAAAGACATGTGGGTGTATTACTTGAGGAGACCAGAAGAGGGAATAGGGTGCCCTGGAACAGGAGTTAAGACTGTTCTGAGTCACCCAGTGGATGCTGTGGATCCAACTCAGGTCCTCTGGAGGAAAGAAAGAAAAGGGAAGGCTCTCCTCTCTCTAGTCAAGGCCTCTCACTGAACCCGGACCCCAACAATTCAGCTAGATTGGTTAGCCATCAAGACCCTAAGCACTGGGGTGACAGGTGTGCCTGGTGACATTGCTGTGCCTGGCTTTACATTTGGATTTTATGAATGCAAACTCAGGTCCTCACACTTGTTTCAGACAGGGTCTCATCCTATGTGTGATGGGATATCCTGGAACTCAGACATCTTGCCTGCCTCGTGTGCCTTCACAGTCATGCTTCTGCAGCAAGCTCCTACCATCTGAGCCATGGAAGGTCTCCACACAAGCCCTGAAGTCACCATCCCTCCTCTACATGTCCAGCCTCTTGTGACTTTTTTTTTTTTTTAAAGGGTTCAGGTTGGAGGTAGCCTGGGCTGACATTCAACTCACTCTGTAGCCAAGGGTGGCTGTAAACTCTTCATGCTCCTGCCTCCACTTCCTAAGTGCTACTACTCTGGCTTTACGAAATGCTAGGATGGAGGCCAGAACTTCATGCATGCTAGGCAAACAATCTACCAACTTAATACATCCTCAGCTTCAACTTTTTAAAGCCCCTTTTATCAGAAGGTGACCAAAGGGCTGTAACCCAACAGCTCACCTGGGTGACATTCACATTCTGATCCAATGCATACTGTATCAGCCCCGCAGCTGTGTCATGTGACAAGGAGTTGAGGTTGTACTTGACCCTGTGGTGAGGGACAGAGTTTAGTCCACACCATCGCAATTGCAGGTCGCAGCCAGCCTGTGTTGGTTGCTCTTCCCCCACTCACGAAGGGGCCTCTCACCGCCCAAGCATGCTGGTAGAGATCAGGTTTGGAGACAGGATGTCCAAAGCCCAACCCACAAAGTCTCCTCCGTCCTCCTCCATTTTCGCAAAGAGCCGCTCCCGCTCGTTCTCCGTCAAGGTCTTTGAGTCTGAGAAGAAAGAAAAAGGGGGCAGGTGGTTCTTTCCATTCCTGCTTTCCCCTCTGTATCTCACCTGCCCTCCTGCACATATACAGGAACCCAGAGTGCAGCATTCAGCACAGGCTCACCTGCCACTTTCAAGGCCTCCAGATCTGCCAGGCGGGACAGGGGGCAGTAACAGATTGCGTAGACCATGGGACCTTGGGAGGAGGGAAGTTAGAGTTCTGAGAGCAGGGTTCCCACCAGTGAGTACGTACAAGCCTTGTTCCATCATCACCACGGCCCAAGGCCATCCCACTATTGCTTCTGGATCCCAAGGCCGTGCATGAACCCCATTGCCGTTCCTCTGAAAACTGCACCCCTTTCACCCAGCCCGCGGCCCTGGGAGCGCACCAAGCACAGGGCCTCGACCCGCTTCATCCACGCCCAAGACGCACGGCTCCTTGAGGCACACAGCAGGTACAGGAGAACTTAGGCGACAGCGGCCCGTATTGTCCCTCTCCAGCTCGCTGAGATCCATGCCGCCTCTGCGACAGCCAACAACTGTAGAACACAATACTGCAGGCGCAGATCCCAGCGCGCGTTTTCCGCGAATACTGCAGTTCTTGATGCTGACCAATCGGCTCGCAGGACCCGCCCCCGACGCGCCCTCCGGCGTGGCCGTTTACGCAGGCACCGTTGTCGCCGTTGTCGCCGCTGTCGTGCTCTCTCCTGGGAATTGTAGTCTTCGAGGACTATCTCCAAGGGCGTGGTTTGTAATCGAGGGTGGGCAGGGTCACTTTGCAAGCTCCGCCCCGTTGCTGCTGGAGCCTGGCCTTCAGTGACTGGTACAAAGAGAAATACAGGAAATTAAGATATAGTTAGGTAGATTGGTTTGTTTCTTTCTTTTGAGACAACGTCTAATAAAGCCCAGGCTGGCCAACCTTGAAGTCACTATGTAGCCTAGGATGACCTTCTATTCATAATCCTCCTGTCTCCACCTCCCTGATGCTGGAATTACCAGCCAGCTCTCAGTTAAATTTTTTGGAGATTTACAAGATCATTGCACAGGCGGAGCGCTGGTCTCACCGGGTCCTGGTCTCCTACTACCTGCCATTCAGATCTGTACTAGCCATCTGTCTCTGTCTCTCAACCATTTTTTTTTTTTTTTTTTTTTTTTTTTCTTTTTCGACAGTCTCTGTGTCTCTCTGGCTGACCCAGAACTGGCTACATAAATCGGCCTTGCACTCACAGAGATACACTTACCTTCCTTCCACACTGCACAGGTCCTACCCTCCTAGTGCCACCTCCTAGTACTGAGTGTCCCAGATTCCACAAGGCCTAGACCTTCTGACTCACGTTTCCCAAAACCCCTCTGTTAATGGCTTTCTAGGACACTGCTGCCTCCAAGACCTGCCCATATCATCTCACCAAAGGAAAGCCTTCTGTACCACTGTTGGAGGTGCCAGGCTTTCTGTTCAGGGTCTGTACCCATCCTGCAGGCATCTCCCCTCCCTTCCCCCATCCCTTCACCTTCTGCCATCCCTTATCTTAGGGAACCTCCCATCTCCCAGGCCCCTCGGCCTCTCTAACCGCACTCTATTGTCTTCTTGGTCAATGAGACACAGGCCCATTTGTGTGGAATCTTATTTCTTGTCAAAGTCACGGTCTGTTCTCTGAACCTCAATCCTCTATCTCTACTTCTGTGCAAGCAGCTTCAACCCTTTCTTCTTTTCTTTTTTTTTTTTTTTTTTTTTTTTGAACACGGGGTCTCATGTAGCATTAAATGGCCCTGACCTTGCTATATAGCTTGGATTGATCTTGAACTGTTGATTCTCCTGCCTCAGGAGTGCCTGAACCTCCAACAGGGCTTACTCCCACCAGCCTTTCTTGCTTTCCCCATGGCTGTCAGAGAAGCTCCTGTGTGTGAAGTCAGGTGCCTGCTCCCCAACCAGCCTGAATCTTCAGACTTTGGGCCCCAGTACTTACCTCAAACCAGCCACCACCTCAGTTATTGTTGTTGTTGGTCTCCTCCTTCTCCTTCTTCTTGTTTGTTTGTTTGTTTGTTTTCCCCAAGCTGAGGACCGAACCCAAGTGCTCTACCACTGAGCTAAATCCCCAATCCCTTGTTTTTGTTTTCCAAGACATCATTTTTCTCTGTGGCCCTGGCTGACCTGCAACTCTGGAACTCACTCTGTAGACCAGGCTTGCCTCCAACCCAGAGATCTGCCGTTCTCTGCCTCCCAAGTGCTGGGATTAAAGGGTTGCACCACCATGCTTCTTACTTCCCTGGCTACTCCTGACTCTGCCAGCCAGTCCTGACTGGCTTTTCTGTGCCTCCTCAACTGCTCACCTCTGCTCAGGGCCTCTAGCTGCAGTCCATCGGGTTGCAAGACGAGCAATCCTGTTGCCGGCACGGTCTCAACTGTACCAGTTTCTCGCGGTCCATGAACACAGGGACTGGTGCTGTGCCCAACACCTGACGGCTGCGTTCCTGTTTGCCCAGACTGCAGAAACAATGCCACTTTCCCCATGGGCCTAGGACTGATTCTTCCACTACTGGAGACAGAGGGTGGACATGAAAACCCAATTGGGAATGAACCCCCTATACAAGGAACTTGTCCAGAGAAGGACAAAGATAAAGAACCTAATAATCACAACTGGTCTTTTTTTTTTTTTTAAGACTTTGCTGCCTCTGTGCAGTGATTTAGAAAGAGCAAACCACCCTTTCAAACTGACACAAGTGAGCTGCCTACAGCTGCAAACTGACACCTCTAATCCCTGCCAGCCATCTCAGTTGGGAGTATTCACTCCCTGTCCTTCATGCCCACCCGACATCCAAAGTTGACTCTTGTCTTCAGGGACTTAATCATGGGCCTACCCGGCAGGCCTAGTGCCACCTGACTAGCAGGGCTGACAGATGTTAAGTGATATAATTGACATAATGAATGCACTTAAATCCCCTGGTGCTGAGCTAACTTGTAGCAACAAAGTAATTTTTATATTTAGGAGAAGCTACAGCTCTCTCTCTCTCTCTCTCTCTCTCTCTCTCTCTCTCTCTCTCTCTTTCAGTGCTAAAGAGTCACTGACCTACAGCTTTACAAGATTCCTTCCCTTCCCTTCCCTTCCTTCCTTCTTTAAAAAACAAAAACAAAGCCAAAAAACAACAGCAGAGTCTCATGTACCCACAAGCTGGCCTCCAATTCCGTGGGTAGCCAAAGATGACTTTGAATTTCAGGTCCCTACTCCTCCCAGATGCTAGGATTGCGGGTGTGTATTGCTACCGTGGATTATGCCTCACTGAGGAAGGATCAGGACTCCTGCATGCTGAACCAGTGCTCCACCGACTGAGTGCCTAATACAACCCCAATCCTTTATCGGAATTCTTCATTGATACTTCCTTATGTAGGATGAACCCACAAAGGCTGGTGCCTCACACCCTTCCTCAGCAGATCTTTGCAAAATGACAACTCCCTTTCTGCATTCTCCCCTTAGGCCGTTTGGCCTTTGCACGTACTGTTCCCTTTTCCTGAGACATGTCTCCCAATCCTTGCGACTTTAACTCTGCTAGTCATTCCGGCTGTATTGGTTACTACCATCTCCACAGCACCTCCTCAAGCTGACTGGCCAGTTTCTTTCTCTGTCTCCACCCTTCTAGCACTGTGTTTATGGGTTGTTTATTAGACAGGCAGTGTTTAATACAATTATCAGATGACCCAGGGGCAAGAACAAGAGGTAGTGCGGTTGGGGCGTGGCAGTAAACTTTCAGTAAAGTGAAACGGAATAAAACAAAACAAAACAAAACAAAACAAACAAACAGCTCACAGATGAGAAACTAACACTCTCAGAGAAAAGTGACCAGGCCCTTGGGGCACAGCCTGTGCTGAGCTAGGCAGAAATTTGAAGTCAGCCACAAAGGGTCTGTTCGTAGGGCCTTTGTCAACTGAGACCTTTGGGAGTAGGGGAACACCTTTCTATATCGTCACTCTTGCCCATCTACTAGTTTACCCTTTTGTCGCTGCAGACTCAGCAGCTCCCAGGTATCACCTTCACCCTGCTGGCCAAAATACTGGTAGTCTGGGTTGATCTGGGTAGGGGACACCAGACCTAGGGCCACTAGAGGAATCAGCAATGGAGCCAGATGGCTCCGGGCCATGCCCGGACTCCAACCGACCCCAGCGCGCCCCCGTGGCCAAGGCCCGCGCGGAACCCACAGCACAGACAATCCCGGCGTCCGTAAGGGCACACCCCACCCAACCCTTGTGCAAGCGCGTGGACCCGGCCGCGCGCCCCCCCCCCTCTGTAGGCGCAATGGATCCGACCGCGGCGCTGTCCCGCCCACCTCCCCCGCGCCCTCCCTGGTGTGGTTTGGGCCACGCATAAAAAGCTCCCGGGCCTAGGGCTCTCTCGGTTCTGAGATCTCTTTCTTGTCTCTGCTCGCGTCTGGTCGTCCGCGTGTCCGGCTCTTGCCCACGCAGGTATGGAAACCCAGAATGCACACAAATGAAAGGAGCCCCACTAGTGTGGTGCTGGTCTCATCACGACCTTCATGCTGGAGGTCTTTGTTTTCCTCCATGCTCAATGGTGGCCGCTTTTGTCCTTGCCGGGGAAACCAAGGCCCGGAGCCCTGGCTTGCAGGCTGGGTCACGGAGCTCACAGCCCTTCGCTCCTGACTTAGCCATCCCATTCTGGAACTAGGGGCTCACGTCCGCCTCTCCCCGCAGTCGGCCTGACTCCGTAATTCGGGTAGCAGTGGTGACCCCGTCACTCGTGCCCTGTTTAGGGGGGCGGGTATTCAGAGGCCCTGCAGACTTTAATACTGCAGGGTGAATATGAGAGTTGCTTCTTCCACCTCTCTCAGATTTAGTGTCTAGGCTTAGCCTCAAAAGTGACCTTGGGAAGGCAAAACAAAGGGTCTTCTGAGGCACTAATGACCAAGCTTGCGTGGATCTCTGATTTCAGTCATGGCCTCTGGCAACGCGCACATCGGAAAGCCGGCCCCTGACTTCACGGCCACCGCGGTGGTGGATGGAGCCTTCAAGGAAATCAAGCTTTCAGACTACAGAGGTGAGGCTGCTCGGAGGGGAAGGACAGGATTTACATGTGAAAGAAGCGAGCACTAACTTCTCTTCGTTCTTCTCTTTTCTAGGGAAGTACGTGGTCCTCTTTTTTTACCCACTGGACTTCACTTTTGTTTGCCCCACGGAGATCATCGCTTTTAGCGACCACGCTGAGGACTTCCGAAAGCTAGGCTGCGAGGTGCTGGGAGTGTCTGTGGACTCTCAGTTCACCCACCTGGCGTGGTACGGGGCTGCAGGAGGAGGGCTGCAGGGGTCGTGAGTAGATGGTGAGGTGGGAGGTGCGGAGAGGATGAAGGACGAAGGACGGCCCAAACTATGGGAACAAACTGCCGCTTCCGGTTCTTCATCTTATAAAGAATGGAAACAATGACACCCGAGCCCATCGATGATGACAGTAATTAGCATTTGGCACCTTGTTGGAAGGTACCTGCAGATGGAGTCTCAGCTCCCTGGAGACTGGCTGCCTTGCTGTATTTAGCTATTCTCAATAATGATGGGTTGTGCGCCATACCAGAGCTAGAAGATGGTGGGAACAATCTCCTACACGCACACACCCTATTTTTCAGAACTAGGAGTCAATTCCAGGTCTCATTCCTGAAAGGCAAGTGCCGTGCCATTGAGCTCCGTGCCTGCTGTTGACTAATAACTTTAATTCGTGGTCTCAACTGCAAGTTACTGGGGCCTACAGGCACAAGTAAAGCCATTTGAAGATGATGCTTTATCTGAGACCATTCTTCCAGCTGCACTGCCATCCCACAGGGTGGGGTGGGGGGGGGGGGCACCCCGGCCTTGCTTTTCGTCCTTTATCTCTTGTCTCCAGTACCCCCACTCCAGCCCTTATCACTCTGGAGGCCCATGGGGGAGAGTTCTACTTCTATTCGGGGCATTCTAAGGCTCCAACCCTGTCTATCTCACCTTCAGGATCAATACCCCACGGAAGGAGGGAGGCTTGGGCCCCCTGAATATCCCTCTGCTTGCTGACGTGACTAAGAGCTTGTCCCAGAATTACGGCGTGTTGAAAAATGATGAGGGCATCGCTTACAGGTACAGCAGGGACTTCAGCCCAGCTCCTGGAGCCCCACCTCAAGACTAAAGGGACCACTGTGTCTGGTGGGGTGTGTTCCCTTCCCTGGCCCTGGCAGTAGGCCGTCTCGGTCTCCCAGCTCCTCACTGTGGACCCTCATGTCTTCAGGGGCCTCTTTATCATCGATGCCAAGGGTGTCCTTCGACAGATCACAGTCAATGACCTACCTGTGGGGCGTTCTGTAGATGAGGCTCTCCGCCTAGTCCAGGCCTTTCAGTATACAGACGAGCATGGAGAAGGTGAGTGAATATCACAAATGGAGAGGCCGCCTCAGCTCTCTGCTCAGCATGTATTGACCGTCTGTCCTAGCATCTTTGTGGGATAGATATTAAAGCCCCATACAAGCGCTGAAGAGATGGCTCAGCAGGTAAAAGCATTGGCTGCTCTTTCAGAGGACCAGGGTTGGGTTCTTAGCATCTCCACAGAGGCTCATAATCATCTGCAGTTCCAGTCTCGGGATCTGATGTTCTTCTGACCTCCTCCTGCACCAGGCATGCACAGGGTACACAGATAAACATGTATACACGGTGGACTGGAGAGTTGACTCAGTGGTTGAAGGCACTTGTTCTTGCAAAAGAGCAGGTTCTAGTGCCAGCACCCACATCGACGCTTACCACCTCCTTGGGTACCAAGCAAACATATGGTGCACAGATACATAAAATAAAAAATAATAATAAGAGACAGGTTCTTCTGTCCTGATGGTAGAGGTGGTAAAATGGGTAGGATATGGCACAGTGGCAGAAACCTTCAAAAAGAAAACAAACATATATAACAAACATACATACATACATAGGAAAAAGTTATATATATGCAAAATATAAAATTAAAGAAATAAAGCCCCATATAAAATTCAATTCTTTGAGAGTGTCTAGGATGGGGCAGGGATTATTAGTATACAAAGGAGAAGAGTTGGGGGCTGCCAGAGGTCTACAGAAGGTATTTGAACCTAATTTCTAATGCTGGGTAATGCCTGCCATTCCAACACTTGGAGGGCTGAGACAGAATTGAGGCTAGCCTATGATATAGAATGAGACCTTTTCTCTCTTTCTCTTTCTTTCTTTCTTTCTTTCTTTCTTTCTTTCTTTCTTTCTTTCTTTCTTTCTAGATTTTATCTATTTTATTCATATGGGTACATGGAAGCTGTCTTCAGACACATCAGAAGAGGGAGCAGGATCCCATTACAGATGGTTGTGAGCCACCACGTTGTTGCTGAGAATTGAGTTCAGGACCTGGAAGAGCAGTCAGTGTTCTTAACTGCTGAGCCATCTCTCTAGCCTGAGACCTTAAACAGCAACAACAAAGACAAAAAGATAAAAGAAAGAAAAAAGGTGCATTAACAGGCTTACCCACAGGATTTTAAGCTGGGAATTTGGCTTAGTTGGTAGAGTGCTTGCCTGGTATTCACAAAGCCGGGTTCAGTCCCCAGGACAGCATAAAACTGGGCATGCTGGTGTATACCTGTAATCCGAGCTCTTGGCAAGCTAAGGAAGAAAGATCAGAGTTTCAGGGTCATCTTTAGTGAATTTAGCCTAAACTATATGAGAACCTACCTCAAAAAAAAAATTTTTTTTGAGAAGTGTCCCAAGAGTCACTCCCAATTTTTTTCAATATATATGTATATATGTGTATATGTATATACACACACACACACACACACACACACACACACACACACACACACACGGAAAAGGGTCTCAGCCTGGAGCTAGCTGTATAAATCAAACTGGCCTGGCTTTAAACTCAGAGAGATCTACCTGCCTTTGGGATTAAAGGCACAAGATACCATGTCCCCCCCCCCCCTTTAAAAAATTGAGTGTGTGTGTGTGTGTGTGCTAGTGATCAAAGCAACACCCCACACATACTAGACAGTGCTCTTTCACTGAGCTATGTCAGTCGTAGTAGTTTGCCTTGTGGAAGGGAAAACTCACCATAGGTGCAAAGTTTGGTAGGGTTAAGGCTGATGGAGAGAGTGGATTGAAGGGGGCTGGGCATCATGACACAGGCGGCAGCAGAGAAAGAATCAATGCATGTTTGAGGCCAACCTGATCTATACAGAGAAAGCTGTAGGCCACCCAGAGACCTATTCTTAAAAAAAAAAAAAAAAAGACTGAAGGACAACTAGGCGTAGAATTCTTGTCTGGCGCGTAGAATTCTTGTCTGGCTTGCACATGGTCCAAGGCTCAAACTTCAGCATTTGGAGATGGGCAGAGATAGGAAAACCATGGGTTCAAGGCTAGCTTCAATCCTGTCTCAGCCTTCTTCCTGCCTCGGCCTTCCAAGTGTTGGGATGGCAGGCATTACCCAACATTCCTAGTCCAAATATCTTCTGTAGACCTCTGCCATAGTTAAATTTCAAAACAAACAAACAAACAACCCCCCCCCCCAAAAAAAATAGAAGACACAAAATGATGGAACAGGAAAATGTCTCTTCAAACCTGTCTAATCAGGGGCTTCTGTCCACATGCAACCTGGAACCCTGGCTTTTAGCTCCCAGCCTTTTATTGTGCAGCCTGTGTTCTCCAATGAACTGCTTGTCTCTGACCTTGGTGGTGGAGCTGAGCCTCACGTGTTCATCTTTGTATGCTTTTCTAGTCTGTCCTGCTGGCTGGAAGCCCGGCAGCGACACGATCAAGCCCAATGTGGATGACAGCAAGGAATACTTCTCCAAACACAACTGAGATGGGTAAACATCGGTGAGCCTGAATCTTGGATCTTACCTGTGCCCCAACCTGGATGTCCTGTGCTGGCCCAGAAAACGCTAGATCTTCTTCCACACTCTGAAGGGGCTGGAGGCTAGGCCGAGGCTTTCTCATTACCCACCCGAAATCTGGTGAATAGTGACCCTGCCCTGAGCACACCCAGCTGGGCCCAGATCTATAGGAAACCAATAAAGTATTAGGGACAGTGTAAGTCTGTGTTGGTGTGTGTTTAGTAGTCGACTCCGACCCCATCTTTACCTTCTGGCTTGTACAGCTGACTGTAATTACTTCTCTTCACCACAAGGTGGCAGCATCGCCTCATTCACTCCATGGTCCAAGCATGGTGAGAAGCAGGGAGAACTATAAATATTAAGGTTGGAGGAATCCTTAAGAGCACTTGGGGCTCCTGCAGACGACCCGTGTTCCATTCCTGGAACTTAAGTAGTTGCTTATGACCTTCCTTAACGTCAGTTCCAACGCCCTGGTCTGGTCCTCCAACACCAGGCGTGCACATGAATATGGGCAGAACATGCATAGACATGAATACATCTTTTAAAAAATAGTGATGGGCAGTTTACTTCTGGATCCTGGCTCTGCCGACTAGTGCCCATATCTTGCAATTAACTATATAAAATGGTATTAAACAGCTGGGATCTTCACTGGGTTTTCTCATTGGATGGGAATACAATCTAAAGTCAAGTCGCCATGTGAGTTTAGGTATGTGACCCTCTAGGCTCTGACCCATTTTTGTCTCGAAAAGGTGAGGGCTCGGCTAGGAGGTGAGCGTTTCACTTGGGTAGCTTTTCTTTCTGAGTTTCACCTTCATTTCACAAAACAAGGATGATCTGGTCGTTGTTTTTACTTTATTTTTGTTTTGACACAAGCTCCTTCAACCGCAGCTTATTCTGGGGTCCTGCTGTTATAGCTACTTTCTAGGTGTCACTCCTCCCCCTTGGAATTCTTAACCCGATTTTTACCCTAGGGATAGAATCTATGGTCTCTTGAATGACATTATAAGCCCTTCTACCACACCTAGCTATTTCTTGGAATTTAATGTGTTCTGAAAGCCCCTGGTTGGGCCTCCCTTGAGGTCATCCACCACTGTGGTTCATTCCGTTTCAGGCACACTCTTCGGGTTTGTCAGATGATTTTGCTTTCTCTACAAGAACTATGTTGGCTACAACAACTGTGGCCGAGTCCATCTTTCCTCTGTCTCCAACCTGCTCAGGGTCTCTATGCTGGCAAATCTGTTGGGAAGTTGACAATACAGTTTGTAGATGGGTTTGCCTCCCTTGCCCCAGAAGGCACTGTGTGTGTGTGTGTGTGTGCCTCCCAGGTGCTGGGATTAAAGGCGTGCTCCACCGCTGCCCAGCGAGAAGGCACATTTTGATAGGATATTCCTCTTCCTAGCTCTCATCACCATATTCAAATCATGTTTGCTTTCATTTAAAAAAAAAAAGTGTTTTGCGGGCGCGGGGGTGCAGTACCTACGGAAGCCAGAAGAGGGCATTGCATCCCCTGAAACTCAAGGGGTTTGTGAGCTTTCTAAGATGTGTTCAGGCAAAGAATAGTACTTGTAGGGTCTGGAACACATACCCTTAACTGCTAAACTGCGAAGCCATCTCTCCCGCTCCTTTTTTTTTTTCTCTTAAAAGGCGTGTGTGTGTGTGTGTGTGTGTGTGTGTGTGTGTGTGTGTGTGTGTGTGTGTGTGTGTGTTCGCAGGCATGTGAAGGTAAATGGTTTCTCCTCCTGGATCCAGCAATCAAACTTGAGTAATAGTGACAAACATCTACGGATCTTTACCTGCTGAACCACCTCATCTTACCTACCCCTATCTGCTTTCCTTTTTTCTGTCTGCACTGTGGTCCAGGTCGTCTGAGGTTTTCGTTTGGTTGGGGTTAGGTTATGTTTGTTTTGAGAAAGGGCCTTACTATGTAGCCTAGACAATCTTGAGGCCCGTCCCTTAACTACTGAATTATTCCTCGGCTTCACCCGCGTGGCACGGTTTCCTTTGCTCTGGGGTCTTCCAGCTTCAATGCCCCCAGATCCCACCAACACCCAGCTGCTTTGAACCTCCACCTCGGCGGCTGGGGAGCGGGCTGTGGCGACGCCCAGCTGCCCAAACAACTGCCCGGACAGGACCAGACCTGGCAGTCGCCGGCTTCTGGCCTGGCACACGGGAGGGGGACACTGGCGGGCGGGCGCCGCCCTTCCTGGCGGGAGTTGCCCTGACGGCGTCTACAACTACAGGGAGGCTGCAGTTGCTCTCCGCCAGGGTCCGTCCAATGGAAGGGGCGTGGGCGCGGCGGGGCTCCGGCGCCAGCCTGTTGAAAGCCGCTCGGGTGGCTCCCAGGGCTCAGGAGAGCACAGCCCTCCCGCCGCGGGCGCCCTGGACCCGGGCCTGGGGCTTTCCGCGCCCAGAAAGCCGCCTGCCCGGGAAAATCCCGGCCCTCTTCCCGGCGCCGCGGCCCTGCCCGGCAGAGAGGGGGGAGGGGATTCCCGGAATCTGCCCGGAGACCGCGCTGGCGTCACTGAGCTGAATAGGCCCATATATGGGCAGCGCTTCCGTAACGTCAGCGGGGAAAGCCCCGGCGCGCTGGGCTGGGCGGGGCGGTGCTCGCACATTCCGCGTTTTGTCCTGGGCAGCTTGTTCCCCGCTACTGCCCGCCTGCGCAGCTTCTGATGCCAGCACTCCGGGGATGGGAGGTCTGGGCGCTTGTACTGGACCATAAGATACCTGAAAGGAGAGAGCTACAAACAGCACGGGGCTTGGGGCAGCCCAATCTCCCTCCCAGCTTGGAAGAAAAAGAGACCACAGAAATTAATAAAGACAATTTTTTTTTTTACTTAAATAGATTCAATAAAAAGTCAAACACACACACACAAACACATCTTAAAATAGACTTTAGACACGAAGTGCGTGTTTCTTTCTCCACAGTACTGTGCAGAGGGGGAGGGCAGGGGGCGGAGGTCCCTCCCTAGTATCCCCGCAGGCTGAGTACCAGGCGGCGGGGCCAGCTCCGCCGCGACAGCCCCCTTCTCCCCTCCCTGTTAAATACACAAATATATTATATTCAATATGAATTCAGTCTCTTTCCAGAAAAAAAAAAAAAACATACAAAATACGCTGGAAGGGGGCCATGTAAACCTCGAGGTGGAAGGACTGGGCGCAAGCGGGCGGGCCGGAGTCCAGTGTGTGAGCTGCGCCCCAGGCCTCTGGGCGGGTGCCCATCGCCTGCCCCCCTCACCCCAGTGGGGGGCGGGCGCCCAGCCTTCAAGGCTGGGGGTGTCCGTATGGAGCAAGGGAGGCTCTCAGAAGGCGTGTCCCTTGACCCCCAGCAGTAACTGGCAGCCGTTGCTGACGTGGGTCATGACCTTCTGCTTGAGCTGCGCCACTTGCTCCCGTAGGAGGCCGGCAGTACTCGACAGCCCGGCGTTCTCAGCCTTGAGTGTCTTCACCTTGTCCTCCAGGCGCGCGATGCGCTCCAGCTTCCGCTTCCGGCACTTGGTGGCCGCCAGCCTGTTCCGCAGCCGCTTTCGCTCCACTTTGATGCGCTCCTGGTCTTCCATGTTGATGGGGGACACAGGCGGCGTGGCGTCGCGGCTGCGTGCCTCCGGTACGGTCTGCGGTTCCTCTTTAAAGGCGGAAGCGCCGCGACTCAAGCCCAGCTGCGCCGGGTGGCCGCCCGCAAAGGGTGGTGCATGTGGGAGGTAGCTGATGGTGGCCGTCGGGTATGAGCTCCCAGTCCCGACGGCGGTCCCGGAGCCTCCAGAGGGTGCAGAGGCTGGGGAGTAGCTGCTGAGGTTGGTGTAGACGGGAGGCGGCTCCGGACCAGCATAGACGCCCCCTGGCCCGGCCTGGGGACCCCCGCTGGCGCCCAGGGACACGTTGGGGGGCGTCACGTGGTTCATCTTGTGCAGGTCGTCCAGGGCTTTGACAAAACCGTCCGCAAAGCCCTCCTGCTCCTCGGTGACGCCGCCCCCTGTACCTCCACCGCTGCCACCCCCACGGGGGTAAAAGTACTGTCCCGGAGGCGTGGGCGTCGTCGTGATCACGCCGTTGCTGTTGGGGACGATCAAGCGCTCCAGTTCCGTGGAGGCTAGCTTCAGAGATGCGCCTGTGTCTGATCCTTGACCCGAAAAGTAGCTGCCTGCTCCACTGCCCTCTGGGCCTGGACCCCGAGCCCCAGGACCCTTGAGACCCCGATAGGGATCTGCCAGGTTGAGCGCCAAGGTGGGTTTCAGGAGTTTGTAGTCGTGTAGAGACAGACTGCCAGGGCTCCGACCGTATCCCGCCGCTGCGTATGAGTCGTCGTGATAGAAAGGCTGTTCCATTTTCGTGCACATCCGGGCGGCCGGGGCGATCTGGGAAAGGTCCCCCTGAAGGGCCGCCCCGGGCCTCGCTGCGGCGAGCGGAGAGCTGTCCTCGGCTGTGGCGAGACCCGGTGTCCGGTCGCGCGTCCTCGGGGGCTGGAGACGGTCGGCAGCGGCCAGTAGGCAGCTGTGCGTAAAAGCGCTGCCGGGCTTCCGGAGCTTTTCTCTCCCTCCGTGGTGCGCCTGCTTTCTCGGCGTCGCTTCCCTCAGTTCCCCGCTCTCAACAGGATCCAAAGCTGGCCTGGCCACCCTCAAGGTCCCCAGTGCTCGGGCCCCAGCCCCAACCTTTTATACTGAATTTGTCAGCTGCGGAAGTGCACTCTGATTGGCCGACGCGGGAGCCAGGCCCCCGCGGCCCCCTCCTAGAGCGTGGGGAAGGGGAGGAGGCGGCTCGCGTCACTGTCAGGAAGCGCGTGTCCTTGTAAACAGCGGCCACGAGCCGGGTGGCTCTGCGCGGCTGCAGGGGGAGGGGCTGTGGAGACAGAGACAGAGACACTCAAGCATAGGGATGTTGAGGGGCCGAGGCACGTAGAGGTTAGGCCTGCGGGAGTACAACCTGGTGGCTATGAGATCTTGGTACACTACAAGCGGAGATGGGGTGTCTCAAAATATACCCGGAAAAGTCTCGCGGGACCCAGAGTATCTGTGGCTTATGAACTGACAATACACTAGAAGACCCCAGAAAATAGGGGAGGTATAGAACGGGGAGCAATTGTTAACACTTGACCTAGGAATTAACCAGAGGTCCCGGGTACAAAGTGCTTAAAGAACTGGAATTGTCACAGGTGGGAGGAAAGGGTCAGGAAAGGGCTCAGGTCCCTTTTGTACAATGAGTAAGGGGCTCCAGCGTGCATAGATAAGTCTGAGGGTTCTCCCATAAGTGGAAAAGGGAAGGAATGGGGGGCGGTCAATTGAGATATGTAGAAGGAGAAGACGGGGATATACCTAGCAAAGGTTGGGGTCACTGTGGTTATTTGCAGAACTCTGATGGAGAGGTGAAATGGTCAGGGCATAATTTCCTCCCGAGCTGTAAAGGCGATGACAGGAGGGTATCTGAGATCTGCCTGAGGAGATGACGCGGAGGATCCCAGAGACAAGGGACTTGTACGAATGAGGCGGTACCTCATAAGTGGTCTCTAGGCAGCGACATACCCTGTACCTCAGCCCAAAGCCCTCCCTTAGTCACCCTGGGCTCGCCCGATATCCTGTCAGCTTTTGGAGGGCCGACGGGGCGGGATAGCTGGGGTGCGGCCGCCCAACCCCACTCCCTTCCTTAGAAACAGGCTAGGGAAAGAGAGTCGAGGCAGGAAGTGTGGCAACAGCCCCAAGGGGGGAAGAGCCCGGCCCTGTCTCGTCATTCTGAGCCTAGGGGATGGTGCGTCCTACCCTGGGCCTGCCAAATTCTGCTCCTGGGAAGAGGAACCCCAGCAAGCGACCCCCGGGGAAGTCACAACCCAGCTACAGACGCCTCTAGTCATAGTCTGCTCTCCCCCATCTACAAATGGTTCAGCTTGCAACCATCAGCGACTACTAAGCCTGGCAACCGAGGACTGTTCCATTGGCCTGCTGGAGGGGGATGCAGCCTGGGAGCGGGGCCTCGTCACCAAGGCAACAGGCTGGAGTCCGTGAATCGGATTGGGGGCGGGGCAATTCCCCCCCCCCCCCAATTTCTCTCCCCAGCATCCATATTAGGGCACAGGAAGAGGTGGGACCAGTGCAGTCTTGGGGCGGCAAACTAGGAGCCAGGAACCCGAGGTAGCTGCCAGGTCCCAGGGCGCGCCCGGGCCCCCGGACGGCTAGTCCAGACCAGCCTCCACCGCCACCCCCGGGCTCCCCCGCCCCCCGGCGGCCTGGCCCAGCCCCTCGGAACAGCTCTGGGGCTGAGTCCTATCCCGCCCGGCCAGGTCGGACCCAGCCTGGCAGGTCCCCGCCTGCCCGAGGGCCTGGGTCGGACTTTGCCCCCGGCCCGTCCGGGCGCGGAGGGGGCGGGATAATGCTTTCAGGCATCCCCGGCGCCTGGGCAGGCTGGTACAGAGCTGCCTCCTCCCCTGGGTATGCGCCCTTCCCTTCTACCAGAAGGTCTAGGGTCCGCATTCCCTATTATATCTTAGAAGTCTGAATATGAATACTCTGCTCATCCACTTCCACTTCAGTCGGGGTGAGCTACCCTCCACTACACAGAATACCTAAAGGAAGGGAGACCTCCCTGATCTGAGGCCCTTCTTTCCATCCAAGTAAAAGGGGAGAAATTGCAAAGTGAGAAAATGGAAGAACCCAAAGCCCCTTCTCTAGCAATGAGAAGGTAGAGGTTTAAATAGCAGGACTACCAGTTAGGTAGGTGGAACTTCGAGTAGTGTGGGAGCCACCAGAGGGGATGGGACTCTCATCTCTTCCTCTTTCTCAGGGCTCTGGTCAGATAAAGGCGGCTCTTTAGAGAAGCTTCAGGACAAGGGCTAAGGAGCAGAATCAGAGCTTACCTAGTGTTCAACAGAGAAGGAAATCGAAAGAGGCAAAGAAAAAGAGCTCTGAAGGACACAGGGGAAGTCCAGTAGTGTAGGGGCATTGGAGAGGAAGGAGCTGGGGACATCCCAGTCTTTGAAGGATCCTTGTGACCCTTAAGTCCTCCCTCCCGTCTTGCCCTTGTTTGAAGAGTTCCCCTCCCCCACTACAGTCTCAAGGGAGATTCCAGAAGCCGCTGAGTCTGCGGGCATGTTGCCAGGCCTGTGTCTCCTGCCCATGCTAATAACTGCAGCTGACATGTGGCCTTGCCTGAGGGGGTACTGGCCGCAGCGTTGGGGCCAGGACGGAGGGCAACATGTTGGGAAGCCAACCTGCCTGTCCCACTGGCCAGGAGGCCACACTGACTCACCCACCCATGCCACAGCTGAGGCTGGCTAGGCCAAAGCCAAGTCCTGGAGAAAGGCCAGATCTGCCCCAAGAGGGTCGAAGGGAAGACAAGAGTGGGAGGCTGGGGACAGAAAGGCAGGACAAGAGAAGGCAGATGGGGCCAGGTTAGTCTCGTGCAGACACAGAGACTGGGAGATACTTAAGTCAGGCAGACAGACTGTCTGAGAAATAGTAATTATTATTTTAATAGCTAACACTTATATGGTTCTTACCATGGACCAGACACTGTTCTAAAGTGGCTTACATAAAGTCAGTCATTGGCCACTTCCAATGATCCAGGCAGTTGCATGATGTGTGAATTTTCATTTAACAAATGAGAAATTGAGGCACAGGAAATAACCTTTAATAATGTCTCAGAGCTAAAAGTACTAGAATTAGTACATAGTCTGCTGGCTATCTCCGAACACTAGTATGCTGTAGTGTTGAGACATTTATGTAGTACTGACCACATACAAAGCTCTAGTGAGCAGGCTTTTTGCAAAGGGTCTTCTCTCCTCCCCCCTCAGGAGGAGAAGTAGAGTTGGGCACAGAAAGGTGATACTGGCAATTATGCCAGAGAGGGGTCTTCCTTCACACTTTCTGCACAAGCATTTGCAGGGGGTGGGGAAGCGACCAGCCAGGGAGGGCAGGGCCAGCCAAGCTGGTACAGCTGGTTCCAGGCCCCGACCATTCTCACTCTGTGGCCTGGGCACCACCTCCTCAAGTCGCCCTGCTGGCGCCAGGCCTGCCCAGTGTGGAGGGTGTAAAGATAGTCCCCTCCCCCATACTGCCTGAGCTCCAGGTCAGCACCAGGCTGGCCTTCTTTACCAGGTTCCCCTACATCTCAGGGCCTGGGCCTGGGGCTACCGTTCAGGACAAGGAGGAAGTTCATCCCTCCCACCCACCCACAGGTCTCTCTGGGGCTTTTGGTCTTGGCACCAGGGACTTCTCCTTCTTATAAATAGTTTGGTGACCATTCTCCTCCCTGGATCCATTGACGGGTGCCACGGCTACCACCAGGAAACTGGGCTGGGGTCTGCTGTGAGTCACCCAGTGGGCAGGCTGGGGCGGGAACCCACAAGTCACAGCACCGAGTCTCCAGTCCCTGCCCCTGGGTGTGGACTGGTGGCTGGGCTAGAAGAAGCTAAGAATCAATTCCAGAGGTCTTCTCGAGGAAGTCCCAGACTGCCAGTCACCCTCCTCCCCTGCTTCTGTGGTTTTAGGGGTCCCTCACCCCTCATCTGGGGAGGAAGTTGCTGGGTCTTCTTGGAAACATACTCTATCTTCACACTGATTAAACTGGGCCCACAGGGAGTTTCCCACACAGCTGCCAAAGACTTGGGGGCCTGAGCTCCAAGGTGTCCCCTTTAAGAGAAATGTACGTAAAAAACAACTGAGCCAGCAGAGGAAGCAGGAGAACATCAAGGAAGTAGGGGTGATGTTGGGAGAGGAAGTGCCAGGATCTCTGGGTCCTGCAGAACCCCAGCAAAGGGTGGTTGGGGGGGGGGGGGTTGTGAGTGTGTGTGTGTGTGTGTGTGTGTGTGTGGTCTGCTGGACAGGCTACATAGGGCTCTATTCTAGCCACACATGTGGCTAACATTTCTATGTCTGGTTTCTGAGTGCCTTAAGTGAAATGCCTTTATGTTTCTATGTGATATATGGCTAGGTTTTGTTTGTTTGTTTGTTTGTTTGTTTGTTTGTTTTTCCAAGACAGGGTTTCTCTGTTTAGACCTGGCTGTCCTGGAACTCACTCTGTAGACCAGGCTGGCCTTGAACTCAGAGAACTCTGAACTCTGCCTGCTTCTGCCTCCCAAGTGCTGGGATTAAAGGCGTGCGCCACCACTGCCTGGCTTATGGCTGCTAGTTTTCGAGTGTATGTGTATAGCCTGTAACTGCTTGACCACCCTCTCCCCCCACCCCACCCCACCCCCCGCACATATAGACCAGATATGTCTATACATACAGTCCAAACACAGATGGGGCAGGAGGTAAAACACGCCTTATATCTGATTTTCATGGTGGGTTTCAGCCTGTGAGGGAAAGAGCAGAGAGAGAGAAGCTTGGTTGGTGTGTGTGTGTGAGAGAGATATGGTCTGTGGCTGGCTGTATGTGTATGTGAGAGAGCATGAATGCCCTGTGTGTTCACAGTCTGTGTGACTAGCCACAGCTTCTGTCAGTATCTCCATTCTCATGTCTTCATGAATGCTGGGCTCTGGCCTGTTTCTTCGTCTCTTCATTAGCTACTTGTTTGTCCAGACCACATCTGAGAATGTCTCTCTGCACCCCTTGTGTTTCATCTGTTGGTTAGGTCTATTTAAGAGATGACTGCAGATGGACAAGGTGGTACAGGCCTTTAATCCCAGGCCTCATAAGTCAAAGGCAGGTGGATCTCTGAGTTCTAGGCCAGCTGGGTCTACAAATTGAATTCCATGCTAAGTAGAGCCACACAGTGAGAACCTGCCTCCAAAAGAAACAAAAACAAACAAATAAAAAACCTGGAAAACCCTAAGATGACTGTATGTAAGTCTTCATCTCCAAATAAATGTGCCACAATTATGTTGATAGGTGCCTGGGGCATTCTGACATGGTATGTAGGTGACTGTGACACTTCTGTACATCTGTCTATAGATGTAGGTCTATCTCTGTTTCTTTACAGTAATAATATTGCTTGTGCCGGTGGCCTAGACTCTCAGTGTGCTTTTAGAATTTCTGGGCATGTCAAGCTGTGAATGTGCACTTCTGTCTGCTGATACCCAGCCCGTGTGCAGAGCTGGTTTATCTGGGTCACACCTATCCTGACTGTATGCTTTGTTAGAAGTTCTGGAGCTTGAGTCCACTGCCTGCCTCCTCATGCTTGCCAGACCACTAAGCTACATCTACATCTGCTTGCTTTTTGACCTGTGGATGCCTTCGGACTTCTCTTTCTTCCCTTTAGCCCTGACCTGCATCTCCAGAGCCTTATTTCCGACTTGGCCGGCACTGTAACAGCACTGTTGGGTGTCTAACCCAGATGGATGTCTGCTTTCCCTGTCTGTGTGTCTCTGGCTAGTCTCAGTGGCCTGTGTCACAGTGGTTTGTGACTCTGGACTGGCTCTCTCAGTGTGACCATGTAGTGTGTACATTCCTGCATAGCACCCCCACTTTAACCCCTCCCCCGCAGTCTAGCCACCCTGGGGCATGTTTACTTTGCCCCCAGCCTATGTCTGCCCTGCCCTGGGAGGGACTGACCCTCTTGTCTGTCCAGCTAGCCGTCCACAGGATGTTCCCGAGACGCTGTTTCCGGCCACCCGCAGGTCAGGACCCAGGCGTCCAGGGTGGCGGGGGGTGGGGCTGTTTCGTTGGGGGGGGTCCATGTCAGGGCATGAGAATGAGGGTGGGGGCGGGGAAGGGACTAGCCCAACAGGTTCCGCCTCATTCCTGCCCCGCCTCTCACTTCCTGGGTGCCAGCCCGGGGCAGGGGTGGACAGAATGAACCCCGTGGCCTCAGAGAGCGTGGGTGGGGCACAGAGTAGGTGTTTTCTGCTGGGCACCTGGACATCCAAGTCTGAGACACCCCTCCCTACCTCTGTGTCCAGCTCTGAAATCGGAGAGTCCCATTAGATGAGTGTTATTCATCTAATCAGCACAACAACTCAAAGAGCAAGACATAGTTTTCAGATGGGAAAACAAGCGAGAGAAGAAACAGGATTTGAATCGAACCGAGCTCTGTTCGCAGTTGAGACTTCACAAGACCACCTTCCCCCTCTAAGCTGGGTGTCTGTGGGGTACAGTAGGAGCTCTAGTCCCCACGAGGCCAGGCTTTCAAGGCTTATTCTGAGTCAAAAAAGCCCCTGGATGAAATGAATAAGAAAACGACTTTAACCGTTTCATTGCCACGATAGACTCTGCCAAAACTTCCTGTGGGCTGGTGGGCGGGGCACTGGGTTCCCGGAGCTAGGCCGGGGGAGGATCTCTTAATTCAAGGATGGGGGAAGCGTCCCCAAGGACTTTCGCAATGGCCAACGAAAAGGGACGCCCGCCCGGCCTCCTGACTCCGAAGGTGTAAGTCCTCACTCGAGGTCTCTAGACCATGATTACTAGTCCTGGATGCCCGGAGGTGGGGGTCCCTAGTCCCCTCCTCAGGGGCCTGAGTCATACACAGGGAAAGCCGCGAGGCGTGAGTCACCCAGGCAGAGCAGGGGGAGTGAGGCCGAGTGCGGTCTGGGGACCCCAGGGCTGGCCTGAGTCACGCACACCCTGGCCCTACTGACCCCCAGCCCTGAGGTGCCGAGATCAGGAGTGGGAAGCACATGGTCGGCGGGAGGAAGGGCAGTGAGGGAGGAAGCAAGCGCCTGCTGAGCCAGGAAGCTGTTTCCATGGCAACGGGGGGGGTCTCAGCTCACTGGAGGAAGGTCTTCCCAGCAGGGACTGCCCCGCCCAGCGAGCTGGGGAAGCCCCCGGTCGTTCGGCCCTGGGGCCCGGAGTTTCGGGTCGGGCAGGAAGGGGTTAACGGCAGTCCCCCTCTGAGTTTCACCTGCTCTCCAAAGTCTCGTTCCGCAGCACTGGGCCCCGAGCGCTCCCGCGGCTGCCCCCGCGGGCTCACGTACGCTTACAGCCACCCCACCCCCGGCTTGTACTCGCACGCACGACCGCGTCGGGCTCCACGCACGCAGCGAACTCCTTCGTGTCTCACGTCACGAACGACGCACGCGCCCCCGCAATGCGGGGTGGAGTCCTCCCAGAGGAGAGTCGCAGACAACGACAGTGGTGCGCATGTCGATCCCTCCACTGAGTTGGCTGTCTGGTGTGACTTTGACATCCCTATCCACATACAAGGTCACAAACAATTCTGACCCACAGTGTCACACGGACACAGGATACACCTGCCGCACTATAGCAGAAATTCCTGTTCAGCTAAACTCTGCGAACATGGACAGGGTCACACGGTCACACAGCCACTTAAACCTAGAGCAGAGTTTCACAGCAGCACATCGGCCATATAAAGTGTGCGGTAGATACACGAACAGCCGTATGCACACACAGGCAATTACGTAGCCATACAAACACACAGGCGTTCACATAAAGGCACACCGTCGACGCAAAGTAGAACAACCTCTGTCACCTGGGATTTGGACAAGTACCTCTCACATGGAAATTGTGGCTGAGACACATTGGTAGAGACAGCCATGTCTTCACCGAGTTATCACAGACAACACACATACTTTGCTGGTTAAAGGGGTATGATAAGCCAGGATAAGAGGGCGTTATCACAGAAAAACAATGGTTGAAAATAAGTTGAGTGCCTAATAAAATAATCCATTTTCTCTACTCAGAAACACGGGCTCTACTAAATTGTAGAACGACAAAGCAGCAGGGTGTGATCACAGACATAGATCCTGATGCCAACCCGAGGCACTAATTGTCACACGTTTTTCATGCACGGAATGAATAACAGACTGATCCAAAAGAAGGGCCCTACTGAGGAGCCCGTTGTTGGCACAGACACAGGAAGACAAGATCAGAACTGAACAATTTCACAGACTGGACTATGCAAAGGAGCACAGGAGTGTGGATGAAGGAAGATCCCTGGTGATCCTAAATTTGAAGTTTTGTTTGTTTTTGAGACAGGCTCTAACTATGTAACCCTGGCCTGAAACTTGTTATGTCGACCAGTCTTGCCTTGGTAACAGAGATCCATCTGATGTTTGACCCCTTTGTGCTGGGATTAAAGGTGTAGACCACCGAGGCTGGCTAACTATATTTTTGGTTTGTTGTTTTTGAGGCAGGGTCTCACTATGGAGACCAGGCTTTCACCTCATAGAAAGCCAAGTGCTTCCTTCTGAGTGCTGGGATTCAAACACCTCCATACCCTGTGCTTACTGGGTTTTTTGAGGTAATCATAAGCAGTCCAGACTCACCTCCAACCAACGTTCTGTGAACTCCTCTAGATTCCCTTTGTCTTCTCTTGCTGGGTGCAAAGATTACAGGTCCACAAAAGTCCAGCTTTTTTTTCAACTTTCTTTTTCAGATTCCTTTTTCCATGTGTATCAGTGTTGGCCTACATGCATGCATGTGCACCGCCATGTATGTGCCTAGTGCAAATATGTCATATCTCCTGGTACTGAAGCTATGGATGGTTGTGAGCCACCACGTGGATGCTGGGAACCCAACTGGGTCCTCTGCAAGAGCAACAAGTGATCTCATCTGCTGAGCCACCACTCCAGCCTCTACCAGCTTCTAAACTTGTGTATAATGCACAGATTGATGCCCTGAACTTCCTGACAGCCATCAAATCACACACGTAACTCAGCTATACAAACTCCAGGATCCCAAGACACAAGTGGAGGCTAACCCACCACCTCACACCTACACAGATAGGAGTGCATTTCCCTTGGACGTAGATACTGAGTCTTGTGGGGTTCCAGCAGGATCATAGCTCCAGCACAACTGTAGTAACTGGGTGCAGAGAGATTGTCAGAGTCCTGAAGGTAATGGAATTCACACAGGATTTTGCATACTCATGGGGGGGGGGGGGGTGCTGTCCTCTGGTTGTGGAATCCAGGGTCCTCATCCCAGCTGTGATGATTGGATCAGCATCCAGATGTGCAGGCTGAAGGAGATGGGCTGGGGTCCAGCTGTGGCCTTAGGGAGGGGTTGAGTCACTCACTTCCCAGCAGTACAACCCGGGTTGGATCCAGCTGTTCCTGGAAACAAGTAGGAGGTGGGGTCCCCAAACCAGCTAGAGGTTACTGATCCAAACTTGCAGAGCAGGGACTCTAGGTTCCTACAAATGGAGGCATTTGGATCTCTGCAAGCTTTGAGGTTCCCCACACGTAAAATGGGTTGGCATCCTTCTAAATGCAAGGGCAGTCTCAAAGGAAGGATTTGTGGCTCTTTTTGCAGATTTAAAGGCACTTATATCCAGTGCATTGCTCCTTGGTTGTAAAAAGAGATTGCCTTGTTGCCAACATCAAAGCTTTCTTTTCTTTCCCCTAAAAGGTGGGAGTCCCTGCTGACCCTGCAGAATGTTATAACTCCTTCCCCATTAGAGAGTGGAATATCTTCATTATTTATTTGCTTATGTGTTTATTCATTCGTTTATTTATTTATTTTGAAAGAGGGTCTCTCTAATGTTGTCCTTGCTATCATGGAACTCAACATGTAGACCAAGCTGGCCTCAGATTCACAGCAGTCTGCTTGCCTCTGCCTCTGGAGTGCTGATATTAGAGGCAGGAGCACCACACTCAGCTCCTCATCCTCACTTAAATATTTTGTTTGTTTGTTTTTAAAGATTTATTTATTTCATGTATATATGAGTATACTGTAGCTGCCCCCAGACACACCAGAAGAGGACACTGGATTCCATTACAGAAGGGGACACTGGATTCCATTATAGAGGGTCATGAGCCACCACATGACCACTGGGAATTGAACCCAGGACCTCAGGAATAGCAGTCAGTGCTCCCAACCTCTGAGCCATCTCTCCAGCTCTTGTTTTTTGTTTTGTTTTTTTTCTGAGACAGGGTCTGTGTGTAGCCCTGGATGTCCTAGAATTCTCTCTATAGACCAGGATAGCCTCAAGTTCAGAGATGTCCTGCCTCTGCTTCCCAGCTTCTTTTTTTTTTTTTCTTTTTCTGAGACCGGTTTTCTCTGTGTAGTCCTGGCTGTCCTGGAACTCACTCTGTAGAATAGGCCTCGAACTCAGAAATCCACCTGCCTCTGCCTCCCAAGTGCTGGGATTAAAGGTGGCGCACCACCACTCTCTGGCTTCATTTAAATCTTGACTTCTTAGACACTTGTAATCTCACACCAACACTGGAATAACATAAGTCACTTCCCATACCTGGATTCTCAGATTTTCCTAAACTTCAAAATCCTTGCACCTTCAAGTTTTGTGTCCCAGAATGTCAGCCATTCTGGTAACAATCATGGTTTCTGGCAACAGTGTGTGCAGTGTGTGCAGTGTGTGTGTGTAGTGTGTGCAGTGTATGTGTGTGTGTGTGTGTAGTGTGTGTGTGTAGTGTGTGTGTAGTGTGTGTGTGTGTGTGTGTAGTGTGTGTGTGTGTATTGTGTGTGTGTGTTTATGACAGCATAGCTTTGTTTCCACTTTGGGGCATCAACTCTGATGGATGTGGATGGGGAAGCCATTTGGCAGCCCTCGTGCCCAGTCCAGTCTGGAAGCACATGCCCTTCTATATACCTTTCCACAGGATCTCAGGGACTGCAATCTGGAAAACAAGGCGTGAGGGGTTGTGGAAGTGTGAATCAGCCTCCAAGGCTCTCTGGTGTGTGCAGTTGAGAGTTTGAGTGGGTTGCAACCTAGTGTCTGTAGTAGATTAACAACTCTCTTGTACGATAGAGGGCTGGTGGCTGTCGCTGGACTCACCCAACCAGGACAGGGTCGCCAGACTGGATCCCAGCTCATTGCCTGGATGGAAGCAGAACATTACCCCTCTCCGACCTGAACCCGCCCCAAAGCAGAGCCGGCTCCACTCCTCCCTCTGGGCACATTTAATAGCCTCTAATTACAGCACATTACCCCACCCGCCTGTGGGGGAGGGGCTTCCAGTGGACCCAGGGGTCAAAGGGCGCGGTCTGGGCTTTACCCTTGGCGTCAAAGCCGGTGTACTTAGTAGCCGCTGTTTACTCATTTGCAAAGCGGCTAATTTTCGAAAAAAAAATTAAATAATACAGTCTCTAAAATTAAGAAAACAAAACTTGGGAATTAAAGTAGCCCTTGACGCCTAGGGTCGTGGAGGACATTTAATTGTCTGTAGATATGTAGCTTAATGGAAAGCCTGGAAACAATAAGCACTCCACAAATGATGTTTTTGAGACTTTATTGTCAAAAATTCTAAGCTCTCAGCGCTCAACTAAACCGGCTCAACCGGTGGACGCACCCTTTTCCCAGAAGGATGCGTTCCTGCGTTCTGTGCGCCCCCTGGTGGGCTTCAGGCCACCCGCAGCTTCGGCCTGGTCAAGTGTTTTAAGGCAGGAAGGTGCTCAAAGCACCCGGGGCTGGGAAGGAACGCGTGGCTCAGAGGAAGGAGACCCCAGACTGGGCAAGGGCGTACGTCCTTTACTCAGGTTATCTGCCTGCTTGACCCTATCTGCTCCCAACCATACCGCGTCTCCTGAATGACTCTAGAATCTCTTCTCTGGGAAAGACTCTTTTAAGATCCTCTCTCGCTGCACAACTACAAGATTTATTATTCTCTCCGTCCACATAAAGAAAGGCTCAGATCATAACTCGGCTAAACTGGAGGATTTCTTTCAGCTTTGGGGGGAAAACCATGAATGTGCTTGTGAAACTGGGTGCGGTAGATCCGCCTTAAAAGGATCTTGAGGACCACTCCACCACATAAAAGAGAAGCCTGGAGAAGCGGAGGCCACCACTCTGCCCCAGCAGCAGGACTGAGCCAGACTGACACCTAGCGGCAGAATGTGCACTTGCCTGTGTCCCGCATCCAAGATGGCGAGGCGGGGAGGCAAGTGCTTGCAATTGGAAGAGATCATGTGTCTGGGGCGGAGCCTACGCCTAGGGGGCGGGATGGAGCGGGGCGGCGCTCTAGGCCGAGCAGGAGGTCTGGGCTTCGGGCGCTCGCTGGTGGCGGACCCGGAGGCTGCTGCTGCGTGCCGGGGCTCCTTGGCCCGGATCGAATTCGATCCGGAGCCATGAGTGTGGACAAGGCCGAGCTATGCGGGTCTCTGCTCACCTGGGTAGGTCGGGGGGCGGGGCTGGGTCAGGTGTGCGCCCTCTCCTCTCGCCCTGTCTTGGTCTTCTTTCCTCTGTCTTGGAGCTGGAAGGAGGACTAGGTCGTAGGCTTGCTGGGCCGTTGGACTCTGACCTGACCACCTGCTTCTGTCACGTGGGCAGGCCTGAGAGGAAAGAACAGGTGAGGCCACGCCCCTCTGGGGCACAGGCCTGGTCACATGTTAGTGGGGACCAGGTGACTGGTGGGAACGCCCTGACCTAGAGTTTGTCAAGATAGGTAAAATGAAGCCACGCCCCGTCCCTGCCTAGGTGCGTAGAAGCCACGCCCCCGAAGAAGTGATATGTTGGTGCTACAGGCTAGTGCCCTAACCCTGTGAGGTGTCTGTCTGATGGCTGGGGAAAAAGTCTGCAAAAGAGGTTGTTTCAGGCCCTCAATTTTCTTGTTACCCCTTCTGTCGTCCCCCTTTAGTTGCAGACGTTCCAAGTTTCACCCCCCTGTTCCAGTCCCCAGGACCTGAGCAGTGGACTTGTCATAGCCCATGTGCTGAATCAGATGTGAGTGCAGCCGAGTGGGAGGGTCCTGAAGGGCTCCCCAGCCAGCTCATCCCACCTTTCTGCCCCTAGAGATCCTTCCTGGTTCAACGACGCATGGCTCCAGGGCATCTCAGAGGACCCAAGTCCCAGCTGGAGGTTGAAGGTGACAGGTGGACTCATGTCTAGGGAATAACTAGAGGATGGACTTAAGAGGTGATCTCAAAGGGAAAGCTAGATACATGATGTCCTGCGTGATGGACAGGCAGACCTGCCAGGAAGAGAGCCAGATGTCTGGTGATCAGCAAGCTAATTTTGTTCTTTATATTGAGCACCCACAGTAAAACAAAAAAACTTGCTGTCATTCTTGTGATGTGGGCAAAAAGCACATACACAAACACATGTTAACTTCCAAGACGTGTGATGGCAAATGCTTTAATCCCAGCTATCGTGGTATGCTAAGGCAGGAGGGTGGTAAATTCTCCATCATCCTGTCTCAGAATCTTAAAAAGGAGGCCAGAGATATAGCTTAGCAACAGAGAATTTGCTATCCCTACACAAGGACCTGGATTCAATCCCAAGTAGCAGGGTATGCTGGTGGGGGGTGGTAGGATCAGGACATCAAGGTTAACTTTGATGGCTACACAGCAAGTTAGAACTCATTCCGAGCCACATGAGATGCTGCTTCAGAAAATAAAATTGACTGGAAGAATGGCTTAGTGGTTAAAAAGGAATACTGTTCTTCCCAAGGAACTTACCGCTTCTCCAGAGAGGACCTGAGTTTGATTCCCAGCTCAGGCATCAAGCAGCTCTCAACCACTGTAACTGCTCCAAGGGGGTCTCACTCATAACCTCTGCAGGCTCCCTCATTCATTCATTCATTCATTCATTCTCTCTCTCTCTCTTAGAGAGAGAGAAAGAGAGAGAGACAGAGAGAGAGAAAGGGAGAGAGACATAGTTAAAAGATAAAATAAATCTTTAAAAAAAAAACCCAAGAAAACAAATTCTGATTAAATCTATGCAGGCAGTAAAGGGAGAGCTCTGAGAGCAATGGGGGGGGCCAGGGTAGGTGCTTATTTTTGTTTGTTTGTTTGTTTGTTTTGTTTTGAGACAGTTTTTCTGTGTAGCTCTGGCTGTTTTGGATCTTGCTCTGTAGACCAGGCTGGCCTCAAATTCAGAAATCTACCTGCCTCTGTCTCCCAAGTTCTGGGATTAAAGGCAGGTGCCACCATTCCTAGCAGGGACTCTATTTTAAGTACTGTGGAAGGGCAGGGAATGGTCTTAGCAAAGAAAAACCACAGCCTGGCTAAGTTATTTAGAAGTTACCCTTGGCTGCCTGGGGAGAGATGCAGCCCAGGCACCCAGAGGAGCTGAAAGGTTGGGATTGGAGCTCAGTGGACAACAGCCGGCCTAGATGCCAGCAGTGCAGGGCAGGAAGCAGAATAAAGTAGTAAGGAGCCAGGGGAGTGGCTTAGTGGGAAAGCCCTTGTCTACCATACCTAAGTGCCTGGATTTGATCACCAGAACTTCGGCCCCATCCAACAAAGGTGGGAGATGGGAAACAGTGGGTGCAGTTATCCGAGTGAGAGGTAGCAGCAGTTGGGCCAGGCAGTGAGAAGCCATTGCATTCTGGGACTTGTGAATAAAGATGGTCAGGTAGACACTAAGTACAGACAGACCGTGCAGTTCGGCCCTAGAGGAGGGGATGTTTAGAGCAGGACCAAACAACAAGGTGGGATAAGCAGGGAATGGAAGTTGAGGGACAGGAGAGGAAGTGAGGATAGGTTTGGGGTGGTGGGGACGGAGGTTGCTGTAGACTTCCATGCATAGGTAATGCCTTGGCCTCCCCAGGTCAGGAAGCTGGAGAAGATCTTACAGAGCTTGGTGGAATACTCCAAGGATGTGAGTAACTGCGAAGGAATCTAGGGACTTGGGTTGGGAGACAGGGTTCTGTCTGTGAGTCCTGAGAGCCTCTTCTCCCTGTGTTCTCAGGTTCTGGGGCACCCTGTGTCGGATCAGCATCTTCCAGATGTGAGCCTCATTGGCGAGTTCTCAAATCCCGCAGAACTTGGCAAACTGCTTCAGTTGGTACTGGGCTGTGCTATCAGTTGTGAGAAAAAACAGGGTATGAGGAGGGTTTGAGGGGAGGAAGCGGGGAGCACCCAGAGGGTGCCCCGAGAAAATGCTTCTCCTCTTGAAGCCATCTCTGGTCTGAGCCTCTCGCCCTCACCTTCATCCCCAGAGTATATCCAAAGAATTATGACACTAGAGGAGTCTGTTCAACATGTAGTGATGGAAGCCATCCAGGAGGTGGGTGAAGGCATCCCCTGTGGCAATCTACAAGGGTCAGGGGAGGAGACATTTCTAGGGTAGAAGCATCTGGGCACAGACCTGGCTTTACATGGTAAGGTTAGGCCTCTCTCTGCCTGGAAGTCAGCAGGCCAGATCTTATATGTGTCAGCTCTAAGTCAGAACCCTCCAGCCTCAAATGTTGTGGCTTTTTTCTGTGCTGGAAGGAGTCTCTGGGCAGGAGGTATCTGGCAAAAGCTAGCCTTGGGGAGGGGGAAGAGGATCCTAGGCTGAATTGTAGAAACCTTGAAGGTTGTATCAGAGAGCCTAGCTTTACCACAATGCCCCCTTCCACAGCTCATGACCAAAGACACTCCTGATTCCCTGTCACCAGAGAATTACGGGAACTTTGATACACAGGTAATGATGGCGAAACATGCTGAAGATTGCAACCCCACACTGGTTCTCTGGGCTGCTTAGATGGAAAGGCTTGTCCTTATGTAGTCCAGGCAGCAAGGATGAACTTTTGATCCTCCTGGGACAGCCTGGCTTGTAGCTGAGATTACAGTTGAGCACCTGATAAGGGGGCTTGTTATCCTTGAACTTTTAATCAACCATCCCAGTTTCTTGGAGTCTTAGCCTCTTCCCTTCCCAGATCTCAACAGTTAGAAAATTGCTCTTCTCCCATTCTCTTAAGATCCCAACCCAGTCTTAGACCCTGGGGTTCCTTAACCCCTCCCCAGACATCACAGGTTTCCTACTCCCTCCCTTCTGACTGGATCCCCAAGTCCTTCATCTTCCACCTCCCTTGTCCATCTCAGTCCCGCAGGTACTATTTCCTGAGTGAGGAGGTGGAGGAGGGGAATGATCTTCAGCAACACTACCTGGATCTGGAGCGGCAGGTGGGTGGGGCCGCTTACACACACCTATCTACGTAAGACCTGGTTCCTGCTTCAGTTCACCTGTCTTCCCTGCCCACAGCTTGTCCTCCTTTCAGAGGAGAAGCAGAGTCTGGCACAAGAGAATGCTGCCCTACGGGAGAGGGTGGGCCGGTCGGAAGTGGAGAGTGCTCCAGGCCTCACTGCTAAGAAGCTGTTGCTTCTGCAGTCACAGCTAGAACAGCTCCAAGAGGAGAATTTCAGGTGTGGTCAGTCGGGAGGTGGGGGTGGGGATGGGGCGGGGCCAGGGCATTGGGGCCAAAGGGCATCTTCCTTATTTATGTATCTTTCCCCTGACACTCCAGGCTGGAGAGCAGCCGGGAAGATGATCGGTTACGTTCCCTGGAACTGGAGCGTGAGGTCGCTGAGCTGCAGCAACGGAACCAGGCTCTGACCAGCCTATCCCAGGAGGCACAAGCACTGAAGGATGAGATGGATGAGCTGCGGTAGGTAGCAGATCCTGAGTGCCCACCGCATATCCGAAGCATTGGCACAGAATGCCCCTAGTGTTATGGCACATTCAATTCCCAGATGCTAAGTGGACCTATACACCATTCTTCACAGGCTCCAACATGGCACCCTGAGCCACATTGTGCCTCTTAGGCCCACCACACTGTCTTGAGCTGAGAGACCCCCTGGATCCGTGTAGCCCCCTTGGTTTTACATTGTTATTAGTCAATACCTTACAGCACCCTTGACAGATACAACCCTCCCTCACACTCTCTAGACCCCAGTGCACCATTTGGATCCCATCATGCCCCTGGATTCTAGGATGTCCTCTAAGACTGAATTGCCTCAGCCCCCTGTGAACCTGCTTTGCCTTCTGCATCCCCAAAGACCTCTCCTGTAACCCTAAACACTCTTAGAATGTTAATGCACCTGATATCCCATCTGATTCTGAAGACTCCTCACGGCTCCCCCATGACCTCAAAGTGTCCTTATCACTCACTCTGCTATCTCACAGTTCTTCCCTGTCTGCAGTTCCACACTCCTGAGAACCTTTCCATTATAACCTGTTTCCCTACTGACCCCTACCGGCACTACAGACCTGGCTGATGCTATCACCTTGAACTGATCCCTCCAGCTGAAAACCCTTCCCTGCCCAGCCCAACTTCCCTGCCAGCCTCTGAATTTTCCACTCCCCATCCCTTTCTCAGGCAGTCCTCCGAACGTGCAAGGCAGCTGGAGGCCACTCTGAACAGCTGCCGTCGTCGCCTGGGTGAGCTCCATGAGCTCCGGCGGCAGGTGCGGCAGCTGGAGGAGCGAAACGCAGGCCACGCGGAGCGCACGCGGCAGCTGGAAGATGAGCTGCGCCGTGCAGGATCCCTGCGTGCCCAGCTCGAGGCCCAGCGCAGGCAGGTAAGGCAGGTAGCTCCACCCCCTAACGGCCCGCCCCATCTCTATAGTCCACTCCCAGCAAGGCTTTCTGTAACCTTCCTTCCTGTGTAACTAGACCAAGCTCTCTAGATTCGCCCCTCCCCTGCCTGGGTTTGTAAGTTCCACCTCTTCTCTTAAGCACCCCTCCTCACAACTTCTTGGTGCAGCCAAGGCCCTTTGGTTCCACTCCCTCTGCTCGGGAGCTGTTCGGTTGCTTCCTCTCCTTCCATCTCTGCTGTCCCCATGTCTTCCCCTTTTATCCTTTTTCTTTCTTTAAATCATTTTATGTGTATGGGTGTTTTGTCTGCATGCATGTCTGTGCACCACGTGTGTGTCTGGTACCCATGGAGGCCAGAAGAGGGCATCAGATCCCCTGGGACTGGAGTCACAGATAGTTGTGAGCTGCCACACGGGTGCTGAGAATGTTGGAAGAGAGGAGCCAGCCGGGGCCCTTATTTGTTGAACCATCTCTCTCTAGCCCCCAACTTCTTAAGTTATATTTTGTGTGTGAGCTTGGGTATTTGTGTGTGAGTGTGCAAGTGGGGTTCAGAAGACAACTTGTAGAAGTTGGTTTTCTCTTGCTACCACGTGGGTTCCAGGGAATCCAGCTCAGGCTTGAATTCTCTTGCAGGTGCAAGAGTTGCAGGGCCAGTGGCAGGAAGAGGCCATGAAGGCTGAGAAATGGCTGTTTGAATGCCGAAACCTAGAGGAAAAATGTGACCTGGTGACAAAGGAGAAGGAGGTAAGGCTGAAGCCCTGCAGCCCAGGCTCTAGCCTGTGTGTCCTGGGATAGCCCATTTCCCAGGAGGTCCATCTGACACCTTGCATCCTGCCCCTGTAGCGGCTGTTGACCGAGAGGGACTCCCTGAGGGAGGCCAATGAGGAGCTCCGCTGTGCCCAGCTGCAGCCCAGGGGATTGGCTCAGGCTGGTGAGTTGCAGATCGGGCTTGGGGGTGCTCTGGGGTTGTACCTGAGCCCTCGGAGATGATTCTTGAAAGGAGAACCTTGAAAGGGATGGAGACTGGATGCATAGAAACCTGAAGATTTCTTGTTTACTTCAGACCTCTCCCTGGATCCTACCCCTTCCGGCCTGGAAAACTTAGCGGCAGAGATCCTGCCTGCAGAGCTCAGGTATGTCGGGATTTTAAGGCTCTGGACCCGTGCAGGCCAGGCAAGGCTTTTTCTCGCCGCACTCTACAGCAGAAGCCTACTAGTGGTCTCGGATACCTGTTTTAGGTTTCCGTGTTTCTTCTTCTGCACTGACCTGGCTAAGGGCTTTACTCTTCCAGGGGCTTTGCCTCTCCAGGATCCATGTTCAAAATACAAATTAATGTGTACTGAATATGGCTTTGCTCCAGGTGCAAAATTCTTACATTTTATCCCTGCTTACTTTGATCTGAGAACCAGGGGCCATCCCTGGCATCAGTGGTGTCCCTACTATGTCCAGTTTCTTTTGTTCAGCTCTGGTAACAACTCCCCCCTCCCAGTTTCCACAGCTGGATGCAAGGGTTTTAATCCCCTATCCCCCAGCCCCACCACCTCTTTAATTTCCCTCACCACACCCAGGTCAGCTCCCAGAGCCTAAGCCACCAGAGTCCATGCTAGGTCCTCAGTATTCCCACTCCAAGGCGGGCTGGGTTCTTTACAAGGCAGCATTCGGCCCAGAGTTTCACCTAATGGTCTGCCCAGGACACAACCCTACTTAGTTCTCCGTTTCTCAGAGAGACTCTCGTGCGCCTTCAACTGGAGAACAAGAGACTGTGCCAGCAGGAGGCGGCGGACCGGGAGCGACAGGAGGAACTACAGCGCCACCTGGAGGAGGCCAATCGAGCACGCCATGGGCTGGAAGCTCAGCAAAGGTAAGAGCCCTGTCAGCTTGTTTGGAAGGGAGATCTACCTGCGACCAAGTGCAAGTACTGAACACTCTTCCCTGCCAGGCTGAACCAGCAGCAGCTGTCTGAGCTGAGGGCCCAGGTGGAAGAGCTACAGAAGGCCTTGCAGGAGCAGGGGGCCAAGACAGAGGACGTGAGTGCCTACCTCCTCCCTGCTTGGCCCTCCCTTGTGCTCCCCAGTAATCCTCCTTTCTCCCCACCCCCTTGCTGCCCGATGTCCGATGAAGGCCACTGTGAGTACCACGGGTCCAGGGAGGCACACCATTGTTACCTGCCCAGCTTTTCAGACCTCGTCCCCCGCCCCCTCACTCCCCGCTGCTTCTTTCCCCCAGCCCACGCTGCTGAAGAGGAAGCTGGAAGATCACCTGTAAGTGCGGAGCATCTTCACTCCTGGGTGGGACAAAGGTGTGGAGAATTGTGGGTGAAGAGACCCAGTCAGCTCAGGTCAAGTACAGTCTTTATTTTGAGACCGGATGTTGCGTAACTGAAGCTGGTCTTGAATTCCTGACCACCCTCTGACCTCTCTGTCTCCCAAGTGCTAAGATTGTAGGTGTATATTAACATGTCTTGCCGGGCAGTGGTGGCGCACGCCTTTAATCCCAGCACTTGGAAGGCAGAGGCAGGCGGATTTCTGAGTTCAAGGCCAGCCTGGTCTACAGAGTGAGTTCCAGGATAGCCAGGGCTACACAGAGAAACCCTGTTTTGAAAAACCAAAAAAAAAAAAAAAAGTAGAAGAGGATGGGCAGGGATGAAGGGATGGTGAGGACCAGACCAACATGGGGACCACAGGATGGGGAGATGATTAGGCAGAGCCCGGAGGCTGTAATGAGGCATCTGACTGCTGGGATAGAAGAGAAAAAGCCAGTGGGCCAGGAGTGTGTCTCTGCTATAGAGAATCAGCCTAGAGTTCAGTCAGATGCTGGGGGGGTTCAGTCAGATGCTGGGTTGTCCAGTCAGATGCTAGGAGGTCCAGTCAGATGCTGGGGGGTTCAGTCAGATGCTGGGGGGTTCAGTCAGATGCTGAGGGGTTCAGTCAGATGCTGGGGGATTCAGTCAGATGCTGAGGGGTTTCTTATGGTCAGATGCTGGGGGATTCAGTCAGATGCTGAGGGGTTTCTTATGGTCAGATGCTGGGGGATTCAGTCAGATGCTGAGGGGTTTCTTATGGCAGAGTACTTGTCTAGCATGGACAAGGTCCTGATTATATCTCCAACACCACAGATAGGTGGATGGATGGAGAGAGATGGACAGATGGCTAGGTGGATGGGTGGATGGATTGGTGGACAGACAGATGGATGGGTAGAAGGTCACCCCACTGCTTCCATGCCCACAGACAGAAGTTGCATGAGGCTGATCTGGAGCTGCAGAGAAAACGAGAGTACATTGAGGAGTTGGAGCCTCCCACCGACAGCAACAGTAAGTAGGGCCCAGCAGCCAGGGTTAGAGGGGCCCTGGGTGCAGCATGGAACTTGGGGGCCCTTGTTTGTTCTTCAACAGCTCGGCGGATTGAGGAGCTGCAGGACAGTCTGCAGAAGAAGGATGCAGACCTTCGGGCCATGGAAGAACGCTACCGCCGCTACGTGGACAAGGCACGCACGGTGAGGATGCTAGGCGTCTGGGTGTGGTGTCCTGTCTTAGATCTTGCTCCGAGTGCTTCCCATCAGCTAACATCTCTGCATTCACACCTGTCACACTGTACCGTGTCATCTCATAGGTGTCTGCATGGTGCTGCTGCTGAGGGCTGTCACACCCATTGTACTCAGTGTGTCTAAGGTCCGCTAAGGAGCCTGGGGGGGGGGGGGCAGAGCACAGTTGTAGAGTTTCAGCCTCAAATCTACCAATGAGGTGCTGAAGACATTGCTTAGTGTCAGAGTGCTTGCCTAAAATCTACCAGCCAGGGTAGGTGTATAGGTGTGTGCCTGGTGTCTGGCTCACAAACTGTACTTGCTTAGCAGGCAGGAGGTCCTGGGTTCAGTTCCTAGCATTCCAAAAAACAGGTAAATGTGTAACAAAAGCCAAAGCAAGGGGCCTGAGTATCAGCTCGGTGTTCCCAGCTAGTCTGCAGGCTTAGGCAGGCTGGAGAGAGAAGAGCCAGGCATGGTGGTATAATCTTTTAGTCCTAGCACTAGGGAGGTAGAAGTAGCTAAAACTCTGAGTTTGAGGTCAGCTAGGCTGCATATGGAGACTGTACGGGGGGGGGGGGGGAGAGAGAGAGAGAGAGAGAGAGAGAGAGAGAGAGAGAGAGAGATTGATTGATCCAGGTGTGGTGGCACCTTGTGACCCAGAGGCACAAGTTTGAGGCCTGATCTGAATGAGACCCTGTCTCAAACAACAAAACAAAATGATGCTACTAATCTAGCTGTGTTGCCTAGCACTTGTGAGGCCTTAGGTACAACCCATCCCCAGGACTGCAAAATGTCACTATCATTATAATCAAGGTCGTTCTCCTGTGACTTTTTTTCCCCCTAATCCCTAGGTCATTCAGACCCTGGAACCCAAGCAGAGACCACCCACTGGGGTGTCCCCAGAATTCCATACCCTGAGGTCACAGCTCTGGGAGAAGAACAGGCGGATACGGCAGATGGAGGTGGGTATCCTCATCCCTTTGTGTGGCCCTCAGCGCCCCCCAGCCCCTGACTCTCATCTCCTGGCAGATGGACTATGAGAAGAGTCGGAGTCGGCAGGAACAGGAAGAGAAGCTGCTCATCAGTGCCTGGTACAGCATGGTGAGTGGGTCCCTCCATGACACCATGGAGGTTGGATCAGGGTCATGTGGCTCAGGTAGGCTCACTTACCCTGCCAATGATACCATTTCTCTAGGGCATGGCCTTGGAGCATCGGGCTGGGGAAGAGCGAGCTCCTGTCCATGCCCAGTCCTTCCTGGCACAGCAAAGACTGGCCACCAATGCTCGCCGAGGACCCCTTGCACGCCAGGCATCTCTGAGCCTGCGCCCCACTGACAAGCACTGACAGACCTCAGCTTCCTGCCGCCTGCCGAAGTCTTCTAGTTTACATTTACCCAGCCTGGGCCTTTGACCTTAATGGAGACTGACTTCTGCCCTTTGTTTCCTTAGATGGGAGAGAAGGGGCCAGGCAGGTAGCAGGTGTAGGACTACTCCTTTTAGCAATGTGATTCTTCTTGATTCTTCTCCTGGGTGTCATGGACTACCTGGGAAGAGCCTGATTTTATATTTGAAAAGAATAAAGACTTTCAATCTGTTGTGAATGTACTCTAGACACAGTGTTGAGAAGTAAAAACTGCAATAGGGACACAGACCATTGCTTTTAAAATAAATTTTTTTACATATATGAGTATTTTTGCCCATCTGTATGTTGTGTACCATAAATGTGCTTGGTGCCTGCAGAGGCCAAAAGAGAGCATCAGATCCCCTGGGACTAGAGTTACAGGTTGTGAGCTACCATGTGGTTGCTGGGAATTGAACCTAGGTTCCCAGAAAGAAAAGCCAGTGCTCTTAACCACTGAGTCATCTCTCCAGGCCTTAACTTGCATTCTTGTGGGGTTTTGTTTGCTGTTTTGTCTTTTTTTTTTTGCGACAAGATTTCTCTGTGTGGCCTTGGCTGGCCTAAAACATGTTCTGTACACTAGGCTGGCCTCAAATTCAGAGATCCACTTGCCTCTGCCTCTCAAACACTGGAATTAAAGGGAAAGGTGCCCTACCACACCTGGCTTTGTATTGGATTCTCATTAAGGTATGAGTGACATAAAGTGACAGATGGGAGCAGCATGTAGGGGGTTGTTGTTGTTTGTTTTAAGAAGCTGGGAAGACTGCTTTGTCTGTAAACAAGCATGAGGAGCTGATTTTTTTTTTTTTTTTTTTTTTGGTTTTTCGAGACAGGGTTTCTCTGTGTAGTCTTGGCTGTCCTGGAACTCACTTTGTAGACCAGGCTGGCCTCGAACTGAGAAATCCGCCTGCCTCTGCCTCCCAAGTGCTGGGATTAAAGGCGTGTGCCACCACTGCCCGGCTGAGGAGCTGAATTTGATCACCACCAACCACACACACAAAATCTGACAATGGCTTCAAGTGCTTGTATTCCTACTTTGAGGGGTTGGTGACCCAGTGACCTGTGTGAGCTCACTGGCCAGTCAGCTTAGTCAAAAGCAATGATTTTCTAGCCAGGCATGGTCATAAATGCCTTTAATCTCAGCACTTACGAGGCAGAGGCAGCTGGCTGTCCGAGTTCAGAGCTAGCTTAGACTATGTAGCAAGTTCGAGGACAGCTGGAAGCATATCATAGATTCTGCCTATAAATAAATTAATACATACATACATACATATTAACCTTTGTTTTTTTGAGATAGGGTTTCTCTGTGAAGCCCTGGCTATCCTGGAACTCTCTATGTAGACCAGTCTAGCCTTGAACTCAGAGTCGTTGTAGAAAAATTTAATCCCAATCTGGGGTTACTACCCTGTCTTTAACCATTTAGTTCATTTAAATGGTTAGTTTAAACCATTTAGTTTAACCATGTAGTGTGGATAAAAGACACACACAACCTTTATAATAAGCCTTATTCAGCATTACAGCTGGAGCAGATGTCTACCCTCTGTGCTATTAAAATCTATCTCCGACCCATAATCCCCAGTTATTACTTAAAATATCTATAGTGTGTGTATTTTATATGGGTTTATTAGGATTGTAAAGTCCACCAATACAGAGGTTTGCCTAACTCTGTTTCTTGAGTGCTGGGATTAAAGATATGTGCCACCACCACTGTCTGGCTTATAACTATTAATCTTAAAAAAAAAAATGTCCAGGAAGCAGATATCAGTCTAACACCTAGGGAAAAACAGTCCAGACAGGGCTTATCATGTGCCAAGGCCCTGAGAAAGGTTAGGAAAGGGGTCCCTGCAAAACTAAAGTCAACTGAAAGTCAATAGTGCACGAGAGCAGTTCAGTTAAGGCCTGGAAAGCCAGATGTAGTGGTTCATGCCTGTAGTCCTAGCCCCTGAGCAGGCTGGGGCAGTGGGATTGCTGGGAGTTTGAGGTCATCTAGGTGTGTGTATGTGCATATATATACATATATGTATATATATGTATACATATGCATATGCGAGATATATATATATCTCAGAGTTTAGAAAATAAGCTGGGCAGTGGTGGCACATGCCTTTAATCCCAGCACTTGGGAGGCAGAGGCAGGCAGATTTCTGAGTTCGAGGCCAGCCTGGTCTACAGAGTGAGTTCCAGGACAACCAGGGCTACACAGAGAAACCCTGTCTCGAAAAACCAAAAAATAAATATAATAATAATAATAATAATAATAATAATAATAATAATAATAATAATAAAGTTAAGAGCACTTGGTACCCAGGTTTAAATCCCAGCACCTACATGGTACCAACAGCCATCTGTAACTCTAGCTCCAGTGACTCTGATGGCCTCCTGTGGCCTCCAAGGGTGCCAGGCACACATGTGGTGCATACATACACATGCAGGCAAACACTCATGCACAAAATTTAAAAATCTTTTTGGTTTGTTTTTAGTTCTAGAGGCAAGGTTTCTCTGTGTAGCTTTGGCTGTCTTAGAACTCGATATGTAGACCAGGCTGGCCTCCTCAGAGATCCACCTGCCTCCGGAGTGCTGGGATTAAAAGCATGCACTATCACTGTCCCAATAAAATAAGTAAATCTTTAAAAAAATAAAACAGGGAAACTGGATATAGTGGTGTATGCCTTTAATTCTAGCACTCAGGAGGCAGAGGGAGGTAGATCTTTGTGAATTTGAGGCCAGCCTGGTCTACATAGTAAGTTCCAGGACAACCAGAGCTATATAGTGAAAACATTCTTTTTTCTTTTTTTTTTTTTTTTTTTTTTTTTTTTGGTTTTTTTGTTTTTTGAAAACATTCTTGAAGGAACAAAAATAAATAAAATAAATTGTGGCTGGAGAGATGACTTGGCAGTCAAGGGCACTGTCTGCCTTTCCAGAGGACTTGGGTTTTGTTTCCAGCACCAACATGACAGCTCACAATTGTGCATGTCTCCAGTTCCAGGAGATCCAACATTATGTGGCCTCAAAGAGAACCATGCAAGCAGTACACAGACACAATGTAGGCAAACACTCATACACACAGAATAATCTCAGCTGGGGCAGCATTTGGAAGGCAGAGGCAAATGGATCTCTGATTTCCAGATTGAGTTTCAGGACAGCCAGAAAACACAGAGAAACCCTGTCTCAAAACAAAAACAAACCAAACAACCAACCCAACAAAACCAAAATAGTTATTTCCAAATGAAGTAAAAAAAAATAAAAAAAACTGTGCAAACAAACCTGGAGTATCTGGGGTCTAGCACAGTGGCCTGGCTTAGTTAGCATGTGACAGGCCCTGGGTTGCATCTCCAGCACCACACACACAGAACCTGGAGTTCATTCGAGGAGCAAGGGGGAAACCATTGCTTTCTGGCTCCCTCATTAATGAGTGAACCTGGGGACAGCTCATTCCAAGTGCTTGTCTGGCACCCTAAAGGCTCTGATCACCAGGCAGCATTTCTCTCTCAGCAGTGAATAAAACCAAGGGTGCTACAGCACAATTTGGGGGGAGGGGTGGAGAATGACTAGAATATTGTAAAGAGAGTCTGGGAGACCAGGTGTGGTGTCACCCACCTTAGGGCTAGCACTAGGTAGGCAAGGGAGGTACGTGTGAGTTTGAAGAAAGCCTGCCTAGTCCATTTCAGGAGATACTGGCCAGTCAGCTCTGCACAGTGGGAAAAAAAAAAAGCAGCCTAGAAGAATTTCCAAATCATCTGGCTAAAGACAACGACACTTCACTGTTAACCATTTATTGAACGCCTACTATAAACCAACTACTTTAAAGACGTCGTTTCGTTTATTTTTGTTTTCATCCTCACAAGTTCATGAGGTAGGCAGTCACAATTCCACTGGAAGGGAAGAACACAAGGCACCCGACAGAAGACCCACAGAGGCCACAGGTCAGGTGGTGGTGTTTGGGAAGCAAAGTCTCTTAAAGAAGCTAGGAGTAGGGGGCGAAAAAAAACCAACAGCAGCTGGGAGAATGTGGACCCCTAACGCCACCAACCCCAGTGGGAGACTCCGCTGGTCAAAGTGAGCAGGTCGGCTTTCTGCAGGCCTAGCAAGCTTGTGCAATCCCTGGTGGTCGCGAGCATGTCCTATGGGTGTCCATAGGGGTCCTGGTCCCAGGGTCTCAGGCCGGACTCTCTTCCTCCTCTCCAATAGGGCTGGGCAGCCAGGGTGGCGCAGGAGCCCGGGGCCCCGGAATGGACACGGTGGTAAAAGGTTCAGGAGTTGGCCCCGGGATGGGGACGGGCGGCTCAGGACATGCGGGAGGCTCCAGCTCAGGCTCCCGCAGGCTGGGGTCGAGCAATGGGTCTCCACAACCGCATTCAACGCCTCCGCCATCCGCCGTGCCTGCACAGCCACAGCTGGCTGCCGTGGAGGCCTCTGACACACAGCTGTTCTTCCGCCTTAATAGCGACAGGCGCCGCCCCAGCGGACCCACATTACCGGCCCCCGCCGGCAGGAGGCGCTGCAGAAAGTCCCCGTGAGCCTCTCCCAGCGGGCCTTCCATGCCGTCCAGCCGCTGGAACTGCATGTCCTCTTTAGCCAGCCTACAAGATGAACAGGGGTCATCACTGAGGCCTAGCTCCTTTGTGTTGATGTATTATTTCATTTCAGTTTTCTGCCCCACCTTCACCAGGGTTTGTTTGTGTAACCCTGGCCGTCCTAGAATTCGCTTTACAAACCAGTCTGGCCTTGAACTTACTGAGATCTGCCTGCCTCTGCCTCCCTGGCGTTAAACACGTGTGCCACCATCACCTGGCTTGTTTAGTTGTTGTTGTTTTATTTTTGAGCAGAGGAAAGGTAGATTAAGGAAAGAGAGGAACTCTCAGGAGTAAGAGAGGTTTCAAAGGAGGAACACTTTCCCTCTTCCTCTCCATCTTTCCCTCTTCCTCTCCCTCTCTCCCTCTCTCCATCTCCCCCTCCCCCTCTCCCCCTCTCTCCCTCTCTCTCCCTCTCTCCCTCTCCCTCTCCCTCTCTCCCTCTCTCCCTCTTCTTCTTTCCCTCCCTCTCTCCCTCTCCTCCCTCTCCCTCCTCTCCCTCTTCCTCTCCCTCTCCCTCTCCCTCTCCCTCTCCCTCTCCCTCTCCCTCTCCCTCTCCCTCTCCCTCTCCCTCTCCCTCTCCCTCTCCCTCTCCCTCTCCCTCTCCCTCTCTCTCTCCCTCTCCCTTTCCCCCTCCCCTCCCCCTTCCTCTCCCTCTCCCTCCCCACCTCTCTCTGTGTTGTTTGTTCTGACAAAGTCTCACTACTAAGTTCTTACTGTTCTGAAATTCACTATATATTCCAGATTGGCCTCAAACTTGTGAGTGAATCAACCTTCTGCCTCTTATCTCCTAGTCCTGGGACTGGCTCCAGGTGTGTGACCTCACATCCAGGTCTGCCAGTCCATCTCTGTCTGTTTAGCAGTGTTTGGGGTGGAAACTAGGACCTCTTCCATGATAGACAAGACCCTACTCTCATCCGGGCTTTTCTCTTTTTAGTCCACGTAGCAGGATTCGAAGCACCTGAGATCCACCTAGCTCCAGCCTCCCCTATATATCACTCTGAAGGACCTGGGCATATCTTCTGGTGCTACAACCTCAATCATGGCCATATCTTGTCTCTAAACGTCTTTAGCTCTTCCCCCAATCTCCAACTGATGACCAATTCCCGCCTCAGTCACAGTGACTTGATCTAGTTACATAGCTGAACTCCTCATTCCCTCAGCTCCACCTCCCGAGAGTTAGTGTTCTTAGTGTGCTCCACCTTTCCAGGCAAAATTGCCCAGCTTGGTTACTGGAATCCCCTTCCCCCCCCTCCCCCCCCTTCCCCCCCCCCCCCCCCCCCCCCCCCCCCCGTTAATCCACAGACCATAGACCCTTCTTGGCCTGCAGAGCCCTAAGCCACACCCACCCTGCTAACTCACGCTATATCAAAGGTGGAGCCCTGGAATGAGGGCTGCTGAAGCAGGAAAGCGGTGGCCGCGGTGTAAGGCGCGCGAGCTTCCGCTGCATCCCAGTATAGATCTTTCTCCAGCATGGCCAAATCGTCATACATCTCATCTACAGCTAGCATGGACACCTGGGGGTGCGGACAGACGGCAGGGTGGGTGGAGCCCTCACGGTGCGTGATGAAAGGCTGAAGGGTGTTTAGGGCGAGGCCTAGGAGCGTCTGGGACCACCCTAGGAAACTCTTAGGTGAATGCCCACCAGGAGGAGACGCTGACCTGGAAGTTGCGATCAATGAGAAAGTTGGTCTCAAAGTCGTCGTCGTCCTCTCCGAAAGGGTTAATGAGCTGTTCTGCTACCTGAGTTCAGCGAAGAGAGGCAGGGGGAGTTCGGAGAATCTTGCAAATCTCACTCTTCCCTCCCTGCCTCAGGACCCTACCCACCTTAAGCCAGCCAACGTAGAAGAAGAATTGTAGTAAGGTGAAGATCGGTATACATAGGTCCAGAGTATGGTCTTTGTAGCCCTGTGCAGGGTCTAGGAATTGACGGCCGATGAGGCAAGCCAAGAAGTAGCTGTACACTGCGATAGTGACTACCTAGGGCCATGCAAATGGAAACCAGATCACTTCTACCCCCCACCCCCTCTCTGTGTGCCTTAGGGAGTCATAGAAAGATCAGGACTAGCATTGAATAGTAGGATGATTGAGTTGATCTCAGGCTGGAGAGATGGTTCAGTGGTTAAGAGCACTTAGTGCTCTTCCAGAGGTCCTGAGTTCAATTCCCAGCAACCACGTGGTGGCTTGCAACTATCTATAAGGGGATCCGATGCCCTCTTCTGGCATGTCTGAAGATGGCAACAGTGTGTGTGTGTGTGTGTACCTATTATGTATAATTTTTTTTTTTTTTTAAAAAAGAAACTCTCTATGTAACCTAGCCTGGTTTCTAACTCTGGATTCTTTTACCGCAGTTTCCCGAATGCTGGGAGTTAGTACAGACGTGTGTACCACCATGAACGACCACCATTTTCCCTTAAGAGAAATAGGGCCTCCTAGGCTGACTATAAATGGAAGCATGAAGTTACCTGGGTGTAGACGAGAGGTATGCTAATCCAGTCGTAGTGAAACAGCATCCCACATTTGCTCCGAAACACATTCAGTTCCTGTGGGTAGGTGCAGGTCATGAAAGGGATCGAACACTGAACTTGTGTGAAGACTAAATATGAGTGCCCCAGTGGAGACGGGGATCAGATATTATGAACTAGGCGAGTGTATCCTGGAGCTGCAGAGTATTTGGTGATGATGTACGCCTGGGTGGGGTTACCACGCGCTACAGGGCTGCCCGCATGGAAATAAATGCACCTGGTAAGAGTGTTTGGGAGGTTCGAGGTCCGTCACTCTCGACCCATTCCAAAGTGCACAGTTTCTGCTATTGTAACGATGACTTCCTCTCTGGCTCACCTCTAGCAGCAACTTAAGGGCACTATTGTCGCGAATGCGCCCCTCTCGCCGCGCCTGCGCTGCCAGGCTCGAGAACCACACGCAGGGCACCCAGTACTTGTTGTAGGACGAGTTCAAGTTCTCGAACTTCTTGCGCTCCTCTCGGGTCATAAATCCTGGGGGGATTCGGCGGGGGGGGGGGTGATCCAAGGTTACTCGCACCGCTCTCCTGTCTAGCCCTGCCATCCTCTAGCCAGAGACTCACCAGCCTCGACTACGTGGTCTATGGTGGGGAACCGTTTGAAGACTGCTGTGCTAACAGAACGAAGGATCAGCACCGCGGAGAGCCCTGCATAGCGCATGAGCGTGCGCCGGTAGAGGCGGCCTCGATCGTCTCGTCCATGCACGGTGCCGGCCACTATGCACATGAGTGCGTCTGGCAGAGGCATGCATAGGTACTGGTTCCACCAGCGATGCACCACCAGAGTCACGTAGAAGCCTAGGAGCAAGCCGGAGATGGGAACTCAGCAAGAATTTGGGAGCCCAAGCCGCGGAATATAGGGTTTGCATCAGGGACACTTGGAAAAGGCTGGTCACCCTGACCACCAGGCCTTCTAGTCTGAGAATGTGGGGATCCAGTTCTGAAGCCAAAGAGACTAGAGCAGGTTGAGGTACCCTGAGATGGGGAATTGTGATCCTAATACAGAAGTGGAGACACAGGGGCCCTGAAGGGAACCCTAGGGAATCACTGGGCTTGGGCTATCTGGAGGATTGGAAACAAGGCGAGGACACTGGTGTGCAAAGATGGAATGTACACTGGGGACATCTAGATAGATTTACCACAGTAGCCACATGTAGTCTCTGAACCAGGGTCTTATCAATCTTATTAGTTTAAGCCTGACTCTGGTGGTGCATGCCTTTAATCTCAGCACTTGGGAAACAGAGGCAGGTGGATCTCTAAGTTTGAAGCCAGCCTGGTCTACATAATGAGTCCCAGGACAGCCAGTATATACAGTGACAGAGAGAGAGAGAGAGAGAGAGAGAGAGAGAGAGAGAGAGAGAGAGAGAGAGAGACAGTCTAGTCCTCAGCCTGGTTCACATAGGGAGCTTCAGGCTAGCCAGGGCTACATAGTGAGAGACCTTGTCCCAAACAGAAAACAAACATAGAAACAACCCACCTAAAACAACAGAAAACATAACAAAAAAGCAAACCCACACATAGTTTGGCCCTATGTTAGAGGGAGAGCTGGGCAGGCTGGCTATCCCGTCCATGTGATGTGAGGGGTGTGAAGTTTCTGTGGGGCCTGGGCCAGGCTGGATTTGAATGGAATAATATTTATTTCCTGGAGAGAGAGTGCTCAGGATGTGTGTGGGAGGATAGTAACCTGACACAGACACAACTTGTGATAAGTCTGTAGGCGAGGTGATGCTCCCAGGGGACACCTCAGAGGGTATCTTAACCAAGTGATATCCAGTGTTTCAGGATGTAGGGTCATATTGGGTATCTTCCAGGTGTGGCTTCAGAAGTGGGAAGCTCTGGAGGTTAGATTTGAGTGACGTGTCTGTCTTAGAGGGGTAGGAATGGGGGTCTCCAAGAAGCATGGATGGAAAACAGATTTCTCCTTTACATAGGAATAGGCTGCTCAGGGGACACAACCTCACCAAGTACGAAAGAGACGGGGATGAGGCTGGCGTACTGGTCGCAGTATATGACAAGCTTCTCGAAGTAGCGCTTCTGCTCTTCTGCCAGTAAGAAGCTGCGGGGTAGGGAATGCAGTAGTACAGGTCTCCCCTCCACTCCCAGTCCCTTCCACAGGGCTCAGATCCCCAGCCCGGACGCCAGCTCTTCTCACCGATAGGCGGCGCTTAGTGCCATGTAAAGTCCCAGGAAACACAGCAGCTCTCGCCACAGGAGCTTGTAGATGCTTCCGCGCCACAGCAGCAGCAGCTGAGAGAAGCCACCGAAGCGGGCATTCGCCACTCGGGCTGTGTAGGTGACGGTCATCGCTGCGCTTGGCCAGTGTGGCCAATAGAGAAGAGGTTAGCCTGGGTCCGGGCCTGTGAGCCAAGGGAAGATGCTGGGAGGGGCTGATCCTGGAAATTTCAGTTGAAGGTGGAGGTGCCAGTGGACAGCGCAGCAGGTGATTTCCAGTGTCTCAGGACCCTAGCGCCTCATAGCACTAGGGCGGTCTCCACTCACGTCCTGTTACCACTCCACCCCACCCCCCAACCTCCCGGGTCCTGGCTCTTTCTCGAGTCTCCCAATCTTGCTCTGTCTTCCTCTTCTAGACTACTGGACTTTACTTAGGTCTCTCACTTCCTAAACCTTCGGATGAATCTAGTCACTTTTTGACTTTCCTCCCCCACACCCCCTATCCCTTTCACCTGTACAACAATCGATCTTCTTGACTTCCGGAGTCTTCAGTTTCTAATTCTCAGAGTTCAACACCCCCCACATACTTGTTCACTCTCCCAAGTTTGGTTTTCTCTCTGTCCTCTCTTGAGACTACAGTCTGCCCCCGCAGAACTACTAACCCCCCCATATTCAGAACTGCTCTTAATGATGTCTCTAAAGCTCCTGGTCCCCAGTCTGTCCAGCAGCCTCCTTTCCTCCCGATAGGAACCAGCTCACCCCAATTCCCACTTAGTCCTCCAGCTCTGACCCCTCCAGTCCTACTTCAGACCCTCCGTTAACTTTCTTCCTTTTTTGCTGCCCCTCCTAGCCATCTACCCTGCCCCCCAGGAGTCCTGCCCAAAGCCCACCGGCCCAGGGACATTTATTCTCCCAGACCTGGTCCTTCTCACCTGTGGCAGTACAGGGACACAAGGGACAGAGACTGAATGGGAGGGTGTCTTCAGTATTGGGTGGGACTGAAGCCAGACTGTTTGGGAAGGAGCTGGGGAGTGGGCGTGGGCAGCCCCTCCCAAGTCCATCCCCTTTAGTTGAGTTACTGCCTCAGAACTTTGTTTGGAGAAGGTCTGCCAGTTTGTCTCCTGGGCAGGGGTGTGGGGTTGGGTGGGGTAGTGGTGTGTGTGTGTGTGTGTGTGTGGTCTGCCTTGTACTTTCTTGCTCCTTTGTCTCCCTCCCTCTTAGGGAGAAGATCCAAGGTATCTGGAAACAGAACAGGAGAATCAATCTCTCTCTCTCTCTCTCTCTCTCTCTCTCTCTCTCTCTCTCTCTCTCTCTCACACACACACACACACACACACACACACACACACACACACACACACACAGAGCCCAGCAAGACTGGGTCACCCTTCAGTTACCTGTGATCACAAGCTGTCACAAGGATGCACACCACACTGTAGACCCAGACACACATTTAGCTTCCCTTACCACAGTGGCAATCTACACTGTCACAGAGACTTTCAAGGTCAGCCAGGTATGCTGGCAGCTAAGACAGGAGGACTGTCATGTGTTCCAGGCTATCCTGGGCTACAGAAGGAGACCGAATCTCAAAAATCCAAAAGAAGAAGAGATGGCTAAGTGGTTAAGTATGTACTACTTTTGTAGAGTTTGTTCCCCACACCCAGTCTGGCAGCTCACAACCATCTTACTCCAGCTGCAGGGGGCCCAAGGGCACCTGTACTTAAGTGCACATATACATGAAAAAGTAGAGCTGGAGATAGGGGGTTAAGAACGCACACTGCCTGTACTTTCAGAATTTGGTACCTACAGCCACATTGTTGTTTACAACTGTTGTAACCTCAGTTCTTTGAGAAAGGGCTTATCCGTGTAGTCCTGACTGTCCTGGAACTCACTACGTAGACCAGGCTGGTCACGAACTCAGAGATCCACCTGTCTCTGCCTCTCGAGTGCATCACCACCACCCAGCTTGAAATAAATAATTAAAAAAAAAAACTCAATAAAGTCAAAGACACCTCCAAACTCACAGGATAAATGTGGGGGCACCTCCCTCAACATAGTGGGACAGGCCTAAGGTCAGAGGAGGAACTTTGGGGTTCCTGACATTTGCCTACGTAGTCGTAGTGAAGACACATTTGCAAGGGCTATAGGTGGAACTTAATGGCAACAGACTTCATTTGTAAATTAACATATTGAGGCAGGCATGGTGGCATATGCCCATAGTTCAAGCATTTGGGAGGCTGGGCATTTAAGGACAACCTGGTCTGGCCCTGTCTAAAATTTAAAAAAGGGAGAGAGCTTTTCTCAATGCTTTCTCTGTTGTGTACGGTTATATGCTGTATGTAAAAAAAAAAATCCAGACATATTCTTAGGTCTCATACTCAACAATGCCCTGAACACACAACCAGGGACACAAATCTTTGTCCCTACATTTGGCACTGATTCAAAGTAGATGTTTTCTCTTCAGAGACATGCCAACGGGAGGGCCACTCAGCCTGGCACAAAGAGCACTCCCTCTGCCACCTCCAACCTCAAGGATGCCTACAGATACACAGTCATGAGAGGGGCAGAGGCTCAGAGTTTAGATCTGGTAGGGACACTCTAAGGTCTCCATGCATTTCTTGCTATCTACCTGCTGAGCAACAGAGGAGGAATCACCCAGTGCAGCACCACCCGGAGGCCCATCTGGTCAGGACGCAGTGTTCCCAGGCTGGCAGATGTCTGCCCCACCCGGGTAAATTAGGAACCAGCTTGGGCTGGCTACTCTTGGACCCATATCTCCGCTGTCCAGCTGCCCAGCAGCCTATAAACTTCAGCAACAAAGGTTGCTGGCTGGGGCGACATTGCCAGCTGTAGGACCTGGGCACTGGACAGGCTGTTCTTGACTGTCCTGACTCCTTAGTACACGTCCTTGAGCTCCCTGCAGCTCGTCCCTTCTCCTCCAGCACACACACATCCCCACACAGTTCTCCATCCCCAACTGGGCTGGAGGGCAGGTTGCCTGGTTCACATGCCTTCACTACTTGCCTTCACTGCACATGACTCTCACTGAGGTCTGAGCAGGGTGTTGGAGAAAAAAAAAAAATCCCACATATTTCATCAGCAAGGGAGATGGCTCCTGTATTCCTACTAGACAAAAAGAAAAACCACAGCTCTGGTGACATACAAGTGAAAAGCTAGGATCTGAACCCAGGCAATACGGGCTTGTTGTCTGTGGTCCTTCTTTCCCTATAGCTGCCCGTATCTGTTCACATCTGCCACCTTAACATGCCCATACCAGCTTGCACACACCCTGAGTCCAGCGGGAGGACAAGTCTAAGCTCGTGAATGAGCTCCCCTTACACGCGTTCCCTGGCATGCCTAGACCCTGAGTGTACCAGGGACACTTCCTGAGTCATGTATGTCTCCAAGCACCCCCTTTTTTTGTCCCTTTGCACCAAGCAGCTGTGGCTTGAAACTTGAAGACACTCCAAAGTCATGCTTTAGTTCATCTCAGAAGTGTCTGTGGTGCAAAGGAGGGCTGGAGACACAGATCTGCTAAAAGCCTTTCTCAAGGGTTCTAAGCCTGAGAATTCCTACCATGCTCAGGGCTGTGGGAATAAAGCTTAAACAGCAGGGGAAGCCTGCACTAGGGAACCTCAGGAAGCCTTCTATGCCTTAAGGGGAGCCCCAGCATCTTCTGCCATTGTCAGACCTCATCAGTCTCACCCCAGGAAGGGCTGAAAGCATCCCACCAAGGCAGGAACTAGGGGTTTGTGTACAGATCCTTAATCCCTGGTCTGGCAGGCCCAGCCTCTGCCCAGGGCGCCCACTAATTCCCAAACTAAACAGCAGGTGGTGTTGGGCCCATTGCCTGCTTAATCCGTTCCCTACCAGCCTGGGGCTGGCCATGGGGCCTAAAGATTCCCACACTCTTGAGTTTTTTAGGAAGGGAGGAAATGCTTCCATTACAGGAATGTAATGAATGTCCTAGGAATGTCTTTAAGACCAGGCTCCTTACTGAAGACAGCTTCTTCCCACAACCGTCATCAAAATCATGCATGTTTGCTCTGAGTGGATCTGTGTGAGAGAGAGGAATAAACCTGTGTGCAGTGTACAGTCTCTGCAGCCGCACACAGGCGCTTATCCAACCACCCCTCCATTGACAAACACAGCTGTTTAAGATCATTTTATTGAGGAGTGTGAGGCAGGAAGAGGTGGGGGGCACTGCAGCCTCCCCAAGCCCCACCAGGGGGAACAGACCCCCTCCCACCTCCTAAGTGGATCCCCCTGCTTTATGGGGGACTTTGTGCAAACTCTGCCCCATGGGAAAGAGGAGGGGTGAAGTGGCAGTAGCTGGGATGGGGGTAGCTACTGGGTGCTGGGGGGCTTGTAGGGCTCCAGGAGGAGGGCAGAGAAAGTGTTGACTTTGTCGGCTCCCCGCACCTCATGAGGTAACAGTGGCAGCTTTACAATGTGAAAGTCTTCATATAGGTCTTCCATCTGTAACCAGGTCAGAGAGCAGAAAGCAGAGATTGAGGGCAGAGGGGCTTCCAAGGGGTGGAAGTTTAGGGCCGAAGCTTCTTGGTAAGGTAAGTGGGACTAGCAAATCCAGGGATGGCCTGGGTGTCATGTGTCTCAGTCCTCTGAATACAGAGGGCTCAGGACACACACACAAACGCATACTAGGCAAGCATTCTCTACTGAGCTGCAGCCCCAGCCCTCAGAGAACACAGTAAAAGACATGGAACTTAGGTTGGGCAGGTGGGCGTACCTGGTCCAAGTATTTGGCCTGGATCTTGTGTCGAGCCTCACACATCTTACAGGGTTTTTCAGGGTCAGGGAAGACAAGCTGGTTGACAATGATGTTGTGGGTGTCAATCTTGCACTTAGCCAGCTCCTGAATCAACCGCTCTGTCTCATACAAGGACAAGAATTCGGCGATGCACACACAGATGAAGGTTGTCTGTTCCTGGAGGGCACAAGACAGGAGTGAGGGAAGGGACCGGCTGATCCCATCCTCAGGAGTCTCCCACCACCTGCTGAATCGGATCATAACTCACAGGGTCCTTGAACTGTTCGCTGACGGACCGGATGACAGGCAGCGTCTCTTCCAGCTTGGAGGCCAACTGGTCAGCGTTCATGTCCCCCAGGCCCAGCATGTTGCACATCTGTGGGTATGAGGGGACAGGCTTGCCACCTTCCCGGGACCATCAGACCCCTCGGCCAGGGGCTCACTGAGTACCACAGCATCTCCATAAAAGGTGTGGGCCCTGGGGCCAACGTGTGGGGTAGGTCTGTGTAGTTTTAGCTCTCCCGTTTTGTGGGCAAACATGGCCACAGTATCTGACCTCCTGAATTCTCAGTTTTCCCATCTTCACGCCTTACCTTTAAGAGCTGCTGTGCTTTCTGAGCTGTCATGTGTTTTATTAGGAATTGGTGCTAGGCACTTAGTAGATGCTCAGCAGACATTATTATCCGAGGGTGGAGGAAGGCACATGCATCACATGCTTGCTCTAGAGGTGGACATGGGATGGGGCAAGGGGCACAGCATGGATGGCTCACAGAACCATTTCTGTGTCCTCCATTTTCTTTTACTACATGTGCTGTTGAAGTGAGCACCACAGTTGATATAGAAGGAAGGGAAGACCCGAGGGGTGAAAAGGTTTACTTGGGGGCACACAGAGGTGATGCGGACGGAGGGAGGGAGGTGCCTTTTGCTCTGCCCCAAAGAACAAAGTTCGGGTTAGGACACTGAGAGCAGGAGGGCGTGGCACCTGCCTGTGAGATGAAGGGGCTGATCTGGTTCTTGATCTGCATCAGGCGGCCCAGACCCCGCTCCACGATGGTGGGGAAGTTCAGGAGCCTGAGTGTATGGCCGGTGGGTGCGGTGTCGAACACTACCACTGAGAAGTTCATGCCTTTCACCAGTCTGGGGGAGATGAGGGTCAAGGTTCATACCAGAGGCCAGAAGCCCTCCCAGGGCAGGCAGGCACCCCCCACCCCCAATCCGTGCCAGGCTGACCTCATGACCTCAGCATAACTCATGGCCTCATCGATGCCAGGGAAGGCGCTCATGGCCTCCTGCATCATCTTCTTGCCCATGCTCAGCATGTTGTCTTCCTCGAAGAACTCGTCGGGGAGCTCTGCAACGCCCAGGCTGGGGTCTATCTCCTGGGGGCCGAGGGGACCAGACTCAGGCTGCTGCGATGACGGACTCCCAGAGGGGGCCTCAACTCCTAGGTGCAGGCCAGAGGAAGCCCATGTAGGGCTCCAGCCACAAAGGATCCCGGGTCTGTCCCATCAATGGTTTAACCTTCACAATCAAGTAAGAAATTGCAAACTTGGACTAGGGGAGCCCCAAAGACAAGCTGAAACCCAAACCTACTGCAGGAATTTGCAAAAGCAACCCAAAATTTGCTTTCCCAATAAACAACCACAGCTAGCTCCAACCACTTTCAGATTATGCCTCTAATGTGGGTCATCTTTAAACATGATTCTTTAATTTTTAAGACAAGATCATTATGTAGCTGAGGCTGGCCATCCTCAAGCTCCTCGGCATTGGGAGTACAGGCGTGTTCAACCAGGCTTGCTGGCCTCTGTTATTCTGTAGGTCACTTTGACCCTTGTTTTCTCTCCTTGCCCATCTGTTCCCCCTCTTGGGCAGTATTCTCTATTTTGAGGGGTTGAGGGGAGGGTTGCAGATGGAAGCAAGGGCTTTATACAGGTTAGGCCAGTGCTCCTTCAAGTTATGCCCCTAGCCACTCACTGGGAGATTCTAAGCGGGTGCTTTACCACTGAGTAATTCCCAAGCCCCCCTTAATGGCAACTACATTCTAGCCGGGCACCTGACATTGTGACCCCAGTCTCTGAGTATTAGATTTTAATAAGAGCTCTACTACTGAGATACAGCTCCAGCCTCAGGCTGCTCACAGCTCTAGTCTAGGCTACATGGTTGCTTCTTTAGTCTCTAAGACCTTCATGCAAGTAGCACACATCATATACAAGCAGACACACACACACACACACAAATAAGAAATAAAAAAAGATGGCCTAGTGGACAAAGCACTTGTGTGAGTGTGGGGACGGAAATCTGGATCTCTAAAACCCACTTAAAGGTGGCCGTGGTAACATGACTCTGTAATCCCTGTGCTGCTACTATGTAAGATAGGAGGTGGAGAAGCCCTGGTAGCTCCCAGGCCACCTAGTGTATACAGGAGTAAACAACAGACTGTCTCAAACAAGGTAGAAGAGTCAGCACCAACATCTGGGGTGTCCTCTGACTTTCTTTTTTTTTTTTTTTTTTTCCTCGAGACAGGGTTTCTCTGTGTAGCCCTGGCTGTCCTGGAGTCCTCTGACTTTCACAGTGTGACACATAGGCATGAGTGTGTACAGTAAAGTATACACACACACACACACACACACACACACACACACACACACACTGGAAGAGAGACAGACAGACAAAACCTGATAATTTCACTGCTTTACTTACAAAATATACCCCAAATCTAACCACTCTTTCCTTTTGAGACTACCATGTCATTATGATCCGGGGACATCCACAGCCTTCTTATTACTCTGCCCAACTTCACTCTTAATTTATAATCCAATTTCCACATGACAGTCATACATGTGGCCTTTTTTTTTTTTTTTTTTTTTTACCTTTTCCTTTAGAAACAGGGTTTCTCTGTATAGCCCTGGTGGCCCCTAGAACTCACTCTGTACACCAGGCTGGCCTTGAACTCAGAGATCCTCCTGCCTCTGTCTCTCTAGTGCTGGGTCTGTGCCACTATTCCCAGCTGACTTACTATTATATTTTTAAAGACAGTTTAGCCCTGATGGCCTCAAATTTACAGTGACCCATCTGCCTCTGCCTCTCTAGTGCAGGAATTAAAGGTGTGTGCCACCATTACTACCCCTTTTCAAATGTGAGAGCTGGGAATGCCGTTTAGCATTGTGTAGTATGCTGGACGCCCTGGCCCTCACGTCAAACAGCATCAGCAGTAGCAGCAGAAGCAGTAGTAGCACCACCGCCACCACTACTGACAACACAATGACAACAGCAACCAAAACATGTGCATGGAGCTGGCTCCGCAGTTAAGATCTTCTGTGCACTGATCTTCCAGAGGCCCCTCATTCAATTCCCAGCACCCATGTAGGGGTGGAGTTCACAACTGTCTGTAAACTGAAGCTCAAGCGGGACCTGATACCTCTGGTCCCTGCACACATAACTAAAAACAAACTAAATATTTAAAAAAATAGCTTTGTGCCGGGCAGTGGTGGCGCATGCCTTTAATCCCAGCACTTGGGAGGCAGAGGCAGGCGGATTTCTGAGTTTTAGGCCAGCCTGGTCTACAGAGTGAGTTCCAGGACAGCCAGCGCTAGACAAAGAAACCCTGTCTCAAACAAACAAACAAACAAACAAACAGAAACCCCAGATTGGGATTAAAAGAATAGCTTTGTACATCAAAAAAAAAAAAAAAAAAATCCTTCTATCAAACTTCGACTCCAAGCCAAACTGCTTGCCCAGTCAGCAGAGGCCCACAGTGTGCATCTCTGGTTGGTCTTCCTTCTTCCCTTCGCCTTACTTGCTCAATTCCAGTTGATCACCTTTCTCCCTGTTCCTTAAAGTATGCTGGGAAAAGTGTGACACACCCAAGAGTTGAGTATGTAGACTATGATTGGCCTGGTGGCTGCTGGTAGGTATGTCCTCAAAAGGCCTTATGGTTCCAGCTGGAAAGATGACTTGGTGTTAAGAGTACTGGCTACTCTTCTAGTGGATCCGGGCTGGATTCTCAGTACCCAGATGGTGGCTCACAACCATCTGTAAGTCCAGTCAGTCCCAGGGGACCTGATGCCCTCATCTGGCCTCCATGGGTACCAAGAATGGAGGACTCTGGGTAAAACACACTGTCATTAAAACAAAATCAAAAAACCCTATGGGGACCTCAGCCAGAGCTGAGGCCAGCTTTACTTACCATAGCAAAGAGGTTGTCATAGCCTTTGACCTTGGTAGGCACCTTGGAGAACTTCTGATCAAAAGCATCTGAGATGTTGTGAGCGGGGTCTGTGGAAATGATTAGAACACTCTCACGCCCCTTAGACAGCTGGACGGCCAGGCTGCAGCTGCATAGAAGAAACGTGGGAAGATGAGGAGTGAGGAGCTAGTTTCGCTACAGAAAACTAAATCAGCAGGGACCTTATGACCAATGTATGGGTCTCAGTGAGATCAAGCCTTACTTAACCCTTGTAGAGATCACCACCTGACTCTTTGATTCGGATGGGAGTGGTATGCAACATTCAGTTGACTGACTCTGTCTCTGTGAATGTCTGCGTCTTTTTTTTTTGTTTGTTTGTTTTTTACACTCAGTGCCACAGTCCAGCTGTCCAGCAAGCACAGACTGCTCTCCCTCCCTCTACTTGTTCAATGTACTTCACCTCTCGACGAACTGAGGCACCATAATTACGTGTGCCCTTTTCACCCCCTTTTACTTCTTCCCTCTCTGGCATGAAATGGAAGTTCGTTATAATAAGACAGCTCGCCTTAGTGTCGCTCCGGCTACTCTAAATTCCCTGGGGAGTACTGTCCCGCCGACTGCGGAATTTAAATGTTCCTCTGCACACCCCACGCGCTGAATTCACAAGACCCAAAGAGGGATAATCCAACTCAGGATGCTAGGCTTGCATTCGGTCGGTATTTTCAGCAGGCTGCAGTAACTTCCAGAGAGAAACAACCCTGTAGAGCCATGCTTAGCTCGCTTTGCCCAGATCGGGAAGAAAAAGCCGGTCCCTGTCCTCCCCTTCGTCCAGTGGTACATCCCACCCGTCCTCTTGGTCCCGCTAGAGCCTCCTTACCTGCAGGTGGTCTTACCAACGCCACCCTTGCCCCCGACAAAGATCCACTTAAGGCTACGCTGCTCGATGATGTTGCTAAGCGTGGGTTCCAGCGGCTCCACATCAGGTGCATCCTCGAACTCTTCTGCTTCAACCCCCCACCCGGCCACCCCCGCCGCCATCTTGGACCCGGCTCACGTGATTAATCGGGACGCACCACGTGCTAAATACCGACAGGGGAAATGAGTCTGCCACAATCCTGTGCAGGCTGGAAGCCTGACTTACTTTCCTCCTGAATTGACATTTAGGGATAGTTGACGCGATATTTTCACCGTTTTATGCGTCGATGGTTCACCTTTGTGAACTCTTGTCTGCAATTTTCTAAGGATTCCCCTGTCCTGTGGACATATTGGTATAACCCACAATACTGCTCTTCACTGATTGGATCCTAAATCTTGCGGCACTCTTTTCATTGGCTGAATCTTGTCTTACTTCCACTAGTCACGTTCAAGTCCCTGCTGGCGTCAACCTCTCCTTAGCAACCAGGCAAACATCCTGTCCAAGCTCTTTGCGTGAAGTGAGAGCAGAGGTATCTCTTGATTCCATAGGCTCAGTACCCTGATGATCATTTCCCCCTTACTTGCTGTTTTGGATCTCAACATCTCTTCCGGTCCTCCAGTTACTCAGTTGGTTGTGAACCACACATGGTTTTTGCCGTAAATCAATCACGAATGAACTGGTTATTTGGCTGAGGGTCGATTAAAAGCAAAAGACTCCATTTGTTGCAGAGTATGCAGACTTTTTTCCTGTGTTCCCGAAACCCCCATGTTGGGCAGAAATGATATCTACAATAAGTCGTCCTTGTAGAAAGAACTTTAATTTCCGAAACTCTTGTGTTTGGCGCTCTGCTTTCTTTCTGGGTATGCTCCAAGTTCAGCAAATGCAATTTTAATACGAGAGTCCTTAGTCCCTTCATGCAGCACGCAGTTCAGATCATTAAGTCTTAGGGACTCAGCCTAGAAATATGTTCGGCTTCTTTTCAGTGCTCCAGCCTCTTAAATACTAATCTCAGGCAGTGTTTAGCTGCGCGCAGCCAGTGGTATTCTTATTTTAAGATAAGAGATTAAATTCAGAGACAGATGCCCAACCTGGAAATGTTTACATTTCTAATAGGAGGTATCAGGTTTGATATGCTTTGTAGACCTAGTTAGGGGCCACCCAAGTTCCCAAAGGTCAATTGAAAACAGTCCCCAAACAAGATCCGTTCAGTTAGAGTTCTGGTGGCCGACTGGGATTGTGCTCTCTCAGTCCTTAGAGAGGGCCTGGGTCCCAGGAGATGGTCCCATTCTTGGGGAACGTCTGTCTGCTTAACTAACTCGTGTCTGGATTAGGGATCCGAGGACCAGAAGGAAAGGGACCGGCTTCTAGGCTCCTTCGACTGGTGGCCAGGTCAGAACCCTTTGGCCCCACCTAAGCTCCGCCCACTCTGCGTTGGCTTCTGGGTTCAGACCTCTCTTCCCAGCATGCACTGCCCCAGACGAAGCCAGTCCCGCGCCAAGCGCGCGGTCTTAGGGCCTTTCCCGGAGTCCTTTGCGCGGCATCTGGCCACAAAATGGCTGCCCGAGGGAGACGGGCGGAGCCTCCGGGTCGGGAGGCGCCCGGCCCGGCGGGCAGCGGCAGGAGCCGATGGGCTGAGTCGGGGCCGGGAACGTCACCCGAGAGTGGGGACGACGAGGTGTCGGGTTCAAGTCCGGTGTCCAGCGGCGTGAACTTGTTTGCCAACGATGGCAGCTTCCTGGAGCTGTTCAAGCGGAAGATGGAGGAGGAGCAGCGGCAGCGGCAGGAGGAGCCACCCCCGGGCCCGCAGCGACCCGATCCACCGGCCTCCGCCGCGGCGGGCCCAGGGAATCCGAAGAGGAAGGGCGGCCCAGGCCCCACGCTCAGCTTCGTAAGGAGCCGCGGGGGTGGGGGCGGGCGCCGGGGCCCGCGTTGGCTGGGGGAGTCGGGTCCGGGAAAGGGCGTCAAGGTCCAAGGCAGTCCTCCGCCCGACTGCCTGGACGGTCCCGGTCCCTTATTGAGGATCTTGAGCCTGTATTCCGGACGAGAGGTGTTTCTGGGCGGGAATGGGAATCCCTAGATCTTACTCGCGGGACCTGAGAACCGGGAAAATGCGTTGGAAGCAGCGCTCTGGGGTTAGGGGACCCTAGGTGTTAGGATTCCTGTTTGATTTGTACCCAGACTTTGAATAGTGAGGCCCACATATAATGTGGGGGAAAAGGAGGAGACACATTCGAGTCTGCTGTAATCGTTAGACTCGACTCAGACCACGGACCGTAGCCGGGCGTGGTGGTACACGCTTTGTATTACCAGCACTCCGGATGCAAGAAGAGGAGGATTCGAAGAGACCTTGTCCCAACTAAACAAAACCAACCAACCAACAACAAAAAGCAAATCACTGACTTTGTGGTCTTAGCAAGATCAATCGATTCCTTTCTGTATTATTTAACTAGTGTCCGTTTTTTGAGCACCTTACGGTGTCTTTGATAGAAAAGAACGTTGTTTGAAGTGTGGGTGGCCTACCCTGACTTTCTGTATTCTAATAGTTGAGATTTTGATGTGAGCATTTCAAACTGTGGTCCTAGAAAAGTCAGTACAGACTCTTAAAGAACTAGACCAGAGGTTCTCTACTGGGAACAAGTCTCTTTATCCTTATGTATTTGGTAAAGTCTGTAGACATTTTGGTTGTTAAAACTCTAAGACGAGATGCTAGTGACATCTATAGGTAGATACAAGGGATGCTTTTCAGTATCCTATAATGCATGGGATAACAAAGAATGATGTAGCTGAAAATGTCAAGTATCATGTTGAGGAGCCTTGGGTTAAATAAGTTGGATATGTACTCTTTGTTAGTTTTGAGCTTGCTTTGTCTCTGATGTTGAGGCCTTGTAGTGGGGAGGAAGAAATGTTGGTTTGAGAATAAGACTGTGGGTCAAATCTTTGATCCAGTTCTGTGGTTTAGGGTAAGGCTTAAGTTTATTTAGGTGTTAAAAGGGTTTGTGAGCCGACAAGGTGGCGCATACATGTAATCCTAGCACTGTGGTGCTTGAGGCAGGAGGACTGAAGAGTTTGAATTCAGCATAGGTTACATTGTTGTTCCTAAAAACAACACTAAGTGTGTGTGTGTGTCTGTCCATCTCTCCGTCCTGTGGTGTGTGGCTGTACTAGCTACTCAGGAGCTGAGAAAGTATCTCAAGTCCAGAATGAGTTCAGAGCTAGCCTGAGCAACTTAGACTCTGTCTCAAAAAAAAAAAAAAAAAAAAACAAGATCTAACTCAGTAGAAAATTGCTTTGAATGCTTGTGATCCTAGATTCAGTCTGCAGTACTGCACAAAAGCAATTGGGGAGTAGTCCCAGCAGTCACTACCTAGTTGAAGGGTAAGTACAGGATAATGTCTTGAAGGCCCCCATTTAAGGGGAGAGGATGGGACCAGGGTGAAAACCCAGAGCTGGAGTGTTCTTAGAGGAGTTGGAAAGTGACAGGACCTGGGTTGATATAACAATCCAGGGTAGAGGCTGAAGCCATTCCAGGAATGGGAGCAGCAGTGGAGTCACTGCCACTTTGATTTGTTCCTGAGTAGCCATTGTAGTTATATTTCTTAAAATGCCAGGCCAGATCAGGGTAGGATAATTTGGGATGTTGTGTGGTTCAGGATACTCCCACTGGCCTTTCATATTTGATCCTGAGTAGTGGTCTGTTTTTGGCAGCCTGTCCTATTCCTCCCAGAGACTTGTCTTTATTTCTGAAATGATGAAATGAAGTAGTTACTACCTTCAAATAGAATAACTGTGATGATGAGAGGAGATTACCTGGCGACAGCACTCTGTGGTGTATAGGGATGGGTAGATAGTGATGATGAGGACAGGAAGCTGTTACTACCTGTGTGGTCCCTGACAGGGCGAGGCCTGGGCAGAAAGAGTGAAGACAGAGCCATTTCCCAGCTAGGTTAGCACTCCTGGCCCCCTGGGAGGGTAGCCTGGGGCCCAGGACTGCCTGGGCATGGCAGCCCAGGGCAGGCGCTGAGTCGAGTGTGCTCCTCTCTGATTGCTGCGCAGGTCGGCCGGCTGGAGGAGCTGGGCGAGGCGTCGCTAGGAAGGTGTAGTGGGCCTCAGCACCGCCAAGGGCGGGCCCGGCTCCTGTAACCCTTGCAGTCTTCTGTCCCTTCACCCAGGTGGGCAAGCGCAGAGGCGGGAACAAACTAGCCCTCAAGACGGGAATAGTAGCCAAGAAGCAGAAGACGGAGGATGAGGTGAGTGGGTTGCCTAAGAGTGCCACCCTAACTATCTTTTCCTTCCAGACTCAGTGCCCAGTGGTCAGGCTTTGGATGGGTGGTCCTTATAGGGTGGGAGGTTCCCCAGATAACCTGCTTCTGCTTATTCTTACTTCAAATCCAGGGCCTTTAGGTGATACTGCGGATGGGTTATGGTGTTCCTGACTCTGGTCCCAGCTTTTTAAGCGTCTGTCTTCCAACCATTCCTCCCCTCCTCTGACCCTACAGGTATTAACAAGTAAAGGTGACGCATGGGCCAAGTACATGGCAGAGGTGAAAAAGTACAAGGCCCACCAGTGCGGTGACGATGATAAGACTCGGCCCCTGGTGAAATGACCCTCCCGGGTGCTCACTGCCGGGGACTCTGCGATGTACATAATATTTAATGCGGTAACGGCAGCAGCCTTCCTGGAGGACTGATACACAGAAGGAAACCAAGGCGCTCCCTGTGGCCGCAGACCATTCTCCAGGACTCTTTTTTACCTTGAGCACTTGCCTCCTGAGACTTACTAGACCAGTGGTTTACTGTGCCCTTTCTTCCCATCACCTTGCTCTCTCTGGCTCTGTCTGTCTCTTCTTGCTGTCTCTCTCCTTTTAGCAGTCACTTCTGAGAAGTAAAGAACCTGACTTAGTGCTGGAGTTGTGTTCTTGGTTTATCTTCTTTGCGATCTCCAAGCTAAGCCTTTCCCCACCAGTGGATGTCAGTCTGCCCGAGCTGGGGTGGACCCATTGTGGAAAGGGAAGGGGAAGGGGAAGGGGAAGGTTCTGTAGGCAGGGCCACATACTGCCTGTCTAGGACTCTAAAGACTTTTTTCTTCCTTCTTTAGTAATCCTTTTTTGGGAGGTGGGGTGGAGGGTGGGTTTCGAGACAGGGTTTCTCTGTGTAGCCCTGCCTGGCTGTCCTGTAACTCACTCTGTAGACCAGGCTGGCCTCGAACTCAGAAATCTGCCTGCCTCTGCCTACTAAGTATTGGGATTAAAGGCGTGTGCCACCACTGCCCGGTGTAACTGTAATTCTTAAAGTCTGGCCTTGTTTGTGGTTTTGTTTTGAGACAGGGTCTTATGTGTAGAGTTTGTCTCCTGCCCCAGCAGCATGCCTTCCAAGTCTCTTCACAGTCTCAGTTTAGCTGTGAGTTGGTAATTCTAAGTGTTGAGTGTGCTAGCCTAGTGCACGTGGCGCTCGCTGTTCGACCTCCAGCACTCCACTAATCTTAGTTGTAGTACACTAATCTTAGGTTTTGCCTAATACAAAGCTGTTACTTATTCCCCAGATACTGACCAACTACTTACTGACTTACTGTGTGCCAAGGATGTCCTGGTTTCTAGGGACTACAGCACTGAACAGCCTATATTCTCCCTGTCTTTATAGGAGACAAGTGGGAAATCAGAGGGGATAGGTAACCTTTTCAGTGGTGACTACTAACAAGGACGGGGGAGGGATGTCTGTTTTTAGGCCATGTTTTATATTTTTGGTTGTGAGCCTAACCCTTAATGGTTGAGCCATCCCTCTAGCCTATATGTCACTTTTCAAAAAAATTATTTCTATGTATTGTTTCTCGCCTGCCTGTATGTCTGTACCACGTGCATGCCTGTTACCTTTGGAGGTCAGAAGAAAACAGATTCCTTGGAACTAGAGTTATAACTGGTTTTGAGCTGCCATGTACTCCTCTGGGAGACCACAAATGCTTTTAACTGATGAGCTATTTTTCTAGCCTCCTTAGGTGATGTTAGATCAGAGTCTGGAGGGAGGTGAGTAGCAAGCTCTGATGGGACCTGAGGAAGGACAGGTCCTGGAATGTTGAGATGGTGCCCCTGGTCTTTTTTGTCAAAGCAGTCTGAAGGCATGGAGTTAACACATGCTGTGTAGGCGTTGGACATGTTAACTCATGCCTGTGATTTCAGTGCTTACGAGGTAGAGGCAGGTAGATCAGGAGGTGGGGTAACTTTTTTTTTTTTTTTTTGAGACAAGGTTTCTCTGTATAGCCTTAGCTGTCCTGGAACTCACTCTGTAGACCAGGCTGGCCTAGAACTCAGAAATCCACCTGCCTCTGCCTCCCAAGTGCTGGGATTAAAGGTGTGCGCCACCACTGCCCAGCCTGGAGTAACTCTTGTTTGATGTAGATTCTTTCTCCAAAACCACATATAAAAAAATAAAGTTGGTCAGTGTTGATAGCTTAAGAAGATAACATTTGCTTCAGATCCCAAAAGATAGCAGGGCAGTGAGTGACACACTCCAGTAAGTGCTCCAAGCAGAGGGAACTGTGGGTATAAAGCTCCTTAGCACTTCCTAACACAGGAATGCTTGCTGCCTTCAGAGGTACTCAAAGGAAGGGTTGATGGGTAGAAGATAGAGAAGGAAACACAAGAAACTAATAGAATCAACTGTTGCTGCCTTGGAAGCACACATAGACACACAAGTAGGTCACAACTCCAGCAGCTTGGCCTCTATTTTAGAGTGTCAGTAAGCAGGGCAAACTGAAATCCAGGCCCCTCCCTTCACAGAGCCTAACCAGGTGTGACCCAGGGAAAGTGAAAGGAACTTCAAGTACAAGTTAGGGTGAGTCAGCCTCAGCTTCTGGCTACTTCTGTGCCTGTTAGCTGAATAGCCCTCTTAAGGCACTTAGTCTTTTTAAACATTTAAGGTTTTTCATTTATATCTGCCATATGTGTGCAGATGCTGTGTGTGTATGTTGAATCCCCTGGAGCTAGAGTTAGAGCTACTGGCGGGGGGGGGGGGGGGGGGGGGGGGGGGGGGGGGGTGGGGTGCGGGTGGGGGCTGGGAACTGAACTCTAGTCTTTTTGGTTTTTCAAGACAGAGTTTCTCTGTGTAGCTCTGGCTGTCCTGGAACTCACTCTGTAGACAAGGCTGGCCTTGAACTCAGAAATCCTCCTGCCTCTGCCTCCCAAGTGCTGGGATTAAAGGTGTGCGACACTACTGCCTGGCGAACTCTAGTCTTTAGGAAGCGCATTAAGTGCTCTTAACCACTGAGCCATTTCTCTGACCCATTTCTCAGCTTTTTTTTTTTTTTTTTTTTTTTAAATTGTTCAGGTCTTTTGTCTACATATTTTTGGGCTTTTGAGATGGGTTTTCTCATAGACCTGGCTGTCTTGGAACTTATAGATCAGGCTGACCTTCAATTCACATATCATCAGCCTCTGCCTCTCAGAAGCTGGGATTAAAGGTGAGTACCAGCACACTGGGCTTTCTTTTGTTTTCAGTGATAGGGAAGCATGTCTAAATTCAAGTTGAGCCAGGGCTTACACTGTAGCTCAGTGATGCAGGGTATTTGCCAAGCATTTGATGTTCCCTATATGATCTTGAGCACTGCAAAAAAGCAGAAGACATTTGACTGTAACCCTGTGATTAAAACTGCTTTCATTGGTTTCTTGAGAGGAGTTAGCTTATGTTTACAGACTGTATTCCATAGTTCTGGAGACAGAAGCTATTTTCTAGTGCATGCTGGCAAGCACACTAACCTTGACCTACATCTTGAAGGCCTTGTTTAAAAATTAGACTGGAGTTGGAGAGATGGCTCACTAGTTTTGAGCACTTGCTGTTCTTGTAGAGGACCTGGGTTTGGAGCTGTTGTTACAGGTAGGTTTCTTGTTGCCTGATATAGAAGTCTGATAGATTAGTCCTTTTGCAAGAGCAATGCATAAGATGTCTTTTCTAGCCCTTGCATCATGTTTTTTAAAGTTACATATTTGTGTGTGTGTATATGCATGTTGCATACATACCTGCTGTGGCACATGTACGTGGAAGTCACAAGACTTGCCTTAAGTTAGTTCTCTTCCACCTTGTTGAATGGAACTCAGGTTGTCTAGCTTGGTGCCTAGTGCCTTACTCTGTTGAGCCATCTTTCCAACCTTCCCTGGACACACCCTTTGAATAGCTGAGATGGAATGAAGTCCTCTTGTGAGCTGGGTAACAACTAGAGACCATGAGCTACACATTTTAAACCAAAAAGTGTTTGTGATAGGTACTCAGGCAGGGAGACTTCTATAAATCAAGCGTTTATGTTCTCCCATCAGATTTGAAGTTGGGTATGAGCTGAATGCTTTTAGTCGAAATCAAATGGATGCATAGGGCCACTGGAAGTACTCATGGAGGGAAGGGAGAGCCCAGTATAGTGGTTCTCAACTGTGGTTATTCAGGAGGCTGGGGTGGATGGATGGGTTTAATAACCCAGGTGTGCACCTGGAGGGGTCCATGGTTCCAGATACAAATGAAACAAAGGATGGCCTTGGTCCCTTGGTGTTGGCGAGGTTTGATGCCCCAGCATAGGGGATGCTGGGGCAGTGGGGCCAGAGTGGGTGGGTGGGGGGAACACTCATAGAAACGAGGAGGGCAGATGTGGGTTGCTGGAAGTGGGATATCATTTGAGATGTAAACAAATGGAATAATTAATAAAAAATAAATTAAAAAAAAAAGACTTACATGGGCAGTACAGGAAGACACCTCATCAAAACAACCAAAACCAAGCTTGGAGACTTCTGACTCAAAATCTTTTGTGGAGAAAGGGAAGACAACTCAACTGTGTAGTGGTCACACTAGCATGTATGCCCTAAGGAGGCTAATTAAGGCAGGAAGACTGCAAGTTGGAGGAGACCAGCTTGTGTTTTGAAGGTAGACCCTGCCTTAGAGGGCCTACCTCCCTAGGGCACACATAGAATCAGCTCTGCAAGTTGCCGCTCAAAGCATTTGAATACAGTTTTTTAAAAAACCATCAATTGGTCTGCATATCATATCCCACATGGCCTCTACCTGGAGTCAGAGTCCTTCCTTGATTTAAAAAAAAACAAAACAAAAAACACGCCTGCCTCTCCCCACACGAAAAAAAGAAATATCAAACAAAAAACTACCGTGAACCTTCTGACCCTCCAATCTTCCGTTTAATAGCCAACTCAGGGACCAGCCGATCTTCACAAATAAAAATTTTTTAGATACGGGGCATCTCGGGATTTGTAGTTTCAAGGCTTACGAGTGCGTGAGTAGTGGTGGGGTGAGAAAGCTCTGCGCATGCGTAGGGCGGCTATCCGCACGTGTCGTTAAAGGGTTTCTGTTTATATGAGTCACTAAGCTGTTGCGGAGGTTTCCATTAATTTTTTTCAACGGAGCCTCGTAATAGGGGCCTCAATTCTTGCCTTTTCATGACTAAACGTTGCTGGGACTGATTGTGCCAATGGGGAGTGGGCTAAGTTGTTTTTAAATTGAGGCATTCCTATAGACCTGTCCCTCAGCTGAAGGTCAAAACAAAAAACCCAGAGCAAAACCTATGACAGGGCTCGGTTGTACTTTGGGATTAGAATCATGGTTAGTTTAGTAAACATTTGTTTAAGCAAGGTGAGAAGACAACGAACCTGCAGTCAACTGAGCTGTGTTTAAAGCCACATTTTCAAATTTATGATCTGAGTAATTACTCAAATAAGCTTATGACCAGGTAAGCTATTTGGATCATCTCTAACGGAGCAAATTATGCTATATCCACTGCATTGGAGGAGCAGCTGAAAAGCGAATTCCGTATCAGCGGCAGGACAAGGAGGGGATGGAGACAGGAAGAGGGTTAGAAGAAAGAATCGGGGTCTCCAATTCCATACTGTAATGTTTTGTGGCTAAAAAGAAAAAACTACTGAATTCAAAAGGCAGAAGCATTCATGGTCCGGCTCTTGCCTAAATGCTCTGGGCAAAGACTCTCATCTCATACATTTGGTAGATTAAGGGATTAGGTCTTCTGTTCGAATTTAGTTACCTTGTTTTATTTAAAAAGTTATAGCCAGGGGCTGAATAAGTTGACTCAGCGATTAAAAGCACGTGTTGCTTTGCCACAGGACCCTGGTTTCGAGTGCCAGCACACGTACATGGCAGCTCACAACTGTCTTTGTATCTCTAGTTCCAGGAGATTCTGCCACCCGACAGAAACGTGATGCACAGACATAAATGCAGGCAAAACAATTGTAAAATTTAAAAAAGTAGCCACGTGTTATTTTTCAGTTCCATGTAAAACTGTTAAACAGTATTGAACAATAACAAAGCAGACAGATGCTCTTGTAAGAAAAAAAAAAAAGTACACCAAGGTCCATGCCCTGCTCTTCATGTCGGTATAGTACTGTTTCTGGGAGCTAAAGAGAAACAGTTACATTTTAGCTCCCTACCCCAGTTTGTCTGTGTATCCTTGGCTGGCCTGGAACTAGCTCCGTAAACCAGGGAGTGCTGGGCTTCAAGGCGTGCACCACCACTGTTCTGCTTCATTTTAACTTATTTTTGATCAAAGGGTTTTGTAATGTAGCCTAGGCTTTCCTGGTACCAGGGGGTATACTGTTGCCTTACTCCCTATCTCTGCTCTCCCTCCCTCCCCACCCAGTTCTCATGCACGCCGGACTGCGAACAATTTAAATCTTAGGGAGTTGTAGTAAGGGCACGGTTAGCTGTGGTTGAGGGATTCCTAGGTCCATTACACACCGAGAGCACCCATGCACTATCAAATTTCTAGCTCCAGCAAAATCTGCAGTCGGGGCTGGAGTTAAGAGTACTGTGGGCTCTCGCAGAGGACCCAGGTTTGATTTCAGCATCCACGTGGCTCACCACCACCAGCTTCACAGGCGTCCAATGCCCTCTTCTGGTCCCTATGGCACTGCGCGCACATGGTTCAGGCAAAACATCAATATACATTAAAAAATAAAGAAGAAAGCTGCGGTAAGAAAAAGGAAACGAGACGCTGGGAGGACCTAATAGCTAGAGAGGACTAGAGGCGGTGCTTATTCTCTCACGTGACTCAACTTGGCCAGGACCAGATCACGTGTGAATGCTTCGCTCTCCGATTGGCTTGACTAGGCCAGTTTGAACGGCGTACGGAAGCCGAAATTGTTCATTTCGGCCGCGTTTAATTTTTATTCCCTGCCTCTGGCTCCCTCCTTCCGTGCGAGCCTCTGGAGAAGCTGCAGCACTTAGGCGCCGCCGCTGCCTCCCCGGGGCCTGGTAGGTGGGCCTCGCTCGGCCGGGGCCCCTTGGCTTCAGCTTGCCTCGAACCTCCCTGGGTTCTGGGCCTGCGCCGCGCGCCGCCCAGGCGTCGGGGTCGCGCCCGGCTGAGAGGCGGGGTACCGGGTTGGGCCAGCTCTCGAGGCCGGCAGAACGGGCCGGGCGGGGGAGGGGGAGCTGATCTGCTCTCAAGGGGTGGGGCCTCGGCGCCCGGGCAGGTTCGGGTGCCACGAGATGCGGGCCAGTGGGGCGGCTGGGGTCTGGCTGGAGGGGCCCTGATTGGGGGAATCGTCGGAAGACGTCGCGAGGATCGGGTGTGTGTGGGGATCTGTTTCGGCGGGGCTTGGTTGGGTCTCATTGGGGGGAGACAGCTTTGAAAGTTGAGAGGGGGAAGGCTGTTTAGTCCTAATAGGGAGGGGCGTCAGACTTAAGCCCAGAGGGCTTTGCTGAGTCTGACTGCGAGGCGGTGATGGGATCCGTTGAGGGTAGCGCACCGTGCGGGTGTTTGTGCGGGACTCTTTAAGGGAAGCTGCAGGGATTGGACGGGTCTCCGACATGAAGTGGTCGGGGGGCTTAGGGGAATTTAATTGAGGGAGCTGCCAGAGATCCGTCAGCATTAATTCCTGCTGACTGGGGCGGAGGGTAAAGGCTAGAGAGGCTTGGCCAGATCTGATTGGGGCAGGCTTTGGGGGCTTTGGTCGTGGGTTGGGCGGTTTTGACTGGCTCTCATTCAAAGAGACATTGGAGACCTATTGGGTATTGCTTGTATTCTGATTAAGGAGTCACTGGGCCACGTCTAGGTCAGAAAGGGGGGCATGTGGCGTCTACTGAGCTTGTAGAGCCGGTTTAGAAGAGGGAGCAGTGATGAGCAGGATCTGGGTGCTTAGGGACCTAGAGGAGCTCGGAAATCTAGGAGGCGGCTGGCATCTAGCGGAGCTGGAAGCCTGGATTTTGGGGAAGGGAATCCTCGTGGACTGAGCCTTCACCTGAAAGACCGCTGGGGCGGGGCCCCTCGCCCTCGAGGGAGGCGGAAGCCGGGAGGCCCGTAACCGGGGGCGGCGGTGGCGTGGACCGCTTTGGAAAGAGGGTTCCTCGTTAGGCTCGATGTGGATCTGTCGCGCCCCCGCCGTTGGTCCTGATGGCCCGCTTTTATATTCCCCCCACTCGCATTCCCGAGCCCGCGACTGCGTGGCCGAGGATGGCTTAGCTGGCGGGGACCCCGCACTTGGACAGGCGCAGATTGGAGGCCTCCGCTTGTCGGCGGAGAGCGCTTGCGTCTGCATGCAGCCGCCTCTGCCTCGGGGACTCAACTTGGGTCTCACACAGAACTCCAGCGACCCAGCGCTGACCCAGGCTCCCACCCCTGCAGTTCGCCTTGCGCCATGGACTGGCAGCCAGACGAGCAGGGCCTGCAGCAGGTCTTGCAGCTTCTCAAAGACTCGCAGTCGCCCAACACAGCTACTCAGCGTATTGTGCAGGATGTATCCTTCTTTCCTTCCGGGGCTCATGGCACAGGGCAGATGTCTGCACCTCGTGAAGGCCAGAGGGGGAGGGACTACTTCTTGAGTCCCAGACTCTTTCTACTGCAAGAGAACATGACATGGACTAGAATTAAAGGTTTAGATTTTTGGGTTCCATTTCTGGAAGTGGAGAAAATGATGGGAATGCCTGATGTTCATTAAGTACTTAATCCTTTAACTATTAAAGTGAGTGTTAACTTTCCTTAAACAGATGGGAACCTGGAAGCTTAAAACGGGAAAATGCCTTGGCTAAGCCTCAGCTAGGAACCAGGGCGAGAAGCTCGGCCCTCGCAGATTTTAGTCCAGTCCTCTGTCAGAATGAGGGTAGATGGATAGGGACAAGGAGTCGCAACCTGAGTGTTTTGTAGTTAGAAACTTTTTTCCTAAGAGCTTTTTAAAAAGAGTATATAAAATCCTGTCTAGGTTTGTTATTAATTTGATACACCTATGAAGAGGGGCCTTTAATTGAAGAATTATCTCAATCAGAATGGGCTGTGGGCATGGCTGTGGGGAATTTTCTTGATTAATAATTGTTGCTGGGCTGTATAAGAAAGGTTGGTGGATGTGAGTCGGAAGGAGCCAGTGAGCAGCTGTGTGCAGTGGTCTCTTCAGTTTTATTCCGTGAGTTCCTGCTTTGGGACTTCTCCATGATGAGCTAAACCAAACTTCACTCCCTGACTTGGTTCTGTAAGTGTTTTATCACAGCAGCAGAGAAGCAAAGAGTAAGTCCAGAATTTTAAATGATCATGATAGCATCCACCTTTAATCACAGTGTTCAGGAGGCAGAGGCTGGTGAATCTGGATTTTGAGGGCAGCCTGGTCTTATGAAGACTCTCATCTCAAAAACAGTTGCTTGCAATGGTATCAAGTTTCTCGCTTGAAAATGGAACTAGCCCACCACCTTTTCCTGCAGGACTGAGAGGAGCATACGAGCCTGGAGCATGCTAGCCACTTCTCACCCTTGAGCTGTACCCCTTAGCCCTGCTCCTGGAACTCTGTCATTCGCTTTATTTTTCTCTCTTAATAGGGCTGGAGACTGAATGGTCTGGCTTCACACATGCTAGATGTATATTTTCCACTGAGTTATATCCCTGGGCTTTTTTTTTTTTTTTTTTTTTTTTTTTCCATCTTTCTTTTTTTTTTTTTTTTTTTTTTTTTTTTTTGAATCATAGTCTCTTTGTATAACAGAAAACTTAGAACTGAGTATGTAACCCAGGTTCACCTTGAGCTCAGGGTGATCTTTCTGCCTCAGCTTCCCTGGGGCTAGGATTATAGGCATGGACCACACCCAAGTAGCCTTCCCTTCTTTCTTTCTTTCTTTCTTTTTTTTTTAATTTATTTTATGTATGTGAATACACTGCCACTGTCTTCAGGCACATCAGAAGAGGGCACTGGATCCCATTACAGATGTTTGTGAGCCACCATGTGGTTGCTGGGAATTGAACTCAGGACCTTTGGAAGAGTAGTCAGTGTTCTTAACCGCTGAGCCATCTCTCTAGCCCATAGCCTTCCTTTCTTGAGAAAAGCAGGCATCACTGGAGTGCCTAGATCAGAAGTGAGTAGCAGTTGCCAGTTTAAGAGAAGTCATCTTTACCAGCCCTCTCCTACTCTGGTAAGAATATATAAGGGTCGTGCAGGAAGCTCAGACATGTGCCCTAGTCCCTGTATGAAAAGTCCTTCTGGTGCTGTGAGGTTAGGAATTGATCAGTGTTATTCCAGGAGCTGGCGGCCTAATTGATTTGTCACTAGTATTCTGAGCAATGTGGCACCGAGAGAATATTGCCTAATAAGGTTCTTGCCTCTCAAGTTCTTAGTTTTTTCTGCTTTGTTTTGAGACAAGGTCTTGGGTTCATGCTGGCCTGGAATTCAAGATCTTGCCTCAGCCTCAGCCTCCCTAGTGTTGGGATCACAAGCCTGCCCCACTATACCTGGCTTTCCGAGTTCCTTAACAGCCTGCCAGAAACTTAAACAGCTCAACCAGTTTCCTGACTTCAACAACTACCTGATCTTCGTCCTGACCAGACTCAAATCAGAAGGTATGTTCTCTGTCCCTCTAGGCCACACAGATCTTGCTTCTCTCTTAGTCCTCTGACCTTAGCAACTTTTCCCACAGATGAGCCAACCCGCTCTCTGAGTGGCCTCATCCTCAAGAATAACGTGAAGGCGCATTACCAGAGCTTCCCGCCTCCTGTGGCTGACTTCATCAAACAGGAGTGTCTCAACAACATTGGCGATGCCTCCTCTCTCATCAGAGCCACCATTGGTGAGGGGGCTGTGGGGGTCATCATCAAGGACACACTAAGGGCTTGCATTGGGCCAAGAAGCTATTCAACGTGTTCAGGGTATTGCTTACTGAATGCTCCAGCACCCTCTGATAGCACTCTTACTACTGCCATCTGACTGGAGAGGAAACTGAGGCACAGAGATGATAAAGGGACTTGCCTGGCAAGTAACAGCTTGGAAACAAGCCGGGCAGCGCAGGTCAGTCTTTTTTTTTTCCCCCCCTTTTTCTTTTTGAGAAAAAGTAGCCCAGGCTGGCCTCAAACTTTCCATTCTTGTGCCTGAGCCTCAGCAGTTAGAATACCCGCTTCTGCTGTCCAGACCTTAGTCATTAGTGATGCCCTCAGAATGATTCATACACAGTGGGAATTAGTGGAGGCTCCTTGCTGAATCCAGGAAGAAGTACCACCTGAGGACATTACACCAGTGCTGCTAAGGTTTGCTTAGGGACATTCTCTTTTAAGGCTTTACACTAAAAGTATGAATAGGTGATTTCTTAGCAGACTTGAGTCTGGTGCTCAGAGGGTGTTGGAGTCGGTCCTTACCTCCCACCCTGTCAGCGTGGTTTCATGCTTTTGTATTCCAGGCTCATTGGCACAGCAGCTTCCTGTCCGTCCTTCTCTCTCCTCTCATCTCTGAGGAGAAGGAATGGATTATAGATGCACGCCACTGCTTCCAGCTCATGTGGGTTCTGAGGAGCAAGTCTGGGCCAGCAGGCCTAGGTGGTGGGTGGTTTTTACCTGCTGAGTCATTTCTCAGCTCCAGATTTTTTTTTAAGCCATTGTTTTTCTTGAAAACAATGTCAACTAAAAAAGTGGTTTTATTTTTTTACTCTTGTTTGTGCTATATGTGTGGAGATTAGAGGACAACATGGTTTTTGGTTTTCTCCATTTATATGGGGTACAGGGTTGGAACTCAGGCTATGGTGGGTGGCAGCAAGTGCCTTTAGCCACTAAGCCATCTTGCTGGCCTCTCTGTAGACTGTTAAAAGGAAAGGAAAGGAAGCCTTAAAAATAAACAAAAGGTTAGGTGTACATGTAATTTCTGCACTTTGAGTAGAGGCCAGCCTGGTCTAAAGTGAGTTCCAGGCCAGCCCAAGGTGAGATCCTGTCTCAATAAATAAATACATCATTTGTAAAACATGTGATTTCATGTATTTCAGTATTTGGGAGGTAGTAGCAGGTGGATTTCTTGAGTTCAAGCAACACTGAGCTAAGTAGTGAGTGAGTTCTAGCCCTGTCAGGATTACAGAGTGAACCTCCATCTATGAGCTAACAAACAAATAGAACCAAGACAGGAAAATAGTACTGAATTAGAGTGAGATGTTTGGGCCTGTTGGGTTAACACAGCTGTGGCTCCCAAAAATTCAGGGGGAAAAAAAATTGAGTCTACACATGTCTAGATTTTTTTCCTTAGCAATATGTTTTGTTTTAAACTAACTTGTGTGGAGGGCAGAGTAGGGTGTATAGTGTGTATGTGTGGGGGTTTGAGGAAAATTTATCTCCTCCCACGTGGGTTCCAAGGGTCCAAGTAAGGTTGGCAGGCTTGGTGGCAATGACCTTTATATACTCAGCTATCTTGCTGGCCCTACAATATACTTTATAACTATGTATTATTGACATTATTACAGGAATTTTTTAAAGTCTTCTAGAGGTGATTTTAAGTCTGTGGGAGGTTGGGGACATAGCTCAGTGCCTGTTATCTACAGGAGGGTGTGTATAGGTTCTGTGTAAGTACTGTGCCCATTCTTGTAATGTGCTTCATTTGGCTTTTCTGAGGACCTGGAACTAATTCCCCATAAAATATCTGTACTTGAAGAAGCCTTGGAAGAGCTTTAGGGTTCTGGTACTGTTTTTTGAAACAGGGTTTGCTACTCAGCCTGGTGTTTCAAACTTGGAATATTCCTGCCTCAGCTGTCCAAGGATTAGCTTACAGATACACTACAGTACCTGATCACAGGTGGCATTCTTGTTTCTATTAAAAGCTGAGCCATGTGGTTCAAGAGGTTTTGTGAGATGGCCAGCACAGAGTATGGGGGCCTGTCTCAGAATGGGATGGCATCATCCTCATAGTCTACCCAGTCATTTCAGAGAGGCTTCAGTTTTAGGGGTTGCTATCACTTGAGAGTTGGCAGTGGCAGCTTCTGCCCTCCCTGCCATCCTTTATTAATGAGTGTGTGTACATTAGCCACGATAGCCATTGCCCTTGGGCCACAGATGTAGCCTTCTCCTCAGTACCTGTGGATCTCATACTAAACCAGTTTATTGTAATGTGAACATTAGTTCCAATATACTTGTTTACTTAAGCAAACATTCCCTGCTGCTCTGCGTATGTGTGCACACGGTCACATGCATACAGACAGGTGTGCACACCCATGCACATGGACAGGGATCAGCAGAGGATATCAGATACTCTATTCTTTCACTCAGAGGATCTGGAGCTAGGCTGGTAGCCAGCAAGTCCTGAGATCTTCCTGTTTCAACTGATTACTGACGTTACAGGTGTGTACCACTACACCTGGCTTTTTATGTATGTACTGGGAACCGAACTCAGGTCTTCATACTAGTTTGGCAAAGCACTCTTACCAACTGAGCCATCTCCTCAGCCCCCATCCTCAGATTTCTACTTGTCAGTAGAGTCCTCTCTTCAGATACAGAGGCTTTCATGACTTGACTTTTTGATCCCCACCGCCTTCCTGCTCACGATCTGGTTTCCCACTCTGGCCTTTGTTCTGTTATTACACCAGGACTGCCATACCTCTAGCCAAGACATCCTTGCCCCAGGTGACTGGAGGCCACATCCTCCTTCAGGTCTTTGCATACATGTCAAGATGTCACCTGACCAACATTTTAGAATTGCTTCTCCTTAGCTGGGCCTAGTGGCACAGGCCTGTAACCCCAGCTACTCAAGAAGCTGAGGCAAGATCTGTAAGTTCAGGTCTTGCTTTGGGACCTTAACTCAAAAGGTTAAAAAAAAGCAACAACAAAAAAATAGGGCCGGGAATTTAGTTCAGCGGAGAATGCTTGCCCACTGTGCATAGGGCCCTGAGTTCAGTCCTCTGTACTATGAAATAAAAGTAATTGGAAAACAATTTACTCTTTCCTAAGGGCTTGGCTTGTGGCCACCCATATCTTTGGCTTATGCATCTTTATTTCACACCTCTCTCCACTTGTAAAAGTGGTGATTTGGGGCAGATCCTATAACCTAAAACGGAGTTGTTTCATAGTGAGGCTGTGTGCTGAGTCAGCAAGGATGACTTGAAGAGGGCCTGTCTCTCTATAATGGAGTGCTTACTTGGCATTCATGAGGCCTGGGTTTTGTCCCCAGCATACCAAAGAAAGGCTCAGGGTGCTTTGCAGGGCTTGGGTGGGAGAGAAAGGAAAGCTGGTGAGCCAGTCTCTAGTGGGCGGCTTGAGGGACCAGTGAGCCCTTGCTCAGCCTGACCAGCCTGTCTTCCCTGATTGCCGCAGGCATTCTCATTACTACCATCGCTTCCAAGGGTGAGCTGCAGATGTGGCCAGAGCTGCTGCCCCAGCTGTGCAACCTGCTCAACTCAGAGGATTATAACACCTGTGAGGTAGGTGACGGGCAGTACCTGGCCTGGCCCAAGCAGGGACTAAAGCTTAGAGTAGGAACTCACAACCATTCCTCTCTTTGTGCTTAGGGAGCCTTTGGAGCCTTACAGAAAATTTGTGAAGATTCCTCTGAGCTGTTGGATAGTGATGCTCTCAACAGGCCCTTGAACATCATGATCCCTAAATTCCTGCAGTTTTTCAAGCACTGCAGCCCTAAGATCCGGTAAGTGATGTTCCCCAGAGATTGGCCTTAGAGTTGGTAGGCAGATGCAGGAGTTCATAAGTGATCCATGCCTTCCCTGACTACTACTAGGTCCCATGCCATTGCCTGTGTGAACCAGTTCATCATGGACCGGGCCCAAGCGCTGATGGACAACATTGACACTTTCATTGAGGTGGGTCACCAGGCTCCAGGTGGATAGGAAGAGGCTGAGGGTCCTCAGGCAGCTGACCTTTCCCTTTTACACAGCACCTGTTTGCCTTGGCTGTGGATGATGACCCTGAGGTGAGAAAGAACGTGTGCCGAGCCCTTGTGATGCTTTTGGAAGTGCGAATTGACAGGCTCATCCCTCACATGCACAGCATCATCCAGGTGCAAATGATCAACACCAAGGGCAAATGAGCGGCTGGTGGGGCTGGGGAATCCCCCTCAGTTGGGCTAGGTCTCAGCCTCTTTCTGTTGCCCCAGTACATGCTGCAGAGGACCCAGGACCATGATGAGAATGTGGCCCTGGAGGCCTGTGAGTTCTGGCTGACGCTGGCCGAGCAGCCCATCTGCAAGGAAGTCCTGGCCTCCCACCTGGTCCAGTGAGTACTCATGTCCCATCCCTTAGCCTCTAACCCTCCCTGCTCCTGTGCCTTCCCCCGGCTGCTTTTGCTTACTTTATCTTATGTAGTTTAAGTCAGTTTTCTTTGAATCCTGTGTATACTGATTTTTATGGACTGTAGCTTTAATGACTTCAAAAATTAGGTGACAGAAATGAAGTGTGGTGGCTTATACCCATAATTATCATTAGGAGGCTAGGCTTGGATGGTTGCCACAAACGCTGTGTAATGAGTTCTAGGCCAGTCTGGGTTACATACATAATGAGACCCTGCCTCACAAACAGACTAGAAGACAAAAAGAGAAGAAAACCCTTAAGCAAATGACGCCTTCAGCTCAGCTGGCTTAGATGCTTAGAGAATGGCACCCACTTTTTAGGCATGGCCTTTCTAGATAAGTAATTCTGTAGCTCTGATTTTTCTGTTTTTTTTTTTTTTTTTTTTTTTTTTTTTTTTTTTTTTTTTTGATTTTGAGCACAGGGTCTCTCCAGGTAGTAATAGCCTTGATAGCCTTGGCTGTCCTGGAACTCACTCTGTAGACCAGGCTGGCTTCGAACTTACATACATACATATGTATGTATCATACATACATGCCTCTGATATACCTGCTTCTGCCTCGAGAGTGCTGGGATTAAAGGCTTGTGCCCTACCATTGCTCTATAGACTCTGGTGTTCTTCAGTTTAGGAGTTCAGAGTCTCTTGAGTGGTACTTTAACAAGAGCTTACTTTTTTTGGGTTTTTGAGACAAGTGGGCCTAGAACTTACACTCTTCAAGTACTAGGGTTAGAGGCATGTGTCACTGTGGCTGGTTTGAGCTCCCTTGTCTTGCCATTTTGGATTACTTGACTATCTCAGATTATAGAGAGCAAGTAGGAATTGTGGCTAGAGGGACATAGGACTTTTAGGAGGATTGAGACTCTTGCAAAGAGAGACAGGAAGGTTGTATGAGTTTTCATGTCTGAAGTTGTTACGCTCCAGTTGTGTGCAACCATGTGTTCTGCTTGTTTCCTGCAAGCCCCCCAGCAGCTTTGTCTCAAGAGTGCCTGGATAGTGGGTCAGATGTTTGTGCTTTGTGTAGTGCTAGGGGCAGCATTGTTGAAGGTTTTCAGGGTTCTGTCATTTGTTGTGTTTGGGTCAAGAGGCCCTGTGGTGGCGCCTGTCACTGGGTGAAGATGGGGCACCTGGATGTGGCGGTAGACACTTGTAATCACAGTGTGTGCCTGCACCACGTGTGCATGCCTACAGAGGCCAAAGGAAGGGACTGGGTTCCTTGGGGCTGGAGTTAGAGCAACTCAGGATTGTAACTGCAGAGCTATTTCTCCAGCCTCAAGAAGGTGTATGATTTCTAGGCCAGCTATGGCTACATAGACCCTGTTTCAAAAGGAGAGGGAAAAAATTGTATTTCTTAATCATGGTAGCTGAAAATATGTTGCTAATTCCCTGAAGGGAAGTGAACAGAAACAGGACACTGGACTATGGGTGTGTTGAGCATAGTCTGCCAATAGTCTGCCACTACTCAGTACTCCTCCTCCTCACACTTCCGATTCCGTTTCAGGATGGGTACCGAGACAGAGTCCCTGCATCCTTACAAACAGTCTCTTTCCCAATAGGTTGATCCCTATCCTCGTGAATGGGATGAAGTACTCTGAAATTGACATCATCCTTCTTAAGGTCAGTCAGGGGCATCCATGGCTGGCTATGGGTGGCCAAGACCATTGGGTATTGGGTTGGAGGTCTCCAGCCAGTGCTTACAAGTCTATCTGGGCTGGTCCCTAGGGGGATGTGGAGGAGGATGAGGCAGTACCTGACAGCGAGCAGGACATCAAGCCACGTTTCCACAAGTCACGCACAGTGACATTGACTCACGAGGCTGAGCGACCTGATGGCTCTGAGGATGCCGAGGATGACGATGACGATGACGCTTTGTCGGACTGGAATCTGAGTAGGTATCAGGCTGGCTCTGCAGGGAGAGGGTGAGAAGCTGGTGCGGAGCATTTTATGAAGAACTGGTCTCAGGGCTGAATACTTGCCCCACAGACTTCCCTGAGCTGAGCCTCATTCCCCCCCTCCACACCCCCCCCAGGGAAGTGCTCAGCAGCCGCGCTGGATGTCCTTGCCAATGTCTTCCGGGAGGAGCTGCTGCCCCACCTACTTCCCCTGCTCAAGGGCCTCCTGTTCCACCCTGAGTGGGTGGTCAAGGAGTCAGGGATCCTGGTGCTGGGTGCCATCGCTGAGGGTGAGTCTTCTACATTTCATTGGCACTTGCCTGAGCTGACCTGAGCAATGCAATGATGGGTGCAGCTCTATAGCACAGGCCAGGGCTCCTCATTCTTCTAATCTTACTTATTCTTTTTTTGAGACAAGGTTTCTCTGTGTAGCTTAGGCTGTCCTGGAACTTGCTGTGTAGATTGGGCTCTTTTTTTTTTTTTTTTTTTTTTTTTTTTTTTCGAGACAGGGTTTTTCTGTGTAGTCCTGTCTGTCCTGGAACTCACTCTGTAGACCAGGCTGGCCTCGAACTCAGAAATCCGCCTGTCTCTGCCTCCCAAGTGCTGGGATTAAAGGCGTGCGCCACCACCGCCCGGCTATTGGGCTCTTCTTAAATTCACAGAAATCCTCTGTGTTAGGATTAAAGGATGCACCACCAGCATCTGACTTCCTTTTCCAAATAGCTCTGTGATCTTATTCTTCGACCAGCTTGTCCTGAAAGGTTTCCCCATCCCTGTAGCAAATTCTCAATGTGCCACCCCTCCCCCCATTCTCATAAGCAGGTGATTCTGTAATGGTTCAAGCGCATGCTAGTAGCTGTATTGCCCACTGCAGGTCCTTCCTTAATACCTGTCTCACTAGGGTACCCCTTGCCTGAGAATCCATTCATGGGAACTCCCTCATATATCCAGTGCCAATCCCAGGCTTCATACATGGCCAAACAGCCACACGGGCTGGCACCTCTTCCCTTATTTCCCAGTATACAGCTGGGCTGAAATCTGATTCTTGTTGTTAGGCTGCCCACCAGAGTTAGAAGTGCCTACCTATGGAGTTTCCTTAAGTTTTAACATAGTGTTAAGCTGAGCACAGTGGTGTGCATACCTGTAGTTACAGAACTGGAGACTACTGCAAGTGTGAGGCCAGTGTAGTCTACACAAGGGAGCCAGGCAAGCTAGGGAGATATCAAAACCAAAACCCACAGCGTGTCCTGTAGTTGGCATAGCAATTGAGCTTCTTTTCCTCCACAAGACATAGGATATGGACTGTGGTCATTTTTGGCATGTGTGACTATCTCAACACCCAGAATTGTCACCTAAACTGTAGGCGTTGGACAATAAGAGCTTTCAGTTCTGGAGAGCTTTTACTTGTGAGTGAGGCCTAGGGTTTGGAATGGGATACAATTTATCAGTACAACATTTGTCTGGATTTTAAAAGGCTCTGGGTTCCACATCAGGAAATGGTTTCATGACTACTACTTTCTTGGTGATGATGCTACCTCAGATATCATGCAATAGTGTGTGCATGGTAATTCTTTATTTTATGAGATAGTCTTGCTATGCTGTGATTTCTCCTGACTCAGACTCTCTAGTCTGAGATGACAGGTGTGGATCGCCACTCCCGGCTGAAAGCAGGATCTCTTGTATAGTCCAAGCAAGTCTTGAACTTGGCAATCCTGCCTCTGCTTCCAGAGTAGTATCTATCACTTGTGAATATGTTGAAGCAACCCAGTTAGGTACACTCTGTTCTGTAGACCAGTGAGAGAGAGAGATCCAGAGATGCTGATCCCAATAATGAAAAGATGTTGGGGGTTGGGGGCTAGTATGCATAAAAGGCCTAAAGTTTTATTCCCAGTACTGAGAAAACAAAACAAAACCTCACCAAGCAAAACTAAAATAAGCAATTATAAAGTTAAACAGTAAGGGCTGGAGAGATGGCTCAGTGGTTAGGAAAGAGCGTTTGATGCTCTTTCCGAGAACAAGTCCCATTCCACGCATCCACGCAGCCCTTGATGATTTCCTGTGACTTCAGCTCTGGGTAGTTGAATCCTCTTCTGACCTCTGGCACTTGTGCGTATTATGCACATACCTGTGTCTACTCAACAACATCCCTCATACACTCAAATAAAATTAATCAAGTGAGGGGGTGGGAGAAATGGGGGAGGGGGATAGAGAGGGAGAAGAGCCGGGGGGATAAGAGAAAAGTACAAGTATAGGTTTCAGGTTGAGAATCACTTCCTGTCAATTCTCATTACACAGTCCTGCAATTTTGATTGTTTGAAGTGGTGGGTGGGAGTGGGAGAGGTAGGGGTGTCTTCCTCTGTGATTATGCTGGCCTCCTGCCTAAGTGAGCATTACAGGTTTGGGCTTGGACCACCTTCAGCTGCAGTGTATCTGCTGTGTCCCCTTTTGCCTCTGCTTTTTATGGGCTCTTTGAAGAGTCTCAGTTTTTCCACCTATCATGTTGGGTTGGGTATGCCCTAGCCTTCTCTTAAAAGCCCTCCTGTCTCCTGGTAACTGCAGGCTGCATGCAGGGAATGGTGCCCTATCTACCTGAGCTGATCCCACACCTCATCCAGTGCCTATCAGATAAGAAGGCCCTAGTACGCTCCATTGCCTGCTGGACGCTGAGCCGATACGCCCACTGGGTAGTCAGTCAGCCACCTGACATGCACCTCAAGCCTCTGATGACAGAGCTGCTCAAGCGCATCCTGGATGGCAACAAGAGGGTGCAGGAGGCAGCCTGCAGGTGAGCCTTGACTCCTGACCACTGTCCTTACGGTGGCCCTCACCCTGGGAAATGATGATGCCTATGACTGCTGACAAGACTCTGATCTCTGTTGTATTCGTACTGGCTGATCCTGGATACACCCACCCTAGCTGCCTGTGGTGCTGCTCCATCTGCTAGAGTTCATTAAGCTTTCCTTCCTGTCTTCTCCACCAGTGCATTTGCCACCCTGGAGGAGGAGGCTTGCACGGAGCTGGTGCCCTACCTCAGCTACATTCTTGACACTCTCGTTTTTGCCTTTGGCAAATACCAGCATAAGAACCTGCTCATCCTCTATGATGCCATTGGCACCCTGGCCGACTCTGTGGGCCACCACCTCAATCAGCCGGTGAGACCCTAGACAAAATACATTCTGTCCCATCCTGTGTCCCTTAACATTTGGTGTCTTGGTGTTGACCTGTGTTACATGCTAAGGACGCTGAAGCACTTAGCCCTGTCCTTCCTCTGCGTCCAGTCTAGTGGGATGACCAAGCCAGCTCAGCGCAGGAGTGATGATTAAAAAGAAAAAAGACAATTAGACAATGCTGTAGCGTGACCACAGCCAGTTCTAAGGCTGCTTTTATACCATTTTAATTACATGCAAGTAATAAGGTCAGTTCTAGGTTAAGGAACAAGCAAGGCAATAAAGTCCTGTGATCACTGTTTCTAAGGGCTTATTAGGATAACCAAGATACCTGAGCCTACTTCCCTGTCCTAGCCCACCCAAAGTCATATTCTTGCCTGAAGCTTGCTTTGTTCTAGCCCCAAATCAGATTCCTCCCTGAAGCCTACTTTCTTATACTGGCATACCGTGGTAGCGTTGGACAGTTATGGCATGGCCAGTGCTGTGCTGGGAGAGTGCAGGGCTCTCTGGGTACCAGGAGGTCCTACCCAGGTTCCTGAGAGTGGAAGGAAGGGACATACAGATGAGAAGAATCAGGAGCACAGATCTCATCTTTTAAGGGACAGCACTGAGTTAGGCTGGCGCACTCCTCTAGGAAGCTCACTTTCCCACTCCGTCTCCAGGAATACATCCAGAAGCTGATGCCTCCACTGATCCAGAAGTGGAATGAGCTCAAGGATGAAGACAAGGACCTCTTCCCCCTGCTGGAGGTGAGTGGGCTCAGGTCCTTCCCTCAGAGCCCGCCCTCCTGGCCTAGGCCTACCTTCTCCCTTTTCCCTGGTAGTGCCTGTCATCTGTGGCCACCGCCCTGCAGAGTGGCTTCCTGCCCTACTGCGAGCCTGTGTACCAGCGCTGTGTCACCCTGGTACAGAAGACGCTGGCCCAGGCCATGGTGAGCACTGGGGCCTCCTGACCACATGCTCTACTGCCCGGGCCCTAGACTGCTTCCCTCATCTGCCTCATTTATATCTAGATGTATACACAACACCCTGAACAATATGAAGCCCCAGACAAGGACTTCATGATTGTTGCATTGGACCTGCTTAGTGGCTTGGCTGAGGGCCTGGGTGGCCATGTGGAACAGCTGGTAGCACGAAGTAACATCATGACATTGCTCTTCCAGTGTATGCAGGTGAGCGGGTGCCCAACATAAGCCACTCCCAAGGCAGGCCATACCTAAACAGGCCAAGGTTTGTTTGTTTTTTTTTTTTTTTTTTTTTTTTTTTTTTTTTTTTTTTCTTTTTTTTCTTTTCCTTAAGACAGGGTTTCTCTGTATATCCTAGCTGTCCTGGAACTTGCTCTGTAGACCAGGCTGGCCTCAGACTCAAAGAGATCTGCCTGTTTCTCCAGTGTGCGGGGATTAAAGGCACGGGTTACCACTGCCCAACTAACATCTGGTTTTATAAACAAATGAATAAATGTATGCTGGGTGGTTTCTCAGGAATAACATCTGGCTTTATCTCCCCCTCCCACAGGTATGCACTCACACCTTGCCCATACATATGTAGAACAGTAAAATTCTTGTCAGATACTATAATGCAAACTGATCTGCAAAATAAAGTACAGGCATTTGTGGTGGCACAGCCTTTAATCCCAGCACTTTAGATCTGGAGGCAGAAGCAGTTAGATTTCTGAGTTCCAGGCTAAACAAGGCTATGTAGTAAGACCCTGTGATGGGAAGATGGCTCAGTCAGTAAAGTAAGTGCCTACTAGATAACGAATCTGAGCCTGGTCTCCACCACCTATGTAAAAAGCTGGGGGTAGGTGCTGAAGAGGGGTGGCTTAGGTTAAAAGTGCACTTGCTATTCTTCCAGAGAACCTAAGTTTGGTTCTAGTACCAACATCAGACAGCTAATAATGACAACTGCTCCCCAGGGGACCTGATTTCCTCTTCTAGTCTCCAAGGATACCTATAAATGTGTACAACCCTCTCAGTGGGTGCAGCTACATAGAGGTACCTGCGATTCAAAGCACTGGGGAAGTGGAGGCCAGGGGTACCTGGGGTTTTCTGGCCAGCTTGTCTAGTTGAGTTTTAGTAAGCCCAAGTTCAGAGAGAAACTATTCCTCAAAAATAAGATTGGGTGGCATCTGAGGATGCACGCTAGTGCCACACCGTGGGGCATGATGGCGACTATGAGAGGCTTAGGCAGGAAGATGGGCAGTGTCTAGGTCAGCCAGGTCTGTGCAGCAAGACCCTGTTGCAAAGAAAAAATAAGAGTGTATTTAATACAACTGTTATTTTGTGGTTTGGGGAGGGGGAGATGGGTGGAGATAAAACAGGGTTCTGGAGAAATTTAGAAGCAAATGCTTACCAATGAACTTTACCACCAGGTCCTGGGAAACAGGCTGTGGTACAGTAGTAGAGAAAGCTCAAGTAGGGGAGAGCCCTGCACCTCAGCCAGCTTTTGTGGTCAGGATGTGCTCTAGGGACTGTGCCACCTCATATGGCATAGGTGGAAGGAGTTGGGAGTCTGTCACTCTGCCACCTTTCCCAACTCCCCCAGGACTCCATGCCTGAGGTCCGGCAGAGTTCCTTTGCCCTCCTGGGAGACCTTACCAAGGCCTGCTTCATCCACGTCAAGCCCTGCATCGGTAGGCTACCCTCTTTGCCCCAGCCCATGACCCCAACGTTGGCCTCAAGTGATGGAGACATACCCTGGGAGACCCATGACCGGACTGGGATGTATTCGTACTGTCTGATGGGGCCTGCCCAGTCAGTTCTGGGATCTTGGGCTCAATGGGCCTTTCTGCTCAGGTGTTCCCCCCCTCCCCCCCCTGTTCTTTTCTTTGCATTAGCTGAGTTCATGCCTATTCTGGGCACCAACCTGAACCCTGAGTTTATCTCTGTCTGCAACAATGCCACCTGGGCCATTGGGGAGATCTGCATGCAGATGGGTGAGTGCCCTGAAAGTGGCTGTCTCCACTAACAGTGGAGCCAGAACTTTATTCTTTATTGGTTAGGGGGAAGAACATGCTTTGATCTCCCTGACAGGTGAAGTCAGATAACTGAAGGGTCATTTATGAGGTGGGGTAGATAGTTTGTTCCTACTAGACCATCTCATGTAATTGTTTTTTTCTGAAAGGTCCACTGGGAATTTGGCCTCCTGTCCTTAGGGAAGACTGGGTGGAGTGGTCTTGTCACCTTGTGGGTAGTGACTTGAGAGACTTCTTTGGGTGGTTCTGTTATGTGTTGGCTGTGGACTTGGTGGGGAGCATCCCGAGGAGGTTCTTTGTTCTCTCAGGCTTTGTGGTGCGCCAGTGTGCATGGAACTGGGGTCATGGAGTGAGGTCAGCCATGCCCAGCTGGCACTCTGTGGGTAGAGTGGGCCATGCAGGGCTCTGAATGGCTGGTCCTTAGGGGCAGAGATGCAGCCCTATGTGCAGATGGTCCTCAACAATCTGGTGGAGATCATTAACAGGCCCAACACGCCCAAGACACTGCTGGAAAACACAGGTGAGTACCAGGCCAGGGCTGAGAGGGGATAGTTCCAGGAAGGGTGTTAACACCTGAAATAGGAACCGGAGGAACCAAGGATGAATACTGGCTTTAGAATATATGGATGGGAAGAGATCCAGGCTGGGTGGGGAGGACACCTCTATGGGCCAAACTCATGGGCCCAGGAGAGCCAGAGGATCGTTCAGTTGAGGCCTGTGGGGCGGGGCTCGGTGCCTCCTGTCAGAGGCCCCGCCACGTACCGTCCCGGGGCCACTCGGGGTTGCAGGTCGCCTGACGAGTCCCTCTGCCATTCCAGCCATCACCATCGGCCGCCTGGGCTACGTGTGCCCACAGGAGGTGGCACCCATGCTGCAGCAGTTCATCCGGCCTTGGTGTGTGCCTGCCCGGGTGGGACCTGTTGGGGGTGGGCAGGACAGCTGTACCCCCCAGGGCCACCCCCATGGATGCATGTGGGAGACCTCTACCCACTGACACCCACCCTGTCCCATTCCTTCCATTCATCCTTCATCTGTGCTTGTCCAGCCCCAAGTCCATCCACTGACCTGCTGCCCTCCTCCATGGCCAGGTGCACTTCCCTTAGGAACATCCGGGACAACGAGGAGAAGGATTCTGCCTTCCGAGGCATCTGCATGATGATTGGTGTCAATCCTGGGGGTGTTGTGCAGGTCCGGGCAGTGGGCTCAGAGGGCAGGGCGGGGGCTGGCTTGGGCGGCTCCTCACATGGGATCCGTCGTGTTTCAGGACTTTATTTTCTTCTGCGATGCTGTAGCCTCCTGGGTGAGCCCGAAGGATGACCTTCGGGACATGTTTTATAAGGTGAGGCTCCTGGTGGTCTCATGGGAGTCCTGGGTCATAGACACCACAGGCCTGTCCCAGCCCACTGTAACCTTGCCTCACTGCAGATCCTCCATGGCTTCAAAGACCAAGTTGGGGAGGAGAACTGGCAACAGTTTTCAGAGCAATTCCCACCTCTGCTCAAGGAGAGGCTGGCAGCTTTCTATGGGGTCTAGGTGAACGTGGAGACCACCAGGTGAGCAGGTCTTTCAGCACTTGGGCCTGTGAGAGTGAAAAGGACGAAGACCCTGAAGCTTCCCTTTTCCCTGCAGGTTTTGTCTGCGTCATCGTCGGAGGGTGTGCTGGGGAATGTGCTGCTTCCAGAAGTCACTGTGCCCTGGTCCAGGGGGGTTAGGGAGGAGTGAGTGGGACCTAAATCCAGGTGCAACCCAGTCTGTGCATCTGTCCATCTGTTGGTCCACTTGCCCCACCGGGCCTGATGAGTGGACAGGTGGGTGGGGACTCCATTCTCATCCTACAAATAGGGAGGGGGGTGGGACTTCTTGGTGGGCAAGAGTTCTCTGGGCTCTAAACTGGGTCATCTCGGGCAGCCTACTTGGGCCAGCCGTGTGGGAGGGAGGAATCCGTAAGGCCTACCGAATCCGGTGTCAGATAAGGCAAGGGAATTACAGGTGGGGAGGGGGGTTCCTTGTAGAGAAGCATATACTCACATGTACACATGTGGACACACGCATGTGCGGGTACCACAGCCAGCTAGGCTGGGCCAACCGCCCCACCATTTCCTCGACTGCATGGAGACAGTAGAATTAGTGAACCCCCAAATTATGCCTATGGCCTTCTGTGTACCTTGCATCTAGAGTATAAGAAGCTTCTGCTGTTTTGCCAGAATTGGCAGTAATTGGGAGGGCTGGGAGGCTGGGGGACCTCAACTGGGCTCCCAGGGCCAAGGGAGGAGGGTGGTCATTTTGGGGCTGCCGTCTCAGCACTTGCTCTCTTTGGACCTGCTCCATACACTTCCTGCCAGCTTCATGGCAGCCTCATGTAGTTTGTCCCCATCATTGTCACATCCTCGCCAGCAGCAGAGTGGGGACCATTGGAGCAGCTGAGACTGGCTTGAGGCTATCCAGTGCCCTTTTCCTGTGCTCCAAGGGTATTTAAAGGCACAGGCTTGGGACTAGTTTTCCTTGAGAAAGCTAAGGTCTGCCAGAGCTGCTTTCCTGGATGTCTTGAAACAGCTTTAAGAATAGTACAGTTCTCTGCTCCTGAGAACAGAACCCCATTCTCAAGAGCTGGGGCAACAGCATGTGATTGGTGAGAACAAAGGTCAGAAGTTTACTGGGTCCGGCAAGATTTGAAGGCTTGGAGGAGCAGGGTGTACTTAGGGCCTCAAATTTTGTCCCTTTTGGGACTTACGTTTATCAGTGTCCACTGGACTCAGACCACACCAGATTGGTACACTGACTCTTAAAATCTTTGAAGAAATTGGTTGGGGATGCCATAAAGGTGGGAGGGGCTTCCCGAGAGGAGAGGGACATGATAATTTCCAAATTAGCTATGGAAATCAGTCTTGTGAGCTCCCTGAAACTTTCCCTCCATCCCCTTCTTTGCGTCCTACATTTTTGAGAGCCCATTATATTTTGGGCTTTGACTGGAGTTTTGCATCTTAGGGCCTGCTCCATCATCCCTCCAAGGACCTGGACCTTCCAGGCCTCCTTGTGTCTTTTCTCAAGTAGGGTCAGGCCCTGCCTCTATTCCCAGGGACACTTAGTGCACATTCCATAACTCAGCTAGTGGTCCCCATCCCCTCCAGCCTGAAACTTGAGCAGGTCTCTGGAAGCCATTTGTAGGAAAAAATTTTTTAAAGAAAAATACCATTAGCTTTCTGGTAATTCCACTTCTTAGGAGCATCCTCTGCTGGGTCTTGGGGTGTATTGATGGATTGACTGTCTGATGTAGTTGTAACCCCTCTTTGTCCAAGGAGGGGGGGGAGTTCCAACTACCTTCAGGAAAGGGGAGCCCAATTCTTGTATTTCCCTTTTTTTTTTTTTTTAATTTTATTTTATTATTTTTTAAAAGAAATTATTTAATTTTTTAATTTATTTTTTAGTTGGTTTTTGCACAATGAAGTTTCAGTTTCTTAACCTTCCTTGTCCGGGGCTGCTGACATGGACTGACCTTGATCTGTGGCCCTCCTTGCTGCCATTTCCCTGAGTCTTTATAACCATTACCCCATGGGCTCCCAGGTCTATCCATCTGTTACTGTGCTGTGCTGGGGACTAGCGCCGAGGTGGCGTGAGATTCCACTCGTGTAGAACTTTGTTGAGTAAAGGTCAGTTTCTTGTGAAACCCTTGGTGTCTCCTTCCTAGTCCTTGGGTTTGGTGGTAGAGTGGTGTGGAGGGGGTCTCCGACTCCACTGCTGTGCACGTGGTAAGGGAAATATGTGGTAGAGGTAATACAGCCGAACACCTGCTGTTTTCTCCTGGTTTCTGAGGGTGTACACACACATAAGTGGAGATGTACAGCTGGTTCTGGTGGTCTTCCTAACAGACAGGAGGATGTCAAGTTTAAAATCAGCCTGGGCTGATTACCCTGTCTCAAAAAGTAGAGATGAGGGCTGGAGAGATGGCTCAGTGGTTAAAGAACACAGACTGCTCCTCCAAAGGCCCCAAGTTCAATTCCCAGCACCCACATGGTGGCTCACAACCATCTCTAATGGGATACGATGCCCTTTCCTGGTGTGTCTGAAGACGGCTGCAGTCATTCATATACATAAAATACATAAATATATATATTTTTTAAAAGTGGAGATGAATAGGATTCTGTTTATGAAAATTGAGGCTAGTGGTAGCCAGCTTAGCTATAGTTCTAGTGGTGGCCAGTTTAGCTATAGTTCTAGTGGTGGCCAGTTTAGCTATAGTTCTAGTGGTGGCCAGTTTAGCTATAGTTCTAGTGGTAGCCAGTTTAGCTATAGTTCTAGTGGTGGCCAGTTTAGCTATAGTTCTAGTGGTGGCCAGCTTAGCTATAGTTCTAGTGGTAGCCAGTTTAACTATAGTTCTAGTGGTAGCCAACTTAGCTATAGTTCTAGCTTTTATTCCCAGAACTTGAAAAGTAAATGAAATGACCAAGGAAGCTTCCTCTGTTTTCATCTTTGTAAGGTGGGAAAGTGAGTGTGAAATAGGGTGACTAGACATGGTAGGTGTCCTTGACAGTTAACCCAGTAAAGGGCTGCCATGCAGTAAACTGCAAAGCCTTATAGCAGACAGAACACAACTTTGGGTCACTGGGCAGGCTTGAAATTCTTTAAGATCTTAAAAAGACTAGCTGGCCAGGCTGGTGGTGGTGGTGGTGGTGGTGGTGGTGGTGGTGATTGCTTTTAATCCCAGCAGTAGGGATTAAAGTGAGGAGGCAGAGGTGGGCAGATTTCTGAGTCTACAGAGAGCACCCCTGTTTTGAAAAACCAAAAAAAGGAAAAAAAAACTGTAGAATGAGACTTTATGGTTGTAGTTCAGTTACTGGAAGATGGAAGCAGGCTGACTAAACACCAGGGTTAAATTCTCAGAAGAAAAGCCTTTTATGCCAGGTACGTTGATTCACACCTTTAATCTCAGCATTTGGAAGGCAAACTTCTTGAGTTTAAGGCTAGCTTGGTCTATATAGTGAACAGGTCTGTATAGAGGTCAGATGGGACCACATAGTGATATCCTTAAAATTAAAAAGAAAAATGCACTTCTGAGTTAAGGTTCGACATGGACAAGACTCTGGGGAGCTGTGACACTGTAGATGTAAAATTATTCTGGTCTACTTTTAGTCCTTAACTATTTATTGCTCACATCTTTGTCTGACCTAGTGCTATTTGGGGCAACCTGAATCAGTTCCTAGACAATGGTCATTCATCCCCGATATAAGCTTAATACCTTAGAGATTAATTGGCGAATCTGTGCAAGGTTGAAGATCTAAGTTAGGACTGCCCACATAAATGTTGGGCACAGGAGAGCAGCTCTAACCCAGAGCAGAGACAGATGGATTCCCGAGGCTTACTGACTGGCCAGCCAGTCTAGCTGAAAGTCATTAGTCAAAAACCTGTTTAAGGATGTAAGATGCGCGGGGCAGTGGTGGCTCACGCCTTTAATCCCAGCACTTGGGAGGCAGAGGCAGGTGGATTTCTGAGTGAGGCCAGCCTGGTCTACAGAGTGAGTTCTAGGACAGCCAGGGCTGTACAGAGAAACCCTGTCTCGAAGAAAGAAAGAAAGGATGTAAAATGCGTGAGAGAGTTGGCTCAGCACACAAAGACTTTTGCGTGTGACCTTAATTTGATTACAGAATTTATCTAAAGGTGATGGAGAACTGACTCCACAGAGTTGCTCTCTGATCTCTGATACACTTGGTCTGTGGGGCCTGGGAACACTGAAAAAAATTAGGACAAGAAACAAAGATGGAGATTGAAGACACTCTACCCATCTCAACCTCAGGCCTCCAAATGAGTACAAAGCATAAACTACAAACTCCCGGGCTGTAACAGATGGCCCAGTGTTTAAGTGCACTTTAAATCGGCGGGATGCAGGTCTTTAACCTCAGCAATGGCAGACAGGTCACCCACCGAATTAGAAGCCATCCTGGATTACTTGCCTAAAACAAAGCACTTGGTCTCTCAGAAGACGCAAGTTGGGTTGCTAGCACCCACATGAGGCGGTTGCTGCCCTGTAAACATAGCTTCAGGGGATCTGTCCAAACTTTTACGACAAAAGATGAGAGTTGCGCATGGTTGAAAAAGAACATTGCACACCAGCACGGGGTTAGACATCTGATTTCCAAGCAAGCATCCAGCGGGTGGTGATTTCTGACGTCATCCAATGGGCGCCGGAAGTGATTTCGCGCTGCCTAGGAAACAAGACGCGGCCCTGGCCAAACCTGGGACAGCCGCGCCCACCCTGGCGCCATGGAGCTTCCCTCAGGGCGCTGTGGGGATCCTCGCTCTTGTGAGGTCGAGTCGGACCCCGAGCCAGACCCGGACCCTGACGCTCAAGCTGAGGCCTACGTAGCCCGCGTGCTCACCCCGCCCAAACCTGGCCTGAACCCGCGGCGCTCGTCCCTGCAGTCCATGTTCTCCGCGTCCCTGGGCGTGCCGGAGCGAAAGGCTGCCTCCAAAGTCCCGACCGTGCGCCTGCCGGGCCTCCTGAGCCTTCCCCCGGAGCTGCTGCTGGAAATCTGTGCTTACTTGGATGCGCGGGTCGTGCTTCATGTCCTGCCGTGCGTGTGCCAAGCGCTGCACGACCTCGTGCGTGATCGTGTCACCTGGAGGCTACGCGCTCAACGCCGCGTACGCGCACCCTATCCAGTGGTGGAAGGTACGCACACCCTGGGAACAGGAACTCCTGCCCAGGTCAGGTTTGGGGTGGGAGAAAGACCTACCTGGCCTGTGGGTAGGCACAGCTTCTGGAGCAGACTTCGAGGCTGTCTCAGCTCTGCCTGGAGACAGACGAATTTTTAGGTGCTGCCTAATCCTTATTGACCACAAGACAGATACCTGGTTTCCTCAGGAAGTGCTCTAGACCTGGGATTTCTAAACTTAAAATTCAAAGATTCCCGGGTTTGCGCTTTGTTAGCACTGAGGCCCTAGCCCTGATGGGGACAACTCTCTCAGACTTCTTGGATTGTACTTGGAGTCAGAATAAATCCAGAGAATTCCCAGGCTTTGGAAACAGCTTGAGGCACAAGCAGCGACGAGTGTTGATCTAGGATCCATGAAGAAGAGGTTCTGAATTTCTAGACTTCCAAACCCTGAACTAGCCTTAGGGTTTAGGGATTGGGATCATTAGTATCAGTAATCTTTGTACTGGGCCTAGCCTGTTACCTTTTCTATTTTACTTTATTATTTTTTTTATTTTGGGACAGGTTCTCATGTAGCCCCAGGCTGGCCTTGTACTTCCGATCCTCCTTCCTTAGCCTTACAAGTGTTGGGCTAGCCTTGTCATCTTTGCATAGCTGGTATGCTATTCCTTCTGCCCTTGAGATCATTGATTTCTGGAGGAAAAGACAACTTGAAATTGATGATTTTGAGTTTCTGTTATTGTTTTTAAGGGTTGTATGGCTGGAACTCAGGGCTTTGGGTATGCTAGGTAAATGTCCCATCCTCCAGCGTGACTGACATATTGTTGAATCTGGTATTACTAGGTTCTTAGGCTCTTGATTCCTCTAATCTGGAAGAGTTTGATTCTGCAGACTGTTGGATTAGGGAGTTGACCTTCAACCTCTACTCAGATTTACAAACAGCTTTGATAAAACAGGTGCTTGGACCTCATCCAAACCATTGAATGGCTGATATGGGGTTTAGATTCTGACTTGGAAGTGGGGCAGAGCTACTAGGATACAAGCCAGGGCCCTGTACTTCTTAGGGAAGTTCTCTCCTGCCAAGCCATACTTTCCACCCCTTGGCGTCTGTGTCTTGGCTGTGGCTTCCTGGTTTATAGTTAGAAGTTTTAACCATTGTGTCCCTGGATCTGGGTCAGGTGGCTAAAGCCAGAAGGGTTGGTTAGTCTTGAGGCCCCTGGAGAGAATTGAGAGTGAGGTTGCTGTCACCTGGGCTAGGGTTTGAGAATGAAGCTAGGTTTCTTAGAGCTGGGGTATAATATTCCTAGTCCTGCATGGGAGATGGGATGTCAGGTAGCCCAAGGCAAGGCCAGGCTGTGCCTGCTTGCGGTAGCGGATAAGATCCACGCAGCATTCTGTCTAGGTCTGGGGAAGGCTGGGCTCCCTGGCAGCCAGGGCTGGACTCTTATCAGCTGATGCCCACTGACTATCCTGCTCATGGTACCCCACAGAGGAGAACTTTGACTGGCCAGCCGCCTGCATTGAGCTGGAACAGCACCTGGCCCGCTGGGCAGAGGATGGACAGCGGACTGAGTACTTCTGCCTGGCTGATGGTCACTTTGCTTCCATTGATGCAGTGCTGTTGCTCCAGGTGAGGGGAGCTGAGGTGGGAGGCCGAGAAGGCTAAGGGGTAAGGAACCTGACGGATGACTCCAGATTCGCCTTCCAGGGTGGGACACTGTGTCTGTCAGGCTCCCGGGATCGAAATGTCAACCTGTGGGACCTGCGGCATCTAGGGAAGGATTCCAGCCGAGTTCTGGTGAAGGCCTTGGGCACCCAGGGCAATAGCACACACAAGGTGAGCAATCTTGGGGGGTATAAAAACAATCTTGGAGGGGGCTGCAGTTGAGGAATTGGGTTTTGATGGCAGATTGCATAGACTCAACTCTACCTCCTACTGTTGGTGTAACTTTTGGTAAGTTCAGTTTTTACTGTCCAGTGGGTAGTTAGGATGAAGATGAAAATGGACTAAGTATTAATATGCATATGCCATAATTTTGGTCTTTGGCACACAATAGTTGCTCAATAAGTTGTCAGGTATATCTCAAGAGGTCGAGTGCAAATAGGTAGTAGTTATAAAGCTGTCACTGGGGATCAGCTGGCCTTCAGTATGACTGCTTTCATGAGAAGCGGCTGAGGAAGGACAGCTCTACGCACCGCCAAGGTGACCTGTGCCCATGACCAACAGACTGAGTGCTGTTCTAATGTCCACCGGGTGGGGGAACTCAACTTCTCTGTGCCCAAATTGCATCATTTATCAAACAGCCTATATCACAGTGCCTTCTCAAAGGGTTGGGCAGGGACTGTGTTGACCAGATGTCAACTCACTACATATAGTAACTGACGACAAGGTAGGAACTGGTTTTGTTTTTTGTTTGTTTGTTTGTTTTTTTAAATAAAAAAGGGAGGGCACGTGATTAGTTAGGTTCTGGAGAGGAAGCTGCAGCACTGTTGTTTTTGTTTTTTTAATTAAAACTTTATGTGTGGGGTGTTTTACCTGTCTGTGACCCAAGTGTACATCTGGTGCCCATGGAGGCCAAGAGAGGGCATTGGATCCCTTGGAACTAGAGTTACAGGTGACTGTGAGCCACCATGTAGGTGCTAGGAATCAAACCTGGGTCCTCTGAAGGCTCAGCCAGTTCTCTTAACTGTTGAGCCATCTCTCCAGCCCTGGAAGTTACATTCTTAATCCAGTTGTTTGAGGCTTCAAACTTGCATTAGTATGGGTTTCTGAAGACCTTGATTTAAATCTTGATGGCTTATGCTTGTAATACCAACACTCTCAGGAAGCTAAAGATAGAGGATTGTTCTGAGTTTGAAGCTAGCCTGAGCTACATAATAAGTTCCAGGCCAACCTGGACCACAGCATCAGACTGTTTCCAAGAGCAACAAGAACAAAAGCAGGCTATGAAGGACTGCCAGCGTGCAGCTCAGTGACAGAGCCCTTGTCTGGAGTCTGTTGAGGCTCTGGGTTTTATCCTAGCAAAAGAGGGGTTGGGGCACTCAGAGAGACCAAGAGGTCTCTCTAGATATGACTGGAGGTGTGTGTTCTTGTACCCAGGCCGTGACAGGCTTGTAGACTCCAATCCTAACCCCATACATGAGTGTTTGCTGTGAGTCCTCTGTCGCTGAGCTCCACTCTGGCAGTCCTCCATGGTCTGCTTTTGTTCTTGCTGCTCTTTGAAACAGTCTGGTGCTATAGTTGTCTGCCTCCTCCTTCTGACCCTTGGTTTTTGTCATCTGTGGGAAGAGATGATTACACAGTGTGGGAGTTATGTGTGTTACAGCAGTGCCTGTGGAAGGGGGCATAAGGGAGGAAGGCTGTTTGGCTTTGAGTAAATCTGTTCATCTGTTGGATCCTTCTCTGCACAAGTAGGAAGATCCAGGCTTCCTCTCTTGGGCTTTGGGAAGGAGAGAGCCATGAGCTTAAGAGCCCTTAAGGTAAGGAGTCTTATGTGACTGTTGTACCTGCTCCACAGGGCTGGGTCTGGTCGCTAGCAGCACAGGACCACCGTGTGTGCTCCGGCTCTTGGGACAGCACCGTGAAGCTGTGGGACATGGCAGCTGATGGGCAGCAGTTTGGAGAGATCAAGTGTGAGGGGGCCCGGGCAGGGGGCCTGGGTGGGTAGAGCCCTGCCCGGCCATCACCCCAGCCTTGTGTGCCGTGTGTCCCCAGGGGCAAAGCGGCAGTGCTGTGCCTCTCCTACCAACCTGATATCCTGGTGACTGGTACCTATGACAAGAAGGTGACCATCTATGATCCCAGAGGTGAGCCTTTAATCACAGTGCTTAGAAGGCAAAGAGAAGCAGATCTCTGAGCTCAAGATCAGCATGGTCTACATAGGAATCCCAGGCCAACTAGGGCTATGCAGTGGGATCCTGTCACTCTCTCTCACACACACACACACACACACACACACACACACACACACACACACACACACCAGAAGAAAGGCAACACAGCACAACAGAACAGAACATGAGGCTAGGGTGCATGGGCTGAAGAGATGGCTCAGCAATTAAGAGCACTGGGAGCCCTTGCAGAGGACCTGGGTTGAGTTGGGTTGGGTGGCTCACAACCCTCTCTGTAACTCCAGTTTAAGAGGGTCCATTGCCTTCCGGCCTCCACTGGCACTGTGTACATGCCATGCACAGACATGGATAGGGAAAACACCCAGACACATACAATAAAGAGAAATAGCAGACTCAAAACAAAACCATTGAGTCGTGTGAGAAAAGGAAGAGCACTGGTGGATGACACAAGCCTGTCTGCACTGTGTGCCTTTTCTGTGGTAGTGCGGCTTGCTTGTTCTGGAGTTTGATCCTTGTGCCTCCCTCACACTGGACAAGTGCTTTGTCCCTGAACTCTGTTCCCTTGTTCCTTTTTTCCTTTGAGACAGGCTTTCACTGTGTTGCCCAGGGTAGCCCCACTTTGAGACAGGCTTTCACTGTGTTGCCCAGGGTAGCCCCAGACTCACTCCCTGTATTAGCTGGCCTCTACCTATTATTTATTAATTCTGTCTCAGCCTCAGACGCTTGAGTAGCTGGGACTACAGGCCCGCACCGTGCGGACTGGTCTGGCTGATGATTAATCCCCTCCCCTGCCCGGTCCTGGGATGGAAGCCAAGGCCTTGTGCTTGCTAAGCTATTGCTTAGCTGCTAAACTGTATCCCCAGCCCAGCCTTGACTGAGTCAGTTGACTCCATGAAACTAAGGGACCCTGAGCTGGACTTAAGCTTGGTGGATAGCGCTTCGCTCTGTCTTGGGAGAAGCTGGTGGTGCTGGGGGCCGGGGGAGTGGGAAGGGGGGATGGAGTCGGGCCAGGAAAGGACAAAAGTCTGTAGGACCTAGATCCAGGTGGGGTATGAGGGGAGTGGTCAGTTGCCAGGTGAGAAGCTGAATGGGTGGAAGATTTTCCAAGGGGAGATGGTGGTCCTCAGGTGGGCCTAGAGTCTCCGTAGGGCTCTGATGTCCTCCGTCTTCCCTGGTCCGTCATCACATCGCAGCTGGCTTGGCCCTGGTGAAGAGCCGGAGGCTGCATTCAAGTGCTGTGCTAGCGGTGCTGGCCGACGACAGGCACATCATCTCAGGCAGTGAGGACCACAGTCTGGTGGTATTTGATCGCCGAGCCAATAGTGTCCTACAGCGGCTGCAGGTGGGCGACCCTTCCCTGTGTCTCAGAGGAGAAGTCCAGCCCAGTCTGCAATTCCTGGCCTACTTTATGCCTTGTCCTTCTTACAGCTGGACTCCTATCTGCTCTGCATGTCTTACCAGGAGCCCCAGCTCTGGGCAGGTGACAACCAGGGCCTGCTGCACGTCTTCGCCAACCGAGATGGTTGTTTCCAGCTTGTTCGGGTCTGCTAGGACCCCTGTCTGTGCCTCCCCTGTGACTCCCTGGGTGTGGAGGGCTAACCATGGGAGAACTCCACCTAAGTGTCACCCATCCTTTTTCTCCTAGTCCTTTGATGTGGGTCACCATTCTCAGATCACAGGAATCAAACACTCTCTGGGGACTTTGTATACAACATCTACTGACAAGACTATTCGGGTGAGAACACTGGCCCATGCAAACCCCACTCCCCCCAATTCACCATGGTACACACCCTGATCTGCCACTTGTTCCTGTCAGGTTCATGTGCCCACAGATCCACCTAGGACCATCTGTACCCGAAGCCACCACAACGTGTTAAATGGGGTAAGGTCTTGTCTTAATATAGCCTGGCCTATCAAGAACCCAGGCCATCCCCTAATTCCACTGTCACTGTTCCCCAGATCTGTGCTGAGGGCAATGTAGTGGTGGCTGCCTCTGGTGGCCTGTCATTGGAGGTCTGGAGGCTGCTGGCCTGAAGAGCTAGCTGGACATGACTGTGGATGGATGGATGTTGGTATATACTGCCTGCTGAGGCTGCACCGAGGCCTCTGCTTTGGAGGAACTTCCTGCTATTGGTGCTGCTTCTGCCCTGCTCCACAGACTTGGGGCACAGGAAGCCCTAGGGCTGGGCCCATAACTGTGCCTGTGGGGGTGACATTGTAGTTTTACTACCAAGGGGGCTATTCCCTACCTTCCACTCGTGGGTTTTGCTTTGTTTTGTTTTGTTGAGACAGGGTCCATGTAAGCAGGCTGGCCTCATACTCACTATGTGTTTCAGGCAGGCCTTGAATGCCTGATCCTCCTGCCTGAATCTCCCAAGCGCTGGGATTACAGGTATGACAGGCATGCTGCCATGCCTGCTGAATGACCCGTTCTGTTAGGATTTGGATATTTTTCCCCCACAGGAACGAAGAGAAATAAACCTACTGTACAATTGTTGGAAACTGGAGTGTGAGCTTTCTATGACTGGATGTCTGTGCCAGTTTGGGTTTGTAGGTGTGACTGAGTGGGTAGGAGGGGTAGCATGCCAGGACTGAGGTGCCTGCTGTTCTGTGTATGCATGCACTCAAGGACCATGGACATCTGCGTCTTAAGTCACTTACTCAGGTGTTGGTGGGCTGTGTGGCATGTAGACTCTGACTCAAATCCCCTGTAGGTATGTGGCAGGTGGCCATAGTGCAGGTCTCTTCATGCAGGGCTCTAGGTGCACAGATCTGTGCAGCTGTGACTGGAAATGGGCACAGGGAGAGAAATGATATGTGTGCACTGGTCCCCAGAGACCTGTGGGGCCCCTCAACCTTCCATTCAGTACACACAAACTGCAGCACAGGGGCTGTCGTTTTTTATTGAGGCCCTTCCGGTGGTATCCAGGGTAATAGGGGCAGTGGTGTTATCATGGGTTCAGAGGATAGCACAGGGTTTCTTTTCCTTAAAAGGGTTGGTGGCCGCTGGGATGCCCACAAGGAAGGGGTCGCTCTTGGCCTGCTCCGTGCAGAACTGCAGCAGATCTGTGGCTGCCTTGGAAACCTGCAGACCCCATCAAGTCAGCCCCTGCACAGCTGTGCCCACCCCACCCCCAGGCTTGTCCCAACCCTCACCTTTATGCGGTTGATGCCTGCTTCCATCCGCAGTTGCTCCACTGCCCGGCGGGCCTGTCCGATGTCACTGCCAATGGCCACCTTGCTGGACATCTGGGAGAAGGTGAGCAGGGCCGTGCAAGCCTGAGACTCCACGCTTCTGCAGCTCCTTCTAGGTCCCTGGCTACTCCTGGTTTAACACGCTTGGCTGCCTGCTCCAGCTTCACCTCCCCTACTCTGGCTCTCTCCCCAGTACTGACCTGGCTTCTTCAACCCCCTTCCCAGTCCCTGCAGAGACTTTGAAGCCAGGACCCAGGGAAATGTCACCAGTAACAACAGTGGCAGCTGCTGTGACAGAAGGGGTCTGGTCCCCAGGAGGCCCCATGGCTGCTTTGGTGTCACATGTTTCTTGGCTCCCCTGGGGGACTTGGCTGCATGCCTGAGGGATGTGGGACTCTGACTTGCTGGCTGGCTGTGGACTGTCCCCAGCAGACCTTCCTCCCTGCTCCCACCCCCTAAGGCTATATGTACCCTGAACTCCAAACTGTCTTTTTAGTAACTCTCCTCCGCTCCATTTTAAAATGTTAATGGGGTTTTGAGATGGTCTTGTAGCCCACGCTGACCTTGCCATCATGTTCCAGTCACTCTTGTGTCTTGTACATCTTAACCACATTCACTCCTAGACCCTTGGCATCCATCACCAAGACCTTCATCTCTCAGGCACTTCCATATCTGCCTCATGTACCATCACGTCAACCTTGAAGTGAAATTCTCAGGCTGGTTCCTGCTCTTATTGCTCACGCCTCCTGCCTTTCTCCCCAGCTCTGTCCGACTGGTCCAAACCAGTACAGTACCCTACGTGTCAGCTGCCAGCTTTTCTATGCCCTGCTTGATTCCTGGCTGGTTTGGATATTGTGGTGTCCACCTGTGATCCTGTCACTGTGGAGGATGGCTTGGCCTATAGAAGTAAGGCTCTATGTCACCAAAAACAACAAACAGTCTGGGGTGGAAGGTGGAGTGGGTGGCATCGTGTATATTCCAAGCTACTCCAGAAGCTGAGCTGCAAAGGTTGTTTACTGGGAGCCAGGATTTAGAGAGCAGCTTGGGCCACAGAAGGACCCTGTCAAGAAAATCAAGAGGATATCTCCTGTTGAAGCCTCTTGCAGTAAGCGCATCCTCTGCAGAGTCCACAGGTGCTGCTGCCAGACTACCTCTTGGAATTTCCTGTTATTTATATGATCAACACCGTTATTACTCGATAGGGGCTCTATCATTTAGACCGGTCTTCGACTGGTGGGCTAAGATGGCGCTGACTCATCTTGGGTAGCCAGCCTGGGTACTCCTCTCATAGCTAGCCCGTGTGTCCTCCTCCTCCCCTGTCCTTCAAGGGTTATCCTGACAAGTGCTATGTTCCTCTGTACCAGTGTTCACTCATTGTTCATTCTTTCATTCAACAGTACATTAGCCTGGCTGAGCTGCTACAGCCATAGACTGGACAGTATAAACCCCAGGAATTGTTGGCTGGAAATCTGAGGTCAAGGTTCTGGTTGTTGATTTCTCTAAAGACAATTGCTCCAGCAATCTCTTTTAAATTTTTATTTAAAATTTGCATTCATTATCCCAGCCCTTAGGAGTTAGAGGCAGGTTGATCTCTCACTGTGAGTTGAGGCTAGCCAGGTCTACATAATAAATTGCAGGCCAGTTGGTTACATAGTGAGACTGTCTTCAAAAAAAAAAAAAATATTGTGTGTGTTGCAGGGGGGGGGGGCAGGTTGCATCTGAATCGGGTCAGAGGACAACTTTCTGGGAACCTGTTGTAGCACATTGCTCTTGGAGATTGAACTCAAGTACCCAGGCCTCCTGACAAAGGGCTTTACCCAGTGAGTCATGGGTACCAGCCTGGAGGTCATCTTATTGCTGTGTCCCCACCTGCTCTTTCCCTCTGCATGCAAATCATGGTGTAAAACACCCAGTGTTTGTCTGAGCATAACAGCAATTGCTATCTTCATCAGAGGAGCCGTGGCTACCTTCATTGAACCTGTTCCCTATTCAAGTCACTTTCCCGTCCGGCATGCCACTCTCTCCTCATGTGTGTAGGTCTCCCCAGCCGCATGTGGTATTGGGTGCTGCTAGCATCTGTAGGAGGTTAAATGAAGGGGAGGCCTTTATCTGTGCATCTTTGGAAAAACAGTGTCTCTCAAATCTTTATATAACAGGAATTTTCTGGGTCTTCTGGCCTCGGCCAAAACACCATGTGCTTGGCAGTTTTCTCCAGTCACCTTTTCCTTCAGCTCAGGTTACCAACTCCTCCGTCCACCTTCACACGTGTGTGTGTGTGTGTGTGTGTGTGTGTGTGTGTGTGTGTGTGTGCGCGTGTGTGTGTGTGTGTGCGCGCGCGCGCCAGCCAGACGAAACCTCAGATGTCACTCTTAGAAGACATTCACCTGGTCCCCCAAACCTGTAGGTATGAGCCTGTGCATGCATGGCATGCTGCTGAGGTTAGAAGACCATATATGGGACTCCAGATTCTTCTATCATATGCCTTTGGCTACTAAGCCATTCTGCAGGCCCCATCCCCAAGGATCTGCCTGTCTCTGGCTCCCCAGAGCTGGAATTACGGTATTGCCAACCATCAACCCCCTCGAGTTGTGGGAGTTGAATGTACATACTCAATCCATACTCTTTCTTTTTTGCAAAGCGAGGACGGTACTGACAGCTATTTCCCCAGGTAAACTGGGTCTTGCTCTCTATAGTTCAGGCTGGTCTGGAACTCAAGATTCTTCTGCCTCCACCTCCTGATTGCTGTCCTGGTTTAACCACTTAATAATTTTTTGTTTCATCTGACTATGGCTATCAGAAGGGCAGAGGTCCATTGCTAACTCTCAGCGCCCAGAAGAGAGCACTATTAGACTACACAAACTGTAGAATGAGGGGTGCCCTGTCCTAGGCCCAGTGGATCAGTAAGAGGATGCATGAGCTCCAGAGTCTCAGCAAGCTTCTACGGGTAAAAAGATGGCAGTCATCTCTGCCTTCCCAGAGGCCCATGATCTATTGAAAATTGAGCTATGGCTGGAGAGGAGGAAAAGAGGAGGCAATGAAGTTTGTGGAGACTCGGATAAACACCAAAGGAAAACACTATTACATTTGACAAAAAGCTTCAACTAACTCATTTTTTTGCCTGATGCCCTAAATCGTGTCCAAGGACTCCGTCCTAGAATCAGTCATCTCGCTCATGGGGGACAAGAATATTTGGACATGGCCGGGCGGTGGTGGCGCACGCCGTTAATCCCAGCACTTGGGAGGCAGAGGCAGGCGGATTTCTGAGTTCGAGGCCAGCCTGGTCTACAGAGTGAGCTCCAGGACAGCCAGGGCTACACAGAGAAACCCTGTCTCAAAAAACCAAAAAAAAAAAAAAAAAAAAAACAAAAAAAAGAATATTTGGACAGACAGCTTGCAAATTAGGCACTTCAATCCGCTCGAAGATGAATCTGCCTACAGGCAAAAACCAGCTCCTAGACCACATGTACGGAACACAGGAATAAAATGGCCGCTACCAGGAACGCGGTGCTGCCCTCGGTCACGTGGCTAACGAGCTTCCGGCCCACCCCCCACCCCCAGGCGCTTGAGTCGCATTTCCTGGGCTCGGGCGGACCGCGCTGAAGGATTTTGCGGGTCCCAAGGCGCTGAGGCTGCAGTGACCTGAGAGTGGCCGCGAGCGCATGGAGGGGACCCCGCCGGGGGCGGCGCCCTCCTCGGCGCTGGCCGCCGTGCTCAAGCACAGCTCGGCGTTGCCGCCGGAGAGCGCCCAGGTCCAAGGTTACGACTTCAACCGCGGCGTAGATTACCACGCGCTTCTGGAAGCCTATGGCACTACCGGCTTCCAGGCTACCAACTTCGGGCGCGCGGTGCAGCAAGTCAACGCCATGGTGAGGTGCGGGGCGACCCGGGCGGGAGGCGGGGCCGCTCCATGCGGATTTCCGCGTGCATGCCCGGGAGAGGCGGAGTCCTGGTACACTAGTGTTCGATGGGAGGATCTTGGGGTTAAAAATTAAAAAGGGTTTTGGTAGGAGGAGCTTAATGCTGGGAGAGGCTTGGATTCGTTGTTTCCAGTGGAAGGAGACTCACAGAAGAAGATACTGGGTGGTTCTCAAAAGGGAACAAACCCCAAGTAACAGACCTGGACCTGGAATGGGAGGATTAGGGTCTGTACAGGGATTGTGCTTTGGTTTTCCCTGAGTGCAGTCAACCTCTGGAATCCAATCCACGTGGGGTTCCTCAACTGAGGTTTGGAGTCTTATACTACAACTTTCCTGTGCCCTTATGACCAGATTGAGAAGAAGCTGGAGCCACTGGCAGTAGATGAAGATCATCACGAAGACCTGACTCAGAGCCGCCGCCCACTCACAGGCTGCACCATTTTCTTGGGCTATACTTCCAACCTCATCAGTTCAGGCATCCGTGAGACCATTCGGTACCTAGTGCAGCACAACATGGTGGGTCCACGTTAGCTCTGTGGCCCCAGTCTCCTGGGCCAGTAGACAAAAAGTTCTTGTTCATTTAAGAGAAATGAAGAGGCTGGGAAATTAAGAGTATTTGCTGTTCTGTGAAAAATTTGGGTTTGGTTCCCAATACCCACATGGTGGCTCATAACCATCTGTAATGGGATCCGATGCCCTCTTCTGATGTGTCTGAAGAGAGGGACAGTGTACTCACACATGAAATAAATCTTAAGAGAGAGAAAAGGCTGTGAGGAGATGGAGTATTGTCTTTAGATACACTGGCAGTCCTTAAGCCTCAGCCTCCTTTCTGAGAGCTGGGATCACAAGAATGTGCCACTTTTTCTGACTGTGGGTCTGCTTTAAGCAGAGGACTGGGCTTGAGTTGGTTGTGTTGTAGAGCTCATGCTTTGGGTGCTGCTTAGGAGAGTCAGTGTTGTTGCCTGTGACTACAGGTCGATGTACTGGTGACCACTGCTGGAGGTGTGGAAGAAGACCTCATCAAGTGCCTGGCACCCACATATCTTGGCGAGTTCAGCCTCAGGGGGAAGGAGCTCCGGGAGAATGGGATCAATAGGTGAGGCTCTGAGTAGTGGTGGGGGCAGGGAAGCTGGACCGAGGGGTCCCGGTGACCAATGCCCACACGGCTCCCATTTCCAGGATTGGGAACTTGCTAGTGCCAAACGACAACTACTGCAAGTTTGAGGACTGGCTCATGCCCATTCTGGACCAGATGGTGCTGGAGCAGAATACAGAGGTGGGGCTGGAAGGGCTCGGGAGGACCTACACAGTAGAGTCAGAAGATATACCAACTAATACTGATGTTCTCTCCCTTGTTAGGGTGTGAAGTGGACGCCTTCCAAGATGATCTCCCGGCTTGGGAAGGAGATCAACAACCCAGAGTCTGTGTATTATTGGGCCCATAAGGTGGGTTGGGTGGGACAATGTTCCTAGGCTTTGGCTGGCACTGATGTATTTGTCTTTGCAGCCACCTGAGAGTCTCTATAATTATTCTTAGTCTTTCCAGATTTAGATGAGGAGTGTTGAACTAGATAATGTCACTTGACTGCAGGGTTCTCCTAGTTATGCACTCACGGGATTCGGTGTAGTGCCTTAGAAGTCAGTGGGGCCTGACCCAGGGTACTGTGTACACTGGGACAGTGCAGCTCCAAAGTCTGGACAATAACCAGCCACTGCTCACTGTGCCAGCCGTGTGTGGTTTTCTTCATGCCTGCCTCCTCACGTAAAGCCGAGGGTCATGTCCACCAGACAAATCAAGCGGCCTACTCAGGTCTGGAGGGATGCCACTGGGTTGGGGATCAGAGTTTTTCTGGGGTGTGGGCTGTAGCCGCTAACTGGTCCTGTCTCGACCAGAACCACATCCCTGTGCTGAGTCCTGCACTCACAGATGGCTCACTGGGTGACATGATCTTCTTCCATTCCTATAAAAACCCAGGCCTGATCCTGGACATTGTTGAAGGTGAGGTGCTAAGCCCTGGGAGAAGGGGGAGGAGCGCCTACTGAGGCCAAGGCCTGACCTCTGCCCTCTCTCCCAGACCTGCGACTCATCAACATGCAGGCCATATTCGCCAAGCGCTCTGGAATGATCATCCTGGGTGGAGGTATGGTCAAGCACCACATCGCCAACGCTAACCTCATGGTGAGTGGAGTGGCCCGGGCAGGCCATCCCCACTCTGTTGTAAGAGATGCATTGCTAGGTATGGACTACAGCAGTAGACTAGGTATGGACTACAGCAGTGGACTAGGTATGGACTACAGCAGTGGACTAGGTATGGACTACAGCAGTGGACTAGGTATGGACTACAGCAGTGGACTAGGTATGGACTACAGCAGTGGACTAGGTATGGACTACAGCAGTGGACTAGGTATGGACTACAGCAGTGGACTAGGTATGGACCACAGCAGTGGACTAGGTATGGACTACAGCAGTGGACTAGATGGGCAAGAATCCATGTCCTCTCTGGAGTTATGTTGGGGTGAGGCAGGTCAGACAGCCATAAGTGACATGCATATGAGGACTAAGTTATGTCAGGCCAGGTGACTAGTCATAGCTACTTGGGAGACTGAGGCAGGAGGAAGGCTTATGCATAGGTCAGGGCCAACTTGAAATGCTGTTAAGGTGAAAGGAATGCTGTTTACTAAAGGGAGTGTTGGAACAGGCTTCTGGAATTGTAAGCTTGAGGAGATTGATGTGCTACCCACAAGGCTTTTGGTTATGCATGGGAAGAGCATTCTCAGTGAGGGAACATTCGTGCAAAGGCCCTGAGGCATCTTCACTTCAAGTGGTGAAGGCAGCCTAGAGATTACACTGCAGAGCTAGCTGGGCCTGTGGACCAAAAGAGGGTTTTGAAACTTGCTCTGAATGAGAACAGGACTTGGGAAGAACATATTTGCACAGGCCCTCTGGTAGCTGTGGGGTGAGAGTAATGCATCTGAGGTACAGAAGAGTGCTGCAGTGGGAGTAGAGGTGGGCGTGGTCCCCTGTGGATGGTTCGTCTCTCCAGCCCTATACACTATTCTTACTTGGCCTGTGTTTTAACTGGCATGTCACATGGATGCTCAGAAGTGGTGCATTTTGGTTTAGGGTGGGACAGTTTGTACCCAGGTACAAGCTTGGAAACATGATCACCTGCCCAGTAACCTCAGACACTGATGGGCCCTTCCTAAAAGCTCTTTAGTCCTTCCTCTGTATCTTACCCAGCCTCCGAGGCTCTGGTGGTCCCTTTCTCTATGGCTTCTGACCAAGCCTTCCTCTACCTACAGCGGAATGGAGCCGACTACGCTGTTTATATTAACACAGCCCAGGAGTTTGATGGTTCAGACTCGGGAGCCCGGCCAGATGAAGCTGTCTCTTGGGGCAAGATCCGGATGGATGCACAGCCAGTTAAGGTAGATGGTGGCTGGCTCGGGTGCAGGGTCCATGGGCTGTCCCATGGCTCCATGGCTCCATGGCTCACTCAGGTCTTCTGCAGGTCTATGCTGATGCTTCTCTGGTTTTCCCCTTGCTGGTGGCTGAGACATTTGCCCAAAAGGCAGATGCCTTCAAAGCTGAGAAGAATGAAGACTAAGAAGATTGGTAAAGACTGAGGCTTTTTGCCGTACCTTTATTTATTACGTTTTGTAGCAGCCCCTCCCTGGGCCCACTCCTTGGTCAGCAGCATCTCTAGAATAAACGTTCTTTTTGTTGGGTTTTCTGAGTTAGTTTGGATCCTTGGTGTCAGGTCCATAAGCCTCAGCCTGCTCCACCCTCTGCCTCATAGGTCTCTTCTCGCCAGTACTGGATGCTGCCTCCCATGGCAGTCAGTAGGCAGGGTTCCGTGGGATGGTAAGCCAGTGACTGTACCACATTAGAACCCACAGGCAGGGCCAGTGCTAGGGCACCCTAAGGAATGAGTGGTAGGAAACAATTACTATCACTCAGTCTCCTTGAGGTCTAGCCTGAAGTCCTCAGTCATCTCTTCCTTAACTTTTGGTGGTGCTGAGAATGCTAGGCCAATCTTGCCTTGCCACTGAGCCACACCCTTGGCCTAGAGACTCCTAGCCTTGGACATAGAGAGGCCCTAGCTCAGTCTTCCTTGTGACCCACCTGGAACCAACTACAGCCCTTTAACATATTCTGTTCCCCTTGCTTGAAGTATCCTTCCTGCTTTTCCCTCATTCATCCTTCATAATTCCAGCTTAGGAGGCTGAGGCAGGATGAATTGAAGCCTAGCCTGGGCTACAAAGTGAGACACACACCTTCACCCTCTGCCAGAGGTCCCAGCTCACATACCTGTCATCGCTCTTTTCAAGCATGGGAAACACAGAGCTGATGCCCTTGACAAGGAGCACAAGGGGAAGGCTCACCTCGACCAGGTCCCAGAAGAACACTTTGCCGTCTTCAGAGCAGCTGACCACGTGTGTGTCCCGCTCACTCAGGCAGCAATCCAGCTTGTACTGCTGGTTCTTATGGCCAACGTACCTAGCAGTGGGCATGGGTAGGATCAGAGGGGCTTGTCCCACCCCAGAAGTGGGGTGAGGGCAAAGGTCAACCGTGGAGACTTACTCGCCCAGCAGCTCTCCTGTGTCTTTATCTAGAAGCCGCAGAGTTGAGTCCAGGCTGGATATTAGAGTACACTGCCCATCCCGGCTGAAGCAGGTGCAGGTGATGGGGCCTTAGAGAGAGCATGGCAGGCAGGTAAATCTGGGTACTCTTGTCTGTCCCACCACTTGCCTTGACTGTCCCGCTGGCCTCCAGGGCCACACTCACTGCCCACGTAGTCTGAGGAGACCTGTCCCATCCTTAGGTCATAGCGCCTCACGCGGCCATCCACGGAGCTGCAAGAAAGGGTAGATCCAGCCTAAAGCATTGCAGCCTTTTGCTCCAGGGCAGCCTGTGTCCCAGTGCATTCCTGACCATCTAGGAAAATGTGAGGAAGGCAGTGATGCTCTTCTGCTTTGAGACTCAGTCTCAGGGGACAATTTACTCCCACTCAAAGAGCTATGCCTTCTCTTCCAACCCCTCAGAGCTTTCTAGATCCTACACCTTCTGATTGGTACAGCAGTCGATCTATATGTCTACATCTGCACATTTTATAGCTCTGGAATATATTTTATAAAGATTTTATTATCTGTCTTTTTAAGACATGGTTTCTCTGTATAGCCCTAGCTGATCTGGAACTCATTCTGTAGTCCAGGCTGGCCTCTTAGCATGCACAGGCTCTGAGTTCCATACTCAGCTTACTACAGATACCAAGGCAGTTGTATTCTCAGAGTGCGACTCCTTCCCCCCCCCCAGACCAACACCATCTTTTTTATCATGTATGTATGAAGGCTTTGTCTATAACCCCCATCCTTAATGCCCATCCCCCTCCCAGCAGCTTCTCCCTTTTTTGAGACAGGATCTCATGGAGTCCTGACTGGTCTCATAGTCACTTTGTGACTGAGTTCATCCTTGCACTTCTCTCAGGCTAAGTGTCCTACCACACCTGCCTCACCAGCAACTTTGGAAGCACAACCATAGCAATGCCAGTCTTCCCCTCAAAAAAATACGGCCTTTAACCACTCTCAGAAAAATAAATGTCCAAATGTCTCCTACAGGCCTCTGTACCCTGTTCTGCCTGCCATGCCTTCAACAGCTCTCATCTGGCCTAGCTGCACCTGCCAAAATCTCCTTTGGATGTGTGCCTGCTCTCCCTCCAGCTAGCCACTAGGTGGCTGTAATCCACCACGCTTGCTCTCACCAGGCCTTTGCTGCCACCAATCCTCCCATTTCTGCTGTCTCGCATGTTCTCACTTCTTGGCTTTTGTCCCTAATGTGACTAGATTAGTTGTACTTCTGATTTATGTATGTATTTATCTATTTATTTAATTTTTTGAGACAGGGTTTCTCTGTGTGGCCCTGGCTGTTCTAACCCTGTCAAGACCTCTGCCTGCTTCTGCTTCTCGAGTGCTAGGATTAAAGGCATGTGCCATTACTGCCTAACTGTAGACAGGCTGGTTTTAACTCTTGGTCCTCTGCCCTGGCCTTCTCAATGCTGGGAAGATGTCATCACATCTGCCATAGTTAGCATTCAGTAATTTTTTTGTTTTTTAAGATGGGGCATCTATTTAGTTCTAGCTGGTCTGGAACTTGTTATGTAGACCAGAATGGCCTGTAACTCAGAGATCCACTTGCCTTTGCCTCCCAAGAACAGGGATTAAAGGCATATGCCACCACATCTGCCTGGCTCATGGTTGTATTTATTTATTTAAAGTTTTATTAATTTTTCTGGATTTTTATCTCATACATGAATATTTTTATCTGCATGTATGTATATGAATTGTGTGTGTGGTTCCCTGGGGAGGCCAGAAGAGGGTGTTGGATTCTCTAGAACTGGAGTTACAGATGGTTGTGAGCCATCATGTATATGCTGAGAATCAAACCTGGGTTCTCTACAAGAGCAAAAAGTACTCTAAACCCTGGACAATCTTTCCAGCCCTCATGGTTGCTGACTGTCCTACTGGTCAGGACAGACTAGAAACTGCAGCTCTTTCAGTGGAGAGGCTACACAGTTTCTACCATTAAGTAACCTATGCTGAACAAGGAAGATCTAGAAAGGTCCAAGTAGGTAACATCAGAAGTGGGCTTGAAGAGGAGAGTAGCCAACCAGGTGCAGCCAAGGAGAGAAGCCCAGAGGGCGTTGTCTTTGCTACGCTCTTGAGCTGGACCACAGTGTGGAGGCAACCACAGTGAAGTACCAGGTCACCAAGCCAAGACTCAGGGGTGTCTGTAGACCTGGGAGAATCTCAGCATAAAGAAAGCAAGTCTGGCGATCCAAGTGTGATCTCTAGAAACCACACAGCAGTTGGATGAAGCAGCGAGACCTAATGTCATAGCGCTCTTCCTGCGGAAATGGGGAGTGGAGGTAGAAGAGTCTCTTGGAAAGCCAAGGGCTGGCCAGTCAGCCTGGAATACATAGCATGGTACAAACAGGGAGAGACATCCTGTCTTGCTTCAACATAGTAACGGAGAGAACTGACCATCCTCTCACTTCTACACATATGCCTGCACACACACAATACTAAAAGAAAAATAACTCCAGCCCCAGAGAGGTGTCTGACCTCTGCTGATACCTTCCCTCCCATATCCCCTCATACAAATGCATCTTAACTAATTTATTTTTAATTTTTTTTATGTTATTTGTGTTTTTGCTTGCATGTATATTTGTGTACCATGTGCATGCCTTGTGCCTGCACAGGCCAGAAGAAAGTATCAGGTCCCCTGGAACTGAAGTTACAGCACATGGGTGCTGGGAATTGAAGCTAGATTTCTTTGGAAGAGCAGCCAGTGCTTTTAACCACTGAACCATCTCTCCAGCCCCCATGTCTTTGACCTTTTGGGATGGTTATTTTGATTTACAGAATAGGTATTGCCTCATTATCTGAGCTGGGCCAGGCTTTGAGGTGTATACCTAAAATTGCAGCACTTGGGAGGCAGAGCTGGGAAGACTGCCACAAGGCCAGCCTGGACTCTATAGTGAGTTCTATGACAAGAGTGAGTGTCAGAAAAACAAAAAACACATCTAGCCTGGGATTCAGCATTTGTGTGTGTGTTGTTGTTGTTTTGAGACAGGGTTTCTCTACATAGCCCTGACTACTTGGAGATGCAAATGCCTCTGCCACCATGCCCTTCACCGCTCATTCTGATACTCTGAGTACTTGGGAGGTAGAGGCAAGGGGAATTAAAGGCCACCTTGGATTACAAAAGACCCTGTCTCAAAAAAAAAAAAAACAAAAAAAAACAAAAAACAACAACAACAAAAAAACAAAAAACAAACAAACAAAAAAAAACACCATGGCCACTATGACCTCCATTGGCACCAGGGCAAGGAGTGGCCCTGGACCTACTCACCCTGCCAAAATCTCATGGTCTGACACCTTTACACTGGATATGCCATCTCTGGCTTCATCTAGTGTTTGCACCGGCTCAGGCTTCCGAGAACGACAGTCCCAGCATCGGACACTGGAATCGATAGATCCTGTAAGGCCGACATGAAGGTGACGTCAGCTTTGGGTCTCTGGGTAGCAGCCAGTTTTTAGCTGTCCAGACTCAGACTCACCAGACAGGATGACTGTGGCCTCTTCATTAAACTGAACGGTATTCACCTTCTAAGAATCAAGAATTCTCAATTTAGAGAAGTGGGGCTTTGGAGGACTGGGATAAAGGCAAGGTTCTCAGTGCATGTTAGAGCAAGGGCACGTTATAGGTAGGGAAGGTGAAAGAAAGGTTCTGGGGAAACTGGTGGTTGGTGGCTGTCAGGGAACACTAGATGAGCACATGGGGAAGACTAATGGAAGGATCTTCCTCGTACCACCTACGCGCTAAACGGATCTCCACAATGCACACGTTAATGAGGGTCTTCTGGCTTGTACTCACTCCAGCGTGGCCCCGAAATTTGCGCACGACCTGCCCAGTTGCTACATCCCACAGCACCACCGTCTTGTCCCCGCCACCAGAACAGAGATGGCTGTTGTCAAAGGAGCTGGAGGACCGGAAAAAGAAGGTCAATAGCCAGTCATGATCCTAGCCACTGAGCTCCCTATTCCAGCCTGGCCCGCGGCTCACCCGGACGCATCCAGCACTTCGTAGCCATGACCACTGTAGGTCCGCAGCAGCGTCCCACGTAGCGGGTTCCACAGCTTTAGGGTTTTATCGCTGCCGCACGTCAGGCAGTAGTTGCCATCCACTGGGGAACAGTAGGCAGGGGTCACCGGACCGCCGGCCTCAGGTGGAGGGACGCCCGGGTTGAAGGCATGGGCGCTTACCATTAAAACGCACGGCTCGCACCGCGCCCTGGCTGCAGTCCAGCGTCTTCAACCGTTTCTGCGGCAGCTCTGGTGCCCGCGGCTTTGGCTCAGGAAAAGCCATACTTTAAGTGCATTAGTCCGCTGCCTGCTTTACTGCTGTTGTATTGAGATCTCCTTCCTTCCAAGCTTTCAAAAACCCTTGCTCGGGTGTAACATCATTATTGACCCCCAGGATTTATTTCCTGCTTCGCACTTCCGTGTTCATAATTTCAGTACGTTAATGACAGTGTTGGGGATACTGAAAGCTCCTTTAATATTTTCCCCCTATACTTCCTACTTTCTAGGAACTGTCCTGGCCTTTTCTCATTCTCCTTTTTCTGGCTGACAGCCGTTCTGCTCTCTGCCATTGGGAACAGAAGCGCTAGGTTACTGGTGTTACTCTAAAAGCTATCCTTCATTCTCACGCCGGAAGCTGCTTTTCTAGCCGTAAAGAAGGACGGCGTGGTCTTCAGTTTGCTATGTCCACCAACAATATGTCCGACCCACGGAGGCCCAACAAAGTGCTGAGGTGAGCAGTCCAGCAAGTCATGGCAAGGCGTCTTTGGTTGTGGCCGTGGGTCTAGGCTAAGTTAGCCCAGGTGGGACTTGGTCATTCCTGATCCTTGAACATGTCGCAGGTATAAGCCTCCTCCGAGTGAGTGCAACCCGGCTTTGGACGACCCGACTCCGGACTACATGAATCTTCTCGGCATGATCTTTAGCATGTGCGGCCTCATGCTTAAGGTGGGTGTGGATGAATTTCCCTGAGTGTGTGTTGCTCTGCCTGAAACTGAGGCCTGGGGGCGGGTTCAGAAAGAGGCAGGTCCTCTGGCAGTGCTGGAGGTGGGGAAGGGGTGCTGAGGTCAGCGGGGGCGGGGCTAGGGTGACTTCCCCAATATAGGGGAGGTTGGCCTTGCTCTTGTGGACGTGTACACTGGCTAGCGGGTCTGAGGGTGGAGCCTAATTTAGGCAATTTACAGACCACTTGTGGGGAAAAAGGCAGGGAGGGTCATTAGCATGTAGGACTGTTAAAACAGTCTGAGAGGATGTGGTGGGGTGAGAGGCAAGACACACACATTAGGATCAGAAGCCTGCTGCGTGGAGTAGGCTCTGAAAGGTTGGTGTTGAGGTACTTACCCGGGGACAAGGTCTGAGCTGGAGGTAGAACCCAATATTTGAGGATCTTGGTCGTGGGAGCTCCTTGGCATACTTGTCACTGACCCAGTCTCCTCACTCACCTTTCTTCAGCTGAAGTGGTGTGCTTGGGTTGCTGTCTACTGCTCCTTTATCAGCTTTGCCAACTCCAGGAGCTCGGAGGACACCAAGCAGATGATGAGTAGCTTCATGTGAGGCCCCTGAGTAAGGGGATGGGGTCCCATGCATACTCTCCAGGACTGACAGCTCTTCTCTGTCTCAGGCTCTCAATTTCGGCCGTGGTGATGTCCTATCTGCAGAATCCTCAGCCCATGACGCCGCCATGGTGATGCTACCTAGGAGGGTTAGATCCTCAACTCCAGCCCACCTTCCCTCTGGCCTAGCCTTTGGCAGCCTCTGCCCTTCCTCAGCTGCTGTCCTAAACTTGCCTGAGTGTGGCCTCTGGGCTCCCAGCTGAATGGAGGGAAGTTGGCCCTTTCTTCGGGGTCCTGCTTCTGCTTTGACAAAGAGATAAACCTGCAGACTTCTCTTTATCCTCCCTCCTCTGGCCACTGTTAGGAGAAAGACTGTTCATGTTTCTAAGTATTCCCTTGTTTTCTTATGAAACCAGTTGATATAAAAATTTCCACTCTGCTTGGCTTGTATTACTTCTCTTTTGTTCACGGGGTGCTCTGTCCAGTGAAGACTGCCCTGTTTTGGGGCCCCTGTCTGAGCTTTTTAAAAAAAATGAGTTAATGTTTATATTTCACAAGCCTCATATCTAGAGTTAGGCATCAGGGGCGGGACAATTATTTCTACACTTGGGTGATTTTTGGCCCTGATAACCAATCTAGGTTTTGGTTTTTTTTGTGTGTGTGTGTGTGCATGTATATGTGTGTATGTATGTGTGTGTATGTATTTACTTGTTTATTTTGAAGTGCTGTGTATGAAATTCAGGTCTTTATACAGGCTACACAGGTATTCCACAGAGGTATATTTCTAGGTTTTATTTATTTGTGTATTTGTATATCATGGCATGCCTGGTAATCAATCATAGTACTGGCTCAACCCTCAACATGCTGACATTTCAGCTATATATTAATATACCAAACCTTGGCCCTGGGTTTTCTTATTAGAGCAACAGAGCAATGAATAGACCAGTAGGAGTTGGGAAGGGTCTGCAACTCTGGGTTCTCTTTCTCCTACAAGACCCTCGAAGCTCACAGTGGCTCAGTTTCTGTCCTGGCTGGGCTGGGTGCCTCGTTCATTCAGGTGCCAGTGGGATTCAGTGGCAGTTTGTCCACTGAATTTAAAGTCCCAGTCCAGAAGGCAGACCAGAACTGTTTTTCACCCCAGCTTCTAGCCACTCTAGGTCCCTCCAGGACCCCAACCCTAAAGAGAGTGGACTCAGAATCTCATCTACGCTGTCACCCCTTAGGAAACATTGAAATCCACTGGAAAAGCTGACTCCTTCGCTCACACTCATACAAAAGCATATCAAAAAGTCTTAGTGCCAAGGTTTCCTGCCAAAAGAGCCCTGGGTGGGATGGGGTTGGGGACAGGTCCAGTACTTCCCTATGCTCAGTACTAAATCAGTCTATTGCCACAGTTTCTTGATAGCCCAGGCCCTGCCCCCTTCTTCACCGATTGGCGGTTCGGGTTCTGGGGGCGGAGCATTCTCCGGGATTTAGCTAGGGTAGAGGAAGCCGCGGAAGCGGCCTCGCCGGAACCATGGGCACCCGATCGCTCACCTCTGGTGTCCGTGCTGGTGGCGGGAACACTGGGTGGCTGTGGATAAGCTCCTGCAACCTAGGTTCTCCAGTCCTACCAATTTTCTTTCTTTTTTGGTTGTTACTGGCCGCGCCTGGCGCTTGGGCCGCGGGTTACAAGGTGAGCTGGGGCCCACGGGCGGAAATGTATTTGGGCAGAGTTGAACTAGAGATGTGGGTGGCACTGATCCTTAGGAGACTGCTGTTGGTCTGACGGTGTGGACTAAGAGCGTGCATTGGGTTTCTGAAAAGGTCTGGCGTGAGCCTGAAAACAAGGCTGCGCGTGATTATATGTGCCTCCTTGTGACTCCAAGTGGCCTGCTTGAACTTTGCATGCACTTCACTGTGGTTGGTCAGGTGAAGGATGAGCAGCCACTTGAAAGCAGGACTCTAAGCTTTGCACAGGTTGTGCTTGCATGGTTCCACTTGTTGGTGACTTCATCCCCCAAGACTCATTTGTGGTGGCTCTGCTGGAAAACCTGTCTTGCAAATCTGACTACATCACCTAGAAGCGCCCCTTCTTTACTTTCCAGAGTATGAGTATGGGGTGCGAGCTGGGCTGCTCATCCCTAGCTTCACCTTCCTTCAGGACTCTCAGTTTCCTGGCTCCTTCCTGTGCAAGTCACTTCTCAGCAGCATGTGACAGTGTCTTAATCTGACAGGGCTAATATTGCCCCACATCTCAGAGTGGTTGCCTGCTGTCTGCAAATGCTTAGCTAACCCCAGCTAAAGTTATCATCCTAAAGTATGTGATCTGCTCTATGGGGTTTGCGCAAAGTGGGAATTGCATCTATAGTGTATATGGGCATTATACTCTGTGTGTCCTTCTTGAGACAGATTATAGCTTTTTGACCTCTCTGGATCACTCCAAAGTATAGGGCCTGTGCTTGTACCATCTCCCTGCCTGCTTTATGATAGTGGAAGTCAAACTTATGGTCTTGAACATGTGAGGCAAGGGTTCTACTACAGAGCCCCCAACCTGCCTGCCTCTAAAATTCTAGGTTACTGACATGGAATGTGTATGTTTTGGGGGTCTCTGTGCAGACATGTCCCACAACGAAGCCAGGCATGCTCAATGTGCACCTGCTGCCTCATACACATAATGACGTAGGCTGGCTGAAGACAGTGGACCAATACTATTATGGCAGTGAGTAGAGAATCGGGGGGCCCTGTAATTTTTTTCACAGACTTAGATGTTGGGGTGAGAGCAAGCATTACATTCTGGACTCTATATCAATGCATATTTTGTAGTGGGCCCTCATCTCCTGACCTTCATGTCCACAGTCCTAAGTGAACTGCAGCACGCGTCTGTTCAGTACATCCTGGACTCAGTGATCTCCTCTCTGCTGGACAATCCCACCCGCCGCTTCATCTATGTGGAAATGGCTTTCTTTTCCCGTTGGTGGAAACAGCAAAACAATGCAACCCAGGACGCTGTACGGAGCCTGGTGCGCCAGGGTGAGCCTGCCCCAGGAAGTGGAAAGAGGAAGCCCAGCCGAGCTTCCTCAAACTTGATCGCTCAGATTACTTGTTTATTTATTTACTTATTATTACTTATTGGGCCAGTGTCTTATTGTATAGCCGTTCCTGGCCTGGAACTTGTTATTAGATTAGGCTGGTCTTGAACTTGTAGAAATCCTCCTTCGTCCCCGCTTCCCTAGAGCTAGTACGAAAGGCTTGGACAACCAGGCATCTCTAAGATTTTTATCATATCATAGTGTACAGACACTGTACCCATAGTTCTACCTGCTCAGAATCTGTCTTCACGTAGAGAACTCTGTCTCACAAGGTCCCACCTCCAGTGTCTCCACAGGAGAGTCAGCCATGCAGATCTAAGTACACAGGTTTGGAAACTCCCCTCCTCTTCAGGCTTCGGTATATAGTATGGTCTGTTTTCCTCGCCTTGCCCATCATGACCCCACTTCTAACAACTACCCTTCTCCCCGCTGCCTTATTTGAACAGGGCGCCTGGAGTTTGTCAATGGTGGCTGGGTGATGAACGATGAGGCAGCCACCCACTATGGTGCTATTGTGGACCAGATGACACTTGGACTACGCTTCCTACAAGACACGTTTGGTAGTGACGGACTTCCCCGTGTGGCCTGGCATATTGACCCTTTTGGCCACTCTCGAGAGCAGGCCTCCCTGTTTGCCCAGGTGCCAGCCACCCTGTTCTCTTTTGGACCTGCCCTTTACCAACTCTGACTCTGCCTTTAGCTGCTCAATCCTGCACTTCTCTAGTAGTCCCTGGGACTAGACAGTGGCTTGCTGAGACCCCACCTCTTGGGTGAAATTGACTCTTGTGAGTTGAGTTCAAGCCCTGACAGGTATATGTCCTAGGGTACCACAGGTTTAAACTGCATTGTTGGTCTTTTCCCTTGACCAGGCCTTATCTGAATTTGGACTCCACTAGCCTGCTAGGGCTGAGGCAGCTCTCTAAACCAGTGACTGTTGGTGATACCTTCCTTTAAAAACAGCCTCATGCCTGTGCTGACCCAACCCACCTCAGACTATAGACAGAATGAGGGAGATGGAAGTGGGTTGTGGCTTAACAGCCACTGCTTCTTTGCTAATCCTTCTCAACCCTGGAAATAAACATTCAGGCCCTGTGGGACCCATGCCTGTAATGCCAGCATTTGGGAGGCTGGCTCGGGAGGACTGTGAGCTAGAGGTCAGATGTACTATACAATAAGACCCTGTCTAAAAAAAAAAAAAAAAAAAAAAAAAAAAAATCTAGGGCTGGAGAGATGGCTAGGCGGTTGAGAGTACTGACTGGTCTTCCAGAGGTCCCGAGTTCAATACCCAGCAACCTCATGGTGGCTCACAACCATCTGTAATGGGATCCGATGCAATCTTGTGTGTCTGAAGACAGCTACAATGTACTCACATACATAAACAATTAAAAAAAAATAAAACAAATCTAGCTTTAAAAAATTATTATTTAATATATATGGGTATTTTGCCTGCATGTATGTCTGTGTACCATATGCATGCAGTACCCACACAGGAAGATTGTAGGATCTCCTGGAACTGAAGTAATGGATGTTTGCAAGTCACCATGTGGATGCTGAGTATTGAACTCTGGTCTTCTGGAAGGGCAGATAATGATCTTAACCACTGAGCCATCTTTCCAGCCCTGAAAAACATAGTTTTGGTTGTGCATACTTTCTTTGTGTGGTCTTTCCCAACTGGGCAAGAAGGCCCTATATTCCTCTACTCCATCCTCTCTCGCTATCAGATGGGTTTTGATGGCTTCTTCCTTGGGCGCATTGACTATCAAGATAAATTTAATCGGAAGAAAAAGCTGAGGATGGAGGAGCTGTGGAGAGCCAGTGCCAGCCTGAAGCCTCCCGCTGCTGACCTCTTTACTAGTAAGTGGATGGGAGAGTAAATCACACAAGACCTCAAGCCTAGGAGAGTCCTGGTGATATGCTGTGACACGCTGTGATTATCTTCGGAGTTTGAATGATTTTTGAGCAGGGCTCTGTGTGTTCCTTTTGTACCAGCTCTTTTGAATTTGGAAGTCTGTCCTGGGTGGGATGTGATGTGTTCTGACCCCAGGGCAGGTCTGGGGTGCTGAGTCTGGTTTTGTCTATAGGTGTGCTCCCCAATAATTATAACCCTCCGGAGAAGCTGTGCTGGGATGTGCTATGTTTAGACCCTCCTGTGGTGGATGACCCCTACAGCTCTGAGTTCAATGCAAATCAGTTGGTCAGTTACTTCCTGCAGCTCGCCGCTTCCCAGGTAACATAGATATCCAGATGCTCATCCAGAATGTGCAGGCATAGGCACCTGACCTTTCTCAAAGCCCAGGGTAATGCCTCCAAGGGACATGAGGGGCTGGAGAGACAGCTCAGTACGTAAGGGCTTGCTGCTCAAGTGTCAAGAGTTCAGAGCCTAGCACCCTAAGTTAGTCATTCTAACCACATGCTCCTGAATGGGAGTCATCCAGAGCTCTAGCTCCAAGGGACACAGAGACAGGAGGATCACTGGGCTCAGGATTTCAGCCTATGGCAGAAAATGCAAGTCCCAGATTCAAGGAGAGATTCTGCCCAAAGGAGTAGGCAGAGAAGGGTGGGAGGGCACCTAGGACTCTCTTCTGATTTGTGCATGTGTATAGACAAGTGCATCCCTCACAAATGTGTATACACACACACACACACACACACACACAAATAAACCTTAAAAAAAAAAAAAAAAAGATAACAGGGCCAGCTACAGTGGTGTACTTTTAAGCCCAGTACCTGGGGGGTGGGGGTTGGGACAAAGGCAGTTAGATCTCTGTGAGCTTGAAGCCAGCCTAGGACTGCATAGTGAGAGCCTGTCTTAGATCAAAACTGGTAAACAAACCAAAGAAGTGGGCCAGTGAGATGGCTCAGTGGAATAAAGGTGCTTGCAGCCAAGCTTGACAACCTGAGTTTAATTTCTAGAACCCACTTGCTGGAGCAAAAGCACTGACTCCTATAAGTTGTTCTCCAACCTCCAAGCTGGTGCTATAGCATGCGTACCATAACATATGTCTCCTTCCCTCATAAATAAACATTTAAGAGGGGGAGGAAGGAGAGGAGGAAGAGAATGATAAGAGAGGGTGGCTCAGTTCCTTGTACCCTCATCTGAGTAAAGAACCCTCAGCAACTACTGGCTGTTTTGTTGTTTTCAGACAAAGTCTTAAGTAATCTAAGCTGGCTTTGAACTTGCTATGTAGATGAGGCTGGCTTTGAACTTCTGCTCCTCCTGCCTCCATTTTCTGAGTGCTGAGAATAAGATAGGCACCTCCATGCCTGGGGCTCAAAGACAGGCCTTGAGACATTCACTCTACTGACTGGGCTGCGTCCCCAGATCTTCACTGGTTATTTTTATGTTTCCTTCTGTCCCATGTACCATAGTCCCCATATATTCTTTGTGTGTGTGTGTGTGTGTGTGTGTGTGTGTGTGTGTGTGTGTGTATGTTTTGTTTGCTTGTATTGGGGATCTAAGCTGAGGTCTTGAGCTTGCTAGGCTAGTACTCTCACACTGAACTTCATCCCTAGGCCCCACATGTATTTTTGCACACTTAGGCACAGGGACAGCCCAGGACACCGTGGCCTGAGGATTGCCTTTTCTTCTACAGAAAAAGTATTACCGAACCAACCACACAGTGATGACCATGGGCTCAGACTTCCAGTATGAGAATGCCAACATGTGGTTCAAAAACATGGACAAGCTTATCTACCTGGTCAACAAACAGGTCAGTGTGCCTCCTGTGTGTGTTCATCGCCCTTCTGACAAGAAAATCAATGCCTGAGTTGGTTGAGTGACTAAGGGAAAGTAGTCAAGCATAGTAGTGCATGCAACCTAGTGTCAGGGATCCTGAAGATTGCTTTGAGTTGTAGGCCAGCCTGGGACAGACAGGGACACACAGATACACACAGGCACACACACACACATACACACCAAAAACCAAAATAGAGAAAGTTAGTTTTAGGTGTTTTTTTTTTTTTTTTTTTTTTTTTTTTTTTTTTTTGAGACAGTGTTTTACCTGTGTAGTCCTGGCTGTCCTAGAACTCACTCTGTAGACCAGGCTGGACTTGAACTCAGAGATCTCCCCACTTCTGCCTTCTGAGTTCTGGGACTAAAGGTGTGTACCACCACACACCCTGCATAACTTTAGTTTTCTAAAATTGTGGGTGTGGGTGCGGGTACACATGACTGTTTTTGTACATGGAGGCCAGAGGGGGGATGGTTAGTGTCTTGCTCTGTTGGTCTCTGTCTTATTCCCCTGAGGGTTGAGGCTGTAGCTAGGCTGGCAGTCAACAAACCTGCACTGTACTGGCCTCAAACTCAGTAGATAGCTGAGGATAACCCTGAACTCCCCATCTTCCTGCCTTTACTTCTCGAGTGCTGGGACCAAAGGTGTACACCACCACAATAAGCCTTGTTCTTATTTCTGCTTTTCTGTTCCTGGCTTCCTGTCCCCTTCCTCCCTTCTTTTCTACTTTCTCCTCTTCTTGCCTCCTCCTGTTTCTTTTTCTCTACAAAAAGTTATTTATTTAGTTATTTTATGTGTACAGGTATTTTGTCTGCATGTGTATCTGTGTACCATGTATGTGTCTAGTACGAGTCCTGGAAGTTATAGATAATTGTACAGCTAGCTGGAGTTACAGGTACTTGTAAGCTGTCATGTGGAATCTGGGTTCTCTGAAATAGCACCTGGTGGGCTTAATCACTGATCCATTTCTCCTCCTTTTTTTAAAAGACAGGTTTTCACTGTGTGTTCCTGGTTGGTCTTGAACTCACAGGAATGCATGTCCTGCCACTGCTGCTGCACCTCCTCTTGCTCCTCCTCCTCCTCCCCTTCCTCTTCTTTCTCAGTGTTGGGGATTCATATATGAGTTTCATATATTCTTGGCAAGGGTATCACATCTCAGTTCTCTCGTACAGTTTTAAAGACCCTTGTGATTATTCTGGGCTTTCCAGATACTTTGTATTTTAAGACCAGCTGATTAGAAATTTCAACGCTCTTAAAAATTAAAAAAAAAATCTATAGCCAGGTGTGGTGACACACACCTTTAATTCTAGCTTTTGGGAAGCAAAGAAAAAGTGGACCTCTGTGAATTCAAGGTTAGCCTGGTCTACAGAGAGTTCCAGGACAGCCAGGGCTACATAGAGAGACCTTGTCTCCAAACTAAACCAAAACAAAACCAACAAAAAGAAACAAACCAAACAAGTATCAAACAAACCAAAGCCAAACTCAAATGTTTTATTTTGTGTGTGTGGGTGTTTTGCCTGCATGTGTATCTGTGTACCACATGTGTGTGCCTCAGAGGCCAAAAGTGGGAGTTGTGTCTCTTGGAACTGAATCGTAGACAGTTGTGAGCTTCTCTGTAAGCTACTGAAAATGGAACCCAGATCTTTTTTAAGAGTAGCAAGAACTCCTATCTGCTGAGCTGTTTCCACTCCAATTCTCTTTGGTTACCTCACTAATATAGTCACAGATTCTGTGGGATCAGACCTATCAGACATGAAACAGTGAGGGCATGTCCTCCAGTGGCCTGCCTGTGGTTTTGTCACTATTTCTCACCTGTACAGAAGCTGTGTGCCCTCTTCCATCTTAGCCGAACATCCCTATCTATCAGTGTATTTGCAGCACCCTCGAAGCCTCCCCTCCCCCACCCCTTCCCCCCCATCATTGCTCACCCCTCCCTGGTCTGCCTCACCAAAACAGCTCTCGGTGACTACATCAAGGGCCTCCCAGAAGGCATTTTTTTTCAGCCTTCCCCAGACCGCTACCTCCTAGAAAGCCTTCTGCACCTTGACCATTTACTTCCTGTAAACACCATGTTCCAAGCCTGACATAGTGTCACCTTTTCTTACCACTGACTCTCCTTTTACCAGCTTCATTTTCTAAATTCTAAAAATGGAGCCCCTGGCTTCCAATCCTGGTTTTGCTTACTTACTGCTTGGTGATATTGAGAGATGTTCTTAAGGATGCAGTGTCTTAGTTTTTCTATCTAGGCCCACTTCACACAGCTAGTAATGCAAGTCCGGGTGAGTTCGCTTGTACAGCTCAGATCTGTGCCTGGTTCATGTGCATTTTAATAATGGTGATTATTTTGGTGTTGTTTTGTTTAGCCTTTTGAGTCAGGGTCTCGTATAACTCAGGGTGGTCTTGAACTAAACTGTGGAGCAAGGATGACCTTGAATTCCCAATCTTCAATCCTCCTGCCTCCACCTGAGTGCTGGGATGGCAGGCATGTGTGCCACCAAACTTGGAATAGTATTGCTGTTGCTGTTTTTCTGCAGTGCTGGAGATCAAACCCAGCCCTTCAGTATTTGAGGCAAGCGCCCCTCCCCCACTGACCTACGTCCCCAGTATTGTTATAACTATTCTTTCTGGCTAAGGTCTCGTGTTCCTTCTTTGGCATTCTAGCACTTGTGAGACTGTGGCCATAGGCTTGGTATGCATTCCAGGGCATAGGGGGCTACATAGTGATCCTTAGTGACAATTCTGGAATTTTCCTTTCTTTAAAAACTCAAATATTTTAAGAATGTGTTTTCCATTTAAACCCAGGTGTGAGGATATGGGGCCGCTTCCGACTATCTGAAGTAGCTGACTGGGATATGTGTTCTAGGCAGTGGTTTTGCCAGCCACAGATAGTTTCTGTAATTGTGTGACATTTGGAATTCCAGGAACTTTTTAGAGGGTATATAAATGCCTCTAGGTAGTTGTTGGTCATTTATGGGGGTTGGTTGTGGTTTGTTAGTAGTTGTGTTCAAAGAAGAAACAAAAGGAAAGAAATTAGATTCAGGGATCTCTCTGTCTCTCCCCCTTCTTCTTTCTCTCTTATCTAATGACAGGGAAATAAAGGGGGGGGGGGGGAAGAACCCACAAAGTAACAAAGACTAGCTATAGTGTTTTGTCTAAACAAACAAACAAACAAACAAACAAACAAACCACCTAAAGACTCTAGCCCCAGTAGCTTCTTAGAAAGCCTTTTCCACACAGACGCAGAGCCTCCTCTCTGCTCCTAGACTTTCTCACTATCACCTATGATGCTGCTTCTGGGGCAGTTTTAACCTCTCTGACATTTCCTTGCCTCTGCCACTTGACTGTATCTCAGGAATTCAGAAGCTGACTTTCCTAGGTTTAGGTTGTATCTGCAGTCCAAACATCTTGAGGTGATGAGGAATTGTTCACTGAGGATGTCTGGTTGGAAGTATTCGGTGGGTCCCTGAATCCGGGTTCCATATCTACAAACTCAGCCAAGTGTGGATTGAAAAACTGGAGAAAGAAGCCAGACAAGCTAGAAGCTGAGGCAGGAGGAACATAAATTCATTTTCTGTCTGGCTACAGAACAAGTCTAGGGTAACCTGGACAACTTAATATGACCATGTCTTCAAAGCCAAACTGAACCAAACAATTGAAGTGAAATCTCCTAAAAGGAATCCACCTGGGAATAGAGACATATGTAAGTCTCTTGAGTTCAATTTCCAGAAAGTAGATAAGTAAGTAAGTAAGTAAGTAAGTAAATAAGTAAGAAAGGAAGGAAAAATTGCAGTATTTCCCTCTGGCCTAGGAGCATCATGGGAAGGAGATCAATTTTCAGCCCACACTGGCTGAGGATGACCTTGTTTATTGAGTCTCTGGTGTGTATATTGGGGACACAGCAAGAACAGAGCCAACACACTTGTTTCTTCATTTCATCAGTTGAAAGGGAGCTTCTCTCTCACCATGAAGATGATGTAATTCATTGGCAGAGCATGTGCTTGGCACATTTATGGTTCTGAGTCCATCTTCAGTGACATCAAAAAAGAAAAAAAAAATCTACCTTTTGGTAGCTTTGGTAGTCTTACAGTGCTAAAAAAAAAATCATTTCTACCCTATAATGGCAAACTTAATATTTCTTTAATTAATTAATTAATTAATTAACTATTTTTTTTGAGACAGGATTTCCTGTAACTCAGGCTGGCCTCTGCTTGCTACATCGCTGGGGATGACCTTGAACTTTTGCTAGGCTTGTGCCCCTGGAGGGGTAGGATTGCAGGAGTGCTGAGGGTTAAAAATCACGCTTTGTACCAGCAGAGCGGTACACACCAGTCCCTCCCTGTTTTAAATAATAAAGCTGCCCAGATCTGTAGTTCTAGCTATAAGAGAGGCTGAGGCAGGAAGATCACTTGGACTCAAAAATGCTAGGTCGGCAGGAGCAGCTGGGTAACACAGGGAGACTGCCGCAGTCAAAACATGTAAAAAAGAAAAGAAAAAGCTGTGTAAGATGATAGGATTACCCCTGAACTCACTTTAAGTGCAACAGTGTTTGGTCTTGGCCAAGACATACACCCACAGTTGACCATCATTTTGCACTCAAAAAGTGTCTTTAGGGGCGGGAAAGAGGCTAAGAGGATGAACTGTAGTTTCAGAGGACCCACATGGTGGTTCACAGCCATTTGTAACTCCAGTCCCGTGGATTCTGACATCCTTTTCTGGTCTTTGTGGCACCAGGCACGCAGGTGGTGTGTGGACACACATGCAGGCAAAATATCTATACACATTAAATACACAAATAAATCTTAACAACAACAACTGTACAGGACTTGACCTGTTGGATTCCTGTGGGCCGCGGGAAGGTACAGACTCTGAGGCTCACACACACACCTTCCCCCTGCAGCAGGCAAACGGGAGCCAGGTCCACGTTCTCTACTCCACCCCTACGTGTTACCTCTGGGAGCTGAACAAGGCCAATCTCACCTGGTATTTGGGACAGGGTACTTGGGAGTTTGGGGTGGGGTTGGTATGCTCCGTGGTTTGTGACTGCTCTCAATGTCCCCATGCAGGACAGTGAAGGAGGACGACTTTTTTCCGTATGCCGATGGCCCCCACATGTTCTGGACTGGCTATTTTTCCAGCAGGCCAGCCCTCAAGCGCTATGAGCGCCTCAGCTACAACTTCCTGCAGGTGAGTGAGAATGTGGAGAGCCCAGCAACCCAGAGGAACTGCTGCCCAACATGTCTCTTTCTCCTCAGGTGTGCAACCAGCTGGAAGCACTGGTGGGTCCCGAAGCCAACGTGGGACCCTATGGCTCAGGAGACAGTGCACCCCTTAGTAAGTCATCTGTTGACCATGGATTGAATGGGGTGGGTGAGCGTAGGATTGAAGTTAGAACCCTGTCGGCCTGCACCAGGACGTTTGGCCTGTGCTTGCTTGGTGGTGGGGCTCAGAGTTCTGTGGCAGACGGCATCCAACAGAGCTCTGTTCTGTTGGCAGAGGAGGCAATGGCAGTGCTCCAGCACCACGACGCTGTCAGTGGTACAGCAAAGCAGAAGGTTGTAAATGACTACGCGAAGCAGCTGGCAGCAGGCTGGGGACCCTGTGAGGTTTGAGGGGCAGGGCCTTGAACCAGGAAGGGGCGTGGTCCACAGTGATGGGCGGGCCTCAAAGCACTTGTAGGGGCGGGGAGAAGGAGGGGACCCTGAGGAGGGAGTTATTCTTGGGAAAGAAGGGTGGAGCTTGCAGGAAATAGGCGGGGTATAGGTAGGAGAGGTGGAGCTCTCCTACCCGGTGTTAGGGGCACGACCAGGCTGCCTGGGGTGCAGACCTTGGTGCAGGTCTTTTGGTGATCTTCACCAGGTTCTCGTGAGCAACGCTCTGGCGCAACTCAGCAATTACAAACAGAACTTCTCATTCTGTCGCGAGCTCAACATCAGCATCTGCCCAGTCAGCCAGACGTCAGAGCGCGTGAGTCAGGGCTGGGAGGCAAGTGGGACAGGACCCCAGAAGGTGTCGTCTGCAGTGAAAAGGATGGAGTGGTTGTGTAGTTTATTTGGGGGGAAGGATTCTGGGTGCAGGGACGCTGAAACAGAATAGTTTATCACAAGGGGCAAGGCATGTCCTGGAAGGCCAGGACTGTGTGGGAAGATGTTCTCCTAGATAGGTGGGTGCTTTTGGAGTCCTGCTGTGACTATGCCTTTCCTGACTTAGTTCCGGGTAACTGTTTACAACCCCCTGGGGCGAAAGGTGGATCAGATGGTTCGGCTGCCGGTCAGTGAAGGCCTCTTCTTTGTGAAGGACCCTAATGATAAGAGCATTGCCAGTAATGTGAGTCTGCACAATGAAGCCTCCCTTCCCCAGTGCATTTCCCCCAGATCTTGTAGATGTCTCCGGAGTTTCTTCTTTCTCTGTGTGTCTTCCACCTCTGTTCCTTAATAACAGCCTCTTGAGGAATAGCTCCTTCCCACAAGAGACAACCCTTCTAAATGTCCCCCTTGGAATTTTCCTCCCTCCCTCCCTCCCTCCCTCCCTCCCTCCCTCCCTCCCTCCCTCCCTCCCTTCCTCCTTCCCTCCCTCCCTCCCTCCCTCCCTCCCTCCCTCCCTTCCTCCTTCCCTCCCTCCCTCTCTTCCTTCCTTTCTTCCTCCCCATTTCCCCCCTACTCCCTCCTCTTTCTTAGTTCATATAGGTTTTCACTGTGTAGCCCAGGCTGGCCTCCAGTTTATGGACTTCCTGCCTTAACCCTCTGAGTGTTGAGATTGCAGGTTTGGGTCACCTCACTGTTTCCAGCAGATGTTCTGTTTATGGGTAGCTCCTTACCCAGGAGGTCTTTCCCCTTTAACCTCATCTCTTTCCCTGCTTCCTCTTTCCTCCCAGACTCCTAATCTATAACTCCACCTTCCTCCCCTTCTTTCTCTCTCCCTTCCTCTTTCCTCCTGCATTCTTCCTATTTCTTCTTCCTTGAACTAGGTATGGAGTGTGCTAGGCAAATGCTCTTTTCCCTCCCCCGCCTCTCCCCCTACACCTAATTTCCTTCTTCTATCTGTTCCTTGCCCTCTGAGGTTGATGATTGCATACATGACTTGTTTTCTAAGTGTCTTCCTGACTAGCATTCTCTTATTCAAGGTGGTGATGGTTCCCAGCTCTTACAGTAAGATGTACCAATGGGAGCTGCTCTTCCCGGCCTCAGTGCCCGCCCTGGGCTTCAGCACCTACTCTGTGAACAAAGTGAGTGGCCATAACCACCAGGCCCGCAACCAGCTGATCAGGTCCAGGAAACCCAAGTCCCGTGTCATAGTCATTGAAAACAAGGTGAGACTCTCCTTGGATCCCCTTCCTTGCCTCTGTGACAAATTTAAAGTGTTATAAAATGACTTGGATTCTGGGTCAGTGGGTTCCGAGTCCTTGGTTTGTGTTCATCTGTCCTGACTGTGTGTTCTTTAGTGAGGAGGGTGATCTTTGAACCTCAGCTTTCTTTCTGGAGCAGTTGTGTAAATCTACTGGAACCATGAGATTATAAGGTCAGAGCCCATGGCAGGCAGGTATTGAAGGGTCAGGGAAGGCTTCTTTGGTAATGAGACAGTTAAAGGCTAGGATTATACGGCAGTGATGGAGACCTTGCCTAGTGTCTGTGAGGCTCTGAGTGCAACCCTAGCACCTCAAAAACCAGATAAATGAAGAACTGGTGTCTTTTTTTTTTTTTTTTTTTTTTTGACAGGGTTTCTCTGTATAGCCCTGGCTATCCTGGAACTCACTCTAGACCAGGCTGGCCTCGAACTCAGAAATCTGCCTGCCTCTGCCTCCCAAGTGCTGGGATTAAAAGCGTGTGCCACTATTGCCTGTTGAAGAGCTGGTGTCTTAATTAGGGTTTTTACTGTTGTAATGAAATACTGTGACCAAATTGGGGAGGAAATGGTTTATTTTGCTTACATTTCAGGTAACAGTCCATTGCTGAGGGAAATCATGACAGAAATTCAAGCATGGCAGGATCCTTGAGACAGGAGCTGATGCAGAGACCATGAAGGGGTGCTGCTTACTGGCTTGCTCTTCGAGGCCTGCTTTATTATAGAATCTAGAACCACTGGCCCAGTGGTGGCTCCACTCACATTGGGCTGGGCCTTGTCCCATCAATCACTAATTTAGAAAATGTTCCTCAGGCTCACTTAAAGCCCTTTTATTTTATAGAGGCATTTTTCTCAATTGAGTTTCCTCCTGTCAGAGTACTCCAGCTTTGTGTCAAGTTGACATAAAAACTACCCAGCACAGCTGGAGAGAGCTCAGCTGATTAAGAGCATGCACTGCTCTTGCAAAGAACTCAAGCTTGGTTCCCAGTGCCTATGTCCGCAGCTCACAATCAACTAATCAACTGCCTGCAACTCCAGGTCTACAGGAGCACAGTGCCTGTGGCTTTGCAGGCACCTGCAGTCATGTACACATACCTACCCAAACATACACTCTCTCTCTGTCTGTCTCTCTGTCTCTGTCTCTGTCTCTGTCTCTGTCTCTCTCTCTCTCTCTCTCTCTCTCACACACACACACACACACACACACACACACACACACAAACATATACAATTAAAAGTTAATCTTAAAAAAAGAAAATCCTGGCCGGGCGGTGGTGGCGCACGCCTTTAATCCCAGCACTTGGGAGGCAGAGGCAGGTAGATTTTTGAGTTCGAGGCCAGCCTGGTCTACAGAGTAAGTTCCAGGACAGCCAGGGCTACACAGAGAAACCCTGTCTCGAAAACAAAACAAAACAAAACAAAACGGAAGAAAGAAAGAAAGAAAGAAAGAAAGAAAGAAAGAAAGAAAAGAAAAGAAAAGAAAAGAAAAGAAAATCCTGATCAGGTGTAGTGGCACATGCCTTTAATCCCAGCTCCTGAGAGGCAGAGGCAGGTAGATCTCTGTGAGTTCAAGGCCAGCCTGGTTTACATAGTGAGTTCTAGAACAGCCAGATCTTGGTTAGTGAGACCCTGTCTCAACAAACAAAACACCCAAAACCCTGGTAAGTGAAATAAGGAAATCAGATTGCCCCGAGGCTTGGCATATTGCCTTTGTAGGTTGCTCCTTTTTTCATAAAATCTAAAAATTGTATCAGATGGTGTGGACCTCGGTATGGTATGATTGTGTCTATAATCCTGATACTTGGAAGGTGCAGTTAGGATTGGTGGGGCTTGCTGGCCCAGGGGTTGGTGAACTCCAGGTTTACTGAGAAACTCTGTCTCAAAAACACAAGGTCTACATAGCCTGGTTTACATAGTGAGTTCAGGCTAGCCAGAGCTACATAATGTAAACCTGGCTGAAAAAATAAAAATAAAAGGGCCTAGAGAGTTGGCTCAGTAGCTAAGAACACTTGCTGCTCTCTTAGAGGACCCAGGTTCAATTCCTAGCACTGACTTGGGAGCTCACAACTGTCTGTGACTCTTGTTCCAGGAGATCCAGCACTCTCACACAGATGTACAAGTAGGAAAATAGTAGTGCACATAAAATATAAATAAATAAATAAATAAATAAATAAATAAATAAAAGTGTGTTAGTGCCGGGTGGTGGTGGCGCACGCCTTTAATCCCAGCATTTGGGAGGCAGAGGCAGGCGGATTTCTGAGTTCAAGGCCAGCCTGGTCTACAGAGTGAGTTCCAGGACAGCCAGGGCTACACAGAGAAACCCTGTCTCAACACCCCCCCCCCAAAAAAAAATTGTTAGTGCTCTATTGATACCCAGCCATCTTTAGCCTCTGACGTCATGCAGGCACATGAATGAACACACACAAACAGATACACATGCAGACATACCACCACTCAAAGGCTATATGATGGTATTTTTGTAAAGATAAATAATGTTCATGCAAGTCTTATTATGTGTTCATTATTACTATTTTTAGATTCTAAAGGAAATAAAAATATTTTTGAGTGGTGGGGTGGGGAGGACAGGGTCTCACAGAGCCCAGGCTGGCCTTGAACTTGGTACATAGCTTAAAGTGACACTGAATGCCCAATCTTCTTCTTGAGTGGTATTATAGGTATGTACCACTATGCCAGGTTTGCATGGTGCATAGGCTCAATCCCAGGGTCACACATGCTAAGCAAGTGCTCTGACAAGTGAGCTGGTTGTTGTTGCAACATGAGAATATTTCTGTGCTCCTCTGAAAGCCTCATGGGTTCTGGCATTTGGCTCATGGGTCAGATGATGTATTGATCAAGCTCTGGAGCAGATGAAGCATCTGATCAATTCTGGATACATCTTGCTTCTGTTGCTGTGGAGTAGACTTGTTAAGTACAGAAGCAAAGGGTCCTGCAGAGGGCTGTCCGTCCTAGAGGGCCTACTGTGTAGAGAATGGCCAGGTAGAGGCTACAGTCGATGGAGGCAGCTGTTACAGCAGCGTTTGCTGGCTGAGTCGGGAGCAACACTGGCAAGCTGAGGGAAGACGCTTGTTTACATCTGTGCTCCATTTCCCCACACAGTACATACGCGCCACGTTTGACTCTGGCACAGGGTTATTGATGAAGATTGAAAACATGGAACAGAACCTCTCACTCCCTGTGAGCCAAGGCTTCTTTTGGTGAGGAAGGGCAGCTATGTCAGAGCAGGCTGCACAGAGCTGGGGTGGGGTGCCTGGAGCGGAGGCCTCCCCTCGATGCTCATTTGCTCTGCTTTGCAGGTACAATGCCAGCGCTGGTGATAAGAAGAGTTCTCAGGCCTCTGGTGCCTACATCTTCAGACCCAGTGTTCGCAAACCACTGGCTGTGAGCCGCTGGGCTCAGATCAATTTGGTGAAGGTCTGTGGCCAGGAACCATGCGTGGGTTCTGGGCGTTGGAGTGGGAATGTGGACTCTGGGAACAGGATGTGCCTCTTGTGTGGGTGGGAACTATTTCATCTTTGTTATTATTCTAAATATTACATTGTGTGCGTGCGTGCGTGCGTGCGTGTGCGTGTGCGTGTGCGTGTGCGTGTGTGTGTGTGTGTGTGTGCTTGCGCACGCGCGCGCGTGTGCACATATGTGGAGGTTAGAGGACAGTTTGTGGGGTCTACCACATGGGTCCCTAGGATAGAATGCCGGTTGTCAGCCTTGGCAGCAAGTACCTTTACCCACTGATCCATCTCTCTGGTCTCCAAGACAGGGCTTTATGTAGCTCAGCCTGGCCTCTGGAGCACCAGGGTGACAAGAGTGCATCCCCATGTCTGGCTTTACTTTTCTTTTACATATGGGAGTAAAACCGCAGGCCCCCTGCTGATGGATGACAGTCACTTGTATAAAGGGCTCTCTCAACAGGTTCAAATCCATTCCTAGCTTTGGAAATTGGAGGTGAAGTGGGTGGCAAAGTATAATTTCTTAGAGTTCACCAAGGTCTAGGAAGTGAGTTTATATCTTGGGATGTAGTTTAGATCACTTGCATATGAATAAAGGCTTGAGTTCTATCTAGGTCCGCACCAGCACAACAGCACTCGGGTAGCTGAGGCAGGGGTATCTCAGATTTGAGGCCAGCCTAGGCTATGTAGTAGATTAGTAGGTCTGTCTGTCTGTCTGTCTGTCTGTCTGTCTGTCTCTCTCTCTCTCTCTCTCTCTCTCACACACACACACACACACACACACACACCTGCACTTACTTACCTTGCCAAGGTCATCTGATATAGCCATGAAGAATTAAATCAAGCCACATTGGAGGGCCACAAAGCAACTGAGGCTGTGACAGCTTTATTGAGAGCAATCAGACTTTTTATACTTTTATCAGAAACAGAATTTAGTGGTGATTGCTAGGATCAATACAGTTGTAGCTGCCAAGATATGATGTTTGCGAGGTATACAAGGTACACAAGATTAATGTCTAAGACCAACTGCCTTGTCAATCTTCCATGCTTCCTTGACTACGGAGGGAACATACAGAAAAACACAAAGAGGCCTGAATACTTCACCGTCTGAGGGAGTACACCAGTCCTTCAGGAGCTGGAAGGCACATTATGCCCAGGAGCCACGGATTGTAACCTGAAAAATCTATGTTGCATGCCTCTCAAGACAGCTAGGCTAGGCCAAACTCCATGGTTCCCTGTACACACTCACACATGCACACACATGTGCATGTGCTTGCATACATACAGAAACACCAACACAAACATTTCTGTGTGGGTGGACATTTGATAATTAACACTTAGTTTTTCTTGAGTATCTCAAGTGGCCCTCTAATGATTTTCTGATGTTCCCTCCTAGGGTGGGAAAGGAGTGGATACAGGCTTCTGAGGCTCATGTTTGATGTAATCCCCCTTTAGGCAAATGGACATACAATATTGGAATATGGTTTAGTCTTTTGAAAAAGTGTTATCTGAATTAACCATGCTTTCAACAAGATAAGACTCTTTTCTTCTGGGCCATGCATGGTGTTGCATGCCTTTAGTCCTAGCACCAAGAGACAGAGGTAGGTGTATCTGAGTGGGAGGTCAGCCAAAGATATAGAGTGAGACCCCCATCTCAAAACCAAAACAACAACAACAACAAAAACCCAGCATCACAACAACCAAAATAACCAACCAACCAAACAAACAAAGTACATCCAGGAAAGGTGAAGGTCTCACAATTGCCAATATTTCTTCTATCCTACTCTGGTCCCTCTAACGTCTTTAATGTCCAGCTCCTCTCCTGGTCCAATATAGACACTCGTGCACCAACCATAGCTTCTGTATTTGAGCCAGTGGGAGGGAAACACTGTCCCACACTACCTTGATCATTCCCATGGGGCAGGTTGTGGCCATACAGTTCCTGATAGGCACAAAGAAGAGCAGACACTTGAAGCTAGAGGCCTAGTGTAAGGAGGAAGATGGGGCAATGGTGGATATTAGTATGTATGGATACAGGCAAAGGCCATGTGGCCTGTGGGGCATGGTGCACACACCTGCAGTCCCAGCAGGGGGTTGGAGGTGGCACAAGCAAGAGTTCAGGGCTAGTTTTCAGTTTTGACTTCCTACAGAGTTTGAGGTTCATCTGAGATGCTTGAGTGTTATCTATAAATAAGATTAAAATAAAATAAAATAAAATAATTATGTGGGCCATCCAGCCTCTGGATTCCAGAAGCAAGGGTGGAGGTGTTGGTGTGGGTGCCTCCTGCACACAACACAACACGTGAAAACAAAACGAAAGCTGTGAGAACATCCCATCGAGTCAGTGTGAGGTCGATGTTGGTGAAGTCTCCCTCCTGTAGCATTTTCAGCATGGCTGACACCAGCGCCCACTGTGTGCCCACAGACAACCTTGGTGCAGGAGGTATACCAGAATTTTTCAGCCTGGTGTTCCCAAGTGATTCGCCTGTATGAGGGACAGCGCCATTTGGAGCTGGAGTGGACAGTGGGACCAATCCCAGTGAAGTAAGTATCGCGCGCCTCTGCAGTGGGGGGCAAGCGCAGAGTGGTGTTCAGAAGGGACTCACAAAGTTATTCTTCCGTTGGGTACAGGGATGACTGGGGGAAGGAAGTTATCAGTCGTTTTGACACCCCGTTGAAAACCAAGGGACAGTTCTTCACGGACAGCAATGGCCGGGAAATCCTAAAGAGAAGGTGGGAAGAGGACATGGTGATGGAATCTGTGGTGTGTTGGGGACTTGGTGATGTTGTGAGGATGAAGGGGAAGCAGGCTCTCAGATCTGATCACATCCCACCCCTTTCCAGGGATGATTATCGACCCTCCTGGACATTAAATCAGACTGAACCAGTGGCTGGAAATTACTATCCTGTCAACACTAGAATTTACATTACGGTACCTGCCCTGCCACTGCCTCAAACTAGGAAACATCCCCCAGGTACCTGGGGCAGGATGGGCTCCCAGTCGGGCCTTACATTCTCAGTCACCCTTACACCTAGGACGGGCACATGCAGCTGACGGTGCTGACCGACCGCTCCCAGGGGGGCAGCAGTCTGAAGGATGGCTCGTTGGAGCTCATGGTGAGAGGGAAGCCCCGTCCAAGCTGAGTTTCTCCCATAGGGTCCACTCAGACCCAGCCAAGTGTGAAGGCTATTTGTTGGTACCCATTTTCTGTTTGTACCTTGGTCTCACCCGCTTTCCTTTCCCTGCCTTTCTTGTGTTGGTATTAAGGGCCGACATCAACATGCCTGGTTTTGGAATTACATTTCTAGGTTCCACTTTCCTTCCTCTTATCCAATCCCTATTCAGGCCTTGACTCGTCCTATGATGATTCTCTTGTTTGGCACACAATCTTTCTTTGACCTGGGCTCTTGTCAGTTGGGCTTCACTTCAGCTGGAGTCTCCTGACAGCCCACTGACCCTCGTCTTCATTGTTTACTGGGTCTTTAGTTTCTGTTGGAATCACTGCAAGCCTATATCCAATGGATACATATGTATCCAGATCCCTTGCTAGTTCTCAGTCTTTGCCCGCTGCTCCTGCTCCCAGGTGCACCGACGGCTGTTGGTAGATGATGATCGTGGAGTGTCGGAACCCTTGTTGGAGACAAATACCGGGGATAAGGTTCGAGGGCGCCACCTCGTGCTTTTGAGTTCTGTTAGTGATGCGGCTGCCGGACACCGACTGCTGGCGGAGCAAGAAGTCCTGGCCCCTCAGTTGGTGCTGGCTCTGGGTGATAGCAGTCCATATAACTCCCAGGCAGCACCAAAAATGCAGGTGAGGGGCAGCAAGGTGGGCAGAAAGGGAGAGAACCCAAGTGACGCCTTCTAAGCCCCTCTTTTCAGTCTAAGCCTTACCCATTCAGGAGTGTGCTCCCCCCTGTTGTAAGCAACAGCTCCGGCCTCAGGGCCCCTTCCCATTCAGGATTAAGCTTCATTTCCTGCACCCCAGCTCTGATTACCAGCCAGGTTCCGACCAGTCCAGGCTCCTTGACTTAGCCCCCTTCTTTCCATAGTTCTCCGGCCTTCGGCAGGAGCTACCTCCACAGGTGCATCTGCTCACCCTGGCTCGCTGGGGTCCAAAGATGCTGCTGCTGCGGTTGGAGCACCAGTTCGCTGTGAAAGAAGATTCAAATCGCAACCTGAGCTCCCCTGTAACCGTGAACTTGCAGGTGAGGGAGGGGCTGTTGAGCTGAGAAACTGACAGATTACAGACAGGCCAGAACTGGGCCTGTCAGCTCAGCTGGGTCCATCCATTCCCTCCATGCAGGACATGTTCCAGACTTTCACTATCATCTACCTGCAGGAGACCACACTGGCAGCCAACCAGCCCCTGTCCAGGGCTTCCAGGCTCAAGTGGATGACAAACACTGGTGAAGATCTGGCAGGCATTCTGCCTGGGGCTGGCAGCAGAGGGTGGAACAGAGGTTCAGAGTCGGCAGTGGGTCCAGCAAGCCAGCGATGCACCTGCAGTTTGGGGCATGGGATTTTGTCTCCGGGATGAGTTAATCTCCATCAATGTCTGGTTCTAGGATGGCATCTTGGTCTGTTGCCTTTGGAGATGTGAGAGCAATGGCTAGGAGTTTGAGAGGGTTTTGGGAATCTTAGGTGGTAGTCAGGCGTAGGGAAGTGGTTTAGGTCTGGGTGTGAGAGCCGGGGCAGAGTTGCAAGGTGGGTGTGTACGGGTGTGTCAAGGCCTGAGTTCTCTTCTGCCAATCACCAGATCCTGTCTCCTACCCTTCTCGTTCCACGTTGGACCCTACCTCAGTCACACTGCAGCCTATGGAGATACGTACCTTCCTGGCCTCGGTTCAATGGCGAGAGCATAGCTAGGCCTGCCAGGAGGAGGGACGGGCCTCCCCTTCTCTTGCTGTAACCACTCACAGAAATCATTAAAAGGCTTCTACTCACGCTCATTGCACCCAGTGCATTTTCTTTTCAGGAGGGGACACAGACTGAGATCTAGGGAGATCAGCACATCCTAGCTCAGCCCTGACCCCAGGCCCTGGCGGGAGTTCCAGAGGTTCCCTCCCCTCTGGAATCACCACATGCTCTTTCCCATCTCACTCATCCTTTCCCTCTCTTCCCGCTTTCATCCTTTGTCCACACAGGCCTTCACAGGGCCGGCCAGCTCTCACATCACCGTCTAAGAAGCACTGAGGATAGGCCTGTGCAGGACATGGCATCAGAAAACCAGTTGGACCCTGGGTCTTTGCTAACCCAGCCTTTGAGTCAGATCTAGGCAAGGAACCTGGGAGATTCTGAAGGAGGTGTTGAAACAGAAGCAGGTCCCCCAGCCTTAGGCCTCTCACAGGCAGGGGAAGCCATCACCCCTCTTCCTGTGAGATTAGCCTCTGGCTAATACCTCGGAGGCAGGGCATAGTGCTCTCTGGGATTTTAGTGTGTGTTCTGATGTCTGTTTAGATGTTGAGTGACTAAGCACATAAACTGTGTTCTTCCAGAGGGTTTGAGATTAGCTTCCAGCACCTGCTAATGTACCTCATCGCCTATAACACCAGCCCTCGAGGGATCCCAAGCCAGTGGCCTTTATGGTTCATGGTCACCTTCACTCACGTGCACACACCCACACATGAACTGAAAAAAAAAAAAAAAACACCTAAAAAGGTTTTTTTTTTTCCCCAATATATTCCAACCACAGTTTCCTCCCCTCCTCCCCTCCTTGCTCCTACACCCCTCCCCCAGATCTACTCCTCTTCTGTTTCCCTTCAGAAAAGGGAAGGCCTCCCAGGAATATATCCACCAAACACAGCATAACAAGATATGATAAGCCTAGGCACAGACCCTCACATCAAGGCTAGGTGAGACAACCCAGTAGGAGGAAAAGGGTCCCAAGAGAAGATGAAAGAGTCAGAGACACCTCCACTTCCATAGGTAGGAGTCCCACAAAAACACCAAGCTAACAACCAAAACACATGCAGAGGACTAGTACAGTCCCATGCAGCGGGGATGGAGCTGTTGTGTAATCCAGCACTCACTGTATAGTCAGTGAGACCCTGCTTCTCTCTCGTAAGTAAATACATGAATAACATAAGGACTTAGAAGTCTCTAAGTAACAGATCTGATCTGTGTAGTGAGACTCTTGTCTCAACAAAACAAGACATAGTCTTACTCTGCAGTCTAGAAGGGGAGCTAGCCAGGGTAGACGGGAAAGAAGCCAGGGTTGTGTGTCTGCTATGCTGAGCCTTACTCATTCAGACACCTTGGGAAAATGATTTTCTAGAGGGTGGCAGTGGTGAGGTGGCCCAGGGGTCATTCAGACAGTGACTTGGGGCAGTTGCCATTATTCATGGGGCTCTCTGTGAATATGCTTCTCCAGAATTAAAAAAAAAAAAAAAAAACTTTTTTGAAATGTGTGTGTATGTGCATGGACGTGTGTGTTTGCTCATGTCCCACAGTGTACATGTGGGGTCAGAGGACAGCTTGCAAGGCTCCTTTGTCTCCACTGTGGACATCAGGGAGCCTGTCAGGTTTGTGGGTATGCACCTTCACCCACCCAACCATCTTACTGGCCCTGTTATTGTTTTGAGAAGGGATTCGTATATCCCAGGTTGGCCTCAGATTTACTACATTGCTAGGAAGGGTCTTCCTTCCTGCATCTCATGAGTACTGGAAATGTTTTCAGGTTCTTCCATGGCAGGAAGACTGATCATGGATGGTCAAGGTTGGGAAGGTCATGGATAACATTCCTCTGCTGAGTGGTGGTGGTGGTATGGGCCTTTAATCCCAGCACTCAGGAGACAGAGGCAAGTGAATCTCTGAGTTCAAGGCCAGCCTGGTCTGCAGAGTGAGCTTGGGATGCCAGGGCTACAACAGATTCCCATTGGTGAGTACAGTCTCAAAGGTCATTGTTAGATGCCATGAAATTCCAAGGTTTCTTTGGAAGCTGAGATTATTTTAAGCCATTCAGACTAGCCTACAGAGGTAAGATGGCTCTGACTAGGCATCATTTTTCAGTACAGGTCCTGTACTGTGTCACACAATGACCACTTTTGTCCCTGGAGCTGGATGGCCATGTTTATGGCATTAGATCCACCTAGAAGCCTGAGGCCAAATTCTTTTTTTTTTTATTGGATATTTTATTTACATTTCAGATGCCATCCTCTTTCCCCATTCTCTACCCCCACCCCCAGAAAACCCCTATCCCAAGCCCCCCTTTCCTTTTTGCTTTTATACACTTTTAAAAAATGTTAATCAAAGGCTTTGTAAGTTTGGTAATGCTCAATCAGAAGTGTAACCCAATACCCAACCTAGATATATCAACTATCTTTGACTGGTGGAGACACATGAACATCTGCCTTGATATCCCCCCCTTCTCTCTCTTTCTCTCTCTCATCACCGAGCTTCTCCTCTCCTTCTTCTCCTCTCCTTACTCCGTCTTTTCCTCTCGGTACTCCTTCCCCCTTAGCTCCTCCTACATATCTCCCTTCCTGTTAAAACAAAACTTTTCTCTCAAAATACAGTTAGAGCATAATTATTCCTAATTGTACCAGTGAGGTACAAGATAGTCCTAATACCCAGTCCATCATTTTGTTGACTAACCAGAACCTCTGTCATCTCTCCTAACTAAAACACTTAGTTCTGAACCTGGCTTTTTCCTTGGCTTTAGAATGAATGTCAGCTGAAAACCATCCACTCAAATCTTTTCTCTCAAGGTAAATAGCCAGGATTGGCTATGAGACTATAAATTTTCAACCCCGTCAGAAATCCAGAATGGCTGAGTTAACTAAAATTATGGGAAGCACAAAGCATAGCTTCTAAAACTTAGCCAATTTATAGAGACTGCTGAACACCTGGACACTCCCTATACTACAAAATGTTGGAGCATCTGATCTTCAGCCTTCTGGCCCAGGATCATCTGACAGACCTTAGTGCTGCAGAATTATTAAGGGCTGATTACTCTGTCTAGGCAGATATAATCAGTCGACTATTCTGCAAGTGTGTCCTTTTCTGGACAGTAATTTGTCTGTAGATGAAAAGAGGCAATTCTTGCCTAGTGGCTGTCTCACCACAACTGGAGTAACTCCAAAGATGCTCAATTTCTTCTTAGAATCCAATACAGGAAGCTGTCAGGAGCAGACAGGTCTGAGGCCAAATTCTTAAGATGATATAGCATGGGATGTTCAGATTAGATGCTCTGATGGTTACTACAGGCCCAGACAGAGACATGTGGCACTTGTGCTGGCTGTCTCACTGTGGGTTAGCCCTATTTTCATTTGCTGTGAGTCGAGTATATCTCCTGAGAATTTCTTTCTCTAGAAACAAAAGTCCCTGTCCTTAGTCCTGCATTACAGGCAGATCACTTTGACTTAAGCTCTTTTTAAATAAAAAAAAATGTTGAGGCTAGAGATGTATAAAATAAAGTGTTCATTGATACCTAGCTCATGGCAAAAGGACCTCTCCTGGGACACCTCAAGCCACCAACATGAACAGATAGTTAGGAAAATGTCCCCTGGACTTGAAGTATGTATGTGATGTGAATGAGAATGGCCCCCATATTTGAATGCCTGGTACCTAGTTGGTGTAACTGGGAAAGATTAGGATGAGAGGAATGTGTCACTGGAGCTGGGCTCTGATATTTCAAAAGCCCACACCAGACAGGCCCAGTGCCTCCCCCTTTGGCTGTAGACCAATTCTCTCAGCTGCCTTTTCACAGTACCATTATGACCATGGACTCACCCCTCTGAAACTATAAGCAAGCCCCCGATTAAATGTTTTCTTTTATAAGCTGCCTCGGTCATGGCATCTCTTTACAACAACAGAACAGTAACTAAGACAGTGTATGATCAGCTTGACAGAATGGTGAAGCTGCTCTGACTCTTTGTACACACAATGGCGTATTTTAACAGACCAGGAAAATGGAGCAGGCAGTGATAATATTGTTCCAAAATAGTTAATGCAAAAAAAAATATCCAAGACTTATTTATAGACTCTTTCATAAAATGCTGGGGGGCCTTCCTCAAATGTTTGTTAACAGGGTTTCCCCAAGAGGAGATAAAGAGTCAGTGAGGGAAGGAGGGAGTCAGGTTCGATGGTCAGGGGAATCTTGCAGCTCTGATTGGCTAGCAATCTGGTTGCTTCTTGTTTATACAGGATTCACAGAACAAAGACAGACTAATGATTATCCAAGAAGTACACATTATCTGTGTGATGGTTCACTGCATATCCAGGGTTACAAGTTCATTCACAATTAGAAAATAGAAACAGAATAGATTTTAATTTTCATTATCAGCCCTATAGCTCCAATTTAGAGAATCTGAAGAACATCTCCTCCAGGGTAGAGAGACGGTTCAGGAGTTAAGAGCACTGGCTGCTCTTCCAGAGGATCCAGGTTCAATTCCCAGCACCTACATGCTGCCTGGAACTCTTGTTCCAGGAGATCCAACTCCCTCTCACATGCAGGCAAAACACCAATGTATATAAAAAATAAAAAATAAAAAATAAAAAATAAAAAAGAGTGTCTCCTCCAAAGCAAACACATTTACCATATGACAGCTTGCTTTTAGGCTGGCAGTGCTTTCAGCTTGAAAAGCACTGCAGACAAACAGGAAATATCTGAACCAGTCTTTTAATGAATAGCAAATACTAATACCTACCTCCCTTACTGTTTTGCTTATATCATCTATGCTATAAAGTAGGGAAAGTTTATTGTAGTCAATCTATCTAACTCACTGAGTTTTCCTCCAGAGACCTCTATGTATATAGTAAAAAGAGGCCTTGAATCTGTAACCTATTCTCCTGGCCAGACAGAGCCTATCAGTTGTCTCTGTTTACCTTGAAACAATTATACTGTTTGCTCAGGGGCAGATACCACCTACCTGAGTAATGGTCTCATCTAGTTATGTGTTTATTTATGCTAATGATCTCCAGGGCATTGAGAGACTTCTAAATGCAGCCAGGTAAAGTTAATTTTGGGATTTTCCTAAAATGACTCAAACATAATCTTCTCAGGAAAAGACACAAAAGGGAAGCATCATGCAGAAAGTCCCCAGGGATGCAGCACAAAGAGACCAAAACCCCAAAGTGCGAGACAGGATGACAGCGATTGTAGCATTCGGCTCAGCTTTGCTAGAACCGTGTCAAAGCTATGCTGGCTTCATGACTTTTGCTGTTTCCAGTGGGTATGTCTGTGCCAATAAAAATAATCTATTATTTAAAATTCCATTCATTTACATGCAAATGAATGTAGAGAGTACATTCATCGGCAGCTGGGAGAACCCACAATTGAATGAGATGAGGAAATCACTTGAACTCAGGTCTTCTGGAAGAGCTGCAAGCTCTTGGTAGTTTTAACAACTCAACACCAACTAGAGTTATCTGTGACAATGGAGCCTCAATTGAGGAACTGCCTTCATCAAATTGTCCTGTAGGATACTTTCTTGATTAATGTGGGAGGGAGGGGCCAGCTCACTGTAAGTGGTGTCATCTCTGACAGGTGGCTCTGGATTGTTTAAGAAAGTAAGCTAAGCAAACCAGTAAACACCATTTCCTCTGTGAGACGGCTTTAATTCCCCAACTTCCTTCCTCGAGCTGCTGCCCTGGACTTCCCTCTGTGATGGACTGGGAAGTGTGCTGGACAGTTCTGTCAACTTGACACCTGGGAGGGTGGTGGCACAGGCCTTAATCCCAGCACTCAGGAGGCAGAGCCAAGTGGATCTCTGTGGATTAGAGCCAGCCTAGACTACAGGGTGAGTTCTAGGACAACCAGGATACATCAAGAGACCCTATCTCAAAAAAACAGAAACCAAAAAAGAAAAAGGCCTCCATAAGATTGGGCCAGCCTGTAACACATTTTCTTAGTGATTGATGGGGGAAGGCTCCGCCCATTGCGGGTGATGCCATCCCTGGGCTGGTGGTCCTGAGTTTTGTAGCTATGACGTATAAGCCAGTAAGCAGCACTGCGCTGCTTCCTCCTGCAACAGCTGCTGCCTCCATCACCTGCCATTTTTAATTTCTGCTCCAGCTTCCTTTGAAGATGAACAGTGATGCTGAAGGGCAAGCCAAATAAACCCTGTGCTCCCTGACTTGCTTTTTGGTCATGATATTTTAACCAGCAATAGAAACCCTAACTAAGGTGGAAAGTGTAAGACTAATAAGCCCTTTCTTCTCCTAGGTTGGCTTTGGCCTGTGTTTTATCATAGTGATGAGAAACAGACCAAACCATGTACTTAAATAGTGAACCATCAGGCCCCCCAAATGGCACATCTTTTAAACTTTAACCGTGTGCAGGTGACTCCAAGTGCCCTTGGAGACCAGAAGAAAGTATCCGATTCCATGAAGCTGAAGTTAGAGGTGTTTGTGAGTCACCTGATGCGGGTGCTAGGAATTGAACTTGTTGGAAGAGGAACAAGCATTTTAAATCTCTGAGCCGCCTCTCCAGCCCCTTAAATGGCTCTTCCTAAAGTCTATCATCCAATGCCCGTTGAAAACAATGAGGAGCAAAGGGCAGACACCATGAGACTGACAAGCTTTGCATATTCAGTAACTTATGATATTTAACAACAAGGGAAATAAGTCTGTTCTACTAAAAAATGAGAATGAAGCCAATTTGAATATAAAGGTGACGGAGAAATGTCCATTGCCTTTTTTTTTTGTTTTTTGTTTTTTCGAGACAGGGTTTCTCTGTATAGCCCGGGGCTGTTCTGGAACTCACTATGTAGACCAGGCTGGCCTCGAACTCAGAAATCTGCCTGCCTCTGCCTCCCAAGTGCTGGGATTAAAGGCGTGCGCCACCACAGCCCTGCGTCCATTACCTTTCTTATGAGGTCAGAAAACCCCAACTATGAATTGTGGTGGTTTGAATGAGAAATGTCTTCCATATTCATGGGCACTTGAACACTTGGTTTCGGGTTGACAGCACTATTTAGGGGATGTTTAGGAGGTGCGACATCGCTGGGGGAAGTTTGGCACTGGGGCAGAGATTTGAGAACTTAAGGACTAGTTCTAGTTGTAGTTTGCTGTTGTCAGCATGGGCGCTCTCTGCATCCTGTCCCTGCTGCTTGCATTGGACTGCTGCTGATATTTGGTCACACTGTGAACCCTGATTGTGTTCTGGTGTGGCTCAGCCCTTAGCTCACACCTTTAAACACACTGGCTGGGATATAGACCTGCCCTTAGTACACTCCTTTGATGAAGGTAAAGTTGGTTGGTAGAAGGGAGTGAGTACCCAGGCTTGAAGTGATGTCTAATTGAGTGACAAAATGACAAATCACAGATTTTACAGAATAGGATATGCCCAGCTCTTTTTAAAATTATTTATTCATTTTATGTATATGAGTACACTGTAGCTGTCTGCAGACACATCAGAAGAGGGCGTCAGATCCAATTGCAGATGGTTTATAAGCCAACATGTGGTTGTGGGGAGTTGAACTCAGGACCTCTGGAAGAGCAGTCAGTGCTCTTAACCGTTGAGCCATCTCTCCAGCCCTATCCCCAGCTCTTACAAGAACAGAGATGAAAGAAGCTACTCAAGACAGAATGGTGGCCAGGCAGTGATGGTACACACATTTAATCCCAGCACTTAGGAGGCAGAGGCAGGTGCATCTCTGAGTTTGAGGTCAGTTTAGTCTACATAATGAACTTCAGGCCAGTCAGGGCTACAGCAAACAAACCAAATCATGCAGATATATCAGAAACAAACACTGACGAACATGTTTAGCTCTTATGTTTCCTCACATTAAAAATTTTCTGGCCCATTTGATGTGAGTTTCCTATTACACTGTAGTTAGTTTCCTGTATTACTTAATTACTAAATTAATAGCATGAGATTTCTCTACAATGGATAATTTCACAAGTGTTAAAATTGAAAACATTCATTTCCCCATTCCTCACATCCATTATCTCTCTGTTGTACATTTTCACGTTTATTGAAGGATGTGGACAAAGCAAAAAGTTCTCCCACAATGTGTATACTAAACACATTTCTTTCAGCTGTGAGTTCTTTCATGTCTTTTAAGAGAACTGTCCAGCCTGAAGGCCTTCTCACACTCCTTACATTTATAGGGTTTCTCTCCTGTGTGCAGTCTCATGTGTCTTCGAAAGCTCGTAGAATGAATGAAGGTTTTCCCACACTCCTTACATTCATAGGGTTTCTCACCAGTGTGGATTCGCCTGTGGACCTGGATATAACTTGAACATCTAAAGGTTTTGCCACATTGTTTACACTCATAAGGCTTCTCTTCAGTGTGAATCCTTTCATGTGCTCGAAGTGCGCTGAGGAAAACGAAAGCTTTTCCACATTCCTTACATTTATAAGGTAAGTCTTCCGTGTGTGTTTTGACATGTCGTCGAAAGTTTTCAAGAAGAACGAAGGCTTTTCCACACTGCTCACATTCATAGGCTTTCTCTCCAGTATGTTTTCTCTCGTGTGCGCGGCAGTACGTGAGACAGATGAAGGCTTTCCCACAGTCTCTGCATTTGTAAGGTCTCTCTCCGGTGTGCACCCGCCTGTGGACTCGGAACGCTGAGTGAGCACTGAAAGCTTTCCCACACTCCTTACACTCGTACGGCTTCTCTCCCGTGTGAGTCCTTTTGTGACTCTGAATCGACGAGGAACATCTGAAAGCTTTACCACACTGTTTGCAAACATACGGCTTCTCTCCAGTGTGAATTCGCTCATGCACTCGAAGAAAACACGGGCGAAGGAAAGCCTTCCCGCAGTCCCTGCACTTGTATGGCTTGTTTGCATCACCACTGTGCGTTACCATGTGTGTTTTAACACTTGTGTGGGATATGAAGGCTTTCCCACATTCTCTGCATTTATAGGGCTTCTCCCCGGTGTGGGTTCTTTCGTGGATTTGGATGGAACTGGGAGAGCTGAAGGCTTTGCCGCACTTCTCACACACGTAGGGCTTCTCCCCAGTGTGAATTCTTTCATGAATTCGAAGAGAACCAGGAGAACTGAGCACTTTACCACAATGCTCACACTGATAGAGTTTCTCTCCCGTGTGTGTCCGCTCGTGTGTCTGAAAGGGCTGGTAATAAATGAAGGTCTTCCCACAGTACTTACACCTGTAGGGGGTTTCTCCAGCGTGAGTCCTTTCATGTCTCTGAAAGGATTTGAGGTAACTGAAGGTGTCCCCACATTCCTTACATTTATATCGCTTCTTTCCACACTTAAACCCATCGAGTTCATGCCCAGGGTGAGATCTGGCATGCCTAGTGAGAGATGAACAAAGCATGAAGCCTTTTCCACACACGTTACAATGATATGGCTTTCCTCCAGAAGTTACCTTGGCCACACTAGTGTTTGGAGTCTGGCTGAAGCTTTCTCCGTGCTGAGTAACTTCTTTACTTTCATAGAGTCTTTGTATCACATAACTTCTGCAAAAAAAAAATAAAAATAAAAATAAAAAAAATTAGAAGCCCATTATTAATAGTTGTTTATTATTTAATGTTCACTAATACATGCCAGAATTACATTTTTATAGACAGGGCATGGTGGTATACCACTATTCCCTGCACGTGGGAGGCTGAGGCAGGAGGATCATAAATGCAAGGGCAGTTAATGTTATAAGGCAAAGTTCTATCTCAAAAGCAAAAGCTAGGCTGGTAGTACCTGCCTGTAATCCTAGCATTTAGAAAGCTGAGGCAGGAGGACTGTTAGGAGTTTGTGGGCAGCTAGGGCTATACAGTAGACTTTTATCTCAAAACATCAAATTAGGGCCTGGAGAAGTGGCGGAGGTTAAGAGCAGTCGCTGCTTGTCTAGGCTTGTACCCACATAGTGGCTCAGAATCACCTGTAATTCTAGTTCTAGGGCATCTGATAACCTCTTTTGGCCTCTGGGGACACCTGCATGCATGCAGTGCACATAAATTCAAGCAGATAGACACATACATAAATATACATACATATAATAATGATGATAATAATCCCAAACCAATCACAAAGTACAGTAACAAAGTATTAATATATAGTTTTTTTGTTTTCTTTTGGTTATTTTTTTTTTTGGTTTTGTTTTGTTTTCCATACAGGGTTTCTCTGTATAGGCCTGGCTGTACTGGAAGTCCATCTATAGTCCAGGCTGGCCCGGGACTCAGAGATCTGCCTGCCTCTGTCTCAAGTGCTGGGATTAAAGGCGTGCGCCATCACAATCACCCAAGCTTATATGGGGTTTCTTTCTTCCTTTCTTTCTTTCTTTCTTCCTTCCTTTCTTTCTTTCTTTCATATTTTTTTTAAAGATTTATTTATTTATTTTATATATGAGTACACTATAGCTGTCTTTATACACATGAGAAGAGGGTGTCAGATCCCATTACAGATGGTTGTGAGCCACCATGTGGTTGCTGGGAATTGAACTCAGGACCTCTGGAAGAGCAGTCAGTGCTTCTAACTGCTGAGTCATCTCTCCAGCCCCTTATATGGGGTTTCTTAATGCTGTTTTCAAGTTAAAATAAAAAAAATTTTTTTGAGAGTCTCATTATGTAACCCTGGCTGGCCTTTATTCACTATATAGACGAGGTTAGCTTTGAACTCACGATGCACCCCCTCCAGCCTTGAGCTTACTATGATCCTCCTGCCTTTGCCATTGTCTTCAAAGTGTTAGGATTACAGGTGTGTACCACTATGGTGGTTCAAATAGGTTTGGCCCCCATAGATCCATGTGTTTGAATGCTTGGCCACAGGGAGTGGCCTTGCTGGAGTGTGTGTGCCACTGGGCAGGTGGGCTTTGAGTTCTCTCAGACTCTGTCCAGTATGAAAGATAGTCTCCTCCTGGTTGCCTTTGGATCAAGATGTAGAACTCCTGTCTCCTTCAGTGCCATGCCTGCTTGGATGCTGCCATGCTTCCCACCATGATGATAATGGACTGAACCTCTGAAACTGTAAGCCAGCCTCAATTAAATATTTGCCTTTATAAGAGTTGCCTTGGTCATGGTGTGCCCCAGTCCCACGGGGCATTGAACTGGGTTCGGAGGACTTGGAAGAGAGACCTGAAGGACAGGGGACACAAAGAATGACGGCTTGTCTAGAGTCTGATTGAACTGCTATTTTAATTTTTTCACACAGGGGTTATATACACATAGAGGCAGGATGTGGGGGAGGGGATGACACAGGAGCATAGGTGTTCTCAGGGGGAGTACAGATATCTTCTAGAACAGGGTATCAGCTAGGTGAAGAAGCAGGGAACAGGTCACTATGACTCTGTCTATGATTCATTTGTTCTTATCTAAGCTGGTACTTTCCACCAAGGCTACTTATCCACAAGATCTATGACTACTTGTTCTTATCCAGGCAAATTTCTACCAAGGCTGCCTGCCTACAAGGTCTATAGCTATCTGTTCTAGGGTCAGTGTTTTTCCACAGAGACCAAGACTTTGTGTTAGCAGGCATGTATGTCTGACTTAGGCCTTCAGTGTATAAGCAGAGTTGATCCTGACAATGGTGCCTCTTCACAGGCAATAGAACCCTAACTAAGACAACTACCCTATCTAATACAATATTTAAATGTTCAATATCGGTGTCATTTAAAATACTTTGGTAAAAAAATTTTTTTTTAAAGAAAACCATATGCAAGTTTCTTTTGGTTGTCTAATTTAAAAATGTAATATGTCGTAAGATTCTGCTTTCTTTATCATGTAAACTCACCTTACATTTTCCTCTTGGATTCTGTACTGATTTGTAACATCCTGGTCTTCCAATTCACTCCCTAAAATGTAAAACCAGAAAACCATTATACACTCTTAGAGATTACAAAAATCTTCTTAGGTTCTAGGTCTAAAACAAGCTCATAATGCCTGGTTTACATCAATGTAAACCACTTGTTACATTTTAAGTCTTAAAATATGATGGTGGTGAGCAAGAAATCATTGTCAGTAGGCTTTGTGGCGCACGCCTCTAATCCCAGTGCTGGGGAGACAGAGGCAGGTGGATCTCTGAAAGATGAAGGCCAGCCTGATCTACATAACAAGTTCTAGGCCAGTGGGGATACACAGTGGGACCTTGTCTCAAACAATAATCCCAACAACAAAAAATCCCTTGTCATATAATTACCTCCGTGAAGGAAACAGCATCATCCTTACCCACAGAGGCCAGGTTCCTCACGGTTTCCCACATCACATCTCTGTAGAGTTTCTTCTGTGCAGGATGCAGCAGAGCCCACTCTTCCTGAGCGAAAGTCACACACACGTCCTCAAAGGTCACTGAATCCTAAAAAAGATCAACAGGGCTAGAGAAATCTATTTCAATCTGTAAATGCACACATACACTATTTTTTTTCCTCTGCAGTACAGGGGATTGAACCTAGTGTCATTCATACTAGGCAAACTGTACCACTCGTAGCTTGTCCAAGGGTGACATACAATTCTGTAGTCCTTCAAGACTTACTACCCGGCTTGATTGTCAGTTTACTTTTTGTTCATAGTGAGTTGTATAAGTTTAACAGCTTCTAGTAAGCATGACCACAAGTTACATTTTTACTATGGCTACTGCACAAACTTTAAAAAAAAACATAATTTAATTTGCTTTTTGAGACAAGAGTCTCAAGTAGTCCAAACTGGCCTCCAACTTGCTATGATATGAAAAATGGCCTTTAGGTCCTGATCCTCCTGCCTCTACCTTCTAAATGCTGGGATTAAAGGCGCATGCTCCCACATCTAGCTATGAATGTATTTACTTATTTATTTATAGGCAGGGTCTAACTCCACAGTTCAAGCTGATCTCAAAGATGTGACCTTCCTGCCTTGGTCCCCTCGGTGCTGTGATTACAGGCTATGATTGGCTGTCACTGCAAGTCTTACTAGTATATAATGGTAGTTTATCTGGAATAAATATTTTTCACCATTTTTTTTTGGTGAGAAAATTAATTTTTTACTGCTTATAATTCTTGAATCTTCCTCCTCAGACTTTTAAGGGCTGAGATCACAGACATTCTGTCAGGGGCAGCCTTGCTTATGCAGTGAAGGCCTAAAATCAGCAATAGGCCTGACATGCATGCCTGCTAGCACAAAGTCTTGGTCTCTGTGGAAAAACACTGAACAGATGGCTATAAGATCTTGTAAACAAGTAGCTTTGGTGGAAATTTACCAGCCTAGAGAGTCATAGACCTTGTGGATAAGAAGCCTTGGTGGGTAATACCAACTTAGATAAGGACAAGTGAATCATAGGCAGAGTCATAGTGACCTGTTCCCTGAACTTTCACCCAGCCCATACCCTGTTCTGGAAGGTATCTGTACTCCCCCTGAACACCTATGCTCCTGCGTCCTGCCTTCTCCACATCCTGCCTCTATGTGTTTATAACTCCTGTGTGAAAAAGTAAATATCGGTGGTTTTATCAGACTATAGACAAGCCACCCGTTCTTTGCATTTGCCTGTTTCCCCCATTCTCTCTTTCAGGTGACACCCCTCCCCGCTCCCTCCCCCCCATCCTGTTCATTGCCCTGTTGGACGGGGCAACATTCATGTCTGACTCTAGGTTGAGGATTTAATGTATAAGGGTACACTGAAGATCCATAAGTTTTCTCCCTTCATTAGATACAAGATGCCACAAGTTCTATAGAAATCCAACTTGTAATGAGATACAGCTCAATACACTGTCCTAAGGTACTCAAGGGTTGACTCGAGGCTCGAACTCACTGATGCTGAGGGTGATCCTGAAATGTATTGCTTTGTTTTTGAGACAGGGTCTCACTATGTAGCCCAGGCTGACCTGGAACTCACTATGCAGACCAGGCTGTCTTTGACTTGCCTATCTCTGTATCCCAAGTGCTTGGGTTAAAGGCATGTGCCACTACACCTGGCTTGGACTTTATTCTTTTTAAGCTTATTATTTATGTGAAAGTTTGTGCACACATACATGCGTATACCCAAGAAGCCTGAACAGGACATTGGACTTCTGGAGCCAGAGTTACAGGTGGTTGTAAACTGCTCACTGTGGGTGCTGGAAAAGTAGCAAGTGCTCTTAACTGCTAAGCCCCTTGAACTTAATAAAAACATTTTTTTTTTTTTTTGGAGACAGGGTCTAACTATATAGCCTAGGTTGGCTTGCAACTTGTTATTGCTGACCAAGCTAGCCTTGAACTCAGAGATCTGCCTGCCTATGCTTCCCAAGTCTGGGATTAAAGGCCTGTATCACGATGCCTGGCTATTTAAAAAAAACTTACTCAGTGTTATTATGCACTAAGGGGAAAGGGTATCTGCCATGGCAAAAGTATGGAGGCCAGAAGACAATTGTGGTATCAATTCTCTCCTTCCAGTACACATTGATAAAAGGAGCAATTCATTAAGAAGGTACAACAGTTGTAAACTCTTATGCACCAAAATATTAGCTAACTCAACACATATCTAGAATATTGTGGTGGTTTGAATAGGAAGGAATAACCCCCACAGATTCATGTGTTCGAATGCTTGGTCACCAGGGAGTGGCACTATTAGGAGGTGTGGTGTTGTTAGAGGAAGTGTGCCACTGGATGTGGGTTTGAGGTCTCAGAAGCTCAAGCTAGAACTAGTGGCTGTCTCTTCCTGCTGTCTGTGGACCCAGATGTAGAACTTGTAGCTCCCTTTCCTGCACTATGTCTGCCTGCATGCTATCTTGCTTCCCCCATGACAATAACAGATAGAACCTCTGAAACTGTAAGCCAGCCCCAATTACATGGTGTCCTTTCTAAGAGTTGCCGAGGTCATGGTGTCTCTTCACAGCAATAAAAACCCTAATGATGACAATTATTCCCCACAACAGATAAAAATACCCATATATGGCTTTTTTTTTTTTTTTGGCAGCACATGAAACCATCTCCCAAATTAATCAAATCGCAACAAATATCAAATAACAAAAACCAAAAACCAACCAAACAAAAAAGCCCACAAAAAACAAAACCCCTGAGCCCCCTAAGATAATTCCTTACGTTTTATCACTTTGCAATAGACTAAAATAAGAAACCAATAAGAGGGGCTGGAGAGATACCACTGACTGCTCTTCCAGAGGTCCTGAGTTCAATTCCCAGCAACCACATGGTGGCTCACAACCATCTGTAATGGGATCCGTGCCCTCTTCTGGTGAGTTTGAAGACAGCAACAGTGTATTCATATACATTAAATAAATAAATAAATGTTAAAAAAAGTTAAAAAAAAAAAAAAAAAGAGAGAGAAACGGCCAACATCACAAAGATACTTGGAGACTAATACATTACTGAATGAGCAGTGGGAGTCATCCAAGAAATCAGACAAGAAATTAAGATTCCCAGAGACAAATAATAATGAAAACAGAATCTATCAGAACTTCTGAGACACAGCCAAGGTAGCCCTAAGATGAAATTGTATAGTAATAAGTACTCATATTAAAAAAAAAAACAAGATTATAATATATCACATAAATTAATGCTATACCTCAAGGCGCTTGAAAAATAAGCAGCCAGTCCCAAACACAGAAGATGGCAAGAAATACAGATTAGGAAAGGAACTAATGAAACAGAGATTGAACAAAATATAAAATCAACTGAAGAGTTAGTTCTTTGAAAAAGTTAGATAAACTCTTAGCCAATATGACAAAAAGAAATAGGGAAAACAAAAAATTAAACAAAATTAGAGATAAAGGAACCCATTATAACCGACTCCATTGGAATACAGAGCATGGTTAGAGGGGACTATAAGGACTGCTGGATAGCCCAGAAGAACAAGAGTTTCTAAGCCTGTATCATCAACCAAAATTAAACCCAGAATATGTAATAACTTAAACAGACCTATTAAAGCAAGAGATCAAAAAGCTATAATCAACTCCCCCCCCCCCCAAAAAAAAAAAACCCAGAACCGAAGGATTCATCATTCACTATAGAACGCTACCTAACTTTCAGGTAGGTATTATACAGAAAGTAAAGGAACACTACCAAATCTGTTTTATGAAACTAGCATTATTCTAATACCAAAACCAGGTAAAAATACAACAACAAAAAAAGAAAACTGCAGAGTAATTTCTTTGATGACCATAGACATAAAAATTCCCAACAGAGCACCTGCAAACTGAATTTAGGAGCCCATTAAGATGTGTGTATGTTGTGGATGTGATGAACCACCACGACCAAGCCAACTTACAAAATGAAAAGCTTATTTTGGGCTTGTGGTTTCAGAGGAGTAAGAGTCCCTCACAGTCATAGTGAGGAAGCACGCAGCCAGCACCAGGCATGGTGGCAGCAACAGCTGAGTGCTCACATCCTGACCACAGCAGGGAGTAGAGAGGGCAAACTCCAAGTCTTTAATAAGCTCCCCAAACCCAACCCAACGATACAACTCCTCCAGCAAGGCTATACCTCATAAGCCTCCCAAACAGGGCCATGATCTGGAGAGAACGTGGGGCACCTCACATTCAAACTACAACAACCAAGTGGGTTCCATCCCAGAAAGGCAAATCGAGAAATGCACGGGCCGGACAGATGCTCAGTGGTTAAGAGCACTGGCTGCTCTTCCTTAGGATCTGGGTTCGATTTCCTGCACCCACATGGTAGCTTACAACTGTCTGTAATTCCAGTTCCAGGGGATGTAGTGCCCTTCCTCTAGCCTCCCCTGGCACCAAGCATATACACAGTACACAGACATATATGCAGGCAAAAAAAAAAAAAAAAAAAAAGCAAACCAAAAAAAAAAAAAAAAAAAAAACCCCACCCATTCGAATCAACTAAAAAAAAAAAAAAATGTACTCAGGGATATATCTAACCAGACAGAACACCTCTACAATGAAAACGTCGGAGAGGGAGGCCATAGAAGACGGAGAGCCCTCCCATGCTCCTAGGTTGGCAGACCTAACTAACACTATGGAGATGGCTACACCACCAAGCCTAATTTGCAGGTGCATGCAGTGGTCTTCAAGATTCTGATATAAGTATGTACTCTGAATAGGTATGTAGCCACTGAATCGTCTTTCCAACCCCAAAGAATCTTTTTCTCTGGAGCCTAATACCAAGAGAAAAAACAAGAAAGCAAACTTCTACAAGAGAGACTACCCATGAGCTAAGGAGCCCAAACACGAACATCCATATGAAGCAATAATTGACAATAATTGTTCCAAATTAATGACAGACGTGTAATTACCGATACAGGTAAAAAAAAAAAAAACAAAACCCTCCCAAACACTGAGTATGATAGACACTGAAGACACATTCTGTTCTGAAGAGCAAAGATGAAGTGTAAAAATAAAACCGAAGAGAAGGACAATGATTAATTATGTTGGGCTTTAGTTTACAAGTCATGAAAGCTACAGAGTGTGGGGTGGTTTATTTCAAATATTTGAAAGAGAAAAACTCCACAGTACTAGAATTCAGAAAAAGAGTCTGCTGAGATGGCTCAGTGGTTAAACACACTTGTTCTTGAGGACCTGGGTTTGGTTCCCAGCAACCATATGGTGGCTCACAACTATCCTTCTGATCTCTGTAGGCGCCAGGCATTCGTGTGTTACATATACATGCATGCTGGCTAAATACACATAATGTGTAAAATAAATAAATCTAAAGTATTTGTTGTCGGGAGAAACCTTGTTTATACACTGAAGGCCTAAGTCAGCCATAGGCCTAAGTCAGCCATACATGCCTGCTAATACAAAGTCTTGGTCTCTGTGGGAAAACACTGACCCTAGAACAGATAGCTATAGATTTTGTAAACAGGCAGCCTTGGTGGAAAGCCAGCAGCCTGGATAAGAACAGGTAGTCATAGATCTTGTGGATAAGTAGCCTTGGTGGAAAGTACCAGCTTAGATAAGAACAAATGAATCATAGACAGAGTCATAGTGACCTGTTCCCTGCTTCTTCACCCAGCCAACACTCTGTTCTGGAAGATATCTGTACTCGCCCTGAGAACACCTACGCTCCTGTGTCATCCCCTTCCCCACATCCTGCCTCTATGTGTATACAACCCCTGTGTAAAAAAATAAAAATTATGGTTTGATCAGACTCTAGACAAGTCGTCGTTCTTTGTGTTCCCCTGTCCTCCAGTTCTCTCTTCCAGGTCCCCTGGGTCCTAGTTCACTGCCCCACGGGGCTGGGGCAATTTGTTTTGAGAGATATGTCAGATGCGGAGGTTTGCATCTGTAGGCCCAATAAAGAGAAGACCTTTCCTCCAGAATGAGTTATGAACAAAGAGAGAGGGCAGGAGATGTGGCTCAGTGGTGCAGCACTGCAGAAGGCAATGGGTTTGAGCACCCAAACTAAAAAAAATAGAGAAAATGTCTTTCTGAGACAAATAAAAATTGAGGCACTTCTGGGGGCCATAGCTCAGTGGGACTGGGTTTGTGAGAAGTACTTAATGAAGTTGGGCATTAGGTGCACAGGCCTCTAATCCCAGCACTGGAAAGGCAGAGGCAAGCAGATCTGAGTTCAAGGCCAGCCTGTACTACCCAGAGTTTCAGGACAGCCACGGCTACATAATGGGGCTCTGTGAATCCCCGTCTTTAATCCCAGGACTGGGGAGGCAGAAGCAGGCGGATCTGTGAGTCAGAGTCAGTCAGGACAACCAGAAACCCTGTCACAAACAAACAAACAAACAAACGGAAAAACAACCCCCCCAAACCAAAACCAACCCACACACGCGCGCGCGCGCACACACACACACACACACACACACACACACACACACAGAGAGAGAGAGAGAGAGAGAGAGAGAGAGAGAGAGAGAGAGAGAGAGAGAGAGACAGAGACAGAGACAGAGACAGAGAGAGCCAGCCCCTGGAGGCAAGAAAGTATCAGAGGTCAGAAGGAGGTGTCATTTCCCCTGGAACTCTGGAGTTACAGATGGTTAGCTCCTGGAACTGAACCTGAGTCTTCTGTAAGAGCAGAGTGCTCTTAGCCTAGCCACTGAACCGAATTTATTATATAGCCTAAGATAGAATCAAACTTGAAGTGATCTCTCTGCTTCAGTTTCCTTGGAGAGCCTCAAGTACTCATAACCGCTGAGCCATCTCTCCAGCCCCAACACGGGTTACAGTATCTAAACACTGCGCGCGTGAAAGCACCGCTGAGGCCACTCAGAGATCGCGAAGTTCTGTTCTAAACTGGAGTGGGAAGAAGCTGAGGTTTAGAAATTAGCGAAGGCTGTGGAAATTTGGAGATTTGCTTCTAGCCCTAGAAAGACCAGATTAGAAGGCAAGGCCTCAAATCGGTGGCTGTGTCCAACACCTTCAAAGGCCGATTGGTACCAGTGACCCTGGGGCCGGCAGAGGCCCGGGCCGTACAAGCGTAGCTCTTCCAGTGCCCAAATCCGGTCACAGACACGCAGGGCTCGAAACACCGCTCCTGCTGGGCTGGTCACTGTGCAAACCGATAGGAACAGCAGCCCTCCCCCTTTCTCCGTCCCTCTCCTCTCTCCCCTTGGCCGGGTAGCCGCACTCACCATCGCAGGCCTTCGCGGATCAATGCTTTGCCTTGTCTCAAGGAAATCGCACTAGTCTGTCACCTAGTCTGGACAGACTTATATGACGTCCCGCGCATGTGCATAACGTGGCCACGCCCACTTCCCCGCCTTAAGGGAGTCACCTTTCCTGATTGTCCAGGTGGCCCCGGACATTTGCCTGGACTTCTGCGCTTAAGTTGTTCTGGTGAGACCCTGACGTCTTTCTGCAGCTGCTTCTGAATAAGGGGACGCAAATATGCTCCGTTTCCAGATGGTGCGACATCTAGCGTTATCCAGAGTAGTTTATAGTGTTTGCAAGAGAAAGGCCTCCAGGGACGGAGGCTGTTCCAGAAATCATATGGTTGTTTGCCATAGACACTTTGTTTTTCAAGGCAGGGTTTCTCAGTGTAGCCCTAGCTGTCCTGAAACTGTAGACCAGGCTGGCCTCTAACAGAAATCTATCTGTCTGCTCATGCTTCCTGAGTGCAGGATTAAGGACCATCACTGCCTGGCCTGCAGACACTCTTTAAAAGTAACCCTGAAGCTGGCATGGCAGTGCACTTCGTAATCCCAGAGTTTGGGAAGCTGAAGCAGGATCAGGAATTCAAGCGCTTGTAATTAGTTCAAGGCCAGCCTGGGCTGCATGAGCCCCTGTATAAAAATAAAGTGAACTTAAGGGTATAGTTCAGTGCTTAACCATTGCGAAACCACCCATCCCCACAAGCAAACAAAAAAGTGTCCCTGTTGATATGATCAGGGTTTGCATCATAGTTTCCCCATCTTCATAGATCAGATCCAGGTTTAGAAAAGGAATCCCCTACTCTGGTCTGACATTTGAATTGGACAACCTCAGCATGGGTGTAGATTTTTTTTCTCTGTTTCTCTGCTATATAACAAGGGCTGGTGATGTAGCTCAGGCTGCCCTAGAACTCAGGACCCTCCTGCCTCAGCCTCCCTAGTATTGTAATCACAGGTGTTTGTTGTTTTTAAACAAAATCTCAATTGTTTGATTTTTACCAATGAAGACACAGGAGCCAGATGCTGGGGTGAAAACCTGCTGGCTCAGGGAGGCAGAGCAAGCACCCAGGTGACCTTTCTCGTCAGCTGAAGTCACAGAAGGAATCCCCTCTCTCACACTTTCAAAACATCTCAAAGGTTTCAGACACCTTCAGACTTCAGTCTCCCTTCTGCTGCCTTCAGATCAAGATGCTGAATAGAACTCTTGGATCCTCCAGCACCATGTGTGTCTGCCACAAATACCGTGCTTCCTGCCATGATGATAATGGGCTGAACCCCTGAAACTGTAAGCCAGCCCCAATGAAAGTTTTCCTTTATAAGACTTGCCTTGGCCATGGTGTCTCTTCACAGCAATGGAACCCTAACTAGGACAGAAGTTGGTGCCAGGTACTGGGATGTTACTGTGATAGGCCTGACCATGTTCCAATTACTAGCTGTATCTGAGTTTTGTTCCTGGGTGGTGGGATTAAAGACATACACCACCACCACCTTGTTCACAGTAACTCTAGAATTTAGAAAACAACTAATTTACAGAGATCCACCTGTCTCTGGGGGATTAAAGGCATGGGCTACCACCACCCTGCTCAAATATTTTTATCTTAGCTACAAATCAGTCCAACTCTTGGAGATTTGGAGAACAAGTTTGAACTATAGTAACCCTTTGAATCCACTTAAAACATTTAAAATCTCTTACCTGTGTTTTTAATACTAATCAACAAAAATATCCATTGTATTTAAGAAGAAAACTCAAAAGCTGATGTCCAGGATGTTATGGGCCACATGACAATCTACAATCTAATATTCTAACACGGAATTACACTATGTGGTGTAAGAAACTCATTTTTCATTTCATAGCAGTAAGGCAAGTGTGCTTCTGGTAAATTATTATTGGAAAATATTATTTTACTTCTTTATTTTTTTAAATTTATTTATTGATACGAGTACACTGTAGCTATCTTCAGACACACCACAAGAGGGCGTCAGATCCCATTACAGATGGTTGTGAGCCACCATGTGGTTGCTGGGAATTGAACTCAGAACCTCTGGAAGAGCAGTCAGTGCTCTTAACCACTGAGCCATCTCTCCAGCCCAATTATTATTATTATTTTATTATTTTTTTTTGTGTGCCTGATCAAATGAAAGGCATTTGTAAGTCTTTGTAGGTTAGTTTAGACGGAATGACCAAGCTGTCTGGTGAACTCTTGCCCTCCTTATTCTGGAGCTCTCCAGATCTAATCTTTATCAGTCTTGATGGTATCCACAGAGTTTCTTCTCCTGTGAAAACAAAGACGAAATTTCCTCCCTATAACACATGCAGCGTAACGCTCAGTTTCCTTCTGAGGGCGACGTCTTTAAAACATACAGAATGGTTTAACTCAGAAGTCCAGTGTCTCTCCACAACTGTTGCTCTTTTGTCATTAGCATTTTAAAAATTCAAAGTTAATAAAGCACTGTGTAATCTGTCTTTGGGGTCTTTATTACCCCTTTCTGTTTGCTAAACATATCTTTTAATGTGTGGTTAGACTTTTCTATAACTGCTTGTCCTGTGTGATAGACCTGTAATATGCTTTATGTTGAAATATACAAAAAACTTTCATTTCAGTAGAGATATATGCTGGAACATTGTCAGACTTAATTTGTACAGGTATCTCCATAATAGTCATAATGTCTAATAAATGTATAATTACAGAATCAGCCTTCTCAGAAGTTAAAGCAGTTGCCCATTGAAATCCTGAATATGTGTGTCTATGACATGGTATATATACTTTAATTTCCCAAATTCTGAGAAATGAAACACATCCGCTTTCCAAATTTAATTTCTTTGGGTACCTTTTGGGTGACTTCCTGCAGGTGATAGTGTTTGGTTATATGAAGAACAAGCAGGACAGCTCCTTATAATTTCCGTGGCTTGTTGCCAAGTGATAGAAAAAAACTTTCTTCAAATCTTTGCTGTTATCATGGTGTTTCTTATGAAATTTTGAGGCTTCTAGTACATTTCCTATTAACAGCTGATCACTTTCATCATCACTTTCTGCTGGACAGCCTGGTAGACCTGTGTTACATACAATGGATGACTTCTATTTCTGATTACTTGTTGTAGTTGAATAGTTAATTCTGAGTAATCCTGAATAAGCCCAGCAGTTTCAAAATGTAAAACAACTCTTTCTGCATATTGAGAATCAGTGACTATATTAAGAGATACAGGAAAATCTAATGATATCATAAGGATGTCATGCAGGTCTGATTATTTTCTAATTGAATAATAAAGACTCTGATCAACTTTACTTATTTTTCCTGACTTATAACCTGCCTTTCCTGATTTATTTGCATCAGTTTAGATGCAGGGGCTCCAGAAATTGATGTCTCTTTTACTATATGAGGGAGAATCCAATTAGTTCATTTTATAAACTGAAACCTCTTGCTTTTGGCATATTTGTTGTTAATTTCTCCCCCCAAAATTACTGCAAGCTTGTTCTTTGCTGATGTTAATTTTCTGCCCACAGTGAGGCAATTTTAGCATCATTAAAGGTGCTACAGTCTCTGCTGGGTCTACCCCTGCTAATTGATGAGGTCTCATTTCTCCTTTCAGAATCAATCCAGAAACCTGTTCTACATAAGTCTTTATTATTTTTTTTTACTTTGCTTCTGTGCTAAAAATATCCATCCTAAGATATTATCTTCTCTCTGCATTAGAATTCCCATGAGAGAATGAGTAGAAGGCAAGACAACCAAAATACGATCCAGGTTTGGATCTTAGCACTGCACATGTGCATCCTGTGATATCTTTTCTACCAGAGCTGACTCTCCTCGGCCTCAGCTGATGGTTTTCTTGGCCTATTTAAATTCTTAATTACCTTGTAGGGTTTGAAATGAATCACTTAGCTCTTGAATAGTTTATCCAATTACGGGCCATAGGCAGTTAATATTTTCCAGCAATTTTTGAAAATCATTAAGAGCTTGTAACTGATCTCTCCTAATTTGTACTTTCTGTGATTGGATTTTCTGTAAACCTGTCTTACATCCTGGATAACTGACAGAATCTCTTCTTTGTATTTTTTCCACGTACAATTTGTAATCCCTAGCAAGGCAGCAAGGCAAATTCTCTTTACCTCAAACATTTTTTTCCTAAGGTATCTACACCTGAATCAACCAGTATGATATCATCCATATAATTGTAAATTTTATATTGAGAGAACTGTTTATAAATTATTTTTAACAGCTGTTGTACAAAATATTGGCAGAGTGTTGGACTATTTAACATTCCTTATGGAAAGAACTTTCCAGTGATATCTTTTAACAGGTTGAGCATATTATAAGTAGTCACTATGAAGGCAATATTTTGTCCTCTTCTTGTAAAGGTATAGTAAAAAAGCAGTCTTTTAAATCAATCACTAAGAGAGACCATTTCTTAGGTAATAAAGAAGGCAAGGGAATTCTAGGCTATAAAGAGTCCATTGGCTGAATCACCTTATTTGTGGTTTTAAAATCTGTTAACATTCTCATTTTCTAGATTCCCTTTTAATGGCAAATATAGGAGAATTCCAAGGACTGGTTGATTTTTCAGTATGTTGAGCATTTAGCTGTGCCTGTATCAACTGTTCTAGTGCCTATAATTTTTATGACATCAAAGGCCATCGTTCTACTCACACAGGCTTGTCAGCTAACCATTTTAAAAAAGGTAGGGTGGTTTGTATCTTTGAAAGATCAACAGCCGTTGTGTCCTGCTTATGCAGAACCTGAATGGTCTTAACAACAGAACAGATGGTACAAGATGCTCTTGTACCAGCCATGGATGTAAAATCCAGGTGCTTCCCTTGGAAAGAGATGGTAGAAGCTGGTTACCTAGAAATTTGTGCTGATGAATTTCCTGGATCCTCAGCCACCTACTGAATACTTGAGGTTGGTTGTGGTGTAAGAAACACTGTCTTTCCAATTTTACAAACTGACAAGGAAGTATGCTGTCAGATGTCAGCAGAGACAGATGCACGTGCTGACGAAAGACACATACTGAGGCATAGCTTGTTGGTCTGGTGTCTTTGCCTGTCTGTGCTCCCCTAAGAGAGGCACAGCCGAGGGCTGCTCCTGACATCCCTGCTGGTCTGAATCCCTTCTGCCTGGCTGTTCTATCTAGGTGGTGCCACTGTTTCTGATTCCTGTTTGCTATCCCAATTCTACCAAACTGGACTGCTGCCATGTCCGTGAAGAGTTTGTGAATGGGTCGAGCTGCTGCTGCTGACCTGTGAAATGCACTGCTGATTTCCAGACAACACAGATGGCAGTTGTTCCAAAGAACCATTTCTAAACAGATCCATTTCCCCCGTCTCCTTTCTTTTCCACTACCTCTGGTGGGTGGTGGGCTAAAAAGGAGGTTACAGCATTTAAGAACCATCATTAAAAGTAGACTTTGAAAAATTAAAGTTACCTGTTGTTAATTCCTACATCCCCATCAAGGTGGGACTGTTGGACCCGAAAGTCTCAACTCCGGGACACGCAGTGCATAGAGACATGGAGACCGAGATTGATGCAAACAGCAAGAGGAAATTTTATTCTGACATATCAGGGTCACTTCACTCTCGCAGGAGGAATGACCCCAAATTTCTGAAGCACACACCTTTTATCCTTTAGCAACAGCAAAACCTGTCTAAACCTAATTGGACACTTTGCTTAGCCTTTAAACTTATTGGCCACACTCACTCAGGCAATTGTTTCTGGTGGGCTATGTTTACCCAGGGCTGTGAAGGACACAGCTGGTTACTAATCAGTACACTCTGGTTTTTCTCTGAATTGGCTTTTTTTTTTTTTTTAAACTTTTTCCCTGTTATCAGGAACAGCCTGACCAGTGGAGTGGTTGTGTCTTTAATTCGCCCTTTCTGTTCCCTTGGTTGTTATGGCGAATTTTTCAGGGTGGTCTCACAGGACAACTGACCTAGGTGAAACTCTCCAATTCTCTGAAAATTTTCTTCTGTGCGCTTCCACACACAATGCTGTGACAGCAGGGGTGTAAGGTCTTCCCCACACGGACCAGTTCTCCTGCAACTGAAATGCAGATATCCTATGGGCCAGTTCCAATACTGTCTCACTGGGACTAGCATCAAATCCCACAATTTAAAGGTTTGTCTTACAAGACTTCTTTCACTTCTGCTGCAAACCCAGGCATGTATACTTTGTGTGCTCTAAGCCAGGAGAGCCCACAGTCCCTTCCTAGATTGGGCTGGCTTTACTGTTTGTTATCAGGAGTATTGTGAGGAGACAGGGAACAAACAGCCAGGTGAGGAGATACACAGGGTGAGATCTACAGATGAACCTCTGTGCTCAGGTTCATCCCTTGAGGGTAAGAGATTTCATCTTCCCTTCCGGTCCCTTCCTGATGAGGATGCTAAAAGTTGGAACTCTAATCATTGCATGTTTCTGTGCTGGCCCACCTGAGGTTACCGAGACCCTGGGCACCTCTGCCATGCAGGAAATCCCTTGAGCTTAGGGGCTTGGCCAGGAAACACTGGGTGTGTGCTTTTCATCACATCTATGTTCAAGGCATCTAAGGAAATGATGTTTTAGTTTCAGATGCTCCAGGGGAGCCACTGCTTCTCAAAAACTTCCATCTAAACAGTTCTGCCAGTTTAGTACACAGTATTTAATAACATTTAGTGACACATTAGCCTCATTTAAAAACACTTCTTTCTGGCTGCATGTGACTTACACACACCTTTAATCCCAGCAAAGACAAGCAGATCTATGAACCAACCTGGTCTACTTAGTGAGTTTCTGAGCAGCAAGATGGCCATGGAGTAAAGGTGCAGGTTGCCAGGCCTGATACCTGAATTCAATTCCCAGGACATAGCAGAAGGAAAGAACTGAGTCTCCTGAGTTCTCAGTTGACCTCCATGCACACATGTTGCAGGATATTTTATCATACTGTGACTCTCAAGGCTGTGTTATTTACTGGAAAATGTGTTTTTAGTTCTGGTGTGGCTCAGCCTTAGCACACACCTTCAATCCAAGAGCCTTCTGCTTGTATGTTGTGAACACGGTTAAAGTAAGTCAACCATAGGTCAAGAGACAGAGCAAGCAACCAGTTGACAGGAAGTGAACATAGGATTATTAAGAAAAAAAAAACAGAGAGTAAGGGAGCTGGGAGGACAGAGAGATGCACAGGAAGTAGAAGTAGAAGAGAGAGGCGTGGAGTTTGAAGGGGAGTTTTGAGATAGCATGAGGGGATTTCTTCTGAGACATTGGCTGAGGTGGAAGGTCAGCTGGGTGCTTTCTCTGCCTCTCTGACCTAGCAGGCTTTCACCCCAGCATCTGGCTCCTGAGTCTCCATTGGTAAAAATGGAATGATTGAGATTTTGTTTAAAACACCAGGTATTGCCACTGTTGGAGTTCAAGAATTGCCACTTAGACCACGCACACACCATCTCAGTTAAGCAAGAATAGTTTATTGAATGCACACTATAATACTGGGCACCCAGGACTGTGGGGGCCTAATTGCAGTACAGTCTGCTCTAAGGTCGGCTTTTCATAGGAAAAGCCAGGTTCAGAAGTTTAAAGGACAAGGGTGGGAGGAGGTGGCTCACTAGGCAAAGTGTCATCAGCTGACCTTTAAGCTGATTGGTCCTGACTAAGGTGGATTAGTAGTGAACTGAGGAAATTCAGATCATTGAGATAACAGAATATGAGTATTATAATAATAACTTTTAGGTTTATTAGCATTCTTCAGTGTCACCCACAAAAACCACAGTGAGCTCATTCCTAGGTGCAGGAATGGTTGCCTGGTGGTCAGCTCTGACTCAAGATATTTTAGATGTAACAGTTCATATTGATCTTTGATTTGATGGATCCTTTATGGACTTTCTTAAGATTAGCACACCTCATACAGAACATTTAGAACAAAACAGGGTGTGTGGTCAGCGTGTCCTTGAGCCAAGCCACTTCTCTGTGTCAGTGACTGGCAGGCCTGTTACAGCAACAATATGAAATAGCTGGCGGGCCTGGAACAAAATGGCTACAGCTATGCTGTGGGGTGTCAGACCATACCAGCCACCAGCCCAGCTGAATTTTTAAGTTTTGATAATATAAATGAATACACTTGACCTTCAAAACTTGAGAAAACCCACTATTAATAACTATATAAATTAAGCCAAGACGCTATGGCGCTAGGACAATGGTTCTCAACCTGTGGGTCACGACCCACACAGTGTCTCATCTCAGTTATTTTACATTATAATACAGATTCATTACAGTAGCAAATGTACAGTTATGAAGTAGTAACAAGATAATTTTGTGGTGGGGGGTTCTCCACAACATGAACTGTCCTGAAGGCTTGAAGCAGCAGGGAGGTTGGGAACCACTGCCCTAGGGATTCATGTTTTCTCTCTCTTTCATATTTTTTTCAGACAGAATCTCAAACTGTGGCCAAGATTGGTTTGGTTTAGAAGACATGTGTAGTTTATGCTGTCATTGAGCTTATGGCAATTCTCCTGCTTCAGCCTCCTGAGTGCTGGAATTGCAGGCATGGGTAATGGGATTGCTATTCTTGGTTGTCGACTTGAGTGTACCTGGAATTAACTAAAACCAAATGGCTTGGCACCCTGTGAGGAATTGTTCTTTTTTAAAAAATCTCTTCTCTCTCTCTCTCTCTCTCTCTCTCTCTCTCTCTCTCTCTCTTTCTTTCTATTCTTCCCACTCTTCTTCCTCTTCCTTCCTTCCTTCCTTCCTTCCTTCCTTTCTTTCTTTCTTTTTTTTTTGAGACAGGGTTTCTCTGTGTAGCTTTGGCAGTCCTGGAATTCATTCTGTACACCAGGCTGGCCTTGAACTCAGAGATCTACCTGCCTCTGCTTCCTGGGTGCTGAGATTAAAGGCATGAGCACCATCTTTTTTTTTTTTTTTTTTTTTTTTTTTTGTTTGTTTTTCAAAACAGGGTTTCTCTGTGTAGTCCTGGCTGTCCTGGAACTCACTCTGTAGACCAGGCTGGCCTGGAACTCAGAAATCCACCTGCCTCTGCCTCCCAAGTGCTGGGATCAAAGGCGTGCGCCACCACTACCTGGCATCTTTTTTTTTTTTTTTTTTTTTTTTTAATTATTTGAATTGAGAAGACTGTTGGGGGTGAGAAGATAAACCATCTTTTAAGATGGAAAGACCCACTTCTAATGTGGACTACATGTTCTGCTGGCAGCCTATATAAAGGACACGGAAAAAGAAAGCTTGTTTTTTTGCCTACTTCTTCAAGATTCATTTATGTACTGAAGACCAGCTGAAAATCCAGCCTTATGTACCAAACTGTTGGGGTCCAGGAGTTGCCCCACAAACCACACAAACTCTGATCTCAGTTAGACAGGGATAGTTTATTAAATTCACACCCTAAGACTGATCATCAGGAGCATAGCTGAGAATTCGGGTGCTGAGGCTATGATCCCGGACATTTTTCTATGTCAGCTTATAAAGGCTAAAACCACAATGAGCTCATAGGTAAGTGCTGAAAGTACTGCCCAGTGGTCAGCTCTGACTCAAGCCATTTTAGAAGTAAGAGTTCATATTGACCTTTAATTTAATGGGTCCCAAGTGAAGCTTACAGTTGTGGGATTTCTTAAGATTAACAAACCTCATAACATAAAGATATGTGGTCATATCTGACTCTGCTCTGAGTCAAGTTATTTTCTTGCAACAATAACTGGCAGACATATTACAGCAACAATATGAAATAGCTGGTGGGCATGGAACAAAGTGGCTACAGCTATGCTAGGGGGCACCGGCTTCAACAGGAACAACTACTGTGTTTTAGACCTTACATTCATTGTTGAATTAGCTGGACCACAGCCTATAAGCCATTCTAATAAATCCCCCTTTTCTCTATATGGAGTCATTCTAGGAGGAATGACTGGATATGGATAGTTACGTGCAAAGGTGACCATGAAATCCCATCACTTTTATACCAATATCAAGTGTAAGTAAGTTACTGAAGCATTGAACAAAAATTAAAATTTACCTGCTCTGTAATAAGTCTATTGGATGGAAAGGGAATCTGACCAGCATTGTTGGGGTTTTGGAGTCATCACACAAACCATATGACCACCCATCTCAGTTAAGTAAGAATCGTTTATTGGATGCACACCCCAAGACTGAACGTTCAGGACAAAAAGGATGTGGGTGCCTAACTGTGGTACCCATCTGTCTGTCTGTCCGTCTGTCCTGACAGCAGGCTTTGCATAGGAAAAACCAGGTTCAAAACATTTTGACTTATTAGAGTGTTATCAGCTATCCTTTAAGCTGATTGGCTCTGTGTAAGGTAAGAGGGTGGGTGGTGGACGGGTGGTGGACAGGGGAGTTTCAGAGCATTGAGATAGCGGAACATACATAACCATGGTTTTTTTTTTTTTTGTTTTTTTTTTTTTTTTGGCTTATTGGTAGCCTTCTTCAGTGTTAGCTATGGATAATTACTTCTGAGAAGTGGAGTCTGAGAACTTGAACTTCATTTCACCTTATAAGCAAAATGGAAACTGAACACAAAATGGCTACAGTTATGTTAAAGGAATCAGGCCTCAGCAGTATCATGGATTTAAGGGACTTGTGGATCATTAAAACAAAAATAGAAAACTGTGGGTGGAAATATATTTAGTGGTACTTACTAGGCATGTTGACAATGTTGGGCTCCACTTAGAACATGAACACACACACACACACACACACACACACAACCCAAAAGTTTTGCTGTTATGGTTTCCCCCTTCAACTTTCCACATTTGAGGATGTCAAATAATACATACTGTCAGGAGCAGATTTGCTTATACACTGAAGGCCTAAAGTCAGCCATAGGCCCGAGTCAATCGTACATGCCTGTTAACACAAAGTCTTGGTCTCTGTGGAAAAATATTGACCCTAGAACAGATAGCTATAGACCTTGTAGACAAGTAGCCTTAGTGGAAATTTACCAGCCTGGATAAGAACGGGTAGTCATAGATCTTGTGGATAGGTAGCCTTGGTGGAGGGTGCCAGCTTAGATAAGGACAAATGAGTCATAGACAAGAGTCATAAGTGACCTGTTCCCTGCTTCTTCACCCAGCCAAAACCCTGTCCTGGAAGATATCTATACTCCCCCTGGGAACACCTACGCTCCTGTGTCATCCCCTCCCCCACATCTTGCCTCTGTGTGTATATAACCCCTGTGTGGAAAAATTAAAATCAGCAGTTTGATCAGACTATAGACAAGCTGCTCGTTCTTTGCATCCCCTGTCCTCCAGTCCTCTCTTCCAGGTCTCCTGATCCCAGTTCAATGCCCTGTGGGACTGGGGCAACATACTTCTGAAACAGAAACTAAAGGGTTTTTGGGGAGGGTTATTGCAGGGTTGAGGATGAACATAGCTCAAATATGAGGTTGGGACCTAAGAAGTAAGCATGGAGAAGCTGTACCCTGGATTGGGGGAGTATTAGGAAAATGAGGTGGCAGATAAGGTCCCCAGTGAGTGGGTAGTGAGGATGTATAGGGGGATGGGAAGCAAGGTTTTGCCTCCTGGACAAGCAGTGCCACCACAGCTAGGGTCTGGAGGCAGGATGGTCAGTCTCTGATGGCCATGGCTAGCTGTTTGGAGAAATATACAATGGGGCTCCACTCCCACGGGATCCCACGTCTCCTGCTGTGGGTCTGGGGTTCAGAGTCAGACTCAAGTTGTGATTTTCGTAAACTAGAGGCTTTTCATTAGAAGAGACTGGCCAGGACCTAGCTGGAGAGAGCTTGTTAGAGAAGCCCCGGGCTGTTGTCAGTGTAAGGACTATAAAGGCAGACCCCACGAAGTTATAATAAGTTTGGGGAACCAAATTAACTCATATTCTGTCTGGGTGTGGGCAAGGCTTGACTTTGTAACAGATGGCCAGCTGGTGCCTCAGCCATCCAAGCAAGCAAGCATTTCATACAAAAGCAGAAGTTAGCAGTTAGTCTGTTTCATCTTGGGACCCATGGCTTTGTGGGATAGCTGGGGTATCAACAGTCAGCAGTTTTTAAGACTAGCCCAACTGCAAGGGGAAGTTGTCCTTCTTAGGCAAGTTAGCTGCCAGGGTACATTCAAGATAGGAGCAACTTCCTCACGGTTTATACTAGCTAAAAACAATTTTGTTTTTGTGAGCCTGGCACAGTAAATTATCCTCTAAGTATAATATGCATCATCACACTCCAGGACCCCGAGCATCAGGCACCAGGCACATGGTGCATAGACAGACATGCAGACAAAAAATTCATGCACATGAAAATTCTTTTAAAAAGAAATATAAGGACCCCCCTCACCGCCCCCCCAATAAAAACACAGAAGAACGAGTCATTGTGCCACACCTTTATTCCCAGCACTGGGGTGGCAGAGGCATACTGATCTCTGTGAGTTTGAGGCCCGCCTGGTCTACACAGTGAACCAGGACAGCCAGGGTTATGTAGAGAGACACTGTCTCAAACAAAATAGAGCAAATCAAACAGGCTAGCAGAGCAAACATGTACCTTTAGTTTTGTGTTTGCTGATATCATTTCCAAGATGGTGAAGAAGAGGATTAGAATAGCCATGATCTCTGGATCCTTCTGCTTCAACCTCTGGGTTGTAGATGTGCCGCACCCCCACCCCTGCCTGGTGTATGTAGCCATGTGGATCAGACTCAAGACTTTGCATGTTAGGTGAGTCTCTGTGTAGTGAACTCTATCACAGCTCTAAATTCTTTAACATACCCAGTGACTACAAATATGAAGAAAGCATCTAATGGTGCTTTATGAAGAACTATTATTTTAACTCATGGGCATTGTTCATGACAAACCTAAGCTACAGAATTTTAGCTCTTTTGCATATAACTTGAACTTAAGTTTTGAAAATGTAGCTCTTATTTATTTATTTATTTATTTATTTTTCTTGGTTTTTTTGAGACAGGGTTTCTCTGTATAGCCCTGGCTGTCCTGGAACTCACTCTGTAGACCAGGCTGGCCTTGAACTCAGAAATCTGCCTGCCTCTGCCTCCCAAGTGCTGGGATTAAAAGGTAGCTCTTATAAGTAGGCTGTATTATTATTTTTTTTTTTATTTCATGTACACTAGTGTTTTGCCTGCATGTATGTCTGTATGAGAGTATTGGATCTCTTGGAACTGGAGTTACAGACAGTTGTGAGCTGTCATGTGGGTGCTGGAATTGAACCCAGGTCCTCTGGAAGAGCAGCCAGTGCTTTTAACCGCTGAGACACCTCTCCAGCTCTGGTTATACTATTCTTATAGACTTAGATCTTATTTTGTATTCAAATTCTTAATACTTTGAAAATAGAAAATTCATTGTAGGACAACTAGCCAAATACTAGTTTAAGTGTTTGAACTTTTGTTAAAGGGATGAAACTTAAAATTGGAAACTTAAAAAAAAAAAGGGGTCTTTTTGTAGGAAGCTGTGGTCATCGGTGATATATTCGCCATTCCAAGATGGCGCGGACATTGTGTCCTCTCCATTAGTAAACAATTAAACTGCGCAGGTGCAAAGGCAGAAAGCCCGCCAAAGTCACTGCCCAGCCCGGGGCGTAATATGGGGTGATGAGTGAACAGCCAATCAGAAGTGAATACGTCACTCTAGGGTGTATTTAAGCTGTGCCTCTTCCTGTCTTTGGTCCTTCCGTGGTCTTTCACTTCTGCTGATACAAGATTAAACCCTCGCTGTGGTAACTACCTGAATACTGTCTCACGTGTCCTTGTTCGCGGGCGGAGGGGACACGGGAGGCGCGTGCAACATCTTTTGATAATGTAACAAGGAATCAAAAATAAAATTAATTATGAAGCATGCAAAGGACAAGTTTGAATCAAATCCAAAGTCAAAGGGCAGGACATGTGTGCATATTGAAGAAAGTACAAAAGCAAGATTTCTGTGATCTGCACAATATAGACAAATACTGTTCCTGGCTCCCAGTACAGGAGATTTATCAAGGAAGCAATGGAAAGATGTTTGCACTCTTTTAAACAGGCTCATCAGCAAGTAGAGGTGATTCCATCAAATGTCTGGTCTCTTTGTCATCTTTCACCTTAGGATTTGGCCATTCCAAATGGCTCCTGTTCTACTGGGACAAGGAGAACCACAGGATAGATAGGTCTTTCAGAAGGAAATGAGATGCAAAGGGGCCCTAAGCCTTTGGCTCCCCTTGATCCCAGTCTTCTGACTCTACTGATGATTCAGAAGATGAAACATTCTCTGCTAATCATTGCTCTACATCCCTGTGAGTTGACACTTCTTCACTGCCCCTGGGGATTTGGTTAGCTCAGAAGGAGGAGAATCTTAAGGCATTACCTAATGCTGCCTCTTTGTAGCCCCAATAAAAAGTTAACACCTTTTAACCCAAAGATGATGCTAATTTTCCTAAGGGGAATACATGCAGAATATGAATTTATTCCCTTAAGGATAAAAAAGAAAGCCATTTCCTCTTACAGACCTATGCCTCCAAGTCTGCTGGGATTGTAAAGGGATTGCTGAGACAGAGCAACTGATCCCCATGACTGGGGCAAGCTGGTCAGGACTTGTTTAAAACCTGCTGAATTCCTTCATTTCAGGACATGATGTTATGAAGAGACTGTTTCTCAGTCCAACTTCAGAGAGATGTTATTAGAAATGTTAGCCGTTGACAGTGCCAGCAGAGAATGTCAACGGGCTCTGTGCCCAATTCAAACAGTGAAAAGCAACCGAGAAGATTGTATAGGAGCCTGCAGTGACATTGGGCCTCCCAGCCTGCTTCCTCTAACTGAGATAGGATACTCTTCGTGTTCTTGGGAGTCCTTGCCTTATGCCTGTGGTCTGCCCTTGTTTCTGCCCCACCAAGCCTGGGTACTCTAATCGGTTAATCAGCCTTGTATGATACAGCTTCTTTCTGAGAACTTTAGTTTACACTATCAAGGGTGATGACCTCATCTCAGAGTTCACATTTTGGTTAGGTTTCCATTAGCTATATATGCTAGCATCTCAGAGATCGCAGTAGCTGTGGAAGGAGTGAGGAGAGAACAGCTGGCACCCAGGTGAGGTGACTTTTGCCTCTACTGTCTGCTAGAGAATGTCAGTATCTCCAATACATCACCTCACGCCTGGCGAACTCCACTGCTTTGCTGAGTGGTGGCCCACACTAAATGGCAAGGGATTGAAGAATGGCTCAGTGCTGTGCCTGGACAGAGGGGCGGCATGCAGCAGGGACTAAACGTCCTGTTTCTGCAGCTGTGCCTTATTACAGATTCACCTGCAGTGCCCTTCTCATGTGGTTATGCATGTGTGTCCCTTCACCTCTCTGAGAAATGAGAAAAGGGGAAACGGCTAATTTCTCTCCTTCCATTACGCACTCTGCCACATTGAAATGTCCTCTTAGAAGTCAACGTATTTTTCCTCTTGCCAGATGAGGAATCAGAGTCAAAAGCCTCAGGGCCTCATACAGGCACAGAGAGGAGAAGCTAACACCTACCACCCATAAGAATTCTTTTACTAAAGATTTTAATTTTTAATTATTTGGATTCATGCATATGAGTATAATTCTGGGGGATGAGGAAGACATCAAATCCCTTGTAGCTTGACTTGCAGGCAATTGTTAGGTGCCCAGTGTGTGCTGGGAACTGACCTGTGGTCTTCTGCAAGAACAGTCCATGCTCATAAACTGCTAAGACATCTTTTCAGCACTATCCACCAGCATCCCTTCTAAACTCAGTCCCCATCTCTGTAAGTGCACATCCATATCCAGTCATTAGAGTCACAGATGACACCACTGGCTTGGTTCAGCTGCTCAGGATGCCTCAGCCACAATGGAATATATCTCAAAAGCTAGGTATGAGCTCATGCCCAAGGCCTTACCTACCATGACATTTCCAAAGAGTTCCTACAATAGGTCTCCCTCTTCATCCATTCAAGAGAAGGTCACCAAAAGTGGAATCTCTTATGGGGGCAAGGGATTTCCTAACTATCTTTGGAAAGTACACAATTTTCTCTTTTGCATAGAAAGCTAACCTGCGTATTTCAGTGCCTCATGAACTCCACATATCGACCATGACACTTGTGAGCACATCTGGTGAGAGGAATGATAACGTGTGTGTTTATCGTTGCTTCCCCATCCCTGCTTTGAGCCTTGAGCCATGTTGTATTAAAAGCTTCAGAGTTACCACAGTAAAGAGCTATGGAGCAGCATCACCTCAAGTCCCCAGGTTCTGTTGAATCTCAAGTTCATCTCCAATTCCTGGGCTCTAGTCACTAGTGGGTCTTGATAAAGAGAAACCTTGGTTGAGACAATGGCTCTAACTGATCGTCCTGGAAACAAAGTTGATGTAGGAGAGCCCAGTCCACTGTGAGTGGTGGTTCTGAGCTGTGTAAGAAAGCAGGCTAAACAGTCATGGAGAGCCAGCCTGTACACCACGTTCCTCCATGGCTTCTGCTCCAGTCTCTGCCTTGATTCCTGTTTGACTTCCCTCAATGATGGACTATTACCAGGAAATATAAGGTTAAATAAATCCTTTCCTCCCAAGGTGCTTTTGGTCTTGGCATTTATCACAGCAATAGAAGCCCTAACGAAGGCAGAAATTGGTATTAGGTGTGTGTGTGTGTGTGTGTGTGTGTGTGTGTGTGTGTGTGTGTGATGTACTGCTGTGACAGACTTGACCATACTGTTTGGGGGAGAGTCATGTAAGGAGTTTGGAACTTTGTTATGAAAAGGCCGTTGTGTGTTCATAGCTTAGCCGGCTGTTGTTGAACCTTGAAAGACAATGCAGAGAGCAGTGCAGACAATGGAGGCCTGCCTTGTGACACCTCACAGGGAAGCGCGGACTCTACAAAGCCACTTATGTGCTGTTTTCAATAAGGACTCCAGGGTTCTGGTCATCTAGAGCTGAAGGACTGGTTGAGATTAGCAAGACCAAAATTCCAAAAGCAGCGGTTCTCAACCTTCCTAACACTGTGACCCTTTAATACAGTTCCTCAGGTTGTGGTGACCCCCGACCATAAAATTATTTTATTGCTACTTCATAACTGTAATCTTGCCACTGTTATAAGACATAATGCAAATATCTGGCATGCAGGATATCTGATATGCAACCCCCAAAGGGATTGAGACACATAGGTTGAGAAAAACTGCCCTAAAGTAACACATTTACTTTGCTGGGACAATTAATACTTGTTAGCTGGGGCTGAAGGACCAGCTATGATAAAGATGAGACCAGCATCCTGAAGCAAAATTTCCTGGAACATGTTTCCTCAGGGTTAGTACACAGAGCCTGTGGTCTAGAGGGGCCAAGGCTGCACCCCACTGGCTCCTCTATACTTGGTAACATGTAAGTTTCCCAGGGGATGTACTGGTTTTAAAGACATATGGGGGTCATGAAGATCGGCTGAGGCTTGGCACTGTGAGGACAGGAGAGGCCATTGTGCAGATGCAGCCCTGGTGCAGAGGAGACCACAGTGCCATGGGACAACCACTAAGGACAGCAGCAGGCATGGAGTAGAGCCAGCCGGGGCCTAGGACAGCTGTGAATCAGAGAAACAGAGCTGCTCGAATCCTCTGAGGCCAGAAGATACTGCGTTCCAGACCTGTGACATTTTTACACTGCTGGACTTCTGTTTGGTTTTGATTGTGCCCTGATCTGCTCTCTTGGAGTAAGAAATTATCTTTTTTATTTTTTACAGTTCACTTTGGATACTTTTTTTTTTCTGTTTGTTTGTTTGAGATCTTATGTAGCTCTAGAGGTCCTGGAACTCATTTTGTAAATCAGGCTGTCCCTGAACTCATAGAGATCTACCTGTCTCTGCTTCTGAATGCTGGGAGGAAAGTTCTGGAATTACACTCAGCTGAGATGGTGTGTGTTTTAAGGAGTTGGGACTGTTTAAAGTGTTTGCATTTTTAAATACTGTGGAACGTTTAATGTTATTTGTTTTCTAATGTGATATTAATATTAACATGAGATCTTGGAGTTGAACAAAAAGGAAAGGTGAGAGGTGATTAGTGATGTATTTGTGTGTCAAGTTGACAAGGGGTCAATTGTTTTGACTCTATCATCATCACCATCATCACCACCATCACCCTCATCATCACCACCACCACCACCACCACCATCATTACTTGTCAACTTGACAAAGCTAAAGTTATCTGAGAAGAGGATCATCAGTTGAGAAAATGTCTCCTTTATATTACCTGTAGGCAAATCTGTAGGGCATTTTCTTGACTGATGATTGGTCTAAGAGGGCCCAGCCCACTGTGGGCAGTACCACCTTTGAGGCCATGTTCCTGGAATAAGAAAGGAGACTGGAAAGGCTACAGATAGCAGAATTCTAAACAGTTTTCTGGAGGGGGTGGTTTGGTGCCCTGATCAGGAATGAATGCTGAAGGTCCTGTTCCCCAATTGGTTCTTAATCTGTCAATAAAGATGCTAGCAGCCAATGGCTGGGTGGAAGAGGCGGAACTTCTAGGTTCCTACAGGCAGGCTAGCAGACGCAGGAGAGATAAAAGGATTCACCATGCTTCAGATGGAGAAAGAGCCACCAGCTAAGTGAGATCTTGGGTGGAGTGGCCATTGGCCACTTCCCTGACTTGGCCTGGGGTAGCAGGTGGGAAATTAGAAATACAACTAAGTTGAGGGCAGATTTAGGGAGCTGAGCTTCGAGTGAAGATAAGGGCATGCTAGCTGAGGAAGGCTTAGAAGAGCTCAGCCATTGAGCTAAAGCATATTAAAAATAAGGTGTGTGTGTGTGTGTGTGTGTGTGTGTGTGTGTCTGTCTGTGTGTGTGTGTGTGTGATCTGCAGATCTGGGATGGCTCCTGGGCAGGGGCTGGTAGCGTGGTCCGCCCAGAGCTTAAAGCAGGGTAGTAGAGACTACACGTAATAGTGTTCCTCCATGGCTTCTACCTCAGTCCCTGCTAGGTTCCTGTCTTGACTTCCTTCAATAATGGACTGCTAGCTACAAATGTAAGATGAGTTAAACCTTTTATTCCCCAAGCTACTTTCAATCACGACTGAAGTGGAAATTTCTTGTTTCTTTGGAGACTTGGTTGTGCCATGTGATGCTTTTCTGGAAACTGTCTTATGAGAGGATGCTTTGCTGAGATACATAGTGCTTTTCTGGAAGCTGACTGGAAAAAGGGCATGTGATGTTTTGCTGGAGCAGGCACTTGAGAGGACATGTTATGTTTGGAAAGGGTATAAATACAACCCAGCAGACAGTGGACGATGCTCTGTCGTTGGTTCACCTTGTCACTCTTTGCCGGTCTTCATGGGGCTTTGCTGAAACTTGTCTTTGCTGACAATGCTCTGGCCTTGGTTTGCCTTCCCTTCTTTGCTGATTATTGCTTGTCATGACGCCGTAGAACTTCATAGATCTCCAAAGAACTTCTTATGATATTCCAGTGGCTTCCTGTCATTTCCGTGGAAATGACCAATGGCAGAGCTTTGTAATTTCTTCTGTTTTGAACTGCTGTTGCTGATTTGTGAATATTGTTTGTGAGTGGATCAAGCTACCACTGCTGATTTCTGTGACCCAAACTGCTGATATCTTGACAACAAAGATAGGAATTTCCCCAAAGAACATTTCTAAGCAGGTCCATATCCCCCTTTGCCCTATTAACCTTTCTCTTCCACTATTTCTGGTGGGTGGCGGGCTAGAAGGGAGGTTAAGTTATTATTACCCTTATTAAAGTAGGTTTTGAAAAATCTAAGCCTACACATGATGTTTTATTACAGCAATAAAAAAACTGACCAGGACAAGAGCTCTATTGTTTTTATTCCAGAAAACACATAATTGATTCGGTCAACAAAACATTTAGTGACCATGAGAATCAATGCTTCTTCTGCCTTGGCACAGCAAACTTCCACTCTTGTTTCATACCCTATTCTTCACGGTGAGACCACATCCAGGCTGATTGCTGTAGGGCTGCCAGGGGATTTGAAACTTGGAGGAACTTTTCTATAGAAAGAGTGAACTAGGGAGGTAAAGCAACAGGTGAGAAACCGTCTGTATTGCCTGTTCTCCGGAAGAGAGGATGTAAAACACTGCACAAGACAGCTCTCCTACTGGGCTATTTACCCCCTCCCCCATTTCACCAGAACAGTTGTCTTAGAAGTATACATTACCCTTCAACAGCATCCTCTCACTGTACAGTGGATGCTTAAGTTATCCTCACATGGCCATCAGTATGACACACACAGTTAAATAAGTCTGTGCTGAATAAAGAATTCTGACCCAAGATCCCAGGGAGGCTATGTGCCTCTGACTACTAGCCTACACATATCCCAAGTCCCCTTCCCTTCCAAGCAATTTGGGGGTCACTGAGGTAGCCGTACCAGATCTACTACTGCAGGTACCATATCTACCTATGGAGTAGGCATTATGGGGAAAGCACTGAAACACAGAACTTCATGTCCCATTAAAATGAAATATTGTATTTTTCAGGCTACAGTGTGTATCATGCACTGAGACTCTCCTGTGTGAGTGACAGTCCTGAGGAGGAAATAATTATATAGAGTGGAGTTGAAGTTCTCATAGTCAGCTTTCTTCCCTTGTATGATCTCTCCTCGAGACATGTCCTCAAAGCCTGTGAGAAAGCTCTGCTAACTAAGGTTGAAGTCTACCATGACTGGATAGCCTCCGAGCTCAGCGCAACATGGAGGACTCCCTTCATTGGCAGGGCTTCTTCTCTGACCTTGTCTGGGGAATTCTAAGTACCTACTGACTCTAACTGAGGAATATCACATAACTTCAATTAGATTATAGGATCGATTTTCTTTCTCTCAATAAGAACCTCTCAGTCAGCACCTGAGAGTCCTAACATGCTTCCCCATGCTAATGAGACATTCCAGGTACCCTAAGCCTCAAGCCAATGACTTCTGCCCATCCTGGATATTCCTACCCCCGGTCCCTCAAAACTTCATAAGCATTGAATCATCCCAAGTAAAGTTAACCTGCCTACTGATTGCTGGTCCCAGTGTGGTCATTCACCTTACATACTCACAGGGCTTCCCTACCCCCAGCTTGATGTCTCTGTTCCCTCTGCCTCATGGTTTAATCAGCTGATGATTCACAAGTGAAGATAGACCCACAAAAGCCAGAGAAGGCTACAAGTGGGATCCACAAGCAACACCCCAAGCATAGGATATTTTTGTTCAAACGAAAAAGGATGGAATTCTGCACTTATGGTATTCTAGGGCCATGAAGACTACAGAAATGTCTGAAGCACCTGTTGATTGTGTGGTAGTGTCTTGGATCATCACTGATAATCCTAGTATAACTGCTTGGCTAAGGGTTCACTGAGATTATTAGTGCTCTCCTATGATAAATATTGTGAACAAGTAAGATGTAGCATCTGTTATTACCCAAGAGCAAGTGCTAGAAACGTATTTCTTAGTTTTCAATGCCACAAATTCTTAGCTGTAGGTGATTAATGTAAAGTGCTTCTATATTCTTTACCTTTACATGTACATGTATGTACATGTGTGGGCATGCAAGCACTGTGGCACACAAGTGGTGGACAGAGGGCAACTTGTTGGAGTCAGTTCTCTTTCCACCTTGTGGGTCCTGGGTATTGGACACAGGTGGTCAGCCTTGGTGGCGGGTGGCTTTAGCCACTGAGCTATCTCCTCAGCTCATAAATGCTCATATTAAATGCTCTGAAAGCCAGACACTGTAGCTTAGGGCTTTTAATGCCATTGACCAATAATTAGCAAGTAATGTTACGATATTCAATATTCAAAGTTGGTGGCTGTCGTTGGCATCTTGCTACTGTGTTTGACATCACTGAGTGTAGTTAGTACGACTTGGAGGATTTCAGGCAGCTTCCACTTTGACTACAGCCTCAAACGTGCAGAGCTTTTTGTTTCTCAACAACTTGCCAGATCATGCCCTCTCTCCTACTCAGGACAGTCCACTCTTCAGACATCTCCGTAGTCTTTGCTTCTCCTGGCCATTCTTTAACTCTTCTGGTTTTGAGAACAAGCAAAAGAAACTTTATTCTAAAGACTACCATTTTGTTTTCAGACTCCATTTAACTATAAGGAGAAATTAAATCCAGGTCTCAGGCTCTAGAGGATCTGGGGACTTCCCTATAGCTGAACAGATTCTGTTGTAAATAAACAGTAGTCTGAGTCAAGACATTTCAGGGACAACTTGTAAGGAGACAGTTGTCTGAGTCCAGCCATCTTAGGGACAACTTGTCCATCTTGCTGGAAAAGTCAAGCAAATTTGTGTTCTCAGGCCTAGGAATGAACACCTATCCCACTTCTCTAAATGTTTTCTTAATTGTTTGTTAACCAGTAATGAATATTGCTGTTATCTAAGCCAAGGTGCATAAGTGCAAAAAATATAACCAGTTGCCTGTTATGCCCTAATTAACTACAAGCAGCTGACCTTCTTCTTTGTCCCCTTATCACTCTGAGCTCCTGACTTAAAGTCTAAGAGAATGAATTAAGGAGATTGAACCCGGGTTCCCTGGATACAGCCCAGTCTCCAACGGGCATTTCCTTGCTTAACCCTTAATGTCTAAATACAAGTGGGTAACACTGCAGCTCCCTTGAGCTCCTCCCTCTCTGTCTTCCCATCCTTTAACAGTGTTGTACAATCTCCCTTTGAGGTCATGGTTACGATCCCGAGCTGGCTGCTCCCTGAGTGCTCAGAAGATAAAGCTTTCATTTTTTAGGCTTGCATATCTGAAGTGAGTTTTCTTGGCTTCCATCCTGAACCCAACTCTAGCACAGTCTACCTGTTGAGTTCCCTGGTCTTTGTGCCACCAACACAGCCCTCTCTACCTGTGACAACAACCACAAGTACTTAATAGAACTAATTAGAAAAGGTTTTATTGGAGCCTGTTGTCTTAGATTTTTCAAAACCTACTTTAATAAGGGTTCTTAAATGCCTCAACCTCCCTTCTAGCCCACAACCCACCAGAGCCAGTGCACTGGCTGGTTTTGTGTATCAACTTGACACAAGCAGGAGTTATCACAGAGAAAGGAGACTTTTCTGAGGAAATGCCTCCATGAGATCCAGCTGTAAGGCATTTTCTCAATTAGTGATCAAGGTGGGAGGGCCCATTGTGGTTGGTGCCATCCCTGGGCTGGTAGTCTTAGGTTCTATAAGAAAGCAGGCTGAGCAAGCCAGGGGAAGCAATCCAGTAAGCAGCCCCCCTCCATGGCCTCTGCATCAGCTCCTGCTTCCTGACCTGCTTGAGTTCCAGTCCCGACTTCCTCTGGTGATGAACAGCGATGTGGAAGTGTAAGCTGAATAAACCCTTTCCTCTCCAACTTGCTTCTTGGTCATGATGTTTTGTGCAGGAATACAAATCATAACTAAGACAGGTAGTGGAAAAGAAAGGTTAATAGGAAATGAGGTTTGTGAGCCTGTTTGGAAAAAGTTCTTTGGTGCTATCCCAATCTTTGTTGTCAGCAGTTCAGTCCTCTAGTAAACATCCACACAAATCAGCAGCTGCAGTTCAGTCCGTTAGGCAGTCACGACTCATGAGTCAGCAAAGGTAGTTTGATCTAAAAGAAACCACAAGGCACCCTATGATTTGAATCCAAGTCGTTTCTTCTGTGGCTCCCAGGCGGCCTCCTGAAACAGGGATCTGAGATAAGGGAAGGGAAGTATATTGGGTTAAGAAACTATGGTTCGGAACGGATTTCACTTAGGGTGTCTTGAGGCCCTGCTCCCCAACCCCTGTGTGAAATAGAGCTGGGTAAAGGAGTGAAGATTTGGTAAATTAAAATGGGCCACACAAATTAAAAAACAGAGAAATGTGTATTAAGCTCCTGAAACAAGCCATTAGTAAGAATGATGTTAAGATGTACACAAGTCTTGCAAGATTTCTTTGAGTTTCTATAGAAGGTTAGTCCATGTTTCCCTGAGGAAGGGTCCTTGAACCCCAGTGCTCTGTGTAAGGTCGGTATGAAGAGATCTTTGCGAATGTGTACAGACCCATGAGGGTGAAGAAATGCCTGAGCATGCTCTTTTCTTGTGGAACACGTTTAAGAGAACCTTAAAACCAGAAACAATTGATGATCTGCCTCACTCTGGTTCAGCTTCTATCAAACCAGCTTCAGTGAACTTGTTTAATTTGATTAGTTTGAGGGAAAGCATGGCTTTGCTAAGGCTGCCACCATCAGCCTCATGCTGACTTTGTGGCCTCGCTAATGGATGCAGCCACAAAAATAACTCCTAATGAAGAGTTGGTAGGTATATTGTATGGTGACAATTAGCTTACAAAAATGCCAGTAAAGCCTACAGAGGCCTGCAAGTCATTCTGGAAATATTATAGATTTTGTCCACCTCTGTGCTGACTTTATGCCCCTTGCTGATGCAAGGGCTTGTGATGGTGGCAGGTTTCCAGGGATTTTCCTCATTAATGTTGGTGAAAGCAACACAGCAGGACCAGTGGGCTCTCGTCTTCCAGGCTTCCTTTACCCAGGGTACTTTCACAGACCTGGAAAGTTCCAGAATGAGTCTTCTGCTTTATTCCAAAGTTCAAATCCTTGTCCAATTTGAAGATTGGTTCAGGTTTGGTTGTGCAGTGCCCTATAAATTGGAAATCATACAGAAATGGTGGCAAAGTGCTGTTAGGTCCCCTGAAGACAGACAACAAGACCAGTTTTGAATTGGGCTGTGGTGGGTGCATTCAAATTTGTTAGTTTTAAACTCATGTTCTTTGTTCTCTGAAATACTACTCTCAAATAGCACTAATGCACAATGCATTATAAAACATAATTACTTTTTAAAATTTCAATAAACAGATGAGAACAGGAGACAAAAGATGAAGCTGGCAAGACCAGTTAAATGTTACTTAGGACGTTGTGGATAAGGTAAGCGGCCTTACCAAGAATCAGCCTACATTTTCTAGGAGTTCGAAACTGTAACCTAGCACATGGGTATTAGGATGCCTGTGAAAGTGGACATAGGCAATGACAGTGTAGAGTTCCCAGTAAAGAGAACTTCCTGAGTTCTCAGTAAGACATGAGATAAACTGGAAGTTTCAGAAACTGGTGGTCAAAATATAAATTAGTATCAATAATAAGAAATGCAACTTGGCATTCCCCCCCCCCCCCCCAAAAAAAAAAACCTTTCAGGGACTGGAAATGTAATTCAAGCGGCAGCTTCTTGTCCACTATTTAAGAAGCTCTGATTTCAATTCTAATAACCGAGTAAACCAGCAGTGGTCTCACATGCTTGGGTTCCTAGACCAGAAATTCAAACTCTGCCATATATGGAACCCAAACCCAGTGTGGCATACAGGAGACCTGCCTCAAGCAAACAAAACTAAATATAGAAATTCTCCATAGGATTACTCTCCCACTGCTGAGTATGCATGCATATGTATATTGATTTGTTTTAAAAAAACATTTTGCAGAGAAATTTGTACTGCCCTCATTATTTATAAGGCCCAGGACACATAATCAAGGAGGTGGCCACTACGGAGGAACTGGTAAAAGAATGTGACATATATAAACAACTGCATAGCCACAGTGATATGGATACAGCTGCAGGGGAGTTTAGTGATAGAATAGCCTGAAATGACAGTCATCTTAGAGCTGTGGCTCTGATGCTGAGCTGTAGGAGGCCTTAGCCCACAGCCATGGTAACACAGTAAAGAGAAGAAGAGGGCAGATGTCTAGGTCTCAGATAAGGGTAAGGGGCTGGTAACATTCCCTCACAGGTCTAACACAATCACTCAACAGATCCCAATGAGGAAATGCTTCTGCTCATCCTCTTGCAGTATAAAGTCAAACACTGGCTTAGGGTTCAGAGTTTTCAGTGGGAATTGCTTGAGATTCATCTTTGCTTTCTACTGCAGGAAACACATTCATGGTGTTTAGAATAGGGGATGGCCCCCATAGACTCATGTGTGTAAATGATATGACCATAAAAAGTGGCACTATTAGGAGCAGTGGCCTTGTTGGACTAGGTTTGGCCCTTTTGAAGGAAATGTGTCATTGCTGTGGGCTTTGAGGTCTCTTATGCTCAAGTTATGCACCGTGTGGCACACAGTCTCTTCCTGCTGCCTGCAGATCAACACGTAGAACTCTCAGCTCCTTCTGTAGTACCATGTCTGCCTGCACACTGCCAAGCTTCCCACCGTGATGATAACAGACTAAACTTCTGAGCCGTAACCCAGGATCAATTGAATGTTTTCCTTTACAAGAGTTGCTGTGGACATGGTGTCTCTTCACAGCAATAGAAACCCTAACTAAGAAAACATTTGGTTTATTCATCAAGACACATGAAAATACATGGAACTTTTTATTCTGTCTCCCCAGCAATGTCAGAAGACATAAGTAAAATGTGATAGACACAGAAAAAAACCCTAGCATATGCCCATCATGCTTACAAGCTATAATTTACCTCAAAGGTATAAAATACTGGATATTAGAGTATAGTAGAAAAGATACAAGAGATAGACACATGGAAAAAAGATGTGAAGAACCTTGGGGGTACATTTGCAAGAAATGAGAAACATGCAATGCTCAATAGCATAGCAGGGAAATTATGGTTGGCAAAATACCTGAATATTTCAAAATAGCTGTCTGATAAATTTTAAATGTTCCACATATGAAGAATGTCAGACTCACCAACTACCTTACTCATCACTAAGTGTAACCCAAAGATACACTGTCCTACGTAAATAAGCATGGCAGTGTGTCTCTAAAACGTGTATCAAGTTACTGCCCAGAGTCAGCCATTATCCTCTACTTATCAACCAAGCAGAAGGGAGTTGCTAAGTAGATTTAGAGAAGAGTTAGCCTCACCCAAGAACACCAGGCTACTGTAGGTCTCCAGCATCACTTCCATGTAGAGAGTCCTCTGAACACATGTCCAGCATCACTTCTCTATAGAGGGTCCTCTGAACACATGTCCAGCATCACTTCTCTATAGAGGGTTCTCTGAACACATGTCCAGCATACTTCCCTGTAGAGGGTCCTCTGAACACATGTCCAGCATCACTTCCCTGTGGAGGGTCCTCTGAACACATGTCCAGCATCACTTCCCTGTGGAGGGTCCTCTGAACACACGTCCAGCATCACTTCCCTATAGAGGGTCCTCTGAACACACGTCCAGCATCACTTCCCTGTGGAGGGTTCTCTGAGCAGCATCCAGCTCCTGCTGCTCCTGCCAGATGAAATCCACAGCTGATGTGTTTATAAAAAGATAAACATATAGAGGTGTGTTCTATGGAGTGGTGGTGAGATATGGGGGAAAGGAATGCCTCAGTAGGCCCATGCCAAGGCATCCCTTTCCCCTGAAGGACCAGCCACACGATAGTATCATATAGCATAGAGTTTATTTAGGGCATGGGTAAGGGAGTCAAGAGGGTAGTAGAGGCAGGGAAAGGCAGAGAGAATAGAGAAGTAGAAGAGTAGAGGCCAGCCATGAGCACATGGAGAGAGAGTGGGGAAGGGGCGAGGGGACAGAGCAGGAGCAAGAAGGGAAGAGCAAAAGAACAAGAGGACAAGAGAACAAGAGAGGGAGGAGGGGCAAGTAGCCCCTTTTATAGTGGGTTAGGTCCACTTGCTGTTGCCAGGTAACTGTGGGTGGAGCTTAGACAGAATGGTAACATTCCTTCATTTTGGTCTAATTAAAAAAAAAAATTAGAGCCGGGCTGTGGTGGCGCATGCCTTTAATCCCAGCACTTGGGAGGCAGAGGCAGGTGGATTTCTGGGTTCGAGGCCAGCCTGGTCTACAGAGTGAGTTCCAGGACAGCCAGGGCTACACAGAGAAACCCTGTCTTGAAAAACAAAACAAAACAAAACAAAACAAAACAAAACAAAACAAAACAAAACGAAACAAAAAAAAAAAAAAAAAGAAAAAAGAAAAGAAAGAGGTGATGGAGAAGCAAGAATAGGGTTGTCCTGATATCAGGCTCTGTGGGCATTGGGGCAACGTGTCTCTAGGGAACCTAGAAGAATGGGTATGGGAGGTGTTTGTCCAGTCTTAGGAGAGTTGGCTGTTTCCTTGCTGTCCAGGGTCTAAGGAACCATCTGAGGATAGATCAGAAGGAACAGGTCCAGTAGAAGTGTCTCTGTGTGTGTGACAGGAGATTGGAACATCTGGAGGTTGCTTCTCTGGAGATGTAGTAAGTGCCTGACTTGACAAGATGCTGAAACACATTATTATAGTAGAGAATAAGATTACATTTGGGAGAAAGAAATTTTTTTCTTAAGATGTACATTTGAGCTGGGCAGTGTTGACGCACACCTTTAATCCCAGCACTTGGGAGGCAGAAGCAGGCAGATTTCTGAGTTCGAGGCCAGCCTGGTCTACAGAGTGAATTCTAGGACAGCCAGGGCTACACAGAGAAACCATGTCTCAAAAAACAAAAACAACAATAAAAAAAAACAAAAAACAAAAAAAGATGTACATTTGAAACCCAGGGAACCCAAAGGAATCCCAGCCTCTGGAACAGGTATTAAGTGGGAACTTTAGGCAGATGTACTTATCTGAGTGGAGCCTATTTGGTTCTTGAGAGGTAGATCTGAGTGGGTTTCCTGTAGCTTATAAGTTTACAAAAGAGATAACAGCATGAGTTAACATTGGGAACAGTCTTTAAGATTAGCCTTTTGTGGAGCAGAAGAAACAAGAATTTGTGATTACATAGTTGGACCATAAAGTAGAATGTTTGATTAGAGTTAAGAACTCAGATAATGTTAGGACAATGGCATAGCAAGAAGGGGAAATATGAAGCATTTAATTGATGGAAACTGAGTTTAGGAAAGGAGATAACAGATTACGTCTGTGAAAGTTTTTTCTTTGCTGTCAAACCACAGTTATCTTAGCTGTCAATGTAGTCAGAAGTCTGAGAAAGAATAAACAATCTACCAGTTGTATATTATTTAAAATATGACAGAGCCAATAGTTTCCTGTGATCTCCATGGTAACTTGGGCAGTCAGTCTGGCTTTCAAGCACAGAAGACAGGGCTTTTTCTCTGTGGAATGGATACAGGTGACATGAGAATTGGCTTACCTTGATTTAGCTAAGTCATTTGACTCAGGGTATCCAGTTTTGTCCACTGTGTTTTTCAGTGATTGTCATATCACAATTTAGGCAGTATCTTGCAACTGTGTCCAAATTTTCTGAAACCTCCTGAGATTTGTTAAAGGCTTTGGGAATTCTGTCTGTTATAAACTTAATAATTATCAGACTTCTGACAGGATTGAGGGCTAATATTGATTGGTTATAACGGAATAGAATTTAATGGCAGGAGTAGAAATTATCATCTATCAACACAGGATAGGAATGAAAATCTTAGGTAACTTGGACAGGTTGTGTGAGTAGAGAAAACAGGTGTGCACTCGGGTGGGTGTCGGGGTGCGTGGCCTGTAGCCACAATAATGGTGTGTGCGCTCCTACTGCTGAATTGTGGTGGCAGCAGCCAGTGGCAATGGTTGGGGCTGGGCTTGCAGAGCAGCTTGAAACCTGTGAACCGCAACAGGAGTGTAAGGCTCTTGCTGGCCAGTGTGAGTGGGGGCAGGACTTCCTACCAGCAGCCAGACGTTGTGGCCCAGTGCTTCTGACTGTGGGAGTCTGTGGTAAGCAGGGAAAAGGAAGCACACAAAGTAGTGTGTTCCGTATCCCAGCAATGTGCACGCTATTCTTGTGGTGCGGGAACCACCAGCCTTCACAGGAGTCCTGGGCAGAGAGGGGGAGAGAGGGAGAGAGGGAGGGGCTCCCTCCAGTGCACGGGGAAAGCGGCTTCTCGGACAAGATGAAAGCTGCTGTGGGTAGCCAAGCAGGACATCTAAAAGCAACTGTAATAGTTCTCAGAGTGGTCAAAGAAGGAAGTGGCGGGCAGGGCCGAAGCTGCTTTTAGCAGGCAGGGCAGGGCCCAGTGGCAGCTTTGGCGGTGTGTGTGGGGGCATATGTGGTTGCGCAGGTGAGAAAGTAAGTCTGACAAACACAGTCCAAGGCAGGACGCAAGGGGCGGGGCCAGACCCACTTTCCCCACAGCGGACTGGGAGCAGAGTGGGGAGGGCAGCAAGCAGGGTCCCTGGCAGGGGGTGGGGCCAGATCTGCTATCAGGTGGCAAACTGATTTTTCTGGTGATGAACTGGTGGAACCAGCTGCTGCAGTGGGAGCATGCCCCGTTCCCACGGAGCCTTGAACTGGAATCAGAAGACCTGGAAGAGAGAATTGGAGGACAGGGGACACAAAGAACGGGTGGCTTGTCTATAGTATATAGACCAAACCGCCAATATTTACCTTTTCACATAGGAATTATAAACACATAAAGGCAGGATGTGGAGAAGGCAGGACGCAGGAGCGTAGGTGTTCAGGGGGAGTACAGATACCTTCCAGAACAGGGTATGGGCTGGGCGAAGGTTCAGGGAACAGGTCACTATGACTCTGCCTATGATTCACTTGTCCTTATCTAAGTTGGTACTATCCACCAAGGCTTCTTACCCACAAGGTCTATGACTCTCTAGGCTGGTAAATTTCCACCAAAGCTACTTGTTTACAAGATCTTATAGCCATCTGTTCAGTGTTTTTCCACAGAGACCAAGACTTTGTGTTAGCAAGCTGACTTAGGCCTATGGCTGATTTTAGGTCTTCAGTGTATAAGCAAGGCTGCCCCTGACAGGAGCAGGTGCCAGCAACTGGGGGGTGGGGGTGGGGGGAAGCATGTTGCTATTGAGAAAGTTTCCTTTTAGTGGCCATGTAGAGATATTGCTTTGAGCTTACTGTGAATTAGACCAAGACATCCCAGCAACTAGGGACAAGGCAGCGAAGACTGACCCAGGGGTGAAAGAACAGGGTTATTAACTGACCCTACCAGTGTCCTGAGGGCATCATTAACAGCCAGAGAGATCCTAGCACAGGCCAGACCATCAGGGGGTCAAGTAGGGGTCTGGGGGCTGCACTTGAAGCCGGTGCTCCTGAGTCAGAGATCAGTTTATCCAGGCCCTGCCTCAGATTCTCAGCCTGGAGAAAGAAACTGTCTCAAAAGGGGAGGGAAAAACCTCATTCAAGGGAAAGTCCTTGAACGAGGGCCAGTGAAAGACTGACTGTCTCTCATTCCCAAGGGCAGCACAGGGGTAGCTCTGAGCTCAAGAACTCTCCCCTGGGACCATGTTGAGGGGAGGGTGCTTACAAGTTTTGGGCTAGCAAGCATGGATCTTCATGTGGTAGCTGGGGTGGGAAGCAAACCTGCAGAGTTTCTAAATCTGAAACATCATATAGTCCCAGAAACTATATGATGTGTTTATAAAAAGATAAGGGGGGAATTATGGTCTATGGGGTGCGGTGAGGTATGGGGGAGGGGGTCTCAGCAGGCCCATGCCAAGGCATCCCTTTCTCCGTTAGGGACCAGTCACATGATTGTATAGTATAGAAAAGAGTTTATTCAGGGCATGGGAAGGGGAGTTAAGAGGGTAGTAGGGGCAGAGAGAGAGAGAGAGAGAGAGAGAGAGAGAGAGAGACAGAGGTAGATAAAAATGGAGGCTGGCCATGAGCATGTGGAGAGAGGGGAGAAGGGAATGGGGAGAGAGAGGGGAAGGGGCAAGAAGGCAAGAAGGCAAGAGAGCAAGAGAGGGAGGAGGGGCAAGCAGACCCTTTATAGTGGGTGAGGCCTATCTGGCTGTTGCCAGGTAACTGTGGGATGGAGCTTAGACAGAATACTAACATTTCCCCATTTTGGTGTAATTAAAAAAGAAAAAATTAGATAGAGGTGATGGCGAAGCAGGAATAGGGTCGTCGTGATATCTGGCTTCTTCCTGCTGGCATTGGGGACAACATGTCTCTAGGGAACCTAGAAGAATGGGTATGGGGGGTGTTTGTCCAGTCTTAGGAGAGTTGGCTGTTTCCTGCTGTCCAGGGTCTATGGAACCATCTGAGGTTAGGCCAGAAGGATCAGGTCTAGTAGGAGCATCTGTGTGTGTGAGAGGAGATTGGAACATCTGGAGGTCCTTCTCTGGAGCTGACCTAGATGCAGTAAGTGCCTGACTTGACAAGATGCTGAAACATATACATATATATCATAGGTATAGAATAAGATTAAGTATGTTTGGGAGAAAGTTTTTTTCCTCAGATGTACATTTGAAACCCAGAGGAATCCTACCCTTTAGAATAGGCAGCAAGTGAGAACTTTGGGCAGACAGATGTACTTATCTGAATGGAGCCTATTTGGTCCATGAGAGGTAGTCCCTGTAATGACAGATTTCTCTTCAACCCAAGCACACTAAGCTTTGGGAACAGAACATGACACTTTAGTCTTCACTGTGGATGCGCACATAAACAGTATCTTACAGAAGGTGCGGCTGGATTTGTATTCTGGCCTAGTTTAGTGTGTCTGTTGCTATGGGAAAACAAAACAAGACAAGAGGCTGTCTAAGAACAACCTGGGGAGTAAAGGTTTTTTTGTTTTGTTTTGTTTTTTGTTTTTTTTTTTTTTCTATTAAAAGTGACAGTCTGTCATCAAGGGAAGTCCTCAAGGCAGTTCCTGAAGCAAAGACCCCAGAGGGTCTGAAGTGTGTCATTGGGGGTGGGCTTTGAGATTTCAAATGCTTAGCCAGGTCTAATGTCTCTCTCTCTTCCTGCTGCCTGCTGATCCAGATGTAGAACTCTTAGCTACTCTCTGGTACCCTGTCTACTTGCATGCCTCCATGCCATGATATTAGGCTTAACTTCTGACCTGTAATCCAGCCCTGATTAAATGTTTTTCTGCTGGGGCCAGTCCCAGCTTGGGTGAGATGAGAAGCAGCTTCTTCTTTCTTCTCCTCATCTGGTTCTTCTTGAGGCAGCCCCGGGGGGTGGGGGTGGGATGGAAGTGGAAGAAGGTCAGTGGGGGTGGATGGGGGGGGCTAAGATTTGGTCTTACAAGATTTGGGGTAAGGCCTTGGGCCTTATGAGATTTTTAGGGTTGCTGTAATAAAAGTTTCACTTATCTATGCTAGAAAGTTCACTTACTATGTTACTGTAGCTGACCTGTCAACCAAGATCCTGTGGCCAGAAACTGCCGCTCCTGGCACTTGCACTTCAGCCCTAAAACCAGCAAAGGGTTAAGTAAATAGCCTCATATTATCCTAAAATCTTCTTCTGAGGGTGATTAACACCTGTAGCCTAACAGCAGAGAATTAGGCAAACAGCCTTTGCACTCTCAGCAGGAACTGCAGGGCTCTAACTTACATCTGTTAGTCTGAGGTCACAGGAAGAAAAAACACTTAAAGAAGTTGCTATAGAGTTTATTATTTTGCTTGTTTTTTTGTTTTGTTTTGTTTTGTTTTGTTTTGTTTTTCAAGACAGGGTTTCTCTGTGTAGCCCTGGCTGTCCTGGAACTCACTCTGTAGACCAGGCTGGCCTCGAACTCAGAAATCCGCCTGCCTCTGCCTCCCAAGTGCTGGGATTAAAGGCGTGTGCCACCACTGCCTGGCTAGAGTTTATTATTAATCGTAAAAAGTATCCTATGAACGCTATCTGAGGGGAAAGGTGGAAAGGTCCTAAGTGGGGAAAAGGAAAAAATTCTAACAAAGGAAAAATTCTAAGGGAAAAATTCTAGGCAGGGGAAAGGAAAGGACGAATGGCTCCTAATGAACCCCTACAACTACAGCTACTTTACTGCTACTACTTTCTTTGTCTTTGTCCTCAGTACTTATGCATCTTTCAGAGTACATGGTCGCATGTTACAAAGTTCATCACAAGTTCACACCAAAATTCAAATCATAATTTGAAATAGAAGTTTACAACACAGAATGTTTACATGCATATCCGTTAGGAGTAATTATCTAGCTAGACATCCATCACCTGTCTAGCTCCACAGGTTCGCTGAAGGTTTAAAACTATAACTTAAGAAATTAGTGAAGTTTTGTATAGATAAACCCAGGCAATATTTTATCTTCTGTCCTGGTACCTATAATAAATCATGAATTCCCTTTTAGTGAACTTTGGTTAATTGTTTTATGACCTCTTGGAATGTGCTCTAAGCAGGAGAAGGTCTGGTTACTATCTAGGGGCAATTAACTGATAACACTGGCAGAGTTCTCATTGCAGTTTTGATTATGAGAGAGGGACCTAATAGTAGTCCCATTATAAAAGAGCTTAATCATCATTGATATAATTTTAGGAATTCTTATAAGATCATCATAAAGACTTAAGAAGTCATCTATTTGTCTATATAACATCACTACAAGACAGTACATCTTCATGGATCTGCAGAGATCTGCTCCAAAGGGGTGTGCTATTGCTTAGTGATTGTTACATATGTTTAATAATAATAATAATAATAATAATAATAATAATAATAATAATAACAAGAAAAGCATATTAATAGCAGGAATCTTTCCTTAAATTACGTCCACCACAGCATTGCTTAATGGGGCACATTCGTCACAGATTATATAATAATCCAAGGCAAGCATTTCAGGATGATTATCTGCTAATTACTAGCTTGTCCCGTTATGGCTCCTGACATTTTTCTTTATAAGAATTGCTGTGTTTATGGTATCTCTTCACAGGAATAAAACCCCAACTAAGGCAGACACTGTTACTCTTTGGGACTATAAGCAAGTATGCAAAGCTTTCTTAGCCCCTAAGCTATATTTGACATGGAAAGCAAAATTATGATGAATGTGATAAACTGCAGAAAGAAACCAGAACAATAATGTGCCTATTAATTTGGACATGCTCCAGAGAGTGGGCCAATTTAGTGATGCTCCGGTACAAATGGTTCCTCTTACTACTTTGACCAAGCCTGGATAACTCCTGATCAGGGAGAAAATGTGGCTCCTTGGGCCCCTTTCAGCCAGAAAGTTAATGAGCCTTGGTCAGAATTTCTTGCTCACATTAAAAGGGCAGTACAGCAGTCAATAGCTCGTGAAGCTGCAGATATCCTGATCAGACAGCTAGCGTTTGATGGACCTACCAAACCGTGTAGTGCTGCCACAGCATCAGTTAAACATGTTGGGTTTTGTAGTTGGGTAACAGCCACTCAAGATATTTATTGGCAGCTCCTCTCTTTGCAGGGGTCACTGTAGCAGCCATTCAAAAAAACTTTTCAAAGAGGACCTTGCTTTGAATGTAAAAACAGAGGACACTGGAAAAGTGAACGCAGAACATTCTAATAATACAGAGGACACTGGAAAAGTGAACGCAGAACATTCTAATAATACAGAGGACACTGGAAAAGTGAACGCAGAACATTCTAATAATCCAGCTCCTCATCTTTGCCCACAGTGTAAGAAAGGAAAACATTGGGCCAAAGAGTGTCGATCCAAATATGACAAGGATGCCTTTAAACACCAGAGGAGGCAGCCCCTTGCCCCAGAAAAAAGTGGATATTGACCCAGGCAATACATAATAAATCAGGCTTAAGGACCTTCAGTCATTTAGGAGGAGAAACAGGATCTAGTGTCATGGAATTAAATTTTTAGCTTTATAGACAAGGCCATTTCAGAGGATAGATGTCTTATGTTGACTTTACACAGTGAGAACTATCTCTTTGGAGGCATTCTAGACCGGGGAAGATTATTCAGTTTATCCGTCAAGGACAAGGCCTCCACACTGGCCAATATCTAGAGGACTAACTTCACACAGTATTGGAGGCCAACAGAATTCTTTAAAAAGAACTAATGTAGTTAGTTTTCGGAACGCTGCTTCTTGCGTAATTCTGACTGTTACATGATCTTAGAGGCATAAATGCTCCTACAGAGACAGCGGAGACTTCACCAGGGATCCCTGCTCCTACTATAACGCCTCAAGGACATTACATTGTTAGTTTGGCTTAAAGACTGTATTTTTCTGTATTCCTTTACATCTTGATGGTAAGGAATGTTTTACATCTCTGTTCCTACTTTAAATAACTAACAGCCAATGACTGGATAGCAATGGAAGGTTTGACCACAGGGAATGAAGGTTAGCCCCACTAAATGATAATATTATTTACATAAGGCTTTGACAGTACTGCTGTTGGATTAAATTGCCTGAGGTATTGGTCATTCATATGAATTACACATAATATCCCCTCTCCTGCTCATCCCACCAGCTTTAAATGAAAGCTTAACTTTCACTGTAAGTAAACTAAAAGAACAGAATTTAAACACAGCTCCTGATAAAATGCAGAACAACCACTTTATAACTACTTAGGATCTCTTCCTACTCAACAACAAATTTGCCATCTACCTCTCAGCTTAAAACTACAATTTCCCAAATAGTACACCTTCAATTACTTATAAACATGTTTGGGCCATGTCAGTTTGGTACATTCTTATCTGCCGATCACTACTAAGAATTTAGCTCCACTATTTAAGCTGCTTCCTGGAGATTGTTGTTTAAATTCTATAAAGACTATAACACCTGAAGCAAGGCGGGTTAGCAGCTTCTTAAATAATGTTGCCGTTAAAGCTCACAGAATTAACTCCTCACTTTCTTTAAAAAAAATCTTTTATTTTATTTTATTTTTGATAGTGGTAATAGTGGGGGTTGAAACGAAGTCTTTTGTAGCTCAGACTGACATGGAACACTCTCATGCAGCCAAGGGTGACCTTGAACTTGTGATACCTTACGTCCAAAGTATGGAGATTCCAAGCGAGTACCTTCTCATTCTTTCCATTCTCTACCACTCCTTCCTGCCAGGTTCCATCTGTGGGTATTTATTTATTTATTTATTTATTTATTTATTTATTTAAAGTATGTGAGTACATGGTCACTCACTGTCCTCAGACGCACCAGAAGAGGGCATTAGATCCCATTACAGATGGTTGTTGGGAGTTGAACTCAGGACCTCTGGAAGAGCAGTCAGTGCTCTTAACCGCTGAGCCATCTCTCCAGCCCCCAATCCTTCACTTTCTTACCAATTACTTAACCTCCCTTCCTCTTGTCTCCCATTGGAATTGCATATCAACAAAGTAATGGGATTGTAGAAATTTATGCATGCCACAATTCTCCACAATGTTCTGTAAGCTTTAATTTACAGGAAGTTACAGATTTAATGATGATGATGAGGAAGCATTTTAAACAACATGATGATAAGGAGCCTACAGGAGCCATTATGCTGCTTCTGTAAATAAAATGCAGGTTGATGGCTGGTGCCATGCTGATAGTAACTAGCAGGTAGCATTAGCACATCATTTGGGGTCTATAGATAATCATTACCCAAAAGATCCCCCTTTAAGATTTTTGAAGCTACCTCACGGGTCTTGTCTAAAATTATATTTAAGCCTTCTATTGAGATTGCTCTTAATGCTCTTACAGATGGCTCTTCAAAAGGACAGGAGTGTATGCTTTCTGTACAAATTCTACATGTTCCTCAAAACCCTTGTACCCGCCCCTTGTTGTACAGCCCAACAGTCTGAACTCGACAGTCAACCAGCTGTTATTAGATGTTTCCCAACCTTTGAATATTTTAACTGACTCTCCATATTGTGTTCAAACTGTTCTCTTTTAGAAACTGCAAGACTTGAGTGCAACCGCACTAGTAATGTTATTTTACAAGTTTTTCTCTCCCTTTAGCCATCTGCACAACGAGGAGCTCAGTATTTTTTTTTTTACACTCCTATTTGTGCTCATTCTAATTTATCAGGTCCATTAACCTCCAATGGTGCTCAGTGATGTGCTGGCTGCCTCCCCACACCTAATACTGTCTTTTCAGGCCGCTCAAAAATCTCATGAACTTCATCAAAATGCAAGTACTTTACCTCAAGAGCAGGCCCAGCAAACTATCAGCACAGTGCCATCTGCTGGCCGAATTAATCCTCATATATTTGAACATATTTGATACTTTTTCCAATATGACTGTTGCTTCTGCTCACAGGGGTGAAACAACCTTGGACACCATAAGTTATTTACTATACATCTCTCCTTTCTAGAACTACAACAAATAAAAACTGATAATGGCCCCACTTATACTAACAAACACTTTTGAGAAATCCACAGTTTATGAATATTAATCATGTTACTGGAATCCCTTACAACCCAAGGGTCAAGCTATTGTGGAACCATACCATCAGATAAACATCAAAATTAAAAAAAAAAGGGGTATATACATCTGTGTAAATCTACACATTCTAAATCACATTTAGCAATGTTAACTTAAAATGTTTTCACTTTCAGGGATAATATTTCTGATACCCAAAAGCATTTTTCCCTAAAGGAGACACAGCCTAAAGTATATTGTTAAATGGTGTGATGGTTTGTATATGCTTGGCCTAGGGAGCAGTACTATTAGAAGGTGTGGTTCTGTTGGAGTAGGTGTGGCCTTGTTGGAGTAGGTGTGTCACTGTGGTCATGGGCTTTTAGACCCTCATCGTAGCTGCTTGGAAGTGAGTATTCTGCTTGCAACCTTCAGATGAAGATGTAGAACTCTCAATTCCTCCTGCACCATGCCCTCCTGGATGCTGTCATGTTCTTGCCTTGATGATAATGGATTGAACCTCTGAACCGGTAAGCTAGCTCCAATTAAATGTTGTTCTTATAAGTGTTGTCTTGGTCATGGTGTCTGTCCACAGCAGTGAAACAGACTAAGACAGACGGAAAGATCTACAGACAAATCAATGGAAAGGACCTGATGTTCTCTTAACCCCAGGAAAAGGTATGCTTGTGTCTTTCCAGAAAATGATGTCCCCGATGGCTTGATAAAATGTCTAAGGATAGATGGCAAACTGATCAAGAGAGGACACCCCAAGAGGAAGAACAAGCTGATGACTCGGGGAGACAAGACTCTAACTCATCTATTGAGACTTTAGGGAAACAGCAAGAATACTACTGACCCCAATATGTTGCTGTTATGTTTATGATCATATTACATGTTAACTCTCAGCTCATCAATGTAGAATCCACGTGTCTTTTTTCGGGGGTGGGGGGTGGGGAGGAATACAGGAGGCAGTATGATAGTGTTTTGTCATCCTAAGAATTGTTTTTATCTTTTAGGACAAGTAGCATGGGTTAAAGATGGCATCACCCTGGTCTACGGAGTGAGTTCTGGGACAGCCAGGGCTACACAGAGAAACCCTGTCTTGAAAAAAAAAAAAAAGAATTAGATTAATCCTTTAAATTTGTACTTTGAAAAGGAGTTTTCATGTAGTCATGCCTTAAGCTTTGGTTGTGATAATTGTCACATGGAAACTTTTTTCCAAAATTGTAATGAGCTTCAACATGTCAAAATAAAACCACTTGGGGCCAGACGTTTAAACCAGTTTGGCTAACTACATCATGCAGAACTAGAGTTTCTTCTTGCCACCGGGGGAGAGTTCCTCTGCTGGCCTTCACATTTGCAGGGAACCTCTCACCTTCCTGTGATACCTGTGCATTGTGCTTCATTTTCCACACATACAGAAGTAAAGTGCTGTGTTTGAACTGTCTTTCACTTAAAGCAAGCAACATCAGTCCAGAAGTGGTGTCCACTAAGACTGCTTTTGTCTTTCAGCAATCAAGCCAGGTGAGAGTGTCTCTCCTGAACTTTCCCCTCGCTGTCTTCTACAGGTAGGAACTGAGATGCTGCAGTGAGCATGGCCTACTCACAGGACTAGAACTCACAGCATACGCCTGCTGCCATCTCTCAGATGCTGGGATGACAGGCATGAGTCATCCTGCCTCTGCCTGCCTACGGGTCTGTCTGGTCTCTTTCTAGCCACAAGGTTTCAAGTGGAGCTCAGGCTGGCCTCCAAGTCATAATCCTCCTGCCTCAGTTTCCAGGAGGTAAAATTACAACTGTGCCATAGGTGTGCCTTGTATACAATCTGTATTTCTGTGTATGAGGGTGGGAGATGGATGTGGTCTTTTTAGATAGACTAGGTTGCCAGATTTCAAAAACAGTATTTAAGATTCAGCTTCCTCTATGCTAGGATGACAAATGTATACTGTTCTGGGGTTGGGAGTCGGGAGGCTAGGACAATTTTTTTTCTGAGCTCTTCTGACCTTTAAGGCCTTAAATAAGCCCTGCCACCCTCAGAAACTCTCTCTACCCTTGAAGACTCCAAACTGCAAAATAGACCTGCTCTCTCTCTCTTTTTTTTTTTTTTTTAAAAATATTTGTTTATTTTTATTTATATGAGTACATTGTAGCTGTCTTCAGACACACACCAGAAGAGGGCATCATATCCCATTACAGATGGTTGTGAGTCACCATGTGGTTGTTGGGAATTGAATTCAGGACTTCTAGAAGAGCAGTCAGTGCTCTTAACCACTGAGCCATCTCTCCAGCCCTGAGAACTGTTCCTTTTTCCACACAGAAGAAACCCAGAAGCCTGTGTCTGTCTGTGTGCAGTCACTTCTCTTTCAGCCTTTAGCCTCTGCTGTACTGGCCATGGCACTGTAGTTTGTGCATGCTTGTAGCTAAATGGCGTGAGGCGACTGCTCCCAGCCTGCTAGCTGTGAGGTGACCAAAGGATATCTGAGAATCCCAGCATACTGGGACAAGAAGAAATCATACTTTCTCTTCAGAGAATTCTGATGTTCTGCCAAGTAAGCTGCATGCCCGAGGGGAGTGGCCTTCATGATCATTTTCTCATTAGAAAAATATTTTTTTTAAAAAATAAACTAAGCAACACTTAAAAAAGTTGAACTGCAGACAGATTTCTAGGTCCTCAAGGAGGTTTAGGTCACCTTGAACCTGGATAAACCACTGCTTGAGAATTAGACACTGTTGAGAATTAGAAGCTGTTAGGAATCTGTGTTCTGCTTGCCTATAAAAGAAGCTGGATAATTCAATAAAGTATGTAGTTGTCCACTTTACTCTGAATCCCCTGTGTCCTGATTGCTGTGACCCTACCTGAGGACCCCAACACATTAGACATTGACAAGTGGCACTCACGAACAGGGACCCTGAGAAGGAAGTTTTCAAGAGGGTTGGAGTCTTTGTTAAGTAAACTTTATTATAGGGAAATGGAACAAGCTAAATGTATTCCTTAGATTTCTCTTTTGTAGCATTCGCTTAAAACTGGTAGTGCTCCAGTTACGTCATCTTATACAAGTGTGAATGTGTGTAAGCATGCATGGATACTTGTGGAGTTGATTGTGACAGACGGTCAGGTGTAACTTTAATCTTTTAAAACCTTATTTTTAATGATGATTCTTAAATGCTTTAACCTCCCTTGGAGCCCAATACTTACCAGAGGTGGTGGGAAAGAAAGGATATAGGGGAAGTGGACCTGTTCAGAAAGGTTCTTTCCTGTCTGTGTTGACAGTAAATCGGCAGATCAGTTCACAGGTCAGCAGCAGCAGCAGCTTGATCTGCTCACAAACACTTCACAGATACACCAGCAGTCCAGTTCCTTAGTGTTAGGGACAACAGTGATATGACCCCGCAGATACAGCCAGGCCTCGGCCTCAGCCTCGGCTAGAGTCAGCAGGAGGGACCAGAAGGAACACCAGGAGACGTTCTTGACTGTGCTCTCTCAGGGAAGCAAAGACCAGAAAAGACTCGAGACCCACAAGCATTATACAGCTAGCTGTGCCAGCAAGCCAAGCTCTCTGTCGTTCCATGGAGTCCTATTTATACCCTCCAAACATCACATGTCCTCCATGTGCCCTGCTTCAGCACGTGCTTCCAATCAGCCTGAGTCCATGGAGTCCCGACAAATACAGGTCAACTACATACATACACAGTGTAAGGCAGACCAGCTCTTGTGTGTTGTTAGCAAAACATCCTCATCACGTGTCTTCTCACGTGCTTGCTTTAGCAGAGCAGCTTCTCTCCTGTGTCTGCTTCAGCACAAGCTCCTCCACAGGTCTGCCCAGCACAAAGCAATTACTTCTTTTCCTTTCCTTCCTCTCTGAGTTAACCAGCTTAGCCAGAGAGGCTTCTGGCTGATTTGCTGGAGAAAGCAGCAACAGTTATAAATCTGTTACTTGACACTCCCCCCCATGCTCCCTCCCATCCCACTCCCCACCCCCTCCCTCTGTTTTACTTTGTGGTGCTAAATGCCAGAAACTGCAGTGTCTGGCCTCAGAGGAACTCTGCCGGAGCTCCAAAAACCAACTTCAGGCTCTCTCTATACCTTTTAGTGCAATTGTTCCTATACTAGAAGTCGGGCCTATTTTAATTTTTCCCCCTTGAAAGGGGCACTGATCAATCCATAAAGAGTCATCAGAGATCCATTGTAGTTTTAAAGGTTGTAGGAAAGACCCCTGATCAATGACCCCAATTAGGGGGGAGTTATGCTTTTTTTGTATCATAATTATATGACTCATTGGTTGCAGTGGTAGGCACTGCTTGCATTTGTTATAATACAACTCTTCCCCACAGATTAAATGAGAGTCCTGAGCTAATGTAAGGTTGTGTGGTGCCCGAGGAAGAATCTTGGGCAGTCCAGTATAAGACCGTATTGTTTGTTTTGGGGGGGAGGGGTTGGGTTTGGTTTTTTGGGGGTGGCTTTTTGAGACAGAATTTTTTTGTGTAGCCCTGGCTGTGCTGGAACTTGCTCTGTAGATCAAGCTGGGCTCCAACTCAGAGATCCGCCTGCTTCTGCCTCCCAAGAGTTGGGATGAAAGGTGGGTGCCACTACCACTAGGCCTACATTTAGTACCTTTTAAAGAATTCTGTTGGCCTCCAATACTGTGTGAAGTTAGTCCTCTAGATATTGGCCAGTGTGGAGGCCTTGTCCTTGACTGATAACTGAATAATCTTCCATGGTCTAGAATGCCTCCAAGGGGGGGGGGGCAGGGCCAGACCTGCTTTTCCTGCAGTGAATGGTGGAAGTGGGCCACAAATGAGGGAGAGGGACGGGGAAGTCTATGCTACAGCTCACTAGTGAGAAAGTGCTAGTTTAATGGCCATGTAGAGATACTGATTTCTGTTTACTGTGAATTAGACCAAGACATAGCAGCGAAGTCTGACCCAGGGGTGAGAGAATAGGGTTATTAACTGTCCCCACCAGTGTCCTGAGGGCATCATAGATATTCTAGCACAGGCCAGACTACCAGGTATCATGTGGGGTTTGGGGGGGGTACACTTGAAGCCAGTGCTTCTGAGTCAGAGAGTAGTTTATCTAGTTCTGGCCTGGAATTCTCAGCTTTGAGAAAGTAACTGTCTTAAAAGGAGAGGGAAACCTCACTCAAGGGAAAGTCCTAGAAGGAGAGCCAGTGAAAGACTGACTGTCTCCATCTTCAAGGGCAACACAAGGGTAGCTCTGAACTGGAGAACTCTCCCCTGAGACCATGCAGATGGTTACACTGACCAGCGGGGAAAGGGGGCTTACAAGTTCTGGGCTAGCAATATGAATCTCCATGTGATAGCTGGGGGTGGGATGCAAACCTGCAGAGTTTCTAAATCCAAGTCATGACACCATATGATGTGTTTATAAAAAGATAAGGAGAGGAGGGGGATGTAGGCCGCCGACTCGACTCGGCTGGTCAAGATGGCACCGGCTTCCGGTATGATCTACCAGTAAACAAGTGCACTGCGCATGCGATCACCTTTGGGCCAACTCAGTTTTGGCGCCAACCACTCCCGAGCGGGATATATTAATGAGGCACTACAATTCTGACCAATTGTGCACCTCCACGTGCATTCCCCGACTAGGGCTGAGCATATAAGCGGCTCGCTCTGGGTGCTCGGGGTTCCCTGCTGAATGATGAAGTGCTTCTACAATAAAGGCTGTTGAGAAGGATCCGGTTGTTCGTGTCTTCCTTGCTGGTCGAGTGGGGTGCGACAAGTGGTGCCGAAACCGGGGACGGGAACCCGAGGCGAAATTCTTGTGGATCCAGAACTCTTCACCTTAGAAGTTGCGGTACTGGTAAGTCCCTTGGTAAGCCCTGTGTCTGATTATGCTGAGCTTTGGTGTCGATCTGCTGATTGCCACTCTCTTTATTGTCCTTGCTTTCGTTTTTATGGTCATTGTGTGTTATTGCCTAAATTGTCATCTGCCCGGATGAGAGTGTGTTTGTTGGGACGAAGAGCACCCGCAGTCAACAGTAAGATGGGGGTAGGTAACTCCGCCTGTCCACCCGTGTGTGAACCTCATGTAGGTGAGTAACATGGGGAACACTCCCTCCAACCAATTTTTGAGCACGCTGCAAGAGCTCCTTGAGCAACGAAACCTTAAAATACAGAGAAGAATCCTAGAGGGCTTTTTGCGTGAGATAGATCAAGTGGCCCCGTGGTTTGGTCCCCCGGGGTCTCTAACCATTGGCTCATGGGAGAAATTGGGTCGAGATCTCGATAGGGAGGCTGAGGAAGGGTCAGTGAAACCCGGGGTGAGGCCTCTTTGGAGCTTGATACACACCTGCTTGGACGATAAAAGATGTGTCGAGAGTGTAAAAGCGGGACAGAGACTGCTTCAAGAGCACCAGGAGAGCATGTCAGAAGAGGATAGGGTTTTTAAGGAAAGAAAAAAGGATAAGGGACATAAAGATAACGAAAAAGGAAAAGCTAGCAAAACAAAAGACAGGCCTAAACGGCCTGAAAAGGATAAAAAGGAGAAAAAAGAAGAGGGGTTCACAGGAATTTACCCCTTCTTAAAAGAGTTGGAGATTTCTGATGAATCTGGGTTAGACTCTGAGGAAGAAGCGGAGCTCGAAGAAGAGGCCGCTAAGTATAAACAAAAAAGATATGGTCCTGATCGAAGAGACGTTAATAAGACAAAGACAGATCGGAGACCAACGGTGCCCACGACACCACCTTATACTCCTGAGTAAGATAAAACAGAGGGCAAACAGGCTCTCCGCCCAGGATGTTCCTTCTGCCCTCAAACCTAGAGAAAGGCAGCAACTGCATTTCATGTGTTTGAGGACGCAAATCAACAGAGATATCATGAGCCCTTAGATTTTAAACAACTAAAGGCCTTGGCTGAGTCTGTCCAAGCGTATGGAATTAATGCATCCTTTACTCAGGCATTGTTAGAGAGATTATCCTTGCATGCCATGACCCCATCAGATTGGATGAGTACAGTTAGAGCCTGTTTAACCACGGGTCAATGTTTGATCTGGAAGGCCCTGTACATCGAGTATGCTCAGAATCAGGCTCGGGCCAACAAAGCTGATGGCCAGGCTGCATGGTCCTTTGATATATTAATGGGACAGGGTCAATGGGCCACGAATCAGACAGCTTATCCCTTGCCGGTCTATGGCCAAATTAATACCATGGCCATGAAGACATGGAAGTCCCTGCCCAATAAAGGGGAGGTATCAGGAAACTTGACAAAGGTCATTCAGGGACCCACAGAACCATTTGCCAACTTTGTGGCACATATGGTGGAAGCAGCAGGGAGGATTTTTGGCGACCCAGATACAGCCATGCCATTGATAGAACAACTCATCTATGAGCAGTGTACTAAGGAATGTAGGAATGCTATCACTCCATGGAAGTCTAAAGGACTGCAGACATGGATGAAGGCGTGCAGGGAGATAGGAGGCCCTTTGTCTAATGCAAGATTAGCAGCTGCTGTTTTACAAGCTACAAGAGGAGTAGGGAGAACCGGAGCCTGCTTTACTTGTGGGAAACCTGGGCATTTCAAAAAACAGTGCCCTGAGAAGAATAACAATATAAAACAACAAAGACAGGGCCCTGGGCTTTGTCCCAGATGTAAGAAGGGGAATCGTTAGACACATGAGTGTTGCTCTGTCAAAGATATTAATGGACGCCCCCTAAGTAACAACTATGGTAGTGCTCATTCAAAAAACGGGCAGAAGGGCCCACGACCCCAGGGCCCACAAATGTATGGGGCCATTCAGAGTCCGTCTCTGACCCGACCTGCGGGCCCTAGGTTATTCGTGAGGGACGAGGAGGATTGCAACCTGGAAGAATGGGCGAGAGAGAGAAAGGACTCAAGGAAGCAAATGCTTGTCAAGAGTCATATATTTGGGCACCAAGTGCTTATTTATAATACATTTTTCAAAGGGAGGGGTAAGAGGGATCCAGGTAATGGGAAAGTTGGATCCAGGTGATGGGAAAGTACAGAATCTTCTTGGCCTGTGCCTTGAAACAATGGCGGTCCAACTGCTTACTTCAAAAGATACGGTACACTGCTTTACAACTAAAAATCTATTTGTAACTATCAAACAAAACCTTGTGGTTGCTAGGGAGATGAAGCTGCAGGAGACATTGTGCAGGTGGGGAGAAGTAGGGGGTGAGGGTAAGAGGCAAGGGTCCTGGCTTCTGACACGTCTCTGCGAATCCCTCAAAACCAAGGAGGGCCACTCCGGGTTCCTCAGGATTGGACCTCAGTGCCACCACCAGACTCGTGCTGACACCACAAATGGGAGTGCAGCCTATAGAGTCTGACTTTTCAAGACCATTGCCCAAAGACACTGTAGGGCTACTCATGGAATGATCGTCCTCAGCTCTGAAGGGATTACAGATCATTCCAGGAGTCATAGATGCAGACTATATTGGAAAAGTCAAAATATTGGCCTCCTCTCCGAGGGGAATTACGGCCATTTCCCCAGGGGACAGGATAGCCCAACTGTTACTACTACCCAGTTTACACAGCCACTTTCCATCCCATAATAAAGTCAGAGGTAATGGCGGGCTTGAATCCACTGGGTCCTGTTTCGCCTATCTTTCCCTGGAATTACAGGATCGCCCCATGGTGACGCTCTGGGTAGAGGGTCAATCCTTTTGGGGGCTTTTAGACACAGGGGCAGACCACAACATCTTATCTGCCCATGACTGGCCTGCCAAATGGCCGACCCAGAGGTCTGCCCAAAACCTCCGGGAATTAGGCTATGAATCCTCTCCTATGGTAAGCTGTAAGGAACTGGTATGGAAAGACCAGGAAGGGAAAACAGGAAGGTTTACACCATATGTTCTGGACCTCCCAGTCACCTTGTGGGGAAGGGATGTTTTAACACAATTAGGCATGAAACTTACAAATGATTACTCTGCTCAATCACAACACATGATGCAGGACATGGGCTATATGCCAGGCAAAGGACTGAGAAAGAATCTGCAGGGTAGCCCAGATGTGATAACTACACATCCCAGACATGATAGGACTGGGCTGGGTTTTTCTTAGGGGCCACTGAGGGAGGTATACCTATCACTTAGAAAACGGGGGACCCAGTGTGGGTCCCTCAGTGGCCGTTGCCTATAAAAAAGTTACAGGCGGCAAGAGCCTTGGTTCAAGAACAATTAGAGGCAGGACATGTGGAACCATCCCAGTCCCCCTGGAACATCCCGATCTTTGTAATAAAAAAGAAATCGGGGAAGTGGAGACTGCTACACGATTTGCAGGCCATCAATGCCCAGATGCAGCCTATGGGCCCCATTCAATGAGGCCTCCCTCTGATTTCTAGCCTGCCAGTGGAATGGCCTGTTTTTATTATTGATATTAAAGATTGCTTTTTTTTCCATACCATTGGCCCCCGCCGATTGCGAGCAGTTTGCTTTTACCGTTCCTGCCATAAATTATGAAGAACCTGATGCCCGTTATCAGTGGTGGGTATTGCCACAAGGGATGGCCAATAGTCCTACTATGTGTCAACTGTATGTGGGAAGAGCTTTGCTGTCGGTTAGGCAGGCCTTCCCAACAGTTAAAATTTGCCATTATATGGATGACATCCTACTGGCAGCTCCCACCAGAGACCAGCTGGACTCTGCTTATGCAACACTGATTAAACAACTAGAGAAAACACACTTATATGTGGTTCCAGAGAAGGTACAGACAGAAACAGTAGGACGATTCCTGAGAACAGTAATATCTCCCAGGGACATTAAACCTCAAAAAATAGACATAAGAAAAGATCATTTACGTACTCTAAATGATTTTCAGAAGTTATTGGGAGATATCAACTGGATTAGACCCTATCTGAAGATCCCCAATCATGAGTTGGTTCCCTTATTTGATATCTTGAAGGGGGACCCCCACTTGACCTCAACCAGGAGGCTCACACCGGACGCTAGGTTGGCCTTGAGAAAGGTGGAAACCACCCTAAGTAAAACACAAATTACTTGCATCCGTGATGTGCATACCATCCTTTTGTGTGTTCTACAGACACTGAGACAACCTACTGTGGTATTATGGCAGGAGGGCCCCCTATTATGGATACATCCTCATGTTTCTCCTAATAAAACCTTGGAACACTATCTCACTGCCATTGCGCAGTTAGCTTTATTGGGCCTCAAGTCATGCTTGGCACACTTCAGTGTACCTCCACTGAGAATTATCACCCCTTACACTAGTCAACAAATACAAACCTTGTGTGTAGCCATAGATGACTGGACCATTCTTAGATGCAGCTTTGATGGGGATTTTGATAATCATCTTCCCAAGAACCCTGTCCTGCAGTTTTTTGCTAATCACCCCGCTGTATTTCCAAAAATTACTGCCTCATTACCTATACCTGAGGCAGTAGACATATACACGGACAGCTCCAAAATGGGGGTTGGCAGTTATGTTGTTGGTTCTGAACCTCCAGTACAAATCCAGTTCACTCCTGGAACTCCACAGCTCTTGGAGTGCCAGATCATTTTGGTGGTCTTCCAAACTTTCCCTGGCCCATTTAACTTGGTATCAGATTCCAGTTATGTAGTCAATGCTGTAGCTTCTTTGGAACTTGCGGGACCTATTAAGTCTAGTAGTCCTGTCTGCCACCTTCTCCAACAGATCCAGAAACTTATTTGGCTAAGGGAAAATAAGTTTTTCATCCAACACATAAGAGCCCATACTATACTGCCAGGTCCTATGACAGAGCGTAACGCTCTGGTGGACACCGCTACCTGCATGGAATTTGTCTTTCACGAGGATGCAATCACCAAAGCCTCTGCTTTTCATAAGCAGTTTCATGTGCCATCTATCACACTCCATCATATGTTCCGCCTGCCGCGAGCAGCAGCCAGAGATATTGTAATTAATTGTCCAGGTTGTGCACAATTTCTTCATCCGCCTCATACTGACATTAACCCTAGAGGCCTGTTGCCTCTCAAACTCTGACAAATGGATGTTATCCACATACCCCACTTTGGGACTCTTAAATATGTTCACCTTTCTGTAGATACATGCTCGGACATTGTCTATGCCTCTCCTCTGAGCGGGGGTGGGGGGTGGGATGAGGGGGGGAGGGGAAGTCTGCAACATAATAAGTCACTGCCTTGCGGCCTGGGTGACATGGGGCAAGCCCGATGTCATTAAAACAGACAATGGACTGGCCTATGCATCCAGGCCCTTCGCTACATTTTGTCAAAACATGAAGGTAAAACATATCACTGGTTTGCCCTACAACCCTCAAGGTCAAGGTATCATGGAACGTGCCCATTGTATGCTAAAGGAACTGTTACAAAAACAAAAAAGGGGAAATAGCTCACGGACACCCCCCAAAGGACCAACTCTCTTTAGCCCTCTTTACTCTAAATTTTTTCACTTTATGTGGACAGATGCTCAGCAGCCGACCGGCACTCACTGTCCACCCTGACCGTTAAACAAGAAGTGAAATAGAAAGATGTCTTAACAGGCTCATGGCATGGTTTGGATCCGGTTATTTCCAGATCCAGGGGAGCTGTTTGTGTTTTTCCACAGGACCAGGAAGATCCTATTTGGGTCCCTGAATGCCTCACCAGACACATCGGACCATCCCAGGACTGGGACAATGTGGTGGACACACATGAGGATCCAGACGCTGAGTCTACTGCTGTTGGTAACTCAGGGATTAGCCATCCAGCTGTGGGTGATAGCCAGAACTTGGCCAGTTCCCATGCCCATTCATAGCAATTCCCTGGTTCTGCCCATCTTTTTCTCCACCTCTTGTGAGCAAGATATGACTTGTACTATTCCCACTCAGGAGGCCCCCGCTAGTTATACAGCCACCAATTATACCTTGGCAGGCACCTTATGTTTTACTTTTAATAAGAGTGTCTCTCCATGCATTCTCCTAACACCCCAGTATTTAGTGAATTGGCTAGATCCCATGGATCTAGGGAGAGTGAGCACTGGAGTATTACATACAGCTCTATCACAAGTGAGCTCCGGTTCTAGCCAGGGTTCGAGAGAGATGGGTACTAATTCTAGCTCCCCCTTAATATTACCACCTTGCTTATGTCTCAGTACCTAATTATACCCTCTGATAGTAATTCCACCAAAGACAATTCCACTAAATGTAAAGTCCTGCCTAATTGTCCACCTTACCAAGATTTCCCCCCTGATTATTCCCCTTGCCAGAGTCATGATTATCGGGACACCCAGATATCTTCTGGATTTGAATTTAGCCCCCTTTTATTTAAAGCCAAGTATATCAATAAGTTCAAGATTGCAACTAGGACAGGTAATATCTGGCCCTGGTATCAATGGCTACTTTCTAACAATAAGTCAGCCTTTACTTCTCTCACCCCATTTTCTAGGTTGAGAGGGGGCAATTTTTCATTGGTCAACATTAGTGCCACCAGGTACCCTAATGTGAATTTAACAGGTATCAAGATTAATAGGCAATTACGGAGCCATTTTTACATGGGGGCTCCCGTTTGTATAAAGCCTCCCTTCTTCTTTATTCTGACCAATGCCTCAAGGGAAGTGCTAAATTGCAATGCCTCTGGGTTTGCTTGTTTTATATCTGAGTGCTGGGATGGGACAAGTACCACAGCATTGGTGGTACGGTTACCAACCTTTGTACCCATTCCAGTTGAAGCTGATCCTGAACAGTTTCCTATACTTACCCTGTTGTGCCATAAGCGTGACTTTGGTATCAAGGCAGCGATAGTGGCTGCTATTGTGCTGTCTGCCGCTGTGGCCGCTACTGCTGCGGTCACTATGGCCTCTCAAGCACAGACAGCGGAGAGTCAACTCCATCGTGGAACAGACAACTGCTACACTGGCTACCCAGAGGGAAATTAATGCCCATCTTACCTATGGGATACTGTTGGCCAACCAACATATTGATATAGTTCAAAACCTAGTGGAAGAATTATTTAGGGTCATTCAGGCCTCCTGTATATACTCCATGAGAGGCCTCTGTGTTACCCTCCTACAAACTAACTTTTCTCAGTCTGTCAATCAATCCAGGATGCTGTCAGTATACCTCTGAGGCAATTGGTTGTTACAAGCAGAAGAATTAACGACCAGATTATTTGCTCAGATCGCCCAGCTGAATGAGACCAGACTGGAGCCTCTCTCTGGGCAACCTCACCTCCTGGATAACCAATGCCTTTTCTTTCTTCAAAGAGTGGGCAGGTGTCTTTATTTGGGGGGCCATGGTGCTGGCCGGTTGCATCTTTTAAATGTGGCTTCTATGTAATCTAAAAAGAGACCATGCCAGACACAAAACTGTAGTCTACCAAGCCCTGGATGCCATGGAGGATGGTGAACCTCCCCATGTTTGGCTTACAACCCTAAAGGAATTATGAGTGGGTTTCAGCAGATACGAGCCCTTGAGGAGTGCACTACTGGCGGTTTGAGGTGTTTTCGAGTGGGCACTCAACAGGGAATGTTCCATGAGTATGGATAGATTTCCCAAAAGTACACCTGATTGCATAAAGGTTTGATGCCACTCCTTTCCCCGTCAAAAGGCATCGAGATGGGTATGAGAAGTATTACTCATTGCACAACAACAAGAGAAAAAACCCATTACAATATCTCATTTTACACAGGGGATCAGGCCTCTACTTTCCCTCACTGTACAACTACACTCATAAGACAAATATCATGTACCCGTTCTGTGACTCAGGGTTTGCAATAAAACTAAAAAGGGGGAGATGTAGGCCGATGACCCGACTTGGCTGGTCAAGATGGCGCCGGCTTCCGGTATGATCTACCAGTAAACAAGTGCACTGCGCATGCAATCACCCTTGGGCCAACTCAGTTTTGGCGCCAACCCCTCCTGAGCAGGATATGTTAATGAGGCACTACAATTCCGACCAATCGCGCACCTCCACGCGGATTCCCTGACTAGGGCTGAGCATATAAGCGGCTTGCTCTGGGTGCTCGGGGTTCCCTGCTGAATGATGAAGCACTTCTACAATAAAGGCTGTTGAGAAGGATCCGGTTGTTTGTGTCTTCCTTGCTGGTTGAGTGGGGTGAGACAGGGGGATATGTTTTATGGAGGTGTAATTAGGTGTGGGGGAGGGGATGCCTCAGTGGGCCCATGCCAAGGCATCCCTTCCCCCTGAGAGACCAGCCAAATGACAGTATAGTATAGAATACAGTTTATTCAGGGCATAGGGAGGGGATTTAAGAGGGTAGTAGAGGCAGAAAAAGGGAGAAAGTAAGAGAGAAAAAGAGAGAGAGGGAGAAAGGGAGGGAGAGAGGGAGGGAAGAAGAGAGATAGAGAGAGACAAAGAGAGACTGTGCTTGACCTGGGCTTTTGAAGCCTCAAAGTTCCACCCCTCAAGTGACACACCTCCTTCAACAACACCATACCCATTCTAATAACACCTCCTAATCATTCCTAAAAAATGTCTACCATCTTTAGAACAAACGTTCAAATTTATGAGCCTATGTGGCCATTGTTGGTGTAAGATATTTTATAACTCCATTAGTTCTTAATATAACCCAGCCAGCCCCCCAATAATCATGGCATAGTCCCACTGATTTATTTAATCAGCTTTAGCACAATTACTAGATGATTGCCCCTAAACTATTTTTCTATGCTAGACTGGCTATTTCCCAGCTGTACTCCCCAAGCCTGGGCTGGTTTGGGTCCATCATTCTGTCGTCAGCATGCACATCTCTCGGCCACATGCTCCTGGCCCATCCTATTTAATGGAGACCTCCAGTTTCTCTCCAGTTTCTTTCCCCTCTCCAGTTCTCCTGGCCACCCCTGGCCCCCAGCCTGGGAACCAAAGCCCCATCTACCTCTGCTCTCTCTAGTAATTGGTTGTCAGCCACTTTTATTTAAGTAGTCAGAGAAGATTGGTGGGCAAAAGTTTATATAACATCATTCAGTGTATGTAAGAATGTGCTGGTTGGGACTGCACCCAGATCCTGAAGGCCAGTATTTAGTATTTGAATTCATAGGTGCACCAAATCAACCCCCAATAAGCTAGTCTGATTCAAAACACCCATATATACATGTATATATAATTGTATATAATATTATAATTTATTATATAAAATAGTTAATATAATTACATAGTATATAATATTACAATCTATTATAAGGACTTTATTTTACATATAAAAATTTATGTATTATACACATATAACACATACACACACACACATTTATCAAGTGCTTTACTGGTTGCTGTTCAAATAGTCTAACAATGGCTGTCACCTGGCAGAAAGGGCACTGGGTATCTTTTTTAAAAAAATAATTAATTTACTTTATATCCTGATCACAGCTTCCCCTCCCTTCAATCCTCCCAGTCCCTTCCTCTACCCTCTCCTTCCTCCATCTTCTCTTTCCTCTGAAAAGGAGAGGTCTCCCATGGATATCAACCCACCTTGGAATACCAAGTTGCAGTAGGACCAGACACATCTCCTATTGTGGCTAGGCAAGGCCTTGGGGAAAGGGGTGAAAGGGGCAGCCAACAGAGTCAGAGACAGTCCCTGGCCCTGCTTTAGGAGTCCCACATGAAGACCTAGCTGTGCAACTGTTACATATGTACACAGGGCCTAGGTCCACCCTATGCATGCTTCTGGTTGGGAGTTCAGTCTCTGAGGCCCAGGCAAGTTAATTCTGTAGGTTTTCTTGTGGTGTCCTTGGCCTCTCTGGCTCTTCAGTCCTTCCTCTTCCTAGCCCTTTTCCACAGGATTCCCCAAGCTCTGTGTAATGCTTGACGGTGGGTTGCTGCATCTATTCCCACCACTTACTGGGTGAAGCATCTCAGGTGACAGTTATGCTAGGCACCTGTCTGCAAGTATAGCAGAATATCATTAATTGTGTCAGGGGTGATATAACCACAGGCTTTACCACCCAGTTTCTGAGATAACAACTCTGAGACTTAATTAATTATGAATGAATGCTTAGGCCATAAGCTTTTGCTCATTCCCACTAGCTCATAACTCAATTATCCTGGTTAAGTTCTGGTTACTGATAAGATTAAGGAACTCTGACCCAACCCTGAGATGGCTCCAGGAAGGGGTGTTAGGCCCCAAGGGAAAGTTTCATAATCTCACCCCCAGGAACGACTGACAAAATGCTTCCCAGAAAAACCATAAAGTGTACTGGCTGGTGGCCACCTGGACCCTCTGGGGAACAAAGGTACTCTCCCAGGATAATCTGATATCGGCCAAGCCAATTAGCCAAAAGGTCAGCCTAACTACTCATCACCAAGTACCTAGTTACTGTAGATTGCAGTTACTGTAATCTTCCCTCTGAAAAAAAATCTATAAAAGGTGCTTGTAAGTTAGAATTCAGATTGCCTCTGGTCTCTTGCTTGAGAGACTACTGAAGTCAATCCCAGTGCACTGGAAAAATAAACCTCTTGCTTTTGTATTGATCTGAGTCTCGTCTCACTGGGGTCTTCCAGGAGGTAAAGACCCTCTGGGGCTTTACAGTTACCTCTCCTCAGTTTCATGTGACAATCTCCATCTTCCCACACCTGACTCTATTTCAGAATCCTTTTTCCCTGCTGGAATGCCCACCTCTTATTTCTCTCCCAAGCTAATAGTCCAACAGCTTTTTATTGACAGGTGATGTGGCCACACAGTGCATAGAGATTCTTTTTTACAGTGTGTGGGCTTTCAGTCATTGGTTAGCCTTTTCCTCAATCTCTGCCCCATTTTTACCCCTGCACCTCTTGTAGGTAGGACAAATTGTGGGCCAAAGGTTTATTGACTGGGTTGGTGTCCCAATCCCTCCACTGGAAGTTTTTAAACTGGAGATGGTCTATATCCCCCATTGCTAGGCATCTTAGCTAGGTGCTGAGTCCTGCATGGCCACACAGAAGTGGCAGTGTGACACAGTCCCCCACCTCCAGCAGAACTTGAAGGGTATGGGCATCTGCAAGTGCCGAGGGTTGTTGTGGATGTAGGGCTTGTTTGTGTAATAATGTACATAATTTATGTTATGTTCCTCCTTTAGGAATTAATCTCCCCGCCAAAGTTATTGGGGAATGTTTTCCCAGCCAAAGTTAATGACTCTGTAATAATTAGAAGCATCATGGGTCTGGGAGGCAAGGGCATGTCTCAGCAAAATGGTGAATGCTATGAGGCTGTGGGAAAGAACTCTGAAAACATGAGTTCAAGAATATATAATTTCGGTAGTGCACTAAGGGCATCATGATGTAGAGATGGGGGCTCGCGTGACCCGCACCTTCAGGAACTTCAATGTGGAGAAGCAAGCAGAGTGGGAGATCAGCAAGAGGAAGCCCTCCATGGCACCCAAGCACCCTTTCACCCGCGGCTTTCTGCGAGAGCACCTGAGTCAGTATCCAGAAATCGAAGAAGAAGTTTCTAGAAAAGATAACAAGCTGCTATCATTACTAAGAGATGTATATGTAGATTCCAAAGATCCGGTGCCTTCCTTGCTGGTAAAAAAATGTTATACCATAGAAAGAACCAAAGGAATTCAGACTGCTGACAGGAAATCACTTTGATAAGAATCTCATGGACATTCCCAAAGGCAAGACTACTGTTGTGGAGGCATTGACCCTTCTCAATAACCATAAACTCTCTCCAGAAACATGGACCACTGAGAAAATTGCCCAAGCATACCATTTAGAACTGAAGGATGTAAATTCTCTTCTCAAATATTTTGTTACTTTTGAAGTCAAAATCTTTCCTCCTGAAGACAGGAAAGCAATACAATCCAAATGAAGAAAATCACAAAACAATTTCCTATGGGCGCTCTCAAGTTCCCTGTCCTTGTTTTTCATGTATTCAATTATAGAAGTTACTGTGAGTTGAGGGCCATAACGTTGAGAGCTCTTTGACCTCTTCAGGGTTGTTCATATAATTTTGTTTTAAAATTTATGTATGTGTAGTTCCTGGGTATATGTTGTGACCCAAATCATTCAATATTAAGTTTTACTTTCCAGTTGAGGTTGGTTTGTTCTTTGTAGGAGACATTGAAATCAAGAACCCTCCTGACTCCTACGGGACTGGCATTGTGTTAGAGACAGATAATCAGCAGGGAGACACAGTGACTGTATTTCCCAAGTGAAGAAAGAGGAGACTGAGTGCAAAGGAAGGAAAATATATATTACTACTTTAGAGAATAAAAAAACTATGAGGTTTTCTAAAATGTCTTAAATTGGTTATAAATATGAAATCACTTTTTAGAAGAATTAGTGGTGTCTGTGACTTGCTAGCTGTCTCTTTTGACAAATGAAATACATAACTTGAAGAGTTTTCTGAGAGGCAATACTTAAGACTATTTGAGCAAATAACTTAATTTAGAAATGAGAGAAATAAGAAGAGGATCCAATTTGATAACCAAATGTTTCTACCTGTTTTCATTCTAGGAGAAAAAATAGCTAGTAGAAGTATAAAATAAATCTCTGAATGGACCTAGGAAGTTACCAATTCATTCACTTAAACTCTGGCGCCTGACACATTCCAGTAATAGAATCTCAGATGAGGTAATATGAGTTTGGCTCATTCTGGCATGTTATACCTGTGGGTTCTTGGCCATATTGTTTGACCTCTCTGAAACTGAATTTCTATAAAGGTATAACTGTCTTATGTAAATTTCAAGACAGCAGTGAAGATACATGACAAAAGACCAGGCAAATACAAACTCTTGTAGTTAAAATGGGTGTAAAAAATACAATGGAGTTGTCTGTAGTTTATGATGCAAGGAAACCAGAATTTAGGTTCTCAGAATCCTACTAGTACTTTTGCTTATTCTTCCAAAATGAAACACATTTCAAGAGGACAGAATGAAGTTGGAATTGGGCTTGTCCATATTCTTTCAAGGGAATACACAGACATCCTTGCCTCGAGATTCCCCTGGAAATGATATGGAAGATGAGAGGAATTCAGCATGGTGATGGAGGGAGGCAGATGTAACAGCAGAGATGGGAGATGAATGGAAAGTTTGTAAGCTTTTTCAGATCTACTTCAAGTGAATAAAGTATACCTCCTTATTTGTAGTTCAATACAGAAGTTTAAGAGAACATGCTAATTCTAATCATTGCAAATTACATTGGAAATCAGTCAAAACCACCTTCCTTTAATTCAAAATAAATATGTGAATCAGTAGTACTCATGTTTCCTGGGTGGCTAGCAGGTGTAAATATGGTTTCTTATCTGGTATCACACAATAAAACCCTTCCATTTTATATATATATATATATATATATATATATATTATATATAAATATATAATATTTATTTATATATTTATTTAATGGAAGGGTTTTTATATAATAAAACCCTTCCATTTTAATATATATATATATATATATATATATATATATATATATATATATATATATAATATATAAATTTCGCTGGGTGGTGGTGGCGGCGGTGGCGGCAGCGCGCGCCTTTAATCCCAGCACTTGGGGGGCAGAGGCAGGTGGATTTCTGAGTTTGAGGCCAGCCTGGTCTACAGAGTGAGTTCCAGGACAGCCAGGGCTATACAGAGAAACCCTGTCTCGACCCCCCCCCAAAAAAAGAATATATAATCTCTCAACTATATAAAACATAAGGATGCAATATGGATTATATGAGGGGCTTCATGAACTTAAAAGAACAAAGACAACTACATTATGAGCCACCTTGTCAGAAAGATAAAAGAAAAGAGATAAAGAGAGAGTGGTGATTGCAGAGCAAGATCCCACTCAGCTAAGTTATTGTTTATGCTTACAGAGACAAGCAGATTCCTGAGAACAAGGTCAGCTGTGACAGAGCGAGTTTAGGCTTAGATGAGGTGGGAATGGCAATCTCAGAGTAAGATCCCGCCCAGATAACTTATTGTCTATACTTACAAAGGCAGGGAGATCTCTGAATTAATTGCTATGTTAAAAAATGTACTTGCTGTCTTTTCTAAGAATTGAGGGGCTAGAACTATAAAATGCTGATTCATTGGATAATCAAAAAGGAACCTGGGGTGGATGATTGAATTGATATGTATTAAAAGACTGGGCTTTGGTCTTCAAGAGCTGAGCTACCTTTTTTTTTTTTCTTTAAAGGTTTATTTATTTTATGTATGTGAGTACGCAGCTGCTGCCCTCAGACATACCAGATGAAGAAATTGGATCCCATTACAGATAGTTATGCGCCACCATGTGAAACTCAGGACTTCTGGAAAAATAATAAGTGCCCTTAACAGCTGAGCCATCTCTCCAAACCCAAGCTGAGCTATCTTGTTGAGCTGTCTGGAGAGACAGCAGGAGCAGAACATAGGCTTCCGGCTTGTACTCCGGTGACTGACTTAAGTCATTTCTCTCACTGCTCCCAAACACTCCTTCCTCAGAACTCCTCTCCAAGCTGAGGCTGGTCCTTGGCAGATAGGGTCACCCTCATAGATTCCTGTGAATTTCCATTGTCCTAGGTTTCCAGCTTGTCCCAGAGATGTCCCCTCATTGATTTCAGCTCTCTCTCCCTTCCTGCTCTCCCCACAAGATCCCTCCTATTCCCCATCCCCCAGTCCCCTCCCTTCATCCACCTTTGATGTCTATTCTATTTTCCAGTGAGATTCAAGTGTACCCTCTCAGGCTCTCCATGTTACTTGGCTTTTTTTGGGTCTGTGGATTGAGGCGTGATTATTCTGTACTTTATGGCTAATACCCACTTATAAGTGAGTGCGTACCGTGTTTGTCTTTTGGGAGTGGGTTACCTTACTCTTTTACCTTGTGAACTAGACTAGCAGGACAAATTCTTCAAGCTGTCCCTGTTCTTTTTTTTTTTTTTTTTTTTTTTTTTTCAGCCACACTGCCCTCTGCTGGCAGAAGAAGTGCTGAGGGGGTTGAAGTCTAAGGGCATTCAGCAAACAGATATTACTTGTATCTCAGAATCTGCACATTTAAAATATGTTTATGCAATGGTTAATACTTCTAAATACTTGTTGCTTCTGTTCACAGTGGTGAAACCACCTTGGAAGCCATAAAACATTTATCATACATTTTCTCCTTTCTAGGAGGAACAACAAATTAAAACAACAAATTAAAACACAAATTAAATTAAAAACACAACACAATTAAACACAACAAATTAAAAACTAGTAACAGCCCTGCTTATATTAACAAACACTTTAAGGATTTTGAAATTTATGAAATATTAATCATTTTACTTGAATACCTTATAACCTACAGGGTCAAACTGTTGTTGAATGAGACAATCAAATACCTAAATGGCAAATTTAAAAAACAAAAAGGGAATATATTTAGGGAGTATAACACCTACCCAAATCCCTACATACTATACTAAATTTAGCCACACTTACTTTAAATTCTTTCAATTTAAAAGACAATGATTCATAAACTGCATAAAAGCATTTTGCCTTAAAGGAGACACAGTCTAAAGTATATGTTAAATGGAAAGATATGGAAACTAGTGGATGGAAAGGGACTGGTATGTTTCTAACATCAGTGAGAGGCTATACTCCTGTCTTTTCCAGAAAATGAAGAAGTCCCAGGTGGCTCCTGCTGCAGTGCATCTGAGCAGCATCCCAGACACCACTGGACCAGTGAAGCATCTGAAGATAGATGATCAATATTGAGAGGAAACACCCCAAGAGGAAGAGTAAGGTGACAACTTGCCGAGGCATCAAGACTTTAATTCATCAAGTCAAGACCTTGGGGAGACAAAAAGGACACAATACTACTGATTCAAAATGATGCTGTTAGGTTTACTGATTATATTTTCATGTTAATTTTCAGCTTGTCAACAGAGAATCCAAATGTTTTTTGTTGGAGGGTGGGGGTAAATGGGATACCAGGAACAGTAGGGTACAATGTGGTGTAGTTTTGCCATGCTAAAAATTGTTTTTATTCAGGTTTCTAGACAAAAGACAGTACAGAAATATTTAGTCATATGAATGGAGGATGTTTTGGTTGGACTAATTTAACCAATTAGTCCAACAATAATACAGATTTTAGCACAATTAGGTATTCTTTAAAAGCTCTGATAGTGGAAGTTATAGTTGTATGAAGATTAAAAAAGGATTATCTGATGTATTGCTTACTAAAGCTGACATTACTGTACCTAACATACGCTATCTGTTCCCATGGTTTAGAAAATAACCTATAGCTTCATTTGTCACAGAGCAGTCCACTAGAACAATCTTTTTGTATCAGGGGAGACCTCTCTATTTCTAGGCTCTTAAAAAGAAATTTATACAGTATAGAGGCACTCATATGCAGTATATTCAGATAACAGGGTGGAGTAGAGTTTCCTTGTGCCTGTATTCATTGGGCTTCCTCCAATATTCCCATTAATAATGTTTTTTTTGACAAATCTCATTGTTCATGCTATAAATGAATTCATTATCCTTCCCCATTATAATTGCACTTCTAATCATACCCTTTTCTCTGGCAAACAACTTCATTTGGTATGGACTTTTTGTTGTTGTTGTTGTAAAAATGCTACTTATAATGCCCTTTCTGTGGATTATAAAGGCTTATGTTGAATAAGCTGTATTACAATTGTTTTACCCTGTAAATTTTTGCAATCAACCAACAGAATTGAAAGCTCTCCCAGAAAATTGTGTTGATTCTGTCCATCTATTAGACACCTTAATGGTTCCTGCCAAAACAGCGTTTTTTTTTTTTTCCAATCCCAGGAATGACTGCTGGAATACACAGATTTCAAATATAGCCTGCATGATTAATAAAACTACTAACATTACAGAAAAATAGCAGAAATTAAGAGATGGGCAAGTTGAGAACCACAGATTTACAAAACAGAGCTACTATAGAGTATCTGTAGCTCAAGCATAATCTTGGTTGTCAACAATTTCCTGGCATGTGTTGCTTTAAGTGTCAGATTTCTCTCTGACTACTTATAGTAAAATTAATGATGTTTATAAAAGATAAACAAAATACCTCAAGTGACCTTTGAATCATCATCATGGTTAAGATGGCTTTCCCCTTTCTTTGGTCCTCTGCTGGATGGTCTTATAATTCTGTTATGTTTACATTATTAGTTAGATTAGCCATGCAGACAATGCATTCAGCCTTGGCCTCTACTACAACCACAATTTTCTCTTTAAAAACTAAAAAGGGGGGCTGGAAAAATGGCTCAGTGGTTAAGAGTACTGACTGCTCTTCCAGAGGTCCTGAGTTCAATTCCCAGCAACTACATAGTGGCTCACAACCATCTGTAAGGGATCTGATGCCCTCTTCTGGTGTGTCTGAAGGCAGCTACAGTGTACTCACATACAATAAAATAAACATTTTTTGCCTTCCCCCTTTCTCCTTCTCCTTCTCCTTCTCCTTCTCCTTCCTTTTCTCCCTTCCTTCTCCTTCTCCTTCTCCTTCTCCTTCCTTCTCCTTCTCCTTCTCCTTCTCCTTCTCCTTCTCTCCTCCTTCTCCTTCTCCTTCTCCTTCTCCTTCTCCTTCTCCTTCTCCTTCTCCTTCTCCTTCTCCTTCTCCTTTCTCCTTTCTCCTTCTCCTTCTCCTTCTCCTTCTCCTTCTCCTTCTCCTTCTCCTTCTCCTTCTCCTTCTCCTTCTCCTTCTCCTTCTCCTTCTCCTTCTCCTTCTCCTTCTCCTTCTCCTTCTCTCTCCTTCTCCTTCTCCTTCTCCTTCTCCTTCTCCTTCTCCTTCTCCTTCTCCTTCTCCTTCTCCTTCTTCTCCTTCTCCTCCTTCTCCTCCTTCTCCTCCTTCTCCTCCTTCTCCTCCTTCTCCTCCTTCTCCTTCTCCTTCTCCTTCTCCTTCTCCTTCTCCTTCTCCTTCTCCTTCTCCTTCTCCTCCTCCTCCTCCTCCTCCTCCTCCTCCTCCTCCTCCTCCTCCTCCTCCTTCTCTCCTCCTCCTCCTCCTCCTCCTCCTCCTCCTCCTCCTCCTCCTCCTCCTCCTCCTCCTCCTCCTCCTCCTCCTCTTCTTCTTCTTCTTCTTCTTCTTCTTCTTCTTCTTCTTCTTCTTCTTCTTCTTCTTCTTCTGTAAATCTTTTTTTTAAAAAAAACTAAAAAGGGGGCAATGTAGGGCACACAGAGGTCTTTGTGCTCACAGACTCGCACTGTGGAACCTGGAAGGTTAAGCACACAGGATTGTTCTTTCAAGGGAAGGAATGAAAAACCTCCTTTTGCCTCCAGAAACCTGAAACAGAAATGCTTTCTGGCTTGGTGACCTTTGTGAAATCTGTCTGACTTTCTGGTACCAGATTTTCCTCCAGACTTTTCTTGTAAATTTTGTTTTTGTCAGTCAATCTATAGAGCCTAACTTATGGGAGACATCACATGTACCTTGTAAAGAGTTTGGATGTGGTTACATCTGGTTTGTATTCAGCTCATTTTGTACCTCAGAGAGATTTATGTATGCTTTGCCATGTATAAAGGAATGAATTTGAAAGAGTTAAAAATTTTAAACTGTCCACAAATGGAGCCAAGAGTGCAGGTCAGCTTGTTCTGCGCTCTGGGTCTCAGGAAATTAGCTATCCACAAGACAAATTAGATAAGATTTGGAGCCAGGAGTCCAGAGCTAGGAGTTCAGGTCAGCGTGTTTGTGCACTCTGGGTTCAAGGAACTGGACTGACCACAAAATAAATTGAATAGGGTTTGATTTTTAAAAGAAGAAAGGCTTGTATAAGATATTTCCCCATGACCATTTCTTGAACCTGTCACGGAAGCTGAACACTGGATAGGTGCTTTCTATGATACTTAATCATGATCCCCCCTCACCTCCCCTGGGTTGCAGTTTTGCCGTTTAAAAACTCTACTCTTTTCTGATTCGGGGTCTTACTTTATTGCTTGCCTCTTTGTAGGACAGGCTAGAAGTGCGACCTCAACGCGTTGATTGAAATATGCCTCTTGCATTTGCATCGAGTTTGGTGTCTTGTGAGTTACTGGGGTGGCCATGAATTCCCGAGGATTGAGAGGGAGGGAGCTCCTCCCTTTCTGGTGGACCTTACGAGTTAACCATCACAAAGATAGTTCCCCGAAGATTGTGCTTAAATGTGCTGAAAATGACTCATTTTGTGTCTGACTCTTGAAGTTTGAACCAACACTGGCCACTGAGGTGTCTTGCACTGGACTGCCTTCTGGCCTCTCTGGCCTCATCACTCTGCTGCACCTGAAGGTCACAGAGATTCCTTCATGAACCCAAACAAACACCACAGAAGGGCCTAGAAGAGATGGCTTGGGGTTAAGAGCATTTTCTGCACCTGCTGCTCTTGTAGAAGATCTGGGTTCCATTCCCATCAACCACTTGGTTGTTCACAACCAACTATAATTCACATTTGTTGTAAAATATATATATATTTTTTTGGTTTTTCGAGACAGGATTTCTCCTTGTAGCCCTGGATGTCCTGGAACTCACTCTGTAGACCAGGCTGGCCTCGAACTCAGAAATCCACCTGCCTCTGCCTCCCAAGTGCTGGGATTAAAGGCCTGTGCCACCACTGCCCGGCTGTAAAAAATATTTTAAAAAGTACTGGCACTGGGTTTCTTCTCACCTCAGACCACTTATGCTCCCGGATAAAAGACACACACAGCATTATATTTTAATATGCCTTAAGCAACACAATAACTGGGCAACTGCCTACCCTCCATGTTGCTAGAATCTACTTTCCCATTAATAACCCCGGAATATTGTTGTGCCTCATTCATGAGCCCCAAACGACCAACCAGGAGCTGACTCTGATGCAATCACACTAGGGTCTCTTTAGTACAAGCTCGAGTTCAGGCTTATTCACCACAGAGTCTGATGCAGCAGGACAGGCTAGTGAAGCAGCATGAGCCCTAAATGGAACAAGGTTTTATAGGAAATGAAGAGCAAGCAAGGGGTTTTCAGCCTGGCAAGCATCTAATTATATGACTATTGAAAGCCGACAGGTGGGTGCTCTGAAGCAAACCTATGAACAATCACAAATGGTCTGAAAGTACATCTGAAACAATTAGACTAATCTTTGATTGACTATTGCTAGGAAGTAGCTAGGGAGTAACTCTGGGATATGGGCCAAGGACAAGCCATGGGGTCCTTCTTGGTACTTGGGCACAGCCAGGTTCAGCTATAGGTCAAGTTTCTCTTAAGATGGAGGCCAGTCCAAGGTGCAGTAGGTTTGGCCTCTCATTGTGACTTATTATTTACTATGTTCCATCTTGGCTGCCCTTAAGCCAATTGGGCAGCCCTCTGGGCCATATTTTCTTAGCCCTTTGACCATGATGACTCTCTTTGTTTTTCTCCTGTATGTTCTTATTATCCCATGGCAGCATCTTTCTCTCCTGCACGTCTTCTCTAGCCTATGGCCGGTTCTTCTCTCCTCACTCTTTGCTCATGGTCTCTAGCCCGGGAAACCCAAACCCCACCTATGTCTCTTCTCCCCAGCTATTAGCTGATTACATCTTTATTCACCAATCAGAATTAACTGGGGGCGGGGCCCTCAGGCTACATGCAGACTCCAAATCTTGGAAGCCAGCACTTAGCATTATGATGATAAACAGTAAAAGACAAAACCTCACTATGCCTTTCCTAAATCTCACACCTCTTCCAGCTTCCGTGGGCTCTGCATACACATCGTTCACAGACATCCTTGCAGCACCACTTGCAAACCACTCATACACATGCAGACAAATAGCAATGGACAATCCCCTTTGTGTAAATATCTATAGGAGAGAAGTCTATCCACATGGAGACCAGTCGAGTGTGTGTATGATTTATAGGAGGAGATTGGAAGGTAGTGAGATGACACTTAGTGATGACAATGGCCTGCTTTGTTCTGAGTGAGGATGTTCAACAGCTGACTGTGGTGGTGACAGAAAGCCTAAGTGGATACACTGGAAACTCCTGAGCTGTACACACTAAAGGAAATCCATCATGACTGAATGGCACTGAAATTCTAAATATGTTTAATACCTTGGTCCAAAAACCTGGTGCACTTCTCTTGGCAGCTGTTCACTGGGATCAGATGCACATGTTCCCCAGGGCACTTTCTTAGTGAGCGCAGTTCACTGGGCATGGCACAGGCGTTGAAACTTCAAAGCCCACCCGTGCTGGGTAGTTTTATGTTAACTTGACACAAGCTAAAGTTATATGATAGGAGAGAACCTCAATTAAGAAAATTCTTCCTTAAGATGGAGTGGATATTCGTTTTTGAGGCCTGCCCCCTAGCATAGATATAGCTATTTTGTTCTATGCCTGCCAGTCATTGACCCAGAAACATAGCTTGACTTAGCGTAAGGTCATATTGACTACATACCCTATTATGTTTGTACATTCTGAGATTTGTTAATCTTAAGAAGTTACACAACCATAAGTTCCACTTAGGACCAATTGGATCAGTCTTGGGTGTGTATTCAATAAACTATCCCTATCTGAGATCAGTGTTTATGTGGTTTGTGTGATGATTCCTGAACCCCAGCTTTTGTGGTCTGTGCTGCTGAGATACTTTGTAGAAATCTGTATCAGGGATTTGTAGAAACAAATATACTTTATCAACCAATATCCATAAATTGTTACTGTCAACCTCTACAGTAGGTTTTTACTAAGTTGCTTTCAACTTCTGTATTCGTTGCTTTCAACAAATGATACACACACATTATCTGGGCCAAGGGAGGCATGGAAGAGTAGACAACTTAAGATTGTATCTATGCAATTGCTTAGGCTGTAAAGCTGATTACATGGTAAATCCAAGGTTGGTTATTACAAGCAAGTAAGGTTGGTTATTACATTATTCTCTTAAAGGCAGCTTGTGATGATTGGTTCTTGATTCTCAACTTGATTATATCTAGAATTAACTAAACCTAATATCCCAGGGCACACCCTGACTAATACATAGGTTGAACAGTTTGAGTACAAAGGAGGATAGACATCTTAAGTGAGTTAAAGTGCATTATTGGCTTTGAGGTCCAGCAAAAGTTCCAGTCTCTTAGAATGGAGAGATCCTTTCAGAATATTGCACTGCCACACTGAGATATAAGCACATGTTTCCCAGTTCCCTCCTTCAGTATACAGCTCAGGGGTTTCCAGTGTACCCACTTAAGCTTGCTGTCACCACCATGGTCAGTTACAGATCGTCACACTCAGGATAAATAAGACCATAATAATCACTAGCTGTCACTTCCCCATTTTCCTAACCCCTTCCTATAAATCCAGTCACATTTTAATCTGCTTTCCTATGGACAGAATTCCATGCTCTAGATAATTTGAAGGAACCTGCTGCCCATGGTCAAGACAATACAGTTTTCTCAGACAGCATCTATGCCTGATGTCTGGAATTTCAATTATTGGGATAAAACAGCATGTCTAAAAGCAACTTGGGGAGGAAAGAGTTTATTTCACCTTAAAATTCTTTCCCCCTGTTAATTTATTTATTCTCTTTATATCCTGAGCAAAGTCCCTCCTCTTTCCAGTTTCCCCCTTACATGGTTCTTCCTTGCTCCCCTCCACCTGAGAAAGGGGATGTCCCCTCTGAGTACCAATCCACACTGGCACCTCAAGTCACTATAGGACACATCCTCTCCTGCTGAGGCCAGTCAAGACAGCCCAGTTAGGGGAACAGGATCCATAGGCAGGCAACAGAGTTAGTGTAAGTCCCCTCTTCAGTTTTTGGGGTACCTGAATGAAGATCAAGCTGCACATCTGCTACATATATGTGGGGCTCTAGGTCCAACCCTTGTATGCTCTTTGGTTGGTGGTTCAGTCTTTGGGAGCGCCCAAGAATCCGGGTTAGTTGAGTTTGTTGGTCTTCTTTCAGAGTCCATATCCTCTCCAGGTTCCTCAATCTTTTCCCCAACTCTTCCACAAGACTTTCTGAGCTCCATCTAATGTTTGGCTGTGGGATTCTGCATCTGTTTCAGTCAGCTGCTGGGTGGAGCCTCTCAGAGGACAGTTATTCTAGGCTCCTGTCTGCAAGCATAACAGTATTGTTAATAGTGGTAGGGACTGGTGCTTGCCCATGGCACTGGTCTCAAGCTGGGCCAGTCCTTCATTGGTCATTTCCTCAGTCTCTGTCCCATCTTTGTCCCTGTGCTTCTTGTAGGCAGGACAAATTTGGAGTTGAGGGTTTTGTGGGTTGATTGGTGTCCTTATCTTTCCACTGTGAGGCCTACCTGGCTACAGAAAGAGGCCACTTCAGGCTCCATATCCCTCACTGCTATAAGTCTCAGCTAGCATCATCCTCATAGACTCTCTGGAGTCTCTCCCATCCCAGGTCTCAGGCACAGCATAGAGATGCACCCCCACCCCATAACAATTCTCCCCCACTCTGTTTCCCTCCCTTTCTCCTCTCCTGCCCTGTTCTCTACCTCCATCCACCTCATGACTATTTTATTTCCCTTTCTTAGTGAGATTCAGCATCCCCTCCTGGCCCTCCTTATTGCATAGCTTCTTTGGGTGTGTGAATTGTAGTATGAGTATCCTGTGCTTTATGGTTAATATCCATTTATAAGTGAGTATATAGCATGAGTGTCTTTCTGGGTCTGGGTTACCTCACTCAGGATGTTATTTTCTAGTTTCATCCATTGGCTGCAAATTTCATGATGTCCTTGTTTTTAATAGCTGAGCAGTACTTCACTGTATAAATGAACCCCATTTTTTAAATCCATTCTTTGATTGAGGGGCATTTGGATTGTTTCCAGTTTCTGGCTATTACCAACAAAGCTGCTATGAACATAGTGGAACATGTGTCCCTGTGGTATGGTAGAGCATCTTCTTGGTATATGCCTAAGAGTGGTATAGCTGGGTCTTCAGGTAGAACTATTTCCAATTTTCTGAGAAACTGCCAAATTGATTTCCAGAGTGGTTGTACAAGTTTGCACTCCCACCAGCAAGGGAGGAGTGTTCTTCTTTGTCCACAACCCCACTAACATCTGCTGTCCCTTGAGGTTTTGATCTTAGTCATTCTGATGGAAGGCTGATTGGTGGAAGGTGGAATCTCAGAGTCCTTTTGAATTACCTTTCCCTCATGATTAAGAATGTTGAACATTTCTTTAAGTGCTTCTTGGCCATTAGAGATTACTTGGTTGAGAATTCTGTTTAGCACTGTACCTCATTTTAAAATTGGGTTATTTTGTTTGTTTGTGTCTAACTTCTTGAGTTCTTTATATATTTTGGATATTAGCTGTGGTAAATCTCCAACCCAAAGAAGCCCGTGCAAGGAAAACACAACTCAATTAATACGAATACAAACTGCACACCTAGATTGGGCAGATCTACCACCACACTACTCTATTCCCCAGCTATGAAGTCCCTTATAACTTGTGGTTTCTTCAGGCCACATGCTTCTGCTCCATCTTCCTTCTACTTCCTCTGTAAGACCCTGACCCTCCGTCAGTGGTACTTACTTCGAGATGCCCCTGAGTGAGACACCAAGATGCAGATCAAGGCAAAAGCAAGAGGTTTATTTTCGGGTGCACCAGGGTCAACCTTCAATTAGTCCCTCAAGGCTAGTGACTAGAAGGCTACACCAAATGGCTATTACAAACAGTTTTTATACTTTTTAGGGGCACAGGTTACATCAACAAGGTTACAGTTCAAACCTATTGGCTAAGCATATTGACCTTTAAATCTATTGGCTAGCAAGCATGATGCTCATTTGAACTCTACCTGGGATTTTCCAGAGGACAGGTAACTACCAGTCAATATATTCTGAGAATTTTTTTACTCAAGAATGATCCTGTGAGTGGAGAATAGAACTTGGCCTAGCCTTGACCCCAGGCAGGAGGGGGGGAAGCTGTAAGGAGGGTGTGGGACTGGAAAAAGCCTTTAAGGTCCCTCATTTCCTCCCCCTTTCTTGTACAAACTCCAATCTTGGAGCTGCATTTAGGGGTCTCTGGTAACTAACTCATACTCATTAGGTCCTGTCCTCAGGTATCATACGGTTGGCACAGGACCATCAGCTGCACTGCTCCTGTTCTCTCTTTTATGAAGGCTGTAAGTTTGTTGAATATGCAGGGCCCAAAGGTCAATAATAGTAGGAGAACAATTAGGGGTTTTGACAAGGTGGATATGAGGGTGGTTAACCACGGGCAGGAGTTAAATCAAGACTCGAACCAGCCTTGACTCTGTTCTCTTTTTCTCTTCCACTTGGCTATCCCTTCTCTCACCTTGGCCATTGAATACTTAACTACCCCGAATGGTCTCCAGTATGTTTTTTCCAATGTTCCACACCCCCAGGTAGCACAGAAAAAGTGGTTGGTGCCCCCCACACTGATGGGCCCACTGCTGGCTTCTCCCATCTCAGGGGCACACATATATGGGGCTTTCTCGCAGGACACTCTTCAACTTTGGGCGTCTGCACCCGAAGCCCCACCCTCCAAGGCTGCTTCTGGGGCATGGCTTAGATTCGAAAGTTCCTCATCCCCCACATTCAGGTAATCCCTCCCCCTGTGTCTCTAAGGTGAGGATATCCCAGGAGTCAAAGCACACCACTAACTTATAAAGATCAAAGACAAGGCCCAGCCACCAGGTATAAGGCAGGTGTTCCTCTGTAGTGGACCAAGTTATATCCCCAGTGGCTGAGAGTACTTGTCAAGTCACATTGGTAGGGTTATGGGGAGGAGTGCTGAGGCTCACTACTGGAAGGAAGATACACCATAGCCGTCTAATGGTTTCTCTGGCCTTGAAGAAGGGCGAGTGATTTTGAGCTTGAGGGGGTTGCTTGGGTGTCTGGCTGCTATCCAGTTGGTGCCGGGTACAGGTGCTGGCCTGACAACAATTACATGAACCCAGGCAGTTACTCCATTCACTTTAACAAAGGTTGGGGTGGTCAACAACACCAAGAACGACCCTTTCCACTTTGCTTCCAAGTGTTTAGCACGATGCCTCTTAACATATACCCAGTCTCCAACTTGGTATTCCTGTGGAACCTCTGGGGTACCTGCGTTATACAGGGCACTAAGTTTAGGTCACAATTCTGGAAAGCTTGCAATCAAGCCATAAGATTCTTGTCAGCCTGAAAAGTCACCCTGGGGTGGTCAAGAGCTGGGGTCAAAGGAGTGGGGGTTCCATACAGGATCTCAAAAGGTGTCAGGTTAAAATGGTGGAGGATGTTCTGGGCTTGGAACAGGGCCAGGGGAAGGAGCACCACCCAGTCAGCATCAGTCTCCAAGGACAATTTAGTTAAGGTCTCTTTTAGGGTTCTGTTCGTTCTCTCTACCTCCTTCATCTCTGGGGATGGTATGCACAATGGAGCTTCCAATTAGTTCTCAATATCTCTGCCAATCCCTGACTTACCTTAGAGACAAATGCAGGATCTTGGTCTGATCCAGTTACCTTGGGCACTCTGAATCTCAGGAAAATTTCCCCTATCTTCTTGGCTACCATGGTAGCCATTTCTTGCTTGGTAGGGAAAGCCTCAACCCATCTAGAGAAAGTATCCACAAACACTAGAATGTGTTTGTAACCATATTTTCCTGGTCTAACTTCTGTAAAATCAGCCTCCCAGTATACTCCAGGCTGTTCTCCCCTATGTCTTTTGCCCTGTTTACTCTTGGCTGCATAAGCATTCACTAGCTGGCATACCATCACTGTTCTACTGTCTCTCTAGATCCCATAACTGCTTGGACAAGCTTTTTATCCCCTGAATGAGTCCATCTGTGCATCTGGCCTAGTAAGTCTTTTGCTTGCTTTCTGAGGTGTATAGTTTTTCCTTCATGTGTGTGTCATTGCCCTTCATTCCCTAGGTAAAAGTTGGTAGAGTGGCTAGCAGTCTGAGTTCTTTCTTCTTCAGTATATTTTAAGTAAGGCTATCTCTTAGTCTAGTCCCCTTCCTCAGCAGGTGTCTCTTGCAGGCCCATAACTGGCATAGGCGCCTGCGTAGTCACTTCTCGGGCTACTTGATCTGCCTGGTTATTGCCCCAGGTCATTTAGTCTCTTCCCTTCTGATGTCCTGGGCAATGAATAATAAATACAGAGTTGCTGGCTTCATCAGGACATCCAAGAGATTCAAGACTTCCTGTTTGTTTTTTTATTTCTTTTCCCTTTGATGTGAGCAGTCCTCTCTCTTCGTACATAGCCCCATGGATGTGAGGTGTGGCAAAGGAATACCCACTATCTGTGTAGATGTTAATTTTCTCAGCCTCAAGTTCCAAGGCTTGGGCAATTAACTCTGCTTTCTCCATGGAGAAAACTGTTCCTGTCTGTAAACCAGGTAGCCTCAGTTCCTGGCAGGGGTCTGTCAGAGAGGTCTTTCCATTCAAAGGAGAAGTATTCTTGCCTTTGGGGTGCCAAGGGCAGGCAGAAGAAAGCATCTTTCAAGTCTAAGACTGTGCACCAAATTCTGGAAGGTGGCAAAAAACTCAACAGAGTATAGGGGTCAGGCACAGAAGGGTGGATGTCAGCCACTCAGTAGTTTACCTCTCGTAAGTCTTAGACTGGGTGGTAATCATTAGTGCCTGGCTTCTTAACTAGCAGGAGTGGTGTGTTTCAGGCTGAATGGCACTTAAACAACACCCCAAGCTAGAGGAGCCTGGAGATGTGTGGCTTAATTCCTTCTTGTGGCTCTTGAGACATAGGGTATTGTATGAGAGACACTGGGGGTAACCTGTGCCTTGAGTTCTACCACTACAGGGGGATGAAATTTTGCTTTGCCCATTCCCGTGGCTTTTGTCCAGGCTCATATGAATGTTTCCAACCACCAAGACAAGTCCTGGTTCTGAGTAAAGGTGGTTTCAAATAATTTATACTTACCATCTAGTCTGGTAGTCAGAACGAGTACGGGCTTTCCTTTTGAACCAGTTAGTTCTGGCCTGTCAGGCAGGAAGTGAATCTGGGCCCCCATCTTGGAAAGTAAGTCTCATCCCAACAGAGGGTAGGGACAGTCTGGGATGACCATAAATGTATGGGATACTGGCCCACCCCTAGGTGTACTGTTCTTCGGGTAGTCCATGAATACATTTTGGTGCCAGTGGCTCCTTGGACCCAAGATTTTTTTCTTGGAAATGGGGGCATAGATTTGGAGGAAGACTGAGTGTTGAGCCCTGTGTCTACCAAGGATTGAGTTGGTTTCCCCTCCACTCTCAGAGTTACCCTGGGTTCAGGAAGGGGGTCTGAACCTCGTCTCCCCTAATCACTGTCTTCACCCAGGGCTAACCTTTCCCAAGGCCTGGGATTTCCTACCCCTGGTTTTTGTCTGTTGGGGCACTCTCAGGCCCAGTGGCCCTTCTCTTTGCAATATGCACACTGGTCCTTTTTAAAGGGTTTTCTGTCTCTCTTTGGTTGGAGTCTCTCTTCTCTGCTTTCCCTAACTACTGTAGCCAAGATTCTCTGTAAATTCCTTTCCTGACACTTTTTTTCCATCTCTGTACAAATCAGGTACAAGCCAATCCTTTGACAGGGACATTTATTGTCTCACAGAAACAGATGGAAGTAGGTAGGCTCTCTAGCTTGAGGTATTTTGGGGGATGCACTAAGATGCTCACAGTCTGTCCTCTTCTGGCCAGTCCACAAGAGTCCATTTAACACACCACAGAGCCCAAGGGATCTATTTGCAAGGAAAGACCACAGAACACAGGGATAGATCCTTTCTGTTTTGTGGGCCTGCCTTAGAGCCTCACCTAAGAAACTGTTGCTGTAAAAAATATATCAGGAGATAAATGCTTCAAGACCAAGACCTTCATTCCTTCTCCATTAGGCATAAGCAGGACTGAGGTGACCAGAAAAGCAAGGAGCCCAGAGGACCCACATTCACACCCACACTCCTTTCCTTGACTTTACAGGGTCTCCTTGTAGACTGGAAATTTCAGATATAGGGGCCAGCAAGCTCTCTATTCCAAGGTTTCAGACTTAGAATTCCATCTGTTTATGTCCTTTTTCTTTGGCCACAGGCTTCTCCCCCATTTTTTTTTTTGTTTGTTTGTTTTTGGTTTTGTGTGTGTGTGTGTGTGTGTGTGTGTGTGTGTGTGTGTGTGTGTGTGTTTTGAGACAGGGTTTCTCTGTGTAGCCCTGGCTGTCCTGGAACTCACTCTGTAGACCAGGCTGGCCTTGAACTCAGAAATCCACCTGCCTCTGCCTCCCAAGTGCTGGGATTAAAGGCGTGTGCCACCACTGCCCGGCTCCCCCATTTGTTTGTTTGTTTACTTCATAAATACATAAAATTATGAGAAGAGAACAAGGAAGGGAATTCTGCTTCTATTCATAATAAAGTAACCAGAACAGGCTTGACCCTTAATCATTAAGAATTAACAAGTAGAGTTAGTATTATACTACAGTAGAGGTATCCAGCCAGATGGTGCTAAAGAGAATCAAGTGGACTTTCTTAGGTGACGAGACAGATATTGGACTTTTTGCTTGTTTCTTTTTTCTTCCTTCCTTCCTTCCTTCCTTCCTTCCTTCCTTCCTTCCTTCCTTCCTTCCTTCCCTTCCCTTCCCTTCTTCTTCTTCTTCTTCTTCTTCTTCTTCTTCTTCTTCTTCTTCTTCTTCTTCTTCTTCTTCTTCTTCTTCTCCTCCTCCTCCTCCTCCTCCTCCTCCTCCTCCTCCTCCTCCTCCTCCCCCCCCCTCCTCCTCCTCCTCCTCCTCCTTTTTTTTTTTTTTTTTGGAGATAGGGTTTCTTGATGTAGCCTTGGCTGTCCGGAAACTCTCTCTATAGAACAGGATTACCTCTATCTCAGAGACTTCCCTGCTTCTGCCTCCCAAATGCTGGGATTAAAGGCATGTGCCACCACTTGGCTAAGAAATTAGATTTTCTCTTTGAGGAAGCTGAAATGGCTGAATTTTATGGAGATAGAATTTATTTTTTTAAAACTCTACAACAGACCCTGGGGTCTGTTGCTGATATCAATCTATGCATGAGTGAGGCGAACTCCACAGGGGAGGCCAGGAGAGAAGAAGAGTGAGCTTGTTATTTCTGGACTTCAACACCAGACTGAGAGATGCTCAGCCTCCAGATAGCCAAAGTAGAGTTCTCCCCGAACACTTGCGAAATTCAAGGAAGGTTACCTGAAGGTCATCCAGCAACAGAAGGGCCGACTTAATTCAGAGCAAACACCACGGATAATTTGTCATTGGCTTGTGCAGATGGCTTAGCAGGCTTAACACCTGCTACCAAGCCACGTGACCTGAGTTCAGTGCCTGCGATCCACATGGTGAAAGGCATCGACAACGACCAAAGATTGTCCTCTAGCTTTCACATGCATGCTGTGGGATGCATGGGTACAAGAATAGGTTCACATGTAAATAAATATAAATAAATTAATAAATGAATGTAACTTAAATTGTAAGTTTGCTCTGTGGGAGCAAAGTTTAAGGTAAGCTCCAAAAGCATCAAAATGGACCCAAAATAATCTGCCAAACGAGGACGTATATCTTCATCCAAATGATTTGCAAAAGGTTCACCTGGGTCAGATGAATTGTAAAGCTAATCAAAAGCCTTTTATGCTTGGCAGGGAGGTATGCTTGGAGCTGGGCCTCTGGTAACCCATGATATCTTCCACAGGCTTCTGGAATGTACTCCGAATGACACGTGACATCTCTTACAAATGGAGGATCTGGAGGAAAACAAATTCACTGTAAAATTTACTACTTAACAAGAAAACAAGGTCTCCTTGTATGCCCCTCTCATACTGACTGCAAAGAGAGAATCAACTACCAGAAGTTGTCCTCTGATCTTGGCATGCATACTATGGTCAGACAGACAGACAGACAGACACACACACACATGCATGCACACACACAGTAAAGAACTTCCAAGTGTGTCAGGAGCGTGACTCTTTCACTGGGCACTCACTTGCTGCTTTCTTACAGTGTAATTCAACACATTCTCTATTTGTTTGTGTCTTAATTCTCTTACCAGACATGCTGCTGGCCTTCTGAGAGCACACGTTTTGTATGGTACCTAATCTGGCTTTGGGGTCATTTCTAAGAGACTTTGAGTTTGGGTGGAGCTGGAGAGACAGCTCAGAGTTTAAGAAGGCTAGCTGCTCTTCTAGAGGACCCAGGTTTGATTCCCAGCACCTAAGTGATGGTTCACAAATGTCTATAACTCCAGTTCCTGGGAAAGCTACACCCTCTTCTGGTCTCTGAGGGCACCAGGCATGTATATGGTACAAAGACATACTTGCAGGCAAAGTATTCATAAACTTAAATTTAAAAAGTAATATTAAGACAAGATACTTTGGAGAGGGAGGAAACAAAATGGAAAGATATAAGCAGAATCAAATACAACCTTTACCTGTGAACAATATAATACCTGAAGTGACAAAATTCCTCACAGAATGGGGCCAACAGCAAATTACTGCAGAACCCGAAAACCTACAGAAACAGCAAGAGGAAATCCCCAAAGTTTTCTGGATGAAAGAAAAGGCAAAAAAGGCTGCCCAATAGACTTTGTCTAAAAATACCTTTTATAGATTTACTTTATCTTGTGTGTATGAGTGTTTTGCTGGCATGTATGTCTACACACCACGTGCATGCCTGGCACCCTAGGAAGTGGTGAGCCTCCGTGTGGGTGCTTGGAATCCTCCTCCCCTGTTCTTTCTCCTCCAGCTTCTCCTCTCCGTTCACCTCTCCCTCTTGTAGCTTTTCATTTTGCTTAAAAACAATTCTCTGTTGGAGTCTTGGCTCAGTGCTGGAGAACGATTGTTCTTGTGAAGGGAGGGGGAGAAAAGAGAGCAGAAAACAGCAGCAGCAAGAAAGGGAAGAAGCCAGTGGGGGAAACTGAGGCAACCTGTGAAGAAAGAGCAATGACATAGTTTCCATATTGCTAGCAAAAGGCCACAGACTTATCACCATGAGACCCATGGGATGTGAAGACATTAATCAAAGGTGCAGTGGCACTTGGGAGGCTGGGACAGACAAGCCTCTCTGTGAGTCCAAAGCCAGCCAGGTCTTTGTAGCAAGCCCCAGACCAACCAGTGCTACATAGTGAAACCCTGTCTCAAAGAAGTAAATACTGAAGACAAACAAGAGAAGCTGCACAGCTCAGGGAAAGTGATTGCCATGACTGACATGGGAAAGCTCCACCCCCAATTGTGGGCAGCACCTTCTGGTGGCTGTCCAGATAAAATGGGTAAGAGGTAGGTCAGAAGGAAGATCGTTTTTCCTTTTGCTAGCTTGGCTTTCCTCTCACCACCAAGAAGATTTACCTTATCACTGCTGCTGATTCTTTTGCTGATACCAGCATCAGTGGTCCCTAGCTTTCACAGTGGACTGTGGCTCTGCAGGACACTTCTGGGCCTCTAAGGTTGGAATCCAAGGAGCACATACCCAACCCTGTGAACAACAACCATGTTTTGCCCTGTCCCCCACTCCAGTGAGAGACAGGTAACGTGGGGCTCTCTCCTTCTGTTGAGGCAGTCAGCTTCAAGATTGAGTAACTACTGGGTTCTCAGTCAAACTTAAATCCTCACACAGAGTCCAGTCCTCTAGAGCATTCTGATAAAATGGCTCAGTTCATAAAGGAACTTGCTGATAAGCCCGGGGATCTGAATTCAAAAGCCGATAACCAAAGTGGTGCCAGGAGAGGATACAGTTCTTCAAGTTGTTCTCTGACCCATCACATGTACAAGGGTGCAAGTGCGCGCACACACAGTCATGCAAATAAATAAATGTAACTTAAAAAAACTGGGAGCTGATCATGGTAGGGTGGAGTTGAGAGACGGCTTGACCTTTAAAGAGAACTTGCTGTTCTTGCAGAAAACCAGATTCACGTCACAACAGCTACATGGTGGCTCACAACCATAATGTAAACCAGTTCCAGGGTGTTCTAATGCCATCTTCTGGCCTCTGAAGGAACTGCATGAACATAATGTACATGTTAACATACAGGCAACACACACACACACACACACACACACACACACACGCCATTATTACCACCATCAGCTAATTAATTAAATTAGAAAATTTAAACCTGGTAGCCTGAAGAGCTTTTAAGGGTTTAAGAAGGAACTCTTGTAAACTACATGGATGATCTTGTACTACTGGGCTATCATCAGCTGTGACAAATACACCACCTTGTCTGGTGGATAAGGGAGGCTATGCGTGTGTGAGACAGGAATATGAGGAAGAATCCTATAACTCTGTTTAATTTTTTGTGAACCAAAAACTCCCCTAAAATCTACTGAAAAAGAGAAAAGGGATCACTTGTGAGGAATCCTTGTGAAATTTTATAGCAACATCTAAAGAGATCTGTAATTTAGAAAGAAGTCTGAACTAGAAGCATTTTTGTAAAGAATCTTTTATCATCTTGGTCTGGGAAGTGATGCTAAGATGGGCTTAAGTTTAAAAATAGAGAATTAGAAGGTATCACTGAGATAGCAAATAAGAAGAACACCAAAGGCCTGGGAGGAGACAAGCAGGCCGATGGGAGCCAGCGCAGACTGGGAAGGTGCCCTGGGATATTCTGAGGTCTTCAGGCCAAAGTCATCAGAGACTCACAAGTCGCCCTAGGAACAGGACTCAAGCATGTTGTTGAGCCCTTGGTCAGTTTTTCTCACTTGCAAGGCCAAGGCCATTTTCCTGCCTGCCATGCTGTCTGACGTTTACCAAAAAGAGGTTCACTTTTTTGTTGTTGATGTTTGTGGTGACAGCTTGTTTGATTGTCTGAAATAGAATATATTTTATTTACACTTTGACAATTTTAAACATTTAAACAATGCATCTTGATCACGTTTCACCCAGCTTCCCCTCTTACTAGCCCCAGGAACCCCTAACTCTTCCCTCTCCCTCCCAGTGGCCTCCCTGGCCCATCCCTCTCCCCACTTCATGTCCTCTCCTTTGTGCTTCTGTTAATAACCCACCACATCCAATTGCTGCTGTCTGTAGGGATGTTGTCTGCACTTGCTGACTGATCTTGTGCAGGTAATCACAGTTACAGTGAGTTCAAGGGTGGTGCAGTAAGCATGGCATGTCTCAAAGACAGCATTTCATGGCATTTCACGGCTCTGCTCTCCTTTCACCAGCTCTTCAGTCCCTTCTGTCCCTCTCCCGAACTTTAGAGAGGAGAAAGTTTGATAGAGATGTCAGATTTAGGACTGAGTCGTCAACAGATACTTATTCTCATCACTTTGACAAGTTATGAGTCTTTGGCAAGCTGTGGTAAACACTGTAGAGAGAAGCGTCTCTGACCAAGGTTGAGGAAACCACTCATTTGTGAGCACAGATGACACAAATGTCTCGATGGAAGTTTGGCAACATAACACACACACGCACACACACACACACACACACACACACACACACACACAGACACACAGACACACAGACACACACACACACACACACACACACACACACACACACACACACAGTAGTAGGTTCCTCCCCAGAGTCTCTGACCTTCCAACCCATGGGCTTTTGCACAGATTGACAGTACTGGTCTGTCCTGGAGCAGGCCTTAACTCTAATCCAAAAGCAGCTGGTGACCCGCATAGTCTTTGGGCCATTGTTGCTTGATTTTTGGTTTTCCATTTTGTTTTTTGAGACAGTGTTTTGTTATACAGTCCAGGCCAGCCTTGAAGTCTTTTCTGCTTAGGCCTCCCAGGTGCTGGGATTGCAAGCTGCTTTGTGTTTTAACATATGCATATGTATAAGTAAAATTCTAATATAGACCATTCTTGTGATCAAGAATTTCTAAGTTAGACTGTGTTCAGTGAACAGAAAAGGGGCAAGGGAAATGTTCTGAGCCAAGCATGGTGGAAGATGCCTGGAATTCCAGCTCTCAGGAAGGTGAGGGAAGAAGACTGCAAATTCATGGCTAGCCTTGGTCACGGATAGATCTTGTCCCAATCAAACAATTAAAAATAAGGTTCTGAGGACATCTCCAGCTTGGTGCTTCCTAGCAGAAGCTTTGGGTGTTCTTTGTCACTTTAGGGTCTTCTAAGCTGACACTCTTTATTAATGAGCAGACCAACTGGCTCATGTGACTTGTGCCTGCGTTGCTATTGGACGTCATCTTAACCTCACACGTCATCTAGAAACCAAGCTGGTGTTGAGTGTGCTCTCTCTGATCTTCCTTTGGCAACACTGCTCGATATTACCTTTTGACTCGGTTTCCTAGACTAAATCAAGTCTGTCTCTGTCCCTCCTTTTACACCTGGACAAGATTTTCTCAGCTAGGCATGGAGGTGACAGGATTGCAAGATCTTTTGTTTGTTTTGTGACAAGGTCTCATGTAGCTCATGTAGATCAAACTCATTAAGTAGGAGATGACTTTGAACTCCCGATCTTCTTGCCACCAGACTTGGCTTATTCTTAAGTTTTACAAATTGGAACCTGCCCAATACATGATACTATGGGTTTGAATCTGGAATTCTATAATTTAGGCGACGGGGAAGTTATAGTCTGTGTAAATTCAATATATGAAAATAGTAAGTGGTATTTTAAAATTGGACTGAGAATCCACTTAGAACAAGCAATCTGTCTTCACAGGGAGTACTCTGGATACCAAGCACTGTGGTGAATGGACAGGCTATGCCACAGAGAAGACATCCACACGGGCAAGTTAAGCAGTGTCTGTATCTGACTGCTCCAACACTAAAGCAATGTCTTTGTTATGTTCTCATGATAGTGTATGGAATCACGTCCCACAGTTCTGGGTAAGGAAACCAACCCAAATGGTTCACTGCTGAGGTGTTATCTGTATTGACCTCACCTGCTTCACATCCTTTTCCAGAACAGGACAAATATGAATAAGTAATCCAGCAATCTATAATCCACACACCTCCACAAGCACTGCAAATGAGAAGAAAGGCTATTTTTATTTCCTAATGCAGTGATCACGTCCTCTCTCGCCAAACCCCACTCTTCTGTAGGAATTATGCAATGCTCTCTATTTACCACAGGTATAAAATGCTCATCCCACATGGTATGTAGATGTGTCATAGCTTAGCTCCAGAGCAGAGCTTCACTCAAGCAATTTCAAGCATGGCTGATGTTCAGATTGGTTATTTAGGCCAAACTAGGAAGGGAGAAATAATAGTGAACAGGGTTGTGGCCAAGAAACAATATGAACATTTATGATGCATTTTATGAATTAAATTTGAAACTTAATGAATGATGATAAAATTCACAGTAAAGATATCTAGGTCTTTTCTCTTCATGTGCATGAGAGTTTGCCTACATGTATGTACATGTACAGTGAAAGCAAAAGTTATATCTTAAATTTTAATTACTATGCCTAAGAGAGCCAGGTAACAAAAATGCCTCTAACCTGTAAGCCCCTTGTCAAAGCACAGATACTTTCTGGAATGCCTGAGGCTCTTGTTGATGGGATAAAACAAGCCATATATATATATATATATATATATATATATATATATATATATATAAATATATAAATATATATATATAAATCATGTTTGCTTTAATACGATACTGGTCGAAGAGGGTCACACTGGTACATAAATTACATTTTCTCAGCTCCAGAACCACGTAAGGACAGAGCAGTCTGGTATCTAAGGTTGAAGGGTGATGATTCCGGGTTAGGACCATTTCTTCGAGATGTTGAGATGGTCTAGCTGGTCTGCAATGTATCTATGTTTAGGGAACTTGGAAGTGGCTGCTGCCTTGATGGCTTCAAAAGCCTGGGCCCTTCGCTCCGCAGCGTGGCCGTACTCCTGCTCCGCTGTCATGTAGGGCATGCTCAGCCAGTAGTGGTTCTCGGCCTCCACCTCCAGGCGACGGATCATGTTCTCCTTCGCTTGGAAAGACACGGTCCGCGGTCGCCGGTGCTTCCCGATCCACTGCCTGCCCGGAATGCGGCCGCGGAGGAGGACAGCGGTGAGGAACATGGTGCCTCCTCGCGAACGAACCGACTGGGGACGTGCTCCCCGCAGCGTTCCCCGTACACTGACCGACGCAGCGGCGCACGCGCGCTCCCTCCGGGGCTTTCTGGGGGGCCAACAAGCCATATTTTTACATCCTTAAATAAGTTTATTTGAACCATCTGCACCGAACATGCTTGATCTCATATGGGCAGGTTGTATGTGGGTAGGAAATACATCAGGATGCATGCTTGCCCGATAGAACCTGATGGGACATAAAGTGGCTGTGTGTCTTTGTCTTTTTAAGCCTCTGAAATACATGATGCATGGCCAAGTATGGACCCAAGTATGGAACTTGCCAGAGTTCATCCACCTGCCCAGTATTTAATTAAAGCTTGTTTCAAATCTGGCTTAAAATTGTGGTAGTGGTCTTATTCTGGACTGGTGATTTAAATTTTTTTTTCTGGAAGCCCCAGCAAGATTCAGACCGCCCGCTCAAATTCTAAAGCTGGACCTTCATTCTGGAACTCTAGGGCTGAGGAGCCACCTCAGGAGGCCTGCGCCTTGAGAGAGTCCAAGGCTCCGTGGCTGCCTTTGGTTTGTGGACTCTTGGGCTGAACTGCCATGCTGAGAAATGCAGCACCCATAAAGGCCTCCTCATGAGTCATAGTCACTCTGTTCTCTAGGATCCTGGTCTGGGACATGCAGGGAATTGAAAGGGATCTCAATATTTTCCAGGGCAAATACTAAGACATCACCTGGCTGCCAAGTTCTGGTTGATTCGAAAGTTTTGTTTGTCTCTTTTATGTATGTGGATTGGTCTGTGTTTTTTGATGTGTCTTTACATTTTGCTACACACATGGATCTGAGACAGAAATGGATATTTTTTTTCTGTCTCTGTTGTTGCCAAGCCTCCAACTACCACCACTACCATGACTACTTTTACGGCTGGGGCTCAGAGTTTATCTCTGAATTCTGACTTCACTGACTTCAGGTTTGCAGCTCAAATGTCTGTTGGGTGTGTATAACATTGGAGTTGTTTGGTATTGCTCTGCTTTATTGGAAAGCTGCCTCTAGAGTGGCTTTATGGCTCTTCCTTCTTTAGACCCAAGCACCTTTAAAGCTTTCATCTATGTCCTGTGTCAGTCAAGCCACTTGTCAATGTGACAGAGAGAAAAGGGCAAAGAACGGCCAAAAAATTAGATTGTGTGTTAACGTGAGAATTTGGTACCCCGTGATTTATAAGTTATTTTTATCGAGTATGTTAAAAATCTGTAACATTTATGGGAAAAGTTAAGTAAAACTTATAACACAGAGTTGATGGTTAAAAATCTATGCATAAGTAATCTTAAAGGAACCGTGTGACATGATTCCATCGTGGTCTATAAGTAACATGTGGCTTGCCACCATCTTTAGGCCACCACATGGCTGGTTGCCACCACTGATAGGGTTGGAGAGGGCAGATGTCATTTGAATTCACCACCATCTTTGGGCAGCCACCTGCGAAGTGGAAATTTCTGGTTTCTTTGGAAATTTCTGGTTTAAGTTGTGTCATGTGATGTTTTTCTGGAAGCTGTCTTACAAGAAGATGTTTTGCTGAAGCAGACATGTGAGAAGATGTTTTGTTGAGAACAGACATGTGGTGTTTTTCTGGAAGCTGCCTTATCAAAGGGCATATGATATTTTGCTGGAGCAGCTACTTGAGAGGGTTTGTGATTTTTAGAAAGAATATAAACATAACTCTTCAGAGAGTGAGAGGATGCTTTTGCATTGGTTCACCTTACAGCACTTTGCTGCTCTTCACTGACCTTTGATTGCTATGACTTCAGAGAGGGAAAAATGCCAAACTTCTCATGGTATCCTGGCTGCTTCACGCGACTTCTGCAGACTTGTGCCAATTCAGTGGAGTAGTTTCTTCTGGATTGACATGCAGATGCACATGTTTATGCTCACAAACACACACACTCATTAATGTTAGAAGAAGAAAAACAACAACCCAGCATGTTAAAAAAGTGAGGCTGTCATGAGTGTGTTATTCTAGAAACAAGACAAGCATGCTTGTGTCTTTCCACAATGTCAGAATGCATTGAACAACAATAAACTCACAACGTTTAGAGGCTCAGTGACAGCAGTTTAACATGCAATCCTCCTACCTTGGTATCTGTCCAAGTGAATACAAGCTCCCCCCCCATCTTAATTACTAATATCAACTCTGATACCACACAGCACACGGTAACTATATCCATATGTCTCTATACAGATATATGGACTGCAGAGCAAACACACGTTTAACAGCCTACAGCAGAGTTTAAAGAGGCTTTGGAAGTGTAGTAAGAGTCTGTATCTCACAATATCCAACCAGGCCAGGCATGGCAGCACACGCCTTTAATGCCAGGCAGATGGACCTCTTCAATTTGAACCACACAGCTCTAGGAGGGAGGGAACTGCTTTGGAACTGGTTGTCAGGGATGCTAAAGTCAGATTTGGGATCAAAGAATTAAGCTTTGAGGTAAAAAGCCTGAACTAGGTCTGGAACAAGAAACCAGTTATGCACAGGAAATGACAGGTCTGGTCCAGGTCCAGACAAGCACGAAGGTCAGGCATGATAGTAGGTTCCTCGGTGGTGCAGGAGAAGAGTCAGGGAGTCCTCAGTTCTTCACACACACACACACACACACACACACACACACACACACACACACAGACACACACACACACACACACACACACACACACACACACACACACACACACACCAGGTGTCAGATGACAGGTTTGGTGTATGGCCACACCTTCACAGTATTAGGTGCCACTTTATGGACTCCAGATGATGGAGTTTCACCCCATCCTCCATCTGTTGTGTCTGATAAGTTCTTGGGCCTCCATTCCCTGACATGATTTTAAAATGCACAGGTGCCCCTACAGTTTCAAGTCTCCCCAATATCTGTACGTATACTGTGACTCCCATTGTGTTCTTGGGAATAAGCCATTTATCAATCTGGGCTAGACCCACATGGCAGCTCACAACCATCTATAATTCCAGTTCCAGGGGTCCAATGCCTTCTTCTGGCCTCTGTGGGCAACAGGCATGCACATGGTGCACAGACATTCATGCAGCCAAAACACCTACATACATAAAATAAAATAATATTACAAAAAGCCCTAAAAGATTTTAGCCAGGCAAGGGGTGCATGCCTGTGACCTCATCACTTGGGAGAGTGAATCAAGAGGATCAGAAACACAAGGATGTCCCTGTTACATGGGGAGTTGGCAGCCATCTTGGGATCTTGGGCTAAAGGAAGACTTTATCTCAGAGAGAAAGAGAGAGAGAGAGAGAGGAAGGAGAGAGAGAGAAAGAGAGAGAGAGAGAGAGAGAGAGAGAGAGAGAGAGAGAGAGAGAGAAATATTTTTAAATATCAAAGAGTTTTCACACATAGACAATTCACAATTCAAATATCCATGAAAGAAGGATGACTAAGTATCCAGAGACCAGGCCACAGCCTAAAGCCTCAGAAGACCAGAGGCCACAAACAAAAATTTGCTCCCTAGTGAGCAGCTACTGAGAAGTGGTAACTGTCAACATTAGGAGCTGAGGTCCTGCCAGGTGTAGTGACAATGACACACTCCTTTAATCCCAGCACTCTGGAGGCAGAAGCTGTGAGTTCAAGGGCAGCCTGGTCTATAGAGCAGTCTAATGGGGCTTTACAGTGAGACTCTGTCTTAAAAAATCAACAACAATGCAAAAAATAAAAAAATAAAAATCAAACCGAGGCCCTAAAGGAGGGCTTCAGGATTCTAGTTCCCTTGGAGGGCTTTACAGGACCCTGCCCTTTCTTCTTCTTTTCTTCTTCTTTCTTCTTTCTTCTTTCTTCTTTTTCTTCTTTCTTCTTTCTTCTTTCTTCTTTCTTCTTTCTTCTCCTCCTCCTCCTCCTCCTCCCCCTCCTCCCCCTCCTCCCCCTCCTCCCCCTCCTCCCCCTCCTCTCCCTCCTCCCCCTCCTCCCCCCTCCCCCTCCCCCTCCCCCTCCTCCCCCCCTCCTCCCCCCTCCTCCTCCCCCCCCTTTAAAAACATTTAAAAGCTCATTAGATGATTAAATGTTTTAAAACATTTAAAAGCTCATTAGATTGTCTGAACCACAGGACAATGCCAGAGCAGATTTATATAATAGACATATTGTAGGCCTTTCAAAAATAATTGGCCATACAGTCTTATTCTTTACAGCATCAAAAGAGTAATAGCTTAAGACAACAATTTATCATTTCTAGAAAGTGTACAAGTTAAAATGCAAAAATTTGTTCTCAATATTTTCAATTTTTCATAATGGTCTTAAGCCTTGAGGACTTATATATAATCAATTTTGACAAATAGATGTTACTAATTTTTGATTAAAATATGTACATGTGAGTTGACACCTTTTAGACCTTTTAGTTGCAACTAAAAATATAATTAGTTTTTGCCTATATTATTTTCCTGTGCTTGGTGTTGCATATCAGACTAAGATAGATAATGGAACTGACTATTACAGTTATTTGGCTACAGTCAAACATTTGAGATGTTTTGTTGACAACTTTAATACCAGGATTCCTTATTATCCTCAAGGACAAGAAATTATGAAAGAGATTTTGAAACTTTAAAATAATATTTTCATAACTCTGTAAATATGGGAAAAGCAGTTAATGGTGCTTCTTCCCTGGTTTTACAGGTAATTCTAAAAAATTGACTTTTTTAAACTAGAAAGGGGGAATTATACCCCAAGGTCACCAAAAGCACACCTTGCTTTTGTCTTGTTTTAAATTTTCTACAAACTGATTTTAAAGGTCAGTCTGCAGTGGATTGCCCCTGGCATCCAGTTACTTCTAACTCATTTGCCAGGGTCTTGTGGAGAGACCCCTTAACAGTACTTGGTGTGGTCCCGATCCTGTTTTAATTTGGGGTCGTGGGTCAGTCTACATTTTTCAGAAAAAGAAATCGGAGCCTGATGGCTGCCTGAAAGATTGGTCCATCAAGTGAACACAGATCTTGAGCCTAATAATTATGATTCTGATAATGAAGAATCTGATAACAAAATCTAGCCAGATACATTATCATATGTTAACTATGGAAGACCACGAGACTCTAGGCTGTTACTCTATCCAGGGTGTTCCCAAGTCTCATCTCCACCCAACCTAAAAGAGGGGACTTCCGCCCCTAGACCAAGCAGAGAGGGGCCACCCAGAACCCCCTCTGTCTGGCAATCTGAATTCTTGCATAGGCTGTGAGGTGAAGCACTGCAAGGGAATATAAATAAAAGTTAAAAATATGTTTCTGGGTTCCCTGAGGGACAAGCCTGACTGCATAGGGGTTGATGTCAAAAGTATCCCCTCTCCAGGAAAAAGACATCGGGATGGGTATGGCCCTTATACCTCACTGGACAACGACAGGAGGACTGGAGCCATTACAAGGTCCCCTTTAATTACTGGAGGTCAGGCCTCTATCCCCCGCCTTGGCAAGATTAGAATCACCACGGTCCTTCTATACTTGGAGAAGAGATGAGATGTCAGGGACAGTCCTGCCTGTACACTGGGGGCCTAAAATCAAGAATAGGCCTGATTTACTTGTCTGCTCAAAGTCTTGGGTCTCCATGGAAAAACACTGAAATAGAGGACTATAAACTATTGTAAACAGACAGCTTTTGTTGAAATCTACCAGCCTGAGTAGTCATAGACCTTGTATCTGATACCTGTCAACCAGCAGTTGGATTAGATACTAAAACATTTCCACTTTCAACCTTATTTCCTACTTGGCTTGGATAATCATGTTGCTGTTAACTTTTGAACCTTGTGTCTCAAGCAGATAGGTTGCCTTCACACAAAGATCTCTCTCAGCAAGCCTGGCTACTCTGTACCCCAGATGGGATGAAATCGTGTACCCCACACAGCTGCTTCAACTGGACCTGTTCCTTCTGACCTATCCTCAGATGGGCTCCATAAACCCTGGACAGCAGGACACAGCCAACTCTCCTAAGACTGGACAAACATCCCCCATACCCATTCTTCTAGGTTCCCCCTAGAGACACGTCACCCCCAATGTCAGCAGGAAGTAGCCAGATATCATGATGACCCTATTCCTGCTTCACCTCTCTCTAACTTTTCTTTTTAATTTAACCAAAACGGGGGAACTATGCCCTTCCCCCACACTGCCAACCTGTCCAGGTTGAGCAGGCCAGAACATGCTGTTTACCACTAGAGATCAAATAACAAAGGACCTGGGAAGCTGGAGACCTGCAGTCTGCCACAGGAGTTGAGCTGAATGGATTGCCTGCTGAGCTTGCTTGCTACACCTCTGGCCCATGATTAAGGATGCACACCCCTCACCCACAGATGCTGAGCTATCCTTGACACCTTCCAGACTGCTATCTCCTTGCCCAGCCCCTGGGCTGAACCGAGAAGAGACTCTGGAGGGGGTTGGGAGGGCTTCCCCTTTATATGTGAAAGCAAATTATTAAACTATAAGCCTTGATCAGAGCACTTTTCTTGGCTTCATCTCTTCTCGCCCTCCGTCCCCTCTCATTCCCAGCCCCCTTTTCAGGTGAACCCAATTGACTTGTGGCCATGGGTGGTTATAATCTTCAACAAAATTATAGAAGAAAAAATTTCTAATATAAGGAAAGAGATGCCTGTAGATGTACAAGAAGCTTACAGAACACCAAACAGATTAAACCATAAAAGAAAATCCTTCTGCCACATAATAGTCAAAACACTTAATAAACAGAACAAGGAAAGAACTTCAGAAACTGCAAGGGGGAAAAGGTCCAGTAACATATAAAGGCATACCTATCAGAATTACACCTGAATTCCCAACTGAGATTCAAAGTTAGGGCCTCAGCAGAAATCTTGTAGACCCTAAGAAACCACAGATGTCAGTCAGACTATTATACCCAGAAAACCTTTTGAAAAACTACTATACCCAGAAATAGATAAAGAAACCAGGAATTTCCATGACAAAACCAAATTTAAATAATACCTTTTCACTAACCCAGTCCAAATGAGGCCAACTACACTCAAGAAAATATAAGAAATAAATAATTTCACACCATTAAAACTGTAGAGTGAAAAATTATAAAGGCCATTTTATGAAATATGTGTAGATTTTTCCGCCTTACAGAACTCGGAACTGAAAATAAGATTTCAGGCCTTCACATTCCAGGTGAAGGACACTTGCTGGATTACATTCCCCAAGCCTCGCCCAAGGCAGGAAGGCATTCCTGACTACAGATAAAGATGCTACCACCTAGGTGGGGCCATAGCCCTATAGCCGGAAAAAGTAAAGATAGTAATCTGAAATGGCAGAATAGGACACAATAGCATGGTGAAAACCACATTTTTGAGAAGAATGAGTGTGCAGAGTGATCTCACATGACTCTAGATCATTTGGGCTAGATTCTCTGAAATGTTCCACTGTTCTTGGTTACCCCTCCCTTGGTCTTCCCAGTGCCATGTCCAAAATTTGTAAAACAACCAATCATGTGTAAGCGCGTGAAAATGCCTTCCTCCCCCCACCCCATGCTATAAAAGACCCTTTAACCCACCACACGGGGCCAAAAACCCTGCTCTTGGAGCTAAAGAGCTTGTCGTTTTTGACCGCCGTCTCCTCCCCTAATAAACCTCTGCTGATTGCATCCAGGTATAGTTTCTTGTGATTTTTGGGTGGTCGCGATCCGGAGGTTTGAGGAAGGGTCTCCCGAGTATGGGGGGTCTTCAAAACCAATCCAAGAAAAACACATACAAATACACACAACCACCATCAACATCAAAATAACAGGAAGTATCAATCATTGGTCATTAGTAACTCTCAACATCAGTGATCTCAATTCCCAAATAAAAAGACCACAAGCTACCAGAATGGATGCATAAACAAGATTCATCATTCTGCTATATACAAGAAACACATCTCATCAACAAAGATAGTCATTATCTCAGTATAAAGGGCTGGAAAAAGGTTTTCCAAGTAAATGGATCCAAGAATCAAGCTAGAGTAGCCATTTGAATATCTAATAAAATAGACTTGCAACTGAAAGCAATCAAAAGATACAGGGAAGTACACCTCATACTCATCAAAAGAAAAAACCACTAAGAGGAAATCTCAATTCAGAACATCTATGCCCAAAATGCAAGGGCAGCCACTTTAAAAAAAAAAAAAAAGAAAACATATTAAATCTTAAATTACATATTGAACCCCACACATTAATAGTGGGAGACTTCAACACCCCACTCTCACCAACAGACAGGTCATTGAGACATAAACTAAACAGAGAAATAATGAAACTGACAGAGACTATTATTCAAATGGACCTAACAGATACCTATAGAAGATTTGATCCAAACACAAAAGAATATACCTTCTTCTCAGCACCTCAATACATAATCTAATTTACCAAATTAATTTAATTTACTAAATAATCAGTCACAAAACAAGCCTCAACAGATATAAGAAGACAGAAATAACCCTATGTAGCTTCTCAGATCACTATGGATTAAAGCTGGACTTCAACAACAAGACGACCCTATTCCTGCTTCACCTCTCTCTAACTTTTCTTTTTAATTTAACCAAAACGGGGGAACTATGCCCTTCCCCCACACTGCCAACCTGTCCAGGTTGAGCAGGCCAGAACATGCTGTTTACCACTAGAGATCAAATAACAAAGGACCTGGGAAGCTGGAGACCTGCAGTCTGCCACAGGAGTTGAGCTGAATGGATTGCCTGCTGAGCTTGCTTGCTACACCTCTGGCCCATGATTAAGGATGCACACCCCTCACCCACAGATGCTGAGCTATCCTTGACACCTTCCAGACTGCTATCTCCTTGCCCAGCCCCTGGGCTGAACCGAGAAGAGACTCTGGAGGGGGTTGGGAGGGCTTCCCCTTTATATGTGAAAGCAAATTATTAAACTATAAGCCTTGATCAGAGCACTTTTCTTGGCTTCATCTCTTCTCGCCCTCCGTCCCCTCTCATTCCCAGCCCCCTTTTCAGGTGAACCCAATTGACTTGTGGCCATGGGTGGTTATAATCTTCAACAAAATTATAGAAGAAAAAATTTCTAATATAAGGAAAGAGATGCCTGTAGATGTACAAGAAGCTTACAGAACACCAAACAGATTAAACCATAAAAGAAAATCCTTCTGCCACATAATAGTCAAAACACTTAATAAACAGAACAAGGAAAGAACTTCAGAAACTGCAAGGGGGAAAAGGTCCAGTAACATATAAAGGCATACCTATCAGAATTACACCTGAATTCCCAACTGAGATTCAAAGTTAGGGCCTCAGCAGAAATCTTGTAGACCCTAAGAAACCACAGATGTCAGTCAGACTATTATACCCAGAAAACCTTTTGAAAAACTACTATACCCAGAAATAGATAAAGAAACCAGGAATTTCCATGACAAAACCAAATTTAAATAATACCTTTTCACTAACCCAGTCCAAATGAGGCCAACTACACTCAAGAAAATATAAGAAATAAATAATTTCACACCATTAAAACTGTAGAGTGAAAAATTATAAAGGCCATTTTATGAAATATGTGTAGATTTTTCCGCCTTACAGAACTCGGAACTGAAAATAAGATTTCAGGCCTTCACATTCCAGGTGAAGGACACTTGCTGGATTACATTCCCCAAGCCTCGCCCAAGGCAGGAAGGCATTCCTGACTACAGATAAAGATGCTACCACCTAGGTGGGGCCATAGCCCTATAGCCGGAAAAAGTAAAGATAGTAATCTGAAATGGCAGAATAGGACACAATAGCATGGTGAAAACCACATTTTTGAGAAGAATGAGTGTGCAGAGTGATCTCACATGACTCTAGATCATTTGGGCTAGATTCTCTGAAATGTTCCACTGTTCTTGGTTACCCCTCCCTTGGTCTTCCCAGTGCCATGTCCAAAATTTGTAAAACAACCAATCATGTGTAAGCGCGTGAAAATGCCTTCCTCCCCCCACCCCATGCTATAAAAGACCCTTTAACCCACCACACGGGGCCAAAAACCCTGCTCTTGGAGCTAAAGAGCTTGTCGTTTTTGACCGCCGTCTCCTCCCCTAATAAACCTCTGCTGATTGCATCCAGGTATAGTTTCTTGTGATTTTTGGGTGGTCGCGATCCGGAGGTTTGAGGAAGGGTCTCCCGAGTATGGGGGGTCTTCAAAACCAATCCAAGAAAAACACATACAAATACACACAACCACCATCAACATCAAAATAACAGGAAGTATCAATCATTGGTCATTAGTAACTCTCAACATCAGTGATCTCAATTCCCAAATAAAAAGACCACAAGCTACCAGAATGGATGCATAAACAAGATTCATCATTCTGCTATATACAAGAAACACATCTCATCAACAAAGATAGTCATTATCTCAGTATAAAGGGCTGGAAAAAGGTTTTCCAAGTAAATGGATCCAAGAATCAAGCTAGAGTAGCCATTTGAATATCTAATAAAATAGACTTGCAACTGAAAGCAATCAAAAGATACAGGGAAGTACACCTCATACTCATCAAAAGAAAAAACCACTAAGAGGAAATCTCAATTCAGAACATCTATGCCCAAAATGCAAGGGCAGCCACTTTCAAAAAAAAAAAAAAGAAAACATATTAAATCTTAAATTACATATTGAACCCCACACATTAATAGTGGGAGACTTCAACACCCCACTCTCACCAACAGACAGGTCATTGAGACATAAACTAAACAGAGAAATAATGAAACTGACAGAGACTATTATTCAAATGGACCTAACAGATACCTATAGAAGATTTGATCCAAACACAAAAGAATATACCTTCTTCTCAGCACCTCAATACATAATCTAATTTACCAAATTAATTTAATTTACTAAATAATCAGTCACAAAACAAGCCTCAACAGATATAAGAAGACAGAAATAACCCTATGTAGCTTCTCAGATCACTATGGATTAAAGCTGGACTTCAACAACAAGACGACCCTATTCCTGCTTCACCTCTCTCTAACTTTTCTTTTTAATTTAACCAAAACGGGGGAACTATGCCCTTCCCCCACACTGCCAACCTGTCCAGGTTGAGCAGGCCAGAACATGCTGTTTACCACTAGAGATCAAATAACAAAGGACCTGGGAAGCTGGAGACCTGCAGTCTGCCACAGGAGTTGAGCTGAATGGATTGCCTGCTGAGCTTGCTTGCTACACCTCTGGCCCATGATTAAGGATGCACACCCCTCACCCACAGATGCTGAGCTATCCTTGACACCTTCCAGACTGCTATCTCCTTGTTGGGATGAAGAGCACCCTCAGTCAACAGTAAGACGGGGGGGGGGGGGGGGGGGGGGGGTTGGGGGGGTAGGGGTGGTGGTGGTGGGGGGTGGTGGTGGTGGTGGTGGTGGTGGTGGTGGTAGATAACTCCATCTGTCCACCTGTGTGTGAATCTCACGTAGGTAAGTGAGTAACATGGGGAACACTCCCTCCAACCAATTTTTGAGCACGCTGCAAGAGCTCCTTGAGCAATGAAATCTTAAACTACAGAGAAGAATCCTAGAGGGCTTTTTTCGTGAGATAGATCGAGTGGCCCCGTGGTTCGCTCCCACGGGGTCTCTAACCATTGGTTCATGGGAGAAATTGGGTCGAGATCTTGATAGGGAGGCTGAGGAAGGGTCAGTGAAACCCGGGGTGAGGCCTCTTTGGAGCTTGATACACACCTGCTTGGACGATAAAAGATGTGTCGAGAGTGTAAAAGCGGGACAGAGACTGCTTCAAGAGCACCAGGAGAGCATGTCAGAAGAGGATAGGGTTTTTAAGGAAAGAAAAAAGGATAAGGGACATAAAGATAACAAAAAAGGAAAAGCTAGCAAAACAAAAGACAGGCCTAAACAGCCTGAACAGGATAAAAAGGAGAAAAAAGAAGAGGGGTTCACAAGAATTTACCCCTTCTTAAAAGAGTTGGAGATTTCCGATGAGTCGGGGTTAGCCTCTGAGGAGGAAGCAGAGCTCGAAGAAGAGGCCACTAAGTATAAACAAAAAAGATATGGTCCCAATCGAAAAGACGTTACTAAGATAAGGACAGATCGGAGACCAAAGGTGCAGACAGCGCCATCTTATAATCCTGAGTATAATAAGACAAAGGACAAACAGGAAGAGGATGAGTTAGACAAAATGGAGGAAGATCTAGAAGAGTTGCTAGCCAAAATGGAGGTGATAGCCCTTTCTAAAAGGAAAAAGAAGTAGGAGGGGAGAAAAGGCAGAAGTGGGCTTAAGCCACTGCCCTGGGCCGCATTTGGCTCCCCCTGCAGGAACGCTGCCTTATGCAGAGGTTCCACAGCCCCCGCCATTGAATCAGAGATCTTCTTTTTGCCCTCAGACGTGGAAGGAGGCCACAGGAGCCTTCCCTGTTTTTGAGGATGTCAATCAACAGAGATATCATGAACCCTTAGATTTTAAACAACTAAAGGCCTTGGCTGAGTCTGTCCAAGCATATGGAATTAATGCATCCTTTACTCAGGCATTGTTAGAGAGATTATCCTTGCATGCCATGACCCCATCAGATTGGATGAGTACAGTTAAAGCCTGTTTAACCATGGGTCAATATTTGAGCTGGAAGGCCCTGTACATCGAGTATGCTCAGAATCAGGCTCGGGCCAACAAAGCCGATGGCAAGGCTGCATGGTCCTTTGATATGTTAATGGGACAGGGTCAATGGGCTGCGAATCAGACAGTTTATCCCTTGCCGGTCTATGGCCAAATTAATACCATGGCCATAAAGGCATGGAGGTCCCTGCCCAATAAAGGGGAGGTATCAGGAAACTTGACGAAAGTCATTCAGGGACCCACAGAACCATTTTCTGACTTCATGGCGCATATGATGGAAGAAGCAGGGAGGATTTTTGGCAACCCAGATACAACCATGCCATTGATAGAGCAGCTCATCTACGAGCAGTTTACTAAGGAATGTAGGACCGCCATCACTCCGTGGAAGGCTAAAGGACTGCAGGCATGGATGAAGGCCTGCAGGGTGATAGGAGGCCTTTTGTCCAATGCAGGATTAGCAGCTGCTGTTTTACAAGCTACAAAAGGAGTAAGGAGAACCAGAGCCTGCTTTACTTGCGGGAAACCTGGGCATTTCAAAAAACAGTGCCCCGAGAGGAATAACAATATAAGACAACAAAGACAGGGCCCTGGGCTTTGTCCCAGATGTAAGAAGGGGAATCATTGGGCACATGAATGTCGCTCTGTCAAAGATATTAACGGACGCCTCCTAAGTAACAACTATGGTGGTGCTCATCCAAAAATCGGGCAGAAGGGCCCACGACCCCAGGGCCCACAAATGTATGGGGCCATTCAGGGTCCATCTCTGTGAATCCCTCAAAACCAAGGAGGGCCACTGCGGGTTCCACAGGATTGGACCTCAGTGCCACCACCAGACTCGTGCTGACACCACAAATGGGAGTGTAGCCTATAGAGTCTGACTTTTTAAGACCATTGCCCAAAGACACTGTAGGGCTACTCTTCAGACGATCTCTGAAGGGATTACAGATCGTTCCAGGAGTCATAGATTCAGACTATACTGGAAAAGTCAAAATATTGGCCTCCTCTCCGAGGGTTATGGCCATTTTCCCAGGGGACAGGATAGCCCAACTGTTACTACTACCCAGTTTGCACAGTCACTTTCCATCCCATAATAAAGTCAGAGGTAATGGTGGGCTTGGATCCACTGGGTCCCATTTCGCCTATTTTTCCCTGGAATTACAGGATCATCCCATGGTGATGCTCTGGGTAGAGGGTCAATCCTTTTGGGGGCTTTTAGACACAGGGGCAGACCACAACATCATATCTGCCCGTGACTGGCCTGCCAAATGGCTGACCCAGAGGTCTGCCCAAAACCTCTGAGGATTAGGCTATGAGTCCTCTCCTATGGTAAGCTGTAAGGAACTGGTATGGCTTTTCCAGGAAGGGAAAACAGGAAGGTTTACACCATATGTTCTGGACCTCCCGGTCACCTTATGGGGAAGGGACGTTTAAACACAATTAGGCATGAAACTTACAAATGATTACTCTGCCCAATCACAACGTATGATGCAGGGCATGGGCTATATGCCAGGCAAAGGACTGGGAAAGAATCTGCAGGGTAGCCCAGATGTGATAACTACACATCCCAAACATGATAGGACTGGGCTGGGCTTTTCTTAGGGGCCACTGAGGGAGGTATACCTATCACTTGGAAAACGGGGGACCCAGTGTGGGTCCCTCAGTGGCCGTTGCCTATAGAAAAGTTATAGGCGGCAAGAGCCTTGGTTCAAGAACAATTAGAGGCAGATAGGTGGAACTATCTCAGTCCCCCGGAACACCCCGATCTTCGTAATAAAAAAGAAATCGGGGAAGTGGAGACTGCTGCATGATTTGTGGGCCATCAATGCCCAGATGCAGCCTATGGGCCCCATTCAACGAGGCCTCCCTCTACTTTCTAGTCTGCCAGTGGAATGGCCTATTTTTATTATTGATATTAAAGATTGCTTTTTTTTTTCCATACCATTGGCTCCCACCGATTGTGAGCGGGTTGCTTTTACCGTTCCTGCCATAAATTATGAAGAACCCCATGCCTGTTATCAGTGGCGGGTATTGACACAAGGGATGGCCAACAGTCCTACTATGTGTTAGCTGTATGTGGGATGAGCTTTGCTGCCGGTTAGGCAGGCCTTCCCAAAAGTTAGAATTTGTCATTATATGGATGACATACTGCTGGCAGCTCCCACCAGAGACCAGCTGGACTCTGCTTATGCAGCATTGATTAAACAACTAGAGAAAGCACACTTATATGTGGCTCCAGAGAAGGTACAGACAGAAATGGTAGGAAGATTCCTGGGAGCAGTAATATCTCCCAGGAACATTAAACCTCAAAAAATAGACATAAGAAAATATCATATACGTACTCTAAATGATTTTCAGAAGTTATTGGGAGATATCAACTGGATTAGACCCTATCTAAAGATCCCCAATCATGAGTTGGTTCCTGTCGTGCCCCGCTTGTCCAGCAAGGAAGACGCGACAAACCGGATTCTTCTCAACAGCCTTTATTGGAAGCGCTCTTTTAGGTTTCTGGGAGAGACTAACTGGAATGCTCAGAATGGGCTACTTATATACCCCCAGCCCTGGGCGTGGCAAAGCACATGGAGGTGTCCGATTGGTCAATTTGCAATGACTCATTAGCATACTCATTAGCATACCCCGCCCGGGTGGGGTGATTGGCCAGGTTCGTGGTACCCTAGTTGTACCTTATTTGCATGCGCAGTGCACTGATGGTTTTCCCTGAAAGCCTTGAGTTAGCCGCCATCTTGGATAGTCGCCTCAGCAGCTGACGGGCGAATGTCAGCCTGTCAGCCGCTTTTGAGGCTGCGGTGCTGCTTCTCTCGGCTGGCAGCCACAGCCGCTTTTAGTCCGTGACGCCGAGAGAAAAAATGGGCAGCCGCCTTGAGTCGGCGGCTGCACCGTAAGAAAAAACGGGCAGCCGCTTTGAAGCGGTGGCTGCACTGTGAGAAAAAACGGCAGCGGAGGCAGTGCCGCTGCTTTTCAAGATGACAGACCTGCGGTGCCTTCCAGCCGTCAGGTCTGTCAGTTCAGCTTCCTACAGGTTCCCTTATTTGATATCTTGGAGGGGGACCCCCACTTGACCTCAACCAGGAGCCTCACACCGGACGCTAGGTTGGCCTTGAAAAAAGTGAAACTGCCCTAAGTAAGGCACAAATTACTCACGTCTGTGATGTGCATACCATCCTTTTGTGTGTTCTACAGACACTGAGACAACCTACTGCGGTATTATGGCAGGAGGGCCCCCTATTATGGATACATCCTCATGTTTCTCCTAATAAAATCTTGGAACACTATCTCACTGCCATTGCGCAGTTAGCTTTATTGGGCCTCAAGTCATGCTTGGCACACTTTGGTGTACCTCCAATGAGAACTATCACTCCTTACACTAGCCAACAAATACAAACCTTGTGTGTTGCCATAGATGACTGGACCATTCTTAGATGCAGCTTTGATGGGGATTTTGATAATCATCTTCCCAAGAACCCTGTCCTGCAGTTTTTTTGCTAATCACTCTGTTGTATTTTCAAAAATTACTGCTTCATTACCTATACCTGAGGCAGTGGACATATACACGGATGGCTCCAAAACGGGGGTTGGCAGTTATGTTGTTGGTTCTGAACCTCCAGTACAAATCCAGTTCACTCCTGGAACTCCACAGCTCGTGGAGTGCCAGATCGTTTTGGTGGTCTTCCAAACTTTCCCTTGCCCATTTAACTTGGTATCAGATTCCAGTTATGTAGTTAATGCTGTAGTTTCTTTGGAACTTGCAGGACCTATTAAGTCTAGTAGTCCTGTCTGCCACCTTCTCCAACAGATCCAGAAACTTATTTGGCTAAGGGAAAATAAGTTTTTCATCCAACACATAAGAGCCCATACTATGCTGCCAGGTCCTATGACAGAGCGTAATGCTCTGGTGGATGCTGCTACCTGCATGGAATTTGTCTTCCACACAGATGCTATCACCAAAGCCTCTGCTTTTCATAAGCAGTTTCATGTGCCATCTACCACACTCCATTATATGTTCTGCCTGCCACAAGTGGCAGCCAGAGATATTGCAATTAATTGTCCAGATTGTGCACAATTTCTTCATCCACCTCATACTGGCATTAACCCTAGAGGCCTGTTGCCTCTCAAACTCTGGCAAATGGATGTTACCCACATATCCCACTTTGGGACTCTTAAGTATGTTCACTTTTCTGTAGATACATGCTCAGACGTTGTCTATGCCTCTCCTCTGAGCGGGGAAAAGGTCCGCAATGTGATAAGTCACTGCCTGCATCTTGGGTGGCATGGGGCAAGCCCGATGTCATTAAAAGAGACAATGGACTGGCCTATGCATCCAGGCCCTTCACTACATTTTGTCAAAACATGAATGTGAAACATATCACTGGTTTGCCCTACAACCCTCAAGGTCAAGGTATCGTAGAACATGCCCATCGCACGCTAAAGGAACTGTTACAAAAACAAAAAGGGGGAATAGCTCACGGATACCCCCCAAAGGACCAACTCTCTTTAGCCCTCTTTACTCTAAATTTTTTGACACTTGATGTGGACGGACGCTCAGTGGCTGATCGGCATTCACTGTCCACCCTGACTGTTAAACAAGAAGTGAAATGGAAAGATGTCTTAACAGGCTCATGGTATGGTCAGGATCCGGTTATTTCCAGGTCCAGGGGAGCTGTTTATGCTTTTCCACAGGACCAGGAAGATCCGATTTGGGTCCCTGAATGCCTCACCAGATGCATTGGACCATCCCAGGACCGGGACAATGTGGTGGACACACATGAGGATCCAGACGCTGAGTCTACTGCTGTTGGTAACTCAGGAATTAGCCATCCAGCTGTGGGCGATAGCCAGAACTTGGCCAGTTCCCATGCCCATTCATAGCAATTCCCCGGTTCTGCCCACCTTTTTCTCCACCTCTTGTGAGCAAGATATGCCTTGAACTATTCCCACTCAGGAGGCCCCTGCAAGTTATACAGCCACCAATTATACCTTGGCAGGCACCTTATGTTTTTCCTTTAATAAGAGTGTCTCTCCATGCATTCTCTAAGCACCCCAGTATTTAGTGAATTGGCTAGATCCCATGGATCTAGGGGGAGTGGTCTCCGGAGTATTACACGAAGCTCTATCACAATTGAGCTCCTGTTCTAACCAGGGTTTGGGAGAGACGGGTACTAATTCTAGCTCCCCCCTTAATATTACCACCTTGCTTATGTCTCAGTACCTAATTATACCCTCTTGTAGTAATTCCACCAAAGGCAATTCCACTAAACGTAAAGTCCTGCCTAATTGTCCACCTTACCAAGATTTTCCCACTGATTATTCCCCTTGCCAGAGTCCCGATTATCAGGACACCCAGATATCTTCTGGATTTGAATTTAGCCCCCCTTTGTTTAAAGCCAAGTATATCAGTAAGTCCAAGATTGCAACCAGGCCAGTTAATATCTGGCCCTGGTATCAATGGCTACTTTCTAACAATAAGTCAGCCTTTACTTCTCTCATCCCATTTTCTAGGTTGAGAGGGGGTAATTTCTCATTAGTCAACATTATAATATCTGGTGGGAAGTCTGGTGTAATTCTGATAGGTCTGCCTTTATATGTTACTTGTCCTTCTTCCATTACTGCATTTAATATTCTTTCTTTGTGTTGTGCACTTGGTGTTTTGATTATTATGTGATGGGAGGTATTTCTTTTCTGGTCTAGTCTATTTGGCGTTCTATAGGGTTCTTGTATGTTTATGGGCATCTCGTTCTTTAGATTAGGGAAGTTTCCTTCTATAATTTTGTTGAAGATATTTATTGGCCCTTTAAGTTGGGAATCTTCACCCTCATCTATGCCTATTATCTTTAGGTTTGGTCTTCTCATTGTCCTGGATTTTCTGGATATTTTGTGTTAATAACTTTTTGCATTTTATGTTTTCTTTGACAGTTGTGTCAATATTTTCTATGGTATCTTCTGCACCTGAGATTTTCTCTTCTATCTCTTGCATTCTGTTGGTGATGCTTGCATCTATGACTCCTGATTTCTTTCCTAGGTTTTCTATCTCCAGGGTAGTCTCACTTTGTGATTTCTTTATTGTTTCTACTTCCATTTTTATGTCCTGGATGGTTTTGTTTAATTTTTTCACCTGTTTGGTTGTGTTCTCTTGTAATTCTTTGAGGGATTTTTGTGTTTCCACTTTAAGGGCTTCTACCTGTTCACCTGTGTTCTCCTCAAATTCTTTGAGAGTGTTATTTATGTCCTTCTTAAAGTCCTCTGTCATCATCATTAGAAGTAATTTTTAATCTGGATCTTGCTTTCCTAGTGATATGGGGATTTCAGGACTTTCTTGTGTGGGAGAACTAGGTTCTAATGATGCCAAGTACCCAGGGTTGCTGATGCTTATGTTCTTGTGCTTGCCTTTTGCCATCTGGATCTCCTTAGTGCTACATGCACTCACTGTCTCTGACTGGAGCCTGTCTTTCCTATTATCTTGGTTGCATCAGAACTGTGTGGGATGGGTGTTCCTACTGGGGTTAGAGCTGGGGTCCAAGATCTGCTCAGTGCTCAGGCGCAGACAGGAAGGAACCAGTGCTCCAGGCTAGGAGTGACTTCCTGGGTCCTAGAGGGTCTCAGTTATGTTCTGTTTGTGGCAGGCATTGCTGTCAGCTTACCTAAGATACTGCCTGATTTAGAGCTCCTGGGAGGCCTGCTTCTTTTGGGTTATGTGAGACTGGGGGTAGAGCTACTGCCCAAGATCTGCTAAGTGCTCTGGCTGAGACAGGAAGGAACCAGTACTTTGAGCCAGGAGTGACTTCCTAGGTCCCAGTGGATCCATTTACTCCCTGTTTGGTGCGGGTGTTGTCTCCTTACCTAAAATACTGCCCGGGTTAGAGCTCCTGGTAGGACTGCTTCCTCTGGGTTCTGTGAGATTGGGGGCAGAGCTCAGTGACTGGGCCCAGACCAGAAGGCTAATCAAGGTCTTAAGTCTAAAAATATCTACAGGCACTTTACCTAGTCCATGCACATCATAAGTGCGATGCGCTACCTCGCTGATAAGGAGAACGCCACACTCAGGATTCTTCTGACAGCATTTATTGAACAGCTCTTCAAGATGGAGAAAAGGGGAAGGACTCCAAGCTCAGAAAGCCCGCTGCTTAAATAGAGCTTTGGGAGATGTGCAGATCCCTCATTGGCTCAAATCTTTCATCCAATTGTCATACTCGGTTTTCGTGCCATACGCAGGTGCATTCTCAAGCAAAGCTTCCGTGAAGAACCAGGAAGCAGAAGCCGGCGCCATCTTGTAATGGCGAATGCGGCTCCTCACACATAAGAATCTTGAAGTCTTTCTTAAATTCTTTCATGTTGCTAAATTTACTGTCACTTCCTTAGAAAACCAAGGACAAACTTTCTCTATTAAGTCTAAAAAGGTATGCAATTCCTTTTGCTCTACCTCAGCAAATCATATTCATAAGCATATGTACAAAGAGCATGCAGCCGTTTGTTTCCCATTATTTCTTTTTTTCTGTTTCTTTTTGACTTTTACATTTTCCGAACTCCCTTATTTTGTTCAAGCTCCCTTACTTTTTCTGAGTTCCTTTATCTACATTTTCCTATGTCTTTCACTACCAAAAGTTACTCAGCACTACCAACACTGTTTCCCAAGGGCTCCACTTACAGTACTACCTTTACTGTGTCCACTATAATTGAGCCTTCACACTGGGCACCACTTCCCAGAACCAGCCAGTTAGTCAACATGAAAACCACAAGTAGGGGAGTGAGAATGATTATAGTAAAAGCAGAAAGAAGATTCCAGAAACAGATATGGGAGGGCTGCATGTCAATACCACACCAACAGCAAATGTATATTTCTAGTGTCCTTCAAGGCAAGCAACAGAAAGCCTGACCAATTCCAGCAAGTTAAACAATTATTACAAATGCTAACATGGCAAGTTTATGGTACACATTATCTATGTTTGGCTAAGGCCATTTCCCTCAGGCTTGGACAGTCTCAAGTGTCAGGAGCCATAATGGGACAAGCTAATAATTAGCAGGTGATCATCCTGAAATGGCTTGCCTTGGATTATTATATCTGCGACAAGTGAGCCCTTATCAGCAAGGCTGTAAGGGACTTATTTTAGGAAAGATTCCTGCTATTAATATGCTTTTTCTATTATTATTATTATTATCATTATCATTATTATTATTATTATTATTATTAAAATATAATAACCACTAAGCAATAGCACACCACTTTGGAGCAGATCTCTGCAGATCCATGAAGATGTACTGTCTTGTGGTGATGCTATATATACACAAATAGATGACTTCTTAAGTCTTAACGATGATTCTATAAGAATTCCTAAAATTATACCAATGATTATTAAGCTCTTTTATAGTGGGACTGCTATTAGGTCCCTTTCTGGTAGTCAAAGCTGCAGTGAGAACTCTGCCAGTCTCCCAAGTATCATCAGTTAATTGCTCTTAGATAGTAACTAGACTTTCTCATACTCAGAGGACATTCCAAGAGGTTGTAAAACAATTAAACAAAGGTCATTAAAAGGGAAGTAATGATTTATTATAGGTGCTAGGACAGAAGATAAAATATTGCCTGGGTTTATCTATACAAAACTTCACTAATTTCTTAGTTATAGTTTTAAAACTTCAGTGAACCTGTGAGCTAGACAGGTGATGGATGTTTAGCCAGATAATTACTCCTAATGAATATGCATGTAAACATTCTCTGTTGTAAACTTCTATTTCAATTTATGATTTGATTTTTGGTGTAAACTTGTGATGAACTTTGTAACATGTGATCATGTACTCTGAAAGATGTATAAGTTCTGAAGTCAAAGACAAAGAGAGAGTTGTTTGTCCCTTCCTTTCCTCTCCCTCTGCCTTCAATTTTTTCCTCAGAATTTTTCCCTTATTAGAATTTTTTCCTTTCCTCACTTAGGACCTTTCCGATTTTCCCCTTAGATAGCCTTCGTAGGAAGGCTATCTTTTTACATTTAGTAATAAACTCTATAATGACTTCTCTAAGTGTCTTTTCTTCCTGTGACCTCAGACTAGCAGGCATAAGTTAAAGCCCAGCAGTTCCTGCTGAGACAGAACAAAGGCCACATTGCCTAATCTTCTGCTGTTAGGCTATGGGTATTAATCACCTAAGCCTGCAGTCTTTTAACCGCAGAAGTTTTTAGGACTTTTAGAAGTTATCATCAGCATTTCAGTACAGGTCAGAAAGCCCTAAGACCCTCAGACTTTAAAGCCATCACCAGAGTCCTACTCTGTACCCCTGCCACTACCCTCTCAGGGCTGGGAGGCTCCCAACATTCAAGGACAAATGCATTAAGTAGAGGAACTTGGCAGGATATAATGCCCATCTTAACTAAAACCAAAGACAGACATCTGCAGACTCATTCATGATTAATCACAAGCAAGAAGTCAGCCAAAGTTAACTCCAGATGTACTCCCCACAATTCATTTTACAAATGATACCCAACATAGGGCTTGAACCTACGACCCTGAGAATAAGAATCTCATGCTCTACCAATGGAACATGTACCATAGATAGATAAATAGACTTCAAAAACCACAGAGATCCCCAGAATGTAGCAATTATAGTTGTGTCATTATTAAGAGATCTTTTTCAACTATGAGACAGGTTTGTTCTTGGCAGAACCCCCAATCCGATTCAAAAAATGATGAGTATCTAATACCTCCATATGAAGTCACCTCAAAGGAAGCAAGCTGCCACTGGGCAGAGACCTGCTCATACTTCAACTTCAGACAAAATGCTCTCCAGAAAGGACAAATGGACACAGGGAAGTTGACTGCCAAGTTATTCTAAGACGTGTAAGTAAGTCCTTCATAATTGCTGCTTTATAAAAAAAGAATCTGTAAGATATACTTGAAGAGAAGGCTGAAGATAAATGCTCCAATTTTATAGAAATAATTCTGCAGAACTTTTCAGGCAGTCAATTCTCTGTCATTTCTATAGTCTTGGAAGGTGCTTGTCTGCACTTCCTATTTAGGAAATATTTATTTCTTCTCAAGACTCTAATGAGGTTGAAGACTAAATAGTTACAGTCTCATATTTAAGATTGTGTTCTTTAACTCACACACTTCCCTAAGCATACCCCAGATCCATAACTGGGTGCAGGCAGCTCAGGTTACAGCAAACAACCAAACCCCACCCCTGCAGAATACCACTCCCCTTCAGCTCCTCGCCTGGGCCTGCTGCCTTCAATAGACACCCGCCTGGTCTGCTCCTGTGTGGACACTGGATTCTGAGACATCCTAGAGGGACTACTGAACCCAGAGCAGCAGATACCCAAACCCTGCCCCTGCAGAATATCACTCCCCTTCAGCTCCTTGCCTGGGCTTGCTTCCTGGAGCAGATACCCGCCTGGTCTGCCCTTGTGTGGAAAACAGATCCCGAGACATCCTAGAGAGACCACTGAACCCAGAGTAGCACACGCCTGGTCTGCTCCTGTGTGGACACCGGATACCAAGACATCCTAGAGGAGACACTGCACCCAGAGAAGCGGACACCTAGCTGGTCTGCCACCATGGAGACACCATATCCTGAGACATCCTAGAGGAGCCACTGTACTCAGAGCAACTGGAGATCAGGATTAAAGGATCACAGAGACATCTAGACCCTGAGGAGTTCAGACACAAGCAAGATAACTGGAAAGGTAGGCTACAGTCAGAGACAGTGAGTGCAGGCAGCACTAAAGTTAACCAGATGGTGAAAGGCAAGCACAAGAACATAAGCAAAAGAATTCAAAGTTACATGGCATCATCAGAACCTACTTCTCCCATCATAGCAAGCCCTGTACACCCCATCACTCCCAAAAAGCAAGATTCAGAATTAAAATCACTTCTCATGACAATGATAGAGAACTTTAAGAAGGACACAAATAACACTCTCAAAGAATTTAAGGAGAACACAGGTAGACAGGTCGAAGCCCTTAAAGAGGAAACACAAAAATCCCTTAAAGAACTGAAAGAAAACACAACCAAACAGGTGAAGGAATTAAACAAAACCATCCAGGATCTAAAAATGGAAGTAGAAACAATAAAGAAATCACAAAGTGAGACTACCCTGGAGATAGAAAACCTAAGAAAAAGATCAAAAGTCATAGACACAAGTATCACCAACAGAATACAAGAGATAGAAGAGAGAATCTCAGGTGCAGAAGATACCATGGAAAACATTGACACAACTGTCAAAGAAAATGCAAAATACAAAAAGCTACTAACCCAAAACATCCAGGAAATCCAGAACACAATGAGAAGGCCAAATCTAAGGATAATAGGTATAGATGAGGGTGAAGACTTCCAACTTAAAGGATCAGTAAATATCTTCGACAAAATTATAGAGGAAAACTTTCCTAACCTTCAGAAAGAGATGTCCATAAATATACAAGAAGCCTACAGAACTCCAAATAGCCTAGACCAGAAAAAAAATAACTCCCACCACATAATAATCAAAACATCAAATGTACAAAACAAAGAAAAAAATACTAAAAGCAGTAAGGAAAAAAGGGAAATAACGTATAAAGGCTGACCTATAAGAATTACACCAGATTTCTCACCAGAGACTATAAAAGCCAGAAGATCCTGAACTGATATCATACAGACCCTAAGAGAACATAAATGCCAGCCCAAATTACTATACCCAGCAAAACTCTCAATCAATATTGATGGAGAAATCAAAATATTCCATGACAAAACCAAATTTACGCAATATCTTACCACAAATCCAGCACTTCAAAGGATAATTGGCAGAAAACTCTAACACAAGGAGGGAAACTACAACCTAGAAAAATGAACAAAGTAATCTTCCAAGAACCCCAAAAGAAAATAACTACACAAACCTCCAATTCAAATTCCACCTCCAATAACAAAAATAACAGAAAGCAACATTCATTTTTCCTTAATATCTCTTAATATTAATGGACTCAATTCTCCAATAAAAAGACATAGACTATCAGATTGGATACAGCAACAGGACCCAGCATTTTGCTGCATACAGGAAACACACCTCTGTGAAAAAGACAGACACTACCTCAGAGTAAAAGGTTGGAAAACAATCTTCCAAGCAAATGGTCCCAAGAAACAAGCTGGAGTAGCGATTCTAATATCAAATAAAATCTATTTTCAACCAAAAGTAATCAAAAAAGATAAAGAAAAACATTTCATATTCATCAAAGGAAAAATGTACCAAGATGAACTCTCAATTCTATGCCCCAAATGCAAGGACACCCACATACATAAAAGAAACTTTACTAAAGCTTAAAGCATACATTGCACTTCACACAATAATAGTGTGAGATTTCAACACCCCACTCTCAGCAATGGACAGATCATGGAAACAAAAACTAAACTGAGACACAATGAAATTTACAGAAGTTATGAACCAATTGGACTTAACTGATATCTATAGAACATTTCATCATAAAACAAAAGAATATACCTTTTTCTCTGCACCTCATGGTACTTTCTCCAAAATAGACCATATAATTGGTCACAAAACAGGCCTCAACAGATACAAAAAGATTGAAATACTTCCTTGTACCATATCAGACCACCATGAACTAAGGCTGGTCTTTAGTAATGACAAAAATAATGGAAAGCCCACATACATATGGAAACTGAACAATGGTCTACTCAATGATGACTTGGTCAAGGAAGAAATAAAGAAAGAAATTAAAGACTTTTTAGAATTTAATGAAAATGGGGACATATCATACCAAAAGTTGTGGGACTCCATGAAAGCAGTACTAAGAGGAAAACTCATAGTTCTAAGTGCCTACAAAAAGAAACTGGAAAGAGGATACACTAACAACATGACAGCACACCTGAAAGTATTAGAACAAAAAGAAGCTAATATACCCAAGAGGAGTAGATGGCAGGAAATAATCAAACTCATAGCTGAAATCAACCAAGTAGAAACAAAAAGAACTATACAAAATATCAACAAAACCAGGAGCTGGTTCTTTGAGAAAATCAACAAGATAGATAAACCCTTAGCCAGACTAACCAAGGGGCACAGAGACAGTATTCAATTAATAAAATCAGAATTGAAAAGGGAGACATAACAACAGAAACTGAGGAAATTAAAAAAATCATCAGATCCTACTACAAAGGCCTATACTCAACAAAATTGGAAAATATGGATATATATGGAAATGGATAGTTTCCTAGACAGATACCAAGTATCAAAATTAAATCAGAAGCAGATAAACCATCTAAACAGTCCCATAACCCCTAAAGAAATAGAAGCAGTCATTAAAATTCTCTCCATCAACAAAAAGTCCGGGACCAGATGGTTTTAGTGCAGAATTCTATCAGACCTTCAAGGAAGACCTAATACCCATTCTCTTCAAACTATTCCACAGAATAGAAACAGAAGAAACAAAACCCAATTTGTTCTATGAAGCTATAATTATGCTCATAACTAAACCCCACAAAGACCCAACAAAGAAAGAGAACTACAGACCAATCTCTCTTATGAATATTTATGCAAAAATACTCAATAAAATTCTCGCAAACCAAATCCAAGAACACATCAAAACAATCATCCATCATGATCAAGTAGGCTTTATCCCAGGAATGCAGGGATGGTTCAATATTCAGAAATCCATCAATGTAATCCACTACATAAACAAACTCAAAGAAAAAAAGCAACATGATCACCTGTAGATGCTGAGAAAACATTTGACAAAATTCAACACCCCTTCATGTTAAAAAGTCTTGAAAAGATCAGGAATTCAAGGCCCATACCTAAACATAGTAAAAGCAATATACAGCAAGCCAGTAGCCAACATCAAACTAAATGGAGAGAAACTTGAAGCAATCCCACTAAGATCAGGGACTAGACAAGACTGCCCACTCTCACCCTACCTATTCAATATAGTACTGGAAGTCCTAGCCAGAGCAATTAGACAACAAAAGGAAGTCAGAGGGATACAAATAGGAAAGAAGTCAAAATTTCACTATTTGTATACTTAAGTGACCCTAAAACTTCCACCAGAGAACTCCTAAACCTGATAAACAACTTCAGCAAAGTGGCTGGATTTAAAATCAACTCAAATAAATCAGTAGCCTTCCTCTACTCAAAGGATAAACAGGCTGAGAATGAAATTAGGGAAATGACACCCTTCACAATAGTCACAAATAATATAAAGTATCTTGGAGTGAATCAAACCAAGCAAGTGAAAGATCTGCATGACAAGAACTTCAAATCTCTGTAGAAAAAAATTGAAGAAGAACTCAGAAGATGGAAAGATCTCCTATGCTCCTGGATTGGCAGGATTAATTTAGTAAAAATGGCCAACTTGCCAAAAGTAATCTACAGGTTCAATGCAATCCCCATCAAAATTCCAAATCAATTCTTCATAGAGATAGAAAGAGCAATTTGCAAATTCATTTGGAATAACAAAAAGCCCAGGATAGGGAGAACCATTATCAACAATAAAAGAACTTCTAGGGGAATCACCATCCCTGACCTCAAACTGTACTACAGAGCAGTAGTGATAAAAACTGCATGGTATTGGTACAGAGACAGGCAGGAAGATCAATGGAATAGAATTGAAGATCCAGAAATGAATTCACACACCTATGGTCACTTGATTTTTGACAAAGGAGCTAAAACCATCCAATGGAAAAAAGGACAGCATTTTCAACAAATGGTTCTGGCTCAACTGGAGGTCAGCATGTAGAAGAATGCAAATTAATCCATTCTTATCCCCTTGTACAAAGCTCAAGTCCAAGTGGATAAAGAACCTTCACATAAAACCAGATACACTAAAACTAATAGAAAAGAAGGTGGGAAAGACCCTCAAATACCTAGGCACAGGGTAAATTTTCTGAACAGAACACCAATGGCTTAGGCTCTAAGATCAAGAATTGACAAGTTGGACCTCATAAAATTGCAAAGCTTCTGTAAGGCAAAGGATATTGTCAATAAAACAAAATGGCAACCAACAGTTTGGGAAAAAATCTTTACCAATCTTACATCCTTGTCTGGCATAGGTGGGAGAGGAAATTCTTGGTCCCAGAAAGGATGAACACCGCGTGGGGGTGGAATTCGAGGGTGGGGAGCTGGGAGCGGGGGGGGGGGGAGAGGGTAGGTGGGAGCACATCCTCATAGAAGCATGAGGAGGGGGGATGAAATAGGAGGTTCCTGGGTGGTGGGGGGAAGTGGGGTTAGGGGATAAAATCTGAAATGTAAATATAATATCCAATAAAAATTTTTTTAAAAAAAGATTGTGTTCTTTAGGACTTAAGATGTTTTAGGTCTAAGAAGGTATTTTTATGTTGATAATGCAAGTTAGGATAAAATTTGAGTTAGTTAGAAAGTTTGAATATACCAAGATAGGATAGATAATAGAAATTTTTCCTTAATTGCCAAATACTGCGGACTGGACAGTATGAGTGTTTATCATACCTTATAGTTTTTATAATTGTGTCATAGTTAATATTATATTCAGTTTATATTTGAAAGAAAAGTGGCCTTTAATTGAACTAAAAAAGGGAATTGTATAGAAAATCTCTTGTACTGTATGAATGTGTCACCTGCCAATAATATATCTTTGGTCAGTAGCTTAGACAGGAAATAGGAAGTAAAGATCTGTAGGCAGCGAGGATTCTGGGATAGTGCCAGGTGCAGAGAGATTTTGCCAGGAACATTGACAAGTACAGAAGCATGGTATTTGGCCACAGGTTATCTATGGAATATAGATTAGAATAAATGGGTTAAGGACAAGTCAGAGACAAGCCTGGCTATATGACCTATGTATTTTAAAATATATTTTGAGTCTGAGTCTTACTTCTTGGAGCATAGGAATGTGAGGAAGAGATACCTTTCATCTACACCAGAGTTATATAAACTTTTGTACATCCCAAACAGATCACATGCTTGCATTTTTTTTCTGTTGTAAGTAGTAGTTCTGAAGCAGGTCTTTTATTTTTCTTAAAAAATTAAAATAAAAAGCTCATTTTATATCTGCTCACATTCCTAATCCTAGCTGTATGTAGATAGTTTAATAAATTCTATAGTTATTAATTTGAACTGCCCAGGCCCCACAATAATCAAGGCAGAGTCCTATGGCTTTTAAAATTGGATTTATCACAATTACTAGGACATTAGACTGTCTGTTTCCCTCTCTTTTCCTCATATTCTATTTTCTCCCACACTGATGTTCACACAGAACATATTTCCTTTATTTTCTCCCAGTATTTATCAGCTTTCTCATTCTTTTCTCTCCTCTATTTACAACCGCACTCTAACAAGTATAGCCAGTCTCATAATATAGTTCTCTTTGTGAATTTTTCCATTCAGCACATCATTCAAATCTGGTAATGTACAGGTCTTATTGTCATTCTTTTTAGCTTTGTATGCATTCTCCTAGTAACTCTTTTGCATGGTATAACATGCCAGCATTGTATGAGATATTGATATCCTGGTGGTGTTTTGAACATGCTTGGCCCTAAGAAAGTGCTACTATTAGGAGGTGGGGCCTTTTTGGAGGAAGTGCATCAGTGTTTGAGAGTGGGCTTTCAGGTCTATGCTCAAGTTCCACCCAGTGCAAAAGAGACTCTACTTCTGGCTGCCTATAGAAGTTAATCTCCTTCTGGCTGCCCTTAAATCAAGATGTAGAACTCTCAGGGCCACTCTATGCTACACATGCAGCTGGGCCATGGGTCCCTCCATGTGTGTACTACTTGGCTGGTGGTTTAGTCCCTGGGAGCTCTGGGGGGTCTGGTTGGTTGATATTATTGTTCTTCCTATGGGGTTGTACTTATTACCTATTCTGAAAACGATTCTTGTCTTTTAACACTGGTTCTATTCTGGGAAGTCTTTCTTTATTACAGTTTCTTAGCTAGAAAAATGAATGTTTCCTTCCCCTGGGGTTTCTTAGGACATTTTTGTGAAACATTTCTTTGCCCCTTCATCTTCAAAACATTTCTTTTCAGGTGGATAGCTTTTCTCCTGCACTAAAATAATGTTTTGGGTGTTGTTGTTTTTGGATCATCCTTGATGTTTTTGTTTTATTTACTGTTAGTTTTATTTTTCCTGCTAAGTCCTGATGGTGGGTTTTAAAGAATACACACAAGAACAAGACATGGCAGACAATGTTTTCCTGGAGGTCATGACTGGTCTGACACACAAAAAAAGAATGTCATTAATGTAAGGAAAAATAAGAACAAATTATTATTTTTGTCATTCATGAAACTCGTACATGATACGCACATGGATGAGTGGCACACTGTATAATAATGTAGCCATCATTTCACTATTACAGATTAAAACACAACTTGTTACAGTCATTAATTTCCTTTGCATATAATTAGAATGTCTTTTCCACACAGATAATAGTCTGGGTAGGCTAGCACAAATAAAATTGAATTTTATGTTCAAGGATGATAGAAGGAAAGAGGTACCTATCACTAAAGCTGAAAAAAAAGCTATGGGCTCACATATTGTTTTGTAAGCACACTTAAAATTATGTATTTTATATATGTGTAGGTATACTCATACATAGTTTAAATAGAGTCACACACATTCTTGACATTCTTTTCTGTGAGAGACCAGTCATAACCACCAAGAAAACATGGTCTGCCATGTCTTGTTCTTGTATGTATTCTTCAAAACCCAGCATCAAGCCCTATCAGAAAAAAAAAAAACATGATAATACTCTTCATCAAAAGCCATAGACTATTTACCAAAATGCCCAGGCCAGATACTGCATATTTCCCTTCACATGGCTGTTTAGGAGAATCTGAGTGACTCTCAAATCAGTACAGGCTAAGCCACTGTTCTTGGTTGCTTAGTTCAAGGTAAGTTCCTACTGCTTAAGTTACCATGTATCTCAGACTCAGAATTACAGTAATTGAGTTGAAACTGACAGAAGTCTCTGCCCTGATGATTACCTTACATAGTATCATAATGTGTTATTCAAGCTGCCAAGGAAGAAAAGCAATCAACAGTACCACCATTAGAAAAGACAAATCTACAAACCATAATGAAGATGGGCCTGGTAAGATATCCCTAATGGCCCAAGAGTTGCTTTATTCCTTGGTAGTAACCAATCTTATTTCCTTAAGGCCCATTCAGTAGGAGGAATTGTATGCCTAGTAGATTAAACCCAGCCAACATCCATGGCTAGAGAGCTCCTAGATCTTGTAGGACAACATCCTACTATAAGCATCCTAAACCTATGTAGTTTCTAACTAAGTACTTATCCCAACACACACACTTACTGTGCCCACAGATAAGTGTACTCCTCATCCATTAACAGAGAAGCCTCTTTTTTCAGTAGATAGACATATTACAGAGATCTATAACTGGTCTAAATACAAGAATCCCTAACCATTGATTGTCCAGCACCAACTTATTTAGCTCCTACACTTGGCTCAGAAAAAAATGTAGGTGCTGGAGTCTCTCAGAAGACAATAGTACTTGTCCCTAGATAACATCATCATCATCAAGACATGACAAGAAATATAGCAATCATGAAAGCTCAACAATATGTTTCTTTAGAAAAGACATGAATAAGGAAAATACAAGTATAGGAGGCAATATGGATGACAGAAATCTCACAAGGCACAACCCCTATATGAAGGGCTGTAGGTGATTCATGGTTGCCGAGGTAGAGTAAACACATGCCCACCAGTGAAGAACTCACTAGTACATCATCCCTTCCTGTAGTGGGATATTTTCCCACTACATTTGTAATAAAGTTCATCGATTAGGCTATATGAGAGGTAGGCGGAGTGAGGAATGGGGAGGAGAGGAGGAGGAGGAGCTAGGAGAGGAGAGAGATGTAGGAGCCATTGAGAACCAGCACGGGTCCAGGATGGTCCTCGGTAATGATTTATATCATGAGCTTAGATATTGGGAAATGACTCTAATTGTGTGGACAAATTGTTAATTGAGCATTTCTAAATATATAAAGCCTTTGGATAATAATTAAGCTTTAGAGCTTCATTTCTACTGGGTAACATGTGGATGGTGGGATGGTCTGGGTTCCCAGAAGTGAGAGCGCGCTGCCACTCTTGGCCTCAGGCTTTGCCTAGTCGGGAACATGGCAGCCCATAAAAACAAGCCAGATTGGGCCATGCCATTTTAAATATTACCCTTAACACATTCCCAACTGGTCAGCCTTAAACACATATGTTTGTGAATAAAATTAAATGGACTCGTGTGTGTGTGTGTGTGTGTGTGTGTGTGTGTGTGTGTGTGCATAAAATAGTAAAGAAATCAAGAAGATGAAAGGGAGTAGGAATATGGGGAGTTGGAAGCAAGGGGTTGAAATGAACCTAGTACAATACTCACATAGGAGACTCTAAAAAAGAAAGTGTATGTGCATACACACACACACTATATATATATATAATATATATGTATATATACATATATATACACATATATATATACATATATATGTATATATATACTGCTTCTTCTGTTTTAACTGCTATGAACTCCTCAGTAGGTAATTTTATTTGTCTAGTGTATCTGTCATGTTTCAAGCACACTTCTGTCAAATGGCCTTGTAAATGAAACGTGCATATTGACTTCCTGTGTTTCTGTCATATTTTCAGCTGTTTGTTTGGAGCAAATGGGTAAGTTAAAAGCATAATTTTCTTGAAACTTCCTAAAAGTGACCTATTCAAGTTGATGGTAAAAATATCAAACATAATAATGAGAAGCGCTAAATTTTCTATTTTGAATTCAATTCAGATGAAAACTTATAGAGAAATAATAAAACATAAGAATCATTACACAAAAAATATCTTGAATGCTCTTGAAATCTACCCTATTTATAACCATCAGATATGGTACATATGCTGAAAACAAGCCTGGAAATTGAAATGGAAAATACTCATCTGCAGGTTTCTACAATGGATCAAAATTTATATATGAAACTCTCATTCTTTAGGAAGACTTGGCCTCTCCTGCTTAGCTGTTGTCTCTTGTGGATAGACCTGCTCTTTTCTGAAGAGAAAACAGAGGGGAAGTGGATCTGGGGAACAGGAAGTGAGGGAAGCTAGAAGTGGAGGAAAGAAAATGTGGTTGAGATGTAGTGTATGGAGAAGGAACTGTTTTCCATTAAAATAAAAAATATAACAGTATTAGAATAAGATACTTGGATTGTTAAGAAAATATAGACTGACACATTAAGGAGAGTTAAAATAATTTAGAATTGTTTAGGAAGATTAGGATTTACTAACTGCAAATACTTCTGTGAACATTCTAGTAATAGAGAAAATGGTTTCAAGAACCAAAGAGTAGCAAGTAAACATCTTACCATATTTACATAAAGCACATAAATAATAAAAAACAAAGTTCTTTCACATTTAAGAAACTATGAAACATAGGACGCACTAACAGGAAGAGAAGAATCAGAGCATTCATTCAAAGTCCAGAAGTCCCAGGTTCCTCACACTTAGCACAAGTGGAGGAGATGGTTTTGTGCAGTTTCACACTGAAGATTTAGTGAACCCATGTGTCATAAGAAAGGCAATTTAAGATTCACATGGCTTCCCCATCATCCTCCCTATCCAAGTATCCTTACAGTAGTGGTTAAGACTTTATATATTAAACCACATAAACTGGTAGCCTTAACTGAGAAAAGATCTATGATAAAACATCAGTTTCAAAGATTTTATACACACCCTTTCTAAACATTTGCTTCCTTTCAGTTCATTTTCATAATAAATGTATACATCTTAAGAATCTGCGCTCAGGTTTGTATCAATGTCATTCATGTTTGGGGCACTGACACGGAACCCCGTCATTACATGTACTGAATTTAAGAAAGTCTCCTATAAAATTTTAATCTAAGCTCATATTTGAAGGATAAATAGTGTGTGTCTGTGTGTGTGTGTGTGTGTACCCTATTGACTCATGACATTGCTCTGTTTTCCTTTGAAATTAAAACACATTCCTCATAATAATTCACAGAAATGTATGCATCAAAATATTCTTAAACAAACAAATGGGAGTGCTGTATAGAGAAATTCGGCACACCCAGACCTGTATTTATGGCACATAAATTACTTCTAACATTCTACTTTAGAAATAGGATTTTCCTTTAGTTACCTCACAATTTAAAAAACCTGAAATGTCCAATACACACACAACATATTAAAATGATCCAGGATGCCCAGAAATGGGATTCCTAGCATCTGTGTCTCAGAATGATGTTGGATATTTCAAGGAACATGGAAACCACTATGTAAAAAATTCTTAAAGCATGAAGTGTTAGATATGATGCAAAAACTTAAGTTGACATTTTAAAAGACTAAATACAAAAGAAAGTTGGAGGACATTACAGTTTTGTCTCTAAGATTGGTTGTTGAAGGTCTCACTCTAGAACTGGCTACTACTGGAGATCAAAATACATACTCTTCAGTGACATGAGGAGACCTTCTTTTGAAGGGAAGGTCTGGGTCTCAGCATAGAGCCTTTACTGACATAAGCCCTGGAAGGCATGCAAGAGACAGACCCTGCCCGCACCGACCTCCAGCCATCAGGCTCTGCCCACAGAATTCTCCAATGGTTGGCGGGGTTCCGCCCCTCAGCTGTAGCAGGCAGCAAGCTACAGAGTAAAGAAGCAAAGCTGAATTCCAGGGCTTGAGATCCCAACAACCCCAACTCAGGAAATCCTCACCCTGACCCTGACAAAGCCCCATATAAAGCCTGCCTCCTGCTGGCTTCTTTGCTGCTTCTTGCCCAAGCAGAGGCAGCCACCCTCTTGTGTCTTTCCCAATAAGTCTCTTCTGCGAGGCTTGTTGTGAAGCGACTTTATGGTATTCCTTGGCTCCCGTTTGCTTCCTGAGAACCAGCCAGGTTGATCCCCAGAGTGGTTGTCCATGTTTGCACTCCCACCAGCAATGGAGGAGTATTCCCCTTTCTCCACATCCTCGCCAGCATGTGCTGTCACCTGAGGTTTTGATCTTAGTCATTCTGATGGTTGTAAGATGGAATCTCAAGTTGTTTTGATTTTCATTTCCCAGATGACTAAAAACTTTGAACATTTTGTTAGATTCAAGATTCCTCTGTTGAGAGTTCTCTGTTTAGCTCTGCACACAATTTTTTATTTGGGTTTTTGGGTTTGTTGGTGTTTCACTTCTTCTGTTCTTTATATATTTTGGATAATAGCCCTTTGTTGAATATAGAGTTGTAAAGATGTTTTCCCAATCTGTAGGTTGTCATTTGTCCTATTGACGGTGTCCTTTGCCTTACAGAAAATTTCCAGTTTCATGAGGTCCCATTTATCAATTGTTGATCTTAGAATCTGAGCCATTAGTGTTCTGAGCAGGACATTGTCTCCTATACCAATGTATTCATGGCTATTTCCCACTTTCATTTCTATTAGATTTAGTGTATCTGGTTTTAGGTTGAGGCTTTTGATCCACTTGAACTTGAGTCTTACCACAAGGACATGTACACCACTATGTTTATAGCAGCTTTATTTGTAATACCCAGAAACTGGAAACAACCCAGATGTCCCTCAACTAAAGAATGGATACAGAAAATGTTCAGTTATACAACGGAATACTCTTCAGCTATTAAAAACAAAAATATCATGAATTTTGAAGGCAAAGGAAAGGAACTAGAAAATATCATCTTGAGTGAGGTAACTCAGACCCCAAAGGACATGCATAGTATGTTCTCATAAGTGGATATTAGTCCAGTTGTCCTCTGGTCAGAGAGGTAGATGGTCAGAGAGGCAGCGCTGTGGCTGCCCGCTGTGAGCCTCTGCTTTTACTTGCTACAAAATCACAGTCACACTCTAGCTACTCACACTCTAGCATTACATCATGGGCCGTTATGTCATCCTTATTGACAACACACAGCTGACATGAGCTTACCGCTCGGAGGTGTAATATCCAACTCTTATCTACTGCACTCAGCCAGCTGCTCATTGCTATATAACGTCTTATTTCTTGTTCCTTACTTTACATGCTCTCTACATTCTATCCTGATTCCTCACAGCACTCCGGGTCGTGGGGACTCACAAGGGTATGCAGGCCAGGGGTACCAGAATCATGCATCATATTTTCTACACTATCCAGTTTGGCAAATCTCTGATAGTGGTCTAATCTTAAAGTTAGCCTCTCTAGTCTGGGTGGTAGGTTCCACCTTTTGCAGTTGTTAAATCACAAGTGAAGGCTTTTTCATGTAATATAAGCATAAAGTTGAAACGAACTTTCTTCTAAAATGTTTTTTACCAATTGCCTAGTATAATATGCTTCGAATGTTTTTAGATCATGGCACGGCATGGGAGATTTAGCTCCATACCTGTCTCCTTGGAGAAAGGCTTTTGTGGATTTGCCATCATGTATGATCAGAGAAAGTTTTGCGTAGGTCAGATTGCTAATGGCTGCTTTTGTTTCTGTAGGCTGCAAACATGGAGGCTATTATGGAGTGGATTGCCTGTCTATCAGGTTCCTTATGTAGTTTGTATCTGGTCACTGACACGTGGAAGCAAACATGATTTACTAACATAAAATGTAAGTCTTCCTTTGGTGGGCACCCAGAGGTGCATCATGGTTAGTGGGAATGTACAATAAGTACAGTTTGAGGGAATTCCAAGTGTAAACACATGCAACCAGCTAAACAAGTCTTTCAATGGCTCTATAGTTTTATGGAAACAACTAACAAAGTGTCTGGTTGCAGAGTTGTTTCCCAGGGTGCACTGACTTCTGGAGTACATCCCTCAGTTCTTCCTATTAGGAATTCTTGTTTTTCTTATTATAGACATGTCTAAAAAGAAACAAATTTATTCTTATGGTTAGTACAAGAAGAATGCAAAATAAAACAAACCAAAATGTCTCATTTAACCAAGGAAACCAATTATATAAAGATTAACACACAAAATCAAACTGAGAAATTCTAGTTAATTGGTCTCACGTGAGGTGTTTCTTTAGCTTCTTATTCCAGTCCTTATGAATGTAGGTTCTTATTCTGAGTAAGCTTGCCATATTGTGTAACTCTGCTGTTTTACACAACATAGTTTTTCTTGGTTTAAGAGTGTTTGATGTATGCTCTGTAGCTGTTTCTCATTGTGCTCTGCTGTCTCATTGATTTCCCTCATGGTTTTAACAAATTTATCCATGTGTTACCAAATTGTGCCTCAGACAAGAAGTAATGTTTTTGTTGGTAGTTTACAATGGTTATTGTCATCTGATTGTGTACTACCATCTGTGAACAATTATGCACTAGATAGCATCTTCTAGATATATTCCATTCTGCCTGATTATTATCCATGGATGTTTCATTTAAAGAATTGCATCTAGCTATAGTTTCATTATTGGTGCATATCAAGAACTTATATTTACCCAGAGTCTGTACAGTGCAGCATGGATGATTATGCCAATGCCATTTCTTCCATCTTTCTTTGGGGTATAGGTGGATATGTATATGTTTTGGGTCCTAATCTGTGTGTACCTTAGGAATGGATACTGGCATGCTGTTAATGTTTATCCAGATATAATGGTCAATTGGTGTTGCCAAGGCTTCCTCCTGTGTATATAGTGTTTTACACAACTTAAAAGGTCGTGGTATATTTTTGCCTATATATCCAGTCTGTGCATTATTTAAAAATATTTGTGATACGTTTAGTTCACATATGTTTTCAGCACAGTAAGACATTTTTTCAGTGTGCAGAACTGTTTGTAATTCTGGAGTTCATCTGCCCATTCCAGTTGCAAACAATATGTCTAATTCTCTAGTTATACTTACTACATTAGATTTATATGTTTGGTACATAATCAGATTATGATTAGTGGTAATGGGATTTAATGTCCTTTTGTATTCCTGATTGTATGTTTCCTGGAATGCCAGTATTTCTGTTTCCATGGTATCACTTATTGCATGCAACACATCAATTGACTGTGATATTGCATATAATTCTTTGGCTGTATCTACAATAATTTTTTGTATATGATAGAGTTCTCCTTTTATAGGTTGAATGATGGCTCCTGATACTCTTCCAGCTATATTGCCTCTGAGGATTGCTCCAGCCACGAAATCTCCCATTGCTAATACTTGCGTTTTCTTCTGAATTTATTCAGTGAGGATTTTGTAGCTATTAAGAAGATCAATTTGTGCAATATGCTTTGGGCAGTTGCAATACCATTAACTTAATTTTTAACTCGATGGGTCTGATTCTTGGTAAGACAATAACTTTGAGCTGGTAATGTATCTGGTTCAATAAATGGAGCGATTACTACTTTTGGCTTACCTGGTGGTAATATAATCTATCATCTAGGATAGTGGGCTCATTTAAATTTAATCTGAATAGTATCATTATATTTTATATTTCCTCTGTCTACTATACAGGGTGTATTTGTGTGTGTCAAAGTGTGCAATAATTTTCTGTTTGTGGGCAAATAATAAATAATATCCTATGATTTCCCAATTATATTTTGCACATTCGCTTTAGGTTTGTGGACTATCAAATCTGACATCATCCATTCTATATACTGTGGATTGGGTAGTAAATAGTAGAAATAATACAGTAAATTATTATGTCTAATTCTTGAGAAGATCTTTATATCCAAATCTCAGGTTTTCCATCATTGATCATGTGTTGCTGGGATGGAATACAATATCCAAATCTCTAATTCTTGTGGTGTGCCTAGCTTTTGCAAATTTTGTAGGACAATATGTACTTTTACATATTCCACTTATGTCCACCATGAAAAATTGAAAAGTGGTATTTATTTTATCTTTTAAAATATGGTAACATTTTGGTTAGTATACGTTTTGTAGTGTCATTTGCTTTAATGGCTCATGGTATTGGAAAATCTAACCTTGGGGTGTCTAGTACTGTATTACAGACTGATTTTAATTGACTATAGAACTTTGTTCTGTTACCTGTGTCCCAAAAGGTCTTCTTACCTTGATGACTTTCATCAAACATGAGGACTATGTAATTGCTCTTTAAATCTCCTTTAGAAAGGTAATGTTTTTTCAAGGTCCTTTTATATTTGCTACTCTAGATTGTCTGTTTGATTGTATCAAGCTGGAATGGTATCACTCTCTTCCAATAGTCTTGGGATATTCTATTTCCTAATATATGACATTGTTAATACCTTTATTTTGTTCTTTATCTTCCATTCAAACTTTTCTGTGTTTAAAGTTTTAAAGATTGAAGACATAGAGTTCAAATTTTAGTAGGTGGGCCCATAAAACTCTGAACAACAATGTTACATTTGGCATTGCTGTTTTGCTCAGACAATCAGAAGCTATAATGGGGGTCTGGGTCATTGCATTGTTATTTTCTATGCCTACGGGGTAGCATGTATGTATTGTACTATATGTGCAAAACCTCGGTTTTCTCCATGGTGTTACTGTTGGTCTCCATGGTTGTGGAATGGAGTCAGTAAGCACCAAGGGCTGTCTGTAATGTTGTATGGACAGTACCATTTATTTCCACCATTGTTTTAGGTCTGAAAATTTTTTTCAGTTCTACTATCATAGTTCCAGGACAGTGCACTGTGTGGTGTTAGATTGCTGTACCATGGTAAATCTGGGAATTCTGCTACACATAGAAATTTGTTGTATTTCATTCCTTTCTTAAAGTTTCATCTAGATTTGCTTGCAAGGAATTGGGACAACTGTTCCATATGGCTTGGGCAAAGGTGGCAGCCCTGATTGTAGGGGACAGTATTGAGCAGCTTTGTTAGGGCAATGAGTCCAATTCATTGGTTTGCATGAATTTATTGTTGTGGTGGTTGAACATCGTGTTAATTCTCTATTGTTCAAAGCTTCCTCATTTTGTATCATTTTGATGTTTTATAGATGGTATATCTTAGCTGTGATGGTTTTCTCCAATGATTATTCGATATAGCTCTACAATGAATACATTATATAATTCATTAAAATGACATTTTGATGGAATTCGCTCATGACAATATTATTTCCATCTGTGGTATCTAACGTGTAAGTCTTAATAGGATGTGCTGGTTTGGTTGCTCTTCTGAAATGGTCACATGCTTTGAACTATCCATTAATTATGTAATAAATATTTTTTCTGCCAGAAAGTATGGGTGCTCCCAATGAACCCTTTCCAGTTGTCTCCTCTGCCCAATAACCTGGTGTTTGGTACCTGGTTTGCAATAGTTGGTGGTATTAAAATTTCTGGAGGGCCAAATTTGGCATTATGGGAATGTGTGTTTTTCAGGGCATACTGTCATTACTGGTTTCTGTGCTCTCGTGCTGGCCTCTGGGCCTGAACCTGTGATGCTAGGTGTTGTGCTGGTTCCTGAACTTGGTGTAATGCTGTTGCTTGATGTTCCCTGACACCTGCACTTGGTGTACTGCTGTTACTTGATGTTCCCTGACACAATCTCAAAACAGTAAGAGCCATAAGGCTGTAATAATCCATGGGGAGGCTATAGTAATTATGACTCTAACTGTTATTACATCTAGGAGTGTATGCAGAGTGGGCATACTGAAATGTTTCCAGGTTTAGGTTAAAATTAGCTTCCCTGCTATCCAGTGTGATACTAGTGAAGTCTGTACTAAGTGGGCTGCCAGGATAACTTCACTTGTATGGTGGTGTAGGAACCCAGTCCAGCGACTAGAGCAATTGGAGAATTTTATTCCTAACAATTTTATATTGGTTGTATTCTGCTTTTGACATGTTATTTGGTCTCAGCAGTATGTTGGATAATTCCACCAGCACTACAGTAGAATTTCTATAAAGCTCTCCTAAGACACCCAGTATGTCACACAATATCTTCTAGTCTGGACACTTTTAGGTCAGCTTGACCTTGTGCTATCCAGACAGTGTTTCCCTGTCCTTGTGTAATCACTTCTGCTGCTTCAAGCCTCTGACACTTCTTATTCCTGTGAATGTATATATAGCTCCTAATTAGTATTTTATTGAGTTTCATTGGATAGTTTAAATCTATAATATATTTTACTGCCTCTTATATCTAGGATGCACTATTCAGTTTAGGTCTAATGTTCAGTTCATGCATCTATTTCATTAGTTCTTGTGCCAGGGAGCTACGCTTATCTCTACTTGCTAGCTTAGTTTTGAGCAGGCCATTAAATCTTTCAATGGCTCTTACTGCTGTTGGCTGATAAACCATGTGCTATTCCCATTATATGTTCATAATCTTACAAAATTTTTTAGCATTGTTCCCTGTGCAGTGTGTTCTTTCATCAGTCTCAATATTTGCAGTCTCAAAATGGGAAATCGAATTCCATAATGTGGGTATGGTTAAAGATTGGTTTGGGTGTAGTCCACGTTTTGTGGATTGATACCTGGTGCATATGTCTACCAAGGTGCATGCATATGCTCCTTTTCAGTGACTTAATGGCCCTATAAAGTCTAATTGTCAGGTATGATTAAAGCTCAAGAGCTCAGCCCATGTACTATATTTCCCTTATAGTTGTATATCAATCTATACTTGGGGAATGTTTTCATTGTTTTATTGTATCCATAATCCTTCCCCATGTCACCTTTCAGTTTCTGCTTGAAAACCACTGGAATGTGGCATGTGTTCCTGCATGTCACAGCGCCTCATGTGTTTTTAATATTTCTTCAGTGGCAATTTCTGTCTCCAAGTCTCTAGTTGGTATTTGTTTCCATTCTGTTTTAGCCTTAACTTTTGGGGGCCTATCTGTTCTGCCTTCCAATTTTATATTAATCGAATTGCTAGGCTGGCTAATTTAACTTCTGTATTATTATGTCTATATTGGTGGCCTTCCTCTATGGTATGGGCACCCACATGATATACACATATCTTGATATCTTTGGCTGTATTATATAATTGCTCCTACAACCATGTGAATCATATATCTTTGGCATTAAATTTCCAATCATTTACTTTCCGTTTTCCTGACAATCTGTCTACACCATTGGCTATGCCCCATGTGTCGGCGAACAAATGTAGTACATTTTGTTTTTCTTCGAGGTTTGTCTTGCTGCTAGCATAGCTGCTACACATCTGCAGGCTGTGCAGATTCATCTGCTCCTTGTTCCATGATCATCCATCCCCTGGTCTGTAGGCTGCTGCCTTCCACAAGACCTTATTCTGTTTAATGGTTGCGGAGCCATCCATAAACCAGGCATTAACCAGGGAAGGCTGGTACTCTCCTGTCCTCCAATGCCCTAGTGGTACCTGTTTCTGGGGAGGGGTGGCATTTGGGATGATTGATAATCCCTGTGGAGTCATAGGGCAGTTGATCTCAAGTATTGACTCCGCTGCCTTTGGCACTGACCCCTGTGCAGACAGGGAACCAGAGCGAAGGAGCTCCACTAAGTACCACTTCCACTGAAGTACTTTCCCTTCCATGGGTAGACCGGCCCATGCTTCCTCTGGTGTATGTATGTATTTGCCTTCTTGTAGTTGGGTGATGATTGGTCCTTTGTGCTAGTGGTCACTTTTGTGTTGGCCTTCTATTCTCTAACAAAGACTTAGGTTTGTCCCTTCCAAAAATCTTATTTAGTGTGTCCTTCTGTGGATTTATATTTACAAATGGCATTTCTGTCAAAGGGTCCAATATTTGTGAATGGTCTGGATACTCTGGGTGTTCTCCTTATTCAAATAGCATCCTTTTTATATTTGATGTTACTACCTTTTTAATTTTAACTCCCTGTATCCTTTAAAGAAATCAATTACCTCAGAAATGGTTGTGCAATTTTTAAGTGGTCCTGCCAAATTCATACTCATGTGTGATGGTGCTCCATTAATTAAAGTTCTTTTGGATTGTGGTATAAGGTGAGCTGCCTGTGGTGTAGCTACTTGGTTGTATATAGTCAATTTCTCTTCTATGAGATTCAGTGTATCTGGTTTTATGTGGAGGTCCTTGATCCACTTGGACTTGAGCTTTGTACCAGGAGAAAGAAATGGATCAATTTGCATTTTTCTACATGCTGACCAGCACCTGAGCCATCACCATTTATTGAATATGCTGTCTCTTTTTTCCAATGTATAATTTTGGCTTCTCTGACAAAGATCAGGTGACCATACATTTGTGGGTGTAATTTGGGGTCGTTAATTCTATGGCATTGATCTACCTGCCTTTCTCTGTACCAATATCATGTGGTTTTTATCACAATTGCTCTGAAATAGAGTTTGAGGTCAGGGATGGTGATTCCCTCAGAAGTTCTTTTGTTGTTGAGAATAGTTTTCACTATCATGGGTTTTATGTTGCTCCAAATGAATTTGAGAATTGCTCTTTCTAGCTCTGTGAAGAATTGAGTTGAAATTTTGATAGGGATTGCATTAAATCTGTAGATTGCTTTTGGTAAGATGGCCATTTTTATTATGTTAATCCTGCCAATCCATGAGCATGGGAGTTCTTTTCATCTTCTGAGGTCTTCTTCAATTTCTTTCTTCTGAGACTTTAAGTTCTTGTCATACAGATCTTTTACATGCTTGGTTAGAGTCACACCAAGATGTTTTATATTATTTGAAATAATTGAGAAGGCTGTCATTTCCCTAATTTCATTCTCAACCCATTTATCCTTTGAGTAGAGGAAAGCTACTGATTTTTTTGAGATTTGAGATTTGATTTTTTTTTTGTATCCTGCCACTTCGTGAAAGTTGTTTATCAGCTGAAGGAGTTCTCTGATGGAATATTTTGGGGTCACATAAGTATAATATCATGTCATCTGAAAATAATGATATATTGATTTCTTTCTTTCTAATTTGCATCCCTTTGACCTCATGTTGTTGTCATATTGCTCTGGCTAGAACTTTGAGTCCTATATTGAGTAGATAAGGAGAGAGTGGGCAGCCTTATCTAGGAGGATACTGGTGAGGATGTGGAGAAAGAGGAACACTCCTCCATTGCTAGTGGGATTGTGAGCTGGTATAACTACTCTGAAACTAAGAAGTCTCCTGGTTCCTCAGAAAATTGGACATAGTGCTACCTAAGGACCCAGCTATACCACTCCTGGGCATATACCCCAAAATTTTCCATCATATAACAAGGACATATGCTCCACTCTGTTCATAGCAGCCTTATTTATGATAGCCAGAAGCTGGAAACAACTCAGATGTCCCTGAGAACTATATATACCAAAAATGTGGTACATTTACACAATGGAGTACTACTCAGCTATTAAAAACAACGACTTCATAAAATTCATAGGCTATTAGATGAAATGAGAAAATATCATCCTGAATAAGGTATCACAGACACAAAAAAATACATGGTATATATATACACTGATAAGTGGATATTAGGAAAAAAATTCAGAATACCCATGATACAACTTCCAGATGATATTAAGCTCATGAAGAAAGAAGATGCTTCAGTCCCATTTAGAAGACGAACAAAATAATCATGAGAGGTAGAGTGTCTAGGGATATTAGAAGAAGAGAGGAGGGCCAGGGGGAAAAGGGTGGACAGGCACAGGTGTGGGTAAAGATGGTTAAAGATGTACAAAGGGTCAGGAAATTGAATAGAGGTGTATACCGGGAATAGCCACCAAAAAGTCTCAGATGCCAGGAAATCAGAGGTTCCCAGGATGCAACAGGAATGACATTAGCTGAGATACCCAACAGATGGAAGAGAGAACCTGTAGAGACCATGTTCAGAGGTTAGGCATTGTTCTACTGTTGAGCAATAGGGCCACCCATTCATCTCAAAAATATTAAGAGAATAGATCCTGCCTAAAGGAAATACAGGGTCAAAAAGTAGAGCAGAAGTTGAAGGAAAGACCATCTATAGACTGCCCCACCTTGGGATCCATCTCATCTGTAGATACCAAACTCAGACACTACCGTTAATGCCAAGAAGGGCTTGTGGACAGGAGTCTGATATAGCTGTCTCCTGAGAGGCTCTGCCAGATCCTGAACAAAAGAGATGTGGATGCATGCAGCCAACCATCAGACTGAGCATGAGGACCCAAATGGAGGAGATAGGGGAAGGAATGAAGGTATTGAATGTGTTTGCAACCCCATAGGAAGAACAACAATATCAACCAAACAGGCCCCTCAGAGCTCCCAGGGACTAAACCACCAACCAAAGACTTGATGGGACACATGGAGGAACCCATGGCTCCAGCTGCATATGTAGGAGAGGGTAACCTTGTTGGGCATCAATGGGAGGGGAGGCCCTTGGTCCTGTGAAGGCTGGATGCCCCAACATAGAGGAATGCTAGGGCACTGAGGCAGAAGTGTGTGGGTGGGTGGGTGAGCACCCTCATAGAAACAGGAGGAGGGAGGAGGAGATGGGGATTTGCAGAGGGGAAACCAGAAAGGAGGATAACATTTGAAATGTAAATAAATAAAATAACCAATAAAAAAGTTGGTAATCAGCTAGGATGACGTCCATCACCCCCCGACTCTTCTTACTGCTACAGCAGCAGTTGGCTTTGGGATGGTGGTTGCTCACCTCACTCTTTCCCATAGAGCTCTGGTTAGTTCTCTTCCTGGGTTGCAATTAATTTTATTGGACCAGAGGCCTATTGGCAATTTGGTAAAGTTTAAAATAATTAGGACTGCTACAGTCCTTAGAGAGTCTAGTCTCCTCTTCAGGATTTCACTTCAGACGTGAATCCTGCTGACTGTGCCAACTGTGGCGAGTCTCCACTAGCTTATGGCTGGGAAGGAGGGATGGCGTCCAGATACAGGTTGATCTCAAGGTCTATTTACTACAATAACAAGCATCAGCCTCTCAGGCATGTGGTTCCTGTCTTAGAGGGAAGCAGCAGAGGTTCTTCCAGGTAAGACTTATGATCTGTCAGGCACTTGGCATGTCCCAGGCAGCAGTTTTTTTTCTCTGAGTCCTCAATCACTGTGCAGGAGCCAGCTCAGTCATCCTCTGGTTGGATAGGGAGATGCCACGACAGTCTCTCCTGTCATAACATCAAAGTGCTCTGGCTGACAACTGAGGGCTTCTGCTTTTCTTTGCTATAAAAGCACACTCACACTCTAACCACACTCCAGCATTACATCACAGGTCATCATGTCATCCTTCTTTAAGACACACAGCTGACATGAATAGCTGTAACACCCAACTTTTACCTACTGCACACAGCTAGCTGCTCCTTGCTAAATGACATCTGATTTCCTATCTCTTTTTCTTGTTTCTTATTTTACATGCCCTCTACAATAAAATAGTCATAGGAGCAAGATGCAGGGTGGCAGGTTAATGGGAGAAGGGATATGGAAGGAATCAAGAGGAGGTCAGGATTAGGTGTGGGAGAGACAGTAGAGAGGGCAAGAGGGCCAGGAGAATGAATGGAATTCTGCAGCTGTCAGGTGTGGTGTGGTTGGGAGCATCTCTGTGACACTCCAGAGACCTGGAATGGAGGGGTATCCCAGGAATCAATGTGGATAACCTTAGCAGGGATGTATAGCAGTGGTGATATCAAACCTGAAAAGTCCACCTCCTATAACCAGTCAGAACTGCTGGTGGAGAGATAAGGACACCAACCCACCCCCAAAATGTTCAACCTAAAATTTATTCTGTCTACAAGAAATGCAGGGCCAAAGATGGAGCAGAGTCTAAGGGAATGGCCAACCAATGAGTGGCCCAACTTGAGATCCATCCCATGAGCCTCACCAATACCTAATACAATTAGAGATACTCTGTTATGCTTGCAGAGAAGAGCCTAACATGTCTGTCCTCTGAGATGCTCCACCCAGGAGCTGACTTAAAACAGATGCGGGGATACATAGCCAAACATTGGAAAGAGCTCAGGGACTCTTATGGAAGAGTTGGGGTAAAGACTTAGGGCCCTGCAGGGGATAGGGATTCCACAGGAAGACCAACAGAGTCAACTAACCTGAAACCTTAGGGGTCTCAGAGACTGAGCCACCAACCAAAGAGCAAACATAAGCTGGACTAAGGACCCTGGCAAATATATAGCATACATACATCTAATTGTTCATTTGAGTTCCACAACAGTTGGAGCAGGGGTTATCCCTAAAGCTGTTGATTGTCATGGAACCCATTCACCTATCTGGGATTCCTTTCCTGGCCACAGTGGGAAAGGATGCACCTAGACTTGCAGAGACTTTATGTGCTAGGGTTGGGGGATACCCATGGTAAGTCCCACCCTGTCCCAAATGGGTAGGGAAGGGGAGAGGGACTGTGTGTAGAGGGGATTGAAGGAAGAGATTGGGATGTAAAATTAATTAATTGATTAAAGTAAAAATTGTCTTAAAAGGTTTCATTTGCCTGAGTGTAACTTTGGAAATGAAGAGTCATCTTTATCACTTGAACATAGAGCTGCAAGTGAAGGGGATTCTTCAGGATGCCTTCTAATAAAAAATATATAAGATAAATGTGAGGAGTAAGTGATCTTTATAATATGCTAGAAGTTTGGCTATTGAACGGTAAATGGTAATTCTTTATATTGTTATTAGTCATGGGTTTATAGATATTTTCAGAGGCCACCCTCTGCTTTTACTTCCCCCAATCTCTGTACTCCTCAATGAAGATTCACAACCAGGTCCAAATCAATTAGTGTCAGGAAGTAAAAGCATGATAATCATTGATCTTTGAAAATTGCCTGACCTGATAATTACAATCAAAGCCCAATTAACTGATCCCATAATATTTATGATCACGTAACTATTAAACACAAAAGTAAGAGTTTCCCCTAAAGATACAGTGGTGCAGTATAACCCTTCTACTGTCTACCAATAGAAGTACTAATAATTTATAGATGGTAACATTCCTTCCTGTTCCGCGCGCCTCCCGAGTCCCCTTCGCCCGTGAAAAAGGACACGTGAGGCAGTGTTTGGGTAATACTACAGCGAGGCTTTACTCTTGTATAAGCAGAAGCGGAAAAGGCCGAAAGACAGGAGGAGGCACTGCTTAAATACACCCTAGAGTGACATATTCACTTCTGATCGGCTGTTCACTCATTACCCATAATACGCCCCGGGATGGGCAGTGACTTTTGGCGCGCTTTTTGCCTCTTGCACCTGCGCAGTCAGTTGTTTACTTGTGGGAGGACAGGATGCCCGCGCCATCTTGGAATGGCGGATGTATCACCGCTAACCGTGGCTTCCTACATCTCCCCCTATTTAAATTATTAATATGGAACAGCCTTTTGCCTATCAAGTGCAGCACCAATCAAGATTCAAACTCAAGCCTGATCAAGCAAACTCCATCTTGGGGGAATAAGCGATCAGGAGCTTACAGCCCGAAGATTCTCCCTTACCCTACCAGGTGCAATGGAAACAAGTCCTTTGGGTGCAAGGGCTAAGGGGATGTAAAGAGGAATTGACACCCATCCCTGTGCAATGGAGTATAGTTCCCAGGAGTGCAAGGGCTGTCAACCTACTATTCAGGTACCACAGCTATTCAGGCAAGGGCTGGCTGGACTTAGACCTCTCATCGACCCAGTGCAGTGGGCTGAACCCTTGGGGTGCATCGACTGAGGGTCTCAGTCATCGGCTACTTTCTCAGCCTAGATAGCCAAATTTCAGGGGGAGATCCTTGCTCCAAGGCTGCAAGTGCTTGGGCGATAGCGGCCTTGTCACGTTTTTGCTGGGCTCTGAGCTTACAGACCAATCATCATGAACACTAATCCACAACATAAGGCTGCATCAAACAGGCCTATCCCCACCCTTTAAGAAAGAAGGAAAAGGCAGAGGTAAGTCAAGAAGTAAAATTGCCATGGGTAACGGGGTCCACTCGTGTTCTATCAAGGCTCGAAATCCGGATCTGCAATTGCTGCTGCATCTGGTCCAACTCCCCAGTCCAACTCCCTTTTAAATAAGCAGAAAGATTATGGCTTTGAATAAATGTATCATTCATAAATCTCAGAGGTGTAATACCTGGATGTGGGGTTGCTGACACGCAGCTCATTTGAACCACATCCGTGAGCTGCTCCACATGGGCTTGGAGCCAATCAACTCTCTGATTGACCAAAGTCTCTTTTATGTCTCAATAATAATGTAGTAGGGAAAGTTTCAGGATCAGCTTCTACTGGGATGGGCACAAAGGTAGGCACATGCACAACCAAGGCTAGGTCTGGTGATCCATTCCAGCATTGTGCTAAAAAGCATGTAACATTTTTACAATCCAAGATATCAGAATTATTTTGAAAGTTGGATAACATAAAGAAAAATGGAGGGTCCACACACACCGACACCGGTTGTGCAGATGCATTCCTGAACACCTTATTAATTTTAATGTTATCCAAATGGCTAGAGATATTAGATCATGTAGCTGAAACATTTTGTATTTCATGAAATATATCATTTAACAAGACAAAGGCAGATACACCCTTTTTTAACATTCTAAACAGTGGCTACAACACATAATTTAATTGTGTTGAAGCAGGGTAAACTCAAGAAAATACACATATGATTTAATTTAGGACTTGCATCCCTTTGAAAATATCAAACAGAGGTTTAAATCCTCCTATGGTAAGCTTAAGATGAGGTTTTAGCCAATTAATATCTCTAAACAACTTTTAAAAATCACTAAGAGCAAATCAAGATTAAAAGTAAACCATTTTCTTTTTGTATGTACACTCACAAGTCAGAAGATGGCGTTAGATCCCCACCACAAATGGTTGTGAGCCACCATGTGGTTGCTGGGAATTCAGCCTTTATATTTTAAATTGTAAATCTAGCCTTTAATGGCTGAGCCATCTCTCTAGCCCCAACTTGTCTCAAATATTGAAAAGACACTGCCTTTGAATCCTTTTTGGAGCAACAAGTAGTCTAAGAAATTTTTAAAGCTCGTTATATTGGAGCAAAGGCTTGTGGAAAAAACTTCTTTAGAGAAATCCACTAATAAAAAGTATCACACAATGAATAATATACACTAAAAGATTTAACCTCTTAATTTTTTGTATTAAAGCAACAACAATATTTATATATATAAAATGTAACCATTTTCTGAAGCAATGGAGTTCGATGGCTCCTAAAAGATTGGACTGTCAAGTGGACACAGATTCTGAGCCTAATGATAGTGATACTAGTGATGAAAACAGCTCAAACCCCTATCAGCCAGCTGAATTAACATGGAGTATTGTCACTTCTCTATCCGACCAGCAGAAAGGAGCGATGCAACTCGGAGTTCTTCTCAATGCAGTTTATTCAGGATCCTTAATCATCCTCTCTCTCTCAAAACCACTCTCTGCTCTCTCTCTCTCTCTCTCTCTCTCTCTCTCTCTCTCTCTCTCTCTCTCTGGAAGCCTTTCTGCCTCAGCCCCTTAACGGCCATCCTTTTATACCCCTGCCTGTCCCAATCAGCACCTGCCACATGGGCATACCTCATTGATGCACCTCAAACAGCCCGATTCTGCATGGCAGCGAGTCTGCGCAGTAGTTCTGTGGTCATGGCTCTGTTAGGGAAAGGTGGGTTGTGCGCAAACTGCCAAGAAGTGGTGCTCGAGAGCACCCACTCCTCACAATAGTGCACCCACTTCTCACAATTCCCCCTTATTTATTAATTTTGGCAGAGAGTGCCTGTCTTAGGTTGCCCCTTTCAAGCAACGCTCCTTACCCGTCATAGGGAGTCAAACAGCTTTGGTTTGGTCCCTGTCTTAGGTTGGTAACGTGCCCAAGGAGTCTTACCCGTCATTGACTACCTCTCTAGCATGCCAAGCCACACTTGAGGAGACTGTCCATCTCCACTGCTACAAACGCTTGTCCTGAGATGTTTTCTGTTGGGCTTTCATCTGACACATGCACCAAAATGCAAGGCAACTGATGGGGACCAGGCACATAGCAACCTCCCCTATTCCCACCCACTCCTTGATGAACAATGGACTGTTGTAATTCTCTCAATCAATTTCCTGTAAGAAACTGAGAAAGGCTTTTGGAAAGATTACTAGCATGGCTTATAAAAGAAATACTGAGCTTTCAAAGGTGAGACTTCCATAATAAAAACTAGCATTGCTCCTTATCGCTGGTAGCATCCACATCAGCAGAAGAGTCTTCCTTAGCATCTCCATTCCTGTCTTCTTGCTGTATAACCCTGGTAAGTCTTTCTGGAACCCAAATTGGCTGATGTTGATCCTGAGGAAACACACAAACAGACCCTCTCACCCACACCAATACTGGGTCAGGGCCACTCCATTTTCCTGTCAATATGTCCTTCCACATTACAATGCCTTTATGGGTAGCATCGGGATCAGCATGGCTATCAGCTGCAGACCATCCCTGCTTATCCAGAGTCAAAAAATTTAGGGTAAAGAGGGCTATAGCCACTCTCTCTCTAGGCTTGTGGCCAGAAGCTATTCCCCCTCTTTGTTTAAGAAGACATTTCTTTAGGGTGTGGTGTGCCCATTCAGCAATGCCCTGCCCTGAGGATTATAAGGCAAACCATGATTAAGGTGAACTCCCATGGTCTTACAAAAGGACACAAAGAAAGTAGAGGTGTACGCCTGTCCGTTATCTGTCTTTAAACATTTAGGCATGCCCCAGGCTCCCCAGGCTTCAAAACAATGAGCAATGACATGGCAAGCCTTCTCCCCAGAATGCAGGGAGGCAAACATAATTCCAGAAGCAGTATCTATAGATACATGAATATATTTTAATCTTCCAAACTCAGGGAAATGGGTGACATCCATTTGCCATAAATGTAGGTGGTGTAGGCCTTAGGGATTAACCCCGATTTCCATCTGGGGTAACAATGAGGCACAAGCTTGACAAGCTTTCACTATAGTTCTAGCATCAGCATGAGGAATGCCAAAGCAAGATGATAGGGTTTTAGAATTTACATGAAACTGGCTATGAAAGTGTTTTGCTAACTTCAGGGAATCATAGAGCACAAAATTTGCAACATTAAAACAGGTCTTTGAAGCTTTATCAACAATATCATTTCCTTCAGTCAATGGACCAGGTAAACAAGTATGGGCACGAATATGTTGAATAAAAAAGGGTTGTTCCCTATTCCAAATAAGAAATTGCAATTGGATAAGTAACTCTCCTATGGTGGACTTTAGGTTTATTTTACCTACAATTTCCAGTTGTTTAATAGCATTTACTACATATTGACTATCAGATATCAAATTAAAGGAACGAGAAAATTGTTCAAAAACGTTTATCACAATCTGTAATTCTATAACTTGAGGGGACACTGGAGGAAATTGGGTGGTTACAGGCAACGATCCTGCAACCAAAAATGTTCCACATCCTGTCTTAGAACCATCTGTAAAAATAGTAGGGCAATTTAGCAAAGGCTTTCTATGGGTGATCCGTGGAAAGACCACAGGATGAGCATTAATCAGTTGTAATATAGGGTCCTTTGGAAAGTGATTATCCATTGTCCCATTAAAAGTACATCTTAAAATTGCCCAATCATCCACAGTGGCCGTCAATACTTCAAGTTGAGCGGCTGTATATGGTATACCTTGTTGAACCAGCAGTAAAGCTGTCCTAGCTTCCTCAGTGAGCTGCCTAGGAGAATTCAAATTTGGATCACCAGGTAGGATATCATACAATTGTTGTAGATGCCTGTTGGATAAGCAAAGGTATGATCTAACTCATTGTATATCTCCAATAATCTTTGAAAGTCATTCAATGTCCACAGGACATCTGTACGAATATGAATCCTTTGGGGAACTATCCATTCGGCTGATATCCTAGTTCCCAAGTACTCAACAACACTACCTTTTTGTACCTTTTCTGGGGCCATGACTAATTGTTTTGTCTTTAGACTGGATATAATAAAATTGTAGGCATCATCAAGCATTTGTTCTGTAAACTATTTATCATTATGCAGTCTAAAACTAGTGAGACTTCCAAACTACAACAGTCTGACTTAACAATGTATTAATAATGAATACATGACCTGAACTTTCACTCTCTTGCTTGATGCAATGTTTGTCTTAAAAGTTAAGAAATCAAGTATTAGAAGCACAAGGGCCTTTTATTTTTAATGCAATTAAAAAAGAAATCCCTTAAATACTGTGTGTTCTTCTTATTCAAGGGCTAGGCTAGCCTTTCATATCTGTGTCAAAATTCTCTCTCTCTCTCTCTCTCTCTCTCTCTCTCTCTCTCTCTCTCACACACACACACACACACACACACACACACACACACAGGGCTGCCAAACACAAATAAGAATATACCAAAGTTTCCATACAGTAAAAGTTTACTATATGAATACTGAAAATTAAGAGGGAAAAAGAAATTATCACTCTATTCTATTACATCAATTCACTACCCTTTCTTCTGGATATTAATGTCTTTATACTCCAGTAAATTTTTAAGCCAATTTAAAAACACCCAAACTTTTGCTGACCTCGTTCCTTCGATAGATGAAAAACTTTTGTGGTTGGTATCGAGTGCCTTTTAAATCTTAGACCATGCACATGTGGATCCACACTGGTAGTACTCCCGGGACTACTACCTCTCGTTCCTTGGCTGTCTTAAGGTCCTTTCCCGAAACTGAAACCTTATCCACGGCCTGTAAGAACTTTTCCTTTCCCTTTTAACTTGTCCCCAAACTGGGAACTTATACTTTCACTTTCAACTCATCCCAAAACTGGGAACTTATATTGTCTCCTATCCGAGAACTTAACTTGTCCCACTTACCTGGGACTTACCAGCTAGCTGCCCTGACTGTGCTAAGTTCTGAACTCCCCATACGGGCCACCACTTGTCGCTTCTCTATCTGACCAGCAGACAGGAACGACGCGACTCGGAGTTCTTCTCAATGCAGTTTATTCAGGATCCTTAATCATCCTCTCTCTCTCAAAACCCCTCTCTGCTCTCTCTCTCTCTCTGGAAGCCCTTCTGCCTCAGCCCCTTAACGGCCATCCTTTTATACCCCTGCCTGTCCCAGTCAACACCTGCCATGTGGGCATGCCTCATTGGTGCACCTCAAATAGCCCGATTCTGCGTGGCAGCGAGTCTGCGCAGTAGTTCTGTGGTCGTGGTTCTGTTAGGGAAAGGTGGGTGGCATGCAAACTGCCAAGAAGTGGCGCTCGAGTGCACCCACTCCTCACAATAGCACACCCGCTCCTCACAGAGTATAGTCTCCACTCTTACTGGAAAGCAAGTGCTTTCTATCAGTACTCAAAGCCAACTCCCATATACTTGGTGACCAGATTTGTGTTTGATCCTTGCCAATTAGCAGCAGGATTAGATACCTGGGACATTCATTCCTGCTTACAACTTTAATTTTTATACTGCTTGCACCATTAATTATAATCTTGTTGCTTTTAACTTTTGGACCTTGTATCTTAAACAGATCAGTTGCCTTCATACAGGATTGGTTTCAGCAAGCTCAGCTATTCACCATTGCAGTTATCCATTGCTATGAAGTAATGCATTGAGTACATGTTTATATATCCTTTGGTCTGAATTCATGTGTGGCTTTAGTCTGTATGGAAAAGAATGTGCTATAGAAAGCCAGTAGTCAGAGACAGATAAGAGTGTTTTTAAACTTCTATCGAACTAAGACAGAAGCAAACATCAATGCTATGTTTGCTCTTCTTGATGGGTACAAAGAAGCAAAAGAGACACCAATCTAAGCTGGAAACAGTTGCCTGGCCACTCTACACTAGACAGGATTATGGAAAACAAGTAAATCTTGTGCCCTTATCAAGCTACTGGTACTGTTCATCTTTAAAATACTAAATATGGGGAAATGTGCCCTCCCTCAGCCTTAAGGAGGCCAGAAAGACCTTGTTTTACCACAACAAACCTTGCCATAGGTGGACCTAGGTAGAGATATATGCCCTGGCTGCATGTATAACTTCCTACAGGAACTTGGAATAGACTGCCCGCTGAGCTTGCCTTGCAACATAATCCAGCTGAAACAAAGGGTGGGTTTGGTGGGCTTCCCCAACATATAGAGAGTGCTGAATATTAAACTTTGAGCCGAGATCAGAAAAATTTGTCTTGTCTCCATGTTTCTATAGCACCTCCATCTCTTTTTCATTTCCAGCCTCCCTTTCAGGCGAACCCAGTTTGTTCATGGCCTTTGGGTGGCCACAGAGAAGCCCAGAAGAACAAGAGAATGAATGGCGATAAGCAGTGTCAGGGGGTGGAAGGTGGAGGGACCCCTAGAAAGTACCAGAGACCTGGGAGGTGAGAGACTCTAAGAACTTAATGGAGAGTGGCCTAGGCCAAAATGCCCAGCATTGGGAAGAGGGAACTCCAAGAGGCCACCTCCCATAGATAGACAAGGCCTCAAACGGAGGGATAAAGTTACTAACCCATAGTCAAAACTTCTGGCCCAGAACTGTTCCTGTCTAAAAGAACTACAGGGAAAAATATGAAGAAGAAACTGAAGGAAAGGCAGTACAATGACTGGCACAACTTGAGATCCATCACATGGGAGAGCAGCATGGCCTGACATTATTACTGATGTCTTGCTGTATTTACAGACAGGGGCCTGGCATATGTGTCCTTCGAGAGGACACTACCAGCAGCCTACTGTGACAGAAGCAGATACTTATACCCAAACATTGGACTGAAGACAAGGACCACTATGGTTGAATATGGAAAGGACTGAAGAAGTTGAAGGAGAGAGCAAACCCTTAGGAACACCAGCAGTCTCAAGTAACCCAAACCCCATGGAACTCCCAAAGGTGAGCCACCAACCAGGAGCATACATGGGCCATTCTGAGGCCCCGGCACAAACATAGCAGAAGTTTGCCTGGTCAGGCCTTGTTGGGAAAAGATATGCTTGATCCTTGAGCAACTTGAGGCCCCAGAGAGGGGAAGGCCTGTTTGGGTGGGGGAACATCCTCTTGGAGGCAAGGGGGAGAGGGAATAGGATCAGAAACAGTGGGAGGAGGGACTGAGAGGGGGTCAATGACTGGAATATAATAAATAAATGCATAATAAAATATTCCATGACATAAAAATGTACATAGAAATAGTAAAACACTGTGTAATTTGCCTCTCAGTCATAAACTGAACTGGAACTTAAAGTGGGGTAGTAGAACCTACACACTACAGCACAGTGCTATCATAATGGAAACAGTTTTGAGTTCACAAACAGCCTGCCATCTTCCAAGACCTCATGCCTGTTATGATAAATAGTCAGATCATAATCAGACTGATAGTCAAGATTAGTCCACACTAGGCTGAAGGACAGACTTACCGGCACCAAATCACCAAGAACACATGACAACTAGGTTGGCCTCCTGTCTGCCACGTTCATCTGACAAAATCAAGACCTTTGCCTTCCTTGGACTTGGGTAATCTCTTACGTTGTTGAGCACTCTAGGAGTTTGATAGATAGCACAGCTCCCAGGGGTAACTATAGAAATTTCTGTATCTGCAGGCTTTTCTATCTGTTCCCCAGTTCCAGAAAATAACAGCTCTGGGACTTAATTGTATATGAATAAATGCCTAGGCCGTTAGCTTGGGCTTGTTCCTGAACAAACTTGTAACTTCCCAAACCCATTTATTCTATTCTGAGTGTCACAGGGCTAGTTACCTCTTCTCGGTTTCATGTGTCTCCTCAGAGTTGTGTGTATGTGGAGGGGGAGGGGGGGATCTCTCCCTGTGCCTGAATGCATCTCAGAGGTCCTCTCTCTATAGCCAAACTCCCACCTCCTATTTCCTGCCTCAGCTCATTGGATGTCAGCTTTTTATTGACAGGTGATTCTTCTATACAGTACACAAGAGATTCTCTCTGAAACTTTCTGTAAAACTGTACATTTTGAGACTGATACAGATAATTAGAAAACTGAGACTAGGACCACTATCTCCCATGCATGGGGACAATACTTGAAAAGAAATGAAGATGGAACATCTCCAGAAAGATAAGGATCTTAAAGCTTTAGAAAGACAGGCTGGGAGTGAAGCCCAGTGTAGAAAACAAGCCTAGAACATGCAGGTCCTTGTGTTTGATTTCAAGCACCCTCATGAATGAGAGTTGAGATAACGTCTCCTGCACCATTGCTACTTCTGAGTAATTGGTCCTTTATGCTTGCAGTTGCCTGAAACTCTTCTATTACAAAATGCTGGATCTCGCTGTAAGGCATTTTCTCAATTAGTAATCAAGGTTGGCAGGGCCCAATTGTGGGTGGTGCCATCCCTAGGCTGGTAGTCTTGGGTTATATAAGAAAGCAAGCTGAGCAAGGCAGAGGAAGCAAGCCAGTAAGTAACATCCCTCCATGGCCTTTGCATCAGTTCCTGATTCCTGCCCTGGGTGACTTCCTTTGGTGATGAACAGCAATGTGAATGTGTAAGCTAAATAAACCCTTTCCTTCCCAACTTGCTTCTTGGTCATGATGTTTGTGCAAGAATAGAAACGCTGACTAAGACAGCGTTTTCAGGCTCTGGTATACTGCAAGGCACTCTATGTAATATATCTGTTAGGCAATATTCAACACCTTGCTTCAATAAGCAGTGCTTCATGAAACAGAGTCACATTGTATTGCATACATCAGAGATGTCTAGGAGGATAGAAGCAAGATTAAATGGTTGAAATAGTTAAGTATATTTTAATAATTTAAATAGCTTCCTTACTTATGTAAAATTGACAATTTACCAACTTACTTAAAACTCTTGAAATGACAAGTGTTTTGGCTCTCTACTAGGCTCAAAGATGAAAACAAGCAGAAAGCTTGTTGGCCCACAAAGATATATATACACACATATATACCCTTTCCCTCTTTATTAGTGCCTTATATTGGTGAATAACTGAGACTACTTATCAGTTGTATAAAAAAATTGTATGAAGATTATTATTCTGCTTTCTCCCCAGTCTAATGTCATTCACTTCACTATCATGTAAGTTGTAGTCACTTGCATGATTAAAGCAATGCTAGGTGTGTTATACATGATGTTATTGTTAAAATGGCCATTGTACATTTGCTTACTGATATATAGCAATTGCTAAGCAATCATTCCTGTATTCCATATAAATAAGTTTGCAAGCTCTCTTAAGTGTTCCTTTTCTTCCCACTAAAAAGCATACTTGTTGGTTAATGTTCACAATTATGGCATGTATTTCAAATGTGAAGATTCAAAATAAGCATTGTCTTGTGTAAATCCAAAGGCTTCTCTACAATTCATCTGTCACTCATTTTCATTAAAGTTTATCTATTAAGTGGCATTTTTCTTTGTTTAACCAATGCCAAATAAAAATTAAGATATCAAACTATTAGAGAAAAAAGCAACTGGAACAGCATCTGAGTATGAGTGATAGTCACTTAGTAAAAACCTGACATCAATATACATGGAAGATGAAAATTAAAAAAGAATTCTCCAAGATCCTATGATTTTAACTTCTATTCATGTTTATCATATTATATTTTATATGTGGACATATACATAAATATACAAATTTAATAAGAATTTTATAATGAATCAAAAATTGACTATAATGCATAATTTATAAAAAGCAGATATGAAGACTGTAAGGAACAAGATGTTAACAACATAAACCATGGATGAATGTAACCATGGAAATCAAGCCTAGAGTGTGTGCCTATGATAAAGTTGAAGTATGGTAAATGCCCAATGAAGTAATCTGTGAATGCCTTAATTATGATTGGCTAAGTGTAGCTTAAATACACCAGTCACTGGCTCCTGGAGTCCCACAGAGATGCTGTCATGCTAAGAGATGAGTCTACCTACCAGGATGGTCGTAGTCCAACTAGAGATGAGCTCACACCTAGGACAGAGCTCCAGCTGAACCGGAAAGCAGAAGGACATGTTGCAAACCTTACCTGACGTGCCACCATCAAGCCAGGCTACAACATTGGGCCAGACTGGAAGTTAATGAAGTGTGTGTGTGTGTGTGTGTGCGCGCGCGCATGCGCGCGCACGTGTGCGCACACACAAATGAGATCCCATTTCACTATTTATTGCTATTTATGAATAAATGTTATTATAACCTGGCCTTCAATTTTGAGGCTCCCTTCTCTCCTCTGCCTCAATCCTGATTTGCAACAAAGACTAATGACTTATATAAGATCACTGGCTACCAAGAAAATGAGATTCAAAATAAGAAACTACATAGAGAAACCCTGTCTCGAAAAACCAAAAAAAAAAAAAAAAAAAAAAAAAAAAAGAAAGAAAGAAAAGGAAAAAAAGAACAAAATAAGAAACTAGTCGTTATAATAAGGTCTTGAACATGACTATATATTAGGTTTTGTATATAGGCATTTTATTGAAATGATTCATACAAAAATCATTTGCTGATTTATATTTCTAGTATATTCCCCTAATATATTTGATCTAAGTCATGAGTTCTGTTGTAGAACACAGTTTTAAAAAGTCAAAGTACAGTGCCTTTCAGACTGATCACATGTGTGTATATTTGCATCAGATGTTATCATGTATTTTGAAATAAGTTTTTGTTCTCACAGTGCTAATAAAAGTAACATAAACCTATCCTGTAGTGATGACAATTAATAATGACAAGACTGAATATTCCACAACTGAACAGAAAACCATCGATCTAGCCCTGTGAACACAGTCCTTGCCATAGACTAGAGAGCAGTGGTCTTTTCCTTTTCAGCCCACTGCACATCTTTATCTTCATGTTTCTCAGCATTGCAAGGCTTCAGCCCCACCTATAGTTGTCACAAAATGCCTAGTGCACTTCAAAACCGAGGTGAAAGACTTTTGTCCCATGAACATCTGATCCTGCTGTGCCACTGATCATGGTAAGTTCGAGTCATCTTACTGTACACATCTAATGTAAGTTTCTTGAGGGTCTATCACAAAAGACTCGAACCAAAATACACAGTAGCAACGGTTTGCAACCCTTTGTTGCATGGATGAGATACATTTTCTTCTCAATGTCAGAAGTTCTGCATCTCAAAAGACATTCATGTGGCAGATGTGCCATTTTCCAAAATAAAAGCTCAACAACCTACTTTAAAGAATTCTGAGAAAACTCTGAACCTGTGCAGTATTAAAAATGATTGTCTTCTAAATTCCCAATCGTCAAAGCTTCTGTGGGGCAAACATTAGCATCTGAAGGAGCTGTTTGTGAGCTACAATTCTCAGAGCTTTCCAATGATGTGCAAGTTCTCTGAGGCCATAGAGGAAGCTTTGCTTGGCATTGTGTTGAGGAAGGGTCCTGGAAAACAATGTCAGGCTCTCACTCCAAAGAGACGCCAAAGAAATGGACTCAGAATGAGTAGGACATCAAAGTCACTTTTTGATAGCCTACCTTGAAATAGATTATGGCCTATTATAGATTTAAGGTTAGCCTTTAGGAAGCCCAATGCATGATTTCTTTTTGTAAAATGTTGGGGTTTTTTTTGATAATTTTATACATGAGAATTGCATTTAGATCATTTCTATTACTGTCACTACTTAAACTCCACCCACACCTCCACTCCCTCTCATTCATGAATTTTAGCTATTCTTGTTTTACACACATGTACATGCATATACATATGAGTATTTATGGCTGGCCACCATCATGGATAACCTATCTGGGACTCTATTCCTAAAGAAAACAAAAAAGTATTTCTCATCAAACATTGATTGCTTGAAACATTTCACCTTGGTGTCTTGGGAAGTAAAACCATTAATGATGGCATATCAAGTGATGTCATTTTTCAGGTCTTGTTTAATAAATGCTTTTTGAGATTTTATGGATGCAACATCCCTGGTGTATCTAGCAGACACTGTGTTGCAAGAGGGAAGCCTGGTCCTCTGACACTCACAGTATTTCTGACCCATGTGTCACATTGTCTCCTGAACCTTAGATGTAGGGCTGTGATTGAACCTTAAATCTAATTAGACATCTAGTTTAAATGCAAGATAAAAGTGTCACTGTTGAATCACTGAGATATATTGTCAGGAACCATGCAGGAAGAGTTACAGTGGGCAAGTGAACTCTCTAGTGATGGCCCACCATCTTGCTTGGCTATGATAGGTACACTCTGGAAAGGCGTGGCCCCAGAGACTTCGTCCCAGGATTGCTTCTCGCTACTGATGTGCCTTCTCATGTTTGTCGTTCCATACTCAATTGTTTGGCTTGGTGTAAATGGACACCTAGAGACCTTCACTGCCTGTAACCTGGTGTGATAACTTCCTGGGTGACAGCCCACTATTTTGGGCAAGTTTCCTTCAGTTCATCATGATTGTAGTCTCAGAGCAGTGTACCACAAAAACTGATAAAGGGAAGCAGGCCCCTCTTTGCCACCCCAGCCTATAGCCAAAGTAAAATGTCCCACAGGAGTTGTCCAAAATGGAGGCTCCTGTTAAAATGGTGGCACCAGAATATCTCCTCAGCCTGCAGCTGTCACAGGAGCTGTCCATGAAGGCACACCACCTATCCCACCTAAGCAGGAGCCACCCCTCAAGAGCTGTCCATGGTGGTAGTGGTAGGGACACCTTCCCTGCCTCAGCCTACACCTTTCTTGTGTTCACAGGAAGAGCTGTCCCACAGGAGCTGTCCACATTGGCAGCACCTCCTCTCCAGCATCCCCACCCCTCACTCTTCAAGCAGTCCACCAGAGATGGAACCTCAGCAAATGTTGCCTCAAGCTGGGATAACGTTCTCAACCTAATCCTTGGGCCCAGTGCAGGGAAAGGGGTGTGAAAAAAGCCACTAATCCCTGAGTTTACCACAAAGCCCCATCAATCTCTGAGTAGAAAAACACCAATTGATGAGCTCCCCAAGCATAGGACTTGAACTCCCATCAATCCTCAATCTGGAAACTGCCCTGAGAAGCTCTTCCCCTAAGACATCCTATATAATCACTGCCCCTTGTCCAGTTCCCTGCTGCCTACTACTGAGAACAGAGGGAAGCCATCCCTGGGTTTGTCCCTCCACACTCTATACCCTCCAAATTTCTTTCATGAGATTTTCTGTCTGGTATGACTCACCCATCAGATGACAAGAAACAATGAAGAGAAGAAGAGAAAAAATGAGAAGGAGCAGTGGTGCTGGGGTTCCTCGGCTCAGGTGGGATCCCCTCCCCTGGAAACAGCAATGCCTCTGCTGAGGTGGCTTCCTCTCCGAGCTATGTGGTTCCTTGGTTCTGGTGTCTCAGGAAGCCCTTCTTTTTTAATCTATGACAAAAAGAATTACTGTTTTGAAGTTACAATGAGCTTGTGGGAAGATTGACAAGCATTATTTAGATATAAGTTTCAGAAAAGAAATACATAATAATACTGTTGTAATTTTCTCTTAGGTAATGATTTTAAATTGTTTTTGAAGAATATGTTTCTGTGGTGAATGTTTTTAGATAATGTGTAACTTGTGGCTATGAAGTAATTTTCTTTCTAAATAGAAAAACTTTGTCTTAAGGAGTAAAAAGAATTACGAGAAAAAAAAAAACACTGCAGCTTGCTTTTGCTGCAACTACTGTGTGTGTGTGTGTGTGTGTGTGTGTGTGTGTGTGTGTGTGTGTGTGTGTGTATGCTTGATTTTCCCTCCTTACTTTTTTCTAATCACTGGCTGCCATAGGCAGCAGCCCCAGTATGTTGCTCTCTGGACTGACTCCTGTCAGCCCTGCTTAGTGGTGACCCCCATCAGCTGACCCCCATTCAATTCAGCCACTGATGCCACACCTCACTGCCTGACTCTGTTGACCATGTGGCATCAAAGCTGGTCAATGAAATGCTTTACAGGACAATTGTGGGGTGACAGGAATCCAGCTAGAACTTTGATCTTGTGCTTCTGCTCAAGAATATGGCCTGAACACTGGACTGTTCTCTGGTCACAGATGCCAAGGGAACTGCAGTGTTTGTGGCATTATTGTCCTCAATGGAACCAGTAAAGGTAGGCTTCTCCCATTACTCAAGTTCCTCACAGCCCCTCATCCTTTGCTTCCAAGGCCTTACCTTTGTCTGTTGTCCTTGTGACTTATATGAATCTTCTTAGAGTGGAGACACATCACTTCTTTCTTATTGCGTCTGAACATAGCACAGTGGAACTTATGGTTGAGATCATATGGATGGCAATACCTATCTTGATCATTGCTTTCCCAGCATGCCAAGTGCCTGTTCCAAGAACTCAGGTGTTCACAAAACTCCAAAGGGGTTTTCTGCTTCTTTGAGTGGAAGAGCTTCTGCAGGGTAGACAGCAAAGTTGTCATCACCCTCTGTTAACTCAATTCTGTGTATCTTTTAATTTATAGGATCCTTTGACCACTGAACAAAAGGTTCAACAACCAACACCTAAGCCTGCTGGTTACAGAAGTAAAACTCTCCTCTTCAACTGCTCAGTCCAGGTAAAATTGTCTATGTAACAATCATTGCCAAGCAACATTGGTGAATGCAAGCATGCCCATCCTTCTCACACATCACTGACAGCCCTTGTAGGAAACAACATCAGTACATTATATAGTGTGGGCCTTATGGTCTTGCTTGGCTTTAGTTTGTACTTATCTTGCAAGGCTTCTTCAAATTTGAAGAGATTATCCACAGCTGCGGAGGGAGAACACCCATCTCAAGGAGAAAAAAATGTGAAATTCTTTGATCATGTCATGATGTGGAGAGGTTCTTTTCAGCCATACCTGTATCAGTTCTAATTGCCCCCACTTCCAGTTTGCCTACACAGTGTCTGACTCTGCAGAGATTTATTTTCTTTTCCTCTTTCTTTCTTTCTTTCTTTCTTTCTTTCTTTCTTTCTTTCCTTCCTTCCTTCCTTCCTTCCTTCCTTTCTTTCTTTCTTTCTTTCTTTCTTTCTTTCTTTCTTTCTTTCTTTCTTTCTTTCTCTTGTTTTGCATTGTAAATAATATATTTGTTTTTTTTTCTTTTTGCTTTTATTGGATATTTTATTTACATTTCAGACGTGATCCCCTTTCCCCATTTCTCCACACACACACAGAAACTCCCTATCCAATCCCCCCTCCTCCTGCTTCTATGAGGATGTGCCCCCACCCCCCCACCCACTTCCACCTCCCCACCCTCGAATCCCCCTACACTGGGGCATCCAGCCTACACAGGACCAAGGATCTCCTCTTTCACCTATGCCCGACAAGGCCATCCTCTCCTACATATACAGATGGAGTCATGGGTCTCTCCCTATGTGCTCCCAGGCTGGTGGTTTAGACCCTGCGAGCTCTGGTTGGTTGGTATTGTGGTTCTCCCCGTGGGGCTGCAAATCTTTTCAGTTCCTTCAGTTTTCTCTCTAACTCCTCCATTGGGAACCCCATAATCAGTTCAATGGTTAGCTGTCAGCATCTGCCTCTGTATATGTTAGGATCTGGCAGACCTTTAAGGAGACAGCTACATCAGACTCCTGTCAGCATGTACTTCCTAGGATCCACATCAGCATCTACCTTTGGTGATTGAACTTAGGATGGATACCCAGGTGGAACAGTCTCTAGACGGCCACTCTTTCAATTTTTGTCCCACAAATTTTCCAATTTTTGTTTCCATATTTACTCTCAGAGTATTTTGATACTTCTTCTAAGAAGGACTGAAGCACCCATACTTGGTCTTCCTTCTTCATGAGCTTCATGTGGTCTGTGAGTTGTATCTTGGGTATCGTGAGCTTTTGGGCTAATATCCACTTATCAGTGAGTGCATACCATGTGTGTTCTTTTGGGACTGGGTTACCTCACTCAGGATATTTTCCAGTTCGATCCATTTGCCTAATAATTTCACAAATTCATTGTTTTTAATAGCTGAGTAGTACTCCATTGTGTAAATGTACCACATTTTCTGTATCCATTCCTCTGTTGAAGGACATCTAGGTTCTTTCCAGCTTCTGGCTATTATAAATAAGGCTGCTATGAACATAGTGAAGCATGTGTCCTTGTTATATGTTGGAGCATCTTCTGGATATATGCCCAGGAGTGGTATAGCTGGGTCCTTAGGTAATGCTATGTCCAATTTTCTGAGGAATTGCCAGACTGATTTCCAGAGTGTTTGTATAAGCCAGATGAGGCCATTTTATGTTATTTGTGTATATAATTTCAGGCCAACTGCTTTGTTTTCTGTTAGTTTCTTTACTATGTTTCTTGCTTATTGTTTTTTTATTAATGTGTCTTATATTTTAAAAATCATTCTATTATTCCAATGTCTTGCTTCCCATTACTACCTCAAAAACAGCTCATCTAGCTCTCATCCCAGCTCTGCTCCAGAACATTTGTGGCAGCCTTCTTTGATCCCTGCTGTTCCCATGTCCTGTGGAGCCCACAGATATTCCCCTGATGACCTCCCTAACCCCCCCACACACATACATAGGCACTGCTTACTTTAGCCCAGGCTCCAACAACAGCAGGCACTCCCTGCTAATCCAAAGGCTTCTCCCACCAGGAAAGCAGATATGCCTGCTGCTGGTCTTCACCTCACCTTCTGGTCCTCTAGATCCAATACCCAGTCTCCTCCCAGCTGTGCAGGAGAATACCCATAGTAGTCTTGCTTTCCTCTCTGACCTCATTTCCAATGGATCACAATGGATCTTCTCCTTCAGTCTTTATTCCCTCAACTTATCCCAACATACAAGCCTACAGTACCAGCAGGCATATCCTGGGAACATACCCGCTGAACAAGGCCAGGGAACCAGGTCTGCAGAACATTTCCTACCAGGCTGCATGCTGCCATTAAACTGTCCTAGAATCCAAGGAGGATACCGGAACCAAGGAACAAAACATCCACCCAACAGAAACAGAAACAGATATCAACACTAGAACTATAGTCATCCTGATCCAAGATGCCTATACTTCAGTGTAAAGAATCAATCAATAATAGCTAGAACAATATGTGTCCACTAGAGCCCAGCAACCTGACCACAGCAGGCTCTGAGTACTGAAACGTTGCTGAAACCCACTAAATTAACTGAAAAGCATTTGTTTAAAGATAATAGACGTCCTTACAACAGAAATTATGCAATACCTTAAAGAAACTCAGGTAAACACAAACAGTGGGAGGAAATGAATAAAACTGTCTGAGACCTGAAAATGGAAGAAGATCCAATGAAGAAAACCCAAACCGATGGCATTCTGGAATTGAAAACTTTTGGGTTTTGAACAGGATCTCAAGAGGGAGGGCTCACCAAGAGAATATAAGATATGGAAGAATTCCAGGTGTTGAAGAAACAATAGAAAAAATAAATAGATTGATCAAAGAAGATATTAAATCTGAAAAAAATCTCCGGAAAGAAAACATCTGGGAAATCTGAGACACTATGTGTAAGCTAAGACTAGTAGGAATAGAGGAAGGGGCGGTAACCAGCCCTTCCCAGGGATTTTACTAGTGGAGTCTCTGTTCAACAGTCATCTTCAGGCTTTCTGAAATGTTCAAGATTTGGGGAACTGAATATACAACTAAGTCATTAAAATTCAACTCCATTGATTTGTCTTTTTTCCCCTTTCTGGTTCATTAATGATAGCAATTTGTCATCATAGACATTTTTCTTTTACTTTTTTCTATTAATGTATATATTTATTCACTTTATATCTTGATTACTGCCCCCACTTCTTGTTCCCCCTCACACAATCTCTCACTCACTCCCTGTCTTTCTCCTCTGAATGGTTGGAGGCCTCCCCCTACCTATTCCCCCATCCTGGCACATCAAGTCTCTGTAGGGCTAGGTACATCTTCTACCACTGAGGACAGACAAAGCAGCCCAGTTAGGGGAAGAGGCTCTACAGGCAGGTAACACATTCAGGGACAGCTCCTACCCAAGTTGTTGGAGGACTCACATGGAGACTGAGCTGCACATCTGCTACATATGTGCAGGGGAGGAGGCCTAGGTCCAGCCCGTGTACGCTTTTTAGTTGGTGGTTCAGACTCTAGGAGCCCTTAAAGGTTCAAGTTAGTTGACTCTGTTGGGCTTCCTGTAGAGTCCCTGTACCCTTCTCCCAACTCTTCCACATGACTGACTCTGTCTAACTCTTGGCTGTGGGTCTTTGCATTTGTTTCAGTCAGGTGCTGGGTGGAGCCTCTCAGAGGACAGTTGTGCTGGGCTCCTGTCTGCAAGCATAACTGACTATCATTAACAGTGTCAGGGATTGGGGCTTGCTCATGAGATGGCTCTCAAATTGAGCAAGTTATTGGTTGATCATCCCCTCAGTCTCTGCTCCATCTTTGTCCCTGCATTTCTTATAAACAGGACAAATTTTGGGTCAAATATTTTGTGGCTGGGTTGCTGTCCTTATCCCTCCACCGGGGGTCCTGCCAGGCTACAGTAAGTGGCCACTTTAGGATTCATATCCCCACTGCTAGGCATCTCAGCTAAATGAGATGGAACCCCATTCTAGGTCTCTGGCACATCCTAGAGTTGCCCTCAACACCACAAACCCACCAGCTGTTTCTTTCCATTCATTCTTCCTGTCCTCTAGTTCTCTCATCTGTATATCCACACACCTGATCCTAACCCTCCCCTCCACATGCCATCTCCCACCTACTTCCCTCCCTCCCTCCATCTGCCTCCTATGACCATTTTATTCTCTCTTCTAAGTGAGATTCAAGCTTCCTCAAGTCGGCTTTCCATTTTGTTTAGCCTCTTTGGGTTTGTGGATTGTAGTGTGGGTATCCTGTACTTTACGGTTAATATGCACTTATAAGTAGTACATGTCACACATGTTCTTGGATTTAGAGGTTACCTCACTGTATATGTGTTGGGGGCCTCATATCAGCTGGTATATGCTGTCTGGTTGGTGGTCCAGTGTTTGAGAGATTCAGGGTTCCAGGTTAATTGAGACTGCTGGTTCTTCTACAGGGTCACCTTCCTCCTCAGCTTCTTCTAACCTTTTCCTAATTCAACCACAGGAGTCAGCAGCTTCTGTTCATTGGTTGGGTGCAAATATCTGACTCTTTCATCTGCTTGTTGGATCTTCCAGAGTGCAGTAATGATAGGTCCCTTTTGTGAGAGTTCCATAGCCTCAGGAATAGTGTCAGGGCTTGGGGCCTCCCCTTGAGCTGGATCCCACTTTGGGCTGTTGCTGGACTTTCTTTCCCTCAGTCTCTTCTCCATTTCCATCACTGCAGTTCTTTCAGACAGGAACAATTATGGGTCAGAGTTTTGACTGTGGGATGGCGATGCCCTCCCTCACTTGATGCCCTGTCTTCCTGCTGGAGGTGGGTGCTATAAGTTCCCTCTCCCTACTTTCGGGCCTTTTATCTAAGGTCCTTCCCCTTGAATCCTGAGAGTCTCTCACCTCCCAGGTCTCTGGTACATTCTGGAGGGTTCCACCCAACCTCCTACCTCCCGAGGCTGCCTGTTTCCATTCTTTCTGCTGGCTCTCAAGGCTTCAGTCCTTTTCCCTCACCTGATACCAGATCAGGTTCTCCTCTTCCTCCACACCCACCTGGTCAACTTTCCCTCTCAGATCCCTCCCTACTCTCCCTACTTGTGGTTGCTTTCTTCTCCCTCCCAAGTGGGACTGGAGCATCCTCACTTGGGCCCATCACCTTTATGAGTTCTGTGAACTGTATCTTGGGTATTCTGTACTTTTTTAAAGCTAATATCCACTTATTAGTGAGTACATCCCATACATATCCTTTTGTGTCTGTGTTACCTCACTCAGGTTGCTATTTTCTAGTTCATCCATTTGCCTACAAAAATTCAGGATGTCCTTGTTTTAAATAGCTGATTAGTATTCCATTGTGTACATTTTCTGTATCTATTCTTCTGTCATGGGACATCTGGGTTGTTTCCAGCTTCTGGAAACAAAGCCACTATGAACATAATGGAACACATGCCCCTGTGGCATGGTGGGGCATCTTTTGGGTATATTCCCAAGAGTGGTATTGCTGGGTCGTCAGGTAGATTTATTTCCAATTTTCTGAGGAACCTCCAGATTGATTTTCAGAGTGGTTGTACCAGTTTGCAATCCCATAAGCAACAGAGGAGTATTCCTTTTTCTCCACATCTTCTCCAGAATCTGCTGTCACCTGAGGTTTTGATCTTAGCCATTCTGATTGGTGTAAGGTAGAATCTCAGGGTTGTTTTGATTTGCATTTCTCTGATCACTAAGGGCTTTGAACATTTCTTTAGGTGCTTCTCAGCCATTCAGGATTTCTCTGTTGTGAATTCTTGGTTTAGTTCTACACCCCATTTTTTGATTGGGCTGTTTGGTTTTTTGGTGGTTAGCTTCTTGAGTTCTTTATATATTTTGTATATTAGTCCTCTATCAGATGTGGGGTTAGTGAAGTTTTTTTTTTCCCCAATCTGTAGGTTGCCGATTTGTCTTATTGATTTTGTTCTTTGCCTTACAGAAGCTCTCCAGTTTCATGAGGTCCCATTTATCAATTCTTGATCTTAGAGCCTGAACCATTGGAGTTCTGTTTAGGAAATTTCCTCCTGTGCCAATGAGTTCAAGGCTCTTTCCCACTTTCTCTTCTGTTAGATTTAGTGTATCTCATTTTATGTTGAGGTCCTTGATCCATTTAGATTTGAGCTTTGTGCAAGGTGACAAATATGGGTCTATTTTCATTTTTCTACATACAGACAGCCAGTTAGACCAGCACCATTTATTGAAGATGCCCCCCCCCCATTGTATATTTTTGGCTTCTTTGTCAAAGATCAAGTGTCTGTAAGTATATGATTTTATTTTTGGGCCTTCAATTCTATTCCATTGATCAATGTGTCTGTCTCTGTACCAATACCATGCAATTTTTATCACTATTGCTCTGTAGTAAAGCTTGAGGTCAGGGATGGTGATTCCCCCAGCTGTTCTTTTATTGTTAAGAATTTTTTTCACTATTCTGGGTTTTTGCCTTTCTAGAGGAATTTGAGAATTGCTCTTTCTATGTCTTTGAAGAATTGTGTTGGAATTTTTGATGGGGATTGCATTGAATCTGTAGATTGCCTTTTGTAGGATGGCCATTTTATTGTGTATAGTTTATTATTATGAGAGAAAGAGCCCTTTGAGGACTAAAATGGAGAAGTATTGGCATAATGTTATTGTGCACTGTATAATGATTGTCCTTGTATTATTCCAATGCTGATTTCTGTGCCCTCATATCTGCTTGCACTCTAGACATGGTGGTAGCCAGATTAATTTAGAGGATCAAAATAGATTAATACTGCTCATTTATTGTGCCACAAAGCTTGATTAAACAATCTTAAAGTCTCTGCCTCATTTATCAATTGTTGATCTTAGAACCTGAGCAATTGATGTTCTGCTCAGGAAATTTTCCCCCATGCCAATGCATTCAAGGCTCTTTCCCACTTTCTCTTTTATTAGATTCAGTGTATCTGGTTTTATGTTGACGCCCTTGATTCACATGGACTTGAGCTTTGTGCAGTGTGATAAATATGGATCAATTTGCATTCTTTTACATGCACACTGCCATTTAGACCAGCACCATTTGTGCAGAGCTAGTCCTGCATCTTACCTGGGCAGTATGGGAGAGTCAGCCTGAGAGCATGAGAGAGGTAGAGCTGGCCCTGCCCCCTGCCTGGGCAATCTTGGAAAGCTGGCCAAGGTGGCACAGGTAAGGGAGAGCTGGTCCTGATGGCATGAGTACAGGAGAGCTGTCAGCCCGACCAACTCAGCTACCTACCAGGCTCAGATCAAGGCCTTAGAGTTGGCCCACCCCAACAATCTACCCCATCTATGAATGGTTAGAGTATATGCAGGAGCCATTCCTGCAGAACCAAAGCTTCAAAATCTCCATGACACAGGACAACAACAGGATATGAGTGGAGTCCTGAAGAGGATCTAGTACTGACAGTATAGAAGAAGCCAGTGGCCTCCAACCAGACCAATAGCTCACTACAGTAAAAATTTGCAGGTAAAGCTGTTTGGGCAAAAGGGTATACTGTGTGACACATTGTGACACACCACGGTTTCCATACCAGAACGTTTTTGTTTGTTTGTTTTCTTTTTGGGGGGAGATTGAAAGTATGGAGGACAGATATGGACGGATGAGGAGATGAGCAGGATTGGGGTGTATGTTGTGAAATTCACGAAGAATCATTTAAAAAGTTAAAAAAAAATTAGAAAGGGCATAAATAAATGACTTAACAATGCAAGTCAAAATTTTAGAAAAACAAACCAAATCCAAACCCACTAGATGACAAGAAATCATAAAAATCAGGGCCAAAAGTAATAAAATAGAAACAAGAGAAAAATACAAAGACCTTTGAGAGATGGTTCTTTGAGAAAATCAGAGAGAAAGCCACTTGGTACAACTAAGTAAAAGAAAAGAAGAGACTTTAACAATATAAAAAATGAATATAGAGACATCACAACAGACACCAAAGAAATTCAGATATTATGAGGAGGTACATTTAAAACCTACACTTGATTAAGCTGGAAAATCTAAATGTAATGGACAAATTCTCAGGTTTAGCCAAACCACCAAAATTAAACCAAGACAACAATCTAAACAAGACCATGACAAGATTAAAATATTAATGAAAAATCTTCTAAGTAGAAAATTCTAGTTCCAGATTCAGCAGACTTTCAGAGCAGGTCTACAGCAAGTTCTTAAAGTGTTAAATAAGAGGCCTGTATTAGACCAACAATACATTGCAATGAGCATTTGCATGTAAAGCTGTTTGGGCAAAAGGATATGCCATGTGACACTGACACGGTGACACAATGACATATTGCAGCATCCAATGCCATTATGACAAATGAATATGTGACAGAAAGGTTGGAAAGATGGAGAAGCAGAACTGGAGAGATGACAGTTGTGATGGGTTTGAGGGAAGACTTCTGTTGATAAAGGAGGAGATCATTACCCAGTAGGGATGGCAGGATGACGTTCAACAGCCTGGAGCTTGAGCAAACTCAGACTGCTGAACAAGCTACCCAGCCACACAATCACTCTGACTCTGAAGAGTGACAGGGTGTTTGAGATGAAGAATGGTCCATTTACTGGTTTGGACCTTTTTGAAAGACCTCCTTGGTTTGTGCTTCTTTGGAGGCCATGCTGGTCAGTGACCCATGCAGAGGACCATATTGATATCTGTGGGCCATTCAGACCAGGTGGAGGTCCTTGATGCATGATGATTCTGGAGACAAAGTGGATGACCATGGTCCAGTTCCATTGCCAGAAACCATGTGGAAGCCTTGGATTCATGTTCCTGCTAACTGTGAAGGGCAAAGAAAGCTACTCTTGCAGTGGTATCAATGACTATGTTGGTCAGTCGAAGAAGAAGTACATAAAAAGGCTTCTGTGACAAACTCTACCTCTACACTCACACCAGCCAAGAGAGGAAACCATCAAGGAGAACCCATAAACATTGTTATGACAGGGATGCTGAGGTGTAGCTCTTTACAGTTGATGGCTTTTGGTGAGTGTGCAGGTGGAAGACTCAACTTTCCTTGTGGGGCTGGCCACTGGGAATTTGACCATGCGCTAGTGAATATATGGACAACACTGGACTTTTGTCTTTGGTCTTTTTCTTTTTTGGGGGAAAAGGGAGGCCTCAGGGGAGGGGAATGGATGTGAAATGACTGGGAGGTAATCCAGATTGGGGTGTATGATGTGAGATTTCCAAATAATCAATAAAAATATTATGTTAACAATTATCTTACAATTCATATGAAACTATAGAAGACTTTAGACAGCCAAAATAATTCTGACAAAAACTAATGATGCTGGAGAGATATACTTAAGCTGAAGAACTTAAGATATATTACAGAGCCACAGTAATAAAAACAATATGGTACTGACACCAACACAGACATGTAGACCAATAGAACAAAAATCAAAGACCCAAACATGAGTACACATAACTTCGTATTTGACAATAATACCCAAAACATAAGCTGATAAAAAGACAGCATCTTTGACAGATGGTATTGGGGAAACTATATATCCAGAGATAGAAGAATGAAGCTAGGCCTGACTCTATCACCTTGAACAAAACCCAATTTCCACCTGAAACACTGAAACTGTCAGAAGAAAGCCAGGCAGTACCCACTGTGATATAGGTATAAGAAAGAACTTTCTGAATAAAATCCAATCTGAGTATAAATTGAGGCCATCGATTGACAAATGGGATCCCATAAAACTAAAAAAAATCCTGTACAATTAAAGAAATAAATTAAGTGAAGAGGAATTCCATACAGTGGGGGAAGAAGCTTTACTTCCTATACATGTGACAGAGGAATACCATCCAGAATATATAAAGAAAAAAATGAAGAAAACAATCCAAGAAGTTGAAGTTAATTCCTTATTGTTGAAGATAACATGAACACAGCCAGACTCACATGACTAGTGACCCATGGAGTTTAGAAGAGAACCTATTACCACCACTTTACTAAGCCAGTATAATTCCTAATTGTAGCCTATACACTTATCCTTATACCTGCAGATAAGTGTAGCTCTATGCTCTTTCCAAAAAGCCTCTTTTTTGTTTCAGAAAACCATTACAGAAACCAAAACCAGTTAACATTCAGAGAACTGGCCATGGGTGAGGCACCCAGATACACCTGATACATCTATGACACAACTCCTGTGCCGCTCAGGGAAGAGATGTTGGAAAGCTTGTAAGAGAATCAGAAAGTCATCTAGCTGTGACAGGGCAGCTCCCATGAAATCTCAGCATCATGGCTGCATAAACAAGACCTAAAGAGGGGCTGGAGAGGCGGCTCAGAGGTTAAGAGCACTAGCGTTCTTCCAGAGGACCCATGTTCAATTCCCAGCACCAACATGGCAGCTCACAACTGTCCTTAACTCTAGTTCCAGAGGATCTGACACCCTCACACAGACATACATGCAGGCAAACACCAATGAACATGAAATAAAAATTATAAAAATCAATAAAAATAAAACTTAAAAAAGAATAAAACTTCTAAACAATCCCAACATTTGATATACCAACATCGATAGGAGAAATCTCACTCTATATCAAGAAAACTGATATATCTAATAAGCCATGTGAATATCTAGAATGTGTGAAAGCTTCCTTGAATAAACCACACCTCCCTGGACATCAGAGAACTAGTGCAAATGAGAAAGTGTCTGAATGGAAAGAATGTGGGAAAATATTCTACTCAGGTATCCTTTGTTTACCATCAAAGAACCCAGAAAAGAAAGAAAAATTTAAATGTAAAGAATGGAAGGCTTTCTATTACAAGACACACTTTATGTGACATAAGAGAATTCATACAGGTGGGAAACTCTTGGAATGAAAAAAAGTGGACAAGCTTTCCACTACCAGCCCAGACCTGCTTAACATCAAAGAACTCATGCAGATGAGAGCTCTATGAATGTACAGAATGTAGGAAACATTTCTACTGCAGGAAACAGCTTATTCAACACCAAAGAAAGTATAAGTGAGAAGCCCTATGAGTGTGAAAAATGTGGGGGAAAGTATTTACAAAGTCATAGCTCACTGTAATAAGATAATTCATACAGATGAAAGCTCTGTGAATGTAAAGAATGTGGGATAGCTATCTACTAAAAGCCAAGTGTTATAAACATCAGAGAACTAAATCACAGAAGTGAGACACACTATGACTGTAAAGAATTCAGCATAGTTTATGCAAGTCACAGAGAACACATGCAGGTGAGAAGCCATCTGAATGCACAGAATGCAAAAAAAAATGTTTTCTAGTGTAAGTCACAATTCATATCAGTGATTTCATGCTGGCAAGAGACTTACAAATGTAAAGAACTCAAGATTGTTTTTATTATGTCATAGCTCACTCATTATGACAGATTGTGGATGAGAAAGAATGTAAGAAAAATGTGAAAATTTAGCATAGCCAGTTAGTACTCACTTGGCACCAGAGTGCCTGAAGAAGGTAAAGAAATATTGAAACTTTTCTATTATGAACCAAACTTTACTCATCAGTGAACATCTATACCTGTGAGGTCCATACCTGAACACATCAGGGGATGGAAAGCTTTCTAAATAGGGAAAATCACACATGAGAAAAACTCATAGGAAAGTTTTATTAAACATCTGTCGACATCCAAGTATATGTGTAAGTGAGTAATCTGTGGATATATAGAATAAAGCAAAGATTTAAGCAAAGCACCACCATTTCATATTTGAAAATCATAATTTAAGGGACCCTGTGAAAGTTACAAATAGAAGAACTTCAAAATAAAAACTTCATATATGTAAAGCAAATGTATAGCTAGTAATTTAGCTAGATATAGCAACATATGTTTCAACACCAGCCCATTTGTGCTACACGTTCACTAAGGCTTTTCTTCAAGATACTGTGGTAGGCAAAAACTTTTTAAAATCAAATAAACCAAATGATATACACCTAACATATTTACAGAACATTTCACTTAAACGTAGAAGAATATACCTTATCCTCAACACCTCATGGAGTTTCTCCAAAAATGATTACATACTTGGTCACAAAGTAAGTCTCAAGAGATATAAGAAAATTGAAATAACCCCCTGTATTCTATAAGACCTCAATGGATTAAAGTTGGATATCAATAACAACAGAAACAACAGAAAGCCGACAAACTCATAGAAACTGAACAGCTCTGTATTAAATGACCACTGGGTTACAGCAGAAATAAGAGATTAAAGACTTCCTAGAATTCAGTGAAAATGAATGCACAACATACCTAAACTTATGGGGCACAATGAAAGAAGTGCTAAGAGGAAAACATGGGGGAGGGGGGTAAATGAAGAAGTAAGTATGAATATAATATAAAAATGTAAAAATATAAAAATGTAAAAATGTCCAATAAACACAATGTTTATACAGGGGTATGGTCACAGACAGGAACAATGTCTGTCAGTGCAGGGACATAGAGGTCACAGACAGGAACAATGTCTGTCAGTGCAGGGACATAGAGGTCACAGAGAGGAACAATGTCCGTGCAGGGACATAGAGGTCACAGACAGGAACAATGTTTGTCAGTGCAGGTACATAGAGGTCACAGACAGGAACAGTGACAGTGCAGGTACATAGAGGTCACAGAAACATCAGTGCAGGACACTGAATATGGGGTCATGGAACTGTTTTACTCCTCAACAATGGGCAAAGTGGAATTACCACTGTGTGTGTGTGTGTGTGTGTGTGTGTGTGTGTGTGTGTGTGTGTGAGCGCGCGCGCGCTCTTGATTCTAAATACTTCCCACCAACACCATCACTAACAACTGTACCTGTGAATAAACACTCAAATTTCAGTGACAAAAGTAGGCAGAAGAGCAGGCATACAAGGCCACAAAGGAATCCATAGTAAACAGCTAAACATTCTTCATCCAGTAATGTTTCTTTAATCATAGATAAATTTAAATTCATTTTAAAGGTTGCATCCCATAAACTGAATATTTAGTATGACATAGCAATGATGCCTATAATACAATCCAGTTATTGGATCTCTCCCTTCCTCCATTTCTTCTTTCATTCCTTTCTCCCTTCCTCCTCCCCCTTCCCTCCTTTTCTTCCTCTGCCTTTCTCTTCCTCTCCCCCTTCTCTTTCTTCCCACCTCCCTCCTTTTTTTCTTTTCCTCCCTCCCTCCCTCTCCTGCCACCATTTCAGCCTAAAGAGTGGAATAAGAATGCTATAAAGATTTCATAAAACATAGATTTACCTACTCCAAATCTTTTAAAAAAGATTCCAGTATATTATTTCTCTCCCACAAGCTTACAACCAGTACTAGGTAAACAGGTCTAGAATTTCTGTGCTGTGTGTAAGTCAAAGGTGACCAAAGGCTATTTGTGGTGGTTTGAATGAGAATGGCCTCCAGAAGCTCAGATGTTTGAATGCTTGCTCCCTTGGTGGTGGAGCTGCTTTGGAAGGATTAACAGGTATGGCCTTGTTGGGGGGTGTGGTCTGATTGGAGGAGGTGTGTTACTGTGTCACTGGGGATGGGCTCTGGGGTTTCAAAAACGTCCCTTGCATTTCTAGTTAGCTCTATGCTTGTACTTGTGGATCAGATGTGAGCTGTCAGCGACTGTTCCAGTACCATGCCTGCCTGCTTATTGCTATGCTCCCCGCCATGATGGCCATAGACTCTAACTAACCCTCTGAAAATGTAAGCAACCCTCCAATTAAATATATTCATTCATAAGGTGCTTTGGTCATAGTGTCTTTTTATAGCAAAGAGAAGTAACTAAGACAATGACAAATAATGGCATGACACTCCCTGAGTGCCATTTCCCGGTGGGAAAGGCATGAGATGCAGGTGTCCCCTGGATCCAATTAGGACCAATTCTCACACTTTGAAAATGGCTTCTAGGTTATTTGTTGGGGCATAGATTCAAGTTGACAACATTTACCAAACCCATTCCCTAGTAAAAGATACCTACTGAGAGGGGCGTGTATACAGGGAGACCTGCTTTAGAACGGAGAAGAGGGCAGGATGGGACCCAGAAAAAGGGAGGTTCAGGACAGAGGATGGATAATTAGAGGGGAGAAGTGAGGAAGAGGTGAAGGAGACCAGCCACTGGAGAGCAGGTTAGGCAAGGCCAGAAGAACCCAAGTGCTCTCCCTATTCCAAGAGATCAGAGATTTGGGTCAAAAATATGCACCCAGGATGCTAGCTCTCCCACATTTTGCAGTGTTTAAATGTTTGGGGATCTGGTCACCAGCACTGCCACCATCTATATGAACTAAGTCTGAGTTTTTGTATTCTGGAGCTGCCTGGGACCCGGAAGTTGCCAACTCATCTCAGTGCAGTGGCTGGTGCAGGTGGGATGGGTTGGGGAAGCTGTAGCCATACCTTGCTGGCGAGGCACAGGGTCTTGCTGAGCTCCTGGTCAGTTGAAATAGAAAGGACGGTGAATTCTCTGCCCGCAAAGGAACCTTTCTTCTGTTATCCAGTGTCTCTATGGAAATCAGCAGCAAAGGCCAATTTCTCCTGTGATGTCATGGCTACAGACGTCAGAGTTCCGGAACTGAGAACGGCGGGCACAATATAGCAGAGTACACGACACTTCCTTGAATGTCACTTATCTGTGGGAAAGGCATGGACCACGGTTGTCCCACGGAGGATATGATTCCTCTATACATCCACTCAGGAAAGTATATGTAGTCCCTAAGCAGCTCGCTGCAAAATCCATCAAAGTGGCAGCCAGCCCCTCCTTCCTGCTTCAGCCTACAGCCTCAGTGAGATGCCTCCGCAGGAGCTGTCAAAAGCAAAGGCTGCTCACTTCAAAATAGAAGCCCCATGACCTCTCAGCCAGCAACCCTCACAGGAGCTGTCCATGGTGGCGAATCTCTCTCTCTCTCTCTCTTCTTTCTTTCTTTCTTTCTTTCTTTCTTTCTTTCTTTCTTTCTTTTTTTCCTCAGCAGGAACTGTTCCGCTGGAACTGTCCAGGGAGGCGACACCTTTCCTGTCTAGGCCTACAGCTTTGGTGAAATACCACTGCAGGATCTGTTCACAGGAGTTGTCCACAATGACAGCACCTCCTCTCCAGCCCCACACCCCAACAAGCAGCCCCACAGATATGGCACCTCAGCAAAAGCCAGCTGCAGCCAGGAAGGAGTTCCTAACCTAACCCACAGGCCCAATGCAGGGAAAAGGGAGTGGAAAAATGCCATTTATCCCTAAGCGTCCCAGGAAAGTGCACCAATCCTTGAGCAGGAAACCCACCAATCCTTAAACAGGAAAACTCACCAATCCCTGAGTTCCCCAAGCTCAAACTTGGAAACCCACAAACCTTCACTCTGGAAATCTCTGTCCTGAGAAACCCTGCCTCCTCAAAAATCCTATATAAGCCCTGCCCCTTTGTCTAATTCCCTGCTGTCCCCTCTCAGGAGCTAAGAGCAGCTATCCCTGGATTTGTCCTTCCACACCCTGGACCCTCCAATAAATCCTTTTCATGAGATTTCCTGCCTGGTGTGACTTTCTTGTCTGAAGAAGCCACGAAGAAAAGAAACAATGAAGAGAAGAAGCCAAGAAGGAGCAGGGCTGAGGTACCCACGCTGTTTAGCTCAGCTCAGCTCAGCTGGGGATACCCTTGCCTGGGAGCTGCAATGCCTCTCCTGAGGAGGCTTCCTCTCAGAGCTATCTTGTTCCTGAGCTTCCTGTGTCTCAGGAAGGCCTTCCCTTGGGACACTGTCTCACCTCAGAGCTGTAAAGTTTCTGAGTTCCTGTGTCACATGATGCTCCTCCACTGTGATATCTTTTCCTATCAGAGCTGTGTGGGTTGGAACTGTTAAGTCCCAGGATCCCCTTTCATCCAAGCAGAAACACAGCATGGATCTATGACTGCACCACAGATGGCCACGGGCCAGGGGGAGCCCCCCACCCCCAACCTCCTGCATTTGGGCCTTGGTGGCACTGTGGCTAGAGGTTGATCAGAAAGACAGTTCAGCTGGAAGTTTTCCCAGACCTGCACTATCACCAACTTGGTTGTCTCCTCATGTCGCTGTATTAGTTTTAAATTATATTCTTTTACATGCAGGCTTCCTCTTGTGGCAGGTGATTTTCTGGGGGGAAAAAAGACATCTTCATCCAGTCTCCTGAAATGTTAAGTGCTGTATTTGTTCTCTGAGGCTTGTCTCTTAAATAGATACGGGTGGTTCAGGGACAAGCATCAAGTTCAAAATTTCAAACTACACCATCTTACTGGTTAAGCGGGTGGCCCTGGCTGCTGCAGTGTGGTGGCAAGGTTGAAAATCCCCCCCCCACGGTTTCTTCTTAGAAGGAAGTAGGCTACTGGGACTGTGAGATGCCTCGTGTGTAAAGGCAATTGCTATCAAGCCTAATAGCAGGCCTAAAGGAAACTGTAACTATCACCACCCAACCCTGAATGGCAGTCCAAATGCCCAGAACTGAGCCTGACCTGGACTACGGGAGGATTTCTGGTGGTTAGATAAAATCCCACATTCTTCAGGAACTTGTGAAACCAAAGGAGTCATATCCCTTCCTTCTGGCAAAAGGAACATATGGCTTTCCAGTGAACACACACACACACACACACACACACACACACACACACACACAGTGCCTACCAACATATCAAGTCCATGATAGTCTCTCTCAGTTCCTCCTCACAAGCACTTGTACATTTCAGAGCCTCCACAACACTCTCCTGCCCCTTCCCTCCCTGCAGCTATTCCTTCTTACAACGGACCAGCTTCACTGTTCTCTGCACTGCTGTTCTTAGGATGCTCTCTCTACTCTCTCTCCCCTGCTCCCCTTCCTCTCTCACAGTCTTGGCCACATCCAGTCTGCTGGCCACTGTTCACTCTACTTTTTCTCTCTGCTCCAGACTCCTCTGGATATTTTCTCTCTCTTATCTACACACCTGACTTCTTATTTTTTTTAAGATTTATTTATTTATTTATTTATTTATTTATTTATTTATTTATGAACACTGAAGCTATCTTCAGACACACCAGAAGAGGGCATCAGATCCCATTACAGATAGTTGTGAGCCTTCATGTGGTTGCTGGGAATTGAACTCAAGACCTCTGAAAGAGCAGTCAATGCTCTTAACCATTGAGCCATCTCTCCAGCCCCTGACTTCTTATTCTTAAAGCAAAACAAAACAAAACAAAACAACTCCACTGAGTACAATTTGTGCTGTCCAAATACTCTAGGTTGTGGGGACTTCCCTGGAGTTTGGTATATTTAGGAAGGATTACACTCTTAAAAGGAAACTATCACTTTTTCTAAAAACTATTAAATGCCAATTGCTTCTCAACTAGGGCTGGGACTTCATCCTCAACTCCTCTCTCAGCACCAGGGTTTTGTTTGGCTTAAGCTTGTGAGGGTCTTATTCATGCTGTCACATGTGTAACATGTGTCCTATGTGTAACTTCCCTATTGTGTCCAGAAAACCCTGTTGGTCTTAATACCTGAGTTAAACTGTTCTTGTCCAGAAACTTCTTTCCTAGGGCTGGAGAAGTGACTTAGTGGTTAAGAGCACTTGTTGCTCAAAGACCTGTATTTGATTCCAAGCACCTCTATGGTGGTTTACAATCATCCGTAACTCCATCCAGTTCCAGGGAATCTACAGGTGTCTTCTGACATCCACAGGCTCCAGGCATGCACACTGGTACACATACATACATGGAAGCAAAATGTTTGTACACATTTTAAAAGAAGAAAGAAAATTCTTTCTTATTCTACCAAGCTTTTAAGCATATCCTGTAACTTTTCCTCTCAGATTCAGAGTATTATGTCTTATGTTGAGGTACGGATCAAGAGGTATGGCCAAGTTTCATTCTTCACCATGTAACTATCAAGTTGTTCAGCACAATTTTGTTGAAGATGCTCTTCTCTCCAATGTATACTGTTGGCCTCTGTGAAAAATCAGATGGCTGTAGGAGTGTGAGCTTATATGTGGTCCTCAATTCTATTTCACTGATCAGTGAATCAATGCATGCATCATACAATATATTCTTAATATTCAGGATTATTTTGGCTGTTTTGTTTCTAATGTGTTTGCATATGAAATTTAAGATGCTTTTTTTTTTATTTTATGAAGAATAAAGCTGGAATTTAGATGGGGATTCTGTTGTAGTCATGGTCTTCTATGTAATGTCTGAATTAATTCACATTCTGCCAAGATTGTGTTAGAGATACCACAATCCTCATAATCTCCACATCTTTTATTTATAAGAGGTGATAAGTATTATATGCTTATTGTCAACCTATAGACACATCGCACAGTATCTGCCTTTTATCCTGATGATGTGCTTTATTGTGTATTTTGGTTGTTATATTGACCCAGCTTGCCTCTCCTAGGAAAGCCTATTTAATCACAATTACAATATTTTTTCTATACATTTAGATTTTGTTTGCTCATATTTTGTGAAAGTACATTAACCTATAGTTAATCAAGTACATACAACTACCTATATTTAATCAAGTACATTAACCTATAGTTTTCTGTGTCCTCTTCTGCGTCTTTTATAAAGACTACCCTGCTCTCATGTGATGAGTTTGAAAGAGTTCTCTTTCAATGTTTATTAAAGCATAAAAAATTGGTATTTTTTTCTGAAATATTTGTAAAATTCAGCTTCATTAACTGATAATGCCTTTTGCCTTCTGTGAAGGAAATCTATTATGGATGCTGTGGCAATGAGTTCCTCTAGCAAACTCCTGAGGCTGGTTGTGCCAACAGATTCAGTCAAGAGTTTCTGTATCTTCCTCTACCCGATGACATCATAGCCATCAAAGGGAAGAGGGAGGTGTCGTGAGTAGTGGGCGCACTATTCATACTTTTATCATTTATTTTTCCCTTTATTCTGAAATCATCCAGGCTGTTTGTTCCTTTTGTATTCCGTTGCGGTGTGATGATGTTTCCTTGTGGTGTTTCTTCTTTATAATGGTGTTTAGTAATATGAATTCTTTTCTTAGAATTGTTCTTAATGCATGCTCTAAAGTTTTCATGTGTTATATTTCCAGTTTTGTTTCTCTGAAGCTACTTTTTATATTTTCAACCCATTTCTTCATCAGGCTATTGTTTATTCTGAAGTACAGTTTAAAATTACAATACACTTGTTAATTTTTTGAAAGTCAAATTACTACTAATCACTAGGTTCAAGAACTGGGATTAGAAATGCTACTTTTTAAATTTTAAGTCTTCTCAAACTGTTTCAGGCTTGTTTCCTGACCCAACATGTGATGTTTTCTGGAGAGAGTTCCAGTAATCGGAATGTTGGTATTGGATTTAATTGTATAGTCTTTTAACTCCACTTGCTCAAAATGATTGAGTACAATGTTTCTGTATGATTTCTTGCCTGATCTGCCTATGACTGGAAAGCGGTATGTTGCAAACCTCCGTTGTTATTTACTGCAATCTGTCTGTTCCTTCAGATTCTTTAGTATTGGCTGTATCTTATTCAATATTTAGTGCACATATACTTGCAAATATCTATACTGTCTATAACTTGTCTATTTTCTTTTTACAACATATTTCTCTATTTCATTTAAGGTGCTTATGAATAGTTTTGTAATGTCCCTTGAGGGAGGCAGCACAGTTTCTGAATTCAATAACCACAAGGGAACAAAACTGATTGGAACTTTGTCATTAATGTTTTGGTCCCCAGGATCCTAGCAGGTATATCGTCCAGAGATTATGAAATTATAAAGTTTTATTTAATGAGAAGCCCTGAGGATTGAGTTTATGGAACTAAATAAACAATACAGCTCCCGACATCACCATTAGTTCACTAATCTAAGTATATGTGAAAAAATCCTGCTCCAGAGAATATTACTGTGGTTCAGGAACCACTCATTGCCTCATCTCGCTGACCTTGCTGGCTCATTGGCTCCACCAGACTCTTTTCTGAAAGGTAAGATGCACAAGACACATCTGAGAATTATAGCATCTAATTGAGTACAGCCAACTATTGGCCAGTGGAATAAGAGATGGAGAGGCAATTCTTCCAGCTGAACAGCCTAGGGTTAGACAACAAGGAAATGTCATGGCTTCCAAAACAATTTACAAAAGGTCAAGTGACTAATGTCACTTCAGCCTGTTCTCGGTCAGCATCCCTCTTGCTTCTTGGTCTTCCTGACATCGTAGCAGGTCTTCCTGACAGGCTTTCTTCTTCCATCAGATGTAACTATTCCTTGCTGCTCTCTAGGATTTTTAAAATTTTCTTTGTGTTAGATTTCAGGGTTCCTTTTTGTTTTATTGATCAGATTTTCGGATCACGCACTAGTTCTTATCACATTGTACCTCGTTGCTCACACATCTATCCAGCCTCCTTTAGGTACCTTAAAAATATTGTTGACAGCCCTCCCTTTACATGTTTCTAGGGAATATGGGTTTGATAGAATGCATTCATTCAACAGGAAGGATTAATATAATTCATGTAAATGTGCACATTATACATATGACTTACTCATTTGTAGGCTTATCACTTTTAATGTCCAACATTCTTTCTGTGCAAGTCATAATTGTTTTGCCTTTAAAAATAAAATTTATTTTTAAAAAATAGGCTTTATTATAAAAAAGTAAACACACAGAGAGAGAATAAGAGAGAGAGAAAGAGAGAGAAAGAGAGAGAGAGAGAGAGAGAGAGAGAGAGAGAGAGAGAGAGAGAGAGGAGAGAGCACAAAATTAACCAGGCCTGAAGGCCATATATCTCAATGAACTTCTGTACAGTTAGAACAGCCATCCAGAGGCTGTGGAGCTTCACACTTTCACTCTGAAACATGTTTTTTGCTCCTGACAATGCTTACTCATATATATTAATTTATAAAATAATTGGCTACACAATGACATTTTCACATATGCATCCAGTACTTCAATCAGACTTACCTCTTGATACTTTATTGGCTATACTTCTCCGGGACCTTCTACTTGCATGTCTTTTATTTACTCCAGATTCTTTTATATTTAAATTAATGTGCACCCACGTCCTCTCAAATGCATGTCCTCTTTTTCTTTAATTATTGTTGCATATATGTATAAGTATATAAATAAAACATGCTGAGTCCATTCAGTTGCTCAAATGCATATGGGCACTTGATATTGGATAAGCAATTAGAGGACTCAGGCCTGAGGAGTCCAGTTCTCCTCTCCCAGCAGTCCTTAGTTGCCTGTAGCTCCTCAGCATATCTAGTGGTGCTGTCATCTTTCAGATTCTGTTTATGCAGTCATATTGCTGAGGTACCATGGACATAGTATCTTCCTTGTCATTTTTAGGAGACACAGTCTCACAGCAGACTTCCTGGTCCTCTGGTTCTTGCAATCTTTCTATTATCTCCTCTTTAAAGGAAGTTTCTCTGATGAGGGGCAAGAGCTACACTTATTTGTGGGTATAAAGGTAAGTATTCAGAATGCAGTTAGGAATTATATTAGTTTAGTACAGTGGTGTTCTACTCTAAGATTCATGACCTCACCAACTCCAGAATGTTAGGTAGGTATGTGACCACTTTTATAAAATATCTGTTTACTGCTGGAGATAGTAAATAAAGTTTTAAGTTTTGTACTTAAAAATTTAGATTTACACAATACACATTTTAATGGTAATAGCTTTTAATCAATTTTATACAGTCATTTTCTCATCTGAAAATGAATAAAATTGCTTTTACCTATAATTTGAAAAACTATCACTTTTTATTTAATCACATTGAAGTTTTATAATAGTACTTGGTAGCAGCAGTAGCAGACATGAATATTTGTTTTTAATATAAGGTTAATGGAAACTGTTCCTATAATTTCATGTCTGGATGGATATTAGCTGATAAGAATCTATTTTGCTATGGTTAGCTAGATCCTTACATTCAAAATTCTCCCAGAGCTATTTGTATGGAGTATTTTTAGCACCTATAAAGATGAATGCCTTCTTCTACTAACTCATTGTATGGTAGTAAATCAATTACCACCGTGAAAAACATATTGCTTCTTTGAGTTTCCTGCAACTGAGTCATCATATTTAGTACTCAATGAATATATTTTCTAACCTCACTTGTTTAGGACAGTTTTCTATGGAAAACACTTAATGAAGCAAACAAACATTCTTATTCTGGTTGTGCGAGGAAGATTTTTTTCCTTTTAGCGCAAAGATTAATTTTTAAAAATTCTTTTTATTTAATTTATTTACTGGAGAGGGACTATGTCATTCTATGGTGCTTCTGTAGAGACCAGAAGGCCTCCAGGAGGTTCATTTCATTCTTCCACTATATGGATCCTGAGACTGAATCCAGGCTGACAGCATCAGGGAAAACACCTTTACCTGCTGATATATTTCACTAGATTCCAAACAATTCTTATAAACTAAATTTAGACAAAATTACCACACTAGCATCTTGATCTCCACTAGGGTGAAATCCAGTTGGTGAAGTAATTTCATCCTTTATACTTGCTCCAGTTTTTAAAAACATGAGTATGCATTTTGGCTACATATATATTTGTGTAGCATGTGTGTAGCTTATGTCCACTGAGGCCAGAAGCCATCAGATGTCCTGAAACTGGAGATACTGATGTTCGAACGTTGCCATGTGGTTGCTGGGAATCAAACTCAGGCTCCCTTGAGGAGCAGCAGGTGCTCTTAACTACACAGCCATCTCTCGTTCTCTCTTAGGCTTTGTGTCACCTTCTCACCGCTTACTGAAGGCATATTTACCTATAACTTTAAATTTTTTTATCTAAACCACTATTGTTGTTGTATTTTAAAGTCATGATATCACACACTTTGGCTGCAGGATATATAGATATCAATCTCAAACCTCCCAGGAAACTACCTTTTAGCTGTTTAAATTTAATAGTGCTGGAAGTTACTATGGAGTTCGCAGGGACAGAAAAGTTACCAAGGGTCTTACCCAGCACTGGACCCTGCATACTACAATACTGACCATCCATGCAGGATGTGTCCATTTTTGCAATAGTGGCCTGAGAATTTCATGCCTGGTATTGTAGACATGCTCAAAAATTCATGGCTGGGAAGTATTAGGTTTTATGGTTGAACCTACTAGTATTATTTTGCTAAATACCTTCTAAATAACTGTGCTTCTATCCATAGACCTGAACTTCTCTCAGTCTTGGCGAGGAAAGCTTCTTTTTGCAGTGGGCAGCAGTCAGTGAGGACCCATGCCTGGTCAACATGCTGAGAATAACTGACCGTGAGTGCTCAGCACTAAGGGAGATCCCCTATCAGCCTCTGGTGCTTTCAGGGCTCAGGGAACACTGTGAAAAGGGAGACAGAGAGGATGTAAAGGACAGCAGGTGGGGAGGAGTGTTGCAAAATGCCATATTCTAGATCTGATGTGACTCAGGAACTGTAGATATCTGGGTAAGACCTGCATCGGTCCAACTGAGTCAAAATTCCAGCACAAAAAAGAGAGGGGCTCTTGAGGCACAAGCCCTTATAAAGGGACAACTGATAGCTGCTGGGAGAGGGAGACGCATTTTTCTTCAGGTGTGTGTCCATTGGATGACCCCACAGTCATAGACATATGGGCATCACTAATTGGTTTTAGTGGGTTATATCTATATACTTATATCTATATACTTACATATGCACAAATCTTTAACAATAACAAAGAATAGGAAGCCAGGAATTTGAGGGGGCATGGGATGCATTGGAGAAATAAAAGACAATGGAGGAAAATGATATGGTTTTATTCTAATTTAAAAAATTACCTAGCTGGGCATGTTGGAGCATGTCTTTAATCCCAGCAAAGGCAGGCAGATCTTTTAGCCTGGTCTACAAAATGAGTTCCAGGATGGCTAAGGCTACACAGAGAAATTGTCTCAAAAAACAAAAATTATAACAAAATGAAACTTAACTATTTTAAGAGGAAAAATAAAAAAGAAATAAAAACACATTGTGTTCTGTAGAAAGGAGGATATAATATTGGGAAGGGAGCTGTTGGGGGAATACGGGGGGGGGGGGGACTAGAGCTGCAAGGAGCAGTGGAAGTGATCATATTCACTGTGTATGAATATGAAATCCTCAAAGAATACATTATTAAAAATAAATGACCAAAAGTAATTGGAGAGACCCTAGGTGATAAAAGCTGGCTAAGGGTAGCTGGTATCTGAAGTCAGATCTGAGTACTATGTTAAGTGTTATAGCTGGGAGTCAGTCCCTCATGAGGTGACCACAGGAAATTATGGCTGAACTTAGAAACCTCAGCCTCTACAGAGAAGCAAGCATTAAGCAAACACCTCATGTCACCAATGTGTGGTGTTTGAGTTAAGGCAGATACACCCCTGCTATGTTTGTTTCCTCTTAATTCAGTCATACTGTGTCCCCTCTTTTACAGACAATTCATTTTCATGGAACCAGACAACCACACAGGGATTCCAGAATTTCACCTGTTGGGACTTTCAGAGGATCCAGAGATTCAGTCTGCTCTCTTCGGGCTGTTCTTGTTTCTGTACTTGGTGACCATCTTTGGGAACCTGCTCATCATCCTGGCCATTGTCTCTGACCCTAAGCTGCACACACCGATGTACTTATTCCTCTCCAACCTGTCCTTCTCTGACATCTGTTTCACTTCTACCACTGTCCCAAAGATGTTGCTGGATATCCAGACTCAGAGTAAGCTCATTACCTATGCAGGCTGCATCACACAGATGTACTTCTTCACCGTCTTTGGACTTCTGGACAATTTGCTTCTGACTGTGATGGCATATGACCGCTTTGTGGCCATCTGCCACCCCCTACACTATACAGTCCTTATGAACACTAAGCTCTGTTTCCAGCTGCTTCTTCTGGCATGGCTCATAAGCATACTTGGAGCCCTACCTGAGAGTTTAACTGCACTGAGACTATCTTTCTGTGCCGTTGTGGAAATCCCACACTATTTTTGTGAGCTTCCAGAAGTTCTTAAGCTAGCCTGCTCTGACACCTTCATCAATAATGTCGTGTTATATATTGTAACAGGCATCATGGGATTTTTCCCTCTTGCTGGGATACTTTTCTCTTATTCTCAAATTGTGACATCTGTCTTGCAGATTTCAACAGTGGGAGGAAAATATAAAGCATTTTCTACTTGCGGTTCTCATCTCTCAGTTGTGTCTCTGTTCTATGGAACCTGCCTTGGAGTGTACCTCAGTTCTACATGGACACAGGCTTCTTGGGCAGGGGTGTTTGCTTCTGTTCTGTATACTGTGGTCACTCCCATGATGAACCCTTTCATCTACAGCCTTAGGAACAGGGACATGAAGAGGGCCCTGAATACACTACTATGCAGTGTGTCATCTTCATCTTGAAAGTAGTTTTTAAAATATGTGTATGTGCTTAAGTGTATGTGATTTTGTGTGTGTGTGTGTGTGTGTGTGTGTGTGTGTGTGTGTGTGTGTGTGTGTAGAATAGAGGACAACTCCAGGTGTTCCTCTTCAAGATGACCATCTACCTTGTTTTTGGAGACAGAGTCCCCCCTAGGGCTTGGTGCTCACTGCTTCAGTTTGGGTAGTTAGCCAGTGAAACTCAAGGATTTTCTGTCTCTGCCTGCCTTACATTAGGATTATAAATGTGTGTCATGACTTTTTTTTACATGGATTCTATGGGTTTAATTAGAGGGCTCATGCTTACATGACGAGCACTTCTGAAAGTCGAGATATCAGCTCTGTCTTTGTTGACTGTGTTTTTGACCCTATGGACACATTTGATTAGGAAAAGTGGGACACAGTGCTCAATACTTTAAGGATCTGAGATTTGCTGAATATATATACATACTCAGATGTTTTGCTTCCTGTGTTTATTAGCAATTTGCAAATATTGTTTTATGAAGTGTTTTCAAGTCTTTGCCTGAGTTTTAAGTTTTCTTATTTTCAATCTGGGGAAGCATTAAATTCTGTAGTATATATTTATGTGCTGTCTTATTCACTGTTTTATTGCTGTAAAAAGACACTATAATGAATGCAACTACTATAAAAGAAAGCATTTAATTATGGGCTTGCATACAATTTCAGAAGTTAGTCCATTATTATTATGGTGAGGAGCATGGTGGCACTCAGGCAAACATGATTCTGGAGAAGTAGCTGAGAATTCAATATCCTAATCTATAGAAAGACAAACAGACAGACAGATACACACACACACACATACACAGAGAGAGAGAGAGAGAGAGAGAGAGAGAGAGAGAGAGAGAGAGACAGAGAGAGAGAGACAGAGAGAGAGAGAGAGAGACAGAGAGACAGAGAGAGACAGAGAGAGATAGATTGGATCTAGCATAGGCTGTCAGAACCTCAAAACTCATCCACAGTGACACATTTCCTCCAAGGCCACATGTCTTAATCCTTCTAATCCTTTCAAATACTACCACTTCCTAGTGAAAATATGAGCCTATTTGGGCCATTTTAATTCAAAACACCAATTCCACTCCCTGGCCCCCACAGGGATATGACATAGTCATTATCATGATGCAAAAATACACTTAGTCCAACTTCAAAGTTCCTTATAGACTATTATAGCCTCAATACTGTTTAAAAGTCCAAAGTCTCTTCTGAGATTCATGACAGTCTCTTAAACGTAACCCCTTGTAAAATCAAAATTAAAAAGTGGATCACATATTTTCAACTTATAATGGCACAGAATAGAGATTGCCTTTTCAAAATGGAGAAAAGTTATCACAGAAAGGAAATGCTGGTCCAAAGTAAGCCTGAAATCCAACAGGGAAAACTCCACATTCTGCACCTCCATGTCTGATGTCAAAGTGTTCTTCAGATCTCCAACTGCAGAAGTCCAGCCTCAGCATAAGGAAGGTCCTGAGAAAGGGGGGTAGGGTGGGCATGGCATTGATTCAATAACTCTGAGTCAGTAGTGGGTACAAGCTGTCTGTTCTCTCTTTGCCTGAGAATTCTCATCATTCTTCCTTTTTCTGTCTTCATTCCTCTTTCTTCCCATTCTATTTCCTTCTTTCCTCACATTCTTTTTTCTTCTTCCTTTTCATTTTTTTGCCTTCTCCTGACCAGAGAGCCTGAACTCAGTGTTTTATTTACTAAAGCTACATCATCAAGGCTTTGAACATTGTTAATAATTTTTTTTTTAGAAATCTTTAAATTTACACAAATTCTATGAATCCTGGATCATTAGTTCCAACCCCTGCTTCCTTAAAACAAAAACTAAACACAAAGCAAAAGCACATTCCCTTATAGTTTTTACACAGCCTGCTCTTCACGGGTAGCTGGGCACAGCTCTTGCAGTTTCCTGGCACAGCAGACAGAAGTCTTTAGTAATTATTTTCATGTAAAAACAGAAAGGTGACAGACTACTAAGGTTAAAATGATTTCTTACAAAATCTTAAAATTTATGCATTGTCATCTTCAATCCTTCAACTTTTTATATGCTTGTACATCATCTTTTTATACTCTAATGTTTGGTTTCTTATCCTAGCTATTCCATGGCCTCATGTAGTCTCCTAATACTCTTTGTTTCTAGATCATATACAAGCCTTCCTCTTAGAAAATAAATCCATCTATCATTTGCTTGTTTTTTTTATAGATTCCTCCTTTTTTTCCTATCTGTACCTTTTTATTCTTAAGACCACTTTAACTATCTTTGATGTCCCCAAGTTCACCCTGGCTAATTAATGCAGCAGTCATTGGACTAGAGAGTACATGTATCTCCTCATATAATTCCAAGTTCAAGACCAAGTCTGTTGTGGTAAATCTCTGACCCAAACAAGTCCGATCAAGGAAAACACAACTCAATATTTATGATTATAAACTACAAGCCTAGATTGGGCAGATTTACCATTGTACTACTCTATTCCCCAGCTATGAGATCCCTTAAAACCTGCAGTTTTCTAAGCTACGTTCTTCTCCTCCTTCTTTTCCTTCCACCAATGGCTCCAACAAGTTCCTCCAGCTTTCCATCGGCTACGTAGCCTCTCACCCAGCAACTTCCTCTTCTGACTCCTCCTCTTCTGACCCCTCCCCTAAGCCTTTTTCTCCACCTCTCCTTCTACTGCCCAATCACTGGCTCTAGCCTTTATTTTACAAATTCAATTGGACAGAAGGTTCACAAGATTCACTCCTTCCCTGCAGCCCCTCCCAGGAGTGGAAATACCATGAAAACAAAAGGCTGGGGCTATCCACAACACTTCCCCCTTTCTGTCCAATTAAAAGACTCTTTTCTCTCAGATATAAATTGAACACAAACTATATTACCATGTTGTAATTGTTAAAGTACAAGATAGGCCTAATACCCAGTCCATCATTTTTGTTAACTGAGTAGAACCTCTGTCATCTCTCTCAACGAAAAGACTTAGTTCTGAACCTGGCTTATGTCCTGTCTTCAGAATGAATGTCAGCTGAAAACTATCCACTCAGATCTTTTCTCTCAAAGTAAATAGCCAGGATTGGCTATGAGACTATAGGTTTTCAACCCCGTCATAAATCCAGAATGACTGAGTTAACTGAAATTATGGGAAGCACTAAGCATAGCTTCTAAAACTTAGCCAATTTATAGAGACCGCTGAACACCTGGACAGTCCCTATACTACCGACCATTGGAGCATCAAATCTTCAGCCTTCTGGCCCAGCATCATCTGACAGACCTTAGTGATGCAGAATTACTAAGGGCTGATTACTCTGTCTAGGCAGATATAATCAGTCGACTCTTCTGCAAGTGTGTCTTTTTTCTGCACAGTATTTTGTCTGTAGATGAAAAGAGGCAATTCTTGCCTAGTGGCTGTCTCACCACAACTGGAGTAACTCCAAAGATGCTCAATTTCTTCTTAGAATCCAAGACAGGGAAGCTGTCAGGAGCAGACAGGTCTCCAATAAAATGAATATTTATACAGGAATGCTTGTAACATCAATTCTGTGGACTTCTGACGTTTTTGAAAACCAACTATCTATGTAAAGCAATCTGAACTTTTGTCTGTTAATTCCTTTCCACTATTTCTTTCTTTTCTTTTTTCTTTTTTCTTTTTTTTTTTTTTTTTTTTTTTTTTTGAGACAGGGTTTCTCTGTGTAGTTCTGGCTGTCCTGGAACTCACTCTGTAAACCAGGCTGGCCTCGAACTCAGAAATCCGCCTGCCTCTGCCTCCCAAGTGCTGGGATTAAAGGCCTTTCCACTATTTCTAATTAAAATCTAGAAAATACCCTAACGGTAAGCTCTGAGCCATGCAATTGCTATAGGCCCCTGACTCACAAGTCAACCATCTCAAATCAGTTTTTTTTTTTTTTTAATGTTTAAAAAGGACTGGGTCTAAGCCTTGTATTTCTAAATGAGTTATACAGGCACAATGCCTATATGAGAGTAAAAATATTAATCCCACTTTTATATCAATAAGAAACTCACACCAGTGAAAACCCTAAATTTGTACAAAATAAATTCTATACCAATATAAGAGATTATAACTTCAACCTTGTAACAGTCGTAAAGATTTCTACCAATGTAAGATATACCTATGTAATGTTTCACTTAAGAGTAAATTTGCTAACCTAACCCTATTTGTCTATTTCTATGATATTACTATGTCTCCCCCTTTCTTTCCTCCCTCCCTTTTACCTAAGAAGGAAGAATAGAGAAGAGGACAGGAAAGGTAGAAATCCCTGAGATTAAGATCTCTAGTTCCCTCCCCATCCGAAGCTACATTTGTAAACTATCCTTTAAATGACAACACATGAATAATTTCTAAAGTAACCAGAACCATCCACCCCAACATAAGGAACTGGGACGATGATCTCCTTTTGTCTGCTTCCAGTTGAATTGGAGTGAAGAATTCCCATCTGGGGGCCCAAAGAGAAATAGGAAAATTGGCTTAGTCAAAGGAGAGCTAGCTGGCATCATTTGCCTTGAAGTCACTATGTGCTGAGAAAGTTCATTGCTTAGCTGACACCATGACTGTGACCGTTAGAAAGGCAGGACAGGCAATCTAGCTGTTCTGAAAAAGTTCTGGAAGCAAGTCCTTAAAAGAAACAGCTTCGATGTAGTTGCAGTAAAATCAAGCACGAAGCTGGAATAGAAGGTCCGGGAGTCTCAGCATCCCCGAGTATGAATCTTGCTAGGGCTGTGTTTCTCTTCTTTCATCCTGTAACATATAAAACTTTAAAGCAGCAGGTAGTTTTATAAAGACATTCACGTGGAGCATGTAGGGCACACAGCTTGGTCAATGAAGATCAATAAAGAAAGGCAACTGCCCTTCTTCAGGTTAGTTTGATCACTTAATCAAACTATAATATAACTTTGTATACATGCCCTCATAAAGGATGGCAGGTATTAAGTCATGAGAAATTAGTACCCAATTAAATGTTCTTGGCTTTGTATAGACATTTTAGCCCCAGCCAGTTCCAGAGCTGTCATAAACAACTCTGGAACAACAAAGAGACATAAACAACACCATATATGCATCACCTATTTGGTTGGTTGTGTTAATCTCCCTTTTCTTCTGAGTCGACGAGGTCTTCAGGGGGGTCTCCCTTTGTCATGTCTGATTTTTATCAACTTGGAAGGAACCCACAGCTTTTCTTTTCCTGTGGAAACATAGGCATAACCTCTCCCCCAGCGTAACACACTTCCCACTTTCCATTCTGACGTCAGAATATCCTTAATGTAAACAGGTTGATTTAGTTCAGTATTTTTTTCCACCATCCAATGTCTCTCAGCGGCTGTGGTGTTTTGTTCATTAGCATTCAAAAAATTTAAAATTAATAAAGCACTATGTAATCTATCTTTGGGGGTTCTTATTGATCCCTTTTGCCTATTAAGCATTTCCTTTAGAGTTCGATTAGATCTCTCCACAACTGCTTGTCCCATAGGATTGTGATATGCCTGTAACAATGAACTATTTCTACAAAGGACCATGTAGGGTTTTATGGCCTCTGTGATTATATTGTCTAGATCCTTTCACATGGCCCTAAAGGCAAAGCAGAAGTTCTGTTCACCTGCCACAGCCTCATAACCACCTCCATTCTTCATTCCTGAGAACTGCATCTGTCTTATTATTATGAAGTAATTATCTCTGAGTAATGGGGGAATCTTTCCCCAGAAAGAGAGATTGAAAGTAAAATAGAAGAGACAGCAGGTAAGTTTCAGGCCAACAGCAGTCATTAGCACAAGTGGGAATCAATGGCCTGGCAAGGGGCAGGAACTGTGTCACACCTCCCCTTATGCAGCCAGGCTGGATCTGACATCCAATACCTTTCAGCTTTGTTGATTGCAATACACTTCTCTTCTGGGCTGGTTCCACACCTAGTCTGCAGCTTTCTTTGACATGTACCCCAAAATTCTGGCATCTCCAACATCTTGGAGTCTTTAATAGAATCCAGACTCACTTTCACAGCTTCACACAATGGCCCTTTGAGCCTCCATGCAGGACATTCCTGTGCTCAGAGTCTTTCATTAGCCATGGAGGGAAATTTCACATCTCCTTCCTTGTATCCTCGACTCTAAACCCAGAACCACATGTCTGAAGCTGCCAAGTTCTGCTACCTTGATGAGGCTCTCAAACTCAGCCCCTTCATTCAATTACATTTTGAATCAACTCACGTTATTTAATCTCTGTATGCTCTAGACCTTCAACTGCTCTCAAAGCATCTCTATACTCCCAGGGGGGAGCTAACCTGACAAGCATGTGTACCACTCCTGGAATAAGAGTGCCATCCTGGGGTTTCACCCACGAACATCCTCCACCTAAGTTACCTCACCTTAGATACACGTCTCACTACTGACCATGCCCTAAGCACTACTCCTGCAATCTCAACAGGGACAAGCCACCATATCAGAACTTTCTCTGCAAACATCATTTTCTCCAACCATGCAGCTTCACTTCAGCTCTTTGTCTCATCCATATCAGGGACACAATTGCTGTTCCCAAACATTCTTTGTTCTGTCACATTCTGACAACTGTGCTAAGTGTTGCTAAAATTCCTTCCACAGGGGAGACAAAAACAATGTCTACCCCTCCTCATTCTCCTAAGGTCCCAACAATATACTAAGACAAAATTTCCCTCAAAGTTCACCCTGGGGAAAAAACAGTGCATTTACTGAGTTTATTCACAGAGCATAAAGAAGGGGTTACTTATAGAAGTGTGAGTGCTCCCCCACAAAAGGTCACTCCAAAATGTATTTACCCAATTGGGATGATGGCTTTCTTATAACCACATAGATGGAGCCCGCCACACCTTCATATGTTAAAACAACTATTGTCTCAGAGTTTGTCAACCACTAATCAGTTTTGTTTATAGGAAGTATTATGTAGCTCAGACTATCCCTGTATTCTTTGTATACATGGCTACCTTGAAAACATTCACCTCAAATGTTGGGATTACAGAGATATGCCACCTCACCTGAATTTATGTATTGTCAGCAACTGAACCCAGTTTCTGCTGCTTGCTTGTTGGAACTCAGCCCCCCGCCCTTTCAGTTATGTTTGCATCAGCTTTCTGTCATTGGTGGTCTCCTTCACTGAATCAGCATCCTTGAACTCATTTTCAAAAGTTGGAAGGCTGTCTGGGTGGGGTCTTGCTCTGAGGTCACCACTCCCTTTATTCCATTTAGCTCCAGGCTTTTCTGTAAACTTTTTATCTCCTTGAGCACTGGACTCAGCTCCATGATACTTCCGGGTGCTCATTTTCTCCTTACACTGTACAGTTTGTATTTCTCTTTGGGAAGCTTGCTCTTTTTCATTATAGATCTGCATAAAAGTGATTACTAATAACCACATGGCAGTTAATACAAAGTTGTTTTAAAATCTTCTCTGCCAATGGCATTAATCCAAAACTTTTCAATTTAGCCTTCAGCAAATTTTTAGGACAAAATAAAAAATTAGTCACAAGTTTCTTCCAAAATATCACTAGAATGATCTATAGGCCATTTGTTAATATTCTTCACCTCTGAAACCTCTTAATCCAGGATTACATTGCTCTCAGTACTACTGGCTTCCAAGCTTCTGTCAGGATGGATCAGTAAGAATCAGTAAGCCAGGCTGGAGAGATGGCTCAGCCATTAAAGGGTAGACTCACAACAAAAAAATATAAGAATTGGTAAGCCATACTTAAAGTGTTCAACTACTTTCCCAATCTAATGTTCACAGTCCATGAACAAACATCATGGTCATACCTGACACAACAATACTCCAGTCCCTGGTACCAACTTCTATGTTGGTACTTCCAATGATGTGAAAAAACATTATGACCAAGCAATTTATATAAAAGAAAGGATGTAATTGTGGGCTTGCTTACAGTTTTAAAAGGTTAGTTTGTTATCATGGTTGAGAGAATAGTGGCAGGCAAGAATGTCATCTGCTAGAGCAGTAACTGAGAGTTCTCTATCCTGATCCCCAGGCAGCAGGCAGAGAAAGTGAAAGACTAAACCTGGCATATTTTAGTGGCACACCTCCTCCAAAAAGACCATACCTCCTAATCCTTCCCACTACCTGGGAATATCCTAATACTTCCACTACCTGGGAACAAAGTATGCCAATATATGAACATATGGAAACCAGACTCATTCAAACCAGCATATCAGGGCTTTGTGCACAATAGAAAGTCTGCCAACTGGGCTATATTCCTAGTCCTTCTCACAGATGCTGTGGTTCATCTGTGACAGAGGTATCAGTAAACATCTGCAGAAACAGCATGACTGCTACAATGTGTAATAATACATTTATCTGAGGCCAAGCTGACATCCCAGAGGGAGACTGACAGTGAAAGGAAGGAATCATAGCAAGAAAGAGGTATGAAATATGAGGCTAGCATCTATGGTATTGGCCTGCCATTTTTTAAAAGGCTATGGGGCTCAAAATGGGAAGAGGGCCCAGATTAAGCAGATAAGTACAGAATCCCTCCTAGGACTCCAAAACCAGGAAGTGTTGGGAGGAGTCATATATAGACAAGGAAGGTAGCAACCTGGAATTGACAGAAGTAACTGACAGAACGGGAAAGACATCCAAAAATACAGAGTCAAAGTTGGAATTCAAAGTACCAAGCAAGTGGAAGCCACAATATAGCTGGTGTTAAAACTCTCATATTTGACAATGTAGACTTGAAAGTAAGACAAGTCAGGAAAAAAGAGGGTCACCATGTATTAACAAAGTAAGCAAGTCATTAAGAGGACATAACTATTGTCAATATTTTTACACCAAATATCAAGGTTTCCAAGTTCATAAATCAAAACTAAAATGCATAGAAGAACATATAGATTCTGACAGAGTATTAGTGGTAGACTTTAGTATCCTACTCTCATATCTAATATTTTTCCAAACTAGAAATCAGCAAAGAAACATGAGATAAACTGTACCATAGATCAACAGTATTTAGCAGATATCTACAGAAAATTTTACCCAATGGATAAGGAAAAAGCATTCTTCTTGGTGGGGCATAGGAATTTTATTAAAATTGGCCATGTTACCAGAAGCCTATGAGCTGGCTTTGTTTAATAGCCCCTTTGCCTGAACAGTTTCTCCTTCCCTTTCTCACCCCCCTACCTTTGACTACTCTTCTCCACATATTCAGGCAGAGCTACAGACCTGTGGGTTGGGAGCCATCTTTGCATGATCCAATTAAATATCTCATGTACTAGCTTTACTTGGCCTAGCTTCAGTTACTGGCCCAATCTAATATAGGCTGGATCTCATATCAGATACACAACCAAAAATGAAGTTTGAATGCCCAGGTTGCACCACAAAAACTATCTGAATAGCCAAAACAGCAAATTTCCAATCAAACCCACCAGTCCTATAGAAATGTTTGTCTAATGAGAACTACTGAGATCAGTGGTTCTCAGCCCATGGGTCATGATCACTTTGGAGGTTGAATGACCCTTTCATCTAGGGTTATCTTGCATATCAGATATATACATTATGGCTCATAACAGTATCAAAATTATAGTTATAAAGTAGCAAAAAAGATAGCTTTATGGTTATGGGCCACCACAACATGAGGGATTGTATTACAGGGCTGAAGCACTCGGAAGGTTGAGAACTAAAGCCTGAGATGAGCCTCAGGGCACATATTTCAAAAGAACAACCATAATCTTTCTCAGGGAATTCAAGGAACTTAAGAAGACACAAAAACTTTGCTGATTTCAAGAGAAAAACAATAAATGCCTAAGTGATGCCCAAGAAAATACAAATATATGGATAAATGAAGTGACAAAAAACAATTCAGGATTTGAAATGAGAATTAAGTAGAGAGCTATAAATACTAAAGAGAACTTACGTTGAGGATGGAATTGAAAAACTCAATAAACCAACAAGAAAACTCAAGGGCAGGCCTTAAAAGTGGAACTGATCAAGTAGAACAGAGAACGGGTCTTAAAGATAAAGGAGAGAAGTTAAAGCACACAAGTAGGGGATAGGAGAACAAATTAAAACCACCATAAAGAAACACAGGAACTATGAAACACCACTGAAAAGACCAAATATTTGATTTATGAGCATAGATGAGGGAGAAGAATCCCAGGTTAATAGCACAGATTAGATTTTCTGTTGGGAGCAACCTTACTTATACACTGAAGACCTAAGTCAGCCATAGGCCTAATTCATCCATACATGCCTACTAACACAAAGTCTTGGTTTCTGTGGGAAAACACTAACCCTAGAACAGATAGCTATAGACCTTGTAGATAGTAGTCTTGGTGGAAAGTACCAGCTTAGATAAGAACAAACGAATCATAGACAGAGTCATAGTGACCTGTTCCACCCAGCTTCTTCACCCAGCCAAAACTCTGTTCTGGAAGATATTTGTACTCCCCCTGAGAATATCTATGCCCCTGCGTCATTCCCTTCCCCACATCCTGCCTCTATGTGTATATAACCTTTGTGTGAAAAAAATTAAAATAGTGGTTTGATCAGACTCTAGACAAGCTGTAGTTCTTTGCATACACCTGTCCCCCATTCTCTCTTTCAGGTGATCCCCCAGTCCTAGTCCACTGCCCTGCTGGACGGGGCATTCTGGCGCCCAATGTGGGGTTCAAGGGGATCACAGAGGAGAGAACCCTGGCTCTTCAGAGGAAGGTAGGCCTATCAGTTTTTTCGGGAGCATTGAGGGTGACTGCCTGGAGTGCCTGAGGGCACTTCAAATTATGGAGCACTTCTTAGAGTGACTCCTGGAGGTGCTGTGAGCGAGCGACTCCAAATTTCTCAGGGGCACCCAAGAGAGATGACTCCCAGAGTGCTTGAGAGCATTTCAACTTGGAAGGACACCACGGTCCACCCGCCTGTGAGATGGTCCTGTGGAGAATCAGAGCAGTGAAGCCTTGAGATAAAAGTCATGGGACAGGCATTTTCTAAGCAGTCACTATTCGTGACAGACTCAATGAGTCACTCAGGATGCAAGAAACTACGGTTAAGAAAAAAGGATCTTTAAAAATTCTTTGGTTTCATTAGTGTTGTTCTCACAAGAGGGGACTATTGATAAAAAAAAAAAATGTTATGCCTCCTAAGGAGCAGAGAGGTTTAAAAAGTTAAACCTTGAAAATGAGGGAGAAAAAGGGCTAAGCAGTTGTCCACTCTCTGGTGTGTTAACAAAAGGAAAAAGAAAAGCTTATTACAGAGCCCTCCTTGGAGCAAGAGATAATCAGGGGATGCCCTGTTCTCTCTGGAGAGATTCTCTGTTTTGCTTTCCCTTTCTATTTTGTGTCCTTGGTGCGCCAATCTGTCCATGTGTCAATTGTCTATTTTCATTTCGTTGTTTGAATGATTGTTGTTTTATGTGTCATGTTCAAAAGAAAAACTGGTTAAAACTGTTTGCTATCCACCCCTCGATTTAGTTTAAATCTTGCTTGGAAAAAACAGTTTCAATTTACACAAAAGAGGCTGATAAATTACCCTGCTCTGTGGCTGGGAGTAGGGTACCACAGAAAGAGCCCTGGCAAGAGTTAATTGTTTTCATAAGTGGCTCTTGGAAGGGGGCCAGCAGTGGTTTTTTGGTTTTTTTGTTTTGTTTTGTTTTGTTTTGTTTTTGTTTTTTTGGCTTCTACAGTAAAGGAATTGATAGTGGTTTTTCTGGTTTGATAAAGTGAAAGGGTGCTTTTCTCTTAAAATTACAGCTAAAAAAGGTATGAAAAATTTGTTTGGATAAAATCTGTAAGAAGTACACTTATTTTATTTTGTTATTGACTAGTTTTAAAAATATAAATATGCTCTATATGTTTTGGTTATACATTATTAGCCTATAAGTTATTGGGACTGATTAAAAATTTATAATTTTGGTAAAAGAAAGCTGGATTAAAACTGGTAATTCAGAGTTAGAGTCATTCAAAAAGCAGATGCATAAAAGAGATCTCAGTAAGAGTTTTATCTGGGATCAAAAAAAGCCCTGATGAACACCTTCCTTTTGTTACACAATTGGCTTATTAGTTGATCCCTCTAAAGGAGTTTTAATACAAGCCTTTGCTCTCATACAACTAGCTTTAAATTTTTAGACAGTGCTTGTTGCTCCAGAAAACATCCAAAGACAATATCTTTTCAGTATTTGGGACATCGGTTATAAATAAGAAAAGATAGTTTACTTATTTTATCTTAAGCACACCACAAGAGGACTTAAGCCTCTGTTTAATGTTCTCAAGAGAGACACAAATCCTAATTTCCCTCAACAATTAATTGTTAAAAAAGTAATAATCTTGCAGAAAGTAGAGGAAGCCATTATTAATCGATATATTATATAGGTTGATTAGTTGTTGGCTGTTTTATAACACACCATGGATAAAAGAGATTATTAATATAGATTTATATTTCTTTATTTCCAAAAGAAATTTTAACACCCTGTTTTGAAGCTGTTGCTGTGTCAATACAAAATTATAGGTCAAGATCACAAAGGTATTTTAAGGGAGAACTTAATGAAATATTTTCTATTCCAAATAATAATAAAATTGGTTATTAAAAATACTGATATTTGATCTATTACATGATCAATTTGTTACAGTTTTTCTCTATACATGCTCTTGGATTTCTTATAAATTTATACATATAGCCCATAAAAGGTGTGTTTACTGTATTAATAGACAGCTCATTTAATGGGAAGACAATATATATAATTAGATTACATGTTTACTCTCTTGAGTTTCCCCCGCTTCAACACAAATAATTGAACTATGTGCTGTAGCCACTATTTAAAATACAAAAAATTAAGCTTTAATTGGTATATGCATAGCCAGCATATAGCTCATGGTTTATAATTGCTTAAAATTATTTGTTTTTTAGATATTGCTAATTTTCAAACTTTACAAATACAGCTCAATTTAAGAAACATGTATTTTCCCTTAATTTTATAAAACATTTAAGAGCTCACACTGGATTGCCTGGGCGTCAGAAAAACGCCATAACAAATTTGTATATCAGATAGATTACAGACCTTACAAAAACAATTGGCCATACAATTTTATTCTTTATATTGGGGTTTTTGATATTTTTATAAATTTGATATTTTTAGAGAGTGTATAAGGCAAATTACAAAATTTGTTTTTAGTATCCTCAATTTTTTCATAATAGTGTTAATACTTGGGGACTTATATCTAATCAATTATGACAAGTGGATGTTATTCATTTTTGATTTTAGAAAATTAAAATATGAATATGTGATTTGATACCTTTTCAGGATTTCTAGTTACAGTTACTTTAATAGGAGAAACAATTAAAAATGTAATTAATTATTGCCTATATTATCTTTTTATGCTTGGTGTTCCATATCAGGTTAAGATAGATAAAACTGGCTATTGCAGTCAGAAATTTGAGATGTTTTGTTAACAATTTAATATTACCCATATTACTTGAATTCCTTATAGTCCTCAAGGACAAGGTATTATAAAACAGATATTATAAAACTTTAAAATATAGGCTTTTGTAGTAGGATCTGATGATTTTCTGAATTTCCTCAGTTTCTGTTGTTAAGCCTACCTTTTCATTTCTGATTTTGTTAATTTGGATACTGTCTCTGTACCCTCTAGTTAGTTTGGCTAAGGGCTTATCTATCTTGTTGATTTTCTCAAAGAACCAGCTCCTAGTTTTGTTGATTTTTTTGTATAGTTCTCTTTGTTTCTAATTGGTTGATTTCAGCCCTGAGTTTGATTATTTCCTGCTGTCTACTCCTTTTGGGTGTATTTGCTTCTTTTTGTTCTAGAGCTTTCAGATGTGCAGTTAAGCTGCTAGTGTATGATCCCTCCAATTTCCTTATGGAGGCACTCAGAGCTATGAGTTTTCCTCTTAGCACTGCTTTCATTGTGTCCCATAAGTTTGGGTATGCTGTGCTTTCATTTTCATTAATTTCTAAAAAGTCTTTAATTTCTTTATTTCTTCCCTGACCAAGCTATCATTGAATAGAGAATTGTTCAGCTTCCATGAGTATGTGGGCTTTCTGTTGTTTTTGTTTTTATTGAAGACCAGCCTTAGTCCGTGGTGGTCTGATAGGATGCATGGGATTAATTCAATTTCCTTGTATCTGTTGAGGCTTGTTTTGTGTCTGATTATTTTGTCAGTTTTGGAGAAGGTACCATGAGGTGGTGAGAAGATATGTCCTTTTGTTTTAGGGTGAGATGTTCTGTAAATATCTGTTAAAGCCATTTGGTTCATAACTTCTTTTAGTTTTACTGTGTCTTTTCTTAGTTTTTGTTTCCATGATCTGTTTATTGTTGAGAGTTGAAGTCTCCCACTATTATTGTGTAACGTTCAATGTGTGCTTTCAGCTTTAATAACACTTCTTATACAAATGTGGGTGCCCTTGCATTTGGGGCATAGATGTTCAAAATTTAGACATCATTTTGGTGGATTTTTCCTTTGATGAGTATGAAGTATCCTTCCCCATCTTTTTTTGATAACTTTTGGTTTTATGTCTATTTTATTAGATATTAAAATGGCTACTCCAGCTTGTTTCTTGGAATCATTTGCTTGGAAAAAAAAATTTCTAGCCTTTAACTCTGAGGTAGTGTCTGTCTTTGTCATTGATGTATGTTTCCTGTATGCAGCAAAATACTGGGTCTTGTTTATGTTTCCAGTCTGTTAGCCTATGTCTTTATTAGGGAATTGAGTCCATTAATGTTGAGAGATATTAAAAACCAGTGTTTGCTGTTTCCTCTTATCTTTGTTGTTAGAAGTGGAAATATGTTTGTGTGGTTTTCTGCTTTTGGTTTTTTGTGAGAAGATTAATTTCTTGGTTGTAGTTTCCCTCCTTGTGTTGGAATTTTCCTTCTATTATCCTCTGTAGGGCTAGTTTAGTGGAAAGATATTGTTTAAATTTGGTTTTGTCATGGAAAATCTTGGTTTCTCCATCTAAGGTAATTGAGAGTTTTGCTTGGTATAGTAGCCTGGGCTGTCATTTGTAATCTCTTAGGGTCTGTATGACATCTGCCCAGGATCTTCTGGCTTTTAGAGTCTCTGTTGAGAAGTCTGGTGTAATTCTGATAGGTCTGCCTTTATATGTTACTTGACCTTTTCCCCTTACTGCTTTAATATTCTTTCTTTGTTCTGTGCATTTGGTGGCTTGATTATTATGTGACAGGAAGAATTTCTTTTCTGGTACAATCTATTTGGCTTTCTGTAGGCTTCTCATGCATTTATGAGCATCTTTTTCTTTAGGTTAGGGAAGTTTTCTTCTCTTATAATTTTGTTAAAGATGTTACTGGCCCTTTGAATTGGGAGTCTTTGCTCTCTTCTATACCTATTATTTTTAGGTTTGTTTTTTTCATTGTGTCCTGAATTTCTTGGATGTTTTGGATTAGGAACGTTTTGCACTTTATTTTCTTTGACTGTTGTGGCAACGTCTTCTATGGTATCTTTCTATGTCTGAGATTCTTCTCTCTTGTATTCTGTTGGTGATGCTTGCATCTGTGATTCCTGATCTCTTTCCTAGGTTTTCTATCTCCAGGGTTATCTCCTTTTTCATTTCTTTATTGTTTCTATTTCCATTTTTAGATCCTGGATGGTTTCGTTCAATTTCTTCATCTGTTAGATTGTGTTTTCCTGTATTTCTTTAAGAAATTTGTGTGTTTCCTCTTTACTGGCCTTTACCTGTTTGCCTATGTTCTTCTGCATTTCTTTAAGGGAGTTATTTATGTCCTCCTAAGGTCCTCTATCATCTTCATGAGATGAGATTTTAGATCAGAATCTTGCTTTTCAGGTGTGCTTGGGTATCCAGGGCTTGCTGTGATGGGAGGACTGGATTCTGATGTTGCCAGGGAGCATTAGTTTCTGTTGCTTAAGTTCTTACAGTTGCCTCTGACCATCTGGTTATCTCTGGTGTTAACTGGCCTTGATTTCTCTGACTAGAGCCTGTCCCTCCTGTGAGCCTAGTTGTGTTGGGCCTCCTTGGGTCAGGCTGTCTCTGGGAGTGGGAGGGGGTCTAGAGAGCCTGATCTGTGAGCCTGGCTATGTCAGAACTCCTGGAGGTCAAGGTGTCTCTGGGTATGGATGGGGTAGGGAGGAGGGCTGGAGTACAGAATCTGCTCCTGGATGTAGATATGAGCCAGAAAGAAGGTCTCTATATACTTTCAAAAAAGATTGTGGTGGTTTGAATAGGAATGGCCCACGTAGACTCTTGTGTTTGAATGCTTGGCCATAGGGAGTGGCATCTATTAGAAGGTGTGGCCTTGTTGGAAGAAGTGTGGTCTTCCTGGAAGCAAGTTTTGAGGTCTCCTATGGTCAAGCCGCTATGCCCAGTGTAGCCCACAATCTCCTTCTGCTGCCTACAGATCAAGATGTAGAACTCTTAGGTCTTTCTCTAGCACCATGTCTGCCTTCGTGCTGCCATGTTTCCTGCCATAATGTGCTAAACCTCTGAAACTGTCAGCCAGCCCCAATTAAATGCTTTCCTTTAAAGAAGTTACAGTGGTCATGGTGTCTCTTCACAGCAGCAAAACCCTAACTAAAGACAAAGATATATAGCCAATACTTTATTATTATTATTATTATTATTATTATTATTATTATTATTATTATTTTGGTTTTTGAGACAGGGTTTCTCTGTGTAGCCATGGCTATCCTGGAACTCACTCTGTAGACCAGGCTGGCCTCGAACTCAGAAATCTGCCTGCCTCTGCCTCCCAAGTACTGGGATTAAAGGTGTGCGCCACCACTGCCCAGCTTAGCCAATACTTATTATTCAAAAAATAGAAAAATAAAGGGATGGGGCACTTTCAAACTCTTTGTATGAAGCCACTATTACTCTAAAACCAAAACAATGTAAAGACACAACAACAAACAACAAACCATTATTACTGATGAAAATAAATGGAAAAGCACCAAAAAAATACTAGCAAACCAAATACAGGTATGCATCATGAATGTCATCTATCACAATCAAGTGGCTTTATCCTGGGAAAGCAGAGTTTGTTTTATATATAGGTTTGTTGTGCGGTCTGACTCTAGTATTCCTTGGCTCCCAACTGCCAGGATACCTTTCCCCTCAGAGTTGTAACACCTACAACAGTAATGAAAACAATATGGTATTGACATAAAAAAATAGACATGTAGAGCAATGGAATAAAACAGAAGACCTAAATATAAATATTCATAACTTTAATCATCTGATATTTGGCAAGGAGGCCAAAAACATACACTGGAGAAAAGACATCTTCAAAAATAGTGCTGGGAAAACTGGGTATCCATATGTACAAGAATGAAATTAGACCTGTATCTATCACCTTGTACAAAAATTAGATCCAAGTGGATCAAAGACCTCTTTTTGAAATCTGAAATGGTAAAACAGCTAGAAGAAAACATAGGCAGAACTCTATAAGGATATAGGTTCAAGAAAGGAGTTTCTGAATAGGACTCTATTTGCCCAATAATTGAAGCCAACGGCTGACAAGTGGATTTCATAAAACTAAAAAGCTTTCAAGTGAAGTAATCAAAGAATGGAAGAGAATCTTTGTCATTAGACAGGATTAATATTCAGAATATAAAAAGGACTCAAATCAGAGTCAAGAAATGAACTACTAAAATAGGGCTAAGGATGCTAAATTGGGTGAAGTAGAGAGTAGGTGGCAATAGTGGGGGGGTGGGGGGGGAGAAGGGGGAGGCGGCAAATCACTTACAAATGGCTCCCAAGCAAGACCAAAAGCCTAAATTCCAGGAGGGCTGGTGAGTGCTGTGCTTTCATGGCCTCTTCTTTATGAAGCAAAGTGTGTAAAGGTTGCCATAAAGGACAAACCAGTGAAGTACTTTGTCCAATACAGTGATTGGAATAAATATTGGAATGAATGGGTGCCAGAAAGCAGAGTATTTAAATGTGTGGACACAAATTTGCAGAAACAGCAAAAACTTTAAAAGGCCAATCAGGAACAATATGCAGAGGGAAAGATGAGAGGGGCTGTTCCAGGGAAGAAGACATCTGGTCTGCAACAGAAAAATGTTGAAGTGAAAACAACAAAGAATAAGCAGAAAACACCAGGAAACTGAGATGGTGGCAGTCCCAGTGAGCCACCTCAGCTTCCTAGGAAGAAGAGAGCCAGGGGAGATCCTACAGTTGAAAATGAGGAAACATTCATGAACTGAGCTGAAGTTAAAGTGAAGATTCCTGAAGAGCAGAAACCATGGCTTGTGGATGACTGGGACTTGATCACCAGACAAAAGCAGCTTTCTTATCTTCATGCCTAGAAGAATGTGGATTCCATTTTGGAGGATTATGTGAATTTTAAGAAGTTTTGAGGAAATACAGATAATAAGGAGTATGCTGTTAATGAGGTTGTGGCAGGGATAAAAGAATACTTCCATGGAATGTTGGGCACTCGGCTACTCTACAAATTTACGAGACCACAGTATGCTGAAGTTCTTGCCCATCACCTGGATGCTCCCACGTCCCAGGTGTACAGAACATTATATTACTGAGATGATTTGTGTGAATTAGAGCAATGTTTGCCTCTACACCTCTGGACAAGATCAGCCTTGCTTTATTACTGAACTATCTACATGATTTCCTCAAGTACTTGGTGAAGAATTCTGCAGCTATGTTCAGTGCCAGTGATTATGAAGTGGATCCTTCTGAGTACCATTGGAAAGCTGTGTGAGGGGCGTGCTCTCTCTCACTTGTGCTTGGATCTCTGTAAATAGTTTGGTTCTTATTCCTTCTCTTGGACAGATGATGTACTTTGATAATGGTTAGTGTATAACAGTTGATGTTTGTTTTCTGTTTGACTTTAAACAGAAAATAAAAGGAGTAACTGCTCCTGTTTTCTTTCTTTTTTTTTATTTCAAAGTTTCTACCAGTGCCTCAGTGATGGACAACAGAGAGACATGCTGTAGAGTGTTTGCCTAGTTGACAAAGCTGCTTTTGAATGCTGGTGGTTCTGTTCCTTTGACACTATGCACTTTTATAATATGTGTTAATGCTCTATGACAAATTGCTCTGATTCCTAGTGGCAAAGGTTCATGTCAGTGTATATAACTGAACACTCATCCATCTGTGCTCTTCTTTTTTTTTTTTAAATGTTGCTTAACGAGCCCATCCTTTGCAAGTCATCCAGGTTGTTCCTTAGGCATTTTATCTTTGCTCAATTGTTAAAGAATGGTGGCTTGTTTTCATGGTCTTTGTATGTGTGTCTAACATGATAGATGCAATGCATGGTGTAGCTACAGTTTTATGGAAAAGTCAATCTTGTAGGAGTTGTTTTTCTGATATTCAATAAATTTTTTTCTTTAAATTAAAATAAAATTGGGCTAGGGATTTCTCAAGAGAAGCAATAAAAATAGCTAAGAAATACATCAAAAAGTGTTAATCATTTTTAGCAGTTAGAGAAATGAAAAGTAAAACAACTTTGAAATTTCATCTTACCATGGTCAAAGCGACAAAGCTCAAACAAAACAACTGATAACAAATGTGTAGAACGTGGGGGGAAAGAACCTAAATTTATATTTGGTAGAAATGCATGTTCCTCAAATCCAAATACTCAAAGAGCTGAAAAGAATTCTACCATATTACGAGCAATACCACTCCTTTGCATATGGCCAAAGGAGTCAACAGACACCCTACTCCACACATACTTGCTTAACAATAGTCACTGATCCCCTATTCACAATACCTAGCAAATAAGAACAACTTTAATGTCTTTTTGATGAATGGATAATGACACAAATGAATACTATTTATCGGTAAGAAAATAAGACAAGGAAATTTGCAGGTAAATGGATGGAACTAGAAAACTATTGATTCAGGTAACTCAGCTTTTTTGATAAAGCCTCAAATAACATTATTTTGTATTTATTTATTGTAGTGAGCCGCTGTTTCAGTGGCTACACATTTGCATTTTCCAAGATGGCATTGGCCTCGTGTTTCCCCAGCAGTAAACAATTATTCTGCGCAGCTGCTAGGCAGAAAGAGCGCCAAGTCACTGGCCTATCCCGAGGCGTAATATTGGGTGCTGAGCAAACAGCCATTCAGAAGTGAATACGTCACTCTAGGGTGTATTTAAGCGAGCCGCTTCCGGTTTCTTCGGTCTTTCCGCTTTACCGTGTGGAATAGTAAAAGGTCCTCGTCGCAGTACACCCGATTACCGCCTCCTGTCCTTATTCGCGGGCGAAAAGGGATTTGGGGGGGCGCTCGTTTCATCTGGTGCCGAAACCCGGGATTTTTAAGGCGCTGCGGGAGACCACCCAAGTTTTGGGACGGGTTAAAAACTGCGGAACTCGAGGTGCATCTTGGAAGAAGGGTATGCTCATATTTCCTCACCGAGGGCCTTAACACCAGCTGCGAGCCTTGCTCTGCAAGTAGTAGAAAACGCTTTGCAAGATGCCCAGTTGAAACGCATAGATGAAACCAAAACCTTTGACTTATGTGTTTTTAAAACTAGACACTTACCAACTGCTGTATTATGGCAGGAGGGGCCCTTGTTATGGGTTCATCCTAATGCATCTCCCGCAAAGATCACTGAAAGATTTCCACATATTGTGTCTCAGGAGCCACTCCCAGATGGAATGGTAGTTTATACGGATGGGTCAAAAACAGGAGTGGGTGCCTATGTGGTTAATGATAAGGTTACATCCAAACAATATCATGAAACCTCACCTCAAATTGTGGAATGCTTAGTGGTGTCAGAGGTTCTGGAAATCTTTCCAGGTCCCTTAAATATTGTTTCAGATTCCTTCTATGTGGTTAATGCAGTAAAAGCATTAGAAGTTGCTGGGTTAATTAAGACATCTAGCAGACTTGTAGAAGTTTTTCAAAAGATTCAGCTTACCCTGGCTAAGCGTAGATCCCCTGTCTTTATAACTCACATTAGGGCTCACTCAGGCTTACCGAGACCTATGTCCCATGGTAATGACCTGGCAGATCGAGCCACAAGGTTAATTGCAATTGCCCTTTCGCCAAAGTTAGATTTGGCTAAAGCTTTTCACAAAAGGTTTGATGTGACAGCTGAGACATTACGATGTCGATTTAACATCTCTAGAAGGGAGGCCAGAGATATCGTGACTCAATGCCAAAACTGCTGTCAATTCCTACCTGTTCCCCATACAGGAGTTAACCCTCGGGGAATCAGGCCCTTACAAATCTGGCAAATGGATGTTACCCACATCCCATCCTTTGGTAAATTACAATATTTGCATGTCTCAATTGATACCTGTTCTGGAGTTATATTCGCCTCTCCTTTGACCGGAGAAAAGGCGGCCCATGTTATTCAACATTGCCTCGAAGCTTGGAGTTCTTGGGGAAAGCCTAAAATCCTTAAAACTGACAATGGGCCAGCCTACACTTCTCAAAAATTTCAACAATTTTGTCTCCATATGGAAGTGACACACCTGACGGGTCTTCCTTATAACCCCCAGGGACAGGGCATCATTGAGCTTGATCACCGCACCCTTAAAACTTATTTGATAAAACAGAAAGGAGAAGTTGAGGAAGCTCTGCCCATGGTGCCATGAGCTACTATTTCTCTGGCACTTTTTACCCTCAACTTTCTGAATTTGGACAGTCAGAGCAACACAGCGGCTGATCGCCATTGCCTGGAACCAAATAGGCCAAAAGAAATGGTAAAATGGAAAGACGTTTTGACTGGTCTATGGAAAGGCCCGGATCCTATTTTAATAAGATCCCGGGGAGCGGTCTGTGTGTTTCCACAGGGGGAAGACAATCCATTTTGGCTGCCAGAGCGACTGACGCGGCGACTCGCGGTTCCTGAAAAAGACCCCCCGAAGGATTCATCTGCAGACGCTCTCAGCTCCCATTTGGACTCTCCTAAATCGGGTTCCTAGTATATACAGTGAATTTAGATGGTTAACCTATCTGCTTCTCAAAAACCTATGCCCTTGCCTTCTTAAAAGGTGTTGCTGCTGCTAACTTGTACCAATGTAACTCGTTTTATATTCCAGTGCTGGTCTGCTTTTCTATAAGCAGGCCTAATAGCCAGTTTACCACTCTGATCCCTATCCCCGTTCAGACGTCTGAGACCTTGATTTTATTTTGATATAACTGCAGCCCTTATCGCTGCTATTACCATCCCTACAATTGCAGCTGTGACAGCTGACTCAGACATGGTTAATCAAGTTACAGCAGCTACTGTTGTTAATCAAATTTCAGAAAAAAAACCTCTGAGGCTTTGACCCTCCCACAGAAAGTGGATGTACTGCAGGCATCCTGTTGGTCAATCAGAGTTGATTGGCTCTAAGCCTATGTGAAGCAGCTCACTGATGTGGTTCAAATGAGCTGTGTGTCAGCGACCCCACATCCAGGTATTTCACCTCTGAGATTTGTGAATGATACATTTATTTAAAGCCATAATCTTTCTGCTTACTTAAAAGGAAAGTGGAATGGGAAGTTGGACCAGGTACAGCAGCAATTGCAAACCTGGATTTCCAGCGGATGGAACCTGCTGCCCATGGAGATTTTACTTCTTAAATTTCTTCTGCCTTTTCTTTCTTTCTTTCTTTCTAAAGAGCGGGAATAGGCCTGCTTGATACAGCCCTATGATGTGAATTAGTATTCATAGATGGTTGGTTTGTAAGCTCAAAGCCCAACAAAAACGTGACAAGGTAGCTTAAAGCCTAAGCACTCGCAGCCTTGGAGCAAGCATCCCTCCCTGAAATTTGACTATCTAGGCTGGAAAGTAGCCGATGACTGCGACCCTCAGTCTATGCACTCCAGGGGTTCGTCCCATTGCACTGGGTAGATGAGAGGTCTAAGTCCAGTCAGCCCTTGCCTGAATAACCGGTACCTGAGCAGTTAGAGGTGTTTGCGAGTGGGTACTCGACAGGGAATGTTCCACAAGTGTGGATAGATTTCCCGAAAGTATGCCTGATTGCACAAAGGTTTGATGCCAAAAACCTCCCCTGGTGGCGCCCCAGGGTAAAGGCTTCCTTTCCCCGTCAAAAGGCATCGAGATTGGGTATGGGAATTAAACCCATTACAATATCTCATTTTGCACAGGGGATCAGGCCTCTGCTTTCCCTCACTGAGTTGGTGCTGCGTTTAATGGGCGAAAGACTGTTTTATATTAATAATTTAAACAGGGAGAGATGTAGTGAGCCGCTGTTTCAGTGGCTACACATTTGCATTTTCCAAGATGGCATTGGCCTCGTGTTTCCCCAGCAGTAAACAATTATTCTGCGCAGCTGCTAGGCAGAAAGAGCGCCAAGTCACTGGCCTATCCCGAGGCGTAATATTGGGTGCTGAGCAAACAGCCATTCAGAAGTGAATACGTCACTCTAGGGTGTATTTAAGCGAGCCGCTTCCGGTTTCTTCGGTCTTTCCGCTTTACCGTGTGGAATAGTAAAAGGTCCTCGTCGCAGTACACCTGATTACTGCCTCCTGTCCTTATTCGCGGGCGAAAAGGGATTTGGGGGGCGCTCGTTTCAATTTATAATTACATATATTACATATAAGTGTAGTATATGCATGTGTGTGCACATGTGTGTACATATAATTCTTAAGATATGTCACTTGGGCGGACAATGCTTCACAACAGCCATGAACTGCTTAACACAAATCCTAGTTATCCAGCATAAGAAACTGAAGACCCCCAAAGTTGGGAGACCCCCACTCAAGTCTCGGGAAGTCGTGGCCACCCATAAACTCTTGCAAGACACCGTACCTGGATGCAATCAGCAGAGGCTTTATTAGGGAAGTTGGCCGGCCAAGGTCAAATCAAGCTCTCTCAATAGCAGGGTTTGACCAAGAGTGGTGGGCTAAGGAGTGCCAAGGATACATAACATAAGAATAGCGAAACATTTCAGCAGAACCAACCCTGAATGATTTATAGTCATGGAAATCACTCTGTACACTCATTCTTCTCAAAAATGTGGTTTTACCATGTCACTGCCCTACCCCAGCTATTTATTTACAGCCGGGTCATTGTGTTTTGCCACCTAAATGACTTTCATTCTTTATAGCCAGTTCCCAAAACTGGCCTGGCTTGTTTCAGAGAAACTTTTTCATGTCCCTAAAAGAACTTAAAAAGCATCTCTCTATATATTTTTTATAAAATGATTTTTATAATTTTTCATTCTTCAAAACCTCCATTTTAGTTGTTGTTCGGAGTAATCTATGTGATTCCTAAAATAATAGGCTTTTGTTGTTACCCTTGGTTGCCTTCCAGAAGTTGAAGGAAAGTCCCTACTGCTGAAAACACCAGATACTTAGAATGAAGGATTGGGATAACTTGAATGAGATCTAACCTGAAAGCTTTCTTCCTGCAGTCTTGATTCCATAGAACTATGTAGCTGCCAGCGGCTATGGGTAACCAGGTTCACCTGAGAGGAAGGCTGGGAATGAAAGGGGAATAAAGGGTCAGAGAAATCGTGGGCCCAAAATTTAATATTTTGCTTTCACATATAAAGGGGGAAGCCCCACTCCCCAGAGTCTCTTCTTGTTTCAGCCCAGCAGCTGGGTGAGGGGATAGCAGCCCAGAGATGTCAAGGCAAGCTCAGCAGGTGATCCATTCTTCTAGATCCTGTAGCAAACTGTAGGGCACCAAGGCCGACAATACAATGCCTCCCAGGTCCTATTGTTTTGGTCTACTGTGGTAAATGACTCATTCAGGCCTGCTCAAGGCTGGGGGGGGGGGGGGCATAGAACCAGAAAGGACTATGCAAATGCCAAGGAAGAGAAGCAATCATGGTCATCTCCAGCTGTGATGCCTATGAGTAATAACAATGACCAGCCTGGTAAAATAGCCCTAAGGGTGCAATACCAGCACTCATCTGCATTGGAACCAATAGCTTAAGTCTAATTGGACTTAAGGCCTGCTCAACAACTCAGTGATAGTGAAGTCATGGATCTTAGAGAACCTACTACTGCCATTTTACTTGACCTGCATAATATCTAATTGCATTCTAAATAGTTAACCTTATATCCACAGAAAAATGTAGCTCTCAACCTTTACCAAAGATGCTTCTCTTTAGAACTGAGAGTTAAAGAAAACCATAGCTGGTCAAAATACAGAGGAAAACTGATCTATAACACAATTCCTGTATCCAAGGCTCAGGAAACTTCTAAGAAAAAGCAAAAGACTTGAAGAGCCAGAAGACCAGGAAGTCTGCTGTCAAATTGTAGCTTCTAGAAATGACAGGGAAGCTTCACTTATGATATCTAAACAATATGGCTACCTATAAACAAGACTTGAACAAGAACAATAAGCATGCTAACATGAAAGGAAGAAATCTCATGGGACATCCCTAGACAAAAAACTAAGTAGTCTTCCTCTCATAGAGAAGACCCCTAAAATTGAATATCCAGCTCTGTATTAGTTACTGTGCTATTGCTGTGGAAAGACATCATGGCCAAAGCAACTCTTACAAAAGAAAGCATTTAGTTGAAGACTTGCTTACAGTTTTAGAGGGTTAGTCCATGATCATCATGATGGGAAACAGACAAGCATGGTGCTGCAGCAGTAGCTGAGAACTTTATATTCTATCTGTAGGCAGAAGAGACAGAAACAGAGACAGAAAAAGACATAGAAAAGAAACAAGACATAGGGTCTGGTGTGGGCTTTTAAAACCTCAGAGCTCATCCTTAGTGACACAACCCCTCTAACAGGCATATCTCCTTCTCAAACTGTTCCACTAACATGGTATTGAGTATTCAAACATAAGCCTATGGGGGCCATTCTTATTCAAAATGTTTTGGCCCGAGCTGCCCCACGTTTGGGGGCCAAAATGTCATGGACCACTCTGTCAATGTTGGAACCTGCACTGCCAAAAGCTTTGGGAGCTAAACTGTTAGAGGCCAAACTGCCCCAAGCTGCTCTGGTCCGCAGGTCGGGGTTCAGCAAGACAGAGAGTGAGGACAGATGGACGTGAGGAATGGAGACCAGACAGAGTGTGATTCAATCCCATTTATTCTACAGTCTCTCTTCCTAGTCCAAGTCCCAAGTCTTGAGTTCCTAATTCCTAGTTCCTTCAAGTTCCAAGTTACTTCTTCCAAGTGCTAAGTGCCTAATGTCTAATTCCAAGTTCTTCCTCCAAGTGCCAAGTGCCTAATACCTAGTAATCCTTCTTCCTCAATGACTAATTCCTAACTCACTTCTTCTGTCTGCCTCTTGCTTTTTATGTCTCACTTCTTAGCCACGCCTTTAGGTCACGCCTCTAAGTCATGCCCTTAGGTCTTGTCTCTAAATCTGATCTCTAAGTCATGCCCTTAAGTCACACACCTTTAAGTCTCACACACCCAAGGGAAAATCCTGGGTATCTAAAACAAGATGTTATCAGAGTGTGCTCAGCTGTTGTAGGCTATTGTAAACAAGTCTGTTGTCAGGTTATATGGCTCAAGATGGCTGCAAGGATGATAGCCACCTTCTGTCGGCTCCCCACACCTTAACATTCTTTTTATTGGTTATTTTATTTATTTACATTTCACATTATCCCCTTCCTGGTTTAACCCTTCTTATTCATCCCCAAGATGTAAATAACTTTGAAAGACCCAAAGTCTACAAATTTCAGTCCCTTTAAAAAAAAATCCAATCTCTTTTAAAATTCAAAGTCTTTTTACAATTCAAAGTGGGCTACACTAAAATACTTTCTTGTTTCAAGAGGAAAAAATATCAGGGCACAGTCACAAGCAAAATCAAACTAACCATCCAAAATCTGGGATCCACTCATGATCTTCTGGGCTACTGTAAGATCTTTCTGGTCACTTTTTCAGCTCTGCCCTTTAGAGCACACAGCTTGTCTTCTAGGTTCCAGCTGCCTATACTCCACTGCTGCTGGTGGTCATATCATAGTACTGGCATCTTCAAACCACTGTTGTCTTCTGCTGCAACTGGGCTGCCCTCTCATAGGCTCTTTTAATGATGCTAAACCTCAATTTCTCTGCATGAACCCCTTCAGTCCTGGGCCATCAATTGCCACTGAGGCTGCACCTTCACCAACAGCCTATCATTGCCTCTCACAGTACCAAGCACCCACTGCTACTCCTTTATGTTTCAAAACCAATACCATTTGGGTGACTCATACATTACCAAGCCTGTCTGTCAACATGAGGTACAACCCGTGGCTGCCTCTGGAACACAGCTTCTCTGTGCTCTCAGGAAATACTTTCCAAAAGATTTCACCTTCTTCCGCGCACCTCCCAAGTCCCTTTTCACCCGTGAATAAGGACACAAGAGGCAATAATCGGGTATTACTGCAAACGAGGATTTACTTCTTGAAATGGTAAAGTGGAAAGACGGAAAAAGCCAGAAGCGGCCTAGCTTAAATACACCCTAGAGTGACGTATTCACTTCTGATTGGCTGTTTGCTCACCACCCAATATTACGCCTCGGGATTGGCCAGTGACTTGGCGGTCTTTCTGCCTTAGCAGCTGCGCAGTTAATTGTTTACAAGTGGGAAGACATGAGGCCAGCGCCATCTTGAAATGGAGCCACTGACCACGGCTTCATACATCTCTCCCTGTTTAAATTATTAATATGAAACAGCCTTTTGCCTATCAAATGCAGTACCAATCAAGATTTGAACTCAAACCTGATCAAGCAAACTCCATCTTGGGGGAATAAGCGATCAGGAGCTTACAGCCCGAAGATTCTCCCTTACCCTACCAGGTGCGATGGAAACAAGTCCTCTGGGTGCAAGGGCTAAGGGGATATAAAGAGGAATTGACACCCGTCCCTGTGCAATGGAGTATAGCTCCCAGGAGTGCAAGGGCTGTCAACCTACTATTCAGGTACCACAGCTATTTAGGCAAGGGCTGGCTGGACTTAGACCTCTCATCGACCCAGTGCAATGGGATGAACCCTTGGGGTGCATCGACTGAGGGTCTCAGTCATCTGCTACTTTCTTAGCCTAGATAGTCAAATTTCAGGGAGAGATGCTTGCTCCAAGGCTGCGAGTGCTTGGGCTTTAGCTACCTTGTCACGTTTTTGCTGGGCTTTGAGCTTACAGACCAACCATCCATGAACACTAATCCACAACATAGGGCTGCATCAAACAGGCCTACCCCCACTCTTTAGAAAGAAAGAAAGAAAGAAAAGGCAGAAGAAATTCAAGAAGTAAAATCGCCAGGGGTAACGGGGTCCATCTGTGCTCCATCAAGGCTCGAAATCCGGATTTGCAATTGCTGCTGCACCAGGTCCAGCTTCCCATTCCAATTCTCTTTTAAATAAGCAGAAAGATTATGGCTTTAAATAAATGTATCATTCACAAATCTCAGAGGTGTAATACCTGGATGTGGGGTTGCTGACACTCAGCTTATTTGAACCACATCTGTGAGCTGCTCCACATGTGCTTGGAGCAAATCAACTCTCTGATTGACCAACAGGATGCCTGAAACGCATCCACTTTCTATGGAAGGGTCAAAGCCTCAGAAGTCTTTTCTGAGTTTTGATTAACAACAGTAGCTGCTGTAACTTGATTAACCATGGTTAGGTCTAGTGATCCATTCCAGCATTGTGTTAAAAGGCACGTAACATTCTTACAATCTAAGATATCAGAATTATTCTGAAAGTTGGACAACATAAAGAAAAATGGAGGGTCTACACACACCGACACCGGTTGTGTAGATGTATTCATAAACACCTTATTAATTTTAATGTTATTTAAATGGCTAGAGATATTAAATCTTGTAGCCGAAACATTCTGCACTTCATGAAATATACCATTCAATAAGACAAAGGCAGATACACCCTTTTTTAACATTTTAAACAGTGGCTACAACACATAATTTAATTGTGTTGAAGTAGGATAAACTCAAGAAAATACACATATGATTTAATTTAGGACTTGCATCCCTTTGAAAACATTAAACAGAGGTTTAAATCCTCCTATGGTAAGCTTAAGATGAGGTTTTAGCCAAATAATATCTCTTAACAACTTTTAAAAATCATTAAGAGCAAATCAAGATTAAAAGTAAACTATTTTCCTTTGCATGTACACTCACAAGCCAGAAGATGGCGTTAGATACCCACCACAAATGGTTGTGAGCCACCATGTGGTTGCTGGGAGTTCAGCCTTTATTTTTTAAATTAAGTCCAGCCTTTAATGGCTGAGCCATTTCTCTAGCCCAACCTGTCTCAAATATTGAAAGACACTGTCTTTGAATCTTTTTTTTTTTTTTTGAAGTAACAAGTACTCTAAAAAAATTTTTAAAGCTCATTATATTGAAGCAATGGCTTGTAGAAAAAACTTCTTTAGAGAAATCTACTAATAAAGTATCACACAATGAATAATACACACCAAAAGATTTAACCTCTTAATTTTTTGTATTAAAGCAGCAACAATATTTATATATATAAAATGTAAAACAATTAACCATTTTCTGAAGCAATTATCTTTAACAAATATCGCTTCATGGGCTCTTAAAAATTATGAATAAATTTATTAACTGTAAATCTCTCACCTTTACCAGAAATGTAAAGGGATAATATAAAAACATTTTTTATATCTATAAAATTCTATAAGCATTTATTAAAATGGCAGCTGGAATAGGCAACTTATGTTGTATAAATCTTAAATTTGAACTTTATTTTGGATTAATTTAATAACAAATCTTTTTTAGTCCCATGAGAATATCGGATAAAAGCCAACCTTATTCTCCACTAATTGTTAAAGGAATTAAAACAATTTGAACCATATTTTATCAGCAGTTACAGTTATACTAATGGAGGGAAGCAGGCATAATTTTAATTTCTGTAGCATAAACATACCCTTTAGCCCACAGACTGTTGTAAACTCTTTGGTTCTAGGTTTACCCCTCCTCTCACAAGAAACAATGAGGACAAAAGACAAATTCTGGTAAGCACATTTCTAGGGCCTGGTCTAAAGACCCAGAACAAAAGGAAATGCTTAACACCTGGGCTTCTGTAGTTCAGTCTGCATTTCTTAATTCAAATGTAAATGCGCTTAACCTCCCTCTGCCTGCTCTCTGAGGCTTGGCTAGTTTTTGAACTGTGCCATTTTGATTTTAACTTTAAACCTTAAATTTAAACTGTAAACCTTAAAAGACACGTGTTGTATCTTTTCTCTATAAACATAGGCAAATCAAAAATTTTCAAACTCTCGGTTGAGCTACCAACTGTAGCCAATGGAATATTGGCAGTTTAACTATGTTTTAAAGCCTCTTTTGTAAGTAACACTCAAATAGCTGTAATCAAAAGGCAGTACTTCAGCATTTGAATGCACTGGCAAGAGAACAGTTCAAGATCTGACTATGGCCCACAGCGGTATACTTATCGCCAAATGGAACTTCAGTATCAAGAGACTCAGAGCTGTAATCTTGCAACCTAGCTTCATTCTTCACAATCTGCACCAGCACCCAAATTAAATTGTTTTCACCTGTGGAATAAGCACAAACAGCCCCCCTCCCTGGGCCACAGCAAGCCCTTAGCCAATCTTGTAGCCTCTTGTTCTTACGAGGGACAATGGCTGCACGGCATTCAGCTGTGGCATTTTTAAAAATCATCTGTTCTATCACTGGCATTGCTTGCTCTGAGCTCGAGGGGCACTCCCCGTGTGCCCGCCGCGCTTTCCAGGGCAGACTATCTCCCTCCTCTGTCTGCCTTTCGCGCCACGCTCCCTTGCTCTGCCTCTGCCTTGCTGCAAGCCGCCACAGGTAGCAGAGCAGAGATGCTTCTGCAACGGTCTGACCCGGGGCCCGTCGTAGGGTCTCTGTTCCCCCAGCCTGAGCCGAAAAGCACGGCAGGGGACCCTTGAGCTCCAGTGAGCCGCTAGCTTTCTTAGTCTTATCTCAGCATGGTTGTTTTTTGTATAGGCAGCCGCCGCCTGCCCTATGTTTTCTTCCTCGGAGCTGCCCAGTTCTATGGAGTCAGGCTCCTTAATGAAGTACAGGGGGGTCCTTTTGACCTCCCGTTTCTCTTCACCAGCCGGTGAAGGTTTCTTAGCTTTAATAGGCCCTGCAGTGGCCTCTATTCCTCCTGAATATTTTTTCCTATAACCAAGCTCTTTGGCCTGTCTCTCTTGTCCAGACTTCCTTGTCTGTTTCTCTTTTCCAAGCCCTATGGCTGGATGCCGGCTGCCACACCCTGGTTCTGGTATGCTAGAGTGGCCCCTTTTCTCACAACACACATAAGTTAAAAACAAATGCAATGCAAGCAAGAGGCTAGCTAGTGGAGCGGCAGCGGTGAGTTTAAATCTGCTTGCCACAAACGCCACCCCAGGCATATCTTCCAAAGGTGTACCTCAAAACCTGCAGTCTTTTAACCCTCCCCGAGTCTCGGGGGCCTTTCGCAGCGCCTTGAAATTCCCGGGTTCTCGGCGCCAGATCTTCCGCGCACCTCCCAAGTCCCTTTTCGCCCACGAATAAGGACACAAGAAGCAATAATCGGGTATTACTGCAAACGAGGATTTACTTCTTGAAACGGTAAAGCGGAAAGACGGAAAAAGCCGGAAGCGGCCTAGCTTAAATACACCCTAGAGTGACTTATTCACTTCTGATTGGCTGTTCGCTCACCACCCAATATTACGCCTCGGGATTGGCCAGTGACTTGGCGGTCTTTCTGCCTAAGCAGCTGCGCAGTTAATTGTTTACAAGTGGGAAGACACGAGGCCAACGCCATCTTGAAATGGAGCCACTGACCACGGCTTCCTACATCACCTTAGTGATCCTGGTCTCTTCATAATCACTGCTAATTTCTTAGCTCCAGCTAACTAGCATCAATTGTCCCAGTAATGCAAATGTTTTACTTTAGAAGTTCTAGTATCTTGTTATTCACAGCTGATTCTGCAACCCCAGCTAACTAAAACCACAGAATCTTCACAATCAAAATAGCAACAGATCTGTTAAGAGTCTTTAATCTTCTCTCTGAAATTTTACGAGCTAGGCCTCCATCATTTGCACTGTTCTCAACATTATCTTCCAAGCTCCTACAGATCATCTGACATAACTCTTAACATCCCAATGGCTCTTCTAGCTCAAAGTTCCAAATTCCTTTCACAGTCCTCCCAAAAACATGGTCAGGCTGTCACAGGAATAGCCCAGTCCCAGTTTATCTTAGTCAGGGTTTGGAATTCCTGCACAAAACAACATGACCAAGAAGCAAGTTGGGGAGGAAAGGGTTTAAAAGCTTATACTTCCACATTGCTGTTCATCACCAATGGATGTCAGAACAGGAATTCACACAGGGAAGGAACTTGGAGGCAGGAGCTGATGCAGAGGCCATGGATGGGTGCTGCTTACTGGCTTGCTTCCTATGGCTTGCTCAGCTTGCTTTCTTATAGAACCCAGGACTACCAACCCAGAGACAGCACCACCCACAATGGGCTGGGCCCTCCCACCCTTGATCACTAATTCAGAAAATGCCTTATAGCTGGCTATCATGGAGGCATTTCCTCAAGGGAGGCTCCTTTCTCTGTGATAACTCCAGCTTGTGTCAAGTTGACACACAAAACCAGCCAGTACAAGAAGCATTGCAGAAAGAGGGAGTAGGTAGTAGTAGTTGGAGGATGTAAAGTACTGTCCTTTGAATGAGTGATGTGAAGCCCCACCCCCCAGCTGAAGAGCAATTGATGGCTCCTGGGGAAGGGGGACTTTTCTTCCAGGGTGTGGGCACTAGTAAGTCACATTTGCTCCGGTGGATGGTTCTATACCCACAAACATGTAGGCAACACTTAGCACTCAGTGGGTTATTTGGGGGTTGGGGAGAGGACATGATGATGAGAAAGTAAGAGTGAGAGAGGGAGAGAGGGAGGGAGGGAGGGAGGGAGGGAGAGAGAGAGAGAGAGAGAGAGAGAGAGAGAGAGAGAGAGAGAGAGAGAGAGAGAGAGAGAACACTTAAAATAGATTGTAGCCTAGCTGGATGGTGGTGAGCCATGCCTTGAATCTCAGAACTTGGAGGCAGGCAAATCTCTTGAGTTTGAGGCCAGCCTGGTCTACAGAACTAGTTCCAGGACAGCCAGGGCTACAGAAAGAAACCCTGTTTTGAAAAACAAAACAAACAATACATTGTATACTTCTATGAGATCCTCAAAGCCTAATTTAAAAATATTCTTAAAAAAAAAATAACCAGAGGGGCTTATGGTAGAAGAGGCTTGTAACCCTAACACTGAAGGGGAAGATGAAGAGAGTCAAAAATTTGGAGCCAGCTTGTGCTGTAGAAAAACAAAACTTGGAACATAATTCTGAGTATGGGCTAGATTTCTAAGATCAGGTTATCACAAGGTATTTTGGTACACTGCACCCCCACTCTTTGCAGGGTTTATCTTGGAAAAGCCAGATGACATGTTAAAAGGACCCATAAGCTACACTGTGGAAAGAGCCATGGGACAACAATCATGGAGTATAAGAACAGGTCAGTCATAACCAAATCTTCAGATGGCAGTACCCTAAAATGTGATAAAACAGGCTGACCTGAAACTCAAGCTAAGCTACTCCCAAATTCCTGATCTAGACTACCACAACATACTAGGTTGGCTCCTGAAGCCACTTGTCAAGTGGTAGTGAGGAAATGAAAAAGGACAAACAGGTACAGGAAAGCTGGGAACAACAGCTCAGGTAAGCCCAAGCAATCTAAAACCTTATAGTGTTTATTAAGTACAACACAGAGGGGAGGGAGCAAGTCTTGTAGGTGAGCAGACAAATACCAAGGAGGAAGAAGCTAACAGTTGGCAACTGTCCGAAAACACAATACTCAGCTTCTAGAGGAAATCTTTGGTATTCCTCTTGAGGCTCACCCAGATAAAGCTCTACTACTCATGGGGATGAGGCACTAGTCCTCCACCTGGCAGGCCGTACATATTTATTCAACTTTACTTATTCAGGCCTTCCACTACTCCCTACACTGGACAATGGCGAAATGAGTGTTTTTAGGCAGTTCTAAGAGTAAATGTTACACAATGGTTAACTACACAGGTAAAGAACCTTTAGGGATATTATGGTAACTCATTGTAACCTTAAAAGGGGAGGGAGTTGTGGTTGAAAAAAGTAATTAGCTGAAAACACCTAACAGATAGTAACTTATTCACTAAGTACTTAAAACTAGAGTTAAATTGGTGAACACCAAGCAGGTGGGCAAGAGAGCTTCCTGGAGACCAAGTCTGTTTTTGCACAGCTGCAATGGATGTACCTCAGAGAGGCAGAGCGCCCAGGGTGCTCATCTCTAGACTGCCTCTTGTTGCTGCTGTGCCTTCTCATGTTTGTCACTGCTGTTTCTCCTGTATGTGTGAATGAGCATGGGGAGGCCTGCACTGCCTACAGTCTGGCATGATTGCTTCGTGAGAAACAGCTCACTCTGTTGGGCAACTTTCCTGAAGAACAACATGAAGATGAACTTTCATAAAATATTGTTTAGATAAACTGATTTTACAAATTCCTGATTTAAATAGTTATACAAAGTTAGGGTAGTTGATGGATAAGTGTAAGGAGATGGTTTACATTGTTCTTCCAGGAAGATATAATAAAGTAGAATGTGCCCCTCCTTGTAGCGAGGGCTGCATAGGTCAGGAAAGGAGTACAGTGAGCTTTCATGTTACAAACACATAATTGCACTTGGAAGAGAAAATAGACTTGAGACAAGTTAATGATCAAAGAAAACACTCATTTTAGGTTGGGTCTGAGTTGATCTTGTGATCTAGGAATATGATCATAGGTTTCAGTGTGAGCCATGAAAAAGACATGGTTATGAACAAATTAATAATTCTTTTAAGAATAGCACATCGATAATTAGCCAGTTTAGCTGAACAAATAAGATGTAAGAAGATGATCTGTTGCTCGGTAAATACAAATTGTCAGGTAAGCATTAGGAAAACTACTATAGACTTGGCTTGCATAAGCTTTGCTAATCGGTGACAAAATAATTATTGCTTCAGGCTTACGATGAATTGTAGCAAGAAAGATGAAAAATGTTGTTAGGTATGAGTTTCAAAAGAATATAAATCAATAATCCTGTAGTAATCTCTTGTGTAAGGATTTTATCCAATTTGAAGAATGTTTTTGTGTGGTCTTAGGTAGTATAAAAAGGCTAAGAGAAAAATAAAGTTGGTGGAGCTTGTTGGAGCCTTGTTTCATGTACCGTGTGTGTGTGTGTGTGTGTGTGTGTGTGTGTGTGTGTGTGTGTGTGTGTGTGTGTGTGTGTTTTCTCCCTTTTTCATTGGCCCCAGAAAATTAAGTTTTAATCCCTAAGAGAAAAAGTTTACTGACTGATTAATCACTGACTTCATGCCTCCTCCTTAGGTTACTCAACCTATCAAAATTGGCCTTCAGCATTAAATAAGAGAATTCAATAAGCATGAGACTACATGGCACTCACTCCACAGGTAATCTACTAGTTTCCTTCATCAATTGTACAAAAAACAAAAATAATCCAAAATTGTTAACAGCAACTTTATTATTTCATTGATGAAAAAGTTGTAGTTGTGATGCATTTCAAATAAATTTACAATATGGAGGTTATACATAAATTACATTAAGTCACAAAATTTCTATTTTATAGAATCAAATTACTTTGATGTATCCAGATGATGGCATAGTTCTTAGTGGATAGCTGAGTCCAAATATGCAAAATATAGCTTCTGCTTCTGACCATGGTGCTTTAAAATTCTTCGACATGCATTAATATATTCTAGTTGTAGGGAATATATTACACATAGGCTTTGTCTTGCATTCAGGGAAAGCCCAAGCTGAATTCACACACAGTACTCCTGTCCTCTAAAGTAATCTCAGACAGGACCAGAGAACAAAGAAACAAGTATGTTTGGGTTAGTATTCCCCGTTTAATGAAGAAAATACACAATCAACAATGCATCAAAATAAAATTAAGAAAGAAGAGCTCCATTAGTATCCAGAATAAGTGGGTTTTGCTTTCAATTTTCACGAATCACAGAAGTTGAAAGAGCGGGTCAGTCATGCTACTTGGGGTGATCAGACAGACTTAAACAAGTATGAAGTGAGTTAAGGTCCTGAAGGTGTCTGGAGGTGCTGGGTAAACACATCACAGGTAAGGAATGGGAAACCTACCTCAGCATTTCTGAAAGGCACAATCTATGGAAGGGAGACCTAGTTAAGCCCTTTCTGATGTGTAGAAAGGAGGATGCTGAGCTGTCTTCTTTTAAAGGATGAGACCTTCATAGATTGGCCCCTCAGACTCTGGTGATTCCCGTCTTGAGCGCAAGTGCTCCAACGTGTTGTGAAAATGCTTGTTAATTTGCTCTGTTTCTTCACTGGACTCAAGATTTGGGAGATCTTCTCGAATCTTTTGAATAAGTTGGTTCAAGACCTGAATTGTTACCTACAAAAAGAATAATTGTGTAGCAGGCATGTGTCACAAAAGAAAATTTAGTAGCACTGTTTTAAGGAACTTGTATTACTTTTATCAAATATCTGAGTAATTATGAAAAACAGATGAGAATATGATTCTTAGTTTAAGCAACATCAATTAGCTATTCATTAAGGAAAAAGGCAAGAATTGTAAAAACTCAAACTATAGAGCAACATAAACCAGCAAAAGAACAAAAACCAAAATTGTATTTAACCTAAAACTCCTTTTTTAATGTATTTATTTCTATTTTATGTGCATTGTAAGAATGTATGTCTATGTGAGGGATGACTGTGTGAGGGTGTTGGATCCTGGAGTTATGGACAGTTGTGAGTTGCCATGTGGGTGCTGGGTATTGAACCCAGGTCTTCTGGAAAAGCAGTCAGTGCTCTTAACCATTGAGTCATCTCTCCAGCCCCTAACCTAAAAATCCTAATTATTACCACAGTGCTCCAAATGGACAATGCCCTTAGGAATGACTATGAACTGCTACACAATGACAAAATCAAGCCCACAAGTTGGCAATGTGTATTTTCTTAATTGTACAATCTGTGCAGACAGAAAAGGATTCTGGGTAATAGAAGTAGATTGCAGGTAGACTAAGCAAAGTTAAAAATTTCACAAATTAAAAGTATCAAATGTACAGAAAGAGAGAGCTATTTCACTTACCGCATCATTTTCTTTTTCATAGAAATAGATGTACCTGTTCAGAATCTCTATAAAGAGCTGAACTTGTAGAGAGGGGTCCATGCATTGATTTGCTATTTTTAGTGCCTTCTTTAGGCACTCCATGACCCTTTTACCTCCATGAAGCTAAAATAAAGGGCATGAAAATATTAAAAGGATTAATGAATGAGAAATATCCCATTTTATTGCCATCAAAGAAACACAACACTGTAAGGCTCTTTTATGCTACAAAGGACACAACAAAATGGAACCCTAAAACAAAGCAACTGTATTTAAAAACAGAACTGGTGACAGGTGTGACAGCAAATATCTAACTTTAACCCAGTACTAAGGAGACAGAGACAGGTAAGATGGGTCTCTGTGTGAGTCCAAAGCCAACCTAATTTACAGAGTGAGTTTCAGGACACCCAAAGCTACATACAGAGACCCCAATTCAAAATAAACAAACCAAAAGAAAATTACAACTAGTAGTAAGCACACTGTAGTGACAACTTTTGGTTTCTTTAAAAGAATTACAGAAATATTTTAAGAATATGCTTTGGGTTCCAGATGTGAGATATGGGAGCTGCTCCAGATTGTCCACAGCAGCTGACTATGATGGTGCCTTGTGTTCTAGCAGGGATGTGAATTTGCCAGCTGTAGGTAGTTTCTGCAAGTGTGTGATGTTTGGAATTCTGGGGACTTTTCAGATAGTATATAAATGCTAGGGCCCAGAGAAGCAGGGTTGTTGGTTGGTTGCTGTTGGTCAGTTTGTTAAGTAGTGATGCACAAAAAGACTCGAAGAAGAAATTAGATATCCTGACAGCGAAGATCAAACTTGCCCTAAGGAATTCGACATCCCTAATCAGCAGGAAGTAGTCTAACTTGCCCTCTTTCCCCTATATTCTTTTTTCTCTCTTATTTACTATTAGGGAGTTGAAAGAGTAGAAAAAAAGGGGAGGAGAAAGTGGAAGAAAAAAGAACCCACAAAGTAGCATACGCCAGCTACAACAGTTGCTCTAAACATATCCTCTTTACCACAGGGTAAAATGCTGACACCACGACCCATTCACTTCCTCTAATAAAGCAAAGCAATTGTCAGATTTCCGAGCTCCCAATGTTCTACTTCTAAAGCACAACGACAGGTGACCAATCCTGTTACCAAATCTATCTCCTCCAACAATCAAGAGGAACCTTACCTCTTCCCCATTTTTGTCTGTGTTTCGGCCAGACCAAAAGAGATGTGCGCATGTGCTCACAGCTCGGCCTTGATCTGGTTTCTTCAGAAGTTTTGATGCAGCAAGTGCACACTGAGTTCTCAAGGGCTCATGATTCTCTTCACTGAAGCATTTCATCCTCTCAAAAGTACCAATGATCAAAGTGATAGCAGCCAGCTGTGCTTTAGAATCACTTATTTCATCTTCATATAGAGAAAATGCCTGGTATACATAGAACAAAGAATACTTATAAATCAACCATCAACAGGAGCACTTTCCAAAGTTCTTCCAAACCCCATTCTGTGCGAAGGGTCCAAGTGCCATTCACACCAGTGCATGGTGTACCTTTCAGTGAAGAGACACAAGCTACAGCCAAAATGGAAAGGCTGATAACAGGTTAAAATTAAGAAACTTAATCCAACTTTTTTGAGCTGATACTTCTCAACTGAACTAACCACAGGAATGTTTTGTTCATGAAATACATTCACAGCTACCCACTAGTAAATCTTGGGTTTCTTCAGTTCCTGGCAACTCAACAATTTTGCTATACTACACAGGCAATGTGTCTACCATATGAAAAGATTCCCACATGGTCAGATAGAGTTAGTCATATATTAAAAGATAAAAGAGAGTGCCACATATAGTGGCACACGCCTTTAATCCCAGCATTCAGGAGGCAGAGACAGGTGAGTCCGAGTTTGTATCAGTCAGGTCTACATATTGAGACCCTGTCAAAAAACAGTAAACTAGTTAACACCAAGTGTATTACCTCAAAAATAACAGACCAGTGACTGAACCCAACAAATTGAACAGGAAAACCCAAGAAAGAAGAGAGAGCTCACCTGGGACATAAATTCATATGCTACTGTTTCATGATTTTCAAAGCCAATTTCTCCAGCAGCTAACGCTCCTTGAAGAAAAAGTCTCAGTGGTAATTCAGCCAGCTCAGCTTTAATCAAAGCACTAATCGTCTGGTGAGCAAATGAAAAAATCTTCTGGCATTTCTTTTCCCACTTGTCATCCTGAAACAGGAAAAAACCTATCAAGTTCAAGGGTAATTTGTTCATTCTACTGAAAATTTCTAATAAACCTCTAAGCAAAAGTACTGAATCTGAGTTCAGTTTCTCTGTCATTTTTCTTCTCCCTCATTTATGAAACACAGAAGTAAACCAAGCAGGATGTCTCCTTAAAAACTAAACCCATCTAAAGCTGTTGCTTCTGTAATTTATATAGATCTGATATTTCTTTTTATGATTAGAAAAGCAACATCCCTAAATTGAAGAAAATAATACACACATACACACACACACAAACACAAAAAAAAAAAAAAAAAAAAAAAAAAAAAACTTAGAAAATACAATCAATCCTGGTAACACAGTTGTTAATGTCTTCCAGTCCACTTTTATTCTACATAAATATAGTGGAGATATTTGTATAGTTTTGTGTTTACTTTAAAACAGATCACTGAAAAAAAAGTTAAAACTGGTTTCATACTACAACCAATTTGTATGTAACTTCTTGTCAAGACAAGTTTTCTCATAATAAAGTTATTTAGTATTTTTTAAAAAGATTTATTATATTTATATAAGTACACTGTAGCTGTCTTCAGACACACCAGAAGAAGGTATCAGATCCTCTTACAGATGGTTGTGAGCCACCATGTGGTTGCTGGGAATTCAACTCAGGACCTTTGGAAGAGCAGTTAGTGCTCTTAACCCCTGAGCCATCTCTCCAGCCCTATTTAATATTATTTTGACAAGGAAATATCCCTTCAACTCATTTATAATCTAATTGGTTATACTGTTCCCCTTTAAAAAGCATCTGTGAAAACATACTGAATGGTCAGTATATATACAAAGCTTTATTAATACCCTAATTATGTGCCAAGTGCTATGACTTCGCAGGTACAAACACTTGCCATAGTCAGATAACCTGAGCTCAATCCTGGAGCTCCTAATGTAGAGGGAGAGAACGGACTCTACAAACTCATCCTTCACCCTCCACATGCACACCACAGCATCATCCCAATCCATCATACACAGAATAATAAAAAACATAATCAAGTTTTAAAAACTTTCCTGATTATCTCTTAGTGTAAAATCTTAGAAGAGAAATTACTGTATTTATAACACTACAGTTACACACTGGCAGCATACTACAAATGTAGTAGTAATTCACATTTCTACCTCTATTAGATTACATCCTTGACATCGCCATTGCTGAAAATTACTTTTCTTTTCCCTTTGCCATCTAATTTCCAGAAAGTTGTAAATACCAGTGAGGTTAAATACTTTATCATGCTATACCATCCAAACTTCTATAAAACTAGTAAGTTCTCTTTACTTGTTACAAGGATTAAATATAATAATCCAAGTATGTAGTCCTTGTTACAATATAAACACTAGTTGTTACTTGGGGAAGGTGTCTTAAATCCTGTTTCCCCTTTACTTTTTTGTTGGTCCTCAAATTTTTTCACCTGATAACATTCTGTACAATTTGCCAACCACTGGTTTACTGCTGACAGTTTTAGATTAGACATGTGAGATAGGTATCCTTTAGTAACTGGTTTATTTTACTCAGCATGCTATCTTCCAGGGCTATCTACATGGTCACAAATGTTTCTTTCATTTTATTCATTAGAATAATGTTCCAGTATATATATGCACAGATGCATATGTATATACACATCATGTTTTCATTACCCACCACTGAGGTGTTTGGCCATGGCCACTGTAAATAATGCTACAATGAACATGAAAGTATACAGTCTCTTGGTAACAGAAACTGGTTTCATCCTCTATGAATATTTATCCAATAATGTACTCTAACACTGAGCTACACTTCAGTCCAACTATTAATTTTTGGAGTAGTCTCCACACTGTCTGTCTGTCTCCTTCCTTCCTTTTCCTTCTCCTCCTTCTTCTTTTCTTTCTTTTATTTTTGAGACAGGATTTTTCTGTGTAAGAACCCTATCTGTCCTGGATGCCACTTTGTGAACCAGATTAACCTCAAACTCAGAGATTCACTTGCTTCTGATTCCTGAGTGCTGTGATTAAAGGTGTGTACCACCATGCCTGGCCCATACTATTTTCTATAATGACTACACTATATTTATATTCTAACAGTGGTCCCTTTCACCACATCATGAGGGGTTTTTTGTTTGTATGTGATGTCAAAGAGTAATCCTAAAGCTTTGTGCATACAGTGAGGCTACATCTCCAGCCATTCTCCTGTCTCTTTGATAATAGCCCACTAAAGATGAGTCATGATGCTACTCAGTGTCTTTTCTGAGACCTACTGTCATCTGTATGTGCTCCTTGGTGAAAATTCTACTCAGGTCCTTTGTCTATATTTATTATTTGTTGTTTTAGAGACAGAGCTTCATTATGTAGCCCAGACTGGCATCATTTGTCCATTTTTTGATCCAGTTATTTATTTTCTTACTATTGAAGTAAGTTTCTTATTTTGTTTTATGGGGTGTTAAGATTTATTTTTATTTTATGATGACTGCTTTGCTTGTATGTATGTAAGCATATTGTATGCATGCTTGGTGCCCATAGAGGTAAGAAGGGCATGAAAAGATACCTCAAACTGGAGTTAAAGATAATTGTATCCACCATGTGGATGCTAGTATTCAAACTCAGGTCTTCTGCAAGAGTGATAACCACTGAGCCATCTCTCCAGCTCAGTGCTCATTTTAGATCTAGCCCCTCATAAAATGTATGGTTTACAAATTTTTGTTCCATTCCATATACTATCTCATTGCACTGCTGTTTCCTTTGCTGTGTAAAACTTTTTAGTTTTATACAATCTATTTGTCTATTTTTGCTTTTGTGGCCTATGCTTTTAGTATCCCCTCTCCCTAAAATCAATAACAAGATCAAGGTTTAGTTCCCTAATCCATTTTGAGTTTATTTTTTGTGCATGATGTGAGATAAAGATCCAATTCCATTCTGCTACAAGTGGATATCCAGTTTTCTGGTTCCCTTCATTAAAAACTGCCCTTTTCCCCTTGTGTTTCTGGCATAGAATAGAGATTTAAGGAAGATGATCCCCTAGATGGAGCAGGGTGGTGCACACCTTTGATCCTGGCACTTGACAGAAGAGGCAGGTGGATCTCTGAGTTTGAGGCCAGCCTAGTCTGCACAGAGAAACCTTATCTCAGAACAACAACAACAAAACAAACAAAAACAGATAATCTGATCACATATGCTTGGTTTTCTGGATAACTCCTCAATTCCGATGGTTTATTTGTATATATTTCTATTAGTACTATACCATTTTGATCATTATAGCTTCATAATATGACTACTTTTATTGTTATAGTGACAAATACCTAGTCATAAAGTGCTGGAAAATAGAACAAAGCTATCCTGACAAAAACCTAGTACATAAGTTGGTAAAAGTATTAAGATAAAAATGTTTTTTAAAAAATATTAGAAATCAAGTTTACTGAGCTTTATTCCTTAACATAAACCTGAATGTTCAACTTCCATATATATGAGACTGAGGTATTTTCTATAAGACAAGCCAGGATTCTACTTTAGAAAGAAATCATCTCATAGATTACTTGCATGCAATTCATAACATTATTTAATTACAAGCTTTTTTGAGAAGTGATTATACAATGCTAGACCTTATTAACAGGCAAAGTTACACTGATTCAGACTCTAAGGAAAAGTTTCAGCATCAATTCGAACTGATTCAGTCTCATACTTCCAAGTGCTGTTATGTGATTTCTCAGCCAGTGTGCAGTTCACCAGTGTCAGTTAAGAACAGCAAAGGGTGAGTAATGAATGAATCAGGAGTTCCTGAAAATGAGATCTGGTATCATTATCACCTACTTTTGTGTGTGTGCTTGAGCTTTCTACAACTTAGAAGATACAATAAAGAAAATGAAAAAAATGTAGTGACAAATTTCAAAGTAAACCTACCATTTGAGAATTCTCTTTGTATCGAAAAGCCAACTGGTAAGCTGCAAATACCAAAGGCGGCAGTGTGAAGCGAATCCGCTGATTCCCACCAGCCCCGAAATGTTTTCGTGCAGTATTCAAAATCTGACAAAGAAAAAATTTAAAAATAATTTTCCACACTAGGATTGTTTACAAAATTACATGGGAACTCTATACTTCTAGTGTTTTATGATAGACCAAGCTTTATTGAGCTACACACTTCCTATATTAAGCACTCTAAAATACTAACCCATTTTATATACAAGCAAGCTGGAAGCTTACACAAGTAACTAGTCACGAACAGATATATGCTCTTTTCATATGTGATAAAGAATGTAGGCTGATGAAGCAAATAAGACTTACACTAAAAGTAGATTCTAGTACTGTCTACTTTACTGCTGCTGTGTAGCAATCTGTTGAAACATTCCATCCTGGAGAAAAGCTCCTAAGATTCAGGAAGTAATAAACTTACAAGTCCCAGATAGCTGAAACTTGTAAGACAAAGGCCCCTACTCAAGGAACAGTAAACCATGCTGGTGGAGACTGACCAGCAAGGCTGCTTGGAGGAGCTTCTCCAACATGAAAGCAGCCTCCCACCATGCAGAGGTCCAGGAATGCAGCTCTAATAAGCAGTCACCAGTACCAAAGTGGGATTTTCAGTTATGTCTTTGGGACAGCCCTATTCCTGTGAATAACTCCACCTTCTCACTGCCTATGCACTTGTAAGTAATCCCAATAAACTCACTAGTTGGCCAAATTGAACATTATGTGAGTCTGAAATCAATTCCTAATGCAGTGAATAGATGTCTGGAGTTGCATCTCCCAAGGATAAGTCTCATACAACTACTACCTTCCTCTTAGCCCAAATTTCACTTGAAAAATAAGGTAGCATACGCCTATAAAACTGTTGGGAAGATTAAATGACACAAAGTTTCAATTGTGTCATCAATACCTTGCACAAAGTATGTGCTCAAAAAAATAGGCAATTATAGGAAAACAGCTGTGGGGTGTGTGTGTGTGTGTGTGTTGTATGTATTACCAGAAGGAGAATCATTCCTAAAAGCCAAGGCTCTAAACTGAGCTCAGAGCTCCAGGAAGCCAGCTATTGGGGACTGCAGAGGCAAAGCAGCTGCCTCAGACACCTTGTGGTTGCCGAGATGACAGACCCTACAGTCTCCAAAAACAAAACACAAACAAACAAAAAAACAGATTATCTAAGGAAACCATCTAAATTCCCCTTTCCACCTTTCCTATCCTTAGCTTTGAAAACCCCAGCCTAAGGCTACATGTAATCCCCCAGTCTCCTGAAAGCTAACCACTGAGTGACTGGGTCCTATGCCCTGATTAGTTGGCCAGAATTAGAGAAACCACCTTTCTGGAATTAAATAAAGCCTGTTCTAGCTGTTGGGGGTTGTCTAAATTCTGATCTTTTAGATCTTCCTATAAACTTAATTATTTATCCTTACAGGTAGATCAAACTTTCTAAGCACATTTAAATTACAAAAAATACCAATATAATTTAAAAAGCCATGTGAAACAAACGTAGAGATGGTTCAGAAAGAAAAGAAGAAAAGAGAAAGAAAACCAAAGGATTGGGCAGATGGTTCAGTCAGAAAATGCTTCCATCCAGCACAAGCCTGAGGACTGAGTTCGGGATTCCCAACATCTACATAAAAGGTCAGGCAGAGCCATACAACTGCAGTCCCAGCGCTGGGAAGGCAGAAGCAGATTGACTCCATGCAGCTCATTGAGGAACCCTGCCTAGAAAAATACAATGAAGAGCACCTTGGGGAAGATACCGGACGCCTTTAGGTGCATCTACATAAACATGCAAATACAAACACTAAAGAGGATAATCAAAGAATTCACATAAAATATGTGATATATTTGGGGTCTTGTGAATTTCTTTGATATGGAAACATACAAACATAACCAATCAGTCACAATTACTACCACACGTGACACAGAAAATGAGAGCAATCCCCCCCCCAAACACAAAGATATGGGGGAGCAAACAACTTAAAATACTTCAGTATTCAAAAACTGTACTGATCACATAGTGCATAACAAACCTCTCCCTAAGCCAAATCAAAGGCTACCACTCTACAGAAACCAGCCTCTTATTATACATTATCAGATGCCAGCAGACCTCCTTAGGCCACATTTAAATCTTCATTTCATAAAGATTAACTAAGGACTATGAAAAAGAGAAAGCTTTGACTGATTTCTAAACTTTAAAGTCCTTCGTACATTTTCATTCGACAAATAAACATCTTCCTATCAGACTTTATGTCTCATGACATTTATTATGATAAGCAACTACACACTCTAAACGTACACTGTTGAAAAAGAAACAGAAGCTGGAATACCTGACTTGTTCTTTGAGTGCCAACAGTTTAGTTACTCATTTCTATAAAAATAAACCCCAGCTGTGCATGGTATACACACCTGAAATTGTAGCACTCAGGAAGCTAAGGCAGCAGGATCATAATTTTGAAGCCAACTAAATAAGTAAATTTTTAAAGCCATAAATTTTAACTCAGTAGCAAGTTTTTCAACACCTTAAACTAACGCAAAAGCTGCATTAAACCACCTTAAACACTTCTCTGCTCATCTGTGTGATGCAAGGTTACAGTAAGAGAGAACTCATACCAAGTACTGCTGATCAGGATCATCAGAACGTAGAAGATGAATAAACCGGCCAACCAGGCTCTGTTCATCAGCAAAGTCTTCTGGATCGGGGTCTTCTACAGGTTGGTCTGGCTGATCCTGAATCAATGTGGACACCAAATTCATTATGGAATCTACCTGCAACATAGAAAGTAGATAATATTAGCGTTAAACCATCAACAAAAAAAGGTAACAGTTGCTAAGTGTATACATAATGAAACAGTATCAGCAAAATAATTCAGGTTTTTTGTAAAAAGTTGGTATAAACAGTCTCACACAGCTGTGAACCTTTTAAGCTACAGTAACAACCAGTTTGGCAAAATTAGCCCATTGGTACAATAGTAGAATGAATGGTTTAGGAAACACCAATGGTTTTCTACTTGGACTTAAGGTTTATTCCACGGGGTGGAATTCATGCCTGGTACTGCAAACCTGGCAAAGAACTCAAGGATTATGAAGTAAGAGGCCTAAGGCAGAATGTACTACTATTATTTTGCTAAATGGACATAGTAACACAGTGCCTTCTAAATACCTACCCTCCCACCCACAGATTATTATAGTTTCCTCCCTTTCAATGACACTTCTTTTTGCAGTGGATAACAGTTAGTACAACTGAAAGGGTAGAAAACAAATGACTATGGAGTGTTAAGCCCTAAATAGCATGTCTCTGGCATATTCCCTCCCCAACAAGGATCAGGGAACACCGACGAGGGAACAGAAAGACTATAAGGGCCAGAGGTCAAGGACTACTGCAAAACAGCACCTTCCCATAGTAGTTGTGACTGCCTGCCGAAGCTAGTAGTCAACACGCATCCTGGATAGAAAAGAAGTTCCCAAAGATCCGACCCTAGTTGACTAGCTATTGGCAAATGCTGGCTGCTGAATCGGGAAAGTCACTTTCTGTGGGGTATACCACTGGTAGGTTGCATATACTCCCAGCAGGTGACCCTCTACCCATTCACATATGGGCAGTAATAATTGAACTGAATTTTAAAAAAAGACAAGAACATAAAATTGGGAGGAGGTAGGGGGGTTGTTCCAGAGGCATGGAAAAGTTGATAGGCCAATGTATACATTTGTGAACAAAGATCTGAAAAGAGATATGCCAAATGTTAATCAACTGTGGTTATTCTCCTTTTGGTGAAATCAGAGGCATTTAATAATTCTACGTACATCTCCAATTTTTAACTTCTATATAACAAATAAGCTATTCATAGTTTTTATTATTATGTTACCTCCCTCATTATTACCAGCATCTGTAGCTCAATGTCTAAAATCCTAATCAACCGTATTTTCTATTTCCCTAAAAGAGCACATCTGTATTCTCTTACCTGGTCCTGAGAGACGATTTCTGTGTTATAATCCAGAACATTACTAAGCACATAACAGCTCATGCTCTTTCTGGATTCGTAGTCAAAGTACTCAAAAAGTGGGTGGAAATGCTTTAATTTTAAGACTGTTAATATATTGTTGTAAGTATCAACAGGTATCTTCAAAAGTCTGGTAAGCTCCTTTGAAACTGCACTACTGGTAGCAATACTACAAAGAGAAAAACAGCAACCCTCTCATGAATAAAATTAATCTTTATAACAGAGCACTTGTTTCACATATTTAAAAAATAAATCTTTACCACCTATGGCAGGCAGAGGAGTTGGCCCCAGGGTCATGAGACTAGGAAAACTGCTGCAACACTCAAGAAAACAGGTCCTGCACCTAACCTGGGCAACAGGGTAGAGCTGGCCCTGCTTCCAGGGGTTGCTGGTGAGCCAGCCCCAAGATGGGGAGAGCAGGAGAACCCTCAGGCTGACCAGCTCAGATCTCTCTCAGGCCCAGACCCAGGGCTTTGAATTGGCCCACTCCAACATTTGTTGATGGAACTGCTGGAGTACATGAAGGGGCCCAATCCCACAGATCCAAAACTACAAGATCTCCATGACATATGACAACAAGAGAATATCCGAGGAGTCCCAGTGAGGTAGCAGAAGCCAGAGGCCTTGTACCAGACCAATGAGTCTTTGCGATGAACATTTGCAAAAAAGTGTGGACAAAAGGGTATACCATGAGATACATACACTGTAACACACTATAGCTTTCACGAGATTTTTTTGAGGAGAGGTTGCAAGGCTGGAGGGGATGGGGGGGATGAATAGGACTGGGGTGCATGGTGTCAAATTCACAAACTAGTAAAATGTTTTTAAAAAATTCATTTACACATTTAAAGAAATAGGTCAAGCAAATTGAGAAAATAATACGCTTAATTTCTTCTGTTTCAAAATGATCTCCTCTCAAAACAAATATAGCCAGGTCTGGCTTACTCCTGTAGTTACTGTATGTAGGAGGATAATAGAAGCTCTAAGCTAGCCTAGACTACACAGCAACATTCCATCTTAAAACAAAACACAAAAGCAAGTCAAAGAGAGGATAAAGATGACTATTTAAATACACACACTTCTTTATCCACTACAGTTCTATTGATAACAGCTTCTAATGCATGAACAAGTGGTCTTACAGGGACACTTAAGGTAACTGTTGACAATTTGATGTTTCTCGGAAAATTGTTTTAAGTGATACATTGGTTCCTAGGATAAATAGCAATTATTATGAAGAAAGAACGTAGGAGAAAAATCCATGCAAAAACCATCAAGAAAAATCTTATCTGGTGACTCATGGAGACCAAGTTGAATTTAACAGGCAGCATACTGTAGAGGAGCATTCTCTGAGGCTGAGGCATATTTTAGCATTTATAAGACCTTAAACACTGGGATTTCGGGTTAGTTTAGTAACTTTTACTTTCAAGCTCATCTTGGAGGGATAAAGGGGAAAACAGATATCGTTAAATTTCCTCTTACTTATGTTAAAGATCTGTACTATTTTTTCAGTTCACAAGAAAATGAAAATAACTAATAAAAGGGGATAAAGGGGAAAGAAATTTTCCTGCTGTGTCTGAACCAATGGGTGGAAACTAGAAAAGAAAAAACAGTACAAGAACACCTCAAAATTACAAATAACTTAGAGAAAAGCAGGAAGCCTAATTAAGGGACTCAAGGGGCAACTGTTGAGGAAGATCTATATAATAACATCAAAATGCCTAAAGTGGCCGGGCAGTGGTGGCTCACGCCTTTAATCCCAGCACTTGGGAGGCAGAGGCAGGTGGATTTCTGAGTTCGAGGCCAGCCTGGTCTACCGAGTGAGTTCCAGGACAGCCAAGGCTATACAGAGAAACCCTGTCTCAATAAATAAATAAATAAATAAATAAAATAAAATAAAAAAATAAAAATGCCTAAAGTGAATCCCAATACTCAAGGAAATGAGAGGCAGTAGGGGATCTCTTGAGTTCTAAGTTCTGGGCCAGCCTGGTTTACAGAGCAAGTTCCAGAATAGCTAAGGCTACACAGAGAAGCCCTGTCTCCCCCTGCTCCCCACCCAAAAAAAGCCCAAGTAACCCTGTAGGGACCACAGGTCTCAGACATTAGGACGGAGGGGGTATCCAGTGTAGTGAACATTACTCTTTTCTCAAAAGTATTATTATAACCAAAGCCCAAATAAGAAAAAAAATTTAAATCATTTTGTTACTTCAAATGCATACACATGCCCCTAATTTTTTAGCCTAAATATACATATGGCCTTATTTTTCACAATTTACTCATCTGCAGAAAACCTTTTTCTTTTTTGCAGGAGTTTTTTTTTTTTTGGGGGGGGGGGTGGTTGATGATGTTTCCCTACTCGTTTAAAACCTTGCTCATTCTTGATGCTGAAAAGACGGCTCAAAAAGTTAAGAGCACTGGAAGTTCTTATAAAAGACCCTGTTTCTATCAACAGCATGGCAGCTTGTAACTGTCTGTAACTTCAGTTTCAAGGTATGTTAACACTCCCACCCCTTTTATCCTCTGAAGGCACTAGGTACACACATGATACATATACATACATTCAGGCAAAACACTTATACACATGAGTACAATAGTAAAGACAAAAAAAAACCTAGTTCAGGAAAGGATCTGAATTTGAGAGACACTGAACTCTGAAGACTGTCTACAGACCTTAGAGACCACTACTTCACTACTGCACATGAGGAAGCAGGCAGCTAGCAAAACTTCCTATCCTGTTTAGAGCCAAACAGGAAAGCCTCAGCATATACTTCAAACAAGACAATGCTAAGATTCAAAGAAAACTGAGAAAATAAACTAATAGAATGCCAAGAATTTTTTTTCAATGGGGTAGACACTTGCTACTAAGCCTAGCAACCTGAGTTCTACCCACAGAACCCACCTGGAAGAGACAAACAACTGCAGCAAGTTTTTCTCTGATCTCCACATGTGCATATATTCTAACTCCCTCCCCAACAAATAAATGTAATTTAAAATTTTTTAAATGTTATTTTGACTTACTGTTCAAGGTTAAGTTTATTGAATATCTCCACTGTTGTTTCTAGAACTTTATCAACATAGTCCACACGATCAGGGTAACATTTCATAGCAAGATTAATGAGAGAGACTTGTAAAGATACAACATCCTCTGATGGCATGTCTTGTCTGGACTGCAATGTTTAGAAAATCATATAATTTATTTTAAACAATTACAAAAAAGATACATCAATAGAGAAGTTTCAAGGTCAAAAACTTAGAGAAAATACTATACGCACCTGTATCACTGTAGCCACCTGCTGTGAAAATATGTCAAAAAGTTTAATCTCAGCTGGGATTCCAGGTCCATCTTCACGATGAGCAAATAAAGCTAATCTAAAAAAGAAAACATTTTTTTCTTTTTTTAAGATATGGGAATCTGAACAGTGGATTCATTTTTTCTTTATTGCTTTTCTGTATTTTCTGAGTCTATTTCTGAGAACATTAAGAATGGCTTTTAAGATTAGAGCTAAAATACCAAGACATTACTATTAATTTCTGGTGAATTAAATTCCAAACAAGACTGTGGAAATTCAGCCTAGATGCATAGCATAGTGATCAAAGGAAATTATCTTAACAATAAATGTTACTGTTGTTCCATGGGGGATGGGGGAATTAAAATAAGAGCTACAGTGTAAGACTTTTTATTCAATCTCTTAACTAAAGTTTTGTTAATGATGCCTTATTCCATTGGCAATCATGTTTACTTACTGATTCACTTACCTTATACAGTACAACCTAGCCTAGAATTCATGGTACTCCTGTCTCTACTTCATCTGGGGTTACACCCAGATGGAATAAATAGAGGCTGTAGAGATGGCTCACTGGTAAGAGTACTTACTTACTACTCTTGCAGAGAACCCAAATTCAGTACCCAGCATTTATATGGAACTGCGAGAAATAATGTTAAGTTTTATAACCTGCATCTTAAGCTATTCAGAGTTGTGCATACTGCATTATCTGTCAAGGTCAGAACTGCACCTACATTTTGTTATGCAGAAAAAACCCACCACTGATTGGGATTGCTAAATGACATTACTCTACACAGAAAAATCTGGTTAACCATCTTTCTTTAAGAGTGGGCCCAATAAGCATGCAATGTATACTGTCCAAGACAATCTGGAGACCTCTGCTCTGTTAATTCCTAGACCTTAAGACTAGTAAATTTATTAGACACCCATATGTGTGTATGTGTGTGTGTGTATATGTGTGTGTGTGTGTGTGTGTGTGTGTGTGTATTCTGCTAAAATAAATCTTTGGTGTTGTTTGTAACTTTATAATGATATATGCTCACAGCAGGATAAATTATGTATTATTTATCATGTAGCAAGGCTACTATGCAAGTCATTCATTACACACATTATCAAAAGCCATGTTATACATACATATATATTATGCATATGTGTATATGCACATGTATTTATATAGATATAAATGTTAAATATATTACACATATATAAACATATACATAATATGTAAATATATAAAATATAGAAATATATTACAATAATTTTATATATTTATATATGTATATAAATATATATTTACACATACACTAAAAAAGTTTTAGTTTTAAACCTGGGGCTGTGTATGTGTAAATGCAAGTGTCTATGGAATCCAGAAGGAGTGCCAGGTGCCCTAGAACTGGAGCCTCAGGCAATTGTGAGCCATCAGTGTGGGTGCTGGGAACTCAACTCTTCAAGAGCAGTACGTGCTCTTAACTGCTGAGCTAATCCCAATTTTTATATGTTTTATCAATTAAAACCAATGGCTAAAAAACTATACTTAAAGGGGATCTACTAAAAATGTGATTCTTAAAAATTCTTCTTTATGAAAATGTGACAGCAGAATGATTACTTAAGCATTCCTAATCATTCTTATGTTGTTGCTAGTTTTAAAAAAAACTAAATCAAGTAAGTTACCCCTGAAAGATAATTTACATTAATTGTGTAAAATTTTGTTCTTCAATAAACTCTGGACAAGGAAAGGTCTGCACAATAAAGGCTGTCTCTCTGTCTCTCTCTCCATCAGTTAATAGATTAAAGAATTCATTGTAAACCAGGTATGGTGACTTATGTCTAAAGAAATTCAAGGTCATCCTCACATACAGGCAGCCTGAACTACATAAAGAAAAAAATCCAAAAACTTAAAAAAATACCACCTCAACATGCCTTCAAATGAAAAGGTAAACCTTCACACTTAAATCAAGCAATTGAGTGCTAAATTATCTATAGCAAAATGATGTTAAAATCAGTACTTAAAGAAATCATAGAAACAAATGATTCATGAAAATGTTATAAGTTTCTTATTTCCATTTCAGAGCATTTACTTCCAGTACAGAACAGTCTTACCTGTCAATTAAAGCAATGATTATGTTTTTCACATTTACATTTTGGTGTAACTCAGCACAAGCTCTAAGAAAAGGATTCAAAGTCTGGAGATGGAACTCATCGGGAAAAACCTAAAAGTCAGATATGATTAATCGATACAGGGAAAAAAACTTCACAAAATATTCTGATCTTATAAATGGTGTATAAAACCATTACTTATAAAAAAATAATCCTATATAATTAAAATCAAAACCAGAAATATTCCATTTCCAGCATACAAGTAAGTCTAATAAAAATCTTGAAAACTCAAGATTATTTTCCTACTTTTTTGAGAAAACAAAACAGATTATTAGTACAAAGACCAAGTTTGAAAATGGAAATTTCTGAAGGAAGTTTTCTATTCAATAAAAACTTTTTTTTCCCTAAGATTTTTCCCCCCTTGTTCTGAGACATGGTTTAGGCACACTGGACAGGCTGGCCTTAAACTCAGGGCTTCATCCTCATAAGTGGCTGGCACTATAGGCCACGTGCCTCTACACTAGGCTTAGGATTTCTTTTTCCCCAAACAAAAATGAAAATAAAAATCCTTTTAAGAATTAATGTTCTCGTGTTTTAAAAGTTAAATGAAGAATAAACACAAAAAGCTCAAAAAAAAAAAAAAAAAAAGAATTAATGTTCTCTTACTTACCTGAATGATACACTCCATGAGATATTCTTGAGCCAAAGCATCTCTACAATTGACAACTTGCTCCAAAATGCCTGTTAAAACAATCTAAAAATAGCAAAGAAAAAAAAAAGGTAAGCTAAAAATTATTTTGAAAATCCCAAAGTACTCCTCTAGCAATACAATGAACATGAAAATCATTTTGTATTGCTCTCATCCATACTTCAATGTTTAACTTTAAAAAATAACATTATTAAATATAAAAACTTTGTTACATAAAAAGTAAGGTTTTTTTTTGAACAGTTTGTGCTTTTTTTGTCTGTCCTAACAAATCTTCAACTAATCTAAGATCATGAAGATTTCCCTTGTGTTTTCTTCTAGAAATTTTAGATTATATATGTCTCTGATCCACTTTTCTAGAGCTTCTACTGTGTAAATAGTAATGGTCAAGACATAAAAGTTTCTTTGTTTACACATACTAAGTGGATATTCAATTGTTCCAGAGTAATTTAGTTACCTGGGCAGGCATATGTCTTTAATCCCAACACTCGGCAAGCAGATCTCTGTGAGTTCAAAGCCATCCTAACCTACATAGGACAACCTAATTTCCAGGACAGTCAGGACTACAGAGAGACTGACCCTGCCTCAAACGAAAATAGTAAGTTTGCCCTTGCACTTTAAAAATTAACTGCAGGGCTAAAGATGCAGCTCAGTTGGCAGAGTAACTCTCTAGAACTCACTTAGGAGGAGTAAAAGTTAAAGGCCGTCCTTGACTACAAAATGAGTTGGAGGCCAGCCTGAACTACCTCAGATGATCAGAGGAGAGGGAAAAAGAAAAAAAGAGGCCAATATGTGAGTCAATAATGGACTATCTCATCCAAAGATTGACAAATCTAATTCACTGCCTGAATTTTTGGGGTTGTTTCATATTTTTGGTGCTATGGATCCAAATCCAGAACCCAACACATGTTAAATAACAGCCAAACTGAGCTACACTCTAAAATGTCAATGGGATCAAGCCCTGCCCTGCTCATTTTCTTCATGTTTTTCCTGTTTTTGCCTATACCCATCTAGTTTACTACTTATAATAACTTACAAAACTCAAAAATACTTACCATCTAGCCTTTTACAGAAAAAGCTTTGCTGGGAGCTGGTTAAAACCACTGGCTGCTCTTCTAGAGAACCTGGGTTCGATTCCCAGCACCCACATGGTGCTCACAATCATCTGTAACTCCAGTTCCGGGGGATTTGACACCCTCTTTTGGCCTCTGGGCACAGACACACATGTGGTACATAAACATACACACTAGCAAAAAAGAAAAAAAAAAGCCTCACACACACACTTTTTTAAGTCTTTAGAAAAGTGTGAAGACCTACTTTATTCCCCTTCACTGACTAATGTGTCCGTCCCTTTCGTCACTCCCCCTGTATGCTTCTCTCCACTGGGGTCTTAGTCAGGGTTTCCATTGCTATGATGAAACACCATGACCAAAAGCAAGCTGGAGAGGAAAGAGTTTATTTGGCTTACACTTCCAGATCATAGTTTATTACTGGAGGAAGTCAGGATAGGAACTCAAGCAAGGCAGGAATCTGGCGGCAGGAGTTGATACAGAGGCCATGGAGGGATGCTGCTTATTGGCTCACTTCCCCTGGCTTGCTCAGGCTGCCTTCTTATAGAAGCCAGGACTACCAGCACAGGGATGGCACCACCCACGATGGGCTGCACTCCCCAACCCCCCACTGATCACTAATTGAGAAAATGCTATCATAATGCTGGATCTCATGGAGGCTCCTTTCTCTGTGATGACTCTAGCTTGTGTCAAGTTGACACACAAATACAGCAGCACCACTGGTATATGTCATTACCACAAACTACCTTCTCTTCAGTGAAAGTGAACTTATTAGGTCCGTTTGTCCTAGTCTTTCAGAACTGCTGTGGGTATTATAGGTTCTCTTCTCTTTCTCACATATTTTACAATCAGTTTATTGCTTTATAAAACAGTCAGAGAGGTAGATATGACTGAAGCTGCACTGAATCTATAGTTATATTGAGTAAAACTGCTACCTTGACAATACTGACTCTTAACCCATAAACATGGTAGTACTTTTAATTAGATCTTTCTTAGTAAAAATACAGTTAAAATATTTTTCAATTTGACAAAAGATATATTTAAAATAAGATTTTTAGTTTATATCTCACAATGTAAGAAAAAATAACAAAAAAGATAAAAACCTGTTTGTAACGTTCCACATTTACACCTTCCAACTGACTAAGGCGCACCAAATTTGTTCCGACTAAAATTCTCAGTTCTTGTCTCTCTCGTTCTCTTTTTTCTCTATCTCGACTATGTCCTTGATGCTGCATCCGCACCCAAAGCTTATTCATTTCTGCAAAGTTGAGTAGTACAAAATCCATGGAATCACTGATGTCACCAGTTGTTTCTTCACTGCCAAGAAAAAGTGAGAAAAATCTTTATACACATGACAGAATCAACTTACTACTCGCCCATTCATTTCCTTCTTCTACAAATACTCATGCTTCAAAAAGCCATTTTCAACTTCATTTCATTTGTAAATGTTAAACTTCAAGAACAAACTCTAGCATAAAAAATAAACAGTAGGGGAGAACACAATACATTTAAGGGGCAAATCACTTTCCATGACTCCCTAGTGTGAGCTCCCTGGACTTTGTCCTTACAGCAACTCACTAGAAAATAAAAATATGTGCTCAATTTGGCAGCACACACACTAAACGGAAGCAGTACGGGATCAGCATGGCTCCTACAGTGATGAGCAATCGGTGAAGCACCCATATTTTCAGGGAGCATCGCAGGGCTTCCCATGGTGCTGACAGCTTATGCTACTCTTCAGTGACTACATTTCTTACAAAAAACTCAAGAATGCATGGTGACAGTTTCACTAAAGGGGGGTCAGTATGGAGGGCACTGTACTCCTGAGCATGATGGCTACCCAGCTCTCACCATAAAGAATCCAACTACAGCTGAATCTTTCCATATCCTGACAGGACTAATGTCCAACAAAAGGTAACTGATTAAAAAACAAAAATTAAAAATTTTGAAAAGACCCCAAAACTTGACATTTGAGGTACACTGATAATAAATGCTGCTTTATTGTTAGATATTCTGGCTTCAAATGGAAGATGAGCTTTATGAAGAAAGACCTTATTTTTCTACATCTTCCAAGACAGGGAACTTAGTTTTTCAAATATTTTACTGACTGCCTAATGTTTAAAATTCAGAGTCAAATTATAATAATAAAAATAACTTCATCCTCTTTGTATACTACTAAATCTTTTATGTATGGTTTAACTTAATAAATCATAATAAGTAGTAGCAGCAGCAGCAACAGCAGTAGTAAATGATTCTTGGCATAGTGACAAGACTATAATATGGACATTTGGGAAGCAAAAGGAGAAGGATTACATGCTCAAGGCAAGCATGAGTCATACAGTGAGAATCTTTTTCAAAATGAAAAAGAATGGAAGGCTGGTAAGGTGGTTCAGAGGGCACAGACACTCATCATATAAGCCTGGTATTATGAATTTGGTCCCCAGAACCCATGTAAAGTTAGAAGAAAAGAATCAACTACAAAAAGTTATCTTCTGACCATCACACACACACCATGGCACACATTCACACAGGCAAACATGCACAAACCTATCGTCATACACATATACATAATAATGTATTTTTAAAGGGACTGGTACAGATAAAAAAACCTATTGATTTATTAGTGTTAGAAATTTAAAAAACAGATAAGCTTTAAATAAAAGGGTCAATTCTCCAATGATTGTAATTATAGAAATTATTAGTTCTTGAATCTAGGGACCCATCACATAAAAAGTTTACCACACCTAGCAGCAATCTGCCATTGCTGGGAGAAAAAGTTGTCATGGATTTTAATGCTAGAATGGAGGCCACAAAAGAAATAGAGGTCTCTATAAACTATTTTTAGTTTCTTCCCCCCAGTAGTTAACACCTTTAAAAGTCACACTTACAAAGATTATCTAATGTAATGGGAGCATGTTCTAAACTATATTAGATACCTGTTATCTCATTATTTAAGCATCTACATGCAGGCGAGCTAATGAAAATTCAAGGCCAGCCTAGGCTACAGTGAGTACCAGCCACTCAAGGCCACATAGCAAAATCCTGTCTTAAAACAAAATAGCCGGGCAGTGGTGGCGCACGCCTTTAATCCCAGTGCTTGGGAGGCAGAGGCAGGTGGATTTCTGTGTTCGAGGTCAGCCTGGTCTACAGAGTGAGTTCCAGGACAGCCAGAGATACACAAAGAAACTCTGTCTTAAAAAAAAAAAGAAAAAGAAAAAGAAAAAACAAAACAAAAAAATACTAAATTTTAAAAAGCAGATTCTAATATAAAGAATTTTTCTAAATATATAACTGAATATGAGTACATTTTATCTCATACCACACATACTGAATTATATATCTCAATGAAAGTCTACACACAAAATAGCACATGAATTTGAGCAGGAAAATGACTGACACCTATGTTCTTATTTCTGCATACTTTTCTACAACTGTAAGCCATTTTTCTATGGGGTTGGCGGAGCCACTACAACTAACCCAAGATTACTTACTCTGTTGGCTCTCCTTCATCAGGTAAAATGTTCCTAGTACACTGAAGAAGATAATTTCGAAGAAACAAACCCCTTAGCGGATGCTGCACACCACGGCACATTTCTACCAAATCTTTCAAAATATCTTTCCTGGATTGAGGAAATGACTTGACATATACAACTCCAACTGTGATCAAGAGATAACTAAAAGTAAAAAAATTCATTTGATTAGAGACAGAGTATGTAAAAACTTGACTGTACTCAAACACACTACACATATTAAATAAACAAGACAGAAACTATATTATCTTAAGCAGTATTCTTTAGGGGGAGAAAAATCACCTAACTTTTTAAATATAACTACAAAAAATATTTGAAAACAAATCACTGACTGATCCCAGTGGTCAGTCTCCTTACTCGTGAAGAATATGATCCAAGAATATGATCCAAGATACCTATCTGCTAACTGAAACTGCAGCTGGTATGTGCCATCATCTTCTCTTACACATACACATTTATAAGTTTATTAATTAGTCAAGGTGATCAACCACAATAACTAACACAACAGCTGTTACGGTGTGTTGTAACAAAAGGTAACATAAGCGAACGATGTCTCCCCTCTATCTTTCTATGCTATATTCACCATTCTTGCAATGATGTGCAATGATGCAATGACTATGAATGAGAATAAAGTAGGTGAGTGAACATGAGGTAGCATTAGGCTATCTCAGCAGCACAGCTATCCCAACAAGCAAGATGGCTACTAAGTGCCTAAAAGGGTAGAAGCATATACAGTATGCTCAACAAAAGGATGAGTCACACCCCCAGAAGAACCATAAAAAGTTTTATCAGGCTACTTAAAATAGTGCAGAAATTTAAACTTAATTACTTCTAGCATTTTTCTTTTAATATTCTTAGACTATGATGACTATGGTTGCTTATGGAAATTGCTACTGAATTTTTTTTCTTTTTGATGTTCTCATACACACACTCGCTCTTTCTTACTATGGAAGGCCCAGCTGACTTAGATGCTTGCTATGTAAACTAAGTTGCCCTTCAACTTGCAGCAATGTCTCTGCTGCTAAGCGCTGGGATTACAAGTATATGACACCATGCCTGCCTTTTAAATAAAGCCAATATTAGCTAGTCACAGTGCCTCATGCCTGTATTCTCAGCATTTGGGAGACTGAGCCAGGAGGATCATAAATTCAAAGCAATGAGATGCTGTCAAAAAAGAGGGGGTGATTTCTGAAAAGAAAAAAATATATAAGGCAAGAAATGCAAAGAAATGTTAACTAGCATTAACTTTGTTGTTGTTGTTGTTGTTGGATGAGACTTGACTGCAACACAAGGCCTAGAAAGTGTGGCTATAACAGACATTAATTACTTACAGCCTTGGAATAATGTTTCCAGCATACTGTACAAGTTCATAGAGATCAGCCACCTTTCTTCCTTTAGCAAATTCATCAGTCAGGTAGACCTCCAAGTAGTGCAGTTCATCAGAAATAGCCATATCTTTTAATTATGATTAAGGATTAAGAATAAAGGTAAATTAATTTTTTAAAAAAACAATAAAACAAAACCAAAAAAAATACCCCAAAAACAAACTTTGCGATTACTGTGGAATAATTAAAACTATTAGTCAGGGCTAGCGATATAGCTCAGTAGTGCCAGCATTTACGTCTCACAAGAAAAGCTTTGTCTTTGATTTCCATCACTGACAAAACAAAACAAAAATGCACACACTGTGGACTGCTGACATAGAGAGAGGTCCGTGGCTATAATACGAGGTACTCATGCGGCTATAGCTAGAGGACCACGAGTTCAAAACAAAACTCACTGATAAAGTACTTTACATTAGATGAATATTAAAAGGGAAGAGAAAATTTCATTGGCTTTTATGACTTTAAAATAAAGATCCACTGGGCTGTAGAGATGGTTCAGGAGAAAAAAAAAAAAAACCCACCTGCTGCTCTTACAGTGCATTTGGGTTCAGTTTCTAATACCCACATGATATAATAGTTCAGAACCATTCCTATCTCCAGTTTCAGGGCATCTGATAATCTCTTTTGACTACCCTGGGCACCAGCTACATACACACATGCAATGCCAACAGCCATATACATAAAAATAATTTAATTTTTTTCAAGCTAGTATAGTAGCACATGTCTGAAACCAGCACTCAGGCAGAAGAACAGTAAGTTCAAAGCCAGCCTGAGATATACCATAATACATTGTATTATCAAAAAAAAAAAAAAAAAAAAAAAAAGACCCAACCAACCAACCAACCAACCACTTCCCAGATACTTGGGAGGTGGAAGAAGAGGATCAGCTGAACCCCAGAGCTCATCATCTTAAAGGGGAACTGAGGGGCAATGGCAGGCATGGTGGCATGCACCTGTAATCCCAGCACACAAGAGACAGATGCAGGAGGATCACTGTGAGTTAAGAGGCCAGGGAAGGCTATACAACAAGATCTTACCTCAAAAACAACAAGAAGAAAAACCTAGAAAACAAATGCCACTAATGGCTTCAATTTTTTTCAAAAATTAAGAGCAATCTATTTTGAGAAACTTAAGCATATGGGTATGGATTTAGTTAAATTGGCACATTGCCTGTCTAAGATTAAGGTCAATAGCCAACACTGCCGAAAGAAAGAAAGAAAGAAAGAAAGAAAGAAAGAAAGAAAGAAAGAAAGAGGAAGAGGAGGGGGAGGAAGGAGAGAGGAAGGAGAAAGAAAGAAAGAGAGAAAGAAAGAGAGAGAGAGAGAGAGAGAGAGAGAGAGAGAGAGGGAGGGAGGGAGGGAAGGAGGAAGGGAGGGAGGGAGGGAGAAAGAGGAGGGGGAAGAAGGAGAGAGGAAGGAGAAAGAAAGAAAGAAAGAAAGAAAGAAAGAAAGAAAGAAAGAAAGAAAGAAAGAAAGAGGGAGGGAGGGAGGGAGGGAGGGAGGGGGGAAGGAAAGGAAGGAAGGAAGGGAGGAAGGGAGAGAGAGAGAGAGAGAGAGAGAGAGAGAGAGAGAGAAAGAGAAAAGGGTAAGGGGAGGTTTCTTCTTGGAAACAAGGAGGCACTGTTCTCATTTAGAATCTGCGTGGAGAAGGACTATTTTGTCTAAAAAATAATAGAACTGACTCCACACATTTTCAACAAAGAACAAAAACCAGGCATGATGGTTCACCCTATAACTCAGCATTTAGGAGGCTGAAGCAGGAGGGCTGCTGTGAGTTTGAGGTTACCCCGGGCTAAGAAATAAGCATCCATTTCAGAGGAGGGGGAGAAAAAAGAGCACTACCTGCTTTTCCAAAGGACCTGGGCTCAAATTCCAGTATAGTGGTTTGCAACCATCTGTGACTACAGCTCTGGGGGATCCAATGCCTTCTTCTGGCCTCTGCAATCACTAGTCATGAGTGTGGCCCAGATACATACACACATGCAGATAAAACACTCATAGATATAAAGTAAAATAAATAAATCTAAAAAAAATTTTAAACTATAGAGTATAAATAAAGGCCTTAAAGGCCCTCCCACTCTCAAGAGTTCTTCTCTCACTTTTTTCTTTTTCTTTTTTTTTTTTTTTTTTTTTTTTTTTTTGGTTTTTCGAGACAGGGTTTCTTTGTGTAGCCCTGGCTGTCCTGGAACTCACTTTGTAGACCAGGCTGGCCTTGAACTCAGAAATCTGCCTGCCTCTGCCTCCAAGTGCTGGGATTAAAGGCATGCACCACCACTGCCCAGCTTCTCTCACTTTTCTTAATAAATCTGTATTGGTTCTGCTTTAAATACAAATCCAGCAGCAAGAACAAAATTGGTCTTATCAAGAAATAAATATGATAAGCCAAGAGGCAGGTGGATCTATGTGCATTCCAGGACAGACTGGTCTGCAGAGAGTTCTACGAAAAGCTACATAGAAGAAAACAAAAACAAAAACAAAAAAGAAAAAAAAGAAAAAAAAACCAACAATAAATAAAATGGCCCAAGTGTTTATCCTTCAACAGACAAAGGATACAAAGTTCATAGTAACTCTTTGGTGATAACATTGAAGTCCGGAGCTCTCCAAGCATGTTAGAAGCATGTTTCAAAGCATCCATCAGCTTGTTTTTGTCCTACAGAAATACCAAAAAAATTGATGAGAATGCTTAACTTAACTAAACATTTATCTTGGTTCTATTTAGCCAAAAATCTGTTACATAGTTCTAAGAATCTACAGCACTTATTTTAGTCACATAAAAGTCAACTTCACAAGTTTCTCTTTATTGAAAATCTTAAAAAAAAAAAAAAAAAAAAAAAAGCCTACCTCCTCACCAGGGCTTTAAATAAAGCTTGCAAGGCTTCCATAACTAAGATAGCATGTTTCATTGAGTAACTTCAAACTTTTCAACCTCTATAAACAAGGAAACTACTTCCAAAAGTCCACATTTGACCTGCAGTCAAGAAAGTAGGCATGCTAATGCAAGATAACTATCTTAACAATGGCTTTGTCCCGAACTTCAGGCTCTTTGCAGCTTGTGCAGTAATTATCCATGTAAGTCTTTCCTCGTGTTCTTCAAGGTTTCATAACCACCATATGCACCACTTCACTCATAGAGATAGAATTGAGACACAGTAAGAAACATTTCTCATGCTCAGAAAGAGAAACAAACAAGAGAAAACCCATTTTCTATTATATGACATTTACTTTTCTTTCCAATTTCATTGATAAGAAAATCAAAACAATAAGGCAAAAGAGAATATTAAACTTCAGAAAATGTTAAGAAAATGGACTAAGGAGATGGCTCATGAGTAAAGTGCTTCCTGTGTATGGGTCTGAATGTGAATCCCCACCACCCAGGTCAAACAACTGGGCACTGCAGCACACATCTGTCATCCAAGCACTAAGGAGGAAGACAGCAGATCCCTGGGGCTCACAGGTAGTCTAGCCTATTCAGTGGACTCAAGAGATTAGAGATGCCATCTCAGAAATAAGATGGAAAGAGAGGTAAGGAAGGACCACTGGTGTTTAGGACCCTGCTATTGTCACTCACACTCCAAGATCAGGGAGGAAAATCAGAAGTTAAGAGACCCTGCAGCTGTCACTATTGAAGCCAAGTAGTAGGCAAAGACTTAGGAACTCACTGCCAGTCATGATTTAAGGTCACAGAAGGCACCAAGACGTAGTTTCCCATTACTGGTTGCATTCTGAGATCAGAAAATGTATGGAGGCTTGGGAACCACTGCCAGTGGCACTCTGAGGTCAAGGAGGGAACAAGGGGCTAGAAAGATGGTTCAGAAGTTAAGAGCACTTGCTGCTCTTCCAGAGGACCCAGGTTCAATTCCCAGTGCCTACATGGCAGCTCATAGATATCTGTAACTCCAGTCCTAGGTGATCTGACAACCTCTTCTGGCCTCTAAGGGTTCCAAGTACACATACCACTGAGATACACATGTAGGAAAAATATTCACACATACAAAATATAATAAGACATGGACAGGCCCTAGAACTTTAGCCCCGACACCAGGTAACGGAGTAAGGTCAAGGAACTTGTTGAGACTCTTGCCAAAGCTGGTCTCCACTTAGTTCTATTTTACTTCTGATGAGTGGATAAAGAAAACATGGCACATATAAGCACAACTGACTTTTACTTGGCTGTAAAGAAAGATGAAGTTTACAGGTAAATAGATGGGACTGGAAAAAAATAAATCATGCTGAATAAGGTAACAAATATCCAGAAAGACAAAAACATTGCCATGTTCTTTCTCATATGTGCATCTTTGCTTTCAATCTTTGTATGCATTAAACTAGGAATACCTGTAGAGACTAAGAAACTAGAAAGGGGCTTTAGGGTAGTAGTGGGGTACTGAGGAGGCGGAAGGTAGAAAGGCCTTAAGGAAAAGGGTACAGGAGAACAAAGTGGTATGGAAGTGGGAAAAGAGTGAGAGGGGTAGGAAAGATTTACATAAGGAAAGGGATGAGACAAGAGGGAAGGGTGGAGGAGAAAGTAGGATAGCTAACACTAAGGATGTATGAAGAAGCTATATGGTAACTCATTACTTCAAGCTTACTTAAGAATATGTAATTCCTATAGTTTAACTGAGGTACCCTACACAGGGAGATAATAGTCCTTTCAGAAACCATAGGTTACTAAACAAAAAGTCTTAAGCCAGGTATAGGATATCTCTCTATGAGTGTTGGTCAACAAGGTCCCAGAAGCCCCCCAAACAATACAGGCTATTGCTACTACTCATGTTTTCCCCACCAGAACTTGATGATAGGATCCTAGTGCTGAAAAGAGCACATACTCCAGTTGCAGTACTTGGGAAAATCAAACTATTAACTTGTAGGGCACTGAGCTGAGAGGCAACCAGGTGTCTGGTTGAACGAGCTTCGAACCCCGGGGACCCTTCAGGGACGGTAGGCCGTTCAGCTCTGTTCCTGGCCCCCTGGCTCTCTCAGCTTCCGCCCTTCACAGCTTCACAGCCCCTCCCTCTGAGGTTGAGAGGTCTACGACCATTGGGTCACGTAGGAATGGTGCCCTAGGCTCTCCTCACATGCATATGAGGCATCCCCAAAACCTCAGACTAAGCCAATGAGGTTACCTGCTGCTAAAACCTTCACCCACCCCAAACTGTATATATTGAGCTTAATTGAGAAGTAAAGCGCACACAAGAACCATCCAGGTGTCCGAGACCTTCCATCGTTGACCCACCCCGCCCTTCCCTGCTACCTAGCCGACACCTCCCTGGCTTAACAAAGAGCTGTAACGCTTGGCATCCCGCTGGCTCTCCTCAGAGCCTGCCTGGACTGCCCGGGCTGCCTCCTTGTCAGCTAGTCGGCTCCTTATTGGCCTAGCTGAGCCTGGACCGGCTCAGCGGGGAGAAGCAGGGGCGACACCTGGAGGAGACTGGTCAGTGATGGAAGGCAGGGGAAGGCAATCTCCCCTCCCTGCTCGTGCCCTGCCCCCAGCCAGGAGACTGTCGTGGGACACCCTCCAGGACCCGGGTCCTACATTAACTGATCAAAAAGCTTCCTCTCAAAGGGCTAATAATGCCAGAAGGTATGACACTACAGGAAGAAAGTCATCAATATCCAGATGGGAATCACTGATGGTACAATAATAATCGGCCTGGCAATTTGTGTCCATTGGTACAATAGTCATTGTTATAGAAGTAACCAAACACTTCTTAATTGGATTTAAGGCCCTCTTCACAGTACTATAAACCTCAACAACTCATGACTGGAGCTGTTAAAAGTATTTGTTGCTCTTGTACCAGACCTGGGTTCAACTCCCAGCACCTACATGGTAGCTCACAACCATCCATTAACTCTAGTTTCAGTGCATCACCTTCACCAGCACCAGGTATACATAGGTACATATATACATGCAGGCAGTTAACACTCATACACATAAAATAGTAAGTCTAAAAAATAAATAATCAAGGTGAAAGGGCCAAGGCTCTTGGGGAAACCTACTACTACTGTTTTGCAAAACAGTAACAAACTGCCTTCTACATGCTTATAATTACAATTACAGATTAGTACAGCTCTCTACCTTCATCAGTGACACTTGTTTTAAAGGTAGAGGGAGGCTAATACAGAGACTCACAACTGGCCAATGTGCCTATAGAGTGCTTCACCCTGTCCCCTAGGATCATGGACTGTCTCAGAAGAGGGTGAAAAGAATGTAGGAGCCAGAAGTTGGGAAGGAATGCTGTGAAATGTCTTCTGAACCTGATATGGCCACTGCACTCTCTGCAGCTATGGATAGCTGTACAGTATTGAAACTGTCACTGTTTGACCCTGTATGGGGGAAGAGCTCATAAGGTTCCATTGCTCACTGAGGGACTACAGGCTTTTAATGGGTCCTGGGAGAGAGTATGCCATAGCTGCTTGTGTTCTGGGACATAACCCCTCATTCATACTCAATATATATACATATGAAATTGAAATTGTTAATGAGATCAAGAGCAACTGAAAGAAAACATCCGATATTAATCAACCCCTAGACTCCATCCATACACATGCACAAACACACACACACATATACCATATACATACATGGAAAATGTAAGACACTTTACAAAGTACCATCATTACTTCAGCAACTTAAAGTGTCTTCCTATTTGGTTCAATTCTTTAAACTTTAACACACAGAATATAACAGAATATAATATAGTACTTATGAAGATTATTCCAACCTTTAGACTATAAAAACATATAAACAAGTATATACGTAATTTTTGTTTTTGTGTTTTAAGGGTCTCACCACATAAACCAGAGCTGGCTTCAAGTTCATGGTCCTCTTACTTTTGCCTCCAGAGGTATTGACCATATGTATCTTTAAGTATAGTTTTAAAGCTAGTTCCTATAATAAAAGTGCATATTCAAAAGTTCTCAGAATATTCAGGTGAAATAAACTTAGCTGAATTCAAATTGAGGCATTCAAATCCATTTGTTCATTAAGTATTTACTGAACATCTATTCTATATTAAGTTCTCCTCGGGTCTAAGGTATAAACCACACAGGCTCAGATACTTAAATTAGATGCTAATATGCCAATGTATAACTGAAGTCACTGAACAGACACAAAATTAGGAGGAAGCAGGGCTCTTTGTCCATAAGTATCTACAGCGCTAACCACAGATGAAGTTGAGACAGTTGCTGGTGGTGACTAGACTGACTAAAAGCAGAGATGCTACATAATTTTACAACTGGTGGTGCTTGCTTAGGAATTTACAGTATACAACTGTATCTTTCACATTTTCATTCTTACCAGGCATCTTTTCATCTGGAATGATTGAACCTTCACAGCCTGGATGGCTTCATCCAAGAGTTTTTCCTGCTCATCCTGGGGTGACTGCTGTGTTGTAGGCTAAAATGAAGATTTTAAAAATACTTTCATTAGTGGCTCATAAGCACTTTCTCCTGTCAAAAAGAATTTTTTTTTTAATTTCCGTAGTTTTAGTGATAGTCCTTTTCCAAAGCTTTCACATAAGGCTCATTCTAGCTTCGTATCTCAAACGAATTTATCAATTTTTGACTGATTCAAAAATTCTGGCCTCAGTCCAGCATGCCTTTAATTCCAGCACGTGGGAGATGGAAGTAGGCACATTTCTTTAAGTTCAAGGCCAGCCTGGTCTACATAATGAATACCAGAACAGCAAGAACTTCCTAGTGAGACCCTGTCTAAAAATTACCAAAAAATAAAAAGTATCTGGCATCAAAGAAACCTGTGGTGGTAGTTTATAGTTACGTTCTGCTAATATGCTGTACATCCAATTGGAACATAGCTGTAAAGCCAAACTTTTTCTTATAATAATTATAGTATAAATTCAAATTTTTAAGAACTTCTCTCTCCCTCTCAACTACATTCACCTACATTTTGGTCTACTTTACAGCAAAAAAATTAATTTATAAAAACACAGCCCCCTCCATTGCAACAAAACCTAAACAACTTGGAAATAAAACAGCTAGAATTGTTAATGACTTATAACAGAAAAAAGTAAAGATAGTTTCCTCAAATACCTACTATTTTAAATACACAGATAAACAGCTAAAAACAAAGTAAATCTACTCTTCTATGCCATCAGCAGAACTCTGCTTATAAAATGAACTCATTCTCCTTGTCAAGGAAAATTAACCCATATTTCATGTTAAATAACACCATGTTAACATTACTACTACAGCATGCCTAACAATGTAATTATAAATAATCATGTGTTGGAGATCCAGTATACACAATGTGTACTTCATAAATGTTCACTTCACAGACAGGCTGATTCTAGACCTTTCTGAACATATATTTGATTAAAAGGAAAACTAACCAGCAAATTAATGGATAAGCAGTATATACACACAACAGACTGTTGTTAAAGCCATAAAAAGCTCTCTAGTATTAAAACACTCATATTATAAAAATAAACCTAAAAACATTACACAAAATGAAAGAAGTCTGACACAAATGCATGCTGAAAGACTCCATTTATATGAAATGTCTTAAACAGATAAATCATCCACAGATTTACTAATTTAGAAAAGGAATGGTGGGCAAACCACTGATTAATGACTAAAGAATTTTCTTTTGAGGTAATGAAAATATTTTGGAACAAAAGGTAATGTATCAAAACCCACTGGCCTGTTCATTTTACATAAATTTCATTAAAAAAAATTTAAGACTAACTAGAGGAAAAGTACCTCTCTACATAAGGATATCTAAGACAATTAAAATATTTCACTATGATTAAACAACAACAGCAACCCACTTCTGAAATACAATGGTTCATAAAAATTAAAAGCTTTGTCTTGGCTTCACTTTAGATAAAGAAAAAAAGTGAGTAACAAGTGATGCCATGTGCTTCCCTGTGCTGTTTTGCTAATAATCTAGGAAGATGAGTTTTCCCACAACTATTTCTTTTCAAAAATAATAAAGGACTGAAGGAATAGCCCAGTAATTAAGAGCACTCAGTGCTCCTGCAGAAGACCTGAGCTCAATTCTTAGCACCCACACAGTGGGTGGGTCAAACCCAACCATAACTTCAGCTCCAGAGAATCCAACACCACTGGCCTCCACAGGAACCTGCATTCACAGGCCCATACAAATGAACACATACACATAATTAAAAATTTTTTAATGAAAATGCATATTTTAAGTGTAAATAAATTTAAAAAACAAGTATCTTTAAAGAAACGTTAGTTTATATAGGAGAAATATTAGCATACACCTCTAATGTCCCTCAGCTAAGCAATTCTACCTTTTTCTCTAAGTATTATTAATGTAAGTACCTTATATACATAGAATTACACAGCATTTTTCCTTTTGTGTCTGGCATTTTTAGGGTTATGTCCAAGGTTCATCTGTATAAAAGTGTTAGTCAGAATTTCTCTCTTTTTAAAGACTGTGTAATAGTCCAGTGTCTGTGTTTGTATATACATGTATATATACATATACCCAGCTACAGCACCAGCTCAGAAGCTCGGACGCTCCTCACTGTCCTAACTCCGCACAGACCCAGTACTCCAACTCTCAGAGCGAAGGTGGCCATACATATATATGTATATACACATTTACTGATTCACTTGATATAGACATATAGATTGTTTCCAGCTCTGGCTACTGTGTGCAAATAAACTATAAAATGAGCTATAAGCAATCACAGATTTTTGGTATAGACTAGAAAAATAAAATAGCACACAAAGTTCTGAATGTGCATAGTACTTAGTAATGAACTCTCCATAAACGTTAGTTATTACTATATCCGGTTTGAGAGCATTTACCTCTACTGGTTGTAGGAACCTGTTTGTTGGTTAATTTTCCCACTTATAAGCTACATATGTAATATGACAATACAACATAAATTAGAAAATAAACAGAATCATCAGTGTTGCTGAATATGGTATTTAAACCTGATGCGAAAGCACAAATTAATACTTCAAGAAAAACCGAGGATAAGAAGAAAACAAGAACTTTAAAATAATTTGGGCTGGGGAGTTTGTGTCTAGCAGGCTGAAGGCTTTGGGTTCAATCCCCAAGACTGCAAAAAGAAAACGTAAACAGTTTGGATCCCATACACACACTAACTTAGCAATAACCCAGAAATCCTATGATGGAGCATACCATGAACATTAAATAGCAAAATTCTTTCTTCTCTTTATGGAGAATTTCTGCCCATTCTCCTCAGAATCTGTTTGCATCACCTCCAAAGTCTTTTCCAAGCTCCTGACACAACTGTTCCCCACCACAAACCCAAATAACTGTACAGCAGTATGTTTCAAAAGCACACCTCCACCATTTATTTCTACCCAGTGTCTAGAACATTCTATAAAATTGAAAGTACACCAGATGTTTGATTAGTTGAACTGGACTCTGGATTTTTAGGAGTACAGTAACCAATGAGATCAACAGTTACTTCCAGATGCAAAAGTGAGACTTAAGGCTGACTACCTACCTCAAATCTAACAACTACCTATGACAGAACCGATACTGAGGTTCCGTTTTCCAATAAAATTTACAGGATAAACTGTGCACCTATCTGGTTCACCCAGCACATAAATAAGTTTAAAGTGTATCTTCAAATGCTTTGTATTATAAAACAATATGTCAACCAGTATGTGTCAAAAAACAAATTCTAAAATTAAACTTCACACAAGTCATGTGCCAAATCCCAACTGTGCAAGTTCTGAGGGGAACAAAAAAACCATCTTGCATGGCTATATATTAAAGTAGTATACATCAAAGACTTATCAAATTATTCCAACAAAAGCTCAGAACTCATCCAGCTGGAACCAAAGATGACCATAAATACCAAGCTGATCAGAGTCTAGTAAGATCATCTCAAACCTCCACGCAAGGAAAAAAAAAAATCAATAACAAAAAGATTTAATGCTGTTTTCTCCTATTAACACACTTAAAGTGAAGTATGTGCAGTGGCACATAGAATCATGAATACAAAGAATGAATACTGACATCATTAAAACGGTCAACCAGCACACCAATATCCAAAACCACTATCTGTTCAATGCATGTTACAGCAAATGCTAGTATGATGTAAGTGACAACTTGCCCTGTAGAAAATACAGGTTTCGAATTCTGAGGAAGTTCCTGTTTACAAGGCCACAAAGCGCCCCGACATGCTGCTATCATCGCGGAGAAACCTCTGAATGACTGCTTCCAGCAAGTGAGCTAGAATCGTCAGTGAACAAATGCGAAAGGAAGGCCTGTCTCCTATGTGATGGTTGGGTTCAGGGAAAGAAAAGCACGCGTTTCACCTTCGGGAAACTCACGTGAGCAGGTCCCGAGAATTCGCTGACAGACGCTGCAGGATGAAGGGGGCTATGCGGCCACGGAAGGCCGGGGAACCACTGCGGCCCCACGGGAAGATACTTGCAGCAGGGAAAAGGCGTGGGGCCCCGAGCACAGCTGAGCACAAAGGTGGAAATGCACCAAGCGGGCGCGACCCAGCTACAGCGCCAGCCCAGAAGCTCGGACGCCGCTCACGGTCCCAACTCCGCACAGACCCGGGACTCCCGACTCCCAGAGCGAAGGTGGCCATGCCACACGAGAGGCTGACGCCGGCCTCCACCGACACCCAGAACCTGCAGCCCGAGACACCCCTAAGGGATGCTCCCTGGTCTCGGGGCAAAGACCAAATCCGGCGCCACCGCCCACCGCAACCCACCGCAGCCCACCGCGGCCTTCCTCAGCCCGTGCCCTATCCCGCAGGCCCAGCCTGGACAGGACCGGCCTCCGTCGAAATGCAGGGCCCCTACTCCGCCCGCAAGGCTCCTGTCCGTGGGAGGGATGCGTGGACTGTGACCCGAGCAACCCAGGACCACCGCTTTCCCTCACTCACCATGGCGACTACGGGGACCCACAAGCAGCAGCGCCTACTCCGCCGGAGCCGCCCGCCGTCAGGTGACTGAGCCTTCCGAGCCCCGCCCTCTCTAGCCCCGCCCTTGACCGGTAGCGGCTTTTTGATTGGTCCGGTTAAAGTCTCGCGAGGTTTGGGGAGAAAAGGCAGATGTCGGTGTGTAGTGGACTAGGCGAGGCGAGAATAGTACAGCGCAGCAGTGAGCGATGGACAGCTGGAAGGGAAGCCTCAGTTAAGAGGATCCTCGGCAGAGAAAGGGCAGCTATAGAACCTTGTGCGCGTCCACTTCGCCTGAGCCGGCGCATCATCGTCTGCACATGCGTAGAAGCAAGACCAGGATTGGTTTGTGGGACGGTCGCAACTTCTTGTCGCAACCAATCTGGACGCGCCGGGGGTGGGTCTTAACCCTCTGACAGTCTGCGCGCGCATTTCTTTCGGCGCGCTTTTCTTCCAGCCATGGAGTCGGAGCTGGTACGACGCCTCGCCCCGCGCCTCGGCCTTGCAGAACCGAGTGTACTGAGGTGAGTGTGGCCGTGCGTGCGGGGAGACGTCCCTGACTGGGCCTCTGGGTCCTCCCAGGTTAGCGCCGGAGGGCACTGGCGATAAGGGAATGACCGACCGCACACTGGTCTGAGCGAGACTCGGGCCCAACATCAAGAAAAACTTTGTTGTTGGCTTGTAGAAGATGGTTTGAGAGGACGTTTGTAGTCGTCCTTGGAGCCCTCTAGCTCTGGGACGCACCGCGGTTGGAAAAGTCGGGGAGGACCCCTTGTCATTCCCTCGGGTTCGATAATCTGTTTACAGGGATGAGCCAGGCATGCGGGGCAGACCCTGAAGAAATCACTAGAATATGGTACAGGATGACGAGCTGAGTGATGAGCAGGGCGTAAGAATTCAAGAAAAGGCGCAGTGGCTTTGGGGGCTGACTTATTAGATAGTGCCACGCACGAGAAAAATATAGCAAAAGTGGCCCAAACAGCTTCGGTTGTCCAAAGCCCTTGAGATTGGGAGGATCATTGTAGGATCTGTCTTAGGAAGCAAAGGTACAGCAGGCAAGTGTGTAGAAAGTTCATAGGCCCATTCCCAGGGCTACAGGCCAGGAACAGGATGGGACCCAGAACTGTTCTCAAAAGTGAGAGTCAACCAGTCATTGAGAGAAAGAAAGAGAATTTGATTTACTCTAATCTGCCTGCTCCAACTCTTTATACTTGTTGAAGTAGTGTTAGAAGGAAAGAGGTCGTTTGGGGAGACCTGAATTTTTTTTTTTTTTTTTTTTTTTTTTTTTTTTTGAAAGCACTAAGTCTGGAGTCATTTTGGTTCTATCTGAAGAACTTCCCCCTCTCCAAAGGATGTGCATTCTGGGCCCCAAATGAATTCAGTTCTTTGCCTAAGTGCTGGCAAAGTTCTAGAACAGTTTTAGTGACCATATTGCCTTTATCACCAGGAAAGCAGAGGAATACCTGCGGCTGTCTAAGGTGAAATGTGTCAGCCTGTCTGCACATAGCTCAGAAACCAGCAATGCTGTTATATGCCTGGACCTCGCGGCCTCCTGGAGGAAGTGCCCCTTGGATAGAGTAAGTTGGCTCCATAGGACATCTGAACGAGCTGATGTGACACTGGAGCATCTTTGTTTCATTTTAATCTTCTTGGTGTCTGCTCTGTTTCCTTTCATGGTGCTCTGATAAATTACCCTGATAAATGCAGTTCGCAGGAGAGAGTTTGTTAATCAAGTTCAAGGGTGCACAGAACCTGAAAAATCTACATGACATTTCCAGTCAGGAAGCAGAAATCGATGAGTCTTTGTATCCAGTTCAGTTTCTCCCTTTTTTGTACATGCAGGAACCCATTGCAGGAGACCATGCCCCCCACAGAGGGCTTCCACCTCCCATAGGCATGCCCAGAGGCCCTTCTTCCAAGTGATTCTAGATCTCATCAAATCAGCAGTTGAGATTAACTCTCACAGTTGGACCAGGCCCTTGTCAAAATCCTTAATGTTTTAAAATTACAGTCAGAAAGAGTTACGTGTAGAAACCAAATGCCTTTATTATTTACAAGATCCATGTGCTGCCAGTTTGTTCATCCATCAAATAAAGATAAAAAAATTGTCTTTTACTGGATTATTATTCTGACTAAAGAAGATATCTATTTTCTTTATGTAATAGATGTACATAGTACTTGTGTCATAATGGATATATTTATTTATTAAAGCTCTGTGAACTTCTCTGTTGCTATCTAACTCATCAGTCTCTTTCACCCTGACCTCAAGCATTGATATTCAGTCAGTGACTTAGTTTTGCAAATGCAACACTTTCCACCTGGGGATACCCTGCCGCGCGTTCCTTTCTGTCCTAACGTGACTGCTTTGTTGTATATCTTTTATAAAGCTCTCTGAGGTTCCCCAGATAGACCTGGTTCCCTACAATGGTGGCTATCCCGTTCTTCCCCCCTTTCTTCCAGATATACACCTTCCTCACCCTACACCCAATATTTTCCTTAATTTTCCTTAATTTGTCTTGTGCAGCTGAGACAAGCTATACTGTTTAATTATTTTTAAATTATTTGTAAGTATGCATGATTGTACCCTTCTATAATATGAATTCTTTAAGATAGCCTGCTTAGAGTGATTGATAAATTTTGGGTTAAAATTAGTATATAATTAATACCACAGACTGGAGATGTGGCTCAGCCATTAAAGGCTAGGCTCAAAACCAAAAACATAACTAATATACCTCTTAATAAGTAAGAAAAATAATACTGAATTTAAAATTTGTATGTGTGTTTCCTTTCAAAGGCATATTTAATTAAACTCTCTGGTTTGAACAAGAAGATGTATCAGAGCTGTCTTAAATCTTTTGAGTGTTTGCTGGGATTAAATTCAAATATTGGAATAAGAGACCTAGCTGTACAGTTCAGCTGTACAGAAGCAGTGAACTTGGCTGCAGAGATATTGGAAAGGTAGGTATAATTTTACAACTATCTATTCTGTGTATAAGTGTGTGCCTGCATGTTTGTATATGACCACATGTGTGCCTGGTACTCTCAGGTCAGTAGAGGGCATCAGGTCCTGTGGACTGGAGTTGTGAATGGGTGTAAGCTACTGTGTGGATGCTGGGAACTGAGCCCAGGTGGTCTGTAAGAGCAACAAGTGTTCTTAACTGCTGAACCATCTCTCCAGTTCCTAAATAAATACTAAAAAAAAGTTGTTAACAGTACAGTCAGCAAACAAATGCTAACAATACATCAGGACAATTCAAGTTGGAGACCAGGTTTTGTTTTGTTTTGTTAATTGTTTTATTGCATTTTCAGTCCCTTTAAAATATTTTCCTGATAAAATGATTTCACAAACATTGCTGTTTCCTAGCTATGAGTCGAGTCTTCCAGAAGCACAGCGAACAGACCTTGACTTGTCCAGGCCGCTGTTCACCACTGCTGCACTGCTTTCAGCATGCAAGTAAGAGTTCCTGGGCATTGTTCTATTGTGGTGGGTTGCTTGTTTGTTTGTTTCCTTGAGAGAGGTTTGCTGTGTAGAGCATGCTGGCCTGGAAGTCACCATGTATCATAAGCCAGCCTTAAACTCAAGATGATCTTCCTGCTTCAGACTCCCAAATGCTGAGATTTCAAACGTGTGTGACTCAACACCCAGCTAGTCTTAAGTGTTCTTTTACCATTGGGAAATGTTGCCAATATGTGAGCTTTTTATCTCCAAACAATACTTGTAATTTCATTTTCTTCAGCTCAGCACATTTTGCGCTATAACACTGTAACACTATGGTTTGGTGATGAGAATCTTGGGTTGGCTGATAATATAGCTGCCAACTTAGAACTAGTGTTGCAAGAAGTTTACTTGCCAAGTGGCAACCATGTCTGAAAACAAGGTATTCTCATTTCAGACCCTACTTTTAGTAAGTATAAGTTATAAATCTGTCAGGACAGTGATCATGTTTGATTTTCCAGGCATATTGCTTAAAAAGAACTGCCTACAACTGTTCATTTTAGTATAAAACATTTCTAAAATAAATTCTTACATTTAAATCATCAGAATACGTAGTTATTAGTATACATACTGAATTATTCCATGAAATACTAATTTTTTATATCTTTGAAGTAGTGTTATTTTACTTTCAAGAAAACTTTCTACAGAAAAATCATGTAGTCTGTTAAAGAATATATCTCGCTTTTCAGTCATTCTGTTGTATTTGGCGCTTTTATCAACATACCTAGAACTGATTGTCATTCATAGATAAAATTCTTTTAATTCAACAAAGGTATGTGTGTGTACAAAAAAAGGAAAGTAATTGATGTTTACCAGTTTTGGAACCATATTAAACTGAACACGAAGTGGTTGACTGTCTTGGGTGTGTGGTGTGTGTGTGTGTGTGTGTGTGTGTGTGTGTGTGTGTGTGTGTGTGTTTTGCCTGCATGCCTTTCAGTGTTCCATTTGTGTGCTGCCTGTGGAGGCAAAAAGAGGAGGGCATTGACTCCCCTAGAACTGGAGTTACAAGTGGTTGTGAACTACTATATGGGAGTTGGAATTGAACTCAGGCCCTCCTAAAGAGTAGCACAAACTCTTAACCACTGAGCCATCTCTCTAGCCCCAGTTGTTTTGTTTTGTTTTTTAATTGCTTGCTGTAGAGGAATATGAGCAGGATTTGAGCTTTAGGAGTGGGATAAAGAGATATGACACTGCTGTATAAATAGACACGTTCTCGGAGTGGGTTGAACACTTAAAAAGATACTGAGTCCGTTCTGCAAATTGGTAACATCTGAGAGGCATGAAACTCTATAACAGATGTCTTTATTTGCCCCATTTATGGCTGAGCAGATGCACTTTAGCTCTCAGTTTAATAAGAAGCTAAAGCACTTAAGAGAGCAAATTTGCAAGCTTCTAGCTAATGACATTTGGAAAAAAGGAAAATTTAGACGGCTAGAGAATTTTATTTAGTAAAGCGTGGGCAGAGGATAATAAGTTTGTAATCTATTTTACTTGCCCAGAAAACTGGTGATATTGAAAAAAAGCAAATTTATGAAATTGTTTTTTAGAATTCTAAAGATAAAGGTGGATAAAACCAAAATGATAACTACATCTGGTGTGAAAAAACCAATATTTGATCGGCTGTGTAACCAGTTAGAAAAGATTGGGCAGCAGATTAACAGTGAGTATTCTGTGGTTGAAAATGCTGATTTCATGAATCTTTTAGTGAGATAATTAACATATGTCTGTTCTGCGAATAAAGTGGGTTAGTACCTGTCTTAGTCGGGGTTTTTATTCCTGCACAAACCATCATGACCAAGAAGCAAGTTGGGGAGGAAAGGGTTTATTGAGCTTACAGTTCCACACTGCTCTTTGTCACCAAAGGAAGTCAGGACTGGAACTCTCAAGCAGGTCAGGAAGCAGGAGCTGATACAGAGGCCATGGAGGGATGTTACTGGCTTGTTTCCCCTAGTTTGCTCAGCTTGTTTTCTTAAAGAACCCAAGACTACCAGCCCAGGGATGGCACCATCCACAATGAGCCCTCCCCACCTTGATCACTATTTGAGAAAATGCCTTACAACTGGATCTCATGGAGGCATTTCCTCAAAGGAGGCTCCTTTCTCAGTGGTAATTCCAGCTTGTGTCAAATTGATACACAAAACCAGCTAGTACAGTACTTTTAAAAAATATGACTCTACAAATCTATGCCAAGAAAATAGATTCCTTAAGAAACATCAGTATCAGCTAGACATGGTGGTTTACACCTGTTATCCCAGCACATGGGAGGCAGAGGCAGGCAGATCTCTGTGTTCAAGCCAGCCTGGTCTACAGAGTGAGTTCCAGGTCAGCCAGGGCTACACTGTGAGACCCTGTCTCAAAAGAAAGAAGCTCCAGTGTTAAATGCCAGTATCTGTGTACTGGCTAGGATTGAAGTGATTCTCATGTCTAACAAAAGAAACAGCCAGAAGGAGAGGAGCAAGATTATCTGCCTTGCCTTCATCTGGTTTTGCTCCTCTGGGTACTGAGTTTCTGTCATCCAGCTGAGGACTTAGATGACCAAATATACAATTGAATAGAAAAATTAACCTTGAAAACACCTTTTCTTTTTCTAAAAGGAGACTCTGCAGATATAGCTAGTCCAGCACTGAAGAAAAAAAAGGCAGTGTTTAGTCCAGCACTGAAGAAAAAGAAGCCAGAGCTTGAACCACCAGCAAAAGGTAGGGCACACTAGCTGTCTTGGTGTTGAAATTGATGCAGTATGATTTATGCACTGAGCAATCCTGTGATGATCCCAACAGTTTACATGACAAGAGCTAGCACTTAGAGAAAAACCTGACCACTAGTTACTTGGTAAGACCTATTTTTCAAGCCAGACATGATTTACATACCTGTAATTATTTCTAAGTGCTTAGAAGATAGACACAAGAGAATTGCTGTAGATTGAAGGCCAGCTTGATCTACATAGTGAATTCCAGGCCAGCATGGGCTACAGGTGATACCATCTCATAGCAACAACAACAGAAATGTGAGTAAAAATGTACTTGAGGTGGCCAAAGAATATAAAAAGTTCTAATTTTTAGAAATATATCTGGTACAGCATGACATGTCTTTAATCCCAGCACTCAGAGGCAGAGCCAGGCTGATCTCTTGAGTTCTAGGCCAACCTGGTATACAAAGCATGTTCTAGACCAGTCAGAGCCATACAGTGAGAACTTGTCAAAAAAAACAAGTGTGAATGTTGGTAGCTAAACTACTGTGCCTGGGTTCATAATCTGCTTTACCCATATTAAATCTTTAGGCAAATTAAACAATTCTTTTTTTTTTTTTTTTTTTTTTTTTTTGGTTTTTCGAGACAGGGTTTCTCTGTGTAGCCCTGGAACTCACTCTGTAGACCAGGCTGACCTCGAACTCAGAAATCCGCCTGCCTCTGCCTCCCAAGTGCTGGGATTAAAGGCGTGTGCCACCACTGCCTGGCAAATTAAACAATTCAAGCTGAGACTGACTCATAAATTGGACAGCTTCAAACCCAAAATTGGCTCAGAGAACTCTACCCGAGGGTGAAGCGGCGAGTCCTAATAGAGTAAACCTAAGAGGAGCTAGAGGACACCCAGCGGAGTCACACTGCTCGCCTGCTGTATTTAAGGCTGACTAGTGTGAGGTCCCTGTTTGGATATCCAGAAAAGTGGCTTTTGTGATTGGCTGCTTTTTTTTTTCTCTAAAAATATATTTCCAAATTAAGTTCTAGTTACTTACATAGAAACTCTAGCTACAAAGACAATCCGATACTAATGGCTAATTGTTTAACACTATCTACTGGCTGTGTACATTTGAAAAGGTGACATAATTTCTAAGCTTCATTTTCCTAATCTGTAAAATATAACTAATGTTAGCACCTATGTCGTCATGTGATGGGATTCCTTGAAGCACACACTTGTTTGATGCCTTAGACTGCTTAGAGGATAGGAGAGAAAAGTGAGAGCTGCCCTGCTGCACTTCACTCTAGGGTCTTCCTCTCTTACCTTAATTGAAGTAAATGCTTTCCAATTTTTACTTTTAAGCCATTTATAAACTTAAGTTTAAAATTACATTTGCTCACTTTCCCTGACAGAAATAGAAGTAGAAACCCCACATAAACTACCGAAAGATGAAGATCTGACACAAGATTATGAAGAATGGAAAAGGAAGATTTTGGAAAATGCTGCCAAAGCTCAAACAGCCACAGCAGAGTGATTTCTGTTCCACTACAGTCCTGTGCTGCGCCCGAGAGGTGAAGAGTGTGGAGATCTTCTCTAACCCGTACACCAGGCATGCTGAGGGTGTCTCAGTATGAGAAGGCTCGTACCTCACATGGACACTGCACTCAGAGCTGTCCTCTCCGGTGGGGTGAAATTGGGACCATTTTGCTTCTATGTATTAAGTTTAAGGAAGTTTCCTGACTAAACCTAGAATGCAAATTTCAAGCTAAAAGACATCTCAGACATTTTATTTGTTTTAGTGGTTTTTTAATTTTATTTCACTAAATCAATGTTATATAACCTAAGTTAATAAATATTTATTTTTAAAGATTTTTTTTTAATGTGTATGAGTATTTTGCTTACATGTATGTCTGGTGCAGTAGAAACCAGAAGAGGATGTCAGATCCCTGAACCTAGAGTTACAGACAGTGTGTGCTGCCATGTGGGTGCTGGGATTAAACCCCAGTGCTCTTAACCACTGAACTATCTCTCAAGCCCAATAAATGTTATTTTTATATGCATTTGAGTAGCGATTGTCAGCTTTAAGGAATCTTTATTAGGCCAAAATCTGTATCTACTCAAATTAAGAAAAAGCCCATGTTCCTGTATACTGAGCCCTACTACCTAGAACACAGACTCAGTCAGACTTCCTGGGTTTAAGACCCTGTCTACTTTGCCACTTGAACAAATTAACTTCTGTTTGCTCCATCTAGAAAGTGGGAATTAAAAGATACTCCTTTGGCTATAGATGTGGCTCAGTTGCTAGGGTTACTGCCAAACATGAAGCCCTGGGTTTTGATTACCATCACACCATAAAACCAGGCATAGTACATCCCTGTTATCCCAGCACTTAGGAAGAGAAGCCAAAAGAATTGGAAGTTCAGAGCTATCCTTAGCTACATACTGAGTGGGATACATGAAACCCTGTCTCCAAAACAAACAAAGGAACGATCTCACCGCTACCTAGAACAGCTGGGAGGAGTGTCAGATCTAGTTCGTGAAAGCTATATAGTAAAACATCTGCTCTGAAGAAATAATGCAGAGGCCTGACTTAATGAATTACACATTAGCACGTATTATAAGACAATCCATGGAAGTTTATTTCTTAGCTATCCATACACAGAAAAATGTAACCTTAGTAAACCCTTTAACACTATGGAAGGGACTTTATAGATTTTCATACAATATATTCTGATCACTTTTGCCTTTTGTCTTCTAGATATTCCCCACCTTCCCACTCATCTAGCTCCATACCATCTTTCTATAGAAAACAGGCAAATAAAGTACAAACAAAAGGACAAGAAACAAAGACACATGCACATACACAAGGCCCATAAAAACACAAACTCAAGCCGGGCGGTGGTGGCGCACACCTTTAATCCCAGCACTTGGGAGGCAGAGGCAGGCAGATTTCTGAGTTTGAGGCCAACCTGGTCTACAGAGTGAGTTCCAGGACAGCCAGGGCTACACAGAGAAACCCTGTCTCACAGAGAAAAACCAAAAAACAACAACAAAACAAAAACAAACAAAAAAAAAACAAAAACAAAAAAAAAAAATCCCACTAATATACAAACAAAATTCCAGTAAGATAAAACGAACAAAGCAATGTGAGACAAAAAAAATGTACAAAAAACAACATGGAGTTTGATTTGTGTTGGCTATCTACTGCTGGGCGTGAGGACTGGCTTTAAGTGTGGTTTATATAAACCCAGTGACACACTATTGGAAAAAACTTAATTTTTTCTTTATGGTTATCAAATTGAAATGGTCCCTGTCAACACTGGGACCCCCATCTGCCTTGGACCTGTGCAGGCCCTGTGCATGCTGCCATGTCTCTGTGTTCTATGTCTATCAGTCTTGTATCTGTAAGACATTCTTTGTGCCATCCATCTCTGGCGCTTACAGTCTCTGCCTTTTTCGCATAGCTCCCCAAACCTTGCGGAGAGGAGTCCTATTTCGGACTGCACATTCCAAGGTCTCTGCACATTGTCCAGTTGTTGGGCTCTGCATTAGCTCCCCTCTACTGCAAGAGAAAGCTTCTCTGATGACAGCTGAGTGAAACACTGTGATCTATGGGTGTAACAATATCATTAGGAGTCATTTTATTGCTATTCCTTTAGCAAAACATTATTTATAGCTTTTCCCTTGGCCCAAGATCTGTCTGGCCTCAGATTCTTAGCCACTGGGGCAGTGTCAGGCCTGGGTTCCATCTCATAGAATGTGCCTTAAATCCAGTCGGATGGTGGTTGGTCACTCCCACAACAGTTGTGCCCCTATTGTACCATGCACATGGGTCTCCATTGTAGATCAAAGGGTTTATAGCTGGGTTGATATTTACCTTTCTCCTCTGGCCATGTGCAGAGTACTTTCCAGTATGTGAACATAATCAGTAAAGATGAAGACTCTAGTGGGCACCAGCTTGACTTCTACATAATGACATATGTAAGTGTTGTTTACATCAATAGGGCCTTACCATCAGTTTGTAATAGCATTGGCAATTGCCAAGTTATTTAAGGGTTTTCATGGGGCCTTTGACCAATAACTCAATTAGATGTAACTAATTCTTGGCACTACAGGTTTCACTTGGCAGCAGGTGTCTAGTTGGAGCATTGTCTTTCTCATTGTTTGATAACAACATTTAGATTTTATGTATATGTTTTAAGACACTTCTTCTATATTAAGTTTCCAGAGTAGAATCTTTCCTCAAAGGCTCATCTCTCCATAAGTATATATTATAATTTTCTCTCCTCCCTGCTAGTTCCTTACTCTATACCTAACCCCTGTGAGTATATGGATTGTAGCATGCCTATGAAAGGCTTAAAAGGGGGCTGGAGAGATGGCTCAACGGTTAAGGGCACTAACTGCTCTTCCAGAGGTCCTGAGTTCAATTCCCAGCAACCACATGGTGGCTCACAACCATCTGTAATGGGATCTGATGTCCTCTTCTGGTGTGTCTGAAGACAGCTACAGTGTACTCATATACATAAAATAAATAAATAAGTCTTTAAAAAAAAAAAAAAAGAAAAGAAAGGCTTAAAAACTAACATCTACATGTAAAAGAATACATGGGGGCAGTTGAGAGCACTGACTGCTCTTCCAGAGGTCCTGAGTTCAATTCCCAGCAATGACATGCTAGCTCACAACCATCTGTAATGGGATCTGATGCACTCTTCTGGTGTGTCACAGACAGGGTACTCATATACATAAAATAAATAAATCTTAAAAAAAATAAAGAAAAATACATACCACATTTGTTTTTTTTTCAGTCTGGTTACCTCATTAAGGATGATTTTTTTTTCCCCTAGATTCACCCATTTACCTGGGAATCTCTTGATTTTGGTTATTTCCTTTGAATAGCTGAATAATATTGCATTGTATAAGTGTGTCACATTTTCATTATCTGTTGCTGGGCATCTAGGCTGCTTTTAAATTTTGGCTATTATGAATCAAGCCTCAATGAACATGGATGAACAAGTATCTCTGTAGTGGGATGTAGAGTCCTTTGGTAGAGAGGTAGAACTGAATCTTGAGCTAGATCTATCCCCAGCTTCCTAAGGAACTGCCACACTGGTTTCCATAGTGGATGTACAAGTTTGCACTACCACCAGCAATGAATAAGTATTCCCCATACCCTGCATCCACGACAGAATGAGCTGTCATTTTTTTTTATTATTACTATTGCTTTTGGCCATTCTGACTGGTATAAGGTGAAATCTCAGAGCAGTTTTGACTTGCAATTATCTATGACTAAGGATGCTGAACATTTCTTTCAGTGTTTCTCAGCGATTTGTGTTTCATCTTCTGAGGAACTCTGTTTAATATCCCTTTTTTAGTTGAGTTATGTGTTTTCGTAATGTCCAATGATTATTTTTTTGGTTCTTTATATATTTTAGGTATTAACCCTCTTTTCCCATTTTGTAATCTGAACTGTTTGAATGATGGTGTCCATTGTCATATAGAAACTTGCATTCATTTATTAATTTTTGTTCTTAGTGTCTGTGCTATCAGTGTCCTGTTCAGAAACTCTTCCACATGTCAATGAGTTCAAGACTGTTCCACACTTTTCTTCCACCAGATTTGGAGTATCAGGCCTTATGCTGAGGTCATTGTTCATCTGGAGTTTAGTTTTATGCCTGGTAATAAATATGAATCTATTTGCATTCTTCTACATGCAGCCCAGGGACGTCTAGTTCCTTGGGGCAAGCTTGATCTTTGCCATCAGGATATCCAGTCTGACTAGCACCATTTGCTGAATATGCTTTTATTTTGTGTATATTTTTACTTCTTTGTCAAAACTCAGGTGCCCATAGGAGAGAGGGCTTATGTCTGGAATTTCAATTCTACTTCCTTGATCAGCATATCTGTTTTAATGCCAATAGCATGCTGGTTTTAATACTATATCTCTATGGTATGACTTGAAATTTGGAATGGTGATATCTCTAGCAATTCTTTTATTGTTCAGAATTGTTTTAATTATCTTGGGGTTTGGGGTTTTTTTTTTTATGAAGGTGAAAGCTGTCCTTTCAGTTTCTGTGAATAATTATGTTAGAATTTTGATAAAGATTGCATTAAATCTGGAGTTTGCTTTTAGTAGGATGGCCATTTTCACTATATTAATCCTTCCAATCCATGAGCATGGGAGATCTTCTCATTTTCTGAGATCTTGCTCAATCTCTTCACTATCTTAAAGTCTTAGCATATAAGTAAAATGACTTATTTGATATGTGATATATATATGATATATATGTGAGTGTGTGTGTGTGTGTTTCTTGTTTTCTTTGTTATTTGTTTCCTCTGTTTATTTGGGTTGTGCACTGTCCATATATTCTGATTTATATGTTTGTTTTATTTGCCTGTTTGTCTTCTAAAGAGAAGCTGTGGAGTTGGATGGGTAGAAAAGTAGGGAGGATCTGGGCAGAGATGAGGGAGGAAAACCATGAATAGAAAATATTGTTTGAAAATATTGATTTTCAAAAACAAACAAACAAACTTCTTGGTAATCTGATGTTCAACATAGAAAATTTTTTGATCTTGTTTCCTTTGAGTTTTTGTTTGTTTATTGTCATTATTGTTTTTGAGACATGGTCTCTCTACATATCTTTGGCTGTCCCAGAACTCACTATGTAAATAGGCTGGCTTTGAACTCACAGAGCTTGGCCTGTTTTCTGCTTCCTGGTGCTGGGAGTGAAGGTATGTGATACCATGCACAGCTCCTTTGCTACAGCTTTAAAGATTCCTGTCTTCCCAGTGACAAATATTCTTTGATTCACAACATGTCTTGTCATCACCTTCTGATGGCATTTATATTTGTGAACAACTATTTTCAAGAATGAAACTCACCAAGAATAAAGTAAAACAAAATATGGGCTAGGTGGATCTCTGTGAGTCCAAGGCCAACCTGGTCTACAGACTGAGTTTCAGGACTGCCAGGCTATTACACAGAGAAACCTGTCTTGAAAAAATAAAAACAAAACAAAAAAGCAAAATAAAACAAAAAACCAAAATACATGATAACCATTGACCCAATTATCGATGCATGCACTCATTTAGAAAATAGTGTCAATATCCTACTAGTTTTATGGCTTTTTCACTTTTATAACAAAAATATATAAAGAAAATATTGATGAAGTTTTATTGTTTAGGTGAACTCAAATTATTAATGACCTCAAACTTGAGACCTGCTCAGCAATTAAAAAGAGTCTAAAATTTAGAGTCTAAATAGAGCACTATATAATTAGAACTATTACATGCAGATTCTTTTGCCTCTCTGTGGAGGTGGATATCATAACATTATGTACGTACTTTTTCTCATCAGCTCTTATTAGTGGTTGTGTGTTTAATATGTGGCCCAAGAGAACCCTTCATTCATCACAGCCCATGAGAACCCAAAGAGTGGAGTACCTCACCTAGATCTATCTAGATGTCAGTTTGCTGCTATGACTGTGGCCAAGGTTTCCTATTGGTCACCTTCTTCATTCCTCTGCTTCAAGATGTCAATGACCTTATCAAGCCAAGAGAAAATAACTATACTCCACCTCACTTTGTTTCCAGTTTTCACATTTTCTACTCTTCTGTGGGTTTTTCTGAACCTTGAAGGGTTGATATGCATATACAATTATGGTTTTCTCTTTAAGCCTGAGTATTGAGATGCTGTTCCAAAACAATAGTGAAGACCACAGTAACAGCCATTGTTCCTAATACTTTGACCAGTTAGAAACCAACTGGAACAAGAACTTCTCTTCACTGCCGAACACAGCAGGGATATATGGGTGTAAGCACACATGTTTGCAGGACAATGTAATAATTCCCATCTAAGCCAACATTCCTCATTGTGGCCCAAGTCTTTTCTAGCCACAGGGCTTTACCCTGTTTTACAAGAAAAAGAATGGGGTGCTTCCTGTGAAGTGGGCTTTAATTCTACTGGAAAACTTATTGTGCCTTCAATAGTTCATTACACTGTCAAAGGGCATGCCTTGCCTGGCATGGTGATATCGTAACACAGAGGTTCCACAGCTGAGCAAGATTGTTGGTGACAATTCAGTAGTCTATACAGCCCAGTCCTGCATTAGAAATGTCAGCCAGTTAGAGACTCAGCTCCACCTCAATTTCTCCATATCCTACAAAAAGTCATGTGGGTTCTTCCGTAATAAAATTATCTTTCTAGGCAAAGACTAAGAACATAGGAAAAGAATAGCAGAAATGAAAGATACAAGATTTTCTCTAGACCTGCACAGCCCAACACAAAAGCTATTTAAAACAGGCTTATTCATGTTTAAAATAAGGGTTGAGAGAGATGGCTCAGTGGTTAAGAGCACTGACTGCTCTTCCAGAGGTCCTGAGTTCAATTCCCAGCAACCACATGGTGGCTCACAACCATCTGTAATGGGATTCAATGCCCTCTTCTGATGTGGCTGAAGACAGCTGCAGTATACTCATATAAATAAAATAATCTTTTAAAAAATATTTAAGCCGGGCAGTGGTGGCACACGCCTTTAATCCCAGCACTTGGGAGGCAGAGGCAGGCGGATTTCTGAGTTCGAGGCCAGCCTGGTCTACCGAGTGAGTTCCAGGACAGCCAAAGGCTATACAGAGAACCCCTGTCTGGAAAAACCATATATATATATATATATATATATATATATATATATATATATATATATATATATAATATCATTAATTCAGTGACAAAACTAATTTTCTAATTTTAACCAAGTGTAAAAATAGATACCTCATTTGATTATTAGAATGAGTTTTAAGTATGTTGTAAAGTATTTGACTGTGTGGGCTCATTTTCTACAGTATAGTTTATGAGCTCCACATATAGATTCCATCTGATAAAAGCATAGTATGTGTTATAAGTATAAATTACATGCCACATTTTGGAGACTTAATATGAACAGAAACAATAGAAGTATTTGGCACATGGGGTTAAATTATTGATGTTAATTTAAATGGATGTTTTACAGAAATTGTTATAAAGTTGAAACCGTGTGCAGCTTGTTTTGGATTTCTATTGGACAAGCTTCTCTAGATCAGTGTGACAACCTGTGTGTGTTCCCAGGAAGACTCACATCACCAAGTGTCCTAAGACCCACTATCCTAGATAGGACTCAACATCCTCTCTCGTCCTCTCTAGAGACTTCCCTTAAACCCTTTCCCAGGAAGAGACCTGACACGTTGCCAGATCATTGATTGCCTCACTGAGATTGTGCCCACAATCCTGCCTCAGCTGTTCATTCATGTCATCTTGGAGCAGGGCTTTATATAGTGGCTCTGGAAATCTCAGCATCCTGACAAGAGCTAGCATTGCTGAGGAATAACCTGTCTGTCTGCACCCAGGCTCTCTGCCAGAAAGTCTTTAATGTGTGTGTGATGGGGGGAGGGTTGGAGGTAAGAAAGCTATGAAACTGGCATACGTCTAACTAAGATCTAAACACCACTACAGAGACTGAAAGTGCTGGATGAAATGGGATCTGGGAGGCTGGAGAGACAGCTCAGTGGGTAAACTGCTTGTCAAGCAACTCAATCCCTAGCACCCACATCAGAGCCTGAAATCCCTTGCTAAGCAGCAGAGAGCACCCAGGGCTTGCTGGCCACCAATCTAGCCAAAGCAGGAAGCAAAGAACGACTGAGGGAGACACACTCAACATTGACCTCTGGCTCCCACGGGAACATGCACCATGCACTTATGTAAATGCACACACAGACACACACACACACACACACACACACACACACACACACACACGGCACTAGAAATACTACACACAAGTAAGAAATAAGGGAATTAGAATGGTTTGAATAACATCCTTTTAAACCAATTTACAAGTTGGCAAAGTATTTAAATGCACCTGAGAAGTTGGCAATGTGTTAGTTCCTTACCACATTGAGAACTGACATCTCTGGGGACCAATAGCAATGCACACCACAGTGGTTACATATTCCGCCTTCTAGAAATGTCTATTCAGACTATGCACAGACTGTACAGCAGAGCTGGATATTAGTTACCCTTTTCTTCTATACAGTGTGTATCAGTATCCAGACTTACAAGACTAGAAATTCATAACCAAGAAAGGGGATGTCAGAACGGATAGGAATTAAAAGAACAGGTAGGGGTACATATCAAGTTTTAAAAGCACATTTAAAATAAGCAAATTTGGTCATGGAGGTTGATAAGTTTTAAATTTTCAAATAATACTAAAGAAATGTAGGCTGATACTGTAGATTTTTTTTTAAGGCCTCAAACTTGTAATCCTCCTGTCTCAGATTGAGTGTTAAAATTGCGTGTATAGCCACTATACCTAGCTGATGTGTGCAACATGTGTGTGTGTGTGTGTGCTCGTGCACATGGGTTTCCCAACACAGAGTTTATCTGTGTAGCCCCTGGCTATCCTGGGACTCATTTTGTAGAACAGACTGGACTCAAACTCAGAGAAATCTATCCCCCCACCCCCCACCCCCCGGCCTCACGGGACTAAAGGCATGCACCACCACTGCCTGAACAATGTTGATTGTTAAAAGAGAAGTTAAAAAATATTTAAGGGTTGCTCTCCTCACATATTCTGAGAGCAGAGATCCTAATTTAGTCATAATTCTAGGAATTCTTGACACTGGAAGTCTTTGCACTGGGAGAAACAATACTGGATGGCATGCCTTTCCTTTCAAAAGAATCTACTGAGTTCTGGTTTAAATGATATTTTTTATTCTTTGAACACTCCATACATTAGTACAACACATATAGATCATACCCATCTACCTGTTTCCAACTCCCCCTAATGTCCCTCCCCATCTCCCTCCTACCTACATGTACTCTTTTATTTATTTTTTGCTATTAATAACCTCCCCAGACTAATTAGTTCTGGCCATATGCACATGGGTATGTAGCATCCACTGGGGGCAGGATTCTCCCTGCCTCATCAGCCATCAATTGCCATAGAGGTGGGCCTCGGGAGTTTCCTCCCATCCACACTGTAATCTTGGCCAAGCTGACCTTGTGCAGGTAGCCACAGATGCTGTGAGTCGATGCCTACAAAAGCCATGGCATGTCTTAACGACATCTCATAGGGCCCATCCTCATCCACCAACTCTTACATTCTTTCTGCCCCCTCTTCTGAGACTCAACCTGAGCCTTGGATAGGAAAGGATTGGCTCACTCAGAGCTGAGCACACAGTTTGCACTTTGACCAATTCTGAGTCTTGCACTATTACCCACTGTAAAAAGAAGCTTCTTTCACTAAAGTAGCAAGTAGCTCAAATCTACTGACTCCTTTAAAAATATATTTTATTAATTCTTTAAGAATTTTATACAATCTGTTTCGATTGTATTCATTCCCCGCTGTCGGACCTCCCTCTTCTTATCTCCCTTCCTACTGACTTTTTAAATCATGACAAGTTTAGAATTCAAATTTGACCAAAAGCCAAGTCGGATTTCCCTGCCCATCCTGAGCATGTCTGCTTTATTACCAAAAGTGAGGGTGCTGGGGAGGAAGCAGCATTAGACCTGGCGACCTTCCTAGGGCTTAAGAAAAACACTTTCATCCACAAGGAGGTCAACAACATAGCCTTTTTCTTTTCTTGCTTTCTGCCTTTTCTTTTTCCTTTTCCCTTTCCTTCTTTTCTTTCTCTCTTTCTTCCTTCCATTATTGTTTGCAAAATAAGAAGAATCAATAATAGCAAAGCGCCAGACTACATAAAATCTTGAGTAATCTCTTCATATTACCACTTCGTGTTGCCTCAAGAATTCCTGGGCCGAGTGGAGCAGCGGAGTTGATCCTTAGGGGCACGCTGGAAATTTCCTTAGCCTGTTGACGGCAGTCACCACATGGAAATGTTTCTTGAAGTAAAAAGGGGGAGGGAGATACAGAAAAGGCACATCTTTAGATCAAGCACTTAAGAAACGAGGGAAAGACAAGCCTAAGCACTTTGCTAGTTCAAATCCACGTGGGAATGGTGGGTCTCTGCCTTCTCTTTTCCTTCTGTTTGTTTTGTACAATTCCAATGTGTTAGTTTTTGTTTTGTCTTGTTATATTTTATTTGTTTATTTTATTTTATTTGTTTTTCGAGACAGGGTTTCTCTGTGTAGTCCTGGCTGTCCTGGAACTAACTCTATAGACCAGGCTGCCCTCGAACTCAGAAATCCACCTGCCTCTGCCTCCAAGTGCTGGGATTAAAGGCGTGCAATACCACTGCCCAGCTATATTTTATTATTGTCTCTCAGAAGCCTATTTTTTGTTTGCTTAGTTGGTTTGGTTTCTCTATGTAGCCCTGGGTGACCTGGAACTCACTCTGTAGACCAGTCTAGCCTTGAACTCACAGAGATCCACCTGCCTCTGACTCCTGAGTGCTGGGATTAAAGGTGTATGCCATTACTTGTTTGTTTTCTAATGAGAGGCAAAAAGGGGGTGGGTCCAGATGGGAGGGGAGAGGAGGATCTGGGAGTAGGAGAGGGAAAGGAAATTGTAGCAGGGATATATTGTGTGAAGAAAAACATCTATTGTCAATAAAAGGAAAAAACAACAAACGAACAAAATCTGGTACAAACAAAAAAAAATATCTGGTACTCTATAGGGAGTCCAGGTTTCCAGAATAATTGAAAGTCACTTTCTGGGGACGTGTTTGAGAAGAAAATTTATATTCTGTCCTTTAAAGTGGAAAGGCGAGCTCTCTAGAACATATTTTAAAATTGTGACTCATAAACCATTAGCGGGTCATCAAACTCAACCTGTGCACTAGAACGTGTAGCAGAATATTTCCCCCTGCTACATTTTACAATAAACTCTGTAATGTGGGAGGAGCTAATGTGGGAGGAGAAGGAGAGGAAGAGGAGAAGGAAGAGGAGGAGCTAGCAGAGGGAGAGAACCGGGAGAGGAGATGGCAGAAGATGTTCTCATGTCTCTAACAGTCTAAAGAAGTTGTAAGATCTAGGTTAGGTATTAGGTAACACCTCTAATTGTGTGGGCATCTTGTTAATTGAGCATTACCAAACATATAAAGCCATTAGATAATCTTTAAGCATTAGAGTCTCATTTCTACCAGGTACCACATGGATGATGGGTATTGTCTGGGGTTCAGCCAAGCTTTGTAAAGACAGCGTGGTGGATTGGCTGATCTAGCCACCACGATGGCGTCTCATGGGTGCCAGGGCCAGTGCATTTGGCCAACATGAGCCATGGTCAGAGTTGAGCAGCGGTGGGAGCAGCCGCCGCTCTTGGCCTCAGGCCTTGTCTAGTCGGAAACATGGTGGCCCCGTAACAAGAAGCCAGATTGGGTGCTGCCATTTTTAAATATCGTTAACAAGAAAGAGCTATAAACAAAAGCAGACGGCATAGGGAAGACAAAAGGCTCTCCTGCCCTAGTGAAGTCATGTAAATGTTCGCTTCCCACAGCTGTGAAGGAAAGCTAAGGAAAGAGGTTTGGGTTTCAGCGTCTGATTCTCACTTGGAGGAAGGAGTTGTGTGGGGTCTTATTGTTTATCTGTTTGTTTTAAGCTGAGGTTTGAACCAAGAGCCTCACACATTCTGAGTACACATGAGCCCAGTACAAAAGCCTATTGATTTCCACCCTGCGCCCCCTCCCATGGGGCTCTAAGTCAACACCAAAATTTTGGAAAACTAGTTCCCTGGAAAATAGTTATTGTTAAGATAGATTACAAACAAATCTGTGGTGAACAACATTTAAAAGCTTTGAAGTTTAATATGGCTTTCCCGTCTTGCTTTCTAAAATGTGATAGAATCAAGTCCCAAAGCTACACACAGCTAAGCGTGGGTCCTCCAAACTGTTATCACTAAGAATATATTCTCAAGTTTCATCCTGGTACTCACAAATTCAGATAGCTTTTATACCGTTGTTTTCTGCTCTGTGGCTTATTTATTTATTTATTTATTTATTTATTTATTTTGTTTAGAACCTCATCTAGCTATGTAGTTCTGTCTGTCCTGGAACTTGGTATGTAGACTAGGCTAGTCCTGGAACTTGGTATGTAGACTAGGCTAGTCTTGAACTCACAGTGATCTGCCTGCCTCTTTCTCTGGCTCTCAAAGTCCTAGGATTAAAGGTGTACATCATCACACACAAACCCATGGCATCTTTTAATCAGGCTAGCAGCTATGACACAAGAGAGAAATCTTCCCTTTAAATAATCCTTTAAATAATAATCCCTTTAAATAATAATGTTTAGAGCCTATATATGAGGAAAAACTTGGCTGTGGTTCTTTCAAATGCAGCTTTTACTGAAGAAACCCCAAAATACCTTCCATTTACTCTGGGCCATATATTTCTGCAGCAGTAGCTGGGATCTGAGGCGAACGTTGGAGCCCGAGGCTTTGGCAGGCAGGTGATTTAACCACTCATGTTTCAGGCACTGTGTGGCACTCATCCTACAGCTGTGGAGTCAAGCAGCAGTAGAACCATTGAGTTGAGCTAGGCTTTTCGAGGGGTCTAAATGTCTGTTCTGTTGGGTGGAAAGTCTGAGTCTGTGGTTCATCATTCCGACAGATTCATACCACGCTCTCAAACCTCCCCTTTTTACAAGAGCCAGTGAGAGCTGTCAGAGAAAAGTTCCCTGACCTCTGCTGAAGATTGTGTCCTGGTGACTCACCACCACCTCCCACAGAGGGCTGGGAAGCTAAGGCAGAACAACGGAAGGCCAGCTGCTACTAGGATTGCTCTTAGGAGAACAGGATGCTTGAATAAAGCCCATTTCTCCTGGCAGAGTAGAGCATCAGCCTGCTCATCTGAACTACAGGTTGGGTTTCCTCACTCGGAAAGATTTTACAATAAGAAACTGAAGATCTATCTGTGAGCACTGAGCTGTCCTGAAGCCTGGACACTTGGGCCTTCCTCCTAGGGTGTACTTTTGTGTCAATATTGTGTCAGTTTCCAATTATTTTATGTCTGAGTATCAAAAAAATCTCAACAGCTCAATCTATGACTTTAATAAAGTTGCTTGTGTCAGCTAGTTTCAAGTCAACTTGGAGCAAGCTAGGGTCATTTGAAGGGAGGGAACTGCAACTGAGAAAATGCCTCATAAGTCAGGCTGAAGGCAAGCTTGTATGACATTTTCTTGATTAGTAACTGATAGGGGAGGGACCAGCCCTTTGTGGGTGGCGCATCAGCCATCCCTGGGCTGGTGGTTCTGGTTCTATATAAAAGTAGACTGAGCAAGTCATTAAGCAGCACCTCTCCGTGGCCTCTGTATCAGCTCCTGCCTCCAGGTTCCTGCCCTGCTTGAGTTTCTGCCCCCATTGCTTTGGATGATGAATTGTTATACAGAACTGTCAATGAAATAATCCCTTCCCTCCTCTGGTTGCTTTTGGTCATGGTATTTCATCACAGCGATAGGCACCCAAAGACAATGCTGAAGTCTAATAATGCCTTTGTGACCAAGAAATGAAGTACTCAGATCTGTATTCCAAAGGTGACATCTACATACCTCAACTCTTTTCAACATTAGCTTATTGTAAGTTATAACTTGGAAATAAGACTCATTTCTAATATAACTCTTTCTAAGACTCTGACGTCTAGCTGCCGCTCCTTCTAATATTCCAAGCAAGTAACAGACTAAGAAATCTCTCAGGAAGAAAGGATTCAGCATACCACACAGATCAGGGCCTGTTATAATGGCCACTGAGTGACCACCAACTAAAAATACCTCTTCTCTTTGATCAGCAACCTGGAAACAAAGTCCTTGGCTTCCTCTGACAGCCCTTTGAAGGTATCAGCATCGAAATCCCAGCTGCAGTTCACAATAAAATTCATGGTCTCTGCATCTGTTTCCCCTAGAAATGGGGACAAACCACTGAGTCTATGGAGAAGAGAAAGGACCATGAGTATATCAGAAGCTCAGAGTATCACAAGCTCTACTTCTGTAACTTCTCCAATGCATATTGGTTCTGCATGTTCACATGAAGGTGGGAGGTGGGGGAGAGGACATTCTGAACAATCTCCTATCTCACGTAACTCTTTCCTCATCTCTACAGCAATGGTTCTCAGCCTTCCTAATGCTGCCACCAATTTATGTAGTTGCTCATGTTGTAGTGACCTCCAACCATAAAATTATTTTCATTGCTATTTCATAACTGTAATTTCACTACTGCTATGAATTATAATGTAAATATCTGTGTTTTCCAATGGTCTTAGGTGAGCCCTGAAAAAGGATTATTCCACCCCCAAATGGGTCGAAACCCACAGGTTGAGAAGCACTGCTCTAGAGTAACTGTAAAGTGTATTCTAATACAATATGTCCACAAATCAAGTGTATATTTATTTATTTTTGTTGTTGTTGTTTGAGACAGGATTCTCTAGTTGTCCCTGGATAAGCTGAAACTCACTATTATGACAAACCAGGCTGGCCTTGAACTCATAGAGATCCTTGGGTCTTTGCCTCCTGAGTGTTTAAAAGCATGAGCTACCATGCCCAGTGTGTATATTTATTTGAAAAAAGCTTTCTATTTCTCTGAGATGGGCTCTAATATATACTATTGTCCTTTAAGCCCATGAAATATTGGCCTTACTAGGCTCAGGCTAAGGCAGAGAGGCAAGATAACCTAACTGACTGAGTAAGGCTTTAAACTTCCCCTGTCTGATACAGCAAACACAAAGTCTTTAATATTCCCCGGGCTATAAAAGAAAGCTAGCTAAGCATGGGTGTATGAATGAGCCCAAAGCAGCATTCCTCTACATTCTTCAGGTTCTTGCACTCCTGCCCTGTCCTCCCTCAGTGTTGGCAGTATCTGAACTTCTGTCCTCCCCTAAGCTGCCTTCATCCAAGTCTTATCACAGCAACAAGAATGAAAGTAGAACAGGCTTAAGAAAATAGCTCAGGAAATCTAGTCAGAGAGAGAAAGGGGGCCAATTTGTGGCAGAAGTGACATAGTCACACAACACTGTAATGTACCCTCATAGTCTCTATGAATTCCCTTGGATAGAGTTCCTATTTGAGTCACCTTAAAGAAAGGAACCTCACTTGAGAAAATGCCTCCATAAGATCTGGCTGTAGGGCATTTTCTTATTAGTGGTTGATGGGGAAAAGCCCAGCCCATTATGGGTGATGCCAATCCTGGGCTAGTAGTCCTTGCACTTCTGCTTCTATAAAAAGACAGACTGGGAAAGCCACGGGAAGCAAGCCAGTAAGCAGCCAGTAAGCAGCACTCCTCCTCCATGGTCTTTACTTCGGTTCCTGCCTCTAGGTTCCTGCTGTTTGAGTTCCTGTCCAGACTTCCTTTAAGATGAACAGCAATATGGAAGTATAAACCAAATAAACCTTTTCTTCTCCAACTTGCATTTTGATGGTGGTAAATCTATCATTTTAATTGATACATAGGCTATTTGGATTATACTCCCTGTTATAATTTATCCTTCTCAGATCTCTGATAATGATGGCTTATTGTAGCTTTATGTTAGAAGCAGCAAGCACCCAGCTTCTCCCTCAAGGATGCATGTAGCTGCCTGTTCAGTTTAGGCTTCACTTTTCTAGAGCTACTGGGTCTCTAGCTGAGAAAGGCAGATACCATTTACCTTGCTGGAAAACTTCAACCTGAAAGAGAGAAACTTACAAAATAAGTTTCAACATTTTTTTTTTACTATGCCTTTATTTAAAGGATCTTTCTTTGCAATGACTGCTCTCAGTAATCAATCACTTGTGTCTTGCCAGGAGCCATCTAAGAGAAGCTAAAAACTAGCAAGTAATCTTCCTGAGATGGTTCCGCCATGGATTAAAATCTGCAATGGATTTGCTCCTTTAGGCAAGGCTGAGGAGAATTTCATTTTAGGAAAGATTCCTGCTATTAATATGCTTTTTCTGTTAATATATATATATACATATATAACAATCACTAGGTATTAGCCCACTCTTTTGAGCAGATCTCTGCAGAACAACAAAGATGTACTGTCTTGGGCTGGAGAAATGGCTCAGCGGTTAAGAGCGCTGACTCTTCTTCCCGAGGTCCTGAGTTCAATTCCCAGCAACCACATGGTGGCTCACAGCCATCTGTAATGGGATCTGATGCTCTCTTCTGGTGTGTCTGAAGACAGCTACAGTGTATTCATATACATAAAATAAATAAAATCTTTAAAAAGACAGAAAGAGAAAGAGAGAGAGAAAGGCAATATTATTAAAAAAATGTACTGTCTTGTAGTGATGCTGTATAGACAAATAGATGACTTCTTAATTCTTAATGATGATCCTATAAGAATTCTTAAGATTATACTAGGAATTATTAAGCTCTTTTATAACAGGCCGACTCTGACAATCAAAACTGCAATGAGAACTCTGATAGTCTTCAAGTGTCACGAGTTAATTGCTACTGATATAGCAAGCAGGCATCTGCAACTTAGAGCACATTCCAAGAGGTTGTAAAACCATTGACCACAGGTCATAAAAATGGAACTAATGGTTTACTATAGGTACAAGGACAGAAGATAAAATATTGACTGGGTTTACCTATACAAAACTTCACTAATAATTTAGTCACAAAAGTTATGTCTTTTAACTCTGCATGAATATGTAGAGCTGGTGACAGATGATGAATGTTTAGCCAGATAATTATTGTTAATGGATATGTATGTAAACATTCTCTGTTGTAACCTGTTAGGAGCCACGTGAGCGTGATAACATCCGCCATTACAAGATGGCGCGGGCATCCTGTCCTCCCACAAGTAAACAACTAACTACGCAGGTGCAAAAGGCAAAAAGCACGCCAAAGTCACTGCCCATCCCCAGGGCGTATTATGGGTAATGAGTGAACAGCCAATCAGAAGTGAACACACCACTCTAGGGTACATATAGCAGTGCCTTTTCCAGGCTTGGGGTCTTTCCGCTTCTGCTGATACAAGAATAAAGCCTCGCTGTGGTGACCACTCGAACACTGCCTCAAGTGTCTCTTTCGCGGGCGAAGGGGACACAGAGGGGCTCGGAACAGTAACCTTTTTATTCAATTTATGTTTTAACTTCTAGTAAACTTTTATTAAAAAAAACTAATAAATAAATAAAAATAAATTAAAAAAAAAAAAAAACCAACCGAGGTGGTGGGGATGGATGCATGGAAAAACCATTTGATCTATTCTCCTAGAAAAGGTACACAAGACTAGCAAAGGTCACATTGGAAGATATAACATTGTAGAGATAGCATTGGGAGGAAGGCATTGGGAGCAAGAACAGGAGGAGAGAGTAAGATTAGAAGGAGAATGCAGAGTGGAATAACTTAGAAATTATAAGGCAACTTAAAATATTAAGAGAGCAATATGCAGAATGCAGAGGGAAAGACGGAAATGGAAGAAGCTGGAAAGAGAGAGCATAAGGAGCAGGCAGGCTTCTCCTTACCATGAAACAGAACAGGTATTTTCTTAATAGCAAGGCAGGCTTAGTCTGACTAAAGAGAGCAAAGCTTTCCATCTTACTTGGGTTTAATTCATTTAGCAATAAAAGGGCAGAAGCCTTTTCTTTCTTTATGAAATAAAGATTGAAGCTAATTTTTTATCTAGAATGAGTGAGTTCTCTCTGCACTGGTGCTTGGTCTTTTGTCCATATACATATCTGAGTATGGAAGTGTGTGTGTGTGTATGTGTGTGTGTGTGTTTGTGTGTGTGTGTGTGTGTGTAATTATGAGATAAGTATGTAAGCTGTGCCCAACTAGTTTGAATAGAGATTTATGAATGTGTATGCATGAATCTATATATGAATTTATGAGTTTAATCCATATTTGCTTGTGTAAAGGTTTTTCCTTTTTTCATCATGATTCTCTTTTCTTGGTTCAACAGAAGATTTTTGCTCCAAACTTCCCACCCAGACTGACAGGTGAAAAGCATTTGGACAAGAGGGAGGAGGCTCTAGCAGTTAGTCATTTACTTCATCCCCTGCTGTTTTATGATGAGGTGCTAATTGCCAGAGACAGTTTCTGGCCCAAAAGGACCTCAGGCAGATAAGCTACAGTAGCAAAGTGACTTAGATTTACGATAGGTACATGTTTTATTATTATACAGCAACCCTAAATATAATGTAAAACCAAGTCTTGCCCTCCAATGCTCTTCCCCATCCACTGCTTCAAGAAGAAGCAACAAAAAAAGAACAGCAAGGGCTGGCCCCTGGCAGTGTCTCATGATAAACAATTAGATGGAAAAAAAAGGTTTAAAAGAAAACATTTTATGTAAGTTGTGAGGGTCTAAGAAAGTAAATACAAAATGTAAAGGTCTAAAGTATGTAAAAAGTGAGAAATGTTTCAGATTGCTTCCTCTCCGTGCTATTGTACTAAGACTTCAAAAGTTCAGTTTTAGCAATCAGTGGAGTCCTGATAAGCTATTAATCTAGCCTGGTAAAGCATTGACTGCTATTATCATAACCACAGGCTCAAAAGTTTACATTTCTTTTGGTTGTCTTCTAAATATGAACTTAACTGTGCTTCTCATTATTGTGTTGAAAACATCTCTGTCCAATCTATACACCCAGCCCTCTGGACAGAGGAAAGCCAATCATACACCCAGCCCTCTAGACAGAGGAAAGAGTGTTAATGCTTTGGAACCACTTTTTTTTTTTTTTTTTTTGGTTCCCAACATTACTCTCAGTCAAAGGCATGATTCTACTTCCTTTTCTACAATGTGGATTACAGATTACAAACAGTGGTAATGCTAATATATCCAAACTTATATCCTTTTTTGAAAACTTAAAAAATTTATATAAGCTTCAGATAGCTGACTGACTTGGTTCTGCCTTTTACAGGTCAAAGGGACTACAGACAAGTACTCATGTCAATCAACAGGCTAAGTTTGCCCACCTCCCTACTTCTGAGGATGGAGTTTCTGTCTGTCTCTGTCCATCTGTCTCTCTCTGTCTCTGTCTGTCTCTCTGTCTCTCTCTGTCTCTCTGTCTCTCTCTGTCTCTCTCTGTGTGTGTGTGTGTGTGTGTGTGTGTGTGTGTGTGTGTGTGTATGTCTCAGTGTCTTTGTTCTTAAAACTCTCCTGCTCCAACTACCATGACCACTGGTCTAGAAGTTTCAAATGTTAATCCAAGTTAAATATTTTCCCCTATACTCTTTAACTTTACCTTCTTTCCCTAGTCTACACCTGTCCCAGCAGATTTCTGTAAAGCACAGCCAACTGGGTGTTTGTTTGTTTCTTTCTTTGTTTTTTGTTTTTTGGGTTTTTTGTTGTTGTTGTTGTTGTTTGTGAAGACGCTTCTGCCAGGGGCTAAACTCCAATTCCAGGAGGAAAACCACAAAGTCCACTTGAGCAAACATCCTATGGCAACACACCCCACCCCCGATTAGCAACAGTCAGTCAGGCTATAACAACAGGGTCAAGATACATACAGATAACCCAAGACATTCTGCACAAATAGATAACCTAGCCATCCTGTTTTTCAGGTGGTTGTGCCCCCTATCAACAATGTTTGGTTCCTACAGATTATTCCAGAAATGCAGTCTTTAAAATATTAACTTGCTGACCCGTATGGAAATTCCCCAAGCTTGCTGTAACCACAATCAATACCCTGCACCCCTAGACTTGAGATTCTCACTTCTGAGCTGTTACAATAGTGACAACGAGAGTCCTTGTTCACAAGCTCCTAATAAAGACCCTTATGTATTTGCATCGGAATTAGCTCCTCTATGGTCTTTGGGGGTGGGGGGAATATCCCTATGACTTGGGCATAACAATTTCCAATTTTAGCTCAGATGCAGGTAACATCAACAAAAGGCTGGAATGTTAGATCTCAATGACCACCTCACCCAAAACAAAACAACAATTAAACAAACAAACAAACAAAAAACAACCTAGATGCCTATTTAACCCATCAAAGCAGATGCTGGCCAGCTCTCCCAGTAGTACTCAGTACCTGTGGCTCCTCCCAACACTTCTCACCCTGCTCCCTATACTAAACCTCTCCTTCCCAAGGGCTGACTTTCCTTCTCCCAGGTTCTCTTCCTATATAAAGCCAGCCATTATGACTGTGCACTCCCATGGCTCCCGGTTCCTCTCTTGGTTCCCATGCGCTCTTAACGCTCTTGGTTGGGGCTCCTCTCCATTTTCCTACCACCCCCACCACCCAGTTCAGTCTGGACTCTTTCAGATTTCTCTCCCTCAAATCTACAATAAAGCCTTATCCTCACCCATGTGTAGGAATGGTCTTGTACTTATTCTCATTTAGTAGTTAGAAGCAAGCTCCATCTGTAGCATACCCTTAGCTAACTGCTTTTCTTCTATCTCATCACCCTGCTCCTCTACCAATGTTCCTGACGCTTGCCAAATTGTGTTTTTCTGCTTCTAAAAGTACCAATGTAAGATGGATAGCCCAAACCCCACCCAGAACCAGCCCCTTGCCCCTGTGTCCCCTCCCCCAGTACTCACAGCATGTAGGTGATAACTCCCACACTCCACATGTCTGTTGGGAATGACACAAACTCATAGTTAACAACTTCTGGGGCCAGGAACTCCGGAGTACCAAAGTTCACCTTTAGCTTCTCCCGAGGCTTGTATCTGAGAGAAAAAGAGAAGAATTAAGGACATATGAAGGGAGAGAATGTGGAGCAAATGTAGATCCTGGAAGGAAACACTTCCCCACCCTACCTGTCAGGTATGTTGCCTGGATCCCACACTCACACTACACAAGTGGTTTCCTGGGGGACTAATCATACACTCAGACATGCCTTCTAGCCTCTCCATGTTGGCTTATAGACAATTCCACTAGGCTCTACCCAACAGCCACCTGCATTCACCTGCAGACATCTGCAACCATCTGCAGCCACCTGTACCACATGATCCAGGTGCAGCAGCCCATAAAGACTGTTTACTACCCCACCTTCTCTCTTCTCCCTCTCCCTCTTCCCTTCTCCCTCTCCTTCCTTCCTCTTCCTTCTCCCTCTCCTTTCTCCTTCTCCCTCTCCTTTTGTCTCTCCTTCTCTTCCTCTCCCTCTTTCTCTGTTCCTACGTGTTCCCAACCTTTCTTCCTTTTTTTTCTGTCCTTCTTTCTCTGCCTCTACCCCTTTCCAGGCCCCTCCCACTCCTTTCTCCCTCAATAAATCTTTACTCTAGGCCTATTGCAGGCATGATTCCTCAGGGGACACCATGGCAGGGCCTGCCAAGGTATTCACCACACACATTATACCACCGTTTTACAATGCATAACAAGAAAATTACAGTCCTTCTAGCCACTTACAATCTGAAGATGATAAATTGACATGAAACCACATGAATAAGTACAAACAAATGGGGACAAAGCTTCTGGAGAGCAACTACTTTGTTGGTGTGCACATGTGCCAGAGCGGTCATAGTAAGAAAAGGAAGGGATGGACATTATCAACAATCATGAGGGAAATACAAATTACAACTACAATGTATTTCCATGTGCACCCATATAAATGTCTATAGTACTAAATGCACACATACATACAACAGAGGGAGAAAAATATAGCATGCATTGACTAGAATGTAGAGAATTCAGATCCTTTATGCAGTGTAAGTAAATGAAATGGAGCAGACACTGCTGAAATCAGAAAAGTGAGCAGGGTGCGGTGTCTTCAACTGTGATTCCAATACTCGGGAGGCTAACACAGCAGGACTGAGATGAGTTTGAGACCAGGATAAGTTACACAACAAGTTTAGGCAAGCTTAAGTAACAGACTCTGTCTCAACAAAACAAAATCCAAAGAGGTGACTAATAAAAAATTTAAAAAAATAGAATTATGTAATTCAGCAATCTTTTGAGCATGTACTCAAAAGAATTAACATAGAGCTCCAGGAGAAGCTGTGTGCTTTGCTGTGCCCTATTTCACACCCTGTGACCTGAGGTGTGAGATTCCTTCCACTACATGTAGAAATACCTTGAAATCAGCTTCACTTCACTGATGCTGGGGCTGGCCTTAGGAGTTGCTTTGCCAATAGAATGTGAGTAAAATTTTACTGGGCTAATCCCAAGCTAGGCCACAACTGTTCCTATGTCACTGCCACAAGAAGAGAATGAGAGACACAGTGCACATCTGACTTCACTGAAGGCTAGAGAGATGGCTCATTGGTTAAGACCCAGATCCAAGGCAAAGTGTGGTGGCGTACAATTTTAATCCCAGCACTTGGGAGGCAGAGGAAGGCAGATCTCTGTGAGTTTGAGGCCAGCCTGGTCTTCAGATCCAATACCAGGACAGTCAGAGATACACAGAGAAACCCTGTCTCAAAAACAAACAAAAAACAAACAAAAAAAACCCAACAAAACAAAACAAAAGACCCAGGTTCAATTCCCAGAATCTATATCATATGGTGGCCAACAACCATTAAAACTCCAGTTCCAGGGGATTCAATACCCTCTCTGGGCTCTGTGGGCACTGTACACATGTGCAGATATACATACAGGCAAAACACCTCCGTGTGTGTGTGTGTGTGTGTGTGTGTGTGTGTGTGTGTCTGTGTGTAAAAACTAACTCAGTGATCTCAAATAGTGGTCTGTAGATAAATGTTCAAAAGTAGCTGTCTAGACTTTTTAAAAGACTTAATCTGCAGTAATTGCCAAGTTGGGTGATCTAAATATTGATTTCCGCAGGCTAGTGTCAATGGCCCATCACGAAGTTACTGAATGATAAGATTCAGTGGCCTATCAAATAACATTCAAACTTTTGAGCCTAGCATTCAGGATTCTTCTTTAGGAGTCTCGTCCTATACTGTGCTCTCCCTAGATCAACTCATACTCACAAACTGGTTCTCAGGCCATAACTAATGTCGTCTCCCATGATTCCCCTCTACTGCTCCTGTTCAAGCTGGCTCAGGCTCTCAGAAGAGCTCTAAAGCTAACTGGGTTCCTCAATTCGCAAACACTGGAAACTATCACAAATCAATCCTGTATCCCCAATCTCCTCGTCTTCTGAGCTGGTAAACACTCACCAGCATTACCACTACCTTCTCATGACAGATCCCGTCCATGAGAAGCCTCCCTCACGCCAGGAGCTTCTAGTGGTTGCTTCTTGCTCTGAATTCAATGTGTCACTGTAAGCGGTCCTATGATAACTGGCCACCTGGCACTCAAGTGTGTCCTGTGAATCTTGAATGTATATTCCAACAAGCACAATATTATACCACAGGCATCTTAAAGAGAGGAGCTTTGGGGTACCAAAAGTTATTTGGCTATCATGGCTTTGCCAAGGGCTGGAAGACAAACACAGTCACACCGTGTTTCTATGGCACTGCATTCCGTGGAGTGGAGGACAAAGTGAGTATGCAAACCAGCCTAAACAGGCCTGCTGGGGCAGATGGTGATGAAAACTACATTGTCTTGCATAAGACACACATACGTGAAAAATAATCCCAAGTTTAGAAGACATTATTTAGGAAACGATGAAGCAGGTTTCCTCCATCATTGGTTGTGATTTTTCATGTGTGTGGGTAGGGAGGTTATATTGTTCACTAAAGGTGGTGGCAAATTTCTATTATAGCAACAGCATGGGGGCAATGAAATATACCTTTCATTTCTGCAAATAGGTAACATTTCAGCCTATGGAGGAGTGGCCCCAAAAGACTGTCAGTGGAGTTCAGGATGTTTCCTGGAAGCAGGGGCAGAAACCAGAAGCTAACCTGGTGAGTTCAGTTGCTATGTGAGTGATGGGGGAAGGGCAGGACACTCAGAGCGCAGCAAAGATGGCTCCTTGTGGGAAACAGCCATCAAGACCACACACACACACACACACACACACACACACACACACACACACAATCCTAGCCCTCAGGGGGCTGAAGAAGAAAGATCACAAGTCAGAGGCCAGCCAAGGGAGACATAACGAGACCTTGTTTGAAAAACAAACAGACGAACAAAGCTATGTGGCACATGTTGTAATCCCAGCACTCGGAGGCAAGTCTGAGGCCAGGCTGAAACTTGTCCCCCAACCCCGGCCCAAATAAAACAACAAACACGAGAAACAAGAATGAAAGAGGAAGGAGGTGAGGGAGGAGGAAAGAAAAGGGAAATATCAGAAAAACTTCAGAAAGAATTGAAATTCAGCTACTATATTCAGAAGTATCCAGAAAATACATTCCCTGATTCCCAGAAAATAAATTCTCTGATTCCCAGAGAATAATCATTCTTAGAGGAAAGAAAATTGGAGGAAAGCTTGAAGGATAGGCATTCAACTAGTGAATCAATTTTAGTTAGCATCCGAATTGAGACAGAAGTTTGGTGGACAGTCTTTCTAAGCTCCATAGATTTGCTGTAACCTCTGCTGGGAATCCACACTGCCGGTTTCACCTGTCATGGACATGAGACTATCAAGACTGGGAAGTAAAATTATGTGTACTTTAGGCTGTATGAAATTTAAGGGTCTTTAAGATATCTTGAAAATTATATATAAGAAGGGCTGCAGACGTGGCTAGGTGGTTAAGAGCACTGGATGCTCTTTCAGAGGACCTAGACTCCAACATCCATATGGAAAGTTACAACCATCTGTATCTCTAGTTCCAGGGGATCTGATGTCCTCCTCTCACGTCTGTGGGTACTACATGTATACAGTGCATAGACACATAAAATAAAAAAGAATTCTTTATATAAAAAAAGTCATATACAATAGCCAGTGAGATACTCAGAGGCTAAAGGTGTTTGCTGCCAAGCCCAATGATGAGTTTAGCTCCTAGGGCCCATACAGAGGATGGAAAGAACCAACTCCTAGAAGCTGCCCTCTGATTTCCACACAGCACCGAGGCATGCATTGTGCCTCCCTGCTCCCACATACATAAATAAAGGTAACAAAAGTTTTTAAATGTATACAATAATCACTTAATGTGCTGAAACCTGGGGACTATCCATATTAGATCCCATTCAGCCCTCATGACTATCTCCACATGAGTGAGCAAAAATGTCATGTATCACAACTGTACTAAATTCTAATGTAGTCTTCAGTGGTTCCAGATCCACTCACATGGCTCCGCCTGTCACACACATGTTTTCGTATGTAAGCTAGCTAGATATTCCTCAGAGTGCAAGGATGGCCATGGGTGTGTGGAGTAGCTTAGACCCTAGCAGAGTGGAGAACCGATAGAATTTAATCTGCCCTGAACCCTGCTCAACAATCCCCCAGAACTATTTTCTTCTGCTCAGACAGGTGGTTTGAAGTACAGTTAATCCCACAATCTTTTAGGATAAATGGAGCCTGTACTACAAACCCACTGCATAAATAGCAAGCCAAAGGCCACCAGTCTCTGTGTGAGAGCTTTCTTACATCCATCCCCAAACTCAAAAAAATGCTAGCTCTCAGACAGTAACTATCTTGAAGTGTAGAGAATGTCTTGTAAGAATTACCCATCAAAAAAAAAAAAAAAAAAAAGAAAGAAAGAAAAAGAAACCCTTTAGCCAATGAGCTGAAGCAGGAAATAGGAGGTGGGACATCTGGCAGGGAGAGAGGATTCTAGTTCTGGGAACTAGTGAGGCTGGGGGGGATTCGTCTGGAACTCTGAGGAGGAGATGGATGTAAACCAGATGAGTAGTTAAACTCAGGGTAGAATAAGGGGTGATTCACCCTAAAATGCTGATGAGATGGACATAAGAAGGCAAGGAGAGGAAACCAGCCACATAGCTGAACCCAGAGTAGAATAAAAGGGATAATAAGTTAAAAGCAACTCAGAGAACAAACTGAAGCTTATGGCCTAGGCATTGTTAATAATCAGTTGATATTGCTGGGGAAAACACTCAGAATTTACATCAAGAGAGCTAGAGGTGCCGCTGAAGGAGGGATTTTGTCAGAGTATCAGGCCCCTTACCTTCTAGCCAGCCCAAAGTCAATGATCTTAATTTGATGCCCTGTTTGGCTGACACACAGTATGTTCTCCGGCTGGAAAAGAGAAGGAGAAGGAAGATGTTTTACCATTATTACCCTGGCTGAGAAAGCCTTCAGCTACCTCCCTTGTTGTCCATAAGCCTCTGTTTCCTAGACTACAAGGGAAATAAATGGCTCAGGATAGTCATGTGGGGCTAGACAGATAATAAAAATAAATGACCACGCTAATAAAACGGCTTGCATAGGGGGCTGGAGACTTGGCTCAGGGGTTAAGAACATGTGTTGCTCTTGCAGAGAGTTCAGTTCCCAGCACCCATGGTAGACAGATCAAAACCACCATGCAACTCCAGCTCCAGTGCATCTAACAGCATCTCTTGGTCTCCATGGACAACCACACTCACATGCACATTCTTATACACACACACACACACACACACACACACTCACATATTTTAAAGGAATTGGTATAGACTGTGAGGAAGTATGACTTTTGTCCTGTGGAAAGGGGGACCCTGCTCAGTCCCATCCCCCATCTGCTGCTCACCAGGAAGGAAGCTAGGACAGCAGTCAGAGCTTCTCAGTCTTCAAGAGAAGTCAAAGACCCAGATTTTTGGTATGAAGATTCCATGTTTTAAAATGTTGACAGTGAAATAAAACATAGACAAACATGTATGATGTGAGAACTGAAGAGCATGCCTCTGAGGTGGAGATCTGGCCCGTGACCTGAGACAACTGCTTTGGAATACTGCTTCTCACCACCAACTGCATACTGGAGTCAGAAGAGGTGTGCTTATTTTATTTATTTGTATTTTTTGGAGACAGCTTCCTCATGTATTCCACATTGGCTTTAAATTTTCTATGTAGTCAAGAATGGTTTTTAACTCCGGATCCTCCTGCCTCTAGCTCTGATTGCTACGCTTACAAATGTATGGCATCACATCCAATGTCATGTGGTGCCCAAACTCAAACCTAGGGCTTTGTGCATGCTAGGCAAGTGCTCTACCAACTTAGCCACATTCTTAGACCTTCATCAGGGAAGTTTTTAAAAATTTCAGTGTTCAGGTCCCCACAGTTTCAGGAATAAGCCCAAAGCATTGGTTTGGTCACAGAGCATAAGGCTGGCTGGGTATGGTACATGGCTCTCAATCCCGGCACTCAGAAGGCTAAAACGAGGAGAATTTGCAAACTTGAGGCCAGCCTGAACTACATAGTGAAACTCTCATCTCAAAAAAAAAAAAAAAAAAAAAAAAAAAAATGGAGAAGGGGCTGGGGCTGTAGATCAGTGGTAGAGCGCTTGCCTAATGTGCAAAGGCACCATTCCCAGCAATTATCTGCAACTGTGCAATCATTACTGTGACCCATGGGATTGGAATGGTGGCCTTGACACACAGGATGCTCTGAAGACACCTGCCGATGCCCAACGTACTACCACTGACCTTGAGGTCCAGGTGCAGGATGTAGTGCTGGTGCAGATAATGCACGCCCTCACAGATCTGCCTCGTGAACAAGACCACATCCAGCTCAGTCAGATGGTACTTCTCATCCGTGATCCGGTCAAAGAGTTCACCTCCATCCACACTGCCAGAGAAGAGTGAGAGCCAGGTGTCAGATGGAGGAAGTTCTCAGAGAGGCTGAGGGCAGCCAATCCAGGTGTTCCTAAAGTTGGTCACAGCCCACTGCACACCCAAGGCTGTTTACAGAGGGCTCTGGGCACTGTTACATGGGCTTTTGTTGGGGCCCTCGTGCTGGCATGTTCCATGCAGAAGGTTTTCCTAGAACCTGGAAAATCTTCGAAGGGACTCTGACCAACATGGCTCTGGCAGGCCTTGCCCTTCTCCCTGATTTCCTCTGCCTTGCTAAACACCATTAGGTTGCATTCCTAAAGCTAGCCACCAAGGACTATTCCCTTATTTGGTCACTTCCAAATAAGGACTGACTTCCAAGGTCCAGCTACCAAAGTATTGAAGTCCAGCAGTCAGTCTCTGTGTGGGGTGTACTGCAGTCTCCTTTGGCTCACCTAATTAGATGCCCAATCAGAATACACCACTGCATGTAGCCGATTCTAACACAGACCTCCCCCTTTCCTCTTCTTCAACGTTACACCTGCAAGGTCATTTGCTGCTGTTTTTCTGCCTGAGTCAGAAGGCAGCCACCCCCACCTAATAAAAGATCTCTCTGTGAAAATAGATGTTTGATGCTCAACCCTAATTCCGGTTGAAGGGGAACCCCTAATGTACGGAGTCTCCCAACAATAGGAAATCAGCTACTTAGGAGTTCCAAATAGTAGCCACATGGCAAGGACCCTGAATGAAGCCAGGCATGGTGTTATTCTAGTTATTCTAGTCCAACCCGCAGCTGTTATTCTAGGACCATTCATGGCTACAACATGATTTCAAACATGGGCTACCTGAAACCCCATCTTAAAAAAATTAATGAATGAGTTAATTAACTGAAAAAATAAAAAGAAGCCTACATAGGAAAATTAGGCCACTTGTGAGACAAGTGTTTGTTTTTCCAAATATTTTGGCCAATCCCAGTGATTGGACCCAGCATCTCATACATGCCACAGAAGTGCCACTGTGCCCGCTGTTTTTCCCACTTTTGATGGTTGTATGTTATGACAGTGTTTTTACTCTTATCATCCCTGTTAGATGGTAAACAACAACACAATCATAAAGTTAAATGGCCCCTGGTTGACAGCTTCAGTGTCAAGAGTCAGTTTCAGGTCTAGAGAGAAGGCTCAACTCCACAGACAAAGTGAGGTGCAGTAAACCAGTACACACATATACAGGGTGAACTGTAGTGCACCCACAGAGAGAGAGAGAGAGAGAGCTGTGGTGCACCCCCACAGAGAGAGCTGTGGTGCACCTCTACAGACATAGGTGTGGGTGCAATGCAACTGCATACTTCATATTTTCAGGAAAGCTAGATAAAAAGATTTTCCTATTTCTGTCTACATTTTCTAATTACCAACTGTTAATCATTCACCCAAAATTGCTAAAACTTGTTTAGGACAAACTAGCATAATGTCTACAGGTCAGATCAGAAATACTACATACTAGTTTGTGACAAAAGGACTTTGTCCTCCGAGTTCCATGCTCAGACTCAAAGGACCAGACCAAGGAGGGTGGCATGGCTCTGGGCATGCCTGAGAGGAGCAGAGAGGAGAGCTTTGCTCAGATGAAGTTCTCTCAGCCCCAGCCTTGAGTCCACCCTGAAGGAAAACCACTACTCCACTTCCCAGATACTCACTACTCCATGATCAGGGTGAAGCTGTTCTTGCTCTCAAAAGCATCATAAAGTTGGATCAAGTTTACATGGCTGAGCTGGTTCATGATGTTGATCTCATTCTTCACATCCTCCTTGTGGGACCAGAGGAAAAATGGGTTTCCCGAGAAAACAGATCAGGAAGAGAAGCCACTTATATCTCCCAAGATGTGTACACATGGGCATGTGCACATTCATGTGCACACAAACACATCCACACACTCACATGCACACACAGTCACACATATGTATACACATTCACTCACACACTTACATATAAACACATATATGTGTGTATCACACACACACACCTTATGCTTCTTTCTACCTCTGCCTTCACACCAGGTCTCCTTGACTCATCACCCAAAATAACAGAAAAGACCCACTTACTCATCTCAGACAGGACAGCCAAGAAGAAAAAGCCCTGTTGCCCAAGGTCCTGCAAGTGTGTTGGTAGAGCCACACCAGGCCGTTCACATAAATGAGGTCTGGACTAAGGAATGTGGGTGACTTAGTGAGTGGGGGGTGCATGAGTCAAGGTGAAGAGGGAGAGAAGACATCAAGTTTCTGCTTGGCATGAAGGGGGTTGGGTACTAGTGGCTGGAGCAGGGTGCCATGAAGGAAATGAGAGTCTGGGTCTTGGCCAGAAGGATCCGGCCTGGGGCAGCTGTCTTACCCGGTCCTTTACGCTCTTCACTTTGATGATCTTGGCTGCCAGTGCAAGGCCTGTGGACCTCTCTGTACACCTGTGCACTTGGCCAAACCGGCCCCTACAGAGACACAGGGACATCATGAGCTGAGACAATGAGACGCTTACCAAACTATGAGTCGCCATTGCTCTCCTCTATACACACACCATGTGGGCTATCCTATGCTACAGGCTGTTATCCCAAAGTCTAGAAAAATCACTTCCTCATCACCCACATCATGCTTAGGCAGTAAAGGAGTTGGAAAACAGAAAGCTGGTGATAGAACAAGGGCAGACATGTTCCAGTCCCAGCGAGCAGCTGAGCCATGTGGCTCTGGCTTTTGAGTCAAGAGTAAAAGGGGTTACCAGGACAACTGATGCTGATTAGCTGGAGCTAAGAAATTAGCGGTGGTTAAGAAAGAAAATGGAAGCCAGGCGGTGGTGGCACACGCCTTTAATCCCAGCACTTGGGAGGCAGAGGCAGGCGGATTTCTGAGTTCGAGGCCAACCTGGTCTACAGAGTGAGTTCCAGGATAGCCAGGGCTACACAGAGAAACCCTGTCTCGAAAAAAAAAGAAAAAAGAAAAGAAAAAGAAAGGAAGAAAGAAAGAAAGGAAGGAAGGAAGGAAGGAAGGAAGGAAGGAAGAAAGAAAGGAAGAAAATGGAATGCACCCTCACTTTACCATGGGCTATCCTGGATTTCTGGATACGGGACTACCTTCCTCACCCACTCCATGTCATGCCAGACTATTTACCACACCCATGCCCCGCACTCCTGCTATCTCTGGAATGACCTACTTTGAGGGTCTCCTGCACCTCTCCTCCCTTACACATGCAGCCATCCACATCCTAGGGATGCCTCTGTCCCTTCTCTATGCAGGTCAGCCTCGGTAGTACTGTCCCTGCCCCTCCCCCAGGCAGACACTGCACTTACCCTCCCAAGACTTCATGTTGGGACACCGTGTAGCCTATTGAGATCAAGGTATCTTTGACACTCACTACCCGGTGTTCAAAGGGGGCTGGGGGTGCTGCGCTGTCATCTGTAGAGAGACAACAAAAACCCATGAGTCTCCTTCAGGTAGCTTCCCATCCTAAATGGCAACCGAGTTAGCAGGTGACAAGCCCACTGCCCTTCTTATGGCCCCAGTATGTCAAAGCCCTGTCTCTAGAATCATCCCAGTGGAGCCACACATTTGGCAGGAAAGGCAGCCAAGATCACTGGGTCAGTGAGCAGATTTTCATAAGGAGGAGGCTGGATTTAAAGGCAAAGGGGCTGGGGGAAATAAAGGAGTGTAAGAGGGAGGAGGCTGGAAAACACAGCATCCTCAACTCTCAGCCTTGGCCCCCAGATAGCTAATCTCAGCTAGATCCCTGAGGGCAAGAGAGCCTGTGGTGGAGCCCATGGTGGGCATCTCTCAGGTCATGGGATGGTGAAGAGGGTTAATGAATCTACAGGGGAAAGCAAAGGGCAGTTAGCACTTGGAAAGACAGAGAGGAAAGGCATCCAGGACTGGGGTTTTCTCTTTAATTTTATTACAGTGTGTGTGTGTGTGTGTGTGTGTGTGTGTGTGTGTGCGCATGTACATGCTATAGCACACATGTACATGTGGAAGTCAGAGGATAATTTTCAGGAGCTAGTTCATCTTCCACCATATGGGTCCATGAACTGATCTTGGGGCATCAGTCTTGGTAGAAAAGGCCTTTACCTGTTGAACTGACCTTTGGTTTTCGTTTTTTAATTGGAAAATATGAATGCTTAGAAATGCCACATGGAATTATTTTTTTTTTAAAAAGAAAACATACAGCCATCACAAACCACATTCGGTTTTATGTTGAGCAGGGATCAAACTAGTGCCTCTGCTCTGTGTATACCAGACATTCTACCAACTGAGCACATCCCTGCCCTCCTGGCTTCTGCGCTCTTACCTGTCTTAATTTCAAAGGATGCTAATGGCTGAACACTCAGGCAGGAAGTTGCTTTGAGAAATCTACCCAGTTCTGCCACAGAGGCTCCTACTTCCCGACCTTCCAAGCCGATTTAAGGCCTAAGTTTAGTCCTTCATGTTTCTGCATCTTGGACTCTAGCACCAGGATTTACTTATAAAGCCTTATACTTAGAACCACGTCATTTATGGAAGGTATAGCAAGGCTTCCAGACACCTTACAACTATGCACAGACTCACTTACCTAGAACCACAATGGCAGCCTCTGCAGCAGAAGACACCCTCCTTCCAGCTTCAGTTCTCTCTGGGCCCTGGGCTGTGTGGTCCTTCCCAGGCCCAGGGCTTACTGCTCCTGGATCTATGCCTTGCTGAAGGTCTGTGGTCCCAACAGTCTCATCTCTCCAGTCCCTTATGGCCAAGCTTGGCCCTGTGATAGGCTCAGCCCCAGGCCCCGTCTCCTCCTCTTCTCTCACTCCACCATTGTTGCTGTCCCTCTTTGGCAGGGGTGGGAATGGCCTGGATCCTTTATGGATCTTGTCTCCTAACACAGTTCCAGGACCTGGAGCTTCTGCAGAGCCAATGGGACTGCCACTTTGGGTCTCAAGCAGCTGCCCAGGAGCAGCCATCTCTTGCGTATGGATAGAGGTCCTAGGCAGAGAAAAATATGGTCCTGAGGTTCAAAACAAGGATGTTCCGTTGATAGAACTCATCAGTAGAACATTGCTTAGTGTCATAGTTAGCTTCATCTGTCAACTTGACACAAGCTTAGTGTCACCTGGAACTAGAAAACTCCCAACTGAAGAATTGTCCAGATCAGACTGGCCTGTGGCCATGTCTATGAAGCATTTTCTTAATTGCTAATTGGTATAGGAGGGTCTAACCTACTATAGACAGTACTCTCCCTAGACAGATGGACCTGGGCTATATAAGAAAGGTAGAAGGGATGCAGAGACCCACAGCCAAACATTAGGTGAAGCTTAGGGACTCCTGCAGAAGAAGGGGAGGAAGGATTATAGGAGCCAGAGGGGTCAAGAACACCACAAAAACATAGCCCACAGAATCAACTAACCAGGGCTCATAGGGGCTCACAGAGACTGAACTGACAATCAGGGAGCCTGCATGGGTCTGACCTAGGCCCTTTGCATGTATAGCATGCATGGTTGTTGTCTTAGTTAGGGTTTTATTGTTGTGAAGAGACACCATGACCAAGGCAACTCTTATAAAGGGAAACATTTAATTGGGGCTGGCTTACAGTTTCAAAGATTCAGTCTATTATCATCATGGCAGGAGCATGACAGAGTCCAAGCAGACATGGTTCAGGAGAAGGAAATACAAGTTCTACATCTTGATCTGAAGGCAGCCAGAAAACTGTCTCTTCGGTACTAGGCAGAGCTTGGGCACTAGGAGCCCTCAAAGCCCGCCTCCACTGTGACACACTTCCTCCAACAAGGCCACACCTATTCTAACAGGGACACACCTCCTAGTAGTGTCACTTCCTATGGACCAAGCATTCAAACAGATGAGTCTATGGAGGCCAAACCTATTTAAGCCAGCACAGTTGTGAAGCTTGATGTTCTTATGGGAATTCTATCGGTGGGAGCTGGGGCTGTTTCTGACTCATGCGTGCTTTGGGGATCCTTCTCTTCCTACAAGTCTTTGTAGTATATATGACATAAAATCATGAATTAGAAGTTAAGTAAAAATTGATAGCATTTTAGTTCTGCACTTATCCCCTAAGGAAAGTTAACTTCAAGATTTGATGCACAAGTGCCTCTGAAACTATTGGGGTTGGAGACACGGCTGCCACTAGTGAAGATTAGAGTCTGAATCCCAGCACCCCGCTAACAATCCGGACATCCCATGAGTCCAACCACAGCTGTGACAGGACAGGGACAGAGCATCACTAGGGCTTCCAGTCCAGAAAAGCTAAAACAGAAAATAAACAACAACAACATGAGCCCCAGATTCAGGGACACAAAAGAATAGTCAGAGAGCAAGAAAAGAAGACACCGGATGCCATCTTCTGTTACTATGCACATGGGCACATAGACCTGCAAGCACAAGTGCACATACACCCACAGATGTATACACATAAATAAATAGATAAATAAATCTTTAAAAACTGTGTACCAAAAAGACAAATATAGCTTTTTAGATTTTTAAAGAGAAATAAAAAATTATTAAGATGGGCCTAGGTGAAACTTTAGTGGTAGAGGAAGGCTCCATCTTCAGTTACGCGCGCACACACACACACAAACATACATACACATATACACACATAAACACACACATATATATATACACAAACATATACAACATATACACAAACATATACACATACAAACATATACACACATACATACACACATTCACATATACACACATACAGACACATACACACAAATACATACACACATATACATACATACATACATACATATACATACACACAGGCAGTAAATTCTATGTTACATGTTCTTTACTATAATAAAAAGGGAAAAGAAAAATACAGGGCCTTTCTCCAGCAGCTGAAAGCCCTGCTGCGCTCTGAGGTCTAGGTCTTTGAGAATGGAGGTTGACCACAAGTGGTGCAGAGGGGAGACACGGTAACCCAGTTAAGTTAAACACTGGGCAAAAGTGCTTGGGACTAGACGTTCATCACTGATGGCAGTGGGATGAAGGTTAGTAGCCAAGCTAAGTCACCCCGAGCCTATCTCAGACCAAGAGATCCAGGAAACTTGACAAGCCAATTGCTGGAGGATTGTCCAGGTGGTCAGTATAAAAAGCCAGTGGATATTGCAGCCCTGTCTGGTCTTCTCTTCTAGTGGAGTAGGAAGTGACTCCCCTGTCATGCAGCTCTATGTCGTGTTTGGTGTCCTCCTTACCTTCCTTCTTACCTACTGTACAGAACACCTACCACAGGCATTGCCAACTAATAACAAACTTCGTGCTGCCGTCAGATATGGTCTCAGGATAGCTATACAAGCAGCCCCTTCTCATCAGAACTGACACTTAATCTTCAATCTCCTTTTCTCAAACAAACAAACAAACACCCACATTCTAAGGGAGGAAGGGCAGGTGGTGACCTCCTCACTTCCTGAGAACTGCTTTAGGTCTGGTGGGTCTGAAACGCAGCTCAGGGCTGCTACTGGGGTGGATGGCTCTTCTCACTGAGGGGCTTTGAGGGTGGGGGTGGCCAAGAAGTTACAGAAAGTTCATTCCTACCACAGCGTCCACATCCAGAGCACACGGGTTCGGTAAGCTGGTCTCAGATCCCAGCTTTGTGTATGGTGACACGCTGAGCCCCAATTTCACCATCAGAAAAACAACATGACAACCTTCACATGCTGGGGGAGGATAAAGTGAGGTTAAGCCTGCAGAGAGCCGCACCACTGCAGAGTGCTGCAACTGCTCTGTGAACCCCATTGGCTGAAGTAACTATTTATCTCAAAGTTAGTCATTTGCAACCCTATCCCCACTAGAGTGAAAAACAAGAACTCTGCAGTAGTACCTGAGGACCAAATGGTACCAATGGCACCAGACCAAAGGTCTCTGGGCTGGATGTTCCTTTTTCATCCCCATTCCCTACCCCCAGATAATTCTCATAACCAGCAGTGGGCACGCGTGCCCCAAGACCCCAAGCATAAGGTCTTCCCTTGTGATTCTAGTGCAGCTCTCTGTAGACAGAGGTCACCTAACATGCACCACTAGCTAATCATACCTTTAGTCCAACACAGAAGAACATCCTTACCTGGGAAGTGCTTCACCACTGTGAATGTCACTGTCTGGAGTTAGTGGCCCTAGGGGCTGAGGAAGAGGCCCTGAACTCAGCCTCATGGCCTCTTCTGAAAGCCAACAGTCAGGCTTGCTGGATGAGGTTTCTTGACTGGCACTTTGTGACATCTTGAGGCTAGTGAGGACCTCGCTGATTCTGCCGATTGCTACAGACAATTCCAGGGTGGTCCCAGTGTTCTCACTGGCTAGTTCAGGAAGCCTGGATTCTGCCTCTGTGGGTGGGGGTACTTGGCCTGGGCCAAGAACTTCAACTCCCTGCCTCAGTGAGGCTCCTGCCTGGGTGAGGTCAGCTCGTTTCAGTGCTGTATTGATGATGAGAGGCAGCCCCTCTGCCGTCCCCTCAGGTATGTCCTCCTTCTGGCCCTCTACAAGATAACAGGCAGGGTGAAACACACTCTTTAGGAGACACTGATTACAAAGAAAAGACGGACATATATGTAAATCATCCCATGTACCACATCTTATAAAACCCCAAAACTGGGCATAACCCACACTGCCATCGGGAACATGTTCAGATGATGGAACATCCATTCACCCAATGGAATGTTGTACAACCAGTTTTAAGATGAAAGATGGCTCAGAAGTTAAGAGCACTGGCTGCTCTTCCATAGAATCCAGGTTCAAGCCCCAGCACCTACATGGATAGCTCACAGTTGCCTATAACCCCAGTCCCAGAAAAGCTGATGCCCTCTCTGGCTTCCACAGACAACAGGCACACAGACACATGCAGCCAAAAACACCAAAAGACACTGAGAAAAGAAGGAAAGATGTTTGAGTGTGTACATGTGTGTAAACAACTACTTATAATGGGTTTACATAGACTGAACCACACAGGAAACATAGGGACTTCTTAAATGATCAGAAATAAAGTCTCTAGAGAAGGACAGAAGCCACACCTCTCTTAGCAGATCTTATTTTGTCATTTTGACTTTAGAATCCTAAAATATTATCGAAAAAAAATTTTGGTTTTCTTGAAACAGTGTCTCACTATGTAGCCCTGAGGGGCCCGAAACTCATAGAAATCTGCCTACTTCTGCTTTCTGTGTGCCAGGATTAAAGATGTGCACCAGCACACCAGGCATGTAAAGTTAAAAAAAAAAAAAAAAGAATTAACTTTTTAAAAAAGCAATCTAGCTAAACTCTTGTTTTGTTTTTCTGTTTGTTTTGCTTGTTTAGTTGGTTGGTTTTTGGTTTTTTGAGACTGGATCTCTGTGTAGCCCTGACTGTTCTGGACCTCACTTTGTTGACCAGGCTCCACAGAGATCTGTCTCTGCCTCCTGAGTGCTGGGACCAAACTCTTAATTGCATCACTCTGGAGATGAAGGCAGGGGAACCAGAAGTTCAAGTGGAGCTTAAACTCAGCTACACAGTGGAGTTCCTGACCAGTTTAGACTACATGAGACCCGTCTCAAAAAGCCAAACAAAATTAAAACTGCCATACCACAGGTGGTTTGGTTAGTACTTTTATTCTGAACAATTATGTGTGCAGTTAGAAATAAACAGGTATAGCCACTCACCTTCCCACAGCGTCCTAGAGGGGTCAGCTTGCACACTTCCTGTGTTCAGTACATGCTTTGGCTTCACTCCAGTAACTTCTGCTTGCTCCTTGTTCTAAAAAATAAAATAAAGCAACTACCAAACATAAAAACACTGTCACTGAGACTTCAAACATCTGTGGACCACCTACGGCATGCTTAAATATAGTTAGGTTATTTCATATGACCCACAGCAGTATTAGGGGACACATAGTATTATCACTTTGGAGATAAAGACACTGAGGCAGGAAGAGCCTAGTTCCAAACCCAGAATCCATAACCCTTCTAGTGCATCTGAATGGCTAGGGAGTTGGGGTCTCCTGAACTGGGGTGCAAAGGTCTTAGGCCAGGAATGAAAAAAAAAAAAAAAAAAAAAAAAAAAAAAAAAACTCAATCCTAAATCATCAACCCAGGTCAACTACTCATGCTGCTATAGTTCTGGTTGAGACTGGATTCCAAAGTCAAATCCATGCTTGAGGGATGGACCACCACACTCAATGGCTAACTTCAGCTTAGGAGCTAAGGAACTGCCTCCAGCTGAGTTTTGTCATTTGGGCCTAGTGTTGCCAAATCTTTGTTTTCCAAAGGAAACTGGTATTAGACTTTTTGTTTTAATCAGATTTATTAGGCATAAAATTAAATAAAAATTAATTTATTAAAGCATCATTTATATACAACAAATTATACATATAAGCTATAAACTCTTTTTGTGAGACAGAGTCTCACTCAATATCCCTGACTGGTCCAGAACTCTCTATAAAGAGAAGCCTCACAGGAATCCCCCTGCTTCTGCCTCCTAGGTACTGAAATTAAAGACATGCACACCTATACCAGTTCAACAAATGTACAACAGGGAACAATTCTGCCACCCCAATCCCCACAATTTTAATCCAAAATGTAAATTTTCAGTGTTGGAAATCAATTAAAATCTTTTGATTGCTGCAGATAAAATGTATCTTCAACTGTTTATTATCTTTGTTCTCCCCAACGAGGAGCTCTGTGGCGGAGGCAGGAGAAGCCAGTTAGTGGTTGGTCATGTGTACAGGGGACCAGGGGGTTGTAAACCAGAGCTGTTGCTTTGACTTAACACCAGGAGCCACACTTGAGACTTTTCCTGGTCAAAGTTTCAAAATTCCCGGGGACCCCAACAATAGGTAGAAACCTTTTCTGGAGAGCTTGCTGGTCACAGAGGGACCAGGATCAGCATAGGGCTTTGAATATGTGTGCCAGGACCTGGTCTCTGGCAGACCTTTTAGGTTTAAAGCAGAGTTGCCAAGCACCCCCCTGGACCAGTGCTCAGCGCCCTTACACAGGGGGCTCCTTGACACTGGTCACTCTTGGTTTCAAAGTAGCTATAGATGTTGAGTACCTTTTGTGTTCTGGACAGGTTTCAAAACATTTCAGATTAGTTCCCTAATCTTCATGCCCACTCTTTAAATCAGATAGTATTTACTGATGGGATAATTCCTGATTTACAAAGAGAAAATAAGAAGCTGAGGAGCTGGCCAAAGGTTGAAGGCAGAGTTTAAACAAGCCAAGTTTGATTTGAGAGTCAGTTTGATTTCCTGCCACACTGCTGCTCAGCTCCTAGGCTGAGGTTAGCCACCGACCATGGTGTCCCGTCTCCCAAGCATGATTTGACCTTGGAGTTCAGTCTCAACCAGAACTATAGCAGCATGAATAGTTGACCCGAGTTGATTTAGGATTGAGTTTATTTGTCCACCCCTGACCTAAGTCCTTTGTCCTCCAGGGCAGTTCCCCAAAGTCCTCCCCTATCCCAAATCCCCCTGCCTGTTTTTCCTGTGCCTCTCTCAGTCCTGCTCCTTTCTCAGCCCTTTGTGGTTCCAGGGCATGAGCCTCATCCATGGAGATCACATGACAACTTGCAGGGATTGGTTCCAACCTTCTACCACATGGGTCCCAGAGTCAAACTCAGGTTTTCAGATGTCTCAGCAAGCATCTTGTAAGCCGGAGGACACAAATTTTACTCCATCTTTCCCTCCCTCCCTCCCTCCCTTCCTTCCTTCCTTCCTTCCTTCCTTCCTTCCTCTCTTCCCATTCTGCCTTCCTTCCGATGTGCACACATGTGGGCATGCCACAGTGCATGTGTGGATGTCAGAAGATAATTTGTGGGGGTCAGTTCTCCCTTTCTGTTATATTGGTCCTAGGGATTAAATTCAGTTCATGAGGTTCGGTGGCAGTCACTTTTATCTACTGAGCCATCTTGCCAGCCCAGTTTTGCTCCTTTGATAACATGGAGTGCTCATAGCCCAGCATCTAGCACATAATAAACTATGGTACCTGTTATGATCCTCATGTCATCAGTGTGACCCAAACCTGTGTAACAGACAGCACGCCTCTTCCTTCCTTCCTCTGCAGGATCTGTCCTGCTACCCCTGTTTTGGAAGCTAGAGGCCTTTTCATAGACTTGCTCTTCAGTAGAAGCCAACTTGTATAGACTGTCCTGAAGCAGACCCTGTTGGCTCAATCTGCACTTTCCCTCCTTTTCTTCAGTACAGAAGGGCTCCTGTGTCCACCCACTCATGAGGGCTGATGTCCTGAACAGCCTGACTGTGTTGGGCCCACCTGCAATTGAGCCCAACGCTGAGGGCAGATGGCTTCTTATGATAATCTAATTCATTATTACAACCGAATTAAGGTTAGTGAGCACTTCAGAAGGTGAAGCAGATGGTAAGGCGGTGTGCTAGGACTGTAGTCCAAAGGCAGGACACCTGCCTTGTGTACATGAAGCTCTGAGTTCAATCCTCAGGATTACCACCAAAATAGAATATACAGAAAGTAATCAAGCCCTGACATAATTTTCAGATTTAACAATGTTAGGATGTAGGTCAGTTCTACATATGATTACTACACCCCTACTCTCTCAATAGACAAACAGGGTGTCTCTAGATGTCTCTGGAGTCTAGATTGTGGCAGTGACAATGTGTTAAAGATCCATGGCTGAGCCTCAGTTCACAGAGTTCTCTGAACTCCACATTCGTCCTTGACAACTAGAACCTTATGTCATGATCCAGTTAAAATCTGACAATCTAATTGGAAGACAGGACCCAAACCAGCAGACAGTCACTGATAATGTGAATTAAACACAAAGACCAGAGGAAGATGCAACAGAGCAATGCAGACAGGCAACACTGCAAGAATGAAAAGACAGTCCCATACTTCCCCTGTTCCCAATGCCTATACAGTCACAATGCAGCTAATTCTATTATTCTACAAATACCTCTTATAAATAAATAAGGAAAAAGTATAAAACAAAACAGGAAGCTCATAAACAGGCAGTTCACTGAAAATGGAAAAAGTTTTAAACCAGGTTTTATCCTTTAGTAAAAGCAATTAAAGCCTTAAGATGTGTTCTTCTGTCACCTTGGGATTTTTATGAATTTAAAAGAAAAATTAGCCTTTTAAGACATCTCACCTATTGCTTCACTTGGACTTGATTTAATAAGGGAACTGTAAGAATTTTAAAAAGTGTAAGACATTCAGGGATGATTGAATACTAAGTTCAAATAATAGCAAAATTGTTTACTTTGGTGATAGAATAACAGCAACAAGACTGTGTTTCTGAGGCAGCCCTGTCTACTTGCTGTTTGTTGTAGTGTTGAGTTTGAAACATGGGCCGCATGCATGCTGGGTAATTGCCCCTTTGAGCAATACACTCATTCCAACTTGATTCTTTCCCATAAGGGTGAGAACACTAACTGCCTCTCAAAAGCACATTATCCAACATTTTAATTCTCTTCTATTCTCCTTTCATTCTGATTCATGAAAAATAGGGTCTTATGTGTATTTTAAATATTTCAAAATGATAAACTTCAAAAACACCTCTTAAAAAAAAAGACCTTAAAGCATATTCGCCCACAGTATCCAGGACAACACAGGAAATGTAGTATTTGCCTCCAGCCTTGGAGATCTTCCTGTAGATTTAAAATCATCTGTACGTTATACATTGGATGGTATAGTTTCTAGTATAATGTGCTATGCAAACCAGTATTATCCTGTAGCAGAAGTACCACCCCAGAAGGGGCTGAATTCACTCCCTACACTCAGGAAAACTAAGGAGAATGCTCCTTACTGAAGGCTATATGACCCTCCAACGCAAGGCCACGGAATAGCTAGGATGAGGAAACAAAGATCAGAGAATTAGCCAAGAAGGTGCACACACATAGAAAGTTCTCCTAGCTACTGGGAGGACTGAAGAAGACAATGGCTACTTTGCTTGCATAAATTTAAAAACTTTGTTAGAAACCATTTTTACCTTAGAAGTCTGTCACCCTTCTGTTCTTACATGAAAACAGTTACTAAAGACTGCTGTCTACTGTACCAGGAAACCGCATGAGCTGTGCCCAGAACAGGCTGTGTAAAAACTACAAGGAAATGTGCTTTTGCTTTGTGTTTAGTTTCTGTTTTAAGGACACAGGGGTTGGGACTAATGATCCAGGATTCATAGAATTGATATAAATTTGAGGATTTCTAAAAAAAAAAAAAAAAAAAAAAAAATGATAAAACACTGGGTTCAGGCTCTCTGGTTGGGAGAAGGAAAAAACTGAGAAGAACTGAGAAGGAAGAAAGGAGAAGAAGGAAGAATGATGAGAATTCTCGGGCAGAGAGAGAGAGAGAGGGAGAGAGAGAGAGAGAGAGAGAGCTCTTGACCTGACAGCTATACAAGTCATTAAATCAGCACTGCTCCCATTCCCACTACCTCAGAACCCTCCTCTCCCTGAGGCTGGACCTCAGCACCCTCACAGCTAGTTTTGGCCCTCGAGTCTCAGTTGCCTGGAGTTGCCCAAGGACCTACATTCTGACTGGACCACTACCTCATCCTTTTTTTGAAGAGGGTGGGGATCATTGGACTATGTGGAAATCCATCTATGGTCTTTAAACTTCCATCTTTCATTTACCCTACAAGAAGATACGGAATACATAAGGGAACAATATCCCCAGCTCTTCTAAGAATCATTTCCTGGCCATGTTCCCCATCAGGGTCCCCCCAAACCACTCTAGCCAAGGCAGGGAATACACAACCAACCTCCTCAGGACCATCAGCCAGACTGCCTTTCCTCCAGGGCACAGTCCCTTGCATGATGAAATCATCCACCTTGGAGTTCTGGAATGTGGACCCTACCAAAGTAATAGCCCTGTCCACAGCTACCACCATCTTGAAGAGGGCTTCGAGCCTGGCACCACGCTGGGCACCTTCTTGTCGCACAGCCCTCACCAGCTCCAGGACTTCAGGCCACGCGGCCTGAACAGCGGCAGGGAGACTGCTGCCAGGCCCTGCCAGACCTAACTCCCAGGAGGCCTCCAGCCGATGCAGACCTTGTTCCAGGTGGTCCATGCCTTGGCACACACACTGCAGCTTCTCTGTGACATCTTCTTGGAAATGCAAGAGTCTATCAACCTTCTCGGTCAGCACATTAAGTTTTTTGTCCATGGTGGCTAAGCAGGCTCCGCCCAACGCTGGCAGACCCTGGGGGCCCAGACCCTCTGGATTCTCCTTGGAAACTCCTGACATCCCGATTCTGGTTTGATAAGGGCAAAGGCAAGGAAACTGGAACACGAAGGGTCTGCTTCTCACTTCGGTGGTAACGTCTGGAAGGCCATTGTCCTCGGCTGGTAAGAGCCTTGCTGCAGAGCGCCAGCCTGCCCTTTTGACTGAGCTGTTTAGGGGAGCGGAGAGGGCCAAGTTTTCTGTGTTTCTGCCTTGTCTATCTCCCACTCAGCAACTGAGAGAGTGACAGGCTGAGTTTGGCCCAGGCCCTTCTCCTGGGGCCTCTTTGACATCGTGGTAACAATTAACATTCCTCTTTAAGAGGCTGCTGACTGCAGATATTTTAAGTCCGCCCAGAGAAATCTGGGGCTCATATAAACTCTTGCTAAAGAATGGGAGAAAATGTCTTTTAACATGCAAACAGGGAAGGGGAATCCACGGGACCCTACCCTTAGATAAAGAACTCAAGATAACCAAGGAAAGCTGAGAATCAGTCTTCCCCAGGGATGAGCCCCTAATTGGTTATCCAGTACCAAGTGGTCAGCCCTGAAATCGTATGCATACAAGTAACGATAAATAAATCAGTAGGTTGTATTTATAGATTTATGTGGTTTTATACATATAATAATAACAATAAAGAAAAAAAATTTGAGAGGGACTGGGAGGGATTGGATGAAGGAAAAAGAAGGAGGAAATTATATAATTGTAATTTAATTAAAAATAAAAATAACAGAGTGATTTTGGTGCATGCCTTTAATCCTAGCACTTGGGAGGCAGAGACAGGCTGATTTCTGGGAATTAGAGGTTAGCCTGGTCTAACAGAGGGAGTTCCAGGACAGTCAGGGCTATACAGAGAAACCCTGTTTTGAAAATAAAATAAAATAAAAATGCAGAAAAACATGTCCTTGTTCACATACAAATTCACTTTGGTCTTTAAAAAGAATAAAAGTGTATGTATACTAACAAATTGTCTTAAAATAAACTCCTTTGTGATTTATTATCCATAAGAGAGTATCTCTTCCGCTGGACTACACAAAGGGGTTTTCAGAATTCCAGGTGCTGAGGAGACAGGACCCCCCTGAGGAGACAGACCCCACAGCCACACATACATTTAATTCACAACATGAGACGACATGAAGACAGAGTAAGAGGTGAGTCCCCTCCATCCAGCTCTGCCTTTAACTGTCATGAAATAGTTAATGTTTCTGCAAACTAAAAATTGAAATAGTTAATGTTTCTGAAAACTAAAAATGAGCTTTCTGTTATTGTTCCCTATTTGGGTGATACATGATATGTGGGTTTGGACTGCCTGTGAGAAGAGTCTACAGCTCATGCCCCCTACCAAACATGCATGTGGGACTCCTACCCATAAATAGATCTGAGAAACAACAATCTAGGATACTCACTAAGTGCAACTCCACAGGTTGTGTTCCTTTAAAAATACCCTCTGGAGACACATACCAGCAACCTCCTGGCTCCCTGTATGACAATGAACAAATCGGACAACCAGTGTCTAAGTTTCCAGGATCTCTAGTGTCCCAGAGAACAAGGAGGCCTGTGTTCCTGAGTTTTTCAAACACTTCAAAAATACTGTGTCTGAATCAGACTCTTACAGAAGCAGCAGCATCTGAAGTGGACACATTCAGGTTGCAACTGGTGTGGGACACAAAAGTGAATCTGTACCTTGGAGTACCAAGGATATCGCAGGCCAGTATGACAACTTTCATCCAGTCCCTTGTGGGAAATAGAAGAGCCCAGAAAGGAAAATGTGCCCAGGCTACACAGGCACATGGTTCTGAGGGTGGTTTTGCCACATAGAGGAAGGCATCAAGGTAAGGGGGCTTTGGTGTCCCCCCAGATTCCCTTTATTGAACACAATCAATTTTTATAAACCGACCTGGAAATCTGGGACCCATAGGCACCATCAAGCCATTTTGCTGATTTAACTGGCAGGTAGCCTTCCAATAGTGTGTCCTTGCTATGCTTGATCACAAACCCTCTCAACTCATCCCCCACAAAACACCTGTTCCTCAGCCTGGAGCTATCCAAACTCATCTCTGGGAGTGGTCCTGAGTCTTGGTGGTAGAATGAGCACAGGGAGCTGGAAAGGAACACGGGTCTGTTTTCCTGCTGATGAGATTAAAGACAGGTACATAGGGTGGGGCTGCAGCTCAGCTAGCAGAGTGTCACCGAGCCCTGGACCCAGCATCACATACAGTGGCCAGAGCGAGGGACGCAAGTGTTTCTTAGGAAATACTTATCCCTTTCAGATTGTACACTACCTACCGAACCTGGTACTGTACATATAGGGAAATGGGGCAGGCTAGACATTTGGGTAGCTGAGGGAAGAAAGGAGATTTAAAAAGAGTCTTTTGAGTTAGAGTCCCCCAAAGGGAGTGGTGGATCTCAGTAACAGAGTTCTGTATGGGGCTGGATGGAGGAAGGGCTCTTTAGAAAGACAATGCCCAGAATGAAGACTAGACACCTTGGATTTGAACCTGTTTCCAAAAGAGGGACAGTGTGTATCATGAGTTAGAACTCAAGAAAATTGGACAAACTTGACACTGAGATGCTGAAGATCTCTAAGAAGTCACACGAAGACAGAGGACATTGAATGTTATGGTATTTAAAGCAGATTGGAGGGTTATGTCTCTATCCAGGACCAAAGAGGGAACTGAGATTCTATCCCTGTAATGGCTTTCCCTCAGACTTCCACCAAGCCCTGGTACCTGTGTCCTCTTTCCGTCTATATGTTATTTTCTTGTGTGTTACCCAGGAAATGGGAGATGAGATCCGTCTTTAATGGTCTGTCTAAAATGTGTCTTCTGTTTAGTTAATTTGGCATAAATCTTCATTGTAAAATATTTAAGATCAGACCAGTGTAATTCAGCCGGGCAGTGGTGACACGCTTTTAATCCCAGCACTCGGAGGCAGAGGCAGGTGGATTTCTGAGTTCCAGGCCAGCCTGGTCTACAGAGTGAGTTCCAGGACAGCCAGGGCTACACAGAGAAACCCTGTCTCGAAAAACCAAAAAAAAAGAGCAAAAGCAAAACCAAAACAGTGACATTCACAAAAATATATTAGGCTTAGTCTCCATTCATTGAACTATTAAATCCAATGCCTGTATTTATAGACAGCATACTCTCATGATACATGCAAAACTATGTAACTCTGACAAATGTAACACAATGAAAATGCTAGTACAATTTTTGTTCACAGAGCTGGAGAGGTGGCTCAGTGATTAAGAGCATTGGCTAAGCTTCTAGAGGACCTGAGTTGAATTCCTAGCTCACAGCTGCCTGCAACTCTGGTTCCAGGGGATCCAATGTCTTCTTCTGTCCTCTGTAGGTACCAAGCATGCATATGGCACACAGACACGCATAAAGCCAGAACATTCATGTACACTAAAAATATAATAAAAAATTTCTTATTAAAAAACAAAAGCAAATTATGGATATATCTACATATCTGTATCTATATATATCATATATGAGAATTTTAACACTAAATCCGTTTAGAGGTGTGCTTTTGCTTTTCTGTATTTTTTTTTTAATTTGTAAAAAGAAACCCCATTCCTTCGTTGTAATATAGAGAATTAGCACCTTCTTCTCTACCTTCGTGTGAATATTTCTTCCATTTGTTCCTTTGTTCAAAGAACTCTATTGCCTTCCTGTGTTGAAATTTGTCTCTTAGGAACCTTGGTGCTGCAATAGACTACGCTTAGTGTTCTGTACTTGAAACTTGGCTGGGGTGGATCTCAGTGGGTAGATGATCTGCCTGCTCTACCAGAGGCTCTGGGTTTGGGGTGGAAACTGAAGGATCATGACTTCAAAATCATGCCTGGCCTTGGCCAGCTCTAGGCCCACCTGTCTGGAAACAAGTGGAAATTCCATTGTATATTGGAAATGATAATGTTATCTTCTCTCTTCTGCCACGACTGTTTGTTAAGTCATTAGATGGATGTGGTAGCTTGAATCAGATGTCCCTCATAAGTCCCTGGCTCCAGTTGGGGGTTCCTGTTTGGCAAGGCTTATGTGGTGTGCTGTGGTTAGAGGAAGTCTGTCCATGGGGGCGGGCTTAGAGGTTTCGAATGGCTCCCTCCAATTGCAGTTCTATTTCTGTGTTTCCTGCAGTTCAAGATGCAAGCTCCTGGCTGATCCTACCTCCATGCTATGGCACTTGGTGCTATGCTTCCCCACTGTGATGGCGACAGACTCTTCCCTCTGGATCCAGGACCAAAAGAAACCCTTCTGTAGATTGTCTTGGCCATGGTGCTTTGTCACAGCAACAGAAAAGTAAACAGGACAAGGAACTTTAAGAGGACTTAATAAGAGACTATTTTTAAAGAACAAAACACTCCTAAAAGAATCAGCATGTCTCTACTACCTTGTGCCCTTTATCTTGTCTTAAGAGTATGTAGTTTACTTAAATTCATGAGCTCTGCTTTTTAAATGAAACAATGGGCAGACCTCAGAGACAGTGGTTGTTGATGCTTCCTCTTTGTCCAGTCTCTTTTCAGAGTTATATCCTGTTATAAGTAGACATGGAATGTACTGTCTGGTTACTGTTTGCATGGGTTCAAAGCAGCCTGGAGAAAGCAGAGCAAAGGCCAAAGTCTGTAAATTCTTTCCCTTTGTTTCCCACTATCTGCTGTTTGACCACTCTTCCCTGATAGATAACATATTAGTATTTTGCCCCGTTGACTGGTTTGGAAGAGTTTCTATGTTTGTGTCTTGTGTTCTCATCTCCAAAGTATGACTCAGGAGATTTCACTAGAGATAACAGGCCAAGTTTTCAAGTTTTTATTTTGCCTGACTATATAAAAGGTTTTACTCAATTGAGAAGTTCATCTAGTTACTGTTACAGAAATTTTATACTATTCTTAACAACATTTTAAAAATGTTTGTGAGCTAAAAATTTGATGTAATTTAATTTTTCAAGGATTCAAAGTAAGCATCTATTGATAGTCGAAATATATTTAAATTCTGTTTTTCCTTTCTAGTCCTCCATTGACTACGTCATCAACAGTTCAGAACCATGAAAATGTGGAGGAAGTAGACTGTTTTGTTTCTTGGCTCTTACAATATGGGTGGTTATTTTAAAATAATTTAGTCCTTTGTATAGCATTTATTTGTCGAAGACCTGGGGAAATCACAGGCAGTCTGCAGCCATACATCCTTATGCCATCTTCTGGCATTTTAAAACTGAAGTCCAGTGTTCTGCTCTTAATAACATTTTATAGATTACCTAAAAGAGAAGATTTGATGTTTTGTTTAAGTATTGTTTGGTTCAGACTTGGGAAACTACCTTACTGCAGTCCAGATTCGTTTAGGATGTGGCTGCAGGGGAAACAGCAGCAGCTGCTGCAGCCACAGTCAACCCAAGCAGAGAGGACATCAGGTATCAGTATGGTCCTGCTTCCCCTTGGCTTTGAGCTAGGCTAAACTAAGTATGGAGAAACCAAGCAGACCCATGGCAGTGCCCTGGATGGGAAAGAGCTATAGAGCCGGCAGCAGCGGCAGCAGTGGCAGCAGCAGGGGGGGAGGGGGTAGGGTGGAGCACAGAGAAGAAAAGGCCTCCCATCCACAAGCTGTACTGAAGTTTGCTCTTTAAAAGCACTAAGGGAGCCATTCTGTGTTGTTTCTCTTTAGTTCCTGTAGTTCTCTACTGAAACTGACTAGTTCCTGCTTAAAACAGATACTAGTGAGCCTAGGGAGATCCTACCCAACCCCTATGGAAAGGGTTTCATAGTAGTATATGCCCTGTAATGCTAACCTCTTAGTTTAAACAGCATCTTATATCTTCCGTCTGGACAAGCTTGCTGTTTGAAGCCCTGGTATAAATGTTTGCCCTGACAAAATACTTACTTGTTACTATATACAAGATGTGTTTGTATGTCATCTGTTTGTAACAACTGACCCTCTTCCATACTCTGTAAGAGGTCTAAAATTTTAGTTACTGTTGCAGCTCATTGCCCTGCCGAGAGAAAAGTTCTGAATCTCACTTTCATAGAAGGTGGTTTCACATATTTAAAAAGACTGCTATATAATGCTTTTATGTAATGGTGCTTGTTGCTTCGGCTCTTTTATATACATATTTTATACGAAATCTATGATATAAGCCTTAAAGAAACACTTTACAAATATGATATTCTATAAAATGGAATGGTTATTTACAATAACCTCCAAGTTTGTGCATTCTTACGCTGGACAGTTTTATGTCAATTTGACACAAGCTAGAAGCATCTACATGGAGGAAACCTCAGTTGAGGAAGTGCCGCCATAAGTTCCAGCTGTAAGGCATTTTCTTAATTAGTGATTGACAGGGGAGAGCCAGCCCACTGTGGGTGGAGCCATTTCTGGGCTGGTGGTCCTGGGTTCTATAGGCTGAGCAAGCCATGTGGAGCAAGCCAGTAAGCAGCACCCCTTCATGTCCTCTGCCTTATCTCCTGCCTCCAAATTCCTGTCCTATATGAATTCCTTCAATGATGAACAGTGATATGGAAGTGGAGCCAAATAAAAAAACCTTTCCTCTACTACCTGCTTCTTGGTCATGGTGTTTCAAAGCAGCAATAGAAACCCAAACTAAAATATCCTTCTTTCCAAAGTAGCCATGGTGAATAAATCTCCTTTTTAAATTTTTTTCCTATTAATATGTATCTTTTAATCACCTTAATGAAGAGGAATGGCTGAAATTGGCTTCCTAGGACACAGGCTGTGACCCTAAGTCTGATTTCAGTTCTGTCTATCTGTAATCTCAGCATTTAGGAGTTAGAGACTTGATGATCTGTAGTTTAAAGTTATCCTTGGCTACATTTTGATTTTTGAAGCCAGCTTGGGATACATGACATCTTACCTAAAAACAACGATAAAGTTTCTTTAAAAGATACACAAACCAGGCATAATAAACACATTCCAACATTACCAGTACTTAATCACTAAGACAGAAAGTTTTCAAGTGAGACTCCATGTTAATGAAACATAAAAGAAGAAACTAAACCAACAAACAACAAATAATCTTTGGAAAATGAGATTTGGAGAACACATTGCTCCATCTTCTCTTGGGCAGGACTTCATCTGCCTCAGAAGTCACCTGCACTTGGAAATGCTCTTTCTCTATCAGTTAACCCTTGGTTTTTCCCCAGGAGCCAGAATTTCATGGCTTAAACTTTAGGAATAGCTGCCTTGAGAAATCTCTGGAAGTCCAACCCTCAGCCAATCAAATCTGTTGCAGACAGTGACATAAGCTTTATGGAAGTAAGTTCCCACTAGAATGTAGACAATTCCCTGATTTCTGCAAGTTCAACACAAGTCATTGGCTGCTTTCACTATCACCAGTGTTAAGCCTCCAAGAGAAACCATCAAGCTTGGGGCCTAGGAAAATACTGCAAGTCCAAAAGAACGCAAAGGAGACAAGCAGTGTCTTGGATACTATCTGTCTCTAAAGATGGCTGCTTAAATTACCAAAAGGTTTGCCCTGCAGCTCCCGGAAGCAGCAAGCCTTTAAGGCAGCTCCCCTAAGGCACTTCAGCCAGCTACTGTTCCAAAGCCCTCATGAAGTAAGCTGAAAATAGAATGGTGGTTTCAGTTTGCCTGGTGTGGTGGCTTGAATATGCTTGGCCCACAGGGAGTGGTACTGTTAGGAGGTGTGGCCTTGTTGGAGGAAGTGTGTCACTGTGGTGGTGGGCTTTGGCAGTGACCTCCTATGCTCAGGCTCTACTCATTGCAGAACAGAGCTTTCTCCTAGTTGCCTGAGGATGCCAGTCTTCTCCTGGATGCCTTTGGATTAGGATGTAGAACTTTCAGTTCCTCTAGCCCCATGTCTGCCTGGACATTGTCACGCTTCCCACCATGATGACAATGACTGAACCTTTGAACCTATAATCCAGCCCCAATTAAGTGTTATCCTTTATAAGTGTTGCCTTGGTGGTGGCGTCTTTTCATAGCAGTGGAAACCCTAAGATACCTGGCATCCTCAGAGATGCCAACATGCCTTGACTTGTTGAGTCAGAAGATTAAGGACTAGAGTAGAGGAGGAACACCAGAGATTGACGTATCAACAGTTGTAGCATAGAAGACAGGATGCCCTTTCCTACCAGGGCTTCTTTTAACCAAAGGAACACACTCAAGGAAAAGCCACCTCTTTCTTGTTTGGAGCCTGGCTGTGCTTTGAGACTATTACAATTCTGAGCTCATCTGTATCTCTTCTTACTCTCTTTTCCATGTAATTACCCATGATAGTCGTTGAGAGGTGCAAAGTTTACAAGTCTCACTGGCAGCCCTCCAATTCCAATCTATTCCTATAACAATACAGCAAGAAGCTCTGGGTGAGCTGACCATAGGGAGACCTCTGTGGGAGGAGCAGCAGAAACAGTACAGAAACTAACAGTTCCCAGAGGTAGGCTCTGACACCCTTGAGAGGGAGGATGGAACACACCCACAGGAATCACACCCATGTGAATAATCACACCCTTGGGAAAAACACTCATGGGAATTATACCCACAGGAATTCTTGCAGATCTTTCTAAGGCAAGGAGGAGCCGAGACCACCAGTTCTAAATCCTTTCCTCTGTCTATAAGAGGAATGAATTCATGCTCACATGGTTCTCTGGGGATTGAGTTATGACTATTCTCTATCTCTCACGAATGTACAGGACACAGCAAGAAACCCAGTGATTCTCTGGGGACAACAGTGCCTGCCCAGAGAATGAAGAGGGATTCCCTCTCTATGCCAAAAGGCCAGAAAAGCAGTGACCACTGCCTTGATAAACAGTAGCAAACCCAACACATTTTCTCCTTGCTGAACCGCAGAGCAGTTGGTCCACTCTTGAGAAAATCAGGCTGACCTTTGCCCTGTGGTGGGTGGGATTAGAATTTCCCTGTGATGGGGGCATTCTGAACCCCAGGAGTCTTGCACGGTCCTTTTGGTAATTTGACAGCAGGTGAGGTCTCATGGAGAGAAGAAACTGAAAGGTTTTTGTTTTAAAGTGCTATCAGTGAGGCAGGAGAGCAAGAAACAGCAGAGGAGAAAATTCCACAGGGGAACACACAGAAGGTAGTGGTAGTGGTAGTGTAAATACTGGCAGCCTTTAGTCTACATGGACCTCATTCAGCCAAGCAAGAATGCTCAGAAAAGCTTGCGTTGTATGAATTTGGCGGAGTTAGGTGCTGCGATGATGACCCATAAGGGTCACCATGGGACCTCACTTCCTCATATCCCTCCTTTGTGGCTTGGAGCCTAGCCAGAGGCGAGCTAAGGCATGCCTTCAGCTTCCTCAGTATCCTACCCTTAACCAACTGTCTCCTTTCTCGTAAGTATCCATGTTCTGCTACAATGCATTGTAAAGAGGTACAAGAACCTACAACTTCCTGGTCTGTCCTCTGGACTCAGATCCATGCCTGGACTTGATATAGTCTCACACTGGCAACTCATCTTCCATATTTATCTCTTTCCCTGTAAGAGGCACAGCTCACCGAAAGCATTAGAAAATCCAGAATTGTTAAACATGAAGGCTTTTTTATTTTCTTCAAGGAAAGGAAATAATGTTTTCTCTTCACCGGAAAGACTGGAGTGGATGTTGTCTGACAAGCTGGTGATCTTTTGAGTATTCTATTAGGAGCCAGCATTCCCGAATCTCCCAAAATCCTGAGCATTGCTTAGGCCCTAGTCCTGGACCTTGTCTCTCAGTGAATACAACCCATCACTGTGGTCCCATGTACACTGAATCCTCCATCAGTAGACTCTAACCTTGTGCTTATTACAAACCCTTTCTCCTTATGCCTTACCCTAAGCACCGTTTATAAGTCTCATTCCTATTGCAAAGACCACAGGGCTTTGCTACCTTGCTAGGAGTCTATGTCGCTATGCTCAAAGCTTTGCTATGATAATTGTCACGTGGAAACCTTTTTCCAAAGTTTGCTATGTGAAATGTGTAACAATAAACCACAAGGTCAGACTCTGGAAGTTCTGGTCTGGTGCCAGCTGGAGACGGGTTCCAACTGGAGTTCCATTCTGCACCTTATGTAAACTGCCTCTCTGCTGGCTGTGAGGCTTTGGGGGTGGGGTGGTGAAGCCCAAGACTTCCCTTCCAGAAACTAGATAGGAAAAGAAGCGATAGAGTATGTATTAAAGTAAGACACAGTCTCCATAGAGAGGATGGAAGGTGAGGCATTGGTGAGTGAGGGTTAACAGGGAATTTGTAGAAAATGGAAAGCTGTTGAAGAGAAATAACAATCAATCAATCAATCAATCAATCAACAAATAAATAAATAACAACAATAAAACTTCTGCCTAACCTGAAACAAAGGTGAATACAGACACAGCAGAGCCAACTTTCTCTACACAACCCCAGAGAAACCACTGGTCCCTGAGACACTGATGGGTAAACGAAGGAGCCAAGGGTTAATTCTTCCCCACATCTCTGCACAAAGATGCAGCCAGGAGACCACACCTCCTGACACAGAGTCTGATCCTAGGGAAACTCAAGAGCCTGGGACACAAGGGTTCTATGTGCTGAGATAGAGAGGGCCCCTGGGAAACACCTCCCAGGATGATGTTCAACTGCCAAGCAGTGCACAGACTTCAACAGCTCACTCCGTGTTTAGTACCACATTTGAAAAGACACAGAGACAAAAAAAATCACTAGATATTCAAAGAAAGCCTCCCAATGAAAATAGGAGATTAATGAAGAAAGAACTATAATCAAGAAGGAAACAAAGAATATGAGAAAGTAGTTCAAAATAGCTGTCATTCATAGCCACAAAGTGTACGAAAGGCTGTCTGTTCCAGTAATTAGAAGAAGACTGATGGAAAGAAGAGGATGTAAATGATGGCGAAAATTTAAAATATGAATACTAAGTTTTAAAAATATAAAAATATAGATTACAAAATAAAGTTAAGATCCTACCCCAGGGCTGGAGAGATGGCTCAGTTGTTAAGAGCACTTACTGTTCTTGCACAGGACTTGAGTTTGGTTTCCAGAACACAGATGATGGTTCAAAGCATCTTAAACTTCAGTTTCAGGAGATCCAATGTCCTCATCTTATCTCTATGGTCACAAGGTTTGTACGTGGTGCACATGTATACATGCAGGCAAACCACTTATACACATAAAATGAAATAAATCTTTAAGAATCTAAAGATATTTTCTCAGATAATGGAAGTAAAAATAAAGACAGGGTCAGTGAGAGGGCTCAGTGGCTGAAGGCGCTTGCTGCCAAGCTTGGCAACCTGAGTTCGATTCCCCAGAACCCCTGGGTGGAAGAACTAACTCCTACACGTTATCTTCTGACCTTCACATACATGCCATGGCATTTGAGTGCAGACACACATGAACACACATATACATAAAAATTAACCAAGAAATAAGAAACAGACAGATGTAACTTAAATTTTAAAATAATAATAAAAAAAGTCAATATGAAGACATGTGCATAAAAAGCAAAAAGAGGTGTTGGAGAGCTGGCTCTGTGGTTAAGAGCATTGTCTGTTCTTGTGGAGGACCTGGGTTGGATATTTAGCACCCACATAGCAGCTCACAGTCACCTATAACTCCAGCTCCAGAATACCTGACACCCTCCTCTCATTTCCTGTGGCACCAGGCACACATGTGGTACACAGACTACATGCAGGCAATACACCCATACACAAAAAATAAAATTAAGAAAATGAACAAAAACACATTCTATGTGTCTAGCTAGTGTCACATTTAATTAACTGGAGTTTCAGGAATTTGTCAAACAAATACTATTGTCACTGTGCAATTTTATGGCAGAGATGGCCCAGCAACTAGGAACCCATACTGCCTTTTCAGGGGATTAGCACCCAGAACCAGTAGCTCACAATAGCCTGAAACTCCAGTTCTGACACCTCCAGCCTCCACAGGCACCAGCAAGCATGTGTTCATACACACACACACACACACACACAGAGAGAGAGAGAGAGAGAGAGAGAGAGAGAGAGAGAGAGAGAGACCCTTCTTTGTTTTGTTGTTAGGGAGTTGGGGGAGTGATTCACACAGGCAAGCTTTCTGCTGCTGAGCTACAACCCTCCACCCCCCCACCCTCATCCTAAAGATATGTAAGAAATGTTAAGAGCTGGGGGGTGGGGGGGCGTGGAAGGGGGCCAAGGCAGACTAACTAGCTTTAACTCCTGCTTCTCTTCCCCCCTCCCCCAGTTATTAGCTGGAACTATGGCCAGGGGTTACCTAACTTCTGAGTCTGCACTTCTTTCCTGTTCTGTGGCATAAGAAAAATAACAATATGATTGTTCTGGAGTTGGCAGAAGGTTACTGGAGATTGCTGAACCATACAAGGCTTATCGGTGATTGACACATTGGAAGTACTCAGGGGTTAGCCTGAGGGTGGCAGGCAGGCAAAGAGGGAACAAACAGAAATAGACACACACACACCCCGCCCCCCACCGAGAAACACAGTCTCACAGGATAGAATGGTGTTAAAGTACAATCATTGGCTTAGCAATGAATATTTACAGTCCTGATGGAGCAAGTACTTTCTTATGTGAGAGCAGAAATGAATGAAGTTCAGGACCAGCTTGAAAGGTGCATGGCCATTTATGTAAGAGGCAGTCCCAGGATGGGGCTGTAAGAACAAACAAGCATGGGGGGGAATAAAAGAAACAGCCAAAAGATTCCCACAGTTGTCAGAGACAGCTGCATGCACGGAAACGGCTTCACCTGCCTGCCTGCCTGCCGTGTCTTCCCTTCCACGGGAGCCTCGTGATGCAATACTCTCGACAGTGAACGTCAGTCCCGCTCAGCACCGTGTCCAGCACACGGCTAGTATTTCTAAGTTGTAGTGATTAAAACTGCCAACCCCACCCCACCTCCCCACCCCGGCCTGGGCTGTCAGCCCAAGAAAGCAGTAATGGATGCAGGCAGAGAAGACATTTCCTCAGTCTCCAGTCAGTCTACCTCCTAGATGGCACACGATTAGAAGGTGCATGCATGTTCTCCATGGGGCTTAGTTAAGAAAGGAATGCAAATGAAAAGCAGTCTCAGAAAGCCACACATAGTCCAGTGCGATTGAGGGTTAGTTGACATTGCCTGTCCTTTACACCCCCTGGTAGTAGCTAGGGAGGCCCAAGATGGCTATCCACAGACTGTACCCATCAATCAGAGCTTCCTATTGACTGGATTTTTTTGTCCAGAAGGACCTAAGCCTTGGAAACAATTGTCATCGTCTCCTTTGATCCTCTGACCCTACCAATTGTTCCTTGGGCCCTAACTTCAAAGCACAGTGGCTCAACACCACCCTTACCGCAAATATCTGGATGTAATCTGATGCCTGCTGCTGGCCTCTGGTGCTGGGCCTGCACAGTGCTGGGACAGGGCACAGAGTTCCCATCCTGTGGCCACGGTGGCCAACTTCTGTTTACTTTGCCTGGAGATGAATGCTGCCCAACTATGTGGAGCCCTGGGAATGAGGTGGGCTGGTTGGCTGGTGTCTATGGAAGAGCTCGGGTTTAGTGATAAGCCTGGTATTTCCGCTTATCTTTGACCCTGCCCAGGCCCCAGAAGCATCCAGAGGCTTAACTTGGTTATCTGCTTTGCTGGGCTGTATCTGCCTTCCCTACTTCCTGCATCACTTAGCAAAGTGTCTAATTGTGAAACAAACAGCAAGTAGTCCAAAGAGGGAGGAGAGAAGGGAGGGAGCCCTGGGGTTGGGCTGAGCTGATTTGAAAAACTCAAATCGGAATCTGGTGCAGGCCTAGTTGCACTGGAATACTTGTCTTCAGACTTTCAGGTCTCGGAAGGTCCTAACTAGCATCAGAATGGGTCAGAAGCCCTAACTTTCTTCCACAATGCTGCTCACACTCTAGCTGGGAGTCTAGTTAATCACCTCTGGGCTAGGTGAGTCCAGCAATTATCTTTCCAAATGAAAGGATTCGGGAAGCCATAGCTAAGTACAGATTCCATAAGAACTCAGGCATACTGCAGCCCAGAGAAGGCAGTGGCTCAAGGCTTCTGCTGAACGAGGTGCCAAGCATCAGATTTTTGTAGAGTTCCCATAGGGTGGCAAGAGAATCTTCAGAAGGTACAAAAAAACCTCCCTTGGTTTTTCAATGAAAAATCTAAAGACCAGAGAAGGGAAGGGGGTTTCTGTAGATCACACAGCAGGTGAGAGGCAGAGACAGAACCAGATGACTAAACTTATGGATGCCTTTAGAAGGATCATGGACATCCCTGCCTGTTCTGTGGGTTTAGAGACCTCAGGGGCGGCTAGATGGGGTCACATCAGCCTGAGGGATGCAGGCTCAGCTCTAACAGTCATCTGAGGATGCAAGGAAGGGGCTGAGATGCAGGGACTTCCAGAAACCAAAGTCAGTTGCTAATTCTTTCCCAGAAAGAACAATGTCTATAACTTGTTTTGCCATAGCAACCCCAGAAAGAGGGCTGAAGTCACCCCAAAGCCTGACAGGATGAATCCAGAAGCCACCTCGAAACAAAATCCAAACCAACCAGCTCCTGTGAAGAAGCAGAGTGGAAGGAACAAGTGTGCTGAAGCCCTGCCTAGAGATGACAGTCCCCTCCCCTGGGGATGACAGTCCCCTCCAGCCCTTTGGTGGTTGGTAAATTTGTCTCCAGGCTTCTGCATTCGGCCATTGTAGAACAAGTTGAAGCCCTTCTCTATCATGTCTTCCTTCCCTGCACCCCCAGTTAAATAGTTCCTGACCTCAGCAAGGTTAGGGGGAATTAGCATGACACACTGGAAGGAAAACAAAAAGCACCACCAGGAACCAAATCCAAAATGAACAGTAATAAGTAATCCACTTACTTACTCATTATGTATCGAAAAGCAAGCCCTTTTAAGGGGCTGGTAGACACTAGTACTTTTATGTGCCAGGCATTAGTACAACATCTCTATATAAATGACTTTACTTGCCAACAAGTCTAGGAGGAAGGAGCTGTTAGCATTTTAAAAGACGAGCTTAGGCTTGTAAGAATCACGGAAGTTCTAAATACACAGAAGAACTTAAATTTAAATGCAGGCCTTCACAGCCTTAGTATCCTAAGACTTCTGTTGTCAGGCTCTGTTGCCAGGCTAGAGTCCGCATTTCTCCCTAGAAGGCTGCATTTGCCAACTGCCAATCCAGAAAACCCAAATGAATATACAAGTTAGAACTGGACCAATTGCCTGTCTGTTCTCCTGCCAGCTCACACCGTCATCACACCGTCACCGCATCATGTGCTCACATGTGCTTCCAGTGTGGCATGTTTTCACATGTGCTTTCAGTGTGGCATGTGTTCACATGTGCTTCCAGTGTGGCATGTGTTCACATGTGCTTCCAGTGTGGCATGTGTTCACATGTGCTTCCAGTGTGGCATGTGTTCACATGCGCCTCACATTTGCTGCTCTGGAGAGGAAGGATTAGGACGGGATGGAGGCTCGCAGTGAGTCAGTGGGGAGCTGGGCCTCTCCGCCTCTGAAGCCAGTGCTCACTGGAGAAGGGATTGTTTCTGTAGCCTCTGTCCCAATATACACATTGCTCGAAGACCTCACCTCATCTCCTAACCTCATCTCCTAGCGCTAATTCTAACCAGAGTAAGACCTGTGGATCTCCAATAATAGATTATTTTCATTGCAGTCTTATTTACGCTCCTTGACTGTATTTGTGAGCTCAAGAACTCTACTTGTGCCACAAGAAACCCCAAAGGTCTGGATGGGAGTCAGGGTAACAAAGCAGAACATCAGATAGAGTGATAAACAGAGATAAAACACGGACCAAAAACAGCCTGAGGAAGAAAGGGTTAATTTCAGCCTACAGGGAATAGTGTATTATGGAGGGAAAGCAAGACAGGAGCTTGAAGCAGAAAACAATGGAGGTGTTAGCATTCTGTCTAAACTCTACTTCCACAGTTACCTGGCAACCGCCAGGTAGGCCTGGCCCACTATAAAAGGGGCTGCTTGCCCCCTCCTCACTCTCTTAATCTCTTACTCTCCTACCCTCTTGCCTCTCTGTCCCCTTCCCCCTTCCTCTCTCTCCACATGGTCATGGCCGGCCTCTACTTCTCTTCTCTCTTATCCTTCCACCTTCTTCTCCCCACCTTTGCCCTATCTCCTGAATAAACCTCCTCCCCTTTGGAACTGTGTGGTCTGGAGTGGTCTGTTCTGAACTGCGGTCAGACTTCTAACAACTAATAAACAGGAGGAATGCTACTTACAGGTGTGTCTCTTCTGCCTGCTCAGTTACCTTCCTCACACAGCCCAGACCCACCTGCCCCCAAAGAGGGCTGGGACCCGACATCAGTTACCCATCAAGAGCACGGTCTACAGCCATCTGATGGGCCACATGCCAATCTGATGGAGGTAACTTCTCAGGCAAGGTACCCTCTTCTCAGGTCCATCAAGCCATCCCAACGTGACACACAGACATGTCATTGTCAAATCATAACTTTCCATGTCCCTGAGCCCTCATATTGATATCACAGTATCAAACACAGTGCAATCTCAAAAGTCACCCAGCCTTGAAAACCCTCAGTGCTTTAAAAATCCAACATCTCTTCTAGAAATCCAAATCCCCCTAACTGTGGGCTCCTGTAAAATCCAAAATAATACTTTTATCCCTAGATGGCAGAACCAGAGCACAGTTACAATCAGATTAAAGGAAAACTAAAAACCGGCCGTGTAAAAAGCCGTGCTCAATTATCTAGGACCCACAATCCTCTGGGACAGATCTGCAATTAGCAGCACACACATTTTGCCTTGTAGGCTCCAGCCGATTCTGCTCCACACTTGCTGGAGTCTTTCTTTGGAGGATGGCAGGGTCCTGCCTCTTTATCACTCTGGTGTCTCCCCTTAACTGAGGTAGCACTTTCTTTCTTTCTTTCTTCCTTCCTTTCTTTCTTTCTTTCTTTCAGAAACTGTTTATTTCATCCTTTGTTTGTTTGTTCGAGACAGGGTTTCTCTATGTAGCCCTGGCTGTCCTAGAGCTCACTCTGTAGACCAGGCTGGCCTCGAACTCAGAAATACACCTGCCTCTGCCTCCCAAGTGCTGGGATTAAAGGCGTGCGCCACCACTGCCCGGCTGAGGTAGCACTTTCAACAATGGCCTCCTGGCTCTCTGCAGGGACTGCAACCCTGCACATGGTGCTGAGTCTCAGCTGCTCACCATGACCCCTCTGTGCCTTGAGAACCAGTACAATGTGGAGAGTCTTACACATTGCACCAAGTTTGGCTTTGTGTGTGAAATGCAGCCTCCACCCACTCTGGACCAGCATCTGTGTGCTGACCCTGAGGAAATACCTCCCTGAGGATTTTACCTCAGAGCCTCCAGTCTCTTAGCACACAGCTGGTGTCTCAGGCCTAGCTAACCAGCCTCAGTTGTTCATGTTGGACTTCATTTGGAGCCAGCCTCTTGTTAATCACACCTATTTCTTCAGCTCCAAAGGACCAAACAGCACAGATTCTTAATTCTAAATATCACATGAATGAGCCTGATACAATCTTAATGGTCTTTTAGACTTCCCCCTGAGACTTCATAAATCCGGCCTCCAGAGCTGCTGTTTCCAGCATCAACTTCCAAGTCTGACCACAGCGCCTGAAGTTCTGAGGGAGCGAGGCTTTACCAGACCCAATCTTCAAACATTTCTGCAGTCCTCCCCTAAAACAACAGGTCTGATACAGCCACACTCAACTCTAGGTGCCAAATTCTGCCCCAGTCTCTTTTTTGTTATTGTGATAAACAGCATGAGAAAACCGTTTTGGGAGTAAAGGGCTTACTTCAGCTTCTGGGTTACAGTCACCACCGAAGGAAGATAAGGCAAGAACTCAGGGCAGGAACTTGAAGGAGGGCCATGGACAGCACTTCATATTGACTTGCTTAGTCACTTTTCATACACACACACACACACACACACACACACACACACACACACACAGTTCCTGTCCATCTGCCCAGGAGTAGCACGCACACACGCACATGCAGGCACACACACAGAGCCAGGCCCTACTGCATTATTTAGCAATCAAGAACCTGCCCCACACAGAAACGCCAACAAGCCAGTGTGATGGAGGTAATTTCTGAGTTGAGGTTTCTCCTTGTCAGGTATATGAAGTCAACAACCGAAATTAGCCGTCACTCACAGATATATGCAAATGACATGAGTGTACTGGGGTAAAATTGTCCAATATACAAGTGTGTCTAGCCTACCTGTGTCTATCAAAAGAAAATTTATCTTCATCTATTTACAGACTTTCTCTCCTCTTCACCTATACCTATGAGAGAAAGTGTGTGTGTGTGTGAGAGAGAGAGAGAGAGAGAGAGAGAGAGAGAGAGAGAGATCTAAGGGACTCAAGGGTCTATAGACGAGACGACTCCTGGCTCATCCAGGTGACATGGAAAGAAGACTAGAAGAAGAACACACCAAGCATGTCTGGGGTCTGAGGTCTGACAGTCCCTCAAGAAGCTCTGCCATGTGAAGGGGCAAGAGAAGACAGGCTGAGAAAGCATCTGAACTGGGAAACAAAGAAAGTGTCATCAGAATCAACAGAGAGAACAGGATGGTGATTGGCTGTGGTTGGCTGTGGTTGGCTGTGGTTGGCTGTGGTTGGCTGTGGTTGGCTGTGGTTGGCTGTAGTTGGCTGACCTCCCATGACTTTTCCAGAAACTTAGCCATGGAGTACCATTGTGAGAGCAGAGGCAAAAGGTTTGAGGGAAGTGTCTGGAGAGAACAAAGGTTTAAGCTGAGCCTTGAAGGATGGTTGTTATAAGAGGCCGAGGAAAGTCAAGTCTAGTTGAAAGAGAACTAAGAAAACTCCAGGTAGAGCCTGGCAGCATCTGGTGTCTACTTAGGACCTGTCCTCAGGTCAAGATGCCCACAAAAGCTCAGTAGATTCAATAAGATGAGTTGAAAAATTAGGAGAGGGCTGGAGAGATGGTTCAGTGGTGAGGAGCACTGACTGCTCTTCCAGAGGTCCTGAGTTCAATTCCCAGCACCCACATGGTGGCTCACAACCATCTGTAATGGGATCTGATGCCCTCTTCTGGGAGAATGGATAAAAGTGATTAAGAGGACCTGATACAAAGCCACTTTCGGGACGCAGGAGATATTTTAATTTTAATTTTTTTTTTTTTTTTTTTTGGTTTTTCGAGACAGGGTTTCTCTGTATAGCCTTGGCTGTCCTGGAACTCACTCAGTAGACCAGGCTGGCCTTGAACTCAGAAATCCGCCTGCCTCTGCCTCCCAAGTGCTGGGATTAAAGGCGTGCGCCACCACCACCTGGCTGAGGAGATATTTTAAATCTTGGGTGGTGGCCACATGTGAGACAAGTTGCTTGGTCATAGACAAAAAAACTCTTCAAAAGTAGCAAATCCCAGTGGGCAGTGGTGGCGCACGCCTTTAATCCCAGCACTTGGGAGGCAGAGGCAGGCGGATTTCTGAGTTCGAGGCCAGCCTGGTCTACAGAGTGAGTTCCAGGACAGCCAGTGCTACACAGAGAAACCCTGACTCAAAAAATCAAAAACAAAAACAAACAAACAAAAGTAGCAAATCCCATGAGAGAAAGAGCACTAATTTTGATTGCTTGGTTGGTACTTTTATATTTTATATATATTATTTATAAAATACTCCATAACCTCAGGTAGTCTGGAACTCATGTGTGGTCTAGGTTGGCTTCAAACACACAGCAATCCTCCTGCCTTGGTCTCCCCCAAGTACTGGGATTGCAGGCACGAGCCATGATACCAGCTGTGCTGCACTGTTTTTTCTTTGTTTGTTTTTACATAGACTCCCATTCAATGTAGGAAGAAAGGTTCTTGACTCTATGCACAAAGTATAGTTCATATGGAAACTTTTTATAATGCAAACTTAGTGAGCATTTGGGTTGGGAACACTCACCAGCAACATTTTCACATGATTTAAGCAACCTTATTATGAATCAGAGTGACAGATTTGGAAAACCACTCTATGAACTCTCAAATTCTTGTACAATTTCTCCCAACCTGGTCAAACTAAAAGCAAATGTATGCACCCAAGGCCAACACACTGTTCATTTGTTGTTGTTTTAAAAACTAGACTCTGAAAGCATTTCTGGAGGGTTCACATGCACCCAATACACTGCTAAAAGCACAAACACAAAGTAAATGTATCACCTGAACTCGAATAGTGCCTTCATCTGTGGATCCCACAGTGGCCAGTCAGAAACGTAGTTTTCCTGAGTCTTCAGTAGGATGTGGAAATAACTCCATCTTACAGGCAGATGCCTTTAGACCTGGGCAGGTAAGAAACTCGTCAACAATTACAATCCTAAGCAAGAGCTGTGTAGGCTGTCCCTTGGCCTCCCTTCTTCAGCTGGCTGTCCCTTTGAGCTTCTTCATTGGCCCTAGCATAGATCATGCACAGACTGCTTTTACTGGTGAAGAAAGGGACATTCTATTTCCTGCCCTGGAGCTGGCCAGACGCCCTGGCAGCACCACATTTAGACACAAGTGCATCATCCATGCGTGAGTGGGGAGTTTGGCTCCTTGGAAACCTAAGTGGCATGTGTCAGCTGGGCCATGCTGCTAACTTCTCTACTATTTAGTCTGCACAACCTACTAGGGATGCAATAACATTGAGTAAATAAATGAGAACTCCTTCCTGGCAGACCTGCTGCCACACACTCCTTAGCCCAGTGGAGCCTACAGGAAGAACTGATTCTTTACTATCTGGGACTCAGGTCTATAATCTAGGATAGTTCCCCATCCCTTATTTCTGGCCTTTGATTAGTCACTTGTAATCTCAGCTGAGGCATTACTTTTACATATTAGTTTGTCATAGAATGGTCACTTAGAATCAGATCCAGAAAGCCAAGGAAGTTACTGAAGTATTTGCCAGATAAGCCAAACTGCTACTAGATGTGTGTTTCTCTGATTGCTGCAGTCACTACCAGGAATCAGAGGTGGGGCAGAGAAGAGACACCATAGCCAAGGCAACTCTTGTAAAGGACAACATTTAACTGGGACTGGCTCACAGTTTCAGAGCCTCAGTTCATTATTACCATGATGGGAAGCATGGTGGCAGGCAGGCAGACTTCACGCTGAAGGAGCTGAGAGTTCTACATCTTGATCTGAAGGCAGCAACAGGAGACTACAACTCACACTGGGCATAGCTTGAGCATAGGAAACCTCAAAGCCTGACCCCACAGTGACACACTTCCTTCAACAAGGCCAACCTCTTAACAGTGCCACTCCCTATGGGCCAAGCATGCAAACACATGAGCCTATGAGGGCCATGCCTACTCAAACCATCACAACTAGTCAGACAGAGGACCTGCCCAGCCTGATGAGACCCTGAGAGAGATTAAGAACTGTGAGGAAAACAAAACAAAACAAAAACACCAGAACAAAAAGAATGCTGTGAACCAGAGCTTGGTGTGTGAGGAGCAAATAAGAAAAACAATATGGTAAGAAAGGACAGCAGGAACTGGAGCATTTCAAACTTGGGTGTTAGGCATGTTTAAGAAAGTATGAACTGGTTTATTAACTGTAAGTAAAATAAATGAGACTTTATTCTGCATTACACATGAGCTAGAATGAGATAACCTGAATTTTAATAAAGTCTTATACACTGTTTTCTTGTTTTCTGAAGTACATTTCTAAATATTATCATATATTATGCATGATTGTTTAACTTGCTGTATTTTATCCAATTACAAAAATTTTCAGTTTAATCTATTGTAATTTTTTACAGCTGCGATAGGGTTTTTCAGTTTGAGTTGGATAGATGCTAAGGGTCAATTAAATAAGAAAGTAATAGACTTTGCTTGTTTAGAAAAAGAGAACGACTTTAAAACTACTTCTATGTCAACGAGTAGGAAAAAGAATGATAACTGTTAGATCTACAGCTGTAGAAAAAAATCAACATCTGGACACGTGACAAAGAACCCAGAATACACACAATCAAATCCTGTCTGTATGTAAAGAGGGTAGACCCAGAGCTGGAGGATGGATAATAGGAACATACTGAGAAGGACTCGACCCTATCACTGAGGGCCGCTGTCCTTGGAGGGCAAGCATTCCCCCTTCCCTTTAATGTTTGTACATTTTGTGTTTGCATTTTTATAAGGTGAATTTTTGTATGTTTGCTTGTTGTTTATGTTTTGTTTTGTTTGTTTGTTTTGTTTTTTGAGGCAGGGTAGCCCTGGATGACCTGGGAAATCCCTATGTAGAGCAGGCTAGCCTTGACATCACAGGGCTCCACCTGCCTCTGCCTCCCCAGCTCTAGAATGTGCCATGCCAGGTATGACTGCTTGTTTATCCTCTTAAGCAATAAAAGAACTCAGGACAAAGTAAGTGGGTACCATATAGAGATGAGAGAGTTGGGGTGTCTCGGATAAACAGCAAGCTGGAAAGGAGAGCTTTACCAACCTGTGTGACCAGGTGACCTCTGATAGAGGGCCAGCAGCCATTTGCTTTTCCTTCCTCCTTCCCTCCCTTTCAGTTACTCCCAGACAAAAGTAAACAGGAAACTGTCACCAGTTTGTACTTAAGCATGGCCACACGGATATTCGTAAAAGCAGCAGCCTAAAAGAAAAACAGCAACACATATAGACACAAAAAGTAAACTCTCCAGGAAACAAAGATAATCAGGGAATGAAAGCAAATAACTTCAAACTTTAAAAATAGGTTGGTCTGAAAAAAAAGATGAAGTTATTAGAAACTAATAATAGATGAAATAGAATGTTCAAAATAACACTATAAAAGAGGCAATATCTCTAGGAACAGACTAAAAGGGAACCGTTTAAAGACAGATAAAAACAAAATAAGATCCAAATGTCCAATATATTCACTAAACGGAATCCAGGAAAACACAGAGAAAACTCCAGAGAGAACACAGGCCAGGAAAGAAAATGTTAACAAAACCCCCATACAAATCTCACCTTAAAAGTAACAAGAGGTTGCCAGGTGGTGGTGACAACACCTTTGATCCTAGCATTCAGGCGGCAGAGAAAGATGGAGCTCTATGAGTTCAAAGCCAGTCTGGACTGCATAGTGAGTTCCAGGCCAGTCAATGCTAATTAACAAAGCTCTTTTTCAAACAATAACAATAGCCAGATGGTGGTGGTGTGCCTTTGATTCCAGCACTGGGGAGACAGAGGCAGGCAGATCTGTAAATTCAAGCTCTGTCAGGTCTATAGAACAAGTTTCAGAACAGGGCTTCACAGAGAAACCATGTCTCAAAACCAACAACAAAAGTAATAAGAGAATTGATTCTGGAGCCATTTTGAGTGACTACAGCCAAGGAACACAGATTTAGGTTACTCTAAGTTCCAGGTTCCAATGTGGTAGCAATTTATAGTTTTACACAAGAAAAAAGTCTTAAATCAAGACAGGTTTAAAACACATTAATGGGGCGCAGATACAGCAAGACAGGTGAAACTTTTCTATAGGTTGAAGAAGCTATCTGGTGACATTCTTAGCCTTTGGGTAGCTGTCTCAGTTAGGATTTCTATTGTTTTGATGAACACCATGACCAAAAGCAATTTGGAGAGGGAAAGGTTTAGTGTCACTTACACTTCCAGGTAAACTTCCATCACTGAGGGATGTCAGAGCAGGAACTCAAGAAGGACAGGAACCTGGATGCAGGAGCTGATGCAGAGGTCATACCACAGAGGAGTGCTACTTACTGGCTTGCTCCTCATGATTTACTCGGTCTTCTTTCTTATAGAACTCAGTACCATCAGCCCAGGAGTGGCACCACCCACAGTGAGCTGGGGCCTCCCCCATCAGTCATCAATCAAGAAGATGCATCACAAGTTTGCCCAGAAGCTAATCTAGTGGGGCCATTTTCTCAACCAAAATCCCTTCTTCCAAAATGATTCTACCCTGTGTCAAGTTGATGTAAATCTAGCCAGCGCGATAGGGGTCTGCTAAGTTAATAAATTGCAAAAGGTTTTTTATTGATTAGCCATGGGATGTTAGTTCCAGGAGGGCAAGGATTGGCTGTTCTGGGGCTAAAGCTAGCTTAAGATGAGGTAATCAGGCTCTGAACCAGCACGATTCCAACCTCTCCATATCACTGCACCTCTAACCAATCCGTCAGTGTCTACAGAGACAGCTGTTCTCCAGGCAGTCTCACTGATAAAGGGAGGTAGGTTATGGGTTACTTCCAGCCATTTGCCCATCTTTGTATCACTTACCCACAGGGGAACTTGGATGGAAACCTGTTAAGGTGAACTGATGGATGGCAGTCAAAAAAAAAAAGTGTTCCATTTTCCCTTCCCTTCCCTTCCCTCCCCTCCTCCCTCCTATCTCCCTTCCCTTCCCTTCCCTTCCCTTCCCTTCCCTTCCCTTCCCTTCCCTCCCCTCCCCTCCCCTCCCCTCCCCTACCCTACCCTACCCTACCCTACCCTACACTACCCTTCCCCTTCTCCCTCTTCAAACCTCCTTCCCCTTTTGAGAGAGTGAGTCGCTATGTACATATTGTAAATATTTTCTGTTTGGATGGAGGATCAGGAAACTAGTACTGAAAGATCTGACCAATGCGAGACTTATGGTATTGCCACACCCCTGCCACTCAGACTTACGGTGAATGCAGCCTCTCTTGGGTGGGCTTTACTGGGTTCCTGCAGTTTTGTTTAGCTGATGTTTCTGGCACTTCCAGTGTCTCCATTGCAACTTAGCTTTCACCTTCACAATTTCAGACAACCCGCCTGGGAGCTTTATGGGAACTCATGTTGCCTGGCCTCAGTGGCTTTTTGCAATCTTGATGCATGCCTCCATGACGCCATTACTCTTGGATCTTATGTTGGCAAAACGTATACCATGTGGGCAGGGCCTAGTTCAACTCAAGAAGTAGCATGGCCCTTTGGTGCCACAACTGCAGCAACCTCTGTATCCCTTCATAGCTGAATCTGGGGAAACACTTTTCTAAGCAGCCATTTTCCAACATGGTACCCTGAAGGCTCCATTCTCTGAGGGTCTTTTCAAGTGTATTTACACCATTGTACACTGGGGCTCGTGAGGGAGTGGGTCTTACCCTCGAGGCACATTTACTTTTGTCCCCAGAGCAAGGCCTGCGGTTTCTCCTTAATGGCACTAAGCTGTTTAATAGTTATAGTCCCTATGGTGGTTTGAATGTGATGCTCTCAGGTAGCTTCATGTATTTGAGCACTGGTCCCAGCTGGTGGCACCGTCTGAGAGGCTTAGATGTGTCCTTGTTGGAGAAAGTATATCACTGGAGGTGGGCTTTGAGAAAGCAAAGACTTGTGTCATTTCTAGCTTTTTGCTCTCTGCGTTTTGTGCTTGGGGTTCAAGATATACGCCCTCAGCTTCCCTTCCTGTCACCATGCCGGCTGCTACTTGCCCTCCTGCTGTTCCACCATCATAGAGAGAACCCTCTGAAGCTGTGAGCTGAAATAAGCTCTTCCTTCGGTTGCTTTTGGTCATGATGCCATCACAGCAACAGAGGAATAACAGACACCTGCCTTGTGCAAGCAACTCCTACCCCAGCTTTAACAGGGTGGGGCCAAGTTCTCCTCCAAATGTGGACTTTGCACTTCTTTCTGTGCCACTCTCTCTTCTCTCCCTGTAAATATTGGTGAAAAGTAAGCAAAAACCATTCCACAACCAGGCCTTGGCATCGATGTTAGTCTATCTTAAAATTTCCTCAGCCAGACAACTTCATCCATTCCTTTCTTGTTAATGTTTGGTTTTGGGTTTTGAGACCTTGCCTATGTAGCCCTGGCTGTCTTAGAACTCACTGTATATACCAGACTGGGCTCAAACTCTTAGAGACCTGCTGCCTCTGCCTCCTTAGTGCTGCCTCCCATGTGTACCCTCATGTCTGACTTTGTCCAATGTTTTTTAATTCAGCCTGATTCAAGTTTCCAGGACACAGGCAAAACACTGATTTTTTGCCAAAATACAACATGAATATCAGCGTCCTCCAAACCTCGTGAACACATGTTTACTATTCCTACTTCCACCAGCATTCTGGTCTTTTCTCTATCTATAGGTCCAAATCTTTAGTATTTCGTCTAGAAATCCATTCCAAAGGCCCAAGAACCATGTGTCAGAACATGCTCCAAGAATGGAGTCATGTGAGGAGATTTTTGAATGCTTGTAAGAAAACTTTAAGAAACCAAAATAACAGTCTTGTGACAGCTGAGCAGTGGTGGCACACGCCTTTGATCCCAGCACTTGGGAGGCAGAGGCAGGCGGATTTCTGAGTTCCAGGCCAGCCTGGTCTACAGAGTGAGTTCCAGGACAGCCAGGGCTACACAGAGAAACCCTGTCTCAAAAAAACAAAAAACAAACAAAAAGAGTCTTGTGACCTCATTTTCTTCAAAATCATGGAATGATTTTATTCTTGGAATATGCCTTCATGCCCCTCCCAGATGTAGTGGATAGAGTGAGCTTACTTCAGGTTCATAACAACTGGCTATTGTTATTTGTTTATATGTCTCTACACAAAAGCACGTTTTTGCTATGTGTAGCCTGTCCACCGCGTATTGCTTGTCCTTGTGATTGCATGTTTTACTCAGGTGACTATTCTTAAATATCAGTATAAATTAGCTGATGCTTCAAATAAAGCTATTGCATGACACTTTATTTGGCTTCCTTTTCAGGCCTGGCTCTCCCAGGTTCCACCTCCTTTAGAGTGGTAAACAACCACCCTCTCAGGTTTATCACAGAAACTACCCTCTTGGTACCAATTTTCTGCATTCATACTTTTCTCATTGCTGTGACCAAATACCTGATAGGAAGCAACTTCTGGGAGGGTTATTTTGGTTCACTTGGGAATAGACATGGCAGAGGATGGTGGTGGGAGAATACAGCAGCAGCTTGTTCATGTGGCCATACACAGAATCAGAAGGGCAGAAAGTGGAGTTGAGCTCTAGGTCTCAAAGCCCAGCTCTTGGCAACACCACTCCCTCAGCCAGGTCCCACCTTCCAAAACAGCACACGGGCTGAGGCTCAAGTGTTCAAATACATGAGCCTATGGGCAGATGTTTTATACCTAAACCATACCATAAAGGTTTCACTTTATTGTTTTATATTTCTACAGCCCAGAAATTACATTTAAAATTCTCATCTAAGATCCCCAAGGAGGGGCAGAAGTTACCTGTATCATCTGTAGCACTAGCCCCAAGGAGGGGCAGAAGTTACCTGTATCTGTAGCACTAGCCCCAAGGAGGGGCAGAAGTTACCTGTATCATCTGTAGCACTAGCCCCAAGGAGGGGCAGAAGTTACCAGTATCTGTAGCTCTAGCACCAAAGCATATTTGGCATGCAGTTCAAGAGATTCATGCATCCCTGTGTCTGGCATACAAGGAAGGAAATAAAAGTATCCAAAGAAACACCACTGTCCTTCACTCTGGGTCTGGACTCTTAAAACCAAGGGACCTAGCCTTTCTCACTGGAATCTTATATTGGAAGATGAAAAGGGTGAAGCTCTGGGGCAACCAGAGGAGGAATTTTCTGACCAAAAGTTACCATTTGTCTAAGGACTTGGCGGGACTCTAGAACTGAGACAGTTGGACGGGGACCACACCCTGGAGGACTGCTCTAGGTGTGTCTATAACTTGTCTTAAGTCTTATTCTCATATTAGAACCCTGAATATGGAATTGGGGGGCAGGGACGGAGTAGTATCCATTGGATCTCTTTGTCCCTCTTCCCAAAGCAGCATATTGAAGAATTTTATTTTTTTCCTATTAATTACCCTTTTTTAGTTGGTTTATCAGAGGGCAGTGACTGAGCCTGGCTTATTAGAGAACAGGCTGGAAACCTCAGTCCTGCAACAATCATGACAACCTATGAGGCAAAGACACATCTTGGGGTATCCACCGTCTGTAGCAGGTTCTCGTCAGATGGAGAGGAAATATGGGGGTTTCAGCAGCTAACAGAGTCATTTTCTTCAATGGACATTTTTCTATCTTCCCACTTCAGACAGCATCAGCTTCTTACCCATACTTGGTAAAACAAGAAAATGAATGTTTGGACTTTTGTTTCTTTCCAGTCCATGTACCCCAGAAGAGGCAGCAAAAAGAGATGTTGGTTGTTTGCTGCTGGTCGCTGTTTGTTAAGTAGACAGGGCAAAGAAGAAAGTCGATATCCTGGTGGTGAAAATGTAAGGCCCCCACGAAGGGAGGACCTCATCCAAGCCTCGGGAATTCGAAGGCACCCATTAACTCACAAGACACCGAACTTGATGCAATCAGCAAGAGGTATATTTCAATAAGTATACTGAGGTCAAGACCCATGACCCACGCAGAGGCAGTGGGGTCTGACCCCGGGGCTTTGGAGACGAAGAGAATTTAAAGCCAAAAAACACAACTCAGGGGGGAAACCACAACCCAGGGGGAGTAAAGGAGGACTATTGGAGAGTACCTGTGGAAAGTCCCAGTCCGTTATTTAGTTTGTGACAGGGTCCAAGGAACAGTCATGGGGAACATTTTGTATAGGCTATTCTCTAAGAGCCTATTCATAATCAACCATCTATCTTGTGGTTAGCCAAGTTCCTGAAACACAGAGCTCACGACCAAGCTGACCTGCACTCTTGGTTCTGCCCAGCCTGCTAGGAGATTTTGAAAATTTTTTAACCTTTTCAAAGCTCAAACTCGCCCTAAGGAACTCAATGCCCCTAATCAGCAGGAAGTAGTCTTCTCTCTCTCCTACCTAGTGTTGAGGGGTTGGAAGGGTGGAGTGGGGTGAAGAGTAGTGGAAAAGGGAACCATAAAGCAACCAAAAGCCCAGCTACAATTTTGTCCTTTCTTTCTTTCTGTCTTTCTTTCTTTCTTTCTTTTTCTTTTCTTTTCTTTTCTTTTCTTTTCTTTTCTTTTCTTTTCTTTTCTTTTCTCTTCTTCTTCTTCTTCTTCTTCTTCTTCTTCTTCTTCTTCTTCTTCTTCTTCTTCTTCTTCTTCTTCTTCTTCTTCTTCTTCTTCTTCTTCTTCTTCTTCTTCTTCTTCTTCTTCTTCTTTTTTTTTTTTTTTCCGAGACAGGGTTTCTCTGTGTAGTCCTGGCTGTCCTGGAACTCACTCTGTAGACCAGGCTGGCCTGGAACTCAGAAATCTGCCTGCCTCTGCCTCCCAAGTGCTGGGATTAAAGGCATGTGCCACCACTGCCCGGCTTGTTCTTTCTTTTAACTGTCTAGTACTCTCCCTTAGACCCCCAATAGATCCATGTAAAAGCAACACTCCTCCCCTAACGCATCAGTTTCCTCCTTCTCTGCCACATGAGAGCGAGTCCCTGTCCATTTTGTGCTGTTGTTGCTGCCAAGGAGTCCAACTGAGTTTGGAGCTTTCTAGTGCTGCCCTATACCCACGTCAGAACAGCCTTGGTTGGTGGGTGAGTTCTCTGTGTTTCACTTGTTGGAGTTCAATGGCTGTTCTTCCCAGGCCCTCAGCCCCTGCCATGATTATTCCTAATAGGAAATAATATACTGCCCCTTTTGTTTTGGATAAAAGTAGAGTGGTAATTTCTTTTTATTTCCAGGAATGATTATAAGGTCTGGAACTAAGCTGTGCATGGTGGTGCACGCCTTTAATCCCAGCACTCAGGAGGCAGAAGCAGGCGGATTTCTGTGTGTTCGGGGCCAGCCTGATCTACAGAGTGAGTTCCAGGAGATACAGGGATACACAAAGCAATCTATCTTGAAAAAACAACAAAACAAAACAAAAAGATCTGGATCGAAGTATACAACTTGGCAGTAATTGACAGGGTAACAAGAGAAGAGACTATTGAGACATGCAAAATAGGTGCCATTAGGGATATCAGCCTGGTGCCATCTTGATAGGGGCCCACACAGACAGCTGTATCCACGGTTTATACAAGTGGGGCCCAGAGGCAGGTCAGTTTCCTTAATGGTTCGGTTTGTTCCCTTTGCAGGAACTGTGGGTGATAAGGGATGTGGAACTTCAGTGTATGTTAAGAAGTGAGGTGTTAGGAGATAACTGAAGTGAACCCACTGGACAGAATAGAGGCTGGGGAATAATTGCAGAGAGAAGGAACTTGGTGATGGTAGAGGCTCTTTTGTTGATGGTAGGAAACTTCTCCACCCATCCTGAAAAAGTGTTGGTTAGAACCAAGAGATATTTGTATCTTTATCTGTAGCATAGGTATCTTCAGTCTGCGGCCAGCAAAAGCCCTCTCATTGGTGAATGGGGAAGCTGGTGGCCTGACGTTAGTAATGCAAGCAGATGTCTCAGTCTGGAAGAGCTGCAGAAGAAAACCCTTATCTTCCTGCCTCAGCCCGACTGGGTATTGTGAAAAATGGGAGATTAGCAGGGTGGAATAGGAAGTCTAAGTGAATAAGAACCTCAGGGATGGGGGAGGGGAGGCTTGAAGGTTAATGTATGTGTTACCATTATAGGGTGTGGGGGTTGAGTTTCTGTTCCTTGAGGTCCTGGTGAGTGAGAGCAGCTTCCCTGGCCAGTTTATCAACCATTTTATCAGCCAGGGAGATACACTGTTTATCCTTTTGGTGTCCCCTACAGAGACTGTGGTGGTGGGTAGCAATACCTGTAGGAGTTTCTGTGTATGAGTGGCATTGGTAATGGTTGTTCCTCTTTGTGTTAGGAATACGGGTCTCCAGATTGGGGATGCTGGAATAGATAATGTTGTAGGCATACTCAGAGTCAGTATAGATATTAATTAACCTGTTTATCATTAGCCAGGATGAGGGCCCTTGTGAGAGCTGTCAGCTGTGCCTGTGGAAAGATGGGGGGGCTTGTGTTGGGGAAGCCGGTGTCCTTGGATATGGCATATCCAGCTGCACAAGTGTGCAGATGTTGTTGGAACTGCCATATGAACCAGTTCATGGTCTATGGGGAGAGGTAAAGATGAGAATGGATTTATGGGGAGACCTGGGATCTCAGAGCAGAGGTGAAGGGAGGCAGTGGCTGAAGAAGTGGTAGATCTAAGGGAAAGTTCAAGGTTAAGGTCGGGGTCCACAAGAAAGGCATGGAGGATCTGCACCCCAGGTCGCTCGATGGCTTTGGAGATCCTTGAGTAACTGTAAAGTGAGTTCATAAAGCAGACTGTGTCGTGAAACGTTGTTAACACCTGGAGTTTGAAATGAAGGGGTAGTCAAGGTTTGTAAACACAGGGTCAAGCCTTTTGTAAGCACAGGGCCGAGCCTTTTGTAAGCGTATCCAGTTGTTTCAACAAATAAGCTATGGGAGAATAGGAATCTCCTACTGCTTGACAACTGCTAGCACTTGCCTCTGAGTGGAGTGAAGGAAACAAGAGTCCAAGGGGACTATAAGCGACAGGGTACGCCTGAGACAGGGTGTTTAAGCTGATCTATGGAGCTCTGGTAGGACTGCAGAGAGGAGAGGTTCCTGAGTGAGCCCCCTAGTGGCCTCGTAGAGGGGGTGCGCTATACATGAGAAGTCAGGATCCAGATATGGAAAAGATGAAAGGCCCAGTAAAACTATAAGGTCTCCCTTTGTCTTGAGTAAGGGGTATGTGAGCAGCTCCTGAACCCAAGAAGAGGATAGAGAAGTTCCTAGTGGGGTGAGACCTAGATAATGAACATTGGGGGGTGCAGACCTGGGCCTTCTACTGGAACACCCAGTTGCTCAGGAACCCAGAGCACTGAAGAGTGTTGAGAATGCGGAGAGAGTGTCCTGGCAAGTTGAATGTCCTACAGAAGAGAAGATTGTCCACATAGTGTAGAAAGAAAGTCAGAGAAAGGTCTAGGGAACATAGATTCTTTTGTAGGAATTGACCACAGAAGCAGGGGTTGTCCTGGAAGCCCAGGTAGGAGTGTCCAAGTGAGTTGTCGGGAGTTTTAAGTACTGGGGTCTTCTCAGGTGAACACACACGGAGGAGTGGAGGCAGGCGCATGAGTAAAGAAAGTCTTTTAAGTTGAAAACTGAAAAGCAGGCAGTGCTGGTGGAGATGGATGAAGGGGGTACAGCAGCTGGGGACTGTGGGAAAATGGGTGTTAGGCCTCCTTAATTTTTCTAAGGTTTTGGACCAGGCAGGAAAACACATTAGGTTTTTTAACTCCCAAGATAAAAGTGTTGTGTGAGAACCAGGAGTCCTGCCTGGAAGAGGCAGTGAATGAGGGGTTTTAGGCCTCTCCAGTTATTTGGGGATAAGGGGTATTGTTCTGTGTAAAAAGGGGTCTTTCAAAGATACAAGAACAAGACAGTGATCGTGGGCTATGGAAGGATTAGCAGTGTCCCGTACCCTAGGGTGAGGGTCTGATGAGAGGGCCGTTTAGGAGACAAGTCTGCCACCTGAGTCTGGTTTCATGTTAAAAGAAAGATGGAGGCCATTTCCAAGTGAGGTGGGTGAATAGAGGCTTTAAATTTGGTGAGGAGTTCTCATCATAGGAAGAGTAGGGGATAATTTTCCACAGATATGAATATATGTTAGAGACAAGGACCCAAATTAACAGGAGAAATGGGGACTCTACACAGTCCCATGATTGCAAAATTCCAGAGTAGAATGTATCTCCTAGCAGAAAAAAGGGAGCCCCTTTGTCCAGGACAAAAGAGACTTATCTCCTGGACATTGGCCCTATCACCGTGAGTTCAGAGGCACCAGCTTGGGCATCTGTTATAACCTAAAGTGGGTGAAGGGAGCTGATATGGAATCACGCTCAGAATGAACTATTAGGATGGAACCTCGCAGTCACAGTGGGTGCTCAGGCGTTAGAGTGGGAGGACATTGAGAGAGCGTCAGATCATGGACAGCAGGATGGAGCCTCGAAGGGAGAGAGTCCTCTCTAAGAAATCCAGAGAGCAAAGAGGACAGGCTTGTTTTATATCATGTTGTTAGATCATGGGCCTGTCCCTTTAAGATTCCAGCCACTCCAAGCTCAGATGCTACAACCTGAGAAAATCAGTCTCAGTCTCTCTCTCTCTCTCTCTCTCTCTCTCTCTCTCTCTCTCTCTCTCTGTCTGTCTCTGTGTGTGTGTGTGTGTGTGTGTGTGTGTGTGTGTGTGTTTTGTAGGAAATAATAAAAAGAACAGCAAGTTCCCGCACTACTCAGGGCACCAGCGGGCCACATGGCTTCAGCCAGGTGTTCTCATCTCAGCAGACTCTCTGGCACGGGGCTCCCAAGACATCTCCACCTGACTCTCTAATTTCCCTTGGTGGGTTGCTGCCACGCCAGCCCCATGCAATGACCACACATCTTGTGGTTAGATATCATAATACCCAGTAACCTGGTAAAATCAAAACTCTTGAAGCTTAAAATTAACCAGTTAGATTTATATATCAAAAAATTCTCAATTCACAAGATGCCCACACAATAATTTCAGAGCCAATTGATAATGATACAAGCTGCCCACCTAGATAAGACAAGTTACCCCAATCATTCTATCCCTATATGATATTATATCCATCTTGCTTCCTTCTCCTTTGTTGCTCCCTGTCTCCGCAACTAGCTCCACCTCCCTTTTCCCTATCCAATCACAGGCCTCCTGCTGCACTAATAATGTCTCTGTCTCTGTGTGTGTGTATGTGTGTCTCTGTTTCTCTGTCTCTCTCTGCCTCTCTGTCTCTCTTCGCCTCTCTCGCTGTCTCTCTCTCTCTCTCTCTCTCTCTCTCTCTCTCTCTCTCTCCCCCCCCTTACAGGGAGTTAAGAAGCCATCTATACTGTGGATTCACTGCACCCAATTTATGATCCTACCCACTACCTGGCTCTTCACACTTGTCACATAGACTATCCCAGACCAAATCTCATTGTCTAGAACTTCCTGCCACCCTCTGAAAGGATATAAAAGTCAAATAAGTTTCTTTGTTCAGAGAATACCTTTGAAAGCTCTCTTCTGTCACTGTCACCCAACATCCTGCTCAAGGAAGCTACTGCTTTTACTTTAAGCTGTTTTCATTATTATTACACTTTTATTTATATGTATGTGTTTGTATATGTGCTTGCATGAATTTAAGTGCATCACGTGTGCAGATGCCCATGGAGTCCAGAAAAGGGCATCAGACCCCTGGAGTCATAGCACGTTGTGAGCTGTTTCCGGTAGCTGACATGGGTACTGGGACCCTACAGCAGCAGTACACGCTCTTACCACTTGAGCTGTCTCTCCAGACCCCATTCTAAGATCTTTACAAGGGAAAAAAAGCCACCCCACCACTCTACTCAACACAAAAGGGGCAGTTGCACCAATAACAATCTGACAAGAAAAATAAAAGGCAATCAAGTCAGAATGTACAATTACCCATTTGTGGATGGCATTATTAAAAGCTAGAATTAACAAATGATTTTAGGAAAATTGAAAAATACAAAATCAGTTGGGTTTTTTTATTTATTTGTTTGTTTTCAAACAGGATTACTAGGAATACCTCCCAACGTGCTGTGACTCCAGCTCCAGGGAATCTGATGCCCTCTTCTGGCCTCCATGGGCACTGCACACATGTGATGCACATAAATTTATGCAAGCACATATACACACACATAAGTAGAAGTAGAGTAATAATAAGTTCTTTGTTTTTATTTGATATGTTTGGGTGTTTGCCTGCATTTATGTCTGTGTACTATGTGTGCCTGGTGCCTGTGGAAGTGAGAAGTCAGATCCCCTAAAGCTGGAGTTACCACATTGGTGCTAGGAATCAAATCTGGGTCCTCTGGAGTACAGCCAGTGCTCATAACTACTGAACCTCCCTCATGTGCCTCTAGGGTCAAAGTTCTGACACAGGCTGATTGCAAAATCCTGATCCTTTTGCCTCTATCCTCCAGGTGTTGGAATTCCAGATGTGGCTCAATTGCAATTGTTTATATCAGAAACAATCTACATGAAATAGGAGGAAAAGCTTACACCAAAACAGTATAAACATAACTTAATATGTAGGGATACACTGCTCAAGGAAATGAAAGATCTGTATCCCGAAAACTAGAAAACACTGATGGAGTTGAAAAAGTCACAAATAAGTAGAAAGATATTTCATACTTATGGACTTGAATATAATGGATCTAGCACATAAAATGATAAACACAATTCCTATCAAAATTCCACTGACATTTTGCACAGAAACTGAAAACAGTGTTAACATGGGAGCAGAGAAGACTCCTCCCAAAGCCAAAACAAATTTGAGACAAACAGAAGGTATCACGTCTTTTGATTTTATTTTATGTGTATGGATGTTTTGCCTGCATGTAAGTCTGTACATCATTTGTATACCTGACACTCCTAGAGGCTGAAAGAGGGCATCTGATTCCCTGCAACTGGAGTTACAGATGTATGTGAATTGCTATGTGGATGCTGGGAATTGAACTCAGGTGCTTTGGAAGCTCTGCAGGTTCTCTTAATCACTGAGCCATCATTCCAACCCCGAGAATTCATGTTTCTTGATTTCAAATTACATTACGAAGCCATTGTAGCCTTTGTGCTGCTGGCACAAAATGCACAGACCACAGAAACAAAGCCATGGACTATGAGCAAATGCTGGCATATTGTTACTTGTTTCGCTGAATGTTTCAGATCCTTAATTTTGTAGACAAGCCTACTGCAGGCTGGCTTGGAACTCATTGTGTAGCTGAGAATGGGTTAGAATTCACAACAGTCCCGCTGTCTCAGCCTTCTGAGTGCTAGGAGCCATTATGCTTTAATGTTTATTTGTATGTGTAGTGTATCCACATACCTGTGTGTGAGCATAGGAAGAACAGGAAGGGGAGGAGCCCTGCTCCATCACTCTCCATCAGTGCTGGGCATTTCTTGACAAGGGGTGACCCTGTTTGTCCTTTGTTGATCTACATACATTAGTCATTATTCCAGCGTCTGCCTTTGCCACAGCTTCTGCATATTCCAGAAGGCTGGGGCCTTCTTTCTGGATTTTTCTCTAGATAGGCTCTCCCACAGAAACTGGAGCTAGGCTGGCTAGTAGCCAGTGTGCCTGAGTAATTCTCTCCTCCCGCTCCACAGTGTAGGGGTTACAGGCACTGGCAGCCATGCCCAGTCCTTAAGTCTACGTGGGTGCTTTCGTAGCCAGCTCTCTTCCCTGCTGAGTCATCTCCCTGTACCCACCCACGCAATTTTTTCCTTAAGAAATGGAAATTTTGAGGCTGAGAAGATGACTGGGCCAGTGAAGTGCCTGCTACACAAGCATGAGGACCTGCATTTGGATCCCCAGCACCCACATATAAGCTAGGAATGGTGGCTCATATCTGTAACCCTAGCACTTGGGCCAAAAGACAAGTAGACCAATGGGGCACATTAGCTAGTCAGGCTCTAGAAAGGGTGAGCTCCAGATGTAGTAGAAGACCGTCTTAAAAAATAAGGATGGTCAGTAATAAAACGCCCAGCGCCTCCCTGTGGTTTCCACATAAGCACATGCATGGCCAAGTGTACCCACACACCCACAAGCACATATGTATGAACATATAAACAGCACACATATACAGGCAAGTGAACCCGCATACACGCATGCTTATGTGTATGAATAAGCACATTTTTGTCAAGTGTTGGTAATACTTGCAATATTTCTAGTGTTGGGATGATCTGTGATCTCCACAAACCACACCCATACAGGATGTCAAACAATGTGTTGTGTGTGCTCTAACTGCTCCACTAACTGGCCATCCTTTTCAGTCTCCTTGGAGCAATTTGAGACAACACTGTAATAAGACTGATGAATAGCTCACAGTGGCCTGTGGGAAAGAAGCAAAAGGAAGATTCATACATTTCTCAAATTAAATCAGAAGCTAGATTTGATTTAAGCTCAGTTGAAAATAGCCATACAGGCTAAATGTTGGGCCTCCTTGAATACCAGTAATTAACCAAGCTGTCCATGCAAGAGGAAAGGTTCCTGAATAAGAGGCAGGAGAGTTGCTTACAAGAACTCTGAGGCTAGCAGAGGTGAGTTCTCAAGGTTCAATATCCACTTCCAAAAAAGGCACAAAGTGAATGCAGCAAGCTATCAAGAAGACCTAGCTAAAATCACTGATGAAGTTGGCTGTAATATACTCATTTTCCAACATGGCAGTAAACGGCCTTATATTGCAAGATGATGTCTATGACTTTCACATCTGTACAAACATCTATGTTTGTCTTCAAAGTTCCAAAGGATCTGATGATTGACACTGGGGACTATGATGGTTTGAATATGCTTGGCCCAGGGAGTGGCATAATATTAGGAGGTGTGGCCTTGTCTGGAGGAAGTGTGTCACTGTGAGAATAGGCCTTGAGACCCTTTTCCTAGGTGCCTGGAAGCCAGTCTTCTATTTGCCTTTGGAACAAGATATAGAACTCTCAACTCCTCCAGTGCCATGCCTGCCTGAATGCTGCCATGCTCCCACCTTGATAATAATAGACTGAACTTCTGAACCTGTAAGCCAGCCCCCAATTAAATGTTGTCCTTTATAAGAGCTGCCTTGGTCATGGTGTCTCTTCACAGCAATGAAACTTTAAGTCAGAGACCAATACAACTGGGAACTGCATTTAATCATCATTCTGAAAAAAAAGACATGCATAATGAATTTACCGTAAAACAAGGCCTACCTGACATTTGTTTTATAGCATGATATTCTGACTCTGTTGAGCCCACTGTTGAGATCTAATTCTCAGTATTACTGCTCATTTGACAATGCTTGTGGTCCCCCAAGAGTACTAATAAGGTGTTTACTTACCCTTGCACATCCGTTCCGAAGACCACGGGCCAGGAGCAATTGTGACTTTCAAGTCACAAGAAATGTTGTAAGGTGCTATGGTTGTGTGTCCCACTCTTGGATCTAATCCTGTACTAGATGTCACTAAGATTCATGGAAGGTAGTTATATATCAGTAAGCATTTGGAAAAACTTGATTCCATCTTTCATAGTTGACTTGACGTAGAACCTAAGATGCAAATGAACGACTATAGCACAGATAAGACTTTGATAAGGGGCTGCAGGGCTGCCTTAGCACTTAGGAATGTTCGCTCCTCTTCCAGAGGGAGTTCAGTTCCCAGCACTGACATCAGGTAGCCCATAACCACATATAACCCCAGCTGCAGGGGCTCTAACTTCTCACCTCCATGGACACCTGTATAACTGCAGGCTTTTCCACCCACACCCCAGTTCCCGAAATAATGCCTAGGTCATAAGCTTGGGCTTGTTCCCCAACTAGCTCATAACTTAATTAACCCGTTTATTCTGTTCCATGAACATCACGTGGCTGTTACCTCTTCTCAGCTGTTTGTGTCTGCCTCCTCAGAGTCTGGGGTAAATCTCTCCTCTCACCTAACTCTACCCCAAAGTTCCTCTCTCCCTACTAGAACTCCCACCTCATATTTCCTGCCTAAACTCATTGGTCAATCAGCTTTTTATTGACAGGTGATGCTTCCATAAGGTACACAAAAGACTCTACAATTCTTCCTTTTAGTTCCAAAAAAAAAGCCCTTTCTCTTTCAGTAATAAACTATAAACAATAATAGCAATTATGAAAACTATCAGGTAAGATTATGTTGAGGTCTGCTTCCCCTCCACCAACATAGCAGTCAAATTTTATCAATTTGGAAGGAATCACAGCTTCCCTCCCTTACCCTCAGTGGAAACAAACACAAAGCCTCTCCCCCAGTGGAACACACTCCCTTCCTTCCATTTTGAAGTTAAGACATCCTTAATATAAACAAGATGATTTAGTTCAGCGGCTTTCCCCCGAAAATCCAATGTATTCCAGCAGCTGTGTTATGTTTCACTGACATTTAAAATTTTAAAGTTAATAATGCATTATGTAATCTATCTCTGGGAGATTCCACTCTGTTCTATGAGCCTTTCTTTAAAGGCTCCTGTTAAATCTTTTTGTAACTGCTTGACCTGCAGAATTATAAGCTATATCTATAACACGTTTCATGTCATGCCTAAAATATGGTTGCATTCTAATGGATACATATATCTGAGCATCTTAATTTGAAAAGGCAACTCCAAGACAGCCACCATCTCTAATAAATGTGCAACCTCAGAAGCATCTTTTTCAGAACTTAAGGCAGAATCCCATTGAAATTCTGAATATGTATCAAAAGTATGGCGTATCAGCATGTATACATATCTTAATTCTCCAAACTCTACACAATGAACATATATTGTATGACATTCTAAAGTAGCATCAAACACAGTTTGTACTCTTAATTCAGTATATTGAATCTCTATGATTGTCATTCTAATTCCTCAAGCCTTTGTGGATTTTTCTTATCTGGAACTACCCTTTTTGCTGTTACTGTAGATTCCAGATTGGATTCTTCTGAAGGTTCTTTATTCTAATTTAAATACTCCTCTAATCTCTGTTCTACAGCCTCAAAACCAGTATTTAATTTTTTAGTCTTTTTTTTTCCCTCTAAGTCTGTTTTACTCTAATCTCTTTTTAAAAGGATATACAAGAATGTAATAGTTGCTGAAAGAACAATTATTTGTATGCTGCTAAGCAAAACAAAAGCTTTGGGATCCAGATGCATTGTGTTGTGGTACTCTGCCCCTACCCACTCCCCATTTTTAACATAGAAAATATTTTTCTTTTAATCGTTCTTTCCTTAAGGACTTAACTTTCTTATTTTCAAAGTAACTATTTCTTCCTATGACTTTTTATATCCAGATTTTTTTTTCTATTTTATTGTTTGCAAACTTAATACCTTACCAGTTCAGAAGTTTGGGGCTATTCAGTCTGACCGAAGTTCCAGGAAAATGTTGGTTTTGCCCTTCTGTGTGTCTGTAGGCTCCTTAGGCCAGCATATGTCTATGGAGGCTAGCTCTGCCCCCTTGGCTTAGTCTAGCAGGCTGCATGTGGTAATTTGAATATGCTTGGCTCAGGGAGTGGCATTATTAGAAGGTGTGGCCTTGTTGGAGTGGGTGTGTCACGGTGGGTGTGGGCTTTAAGACCCTCCTCCTAACCATGTGGAAGCCAGTCTTCTCCTAGCGACCTTCACACGAAGATGTGGGACTCTCAGCTCCCCCTGCACCATGCCTGCCTGGACACTGCCATGCTCCTACTTTGATGACGATAGTGGACTAAACCTCTAAGCCAGTAAGCCATCCCCAATTAAATGTCGTCTGTATAATACTTGCCTTGGTCATGGTGTCTGTTCATAGCAGTAAAACCCTAACTAAAACACTGCGCTTGCTAGTTCTGCACTGGAGCTGTTTCCTTTTTTTGTGAGATCTAAGCCTCAAACCTGCAGGTGTTGGACCTAAATATCCAAAACCAGGGGATGCGCTCCTGTAGAAACACCCACAGATGGGATTCGCTGCAATAACATGAGGCTTATTGATAAATTGATAATAACTAGTGCACTGGGGTTCTCTTGTATGCAGGCAAGAAGAACCCCGAACTAAAGTTAAGGGCAGTTTATATACCATTCTCACAGAATTCACGAGGGCAGTTATACAATTACCTCTTAAACAATGACCACAGAGGCTAAACTCCCGAGGCCCAGTTTCTAGGTAACTCAAATTTGCACCTTATCTTTACAACCATGAAGGTTAGCTTAAGTGGCTTCTGTTTACCCAGGTGTACTGTGTTGAGGGCTCATCTCCCTCATAAACTCTTATCTTGGGCCCTTCTTCCTGGAATGTTTAAGTCTTTGGAATGTGCTCTTCCTGGGGTGTGTCCCTGGGGGAAGTTAATGTTTGAGTTTAAAACCAAAATCAGAGCTTCTTTTTAATCTTAAGTTTCTACACAGGTACTGGCTGGGAGCTGGGTACTGCCCCAGCTCTGAGAAATTTAAGAATGAATTATTCTTAATATAAATGTAAAGGGTCAATTAATCCAGTGCCTGAACTCATTTACCTTATGCTAATCCCCAATAACTTCACAAAGAAACCAAGATTTACTTAAGAATGCACCTCAATAGCTGAGCAGTTAAATGATATACCTTCAACTTCTAGGCTAATCTGGCTACTTATGGCCCCATTCCATGACTACTTGCATATTATTTTTATTAATCTGGCTCTTCAGATCCTTCATCACTACAATTCCTTTGTCCTCCCCACACATCTCACTCCCTCCTCCCTCTCTTGGACATCCCACCCTATTTTCTGCCCAGCCACTGGGTGAACAGCATGTATTGACAAGGCAGAGAATAAATACACAAAGTTGAGACAGGAGATTCTTGGTATAACCATTATAGTGCCAAGTCTTGGTATAACCATTATAGTGCCAGTCTGGATTCTTGGTATAACCATTATAGTGCCAAGTCTGGATTGAAACAAGACACAAGGGCAGAGAATTTAGCATTTTAGTAACCCCATAGTAAACTTTACACAGCTTACAAAACATTAGGCCTACACTAGTTTTTCACCTGCCAGGCGTGCCTGAGGCTCTGATTCAACTCATTATCTGCTGTTCACAGGCCTCCACTAACTCTTAAAGGGATTTATCCCCCTGCCCAGGTAGGAAAATTTCATTCATCTATGGGAAGTGCTTGTTTCTGAGCTTTCTCAGGCCCCATGCTAGGATAGCATGCCTCTCGTTGGACATTATTTAACTGGGGGCTTTTCTACCCGTGCCCCAGTTCCTCAAATGACAACCCTGAGATTTAATTATTTATGAATAAATGCCTAGGCCATACACTTGGGCTTGTGCCCCGACTAGCTCGTAACTTATATAGCCCATTTATTCTACTCATTAGTGCCACCTGGCTGGTTACCTCTTCTCAGTTTTATGTGTCTGTCTCCTCAGAGTTTGGAGTGAATGTTTTTCCCTTGCCTGACTATCCCAGAGTTCCTCTCTCCCTACCAGAACTGTCACCTCCTATTTTCTGCCTCAGCTCATTGGCCAATCAGCTTCTTATTGACAGGTGATGCCTCTATACAGTACACAAAAGATTCTCTGTACAAACCTGCACACATGTGGCATTCACTCACACAGATATATACATAAATAAAAACAAGTCTTTAAAATAAAAATTTGAGAGTTTTTTTTTTTTTTTTTTTTTTTTTTGGTTTTTCGAGACAGGGTTTCTCTGTGTAGCCCTGGCTGTCATGGAACTCACTCTGACCAGGCTGGCTAGAACTCAGAAATCCACCTGTCTCTGCCTCCCAAGTGCTGGGATTAAAGGCGTGCGCCACCACCGCCGGCTGAGAGTTGTTTCTTATAGATAAGCAAATGACTTCCTGAAGTAGAATCTACTACAGGTGAAGATGCTTTCAACAGTGTTAAAATAGAATTTTCCAAGGGGCCAAAGATAGCTCAGTCTAGGGCTTTAGCAATGGTTTTTTGGTCTCACAACAAAAGCAGAAATAGGGGCTGTCTGTCAGACTCAAAGTCTCCTATACATGCAAAGGAGAAAACAAACGAAAAGCAACACACAGAACGGGAAAAATATCTAACAGACAAACATGTAAAGGATTTAAGATTCAGAATACATAAGGACTTCAAACAACTCAATAAAAAGACAAATAACCTGGTTAAAAAGTAAGAAAAAAGGACCAAAACAAACATTTCTTAAGATATACAATAGGTATTTGAAGAGGTGCTCACTATCAATCACTGGGCAAAGCAAATAAACCTGATGAGGTCTTATCTTACACCTGTTATTGCAGCTATCAAACAAAAACACAGCATTAAGTGCTGACATGTATGCAGAAATGGAAATCCTTGCACAAGAGAGTGAGAATATACACCAGAATAGCCATTTGGAAAACAATTTGGAGGCTCCTGGGCCGGGCAGGGAGAGAGGTGAAAATGCAGGTGGATGTGAAGCAGTGTGGCTTTAACTAGCCATAGATAGATATGATATCAAAGGGTTAGGATAATTGGGATAACTTGTTTAATCTGTGTTGGCATCTTACCAATTGGCCTTGAAATTACTGTGTGGCATCTTGGGGTTTTCAAATTTGATGATATATAAATCTGATTGGTTAACTATAGCATTAAGAGTTTTGATTTTACTGAGTACTGGGTATTGTGATATCTAACCTCGAGGTTGGCGGTCACTGCGTGGGGCTAATGTGGCTGCAAGGGGAGCGCTGGGAGGTTTTTAATCCCTCCAGCCACACAGTGTGATAATTTATATATAACATAGCTCAAGGCATCCTTACTGTAAAAAAAAAAAAAAAGTTCATATTTAAAACTAATAAAGAGCAAAATCAAGCCTCAAATGTCTAAACTGCTCCCCAAATGTCTTACAACACCATGAAGGTGGATGGAGTAGGAACTTGCCCTAGTTAGCCCTGATAAGGTGTCATGACCAAAAGCAACTTGGGAAGAAAGGGTTTATTTGGCTTTTCTCAGTTGAGAGTCTCTCTTCCCACTATATCTAGGATCCTGTCAGGTTAACAAAAATCAACCAGCAGAGGTCAAACACACAAATCTGTTTAGCCTGCTTCCCAATTTACTTTAATATTACTTATATTTGAATATTTTCAACACACCTAATTTTTGAATCATCTTTAAGAGATCTTGAATAGCCAGGTGGTGGTGGTACACACCTTTAATCTAGCATTGAGAAGGCAGAGGCAGGCCTGGTCTACAGAGCTAGTTCCAGGACAGCCAAGGCTACACAAAGAAACAAAACAGAGATAATCATATATGGTTAACAACACAGAAATGGTTTGGGATCAAGTAATTAAGGAACAATCTGTTCCAAGAACATCTGCTAACAAGTAACATTTCAACACCAGAGACAAAGTATCATTCTGGGATTCTACACCTAGACAAATTAAATCAATTAACTTTTTAATGACAACCGGAATTAAATCAACAGGACAACAGTGTTTAGAGAAATTGCCTAAATGAGTTACACTGAAACAGGGAAAGATAATTTAATTGGCTCTCTGACTGCCCCTCACCCAATTACAAGAAAAAAAAAGTTGAAATAACTTTACACTTTATTATTATCTGAAGTAAAATTTCTACATGGCAAGCTCAACTGTTACCCTTTATCACAACCAACAAAATTTTAACTTGACTTTTCTCTAAAAATGTTTTAAATGGATAAATTCTAATGTCAACAATTTTTTATAGAGATGCTTATTCTACAGGCTGTGATTTACAGAAACAAGTCCTTATATCACTTTTAAACATTTTTCAGTTAAAAAACTAAAGGTTTTTATGTTTCAGATATATATATATATATATATATATATATATATATATATATATATCTCACAACTTTTATTAGGCATTTCAAATGCATATACCTGCTATCTGTGAGTAGATGAGGCAAGTTATGCAGAAAAAAAATCATGACTTTCAGGCCAGCCTGATATACAGTGGGAGATGCTACACAGTGAGAACTTGTCACTGGTGAGACACTGATGAGAAATAAGGGAAAGAAGGAAGACAAAAAGAATTGGGAAGGTGGGGTGAGGGGAGGGCAAGCAATTCTTAAAGCCCTATACCTTATCTACAGTGTCTCTAAAGCTCCCTCTGCTGGACAGCAATTTAGGGAGGAAAAAATACAGACCCATCAGGAAATGACAGAAGAAACTGAAACTGTGGTCATTCAAGTAAGAGGTCCCCTCCATAAGTCTTGGGCAGTTCAGTACTTGGTCCCAAGTTGGTGACTGCTTGGGGATGATTAGGAGGTGCAGCCTTGCTGGAGGAAGTGTCACAGGGAGACCTGAACCTTGTGTATGGTTTAAGATTCGGGCTGTCAGCTACTGCTCCAACATGCTCCCTACTGATCCCAGTCCACCATAGATGGACTCTAACCCTCTAAAACCGTGAAGTCCCAAATAAACTTTCCTTCTATAAAGGATGCTTTGGTCTGTGGTATATTACTACAGCAAGAGAAAAGTAACTACCAAATAACTCATAAATATATGTAGGTTTTTGCTTTGTTTTTGGAGTTAACAAAGTCATTAAACAATGACTCATTTCCCCAAGACGTAGGAGTTCCAGTCAGACTGGGGAAGAATGAAAAGCAGAGTTGTTGGCAAGTGTGAAGAGGCTGAATCCCCACACTGGTATGACAAAGGGCAAGACATATAAGGAATGATAATTTAATGCTGCAAAAACTGGCTGAAATACTTTACAAACTTCACTAGGACAAAAGCTACATCACACTATTTAATCTACTCACTTTCAATATTAAGGTTTATTTTTTCCAGGATGAAGTAACAATTTAAATAATTACCAGAATTATGTATAAATGAACATTCATTCAGACAAAACATCACTGTTCACAAGTAGCTAAGAAATATTTTGCAATTTATATAATAAATATATCTGTGTTTAGGTTAACAGGCACCATCTTGATAACAGAAAAGTTTTTTTTAAACCAATAAATAAACATTCAAGAAAACAAGGTGTTTATATCTGAAATATGATACAGCCTTAAATGCTTTTCTTCATATAGCACCCAAATTTCCAAACTGTCTAGAAAGTTTCTGAAAATATAACTCCTACCTTAAATCATTAAAATAGCGCCCAAAAAGGTCAATTGAAGACAGAATTTATAATCTATATTCGTAATTCTCCATTCAATAAAATATCAATTACCAATTTATTAAAAGTCAATGGATTGTATACATGCAATCTGTTAACGGTGAGAGCCTGAAGTACATACATTTAAAATTCACTCTCCTGACAGGACTTAAGACACTGCATCTCTGGTGGGAACCTGAAAACTACCAAGCCTGTCAGCTGCTCTACCTTGTGTATTTGCACTGACACTCCTATCCCTTCCATCTGTAAATACCATCCAGTTTCCGGGGCTTTTTTTGGTAGTTTTGTTTGTTTGTTTGTTTTTGTAAATACACTTAGTAATATTCCAACACAGAACACTGATAATTATCCTTGGTAAACAAGGAAATCCAGCCAAGTCTAAGCCCACAGCTTTGCTCCTAAGTGTGGCAACAGACTAGAAAACAGAAAGCAATCAGTGGCCCTCATTCACACAGTCTGAGTGCTCTTGAGAGCCCATGACCGTCTGAGAATTTGCTGATGTAATCCTGAAGAAAGTGGCAACAGATTTTGAAGACAAATATCAGAGAATAAGTCTTTGATTGATAATTTTTCTATTTATTTCTGCCAAGGCAACTGAAAACACGAAAGCCTTCTCATCAGAGAGGTTAGCATAGATGTCAATTTCCTTTTCTTGTTTTTCTGTGGAAAGAAACGGGCAAAGGTTACTACAAAGGCAGCAGGTGCAGCAGCTTGAAACAGTTTGGAAGCTTTCAGGCATGTAAACGACAAACATATATAATGCTACAATATAACTCCACTAAACTGAAACTTTTGAAAACGACACCTTTGAAATGGAGACTAAGTAGAAACTACAATTCTACTCATTTCCTGTATTGTGTAATGTCTGCAAAAATCTCATGTTCTTTTTTCCTTCACTAGTATAAGCTGTCTCGGTTGAAATTAAGTTTTCACCCTAGAAGATATTCCCTCTGAAGCACTGATAACTTTCTGAATGTATTAAAAGCTTCACCTTAGCCTCACCACAGAAACAAGAACCAACTTGTTAATTGCTAATTTTTCTCTACCCAATAACAAATGCAAAGCATGTTCAAAGCAGAAAAATTAAAAATTTAAGCAAAAGAAAACTCTCCTATAGCAAATTAGCATCTTGCTGTTTTGCCTGTCATATTTCCACCTCCAACACTGTTCACCCCTTCGTTTTTTTAAACTTAATTCATGATTTTAGGAACATCAATTTTCAGTGTCTACACTATGACTGAGTGAATGGTTTTACTTTCCTCTAAGAATCCCATTTAACTCTGTATGTGTGTATGCACGTGCAAGTGTGTACTTGGTGATACTGCACACAGGTGGAGGTTAAGGACGACTGTGTGAGAGTCTGTTCTCTCCTTCCATGTGAGTGTCAAAGATCAAACTCAGGTGGGTGGTCAGGAGCTTGGCAGCAGGGCCTTTACATGCTGAGCTGGACCAGCCTCAAGTGATTCTTTCATTTGCTTAGTTGTCATTTCTAATTCAACTCAAACTGTCTTCTATTGTACAAATATTTCAGCATGTTCACACATAATTTAGTCTTCAGGAAAAGATCTCTACAAGTCTCCCAATCTGCTAATCTGAAATGGCTGCTCTCTGGGCTTACAGGGCAAGTATCATCCTGTGATCCCTTCCTCAGATGGAGATTCTCTTCGTCTCTCCAGTTAGCTGCTCTTTGTCCTAGACCCCAGTACTGTCTTGGCTCTCTTCTTCATTGTGGTACACGCAACCGTCAGTACCTCCCTGAGAAAGGGTATGAGGATCATACTTTTTGAAACCCTGAATATCAGAAAGTACCATTAGTCTATTTTTCATAGTAAGTGGCAGGTTGGTTGAAAAAGATTTGTAATTTCCCCTTAGAATTATTAATGAAATAAACTGTCTTCTGACTACTGGTATTGCTGTGAAAATCCAACTCTTTTTGTTTTTTAAATTACTGCTAAACTTAATGCCATAAAATAATGTGCAAATCTTTTGGGATCTGAATGTGCTCTGACAGATGCATATTTTCACGAAACCCAAATGTTAGGGAGGCCTGTGTTGGTCTGACTGAAAACTAGCCCCTAGTCTTGGGCATTTGAGCACTGGGTTCCCATTGGTTTGGGAGGTGTAGGGAGGTCTTGTAGAGGAAGTATGACCCTGAGGGGTGGGCTTTGAGACTTAAAAGTCGTGCCTACTTCCTTTGTACTTTCTGCTTCACACCTGCAGGTAAGAGTGTGAGCTTTCTGCAGCCTGTGCCTGCCACACACACTTCCCCACCATGACAAGACTCTCACCATCCTGGAAGCAGAAGTCCAAAGGACCTCTTAGTTGTGGTGTTTTAGTCATGGAGTTTATCAAGGTAACACAAGATTCCTTGTGTTCTTTTCCAGTCACCCTCCCTACTCACACTGCAGTGATTTGTAACATAATAGACTTTGTTTTTTCTTGAACTTAAACAGCAGTCGTATATTGTATGTGTTTTCTTTCCTCTGTGTTTCAAACTTTTCTTGGTGCTGTTCATACAGAAGTGCGTGTCCCTTGCTAGGCAGTACTCCACTGCAGCCATTCAGATATCCCGATTAATCTTTTTGTCTAAAACCCTAAGGCATTTTTTTCTGTACAGAGTGAGGATGCGCCTTTTTCTGACCTTTAACCTCCCATCGGATTGGGGATCTCATAGGCCTCTTTAGTGTCTTTCAGGTTAGAAAAGACTTCTAGAATTCATCAACAGTCCTTGTCTTCCATTTTCTACATTTTGTTTCTGAAACTATTTACAGATGTTGGACTTTCAAACTGGTCATCCTTTAAGATCCTTATCTTCTCCATCTCCTCCTGTTTCTACACTTCCTGGATGCTTTCTTCAGTTTTATCTTTTAAGTTTTTCATGTTGTGACTCCTGTTTGCTTTGGAGTTTTCCAGTGTTTTAAAGTTAGTGTTTTGATTTTTCTAGGTGTGTTTTGTCTTTATCCACACACCGCCCAGCGCCTTCTTTTCCTAGGCAGCACCTTTTTCTAACTAAGGATGTTAACATTATGTTTCCTTTCCTTGAAAAAACAAACAAACAAACAACCCCTTTTTCTTTCCCAATTATCTTTTTCTCCTTTTGATTTATTCTTCACCTTTTCTACTAGATGCTATTTTTTAGAGATCTTGGTCATTTCTGGTGATTTGTTCATATTTAAAAGTATAAAAGAGAGGATATGTAAATATATGAAACTTGACTGTAGTTATGAAATAAGATGGTCTACTAGGTACTTCTTGTGAACTCCTAAGTAAGTGTACGTTGTCTCCTGGGCTCTTGCAGTTCCCTAAGGAAGACTGCTTCTGATCTCTCTTACCTGAAAGATATGAGCCCTGTTAGAGAGCTCAGGACTTACACGTACAGTCTAGGTATCCCTGAGCTTTTCTCACACCGTCTTTGTCCTCATCCTCATCTCCAGGCTAAGACTGCTTTGTCTGTGCCTTTTCAAAGCATCAGCTTGGTAGGCAGAGGATTTTCCTTTTCCATTTTCTAATCTCCCTATTCTTTTTCTTTTCCAAAACAGCAAGCAATAAAGTCAAATTATTTTTATATAGAATCAAGTTTTACTTAATTCATTGTGTTAAAATTAAATTTTAATTTAAAATTAATCTTACTTCAAGGTTTTCATGTTCCTGTAAAGCAAGGAACAGAATAAGACAGAATAAATTAAACTAAATAGCAGCTTAACATTACAAAGCATTACCTAAGAAGTCTTTTGTAAAATGCATGGACATTCCTAGCTGTGTCACATTTAGAAAACAATGAACTATATATATCAAGGTGGGTACAAGTCTCACCCTTCTGTTTATAAAGTCTTACTACAACAATGCATTATCTGCTCACTACACAGAATTTTCATTGGCTTTCCAGAGTTGAGTAGTTGAGACAAAGACTGACTATATGGACCACAAAGCCAAAAACATTTACTTTTGGGCTCTTTGTGGAAAGAGTTTACTGAAGTCCAATGTACATAGATAGCAGTTTATTCCAGATGTGATGGGATATGCCTATAATCCTAGCTCTTGAGAGGCTAACCCAGGGAGATCTTGAGGGAGAGGACTTGGTTAGAGAACCTTGGTTAAATACCATCTTTTTAAAAGGGGGGGGTGGGGTGAATTGCATCATACCATACATAACATTTTCTGAAATTTGTATCAAAAGAAAAAATTAATAATTTGGCTTCTGAGGATGCAGTTCTGTGGAATACTTGCCTAGCATGCATAAGGTTCAAGCTCCTGAACCAAGACCTCTGAGGCTTTCTTAGGAGACAGAGGTCTATCTATCTAGCTCGATCTCCCAAGTGCTGGGATCAAAGGCACATGGCACTACTGTCGGCCAAAAATATTCTTATACAGAAATATCTGAAAAATATTCACTGACAAATAAATGCTTCATTTTTTCAAATAAGAAAGCATTTCAGTCCTGCACACATGGAACACATATATGCCCAACAACAGTCTTTCCTTCCCCAGCATCAGCATCCACTCTTTAATCTCTCCTCAAAAGCATCCCTTCCCTGTTGTTTTTCAGCTATATTGTCTTTATTTCAACTGGAAACAATGTTCCATTTTCTAAGTAGAATGCTTTGTTTCTTCTCTGTGGACTTTTCTTGTCCAGTTTCTATTCCAAAACAGTCTTTCAAGTAAGATTTTCTGATGACCTCATTTTTAAATAAGTGTATTTAAGTGACTCAGAGTGTCTGGAAGAATGTAACAGAAAGAAAAAAGTAAGATTACTCAAAGAGATGAGAATCACCTCAGTGAAGCCTTTATACAACAGTTCATTCTGATACGCACTTTATTTCTTTAATCAAGTATCTTTAATCACAGTATCAAGACACTTTTCATTTTGGTAAAAGGTGAAGACAGCTACATGCCCGAAAAATCATGAGTAATTCTCTGTATCAAATAACATTTTTATTTTTATACTAAATATTTGTATACCTAAAATTAAGTATTTGAAGAAATGCAACATGTAACTAACAAATAACAGTTGTAAGTATATTTCATTGAAAATGAAACTGTGTTGGCTGAGGGTCCTTAATAAAGACAAAGAGTAGCGATCAAGCCCCATTAACTACTGGCTCCACAGTGTCAATCTGTATACATTATAGGGCTCTTACATCATTCCTCCTACTCTTTTGCATGTGACATTTTTTCATGACAAAACTTTTTAAAAGATACATCAGTCATAGAAAGAGAGGAGCCGTAGTTCCAGAGAAGTCTAGAAATAAGTTATGAGTGGAAACTCTGCTTCTCAAAAGAAAGAGACCTGGAAGGAGAGACAAAAGTGACCAAGATCACACTAACCATGCAAAAGCTAGCTGGGCAGGAAGGATTCAAACCTCCCAAAAAGCAATTTAAAAACACATGCCAATATCACTGTAAAAAAACAAAAAAAAAACCAAAAAACAAAAAAAAAATTTCAAATCCATAGTAAAACAGTTTAAATTAACTGCTTAGATCTAAACAATCAAAAAACAAAACAAAGTATTAATCATTTTTACTGGTATCTGAAAGATGTCTAAATATATAATTATCTTTGAACTTTTTACCACTGGTTTATAACAATGCGGACTTTTACCTAAGGTAACCCTTTAGGTTTCTAATAAGAATTTGTGTTTTGTTTTGTTTTCATTTTTAAACTAAGAACATATGGGCTGCAAGTGTGAGGTCAGGAGTAGACCTGTGTACTGGCCTGTGCACTGGGCCTGTGTACTGAGCTCAAAACTCAGTACTGCAATTAAAAAAAAAGAAAATGTTTTTAAACCCAAATATGAACTGTGATTTTTTTTTTTTAAGTTCAAGAGCTCAAGGTTTCCAGTATATTCACTATTCTTATCTAATCATTACCTTTTATCAGTTTGATATTTGAAAGGGGGATTTAATCATACCTCTCTCTTCCTCGTGTTTTTTGGCAGATGTACTTTTAGGTCTTCCTCTTCCTCGTCTGATATGATCAGAATGGCTGTTACTTCGAGATCTCTTTCTGTTTTCTAAATCTTTATTTACTGTAGAATTTATCTTCTCTCTCCTAACTCTCTCTGTTCGCCTCCTCTTGGCCTCGTGCTTGTTTTCTGGAAGGGTGAATGAAGAAAAGTGATTTATTTCAGGGCTTTACAACAACTACTTGCCAAGTTCTCAGCTCCTTCCTTTTTCTTCCTGGCACACTCTGTAAACTCTGGCAGTTCCCCTATGCTCACACAACACCACAATTCAGACCTCCTAAGTTACGGAAAGTCTTTTAAGAGAAAACAAATGTCTTCACTTGGCAACTTTAGTGTCAGCCCCTGTCAGTTTAAACTGCTCTACAACAACCTTTCTGCTTTTTCCACCATGTTTCCAAGTTTAACATACTGAAAAGTGTGGAAGGAGTGGGGGTGGGTCCACTGCTTCCTGCCCCTTACGTGCAATACAAACTGAAATAAGTATGTCAAATGGGTAGAAGCAAAACTGGCCTGAGGCATAATAAAGGTTACAATAAAAACCAACCACAGAGCACCCATACAACATCTTCTTAAAACACAGAAAATAAGGAATTTTCACCTTAACCCACATTGATATAACAGAATTTTTTTCCATAAATGGAGGAAACAATCCAGGAACTTGGGAGGCAGAGGCAGGTGGATTTCTGAGTTCAGGGCCAGCCTGGTTGACAGAGTGAGTTCTAGGACAGCCAGGGCTACACAGAGAAACCCTGTCTCAAAAACAAACAAACAAACAAACAAACAAAGCAAAACAAAACAAAACAAAACAAAAAGTTATTTTAACCGGGCCTGTCAATCACCTAGCCAAAAGAACATATCCCTCAGGAAGTATGATTCACCTAACAACCATGCTAAGCAAACAGGAAGACTATGCTCCTAATGAGATGACATGTTTAACTTCTCAGAAGCCCTCTCTCCAAGCAGTCACTTCACACACCTGCACCTCTCAGGCCGCTCAGTTTTCTGAGTTCCTACTCAAAAGTGTAACCTTTCCCTTACCTTTTATGTCTCTTATTCCCGTGACAACCAAAGTCCTAACCATTGTGCCCTGTTCTGAACACTCTCACTCTCACTCACTCTCTGAATAACCTCTCTCGGATCCCGATCCTCTGTGCAGCTGCCTGTCACCTGCACTGTTGAACCTGCTCGCCTTCTTGGACCAACCCGTCTCCTTCCTCCTGCCTACCATGCTTTTCCTCTCAAATACCAGTAAAAACAATCCTGGGACTTGCTTCTGCATCTGCTTTTAAATTATTTAACTAACAAGACTAAGAACCCACAAAAAGGGAACTCCTGACAGTGCTCTTAGAGAATGAAATAGTCTCTCTCTGCGTAGCCAGCCCAGGCCGGACTACAACTCCGACTTTTCCTGCCTCAGCCTCCTGAGTGCTGGACCTCTTTCCCTCTCTCCCTCTCTCCCTCCCCCACCAAGTGAATTTATCATTTTAACATTTTTTTGTTTACCTGTTGGCCTTTGCTTGTTCATGAGTAATATGAAAAGTTGTGGTTTACATATTTTATCCTTCTCTCAATAAAAAATAAGGTGGCCATCTGACTAAGCTGACCTGAAACATCTACCCACTGAAAGTAAACAAATAAAATGGTAATGAGTTCCCATTTTAATTGTCTTGAATATTTTTTCTCACGTTTAAAGGAAGTCTTATAGACTAAAACTGATTTAGAATTTGTATTTTCTTTTACAAGTTTTATAGTTAAAATTCTAGAAAAGAAAAAAAAAAGATACAGGCAGTAATTAACTGTAAAATGATACCTCTGATGAAAATCTACATCTGGAAAATAAAGATATAGAACAAACTGAGGTAATTAATACTTTCCTTAGTAGTGGTAATTGGCTAAATAGTTTATTCATATCTCCTCCAGGGAGGGTGAGCGGCTCAGTAGGGAAGAGTCCTTTGATCCCTGGAACTCACATGGTAAAAGGAGAACCAATTTGGCATGTTGCCTTACTTACCCCGCCTCCAACATGCACGCCATGACATGTGTTCCCCCCACACAAGTAAGTAAATGTAGGTTTGTACAGATTCACAATTTTAAGAAACACAGAGTTTTCTTTAATTTCTCTTTTAAAGAAATATCTTCAGCACTGGATGCAGTTAAAGGACTATAAATGCTCACACTTGAAAGACTGGAACCACCCTGTGCTAACACCATGTTCTAGTTCAGCAGAGGGTACATAGCAATATCCTCAATTTCAAAGCTTTTTTGGGGGTGGGGGGGTGGGGATAGCTCTGTGGGTAAAGATATTTGCTGCACAAGCCTGACAATCTAAGTTTCATCCCTGCACCCATGGTGAAAAGAAAGCACAGACTCCTGAAAACTACCATCTGACTTCCATGCTCAATGTATGGCTGACAGCACACATAAATACATACAAAATAGCAATAAAATCTTAAAACAACAGTGACAGACATTAAGCCCAAAGCCTTGGGTACACAAGCAGGCATTCTCCCACTAAGCTGAATTCCTACACCTGCAACTATACCTTTTAAATTCTAGATCAACTGCTCAACTTAGAAATGAAATTCTCAATTAATAACAATTTTAGATTATTATTTTATGTGTATAAGTGTTTTGCCTTCATGTATTTCTATGCACCACATGCATACAGTGCCCCCAGGGACCAGAAGATGGTGTTGAAGCCCTTGGAACCAGAGTTACAGGTGCTTGTGAGCCTCTTATGGATGCTGGAAATTGAACCCATGTCCTCTAGAAGAGGAGCCAGTGATCTTAACTGCTGATCCATCTCTCTTATTTTTTTTTTAAATACTTATCTATCTCATACAAAAAAAAAAAAAGAAGAAGAAGAAGAAGAAGAAGAAGAAGAAGAAGAAAGAAAGAAAGAAAGAAAGAAAGAAAGAAAGAAAGGAAAGAAAGAAAGAACAAACGAACGAATGAACTGGGCTGGAGAGATAGCTCAGCGGTTAAGAACACTGATTGCTCTTCAGGAGGCCCTGAGTTCAATTCCCAGCAACCACATGGTGGCTCATAACCATCTGTAATGGAATCCAGTATCCTCTTCTGCTGTGTCTGAAGACAGCTACAGTGTGCTCATATAAATAAAAATAAATAAATCTTTTTTAAGAAAACCTGCAAAACATTTATCATTTGGAAATATGTCAAAGAATAATTGCCCAAAGTTCTAGGTTCCTGTTTTTATTATTATATTTATTATCTGTGCTGTACCACACATGTGGTACGGTGCAGGGCAGAGGACCCGCTGTACAAGCTGGTTCTTTCCTTCCACCATGTGGGTCTGGGATGGAACTCAGTTTGGCAGGCTTGGCAACAACAAAAGCCTTTACCTAACACACTGCGCCTCTCCCTGGCCTCAATCATTTAACAAACCTTAATTTTAACACATCTCTCTTCTTTTCATCAAAATTAATTTAAACCTCTAAAAATTCCTTGCTTTATCTAACAGATCATTTATATGTATTTTCACTCACTCCCCAGTTCTGAGGGTTGAAATCAAAGGTGTGTGCCGCAATATAACAGTGCTTTGACAAGTTTTCCATGGTCGGTACATAACAATTATTATCATTCTACCTAGTGCATACTGTTCTCTAAGTGGTGTACCCTATTTAACCAATCTCCTACTCACGACATATGGTTGTTAACATTTGCAATTACAATATGTTGCCTTGAAAATTCACATAATTCCTTGTGCTTATAAACAATTACATGCCTATTCAAAAAGAACTGCAGACAGTGAGTTAGGTACACTTAAAACTTCTAAGATTGTAAGATTGTAAGCTGTAAGATTGTCCTAGAAAAAAGCTCAGCCTAGTACTGTATAAAGTAAGAAAGATTCTAAGAAGACTCCTGCTTTCCCGTCAACACCGTGCAAGGCAGATAACTGACTACAACTTCACTGACTGTGGAGAGATGGGAAGGTTGTGTGTTCACAGCCTAATTCAATTTATCCTGAGCTATCTTTTTATCCTTCTGATAACAAGACTCTCGTGGATTTCATTAATGGCCTGCTAGTGTCTACTAGACAGAAGTCTCAGCACGTCACCAGCCAGCATCAGGGATCTACCGCAGAGTGTTCCTGCTTTAACAAACCATGTGTGTTCCTTTCTACTAATGTATGTACAAAGTGCCTTAATTTGTAACTGTTTTTGTTCTGTTACTTTTTAAATGTCATCAAGCTGTTATCATTTTAAAACATGGAATGTGATCTAACCTAAATCTGTGTTCCTAGGCCATCTCATATTTGGCATCAGAATAAATTCTCTCTGCTTTTTAGATAAGAGTTATGTCTTTGTTTTCACCATACATATTTTTGATATGTTCATAAAAACATAGCCTAACTACAATTGAAAGCAGTACGTAGATTTTTAGCAAGCTAGCAGCAGCAGCATATACAATGCAATGACTCCGGTACTAAGTACTCACACAAAGCAAATAAAATGAACACAAAACAATTGTCTGAGCACCTGTGTTTACTCCAATACTACTCAACCATGACTCTCCTTAGCTTGAAATCAACCCAGCTGTTCATCAACAGATAAAAGAATACACACAGGGCCGGGCAGTGGTGGCGCACGCCTTTAATCCCAGCACTTGGGAGGCAGAGGCAGGCAGATTTCTGATTTCCAGGCCAGCCTGGTCTACAGAGTGAGTTCCAGGACAGCTAGGGCTATACAGAGAAACCCTGACTCGAAAAAACCACAAAAGAAAAAAAAGAATACACAGAGAGAGAGAGACAGACAGACAGACAGACAGAAAGAGAGAGACAGAGACAGAGATTGAGAAATAGACACAGACACACCCTAGTATGCATGAGTATTATACAGCTACTAAAACTAAAACCCTAGCATCCATAGCAATGTGACAGGACAGAAGATGAAACTGCTGCTGTTCTTGTTGCTGTACAGTAGCACGAGTACCAGGCAGCCTGACACCGTACCTGCAGTAAGGAAGCAGAGAGCGCACTGGATGTCAGCTCCCTTTCTTGCCTGTAGTCTAGGACCCCAGACCTATAGAACTGTGCTGCCCACATTCAGGGTGGATCTTTTCTTCTCAGCTAAACCTCTCTGGAAACCCTCTCAGACATCCCCAGAGACATGTTTCTCTTGGTGATTTTAAGTCCAATAAAGTTGACAATGAAGATGAATCATCACACAGAACATCACATTAAATGAAATAAACAAAGGACAGAACCATGTTGTCACTCATGTTTCCAGAATAATGGTTATGGGAAGACACAAAGGAAAGGAATAAAAATAGGTTAAGTAACATGTACCAAGATAAAATTTAACAGAAAGAATTAATTTTAGCATTAGAATATATATATATAGATAGCAGGTTTGGTAACTACAGCCCATAATAACAACAGATTTCCAATAACTAAAATAATCTGAAAGCTCCCACACCAGAAATAATGTGTTTGAGGAAATGCAAATGCTAATAGCCCTGACTCTCTGACTCTCTCTCTCTCTCTCTCTCTCTCTCTCTCTATATATATATATATATATATATATTACATATATGATTCAAATTTGTGTGTTATACCCCCATAAATATTTACAAGTATTATGCATCAATTACATTTTTCAACTGTACCTCTTAAAATTCCCTATACACTATGGATTACCAAGATAACTTTATGCTGTTTTAAAAGTCTCATGTGTACATTTGTGCACTTACGTGTTTATGCGTATGAATACATGTATGTGCACAAAAGGAAACCAGAGGACATCCCTGGGTTCATTCCCAGGAAACCCATCCCTCCTTTTTTTAAATAGAGTCTCAGATAACCCAAGCTGGCCGTAAGTTTCGATCTACCTGTGGAGGTCGGAGGACAACCACAGGATGAGTCCTCTCCTGCCTTTGCATGGTTCTGGGATTGAGCTCCTGTCTTCAGGCTCATTCATCCATTGTCTTTACCTGTTGAACCATCTCCCTGGCCTAACTCTATTATTTACTCTTTTTATCTTCCAAGAATGTTCCCCTTGTTATCACAGCTACCCCTTCCTCCTACTCAGGCTTCGTTTCCTCAGAAGGGACTACAAACAAAGGTGGCCTCCAATCACATGATAGATGTACCCGGTTTCAATTTTCTAGAAAGCACTTATCATAAGGTGGCTATTTTCCATTTATCTGTTCACTGTCTACCTCACACTCATGAGAATGTAAATTCCATGACAGCAATCAGCATGTCTTCATTAGGAGATCAATGCTTACACAACTTACTCTAGCTTAGTCATTTCTGAAACAGGGTCTCTGTCAGGGTCTTACCCTTGGCTGACCTGAAACTCACAGGCCTTCACCTCCCTGAATACCGGGATTAAAGGCAGGCCAACTTACTCTTATTTTGAATTCACTGTTCTAGTTTTATCTTTTAAAAAAAAATATACCTACTGAATAAATCCAAGTTGTCTACATTAACAGGAAATAAACAAGTCTAAGCAAAACTATTTTCTAAATATTCTCAAGCAGGAAACTGAGTAACAATAAAAATTCTGATCATACTGAACCAAGTTACATTTTTCCAGATACTACTTACATAAAAACCCCAAAACTTTACCCTTCATCAAAAAATAAAGCAAAAAACCCTCTTCACAACAGATGGAAAACACTACAGAAAACCACAACCAATTAAAATGCAGAATCGTGGGACCCAGTCTCAAATGATGCATGTGCAACACAGCTCCTCCACCGCAAACTCAGGGGTCATCTGAGGAAGAGGGGACAGAAAGAGTCTGAGGGAGTCTGTCCCTATCTCTTAGAAATGTCAGAGAAACTACACCCATGAAGTCTTACCAACAAGCTTGCCTAAATAAGACATGAATAGGAATGACACCAATAGATGTGCTCACATGGAAAAGGGAGTTCATGTGGCCGCAACACAGAGCTAAGGGATACTAAGAGAAACGGTATTCCTCAAGGAGGGGCACACCGATTAACCACATACAGAGAATTAACATTACATGGACTTAGCAGTTTGTGCTTATAGATTTAGGAATTCTCTCTCTCTCTCTCTCTCTCTCTCTCTCACTCTCTCTCTCTCACACACACACACACACACACACACCAACAATTAAAGAAAAAGAGGTCAGCCATTTGAGAAAAAGAAGGGACCATACAGGGAGGGAGTCAGGGAGGAAAGGGAAGGGAGAGAATGATGTAATTATAATCTTGAAAAACAAACAAACAAAAAAACTTCAAAGTCATTACAAATTTTACCAGCATTGTGAAAAAGAACAAAAATATAAGACAATGGCCCACCAAAAGGTGACGTGATAACTGCTGTGGCATATCCATATAAGGAACACTAAGCAAGAGAGACAAGACAGTAAATGTTAAATGCTTTGTTCGATAACAGAGGCCAGACAAAAGACTCTCCCACACTGTGACTCCACTGACTGGACATAGATGGGGCAGCAGTAGGGGATGGGACAGCGAGGGAGGCGGTGCTGACAGACTGGTGCCCCGCTGGTCAGAGCCCATCAATGATAGATCAGAAGCTGACATTCACTCACCCAACATCAATTACCATTCTTATAAAGCTATTTTAATATTTTACATACAATTTTAAATAGACAACAAATAAAATTAAAACTGTATTACCTACTACCAATATTGTAAGGGAGTAAACGTTTATGTGAAATGAACCAATGTCACAAGTTGACTTTCAAGAGCTAAGCTGTTGTGTTTAATTTTCACAATTACCTGTAGATGGTGGTGATTTCTCTGAATGTTTTGCATTTAGTAGTTTTCTGCTAATAAATATGTAACCACAGGGACATGATTTACACGCAACAGGAATCTGCAGGGAAAAAAGAAAAGCTAGATCACTCTTCTTCCATTGTAAAATTCCTCAGTACTTATGGAGTATCCTGGTGAATGAATTAGCTGAAGAGTCATACAGGTTAAACTGAAACCTCTGCCTGAGATAGTTATCGTTTCACAAATACTCACATTTTCTTGGTGTTTGCAACATCTGAATGAACATCTGTGATGCCAGTGTCATAAATACTAAATGCAATGTAAGTGTGTGTAGACAGGAGTGCCCAACAGAAAACCTTAACAGACCAGGCCAGGGGAGGTAGCTATAACAAAAGGCAGTGTTTCTTAAATTGTTAACACTGATAGCAGTTTATAGCAAATTGAGGGAAAGAGGTTAGTTAATATACACAGAAGACTGTGGATAACAAATTATTATTATTCCTGCTGGAATAATAAAGATGGAAGCTGAAAGGAACACACATCAGCTAGAAGCCACATAAGGAAGAAACAAGGAACAGAGCCAACCAACACTGATCTTACAACTGAGGGCTAATAACAGACAGGAAAGAAAACAGTTCTATTTTTGCATTAAAGCACTGAACACTGGATTTTTCATTTCTAAAGATTTATTATTCTTGTTGTTGTTCTGTGTGTATGTGGGAGATAAGTAGACCACTGGGGTGTCCATTCTTTGCCCTGCTTTTACTGCATTTCAAACTCAAGTTGTAAAGCTTGCATTCAAACCCCTTTACCCATTGAGCCAACTACCTCAGCTGCCCTGGGTTTTTCTTTATTGAGACAGGGTCTCCGGTGGCCCAAACTGGCCTTGCTGTTTAGCAAAAGCTACCCTTGAATTCTGGATTGTTCTGCCTCTACCTCCCACATGCTGGGATTACAAGCACCAAGCCCAGTACAACACAAAATCTTTAATTTACACTTAAAAGACAACAATCAGGCATGCAAGATGGCTGGCAGGATTGACATCTAAGGTCAATACCAGGTAAGAGGAAGGAGAGAGCCAACTCTCAAGAGTCTTATTTTCTATACATATATGGGAGCAGCTGTACACACACACAATTAACTAATTAGCTAATTAGTTAAAAGGGGAGAGGAGAAGGGCAGGACCTGATGATGTGACTTATAATCCTAGCACAGAAGACTGAACCAGGGAGACCACAACTTCAAGGCCTGCCTTGAAGGCAGTTCAAGGTTAGACACTCAGTTCAAGGTTAGACACTCTCAAAAAATTAAAAAGTGAAGAAGGTGGTAACTCCGTAGAGTACTTGCCTGGTATATACAAGATCCTGAGTTCAACATTTAACACTACCAAAGGAAAAATAAGAATAAAATAATATCATAGAAACCTATTTCCATAATTAACAGGTAAAATTGGTTTTGAGACCCAGGTGCAAACTTACTAATTCAACTGATGATTTCCTTTAATGAGTTCCACTCAAGACACTTTTCTATGTCTAAGCTAGTTCATTCTAAAGTCCTGTTTAAAAACGGAATGTTCCTCTCAACTTCTGCCCCAGATATTTAAAACAAAAACACTGCAACCAGATCCTATAAAAAGAAACTTCAGGCAGGTTGAACTTCAGTAAGTTAGTCTCATTAAAGTACAGCATGAGGGGACTTGTAAAATGGCACAAGACACCATTACATTTCACTTAACCTCAAGGTAATAATTTAAATTCTAATGCTAAACTTTTAAGTTTTTAATGGAAAAAAATCCAAAGTGTTGTTTACTATGGTTTATTATTTATTGATACATTCTTTGAAAAATATTATTTAGGTCATATATTTTAAAGGGAAAAAAAAAGAGGGTCAGCTACGCATTTGCTCCATGCCGTATTACTGGTGACTACTAGACCATGTCTAACACAAGACATACATTCAATAAATACTCGTGGGTGAAGAAAAAAATCCTATTAGATATAAAAACGGTAACACTGCTAGAATCTGCAAACAAGAATTTGGACTTTAAATCATCCAGGACCAAAAAATAAATAAAATAAAAAAGTAAATGTAGGTTTTTAAATGGTACCCAAAAAACAAACAAACAAACAAACAAACAACCAAGACAAAAAAAAAAAAAAAAGGATTGGGCAAAAACCAGTAAAGAAATCTCATTTATAGAGATCTCATTATTCTTGCTTTCTGAGGTTTTAGTTACCCAAGGTCAGTAAGAAGGGGAAAAATGGCAAAGGGAATTTAGAAAGAGATTAAGGTTGTTGATGCAAAAGGAGTAAGAGTGTTAATTCTGGAGCTATATATGAGTAACCAAGGCCTAGGGACAGATTTAGGTTACCCCAAATTCTATGTTCCAACATAAAAGCAATTCCATGAAGGTTTTATATAACAGAACAAAGAGTCACAGATCAAAGCTCTTCCCAAGCACACTGGTGGGAGCAGTAAGTGGGACGCTACAGCAAGCGCAGAAACCTTCACTACGGGCCTCAGATGCTGTCTGATAAATCTTTTAGACTTTTGATTGGTGGAGAATTAGGATTTTAAGTCAATTCATCCCAAAAGCTTTTTATCTTTTCAGATTTCGGTCTGACACAGAGAGTCAGGGAATGGCAGTCTGGGGACTAAAGATAGCTCAAGTGGTGACTGGGCCTGCAACCTCCATCCTTACAACACCCAGTTTTAATCTATCAGCCTCTGTGGACAGATTCTCTTCATGAATTGCTCATTCACAAGACATCACAAAACTTTTATTAGAATATTATTCTAATTGCTTATGCCTAATTTATACATTTCATTATAGGTACATACATACGCAAAAACACAGTACAGGCCGGGCGGTGGTGGCGCACGCCTTTAATCCCAGCACTTGGGAGGCAGAGGCAGGTGGATTTCTGAGTTCGAGGCCAGCCTGGTCTACAGAGTGAGTTCCAGGACAGCCAGTTCTACACAGAGAAACTCTGTCTCGAAAAACCAAAAAAAAAAAAAAAAAACCCACACAGTACAGACAGACAGGTTTAGCACTGTGTGAGATTTCAGACATCTATTATAGGTCTTAGAATGTATCTGCCAAAATAAGGGGAGAGTACTAAGACTCTAATGATAAACAGATCAGACACCCACAGCACACATGCTTGCTAGATATCACATACAATGCGTTGCTTTTTAAAATGAAAACCAAAAATGTACACGAAAAATAACAGAAAACTGACAAATATCTTGAGCAGTAACATACTCAGAAAAGCTTAGTCATTTCCCAGCCAGTGAACGGGACCTCCATAAAAATGAAAAGCATGAACGTTTAGAAGTTATAAAGCCATGTGTGTGTGTTTTAAGGGCCCACATAAGAGATGTTGAAAGCTGCTAAAAATCTGGCTGCTTGCATCCTTGTGCCAGTTTTGTAAACTCAGGGGATGTGCCTGTCTAGTCAACTGGAGAAATCTTACTTTAAAACTTTGACACTGATGTTTCTAAGCTATAATCTAATTCAATATTCATGAAATAACTTAGAATCTTGGCAATATTCTAGTGTTTTGTTTAAAAAGTTACTTGCAATTATAATTTTTTTCTAGTTCAAAACTAAAAGTATCTACTTTTGAAGTAATTAGAAAGCAAAAAAGCTAAAATTAACCTATTACTTTCTTCAAATCAATACTATTTATATATTGATATATACTTAAATTAATATATACTAATATCAATATATTAATAATGTATACTATAATAATATATATTAATGATTATATATATATATATATATATATATATATATATCAACAAAGGGCTCAAGGCCTTGGTTTCGAACCCCAAATCACCAAAAATTAATTTGTCATCATGCATATTCTCTTCATTATTAAGAATAAAAGACAAAACAAACCAAAACCAATTTACTGGTTTCTAAAAGATTAAATGCGCTCACTGTCCAAATTTTACATAATGAATCCCTAAACCCCACTGTGATGGTATTTCCAAGTAAGGCTTTTCCAAAGATAATTGAGTTTAAGTGAAGTGGGAAGCTCCTAATGGGATTAGTGACCTTAATGAGACTAGAGCAGTCACTCTGCCACAGGAGAACACCAAGAAGACAGGTTGACATCTACAAGCCAAGAGAATTCTCACTAGAACCCAACCTAGCCTTAAACTTCCATCAGAACTGTGACAAAACAGATAACGCTCATTATTATATCCAGTCTGTGGTATTTTATTATTGCTTTAAAACAAACCAAGCCAGGGCTGATTTTACAGGAAGGAATGCATGTGGAGCCTGGGAAACGGCTCAGCAGGAAAGGCTCAGCAGGAAAGATCGTCTGTGGACAGATCTCAATTCCAACCCTTTCGACCTTACTTGATGGAAGCACAGAGCAGACTGCCCCAGGCTGTCCTCTGACTCCCAGGAATAAATGGAAAAAAAATAGAATGTCCTTTCCAAATAAAACCCTGACTTGGTGAACAGTCAAGGACTTCTACAAGCTAGGGTCTTCTGCTCTTCCTTTAATCAGGGTTTTTTTGGTTTGTTTGCTTTTTTCAATTTTCAGTTTTTTTTTTTTAAGTCATTAGTGTGTTTATGATTGTGTAGGTGTGAGCACCACAGCACGGATGTGGAGGTCAGAGGTTAACTTTATGCAGCCAGTTCTCTCCTTCCACCTACACACGGGTTCTGGTGCTCTAACTCAGACTTGAGCAGAAAGCACCCTTACCGGCTAAAGCCATCTCACTAGCCAATAAACAGGGTGTTAAAAACAGATATTTTCCCCCAAAAGATTATTTTATGCCAAGTTAAAACAAGGGACTTGTGCCCTACAGAAACAGAATGCATAATTCATACTGAAAATTATTTAAACATCGAAGTAATATGCCAGCACACAGAACACAAAGTCCAAGTTTGCTAAAATTTAGTTTGGTGGAAAGAATGAACGTAACTTCACACTCTGGAAACCGTGCCTGTTTTTATACTGCAGACTGGTAAGCTCTACCGGCTAAACTTGCACAACTTTCCATGATCAGGATTTTTAACAATGCCTATAAATCATACTTAACAAAACATAACTTTTTGTTAAAAAGATTTTAATAAATCTACAAGAACGCGCTCTAAATAATATATTTAAATCGGATGATTTTAAGTCTCCACCCATTTCAAATTACTCCCGAGAGAAGGGAGGGGGAGGGGAAGAGAGAGAGGTAGTCATTTTAGGAATATTCAGGAAAAGAAGTATACCGAGATCTGCAAGCCGGCATGAAGGGCCTAAGAATGGTCTTAATTGAGCGAGTTTTTGTTCACCACACTATAATTAGGCGTCCTTAAATGTAGGAAAGAAAAATTATTTTTAAAAAAATTACTATTACTCCATGAGTTGAATCTAAATCTGAATGATTTCAAATTCACGAACCCGCATATTTAAAAAAAAAAAAAAATGGAAGCAGACATGTCAAATTTACAACGGTAAATAGCACGAGTGGGACGGGGCACACGCAGAGAGGAGCCCCAACGCCGACTTTATTCGAACCGTGTTCCGTTAACAACGTAATGGAAGGACTAGAAATCACACATCAAAACTGGTGTTTTTTTGCGGCGTTCCGGAAGTCCACATAATTTGCAAAAAGTTAGCACCATTACTGTCCTTTTGTCTGCTTTATGCTGCCACCCAGGTGGCGGGGAGCGACAGCTGAGAGGCAGCATCGCTCTCTCCCCAACCGCGAACAAAGCCATTTGGGGCGGCAGGGGTCCGCGGGCCGGCCCGGGACCAGAAGGGGCAGCGCCGGGTCCCGGCTCCCAGGCCCCCGCCGCCCGCGGGCCGCCGCGCACCGCCAACCGCCGCCGAGCAACGGCCACCCGCCCTGCCGCCCCGCCCGCTCGCGCCGGCCCGGCCCACCTGTTGGTCGCACTCGGGGCACGATTTGGTGGCCATCTTCACTTTCTTGGCTCGAGTTGCAGACATGCTCCCCTCCTGAGCAGCTGTGGAAGCAGCGCCGTAGCTCCGCTGCTCCACACAGCGCGTCCTCACTCCAGCCGCGACCCGGCCGTGGAGGCGCGCGTGCGCGTGCGCGGGGCTGCGTGCGGGTCGGAGGGGGGGGGGCGCCGCGGCCCTTCCAGGGAAGTCCCATCGCCACGCCCTCTAAGGCGGTGGACCACTCGGGGGCGTGGCTCCGACGAGACCCCACCAACCAAACGCACGGGTGGGCCGAGCCTTGGTGCAGGGCACGCCCCTATCCGCCCCAGAATCAGAGCCTGAAAATGGATACTGGCAACAGAAAACCTCTGCAAATGTCAGCTATGCTAATCCGAGAGAAATTATAATGGACATTCGATGAAACCCCTAGGCTTCCAGCGTCAGGGATTCAAACTTCATTATTCCATAAATAGTTGCTTACAACCCACTATTAAACACACCGAATAAGAAGTATCTGTCTTCAAGAAGCAGTCGAGAGTGCTTTGTTTTTGGAGGGGGTTGAGAAGTTGCCCTGTTTTGATCCCCGAGTACCACTGATACTGACTAGAGTAAAATTAAAACTAAATTATTTGAAAAAATAAAACAAAATGCTGCGTCCTAGAAATCCTAGCTTTTACTGCTCTTGTTCAGATCTACAATGAGAGTGCAGAAGATATTTTTAAAATGTAGTTTGATGAAGAAAGAAGCCTGAGGTGGGTATAAAGTTGCAGAAAAGGAGGAGTAACGCACAAAACATCTGCAATTATTAAAGAGAATCCTCATAGGAAAGGTATTCTAGGAGGAAGACACTACCTGTCCAAAAAAAATCTAAACTTGTTTCACATTTTCAATGTAAAGTCATTTTTAAAAGGGGTTCCCTGATCCAAAATGGCCCCCTAAGAAAGTCTCCAGGATCAGCCTTGAAGAGCCGCAAAAACTATCTGCCACTTTGGATCAAAGGGACCAGATGACATCTGGAGCTGACAGCATGATCTTGGGGTACTGGTCTTGCAAATAAGAGAGATGTAAGTATGAGGGGCCACTGAGCCTTGTGCTAAAACTGCAGAGACCAGGCAATTTGGGGCAGGATCAGATCTCCTGCAAGGAGGCACCAAAAAAAAAAAAAAAAAAAAAAAATTAAGAAGCTGACAAAGTGAATCCTTAGTTTCAACAAAGACCCCAAGATATTACAGATGCCACAAGCATGGTACATCCAAGAAGAAAAGCTCTGGGCACTGAACCAGAATAAGCATCACATGTGCTATAGTCCGGATAGTTGGAAGGCTGGGCCTGTCCAAGGATCTCAGGTGAGTCCATCCCAAAACTGAGAGGTCACACGTGGAGCTGCAGGGCATAGTGTTTGGTCTGAATATTTTAGTTTTGATCTGATCAGATCTTTCTTTGCTGTGCTTCATTCATGAGAATATCTACTCTGTGTAATTCTATATTATCTCATTGTGTATTAGAACTATGTAACTTATTCTGGTTACTTTTTATTTTACAGAGATTCACAATTAAGAGTGTGCCTTGAATATTAGTAGAGATTTGGACTTTGGGCATGTTGTTGTTTTAGACACAGGATCTGTTTGTTTGTTTGTTTGTTTGTTTGAAACAGGGTTTCTCTGTGTAGCTCTGGCTGCCCGGAACTCACTCTGTAGACCAGACTGGCCTCGAACTCAGAAATCCACCTGCCTCTGCCTCCCAAGTGCTGGGACTGAAGGAGTGTGCCACCACTGCCCCGCTTAGACACAGGATCTTATGTAGCCTGGGTGGGTGCCAAACTCACTGTGTAGCTGAAGTATGAGGCCCTGATCATCCTGCTTCTACCTCTCAAGTGCTGAGATTACAGTCATGTGCCACCACCCAGGGCCTGTACTTTGGAGACTATTAAGACTTTGGTGACTTATATAGAGAGATTAAATATACTTTAAATTATGAGATGAACTTGAGAGAGTTAATGAATGTGGACTTTGGTCCCAGGTGGAACCAAGGGGAAAAGGGAATCAGAATGATAAAAAGAAGGAAATTCCAGCATATGATACAATGTATATGAACCTTAAAGCCATTTTTCTAAATGAATTTAATTTATATGATGTACCTAACATAACCAAATTAATAGAACCTGGGAGTGTATCCAGTGGCTTCTTGCTTACTTAGCATGCACAAGATCCTGGCTTCAATCTCAGCTCTAATTTTTTTTTTCTTTTCATGGAAATAGAAAGCAGAGGCATGGTTAGCAGACCCTACGGTGGTTCTCAATCTTCCTCATGTTGCAAACCTTTAATACAGTTCCTCAAGTGGAGGTGACCCCCCCAAATTATTTTATTGCTACTTCATAATTGTAATTTCTGCAACTGTTATGAATCATAAGGTTAATATCTGATATGGAGGATATCTGACATGTGACCCTCAAAGGGGTCTCTATCCACAGGTTGAGAACTACTGTCCTGGGGAAAGATAAGCAGGGGAAATATTTTTTAATGAATATGGAGTTTCAATGGAAAAGATAGTTAGCAGTAAAGATTGTACAACATAATGTAGTTAAAGGACTAGCTCATATACTTAAAAATGAAATGGCTAAAATTTAATGTTTTATTTTCTGCATAGTTTTCAAGGTTAAAAAGGAGAGAAAAGGGCATTGCTCTTCCAGAGGTCCTGAGTTCAATTCCAGCAGCCACATGGTAGCTCACAACCATCTGTAATGTGGGATCCAATGCCCTCTTGGGGTGTCTCTGAAGACAGCTACAGTGTGTTCATATAAACAAAATAAATCTTTAAAAAAAAAAAAGAAGGAAAAAAACAATAAACCAGGGATAGGACATTCTTCAGTGTGATAAAGACTATACATGAAAAACTCACAGATATGTCATATATCATGACATAAGAGAAAAACCTTTTCCCTTAAGCTCAGGAACAAGACAATAATATCCAGCTTAATACTCTAAGTTCTAGTCAGAGAAATTAAGCAAGAAAAGGAAGTAAGAGACCTTTAAATTCTAAACGGAGAAGTAAAATATTAAAATAATTGAAAATGTACAAGATAAGGGAAGAACCTAATAAGGGTAGTGTGCTCAGATGCACAGGGATCAACAAAACCCAGTGGAGGCCTCAAGAGCATAGATTAGGAGTGTTGTTACCAGTGTGGGGCTCCCGCATGTTCAAGGGCTCACAAAAGGCAATGGAGAAGCACAAGTGGGAAGTGAGCCACGCTTGACCCAGAGTACGGTGCCCAAAACCAATGGGAACTCACAAAATGCACCCAAATGCACACCCAGAGTAGGGAAGGAACCCAGGTCTGCAGGGACCATAATGCACAATGGAGGTAGGAACAGGGCTTGGGCAAGGGTAGGGCTCCCAGAGACACACACCATACAGAGAAGACCACAAAAGCAACAAAATGACCAAGACTTAACACTTCTCCATGGTAACTCAATATTGATAGTATCGCCTTCTCCAGCAAAACCATGCACACTAGCATGGATAGGATTAGAAAACAGGGACCATTTTTTCTTGCTGCTTCAGAAAGACATTCCTTACCTCACCAGCAAAGATAAATACCATCTTAAGATAAAAGAATGGGAACTGGAATTCCAAAGGAAAAAGAGACTAGGAAAGAAACAGGGACAGCTATTCTAATTTCAAACCAAAACTCGTCAGAAGAGATGAAGAAGGTCACTTCATACTCACTAAGCAACAATCCCTCAAGAGGTTATCACAGTTGTAAACATATACAAACCAAACTCAGTGATTTCCTAAAGCAAATGTAGCCTGATGCAAAGTCACAGACTGTGTATGTTATGTAACACAATACATTAAAGCCAATACAGTAACAGTGGGTGACTTCAACATTTCTCTGACCAAGGGACAGGTCATCTGAGTAAAATTAAACAGAGAGACATTGAAGTTAAATGACATCATAAGCCAAATGTACCTAGCAGAAATCTACAGAACATTTCACTCTAACACTAAATATGCATTCTTAAAATGAAGACAGACCTAAGAAGAAACTTTAGAGCTCTAAGTACCGACAGCAAATAAATAAATAAACAAATAAACAAATCATCAGGGAAATGATACATCTTATCATTAGCTTAATGAATGATACATCTCAAAGCACTGGGAAAATAAGAACAAATTAAACCCAATAACACTAAACGGGGAAATAATATCAAGAAAGAGACTGGTGAAATAATACATGGCTTGGATATTTTTCAAAAAAATGTTTAATGATGTGTATTCGTGTGCTTCTGTGTATAGGTATGTGGCTGTGAGTTCTGGTCCCCAGGGAGGACAGAGGGGATTAGGTCTCCCAGGGTTGGACTTATAGGCAGTTGTGAGCCACTCAGTGCTGGGAACCAAACAGTAGTCCTCTGCAAGAACAGCAAACACTCTCAACTGCTGACAAACCCTTAACCGAGGGAGAGCGAGGGAGAAAGAGAGAGAGAGAGAGAGAGAGAGAGAGAGAGAGAGAGAGAGAGAGAGAGAGAATGAATTCAGGTATAATTTAAAAGCCTATATTCTGCTAAGCTGGAAAACCTAAAAGAAATAGCTGAATTTCTAGATGCATATGACCTATCAAAATTAAACCAAGATGAAATAAATAATACATACAAATACAGCAGTGAGGTCGAAGCAGTAATAATAATAATCTCCCAAATAAAGGAGCCTAAGGCCAGATAGATCCTCTGCAGAATTATATCTAGCTATCAAAGAGCTAACACTAATGTTATTAAATTATTCCATAAAACAGAAAGGTAAAGAATGACTCCAAACTGTTTTTTACAATGTCAATATTGTCCTGATAACAAAAACAGATCACACACACACACACACACACACACACACACACACACATTATAAGCTGATATCCCTCAAGAACATACATGCAAAAATTCTCCATATATTTGGAAACTGAATTCAAGAAAACATCTAAATGACCAAGTTGTCTTCATTACAGAGATACAGGATGGCTCAAAAAAGTAAATCAATAAATGTAATGCATCACATAAATGGAATCAAAAGCAGAAATCATATGATGATCTCAGTAGGTGCAGGAAGGCCTTTGACAAAACCAAACATTCCTTCATGGTAAAAGTCATGGAGAGACTAGAAGTGAAGGTATCATATATGAACAAAATAAAGGTTTTATATGACAAACCTGTGGTCAGCATGATGCTAAGTAGATAAAAACGCAAAGCGTCCCCACTAGATCCAGAGCAGGGCAGGGTGTCCACTCTCTTCACTCCAACTCAGTAAGTACAAGTGCATTGCTTAGAGTCTTCGCTAGAGCAAGAAGACAGTATAAATGAATAAAAGGGGTGTTTATAGGAAAAAGAAGCCAAAGTATCCCCGTTGAAGGGGATATTATTTGATACATAGGAAATCTTAAAGTCTCTCTCTCTCCATATATATATAAGCTGATAAACACTTTCACACTTTCAGCCAGATGGCAGGATACAAAAATAACACACAAAAATCAGCGGTCTTCCTGTATACCAATGACAACCTTAGTAGAAAAGAAATCAGTAAAATAATCCCACTTGCATAGCCACTCCAAAACTAATAAATATCCTGGAAATAAATCTAGCCAAGAAAACAAAAGACCTATACAACAAAAAGTTGAAGAAAAGGGTGCTACATGGTAGCACCATGCTCATGGACTGGAAAAATAAATATTGTGAAAATAATCTTCCTACCAAAAACAATTTAAAAATCAATACAACCCCAATCAAAACTCAAAACCGTTTTTGCAGGCATTAAGGAAAAACAAAACCAACCAACCAACCAACCAAATAAACAAACAAAAACCCAAATGCAGCCAGGCTGTGGTGGTGCATGCCTTTCATCCAGCATTCAGGAGGCACAAGCAGGCAAATCTCTAAGAATTGGAGGCCAGCCTGTCTATGGAGATCGTTCCAAGACAGCTAGCTACACAGAGAAACCCTGTCTTGAAAAACAAAATAAACAAGCAAAAAAGCACTTGAATGCACAAAAGATAAAGGAAAGCCAAACAATGTTGAACAAAAAAGAATACTGGGTGTTATCATAACAACTTACAACAATTAAATTGTAGAGTCATAGTAACAAAACCAGGATACTACTGGCGGAAAAAAACAGACCTGTAGTCCAATGAATAGATGAGAAAACCCATAAATAAAAACGCAGTTACAAGCGCCTAAATTTTGACAAAGGTATCAAAAGCATACATTGAAGAAAAGACATCCTCTTTAACAGGTAATGGGAAAACTCAATATCAACATGTAGAAATAAAAAAACTAACCAATTCAAAATGGGCTATGGAAGTGAACAGAGAATTCTCAAAAAGAGAAGTACAGGGCATTAGCATTCTGTCTAAGTTCTGCCCCAGTTACCTGGCAACAGTCAGGTAGGCATGACTCACTATAAAAGGGGCTGCTTGCCCCCTCCTCACTCTCTTGCTTTCTCTTGCTCTGGCTTTCCCTTCCCCCCCCCCCCGCCCCCATTTCCTTCCCACTTCTCTCTCCATGTGCTCATGACCAGCCTCTACTTTTCTTCTCTGTCTCTTTCTGTCTGTTTCTCTCTGTCTCTCTCTATATCTCTCTGTCTCTCTCTCTGCCTCTACTACCCTCTTAACTCCCCTCCCCATGCCCTTAATAAACTCTATTCTATACTATACCATCCTGTGGCTGGTCCCTCAGAGGGAAGGGATGCCTCAGCATGGGCCCGCCAAGGCACCTCCTTCCCCCATACCTGACTACACCTCCATAGAACATACCCCCCTCTCTTTATCTTTTTATAAACACATCACAGGGGGGCCAGAGAATCAGGGCTGGAATGAAGTGGTCTTTTTACTCCTATACAATGGAAAAGAAACAACTGTGGGAAGTAAAACCAACTCTTGCCTATATGTGAATTCTAAAGATATCTGTAATGTACAGAAAGGTGCTCAGACGGTGTTTAAGTTTGAGAGGAGGAAAACTTCATTTGGCTCACAGGTTATGTAGAAACTTAAAATTAATAAAAAGCTCTGATTTTGGTTTTAAACTCAAACATTAACTTCCCCCAGGGACACATCCTGGGAGAAACACATTATTTCAAAGGCTCAACAAACATTCCAGAGGAAAGGGTCCAAGATAAGTGTTTACTAGCCCTTAACACAGTAAAATCTGGGTAAATAGAAGCTACTTAAGCTGACCTTCTTGGTTAGGTGCAAATTTGGGTTACTTAGCAACCAGGCCTGGGAACGGAAATCAAGCTTAGAACAGCTGTTGAAGTCAGCCTTTATAGTTATTGATTAAGAGGTAAAACCGCCCTTATGAGCCCTGTGAAAATGATATAAAAACTGCCCCCGTATGTTTCCGTAGTGTAGTGGTTATCACGCTCGCCTCACACTCGAGAGGTCCCCCCCGGTTCGAAACCGGGCGGAAGCAGCACTCCCTATTTCTTGCCGGGCGGTGGTGGCGCACGCCTTTAATCCCAGCACTTGGGAGGCAGAGGCAGGCAGATTTCTAAGTTCGAGGCCAGCCTGGTCTACAGAGTGAGTTCCAGGACAGCCAAGGGCTACACAGAGAAACCCTGCCTCGAAAAACCAAAAAAATAAAATAAAAAACTGCCCCCAACTCTCATTTGGGGGCTCTCTTGCCTACATACAAGGGAGCCCTGCTGCACCAGTATCAATAAACCTCATGCTATTACAACCAGTCTTGTCCGTGTGTATTTCTGAGGGAGCACGTCCCTTGGTTTTGTATCTCTAGAATCCAACAGTTACAATCCATCTTTCAGGGAAGCCAAGGTATTAATTCAGACAGGAACCTAGAGACAGGAACTGAAGCAGGAACCATGGAAGTGTGTTTCTTAGGGATTTGCAATTTTTGGCTGCTCAGCTACTTTTTTTTAATACAGCCCAGGATGACCTGCCTAAGAATGACACCACTTCCATTGATTGGGCTGGGCTTCCTATGTTAATTAGAAATTAAGAAAATGCCCCCTCCACAGACCTGCCCACAGGTTAATCTGATAGAGACAATTTCTAAATGTGTTTTTTTTTTTCTTCCCAGGTCACTCTAGCTTGAGTCAAGTTAACACATTTGGTAAGAGTGTTCAATTTCCAGGAAGGAGAGGACCCACAAGCTATCCTCTGACCTTTGCACAGTGCTCTGTGTGTGTGTGTGTGTGTGTGTGTGTGTGTGTGTGTGTACATGTGTGGTGTTTGTAATTCAAATGTATTTTATCAATGGGAGAAGAGGCCCTTGGTCCTGTGAAGGCTCGATACCCGGCAGTAGAGGAACGTGAGGGCAGGGAGGTGGGAGTGGGTGGGAGGGTGGGGTCACCCTCATAGAAGCAAGGGGAGAAGGTATGGGATAGGAGGCTTGAGGGAGGGGGAAACCAGGAAAGGGTATAACATTTGAAATATAAATAAAGAAAACAGCCAATAAAAACTGTATTTTAGCCGGGCGGTGGTGGCGCACGCCTTTAATCCCAGCACTTGGGAGGCAGAGGGAGGAGGATTTGAGTTCGAGGCCAGCCTGGTCTACAGAGTGAGTTCCAGGACAGCCAGGACTACACAGAGAAACCCTGTCTCGGAAAAAAAAAAAAAAAAAAAAAAAAAAAAAAACAAAAAAAAACAAAAAACAAACAAAAAAAAAAAAACTGTATTTTACATTTAAAAAAAAAAAAAAAAAGAGGGCTGTGGGTCTAGAGCCAGGTGGTGATGATGCACGCCTTTGATCCCAGCACTCAGGAGGCAGGGGCAGGAGGAACTCTGTGAGTTCAAGGCTAGCCTGATCTACAGAGCAAGTACCAGGGCAGGCAGGGCTACACAGAGAATCCCTGCCTTGGAAAAAAAAAAAAAACAAACAAACAAAACCACAAAAGGGAGGGAGCTGGAGAGGTGGCTTCCTAGAAGACCACTTGTACTTCCAGATCACCTGGGTTCAGTTTCCAGTAACTGTGTCAGCTGAGTCAAAACCGCCTGTTAACTCCAGCTTCAGGCGATCCAATACCTGCTTCTGGCCTCTGTGAGTGATGGATATACACCAAGCTACACACACACACATAAATGAGAAAAATTAATTTAAAAAGAGGAAATGAAAAATGGCTATTAAATGCTTAAAATGTGTTTACCATCCTTAGCCAGCAGAGAAATAGAGATTAAAGTCCTTAAAGATTGTACTTTGTGGGGCGTGGCAGCCAGACCTAGCCTGAAGGCACTGTGTTACTGTCGGCTCTGTCCAGTCAGTGACAATTCACCTAGAGTGCTCAGACCTCTGCAGTAATTTACACTTAACTCCCCTGTAATGGCTAAGGAAATGGTCATGTGGAACCAGGCATCCCTTAAGGGCTGTTGACCTTGGCCAGGGAATGTTTGTGAGGGTCTAGAGGCCTGAGGTCAGTAAGAACTGGATAATGGTATTCCTGCTGTGAGGTAGTTAACCAATTAGCTTCCACTTTTGTAAACCTATCTCTGGTGGGATTGGAGTGAAGAGGTCTTTTTATTTCTATATAATGGGAAAGAGAGAAAACTGAGAGGAGTAAAACAGTTATCTTTCAAAGGTGTTGATTCCACCCAATTTTGTAATGTACACCTTTAAAGGTCACCTTTATTCACCTTTATAAACCATCCTTTAGTGCCTTTCCAGGCATGCTGTAAGGCTGCCAAAGTTCTGCTACTAGCAAGAATAAATGCATTTAATCTACAATTGAATTGAGTCTAAGTCTTTGGTCTTGGTCTTTGGTTTTGATTTGAACACCCCCACAACTTCACCCAGTCCATCATCAGAAGTACAAATGATATTACATTCTGGTGTGAATGTGGGGGAGGGGAATCCTTATATACAGTTAGTGGGAATTTAAATTGGTACAACCACTTTGGAAATCAGTATACAGGGCTCTCAAAAATTAGAAGTAGAACCACCGATTGACACAGGGGTACCATCCCTGGGCATATTCCCAAAGGACTCTCTATCCTACCACAGGGATATGTACACATCCTTGTTCACTGATGCTCTATTCTCAATAGCTAGGAAACAGAATCAACCTGGATGCTCATTAATAAATGAATGGATTGGGAAAGTATGACACATATATACAATGGAATTTTATTCAGCCACACATGAAGATGAAATTATTAAACTTATAGTAAAATGGATGGATCTGGAAAAATGTCTATTGAGTGAAGTAACATGGACCCAGAATATCTAATGTATGTTCTCTCTCTCTTGGGAAATCATAACTTCCGATATTTAGAGATGTATTCATCTGCTTATTTTAAATTCAAATAACTATAGAGACCCGTAAGCAAAAAAGGGGCCCTAGGGGGTATGGGGGGATCAGAGACCTTAAATGGGAGATAAATGATAGAAACATGTAAAAATGGAGGGAATGCTGGACATGACTAGGTTTAAACATGGGTGTGGGACAAAGATGTACTGCAGAACTAAGGTTAGCCAAAGAAAAGCTATACAAAGAACCTACATGAAAATCCACTTCTTTATAAGCTAAGCAAAAAAAAACAATTAAAAAAGAAAAAACTTTGAAGGTAGGTAGCATCCCTTGAGCGAATGATGCCGATCCCAGAACCAGGGGTTTGCTCTTGGCTTTTTTCATCTAAACTAGACCATTTCTTCCAGCAGGGAAGGGCTGGATCACAGAGTCAGCAGGTAAACAAAAGATCACAAAGTCACGTGTCAGGAAGAACAAAAATATAAACAGCAGTAGCAAGCGCTGCCAGACTGAGAGATATCTGGACAAATGAAACTCCAATCCCCCAAACCCAAAAAGGCAGTCCAAAACTCTAAAAATGAGATCAACCTGGATGTAGGAGGATTTCTGGTGGTTAGATAAAAGCCAGTATTCCTCTGAAACTTGTGAAACCAGTTTCACCTACCAAAAGATATGTCCCCTACCTCTGGCAGAAGGGACAATGTGGCACCTATCAGTATATCAAAGCACATGTGTGGTGAGGTATGGGAAAGGGCAAGCCCCCGGGGGCCCAAGCTGAGGTATCCCTTCCCCTTGAGGGGGAGTTTATTCAGGGCATGGGGAGGGGAGTTAAGAAGGTAGTAAAGGCAGATAAAGGCCAAAAGAGATAGAAAGAGGATGTGGTATGGGGGGGAGAGGGAGAGAAGTAGAGGAATAGAGGCCGGCCATGAGCATGTGGGCAGGGTTGCCGGGGAGGGACGAGAGGACAGAGCAGGAGGAGGAAGGCAAGAGCAAGAGAGAGCAAGAGAGAGAGAGAGAGGAGGGAGCAAGCAGCCCCTTTTATAGTGAGTGTTGCCAGGTGACTGTGGGGCGGAGCTTAGACAAAAAAATGCTAACAATGGCCTCCTGACACCCTCAGGATTCCAAGTTCCTGTTATGCATTTCAAAGTCCAGGCTAGCTAGTATCCTTCTCTTGGCATCTCACCTCTACTCTAAACTCCCTTCAATTCAGAGGCTTCCCTCCCCCTGGATACTCATTCTCCTTCTATCCTGCTACTCTTCCTCTCTCCCTTTCTCCTTCCCCTTTTCTCTGTCTCTTCCTCTCTTCTGTTCCTTCTTTTCTTGCTCCCCCCACCCCAGAAATGATTTTTCAGGCTAGTAAGAGGCTGTTCCTGATGCTGTCAACCATCCCAACCTCCATTGAAGTAGATGGAGTAACTGCTTGACTTCATATAACTCAGACCAGCACCTGCACCTGATGCCAACTGGAGAGCAGCCAGACATCTGAGCAACCCCCTCAAGCTCAAGATCACCTGCTGTTCTACAAGGCCAAAGAGCAGCAGGCCTTGACTCCTGAAATATCCCCACCCAAGAGACACAGGGGTGGAGATTACACAAATGTCAGAGATAAGAGACTTTTGAATCTAAACTGTGTCTCAGACACCACCTTAGAGAGTGAGGCTCAGGGTGAGTACACCCAAAGTTGAGAAGTATCCTATGAGAAACCCCATACATGTGCGCTCCCAATATGAGAAAAGCCAGCAACAGGCCCATCAATGCGTGTGTGTAAAGAGACAGCTACTTTACCTAAAGATATAAGTATATACTAGAGACCATCCAGGGGGTAAAAAAAAAAGTTAAAGATTCAGTGACAAAGATATACTTTGATACTTAAACAACAATATCACGCTGTACACCAAGATGACAGCTTGTGATTTCAAGATTGGAATCACCCACAAGAAAAAGGGGGGAATGTAGAAACTTAAAATTAATAAAAAGCTCCAGTTTTAGATTCAAACATTAACTTCCCCCAGGGACACATCCCGGAAGAAGTACATTTCAAAGGCTCAAACAAACATTCCAGGAAGAAATACCCAAGATAGGAGTTTATGAGCCCTTAACACAGTAAACCTGGGTAAACAGAAGCTTCTTAATCAGACCTTCTTTGTTGTAAAAAGATAAGGTGCAAATTTGAGTTACTAAGCAACCAGGCCTGGGAATAGAAACTGAGCCTGAGAACAGCTGTTGGAGTTTGGCCTTTATGGTTAATGTTTAAGAGATAATTGTATAACTGCCCTCATAAATTCTGTAAAAATAGTATGTAAGCTGCCCTCAGCTATAATTCGGGGTTGTTCTTGCTGGCGTACTTAAGAACCCCAGTGCACATTTATCAATTTATCAATAAACCTCATGTTATTGCAGCGAGTCCCGTCCGTGAGTGTCTCTGGGGGAGTGTGTCCCCTGGTTTTGGATCTTTAAGTCCAACAGTACATTTTCTTGATTGATGATTGGTATGGGAGGGCCTGCTTACTGTAGTAATCACACAACCATCTGTAACTCTAGTTGCAGATGTAACTCTCATCCTAAGCCCTCCTCTGGCCTTCATGGGCATTGCACACACATACAGTGCACAGACATACATGCATACAGACATATGTTGAAAAAGCTAGGCTGATTCCATGACAAGCTTCAAATTGGTAGTTAAGAAAACTAGGCATAAATCTCTGTTTCCAAGAACTGGGAAATTCCAGGTAAGTACAGGCCTCAGAAGCTGCCCTGTCATCTGGCCTGAGGCAAGGACACTGGGTCAGGAGCAGTTTCCAGAGCTATTTCCTAAGCTACTTTTTCAGTAACAGTCTCCAGACCTTCCCAGCAAGTTTCTAGACCCCCACACCCCAGAAATGGAATGTCCATAAAGATGGACCCAACAGATTAACATAGATGACACCTACCCCGGAATCCCCTAATGTGCTTTAAATCAGGCGGGTGATCTCACTTGGTTGTCTCTTTATCTTGGTAATGGGAGACTTCAGCATGCTGGACTTATGCAGAATAAAACATTCTTTGCATTTGCATATATTTGAGTCTGGGGTATCATTCTTCAGTGAATCTTGGACCCTTACAATGTGAACACAAAATACCCATACAAATAAAAATAAAATAAGTATTATTTAAAAGCAGTGTTCAATGGTTGCATCTACTAAGTGTGAAATTCCTGTATTATCAAAAGGTTGAAGGCATAGTTTGGTAAATGTGTCAGTTACTGCTCTGTGGGTGCTCTGTGGCATGTGGTCTGTATACCATGACCAAGGCAAATCATAGAAAAAGAGTTCATTTGAGTTTACTGTTCCAGAGGGTAGACTCTATCATGGTGAAGCAAAGGCAGAGTGGCAAGAGCAGGAAGCTGGGGGCTCTCGTATTGTGAACATGAACATCAAACAGAGGGAACATACAGAGTGATGTAAGGTGTTTTCAACCGCAAAGCCTTCCCTTGGTGACACACTTCCTCCAGCAAGGCCAACCTCCTAAACTTTTTCAAACAGTGTACCACCTGGGAACCAAGTATTCAAACATCTGGGCCTATGGGAGATACTCTCGTTTAAATCACTGCAGTAAGTTTCAGGAATAATCTTTGATTAGTAAAAAGAAAAACGGAGCAGTAGATGTTATGAGAAAAAAGTGTTGCTTGTCTAGGAAGGCAGCAGGGAAAATCCAGGTGTAAAATGGAGGCCCAGTTGGGAAGGGAGAGTAGGCAAGTATATTTGTAAGCCTCAGTTTACACAGTTTGGGCAATGGGTGGATTCACAGATCAACACAGTGAATAGTGAGCACAGGATTAGGAGAACTCAGTGACTTGTTAGGGCACTGGTCAAGAAAAGTTGTGCTAAGGACAGGAGTCCAGAGACAGAGAGCTGAGTAAAGAGAAAGGGACATCAGAACCAAAGCGACAAGGTGAAACCTATAAAGCCCACCAGAACCCTAATGAACTGTAAGGTTGCTGAGAGAAAAAGGGACTGTGGGGGTAGGGAGAGACACAGCTGTAGGTGGGCATGACCTGAACAGCTCTGGGGTGTTGTAGAAATATTTAATCTCAATCCAGAGCTTCTACCCCACCTTTCACCATTCGGTGCCCAGAAACAAGATACAAATGACCTTTATATTTATAATAAGCCATTATTAGCACTAAGGCTGGATAGAAATCTATCCTCTATGCTATTAAAATCTGTAGCCACCAGCAGCTACTGGTAATTGGGTTCACCTGAGAGGAAGGCTGGGAATGAAAGGAGAATGGAGGGCAAGAGAAGCATGGGGCCAAGACAACATATTCTGATCAAGTTTAATATTTTGCTTTCACATATAAAGGGGAAGCCACACACCCCCAGAGTCTCTTCTCCAGCAGCTGGGTGAGGGGATAGCAGCCCGAAGGTGTCAAGGCAAGCTCAGCAGGCGGTCCATTCTTCTAGCTCCAGTAGCAGACTGCAGGGCTCCAAGGCCGGCAGTGCAATGCTTGCCAGGTCCTATTGGTTTGGTCTACTGTAAACGGCTCACAGGCCTGCTCAAGGCTGTGGGGGAAGGGCAAAGTTCCTCCCTTATTTTTTTAAGATGGCAGTGCCAATATTTGGACAGGGCACAAAATTTCATCCCATCTAGGGTCTCGAGTGGCTGGGCAACCGTGACTGGCTTAGGTTGGTGTTTATATTATTCCTATATTACCCGTCTTTGAAGAAAATATACATAGCATATTGATGTATGCCTCTGTCTTAGGTTTATAGGAGCTCAAAACACTCTTACCTGTCATTGACTAACCAGCCATCATTGGCACACTCTTTAGACCAAGACCACATTCAAACCAAAGGACCTGTGGGCATGCACTAGATGCAATTTTTCACAGCAATGTGTAACTGCCAGGATGAATAGCTGAGCTTGCTGAGAGCGATCCTGTGTGAGGGTAACCAATCTGCTTAAAATACAAGGTTCAAAGGTTAAAAGCAACATGATTATCCAAGCAATGTAGAAAATAAGGTTGAGAGCGAAAATGTTTCAGTATCTAATCCAACTGCTAATTAGCAGAGATCAGACACAAGTCTAGCCACCAGGTATATAGTGGGTGGCTTTAAGTAATGATAAAAAACACTCTCCAGTAAGAGTGGAGATTATATGCCAAGTTCAATCAGCTGGTTGATAAAGATTTTGAGCCATCTTTATCATTAGAATCATAATTATTAGGCTCTCAAGATCTGTGTCCACTTGAGGACCAGTCTTTTAGGCAGCCATCAGGCTTCATTTTCTTTTCCTGAAAAAATGTAAACTGACCCACAACCCCAAATTAAAACAGGATCGGGGCCACACCAAGTATTAGTTAAGGGGTCTCTCAGCAAGACCCTGGCAAATGAGCTGGAAGTAACTGGATGCCAGTGGCGATCTGCTGCAGACTAACCTTTAGCTTCAGTTTGCAGAAGATTTAAAACAAATAAGATAAAAGCAAGGTGTGCTTTTGGTGACCTTGGGGGGGGTATAATTCCCCCTTTCTAGTTTAAAAAACATTTTTTAGAATTACTTGTAAAACCAGGGAAGAAGCACCATTAGCTGCTTTTCCCATATTTAGAGAGTTATGAAGATATTATTTTAAAGTTTCATAATCTCTCTTTCACACTTTCTCGTCCTTGAGGATAATAAGGAAAATCAGTAATATTAAATTGTCAACAAAACATCTCAAATGTTTGACTGTAGTCAAATAACCGTAATTGCCAATTCCATTACCTATCTTAGTCTGATATGGAACACCAAGCACAGGAAAATAACATAGAAAATAACTAATTATATTTTTAGTTGCTTCTCTTGTTAAAGTAGTTACAACTAGAAAGTCTAAAGGGTGTCAAGTCACATGTATGTATTTTAATTTTTTAAATCAAAACTGAGTAACATCTATTTGCCAAATTTGATTACATATAAGTCCTCAAGGCTTAACACCATTATAAAAAAATGGAAGATATTGAGAACAAGTTTTTGCAATTTAACTTGCACACTTTTTAGAAATGCCAAATTGTTGTCTTAAGTTACTACTCTTTTGATGCTGCAAAGAATAAGACTATATGGCCAATTATTTCTGAAAGGCCTATAATATGTCTAGTATATAAATCTGCTCTGGCATTGTCCTGGGGTTCAGACAATCCAATGAGCTTTTAAATGTCTTATAAAGTTAAGAAACAGTACATGTTTCTTAAATTAAGCTGTATTTTTATAAATAAAATTTGAGAATTAGCTACAACTTAAAAAGGAACAATTTTAAGCAATTATAAATCATGAGCCTGCTAGGCAGTGGTGGTGCACGCCTTTAATCCCAGCACTTGGAAGGCAGAGGCAGGTGGATTTCAGCCTGGTCTACAGAGTGAGTTCCAGGACTACACAGAGAAACCCTGTCTCAAAAAACCAATAAATAAATAAATAAATAAATAAATAAAATAAATCATGAGCCATATACTGGCTATGAGTATATAAATTGAAAGCTTGATTTTTTAGCATTTCAAACAGTGGCTACAACACATAATTTAATTATTTGTGTTGAAGCAGGGGAAACTCAAGAAAATAAACATGTGATCTAATTACATATATTGTCTTCTCAATAGATGAAGCATCTGTAAATATAGTAAGTATAGCAAACATCTTTTCTATGGGATGCATGCATAGTAAATTTTAGGAAATATAAAAGCATGCATAGAGAAAAACTGTAACAACTTGTCTTTGGGATAATGATCATCAAATTTGTCTAAAAAGTTTGCCATGTAATAGGCCAGATATCATTATTTTTTAAAAACCAATTTAATTGCTATTTGGAATAAAGAATAAACCTTTTATCCAAAATGCTTTCAGGATTCTATCTTATAATCTTGTATTAACACAATAATAATTTTATAATAGGATGTTCAAACTTTATTTGTAGATGAAGAAAGATAAATCTACATTAATGGTTTCTTTTGCAAAAAGGCTGCTGGGGGCATATGAGTAGTAATAACACAAACAGCCAACAATTTATCATAGTCTATATAATTTATCTGTTGATAACTAACAGCTTATTCTACTTTTAGCAAAACTATCTCTCCTTTGTTAGTTAATTGTCAAGGGGAATTAGGACTTGCATCCCCTTGAGAATATCAAACAGAGGTTCAAATTTTTCTATGGTAAGCTTAAGATAATTTTTTAGCCAATTAATATCTCTTGACAACTTTTGAAAATCATTAAATGCAAATCAAATTAAAAGCAAACCATTTTTTTTGCATGTGTACTTGCAAGCCAGAAGAGGGCACTAGATCCCACCATAAATGGTTGTGAGCCACCATGTGGTTGCTGAGAATTCAACTCTTATATTTTTATATGAGTCTAGCCTTTAATGGCTGAGCCATCTCTCTAGCCCCAACTATCTATTTTTATTGGAATTTTCTGTGCCACAATCTGTTTAGGAAATAATTGAGGTCTCAAATATTGAAAAGATACTGTCTTTGAATCTTTTTTGGAGCAACAAGTGCTCCAAAAATTTTAAAGCTTGTTATATTGGAGCAAAGGCTTGCAGAAAAATTCCCTTAGAGAGATCAGCTAATACAGTAACACACAATGAATAATATATACTAAAAGATTCAAACTCTTAATTTCTTGTATTAAAGCAACAACAATATTATTTTATACATATATAATGTAAAGCAATTAACCATTTGTTAGGCAAAATTTTCTAACAATATTGCTCCATGGGTTCTCAAAAATACAAGCAAATTTACTGAATGCAAACCTCCCATCTTTACCAGAATTGTAAAGAAATGGTATAAAAACAATCTTCTAGATCTATAATAATTTTATAAGCATTTACTGGAATGGCAGCTGGAGTAAGCAAGTCAGGCTGTAATGTCCCATTAGTTTCATAAATCTTAAATTTGAACTTTGTTTTGGATTAAGTCAATAACCAATCTTTTTAGCTGAGTGAGAGTATCAGATAAAAGCCAAGCTGAAGGCAACTTCATCCTCTAATAATTGTTATATAACTTAAGATTAGGTCTCTTGCTAGTAATAGATTGAATCCAATATCCATTAGAGAAAGCAAAGCCATCTCATTCTTAACAAATTTGGAAGGAAGCAGATGCAAAGGAACAAAAACAATTGAACAATATTTTTGTCAGCAGGCACCGTTATAACTCCTGGCCCATAAACTCTTTGTTGTGAATGTCTTTGGGTCTTAGATTGACCCCTCCTCTCCTGCAAGAAACAAGCAAGGCAAAAAACAAATTCCAGAAAACACCTTTCTAGGAGCTGGTCATGGAGACCCAGGACAAAAGGAATGTTAGGTACCTAAGCTTCTGCTGAGCTCAGTCTGCATTGTCTTAATTTAAATGTAAATGTTCTTAATCTTGGCCTGTTTTCTGAGGCCTGACCAGGCCTGTACTGTGCTGCAAGGTTTTTTTTTTTTTTTTTTTTTTTTTTTTTTAAAAAAACCTTTAATTTAATTCTACATGCTGTATCTTTTTTTCTATAAACATGGGCAAATCAAAAAAATCTCAAACTCAAGATTAAACTGCCAACCAGAGGCCCAGCTAATCAGTTAACAAAGAATGCAGAGTTACAGGACAAAGGCTGCTGAGTCATCCCAGGAATGAAGATAAGAGAGATAAACATCCGCCTGCAGGAACTGCACCCCACCCCCATAGACTGGTTCAGCCTGCTTATGTTCAAAAATTGGAAAACAACCAATCGTGTGCACCCATGCGAAAGTTTCTCCTTTTCCCCACCCCGAGCTTATATTAACCCTAAATCCCGGAGCCTCGTTGTCAATGCCCCTGTCTCCTACATTGAGACACATGTCAGCCCGGAACGTTCTGCTGAAGACCCCCATACTCGGGAGACCCTTCCTCAAGTCTCAGGAAATCACGACCACCCAAAGATCACAAGAAACCATACCTGGATGCAATCAGCAGAGGCTTTATTAGGGAAGTTGGCCGGCCAAGGTCAAACCATGAGCTCTCTCAAGAGCAGAGTTTGACCTTGAGTGGCAGGCTAAGGGTCTTTTAAAGAGGAAAACCAGGGGAGTGGGGAGGGGGTGAGGGGTTGCCAAGGATACATAACATAAGAATAGTGAAACATTCCAGAGAAACCCACCCTGAATGGTTAATAACCATGGAAATTACTCAGTACACTCATTCTTCTCAAAAATGTGGTTTTACCATGTCACATTTACCAACTATTTCAGATTAACTATCTTCACTTCTTCCAGCTATAGCCTCACCTAGGTGGCTTGCATCTTTATCTGTGGTCAGGAATGTGTCTTCCTACCTTGGGCCTCTCCCACCCATAGGTGGCCTACTGCCTGAGGCTTGAGGAATGTAATCCATCCAGCAAGTGTCAAGGCCCGAGCAAAATGTTGAGGCCCGGGCTGCCCCACGTTTGGCACCAAAAAATGTTGGGACCCACACTAGTCCCTGTTCGGGCGCCAAAAATGTTGAGGCCCTCTCCACTCCGCGCTTGGTGGCCACTGTTTCCTGGCCCAAGCTGCTGCTCAAGTCTGCGGGTCGGGGTTCAGAGAGAGAGAGAGAGAGAGAGAGGACTAGATGAATGGAGACCAGACAAAGTGTGGTTCAATCCCGTTTATTCTTCAGTCTCTCTTCCTAGTCCAAGTCCCAAGTCTAGCTGTACTCTCTAAAGAGTCTTCCTAAAGAGTATTTCTAGGGCTGGAGAGATGGCTCAGCGGTTAAGAGCACTGACTGCTCTTCCAAAGGTCCTGAGTTCAATTCCCAGAAACCACATGGTGGCTCACAGCCATCTGTAATGGATGCCCTCTTCTGGTGTCTGAAGACAGTGATAGTTACTCACATACATAAAAAATAAATACATAAAAAAAAAAAGAGTATTTCTAAAGAGTCTTATTCTCTACCGTCTGTCTCTGTCTTTTATATGTCTCACTTCTAAGCCATGCCGCACTTAGCATCACAAAACTTAGCACCAGACCAAGTGGGGATGGTGGTAAAAAGAAAGTGTTCATGGGAGAACAGTCACCCCAGGAGGTTTCAAGTCTTTCTTTCTAGAAGTGCCTATAAAAAGAGTATTGGAGAGTAAAGGCAGCCTTTAATAGAGTTGTTAATAAAGTTAATAAAGATTTTATTAACTTTCATCCCATTGAATGGCTTCTCAGTTAAGGTCATAAAAATATTAACTAATATACAGAGGAAAATAGTAGGTTGGGTATTAATAGGCTAAGATAGCCCTAGATAATTTTAGCTTTGGACCTGTAACATTTTAACTCTCCACACCTGCTGTTGAAATTCATTGGATGACGTATTAATGAATGTCACATGGAAGTATTGCATTTAGTTTATGGGTGATTTGCACCATTGTTGTCACCAAAAATAAATAGCTGATGAAAGGTAGCCAAGAGGAAATTGGTTGATCTATTTGCTAAGAAAGATTGGTTGTGCTGGGTGATGGTGCACACCTTTACTCCCAGCACTTGGGAGGTGGAGGCAGAGGGCAGGGGATCTCTATGGGTTTGAGGCCAGCCTGGTCTACAGAGAATTCCAGGACAGCCAGGGCTACACAGAGAAACCCTGTTTTGAAAAAGCTAAAAGAAGAAGGAGGAGGAAGAGAAAGAGGAGGAAAAGGAAGAGGAGGAGAAAGAAGAAGAGGAGGAGGAAGAGGAGAAAACAAGAAATAAGTCAGGCTAATTAATGAGCATGTTCCAGTTAAAGCTGGACTGATTAACTTCCATGTTATTGATCTTATGAGGACAAAATGTGTTCCAAGGCCCAAAAACTACAGACCATGAATGGAGATTAAGTCCACTGGAAGAAGGTGATGGACATCATGACCTAAGAACTACAGATAAGGACTCGAGAGAGGCTAATAAATTGATTCTGGACAGCATAGTGAAAGACATAGAAAGGGCTTGCCAATCTATTTATCTTTATGACGTATAGGATGTATAGGGGTTTGAATGAGATGTCTTCCCCTCTCTGCCCCCACCACCGCTATATTCATAGACAATTGACTGCCTGGTCCTTGGCTGGCAATCCTGTTTGGGTAAGCTTAGGAGGTGTGGCCTTGCTATAGAAAAGACATCACTACTTGGGACAGGCTTTGAGGTTTCAAGACCTCTTGTCACCCCAGTTTTCTCTGTCAGCTTCCTATTTGTGATTGGAGATGTAAGCCCTCAGCCCTCAGCTGCTTCAGCTGCCATGCCTGCCTGCTGTACACCTGGTCATGTGGTGATGGACTTACTGGTCTGGGACCATAGGCTAAACAAACCTTTCCTTTTATAAGTTGCTTTGGCTATGGAGTTTAATCACAGGGATAGAAAAGTAACCTATCTGGGATGTCTTTGTTAAAAAAGAGAAAGTACTGACAGGGTCTTCTGGTATAGCTTCATGGTACAGGGGCTTGTTCTGGAATGTTCTGGAAGAGCTGCTGCTGGGGAGATGAGCGCTCAAGTTAAACAAAGTGACTATCAACCACCAGTCCAAGAACTGGTGTAAAATCCAGACTTTTTTCTTACCCATGAGAAAACAGAAATAGTACTTGGAGAAATCAAATCACAAGCTTTAAATATCTCTAGTAAAAGAGCAAAACAAAATCTCTGTTTTTGCAAGCCAGTTTTATATACACAACTAAAATTTTGTAAACACTCAGAAATCAATACTTACAAAATCTTGTTGTAAATAGAGTCGGGACTCAGCTTTCTCTGGATGTAATGGAATCTTGACCTTAGGGTTTATATAACTAAGAACTATATTATAACCATTCTTTATGAATTTTTATAGAGATACTTTAACGTAAACCACTTTCTCATTCTGTCTAAGCTCCGCCCCACAGTTACTAGGCAACAGCCAGGTATGCCTATAAAAGGGGCTACTTGCCCCCTTCTCGATCTCTTGCTCCTCTCTTGCCTTCCCATCCTCTCTCCCCATCCCTTCCCCTCTCCCCCTCTCTCCAATGTGCCACTGCCAGAGATGGGTGAAGGAACCCATCCTTAGTCACAGCCGGTGGTGTCTCAAGGCAAGCTCAGTGGGCAGTTATTCTTCTAAGTTCCTGTAGCAGGCTGTACATGCAGCCAAGGTGGGTAACTCCACCTAGGATCTAATATTTTTGGTCTATTGTGGTAAACAAGGTCTTTCAGGCCTGCTCAAGGCTGGGGGCAGGGCACAATTTTCATTCCTATTTTGTTTTGATAAATGATTTTTGCTACTGCCATTGAATTATGGTGTACTCTAGTCAGATATAACCAATCTTGTCAGAAGTCTGCTAACTATTATATGTTTAAGTTTATGACAGACAGAATCTCCCAGAGCCTTTAACAGTTTACTCCACAAGGTCTCAGAAGATCTGGACACAGCTTCAAGATACTGCCTATGATAATCACTGAGAAACGCACAGCTTCAAGAGGCTGCTTGGATTGTGTTATAACCACTGAGAAACAGTGAACAAAACTGGATACTCTGAGTCAAATGACTTATACTGTTTAAATCAAGGTAAGTAATTTATCATGTCACATGTATCTATTCCACAGAGAAAAAGCCCTGCATCTTCTGGGCTTGAAAGCCAGACTGACTCTGTCCAAGTTGCCATGGAGACCACAGAGACCACAGGGAACTGTTGGCTAGTGGACTCTGTCATTTTTTAATTGATATATAACTGCTAGATTATAGTGTATTCTTTCTCAGATTTCTGACTACATTGACAGCTAAGCTAACTGTAGCTTGACATCTAGAAAAAACTTTCACAGATACAATCAGTTAATTCCTTATCTAAACTCGGGTTCCATTGATTAAATGCTTCATATTTCCTCTTCTTCCTATGTCTCTGTCCTAACATTATCTGAGTTCCTAAAGATTATACATGTTGTTAACTCATATTGTTATCTCTTTGTAAACTTATAAGCTACAGGAAACCCACTCAGATCTACCTCTCATGGACCAAACAGACTCCACCCAGATAAGTACATCTGCCTAACGTTCCCACTGTACTACCTATTCCAGAGGGTGGGATTCCTCTGGGTTTCAAATGTACATTTTAAGAAAAAAAAAACTTCTTTCTCCCAAACACATTTAATTTTATTCTCTACCTTTAATATACGTGTGTGTGTTTCAGCAGCTTGTCAAGTCCAGGCACGTACTATATCCAGGACAGCTCCAGAGAAGTGAGTACAGATGCTCCAACCTTCTCTCACAGACCAGACGCCTCTACTGGACTTGTGCCTTCTGATCTATCCAGAGATGGTTCCACGGAGCCTGGACAGCAAGGAAACAGCCAACTCCTAAGACTGAACCATCATCCCCCATACCCATTCTTCTGGGTTTCCTAGAGATGCCCCAAAGCCAGCAAAAAGTAGTCAGATAACACGACGACCCTATTCATGTTTCACCATCATCTCCTTCTAATTCTTTCTTTTTTAATTAAACGAAAACAGGGGAATATTACCATTATGTTTAAGTACCGCCCCAAGTATGAAACTTTGTATCTGGGCAGACAGTGTGGGATTTGGACATAACTTCCTCTGTCGAGGTGTGTGTGTGTGTGTGTGTGTGTGTGTGTGTGTGTGTGTGTGTGAATTTGGTCCGTTTAGCTTAGTTTTCTCTGGAACACCTTTTTATGGCAACTAAAACTGTGTTGCAGGAGGGCATGGGGAAGCAAGAGTGGGGCAGAAGCAGTGTGACAGACGACATCTCAGTGAGCTAGAGCGGCCGTTTGGGGTTCTGTGGACTGAATATAGAAGAGCTCTGTAATGAAGGAATCTCAGGTCTCAACCTAAACTTAACTTCTCCAGAGACACGTTCCGGGAGAAGCACATTCCAAAGACTTACATATACCTTCTAGGCGAAGGGTCCAAGATAAGAGAATTAAAAGGTTATCAGGAAGCTGGGCCCTTAGCACAATAAACCTGGGTAAACAGGAGCTAAGGTAAGATAGACTTAGCTATCTTACACTCATTGTCATAAGATAATGTTGCCAAGAAACCGGGGCGTGGGAGCCGATGTTTGAGGTCAGCCTTCGTGGTTAGTATTGTCTAAGAGGTGATTGTAAGACGGCCCTCATAAGCCCTGTGAAAGCTGTATAAAAACTGCTCTTAGCTGTAGCTCAGAGTTCCTCTAGCCTTCCTGTGGGGGACCCCAGTGCACTGGATCAATAAACCTGTTGCTTTTGCATCAAACCCCCTGTCTGTGAGTGTTTTTGTGGGAGCACGTCTTCCCGGTTTGGAACTCAGGGTTTAAAAGTAACATATATTATATATATGGCCAAGTGGTGCTGGTGCACACCTTTAATCTCAGCACTCGGAGGCAGAGGCAGGAGGATTTCTGAGTCCAAGGCCTGGTCTGTAGAACGAGTTCTAGATAGCCAGGGTTACTCAGAGAACGTTTGTTTCTTATATTTTTTGGTTGTGAGCATAGCCTTTAATGTACTGATAAATTCTATCTCACCGCACCACCCCCCACCAAAAAAAAAAGAATAAAGTAATGGTGTTGAGCTCAGCACTAAGAACAGTAAAGACAGCCAGAGTGGAAGTAGTCTTTCTGTTTTCAAAGGGCTGAGAATTTAGTACTTGCTTCGATCTACAAGTCAAGCTGGGAGAAACTGCAGGTACAGTGGTTTCTCCCTGAGAGATCCTCGGAGCCAGGTCTGGACCAGGTGCCCAGGAGAAGGGGAATGGCTTCTTGACAGCACCCACCATGAGAAAAAGAGTGGGAAGTAGGAAAGAGCGGCAGGACGAGGTAGGGAAGGGCTCGGAGGGAAGGAAAGCAGCAGCCTGAAGCTATGCGCATGTCAGAGTGGGAGAAAGGCTGCGCTGTGGAAAGCAAAGCTGACTCTCATGATCTACAAGAGCATAGGGTTTGCTTAGCAGGTTTGGCTGAGAAGAAAAGCCTGGTGCAGGCAGAAAGAGATCCCCTCCCATATCCCTCCCCCGGAAGTTGATCTTTAGTTGTGAAAAGGGCGTATACAATTATGAAAGAAAACAGCATTTGTGTGTGTGTGTGTGTGTTGAGAGAAAGAACAGGACCACAGCAAATCAGGAGTGGGATCAGATGTAGGGAACAATTTGGGGAGGAGTTTTACGGAGAACAGGAACCTGAAATGCAAAGTGACCTAACGGAAGAGTATAGAAGTGGAAACAGAAAGGATTGAATGCAAGAGCCTCAGGTTGCATTCCACTGTGTTAATGTAAGGTCCTCTGGAATCTAGAAGTCAACAGTGTCACCCTCTGGCCAGTGGTAACTGTTAGTTCTTTTAAGAAGTCCGACCGCAGTTCAGAACAGACCACTCCAGACCACACGGTTCCAAGGGGGTGGGGGGGGGAGGTTTATTCAGGGGATAGGGCAAAGGTGGGGAGAGGAAGGTGGAAAGGTAAGAGAGAAGAGAAGTAGAGGCCGGCCATGACCACGTGGAGAGAGAGGAAGGTGGAGGAGGGGACAGAGAGGCAAGAGGGTAAGAGAGAGAGTAAGAGAGTAAGAGGAAGAGAATAAGAGAGTGAGGAGGGGGCAAGCAGCCCCTTTTATAGTGGATCAGCCTACCTGACAGTTGCCAGGTAATTGTGGGGAGGAGCATACCTGGCTGTTGCCAGGTAACTGTGGAGGTGGAGTTTAGACAGAATACTAACATTCCCCCGTTTTGGTTTAATTAAAAAGAAAAATTAGCCGAGCGGTGGTGGCACACGCCTTTAATCCCAGCACTTGGGAGGCAGAGGCAGGCGGATTTCTGAGTTTGAGGCCAGCCTGGTCTACAGAGTGAGTTCCAGGACAGCCAGGACTACACAGAGAAACCCTGTCTCAAAAAAAAAAAAGAAAAAAAGAAAAAAAAAGAAAAATTAGAAAGAGGTGACGGTGAAGCAGGAATAGGGACATTGTGATATCTGGCTACTTCCTGCTGGCATTGGGGGCGACGTGTCTCTAGAGGGAACATAGAAGAATGGGTATGGGGGTGTTTGTCCGGTCGTAGGAGAGTTGGCTGTTTCCTGCTGTCCAGGGTCTATGGAGCCATCTCAGGACAGGTCAGAAGGAGCAGGTCCAGTAAAAGCAGCTGTGTATGTGCCAGGAGATGGAGCATCTAGAGGTTGCTTCCCTGGAGTTGTTCTGGATGTGCCTGGACTTGACAAGATGTAGGGAATAAGATTAAGTACATTTGGGGGAAAGAAAATTTTTCTAAGATGTACATTTGAAGCCCAGAGGGATCCCACCCTTTGGAATAGGTAAGTGGGAACTTTAGGCAGATATATTTATCTGGATGGCATCTATTTGGTCCGTGAGAGGTAGATCTGAGTGGGTTTCCTGTAGCTTGCAAGTTTACAAAAGAGATAACAGCATGAGTTAACAACACAAGCAGTCTTCAAGATGAACCTTTGCTGGATCGTATAGTCGCATGTTTTATTAGAGGTAGGCAAGTTTATAGGAACTCAGATATTAGGACAGTGGCGTAGCAAGAAGAGGAAATAAGAAGCATTTAATTGATGGCAACTGAGTTTAGTTAATGAGGTAACAGATAATATCTGTGAAAGCTTAGCTGTCAATGTAGTCAGAAGTCTGAAAGAGTAAACAATAATCTACCAATTATATATTATTTTAAAAAAATGACAGAGTCCACTAGCCAACAGTTCCCGTGGTCTCCATAGTCTCTTGGGTGAAGTCAGTTTGGCTTCCAAGCACAGAAGACGCAGGGCTTTTTCTCTGTGGAATGGATACGCGTGACATGAGAAATGACTTACCTTGGTTTAGCCAAGTCATTTGACTCAGGGCATCCAGTTTTCTCCACTACATTAGTGACAATATCATCGCATACAATCCAGGCTGTATCTACTAGGTGTCCAAGTCTTCTGAAACCATCTTGGGTCAACTGTGACAGGCTTTGGGAATTCTATCGGCTACAAACTTAAATATATTATTAGCAGACTTCTGACAAGATTGAGAGCCATAAGGATTAATTGTAACTGAATAGAATTTAATAGCAGAAGTAAAAATGTATTAAGACAGGATAGGAAAGAGTCTTAAGTAACTTTGGCAGGTTCTGTAGGTAGAGAAAAGCACATTTTAGTATTAGCAAGAAAACATTTGGCTAGGAACAGGATAAGAAAGCTGGCAATAGTGGCATACGATCAAATGGCTGGCAGGTTGGGGCTATGGGCCCACAGCTGAGGGCATAGTTGTTGCAGGTCAGGTCCGCTGTGGTGGTAGGGTGGGACTTCCTATTAGCAGCAGAAGTCACTGCCCAGTGCCTTTGGCGGCTAGAGTCTGCACTCACTTTACAGGTCCCGGGCAGAGAGGGAGAGAGAGAGCCTCCCTCGAATGCGCTGGCAACCAAGCCCTTTGCTCGGGTGGCTGTGCACGGGGGAAACAAGTCCCAGAGAGGGTCCCTGGCAGAATGTAAGGAGTAGACCCAGAGCAGAGCTAAGGAACAGAGGGGAAGGGAGCAAGCAGGGTCCTGGACCCCCTGCATTTCAGGCAAACCGGCTGAGCCAAATGGTCACAGCCAGCTGCAAATGAAGAAGGCAAAGTGGGGAAGAGGTCTGCATCAGCAGGCGGAGGATTGACCCCTGGGGGAGACACGCTAGGGACTAGAGCTTGGAGCCAGTGCTCCTGAGAGAGAGAACAGTCTATCCAGGCCCGGCCTGGGGTACTCAGCTGTGAGAAAGAAACTGTCTCAAGAGGAGAAGGGAAGTGTCTCACTCAAGGGCAGTTCTAGAACAAGGGTCAGGGAAGGAAAGGGTTAGCTCTGAGCTCAAGAAATCTTTCCTGGGACCATGTGGATGGTTACTCTGATCAGTGGCGGATGGCTAAAAAAACTGAGGTGGGGAACAGGCAGAACACATGGAGAGATTAGAGCGAAAGTAGATGAATGCCAGGCCTTATCTGGGCGTCTAGGGTCCCTCCCGCCAATTGGAATCTCCTTACCAATCAATATGCCGGTGTGTGTTTGCAGGCTTATGCAGTCTGGTATCAGGAAAGTGGAACCGCAAGGTCTGTGTGGACCTGTGTGGCTGCCTAACCCACGTGGCAGAGTACCACGTGGTGGGTCACAGGCATAATTAGTCTGCAGCAGTGGTGGAAATTCACGCAGTTGGTGATGGCAGGTAGCAGTGATGGAGTCCACGTGGCATAGAGGGGATGGTGGTGGAGGTAGAGGCAAGCCACTCAGCGTCAGTCCCGCCTGGCCACAGGAGCTAGCAGCTGCTGCAGCCGGAAGCACAGCGGTCCCTGAAGTATTCGTATCCGAGTCTCAGCACCAATGTTAGTTGTTTTAAGAAGTCCAACCGCAGTTCAGAACAGACCACTCCAGACTACACGGTTCCAAGGGGGAGGAGGTTTATTCAGGGGATAGGGCAAAGGTGGGGAGAAGAAGGTGGAAGGATAAGAGAGAAGAGAAGTAGAGGCCGGCCATGACCACGTGGAGAGAGAGGAAGGTGGGGGAGGGGACAGAGAGGCAAGAGGGTAAGAGAGAGAGTAAGGGAGTAAGAGAGTAAGAGAGTGAGGAGGAGGCAGGATCAGGCCTACTTGGCGGTTGCCAGGTAACTGGGGAGGTGGAGTTTAGACAGAATACTAACAGTAACTATTGTGGAGGGGTGCTGAGGCTGGACATTACGTGAAAGGACTGGTATAGACACAAAATGCCCCAAGACCAAATTCTCAGCACAACCCAGAGGGACAGAGGGCAGGAATAAGAGACAGAGTCAGAAGGCGGAGGATGAGGGAGAAGGAGAAGGGAACAAAGGAGAGAGGAGGGATATTTGTCCCAAGGGAATAAGGAACTGCCTCTGGATAGAGGAGACAGACACGGCCCACAGGCAAATGGTAGTTTATAAGGGTAAAAGGGGAAACCTTAAGTTGGAATGAGCTGTTTGATTTTAATTGGGCATGATAATTAGCTCAGGCTAGCTAGAGCCTCTTCAAGGAGACTTAGGTTTCTGCTGCTGTGATAAAACACCACGCCCAAAAGCAACTTGACGTGGGAAGGATTTATTTTATCTTACATGTCAGGGTAACATTCCATCACTGAGGGAAGTCAGAGCAGAAACACAAGCAGGGCAGTTCCTGGAGGCAGGAACTGAAGCAGAGACCTTAACAGAAGATTGCTAACTGGTTTCATAAAACCATAAGGAGCCACGCTGTTGTTAAGGAGACACATTATCTGCAAGCAAAGCCGAGTATCAATAGTGGCAGCGGTTGGCTCTTTCCCATGGGATGGATCTCAAGTTGGGCCAATCACTGTTGGCCATTCCCTCAATCTCTGTTCCATCTTTATCCCCATGTATCTTGTAGGCAGAAAAATTTTGGGTTGAAGGTTTTGTGAGTGGGTTGATGTCCCATTTCCTCCACTGGAAGTCCTGCCTGGTTACAGAAGGTGGCCAGTTCAGTCTCCATTTCCCCCACTGGTAGGAGTCTCAGCTAGGGTCACTCCATAGACTCCCTGTAGCCTCCCCCATCCCAGGTCTTAAGCTATTCCCAGAGACGTCCCCCATCAATTGCTGGTTCCTTTCCATCCCTCTTCCACATCCCCTCTCCCCACACCTCCGCAGCTCCCTCTTTCCATCCACCTCCAATGACTATTTTGTTTTCCCTTCTAAGTGAAATTCACACATCCTCCCTTTGGCCCTCCTCATTATGCAGTGTCTTTGGGTCTATGGATTGCAGCATGGTTAGCCTGTACTTTATGGCTAATGTCTACTTATAAGTGAGTACATACTGTCTGTGTCTTTCTGGGTTTGGGTTCCTTCACTTGGGATGTTATTTTCTAGTTCTATCCATTTGCCTGAGATTTTTATGATATCTTTGTTTTTAATAGCTGGATAGTATTCCATTGTATAAATGTACCACATTTTCTTTATCCATTCTTCAGTTTTGGGGCATCTAGGTTGCTTTCAGTTTCTGGCTATTACAAATAAAGCTGCTATGGACATAATTTAGCAAGTGTCCTTGTAGTATAGTGGGGCAATCTTTTAAGTATATTCCCAGGACTGATATAGCTGGGTCTTGGGGTAGAACTATTTCAATTTTCTGAGAAACTGCCAAATTGATTTCCAGAATGGTTGTACAAATTTGCACTCCTACCAGCAGTGGAGGAGTGTTCCTGCTCCACCTCCTCACCAGCATGTGTGGTCACTTATTTCTGATCTTAGCCATTCTGACTGGTGGAAGGTGGAATCTTAGGGTCATTTTGATTTGCATTTCCCTGATGACTAAATATGTTGGGAATTCTCTGTTTACCTCTGTACCCCATTTTTTAATTGGGTAATCTGGTTTATTGGTGTCTAATTTCTTGAGTTCTTTACATATTTTGGATATTAGTCCTCTGTTGGATGTAGGGTTGGTGAAGATCTTTTCCCGTTCTGTAGGCTGCTGTTTTGTCCTATTGATGGTGTCCTTAGTCTTGCAAAGGCTTTTCAGTTTCATGAGGTCCCATTTATCAATTGTTGATCTTAGTGCCTGAGCTATTGGTGTTCTGTTCAGGAAGTTGTCTCCTGTACCAATGTGTTCAAGACAGTTCCCTACTTTCTCTTCTAGTAGATTTAGTGTGTCCAGTTTTATGTTGAGATCTTTAATCCACTTGGGCTTGAGTTTTGTACAGGGTGATAGATACGTGTCTATTTGCATTTTTCTACATGCAGACATTCAGTTAGACTAGCACTATTTATTGAAGATGCTTTTTTTTATTGTATATTTTTTACTTCTTTGTCAAAAATCAAGCGTCCATAGGTGTGTGGATTTATTTTGGGGTCTTCAATTTTCTTTTTATGCCAATATCATGCAGTTTTTGTTACTATTGCTCTGTAGAACAGTTTGAAATCAGAGGTGGTGGCTGGGCAGTGGTGGCACATGCCTGTAATCCCAGCACTTGGGAGGCAGAGGCAGGCGGATTTCTGAGTTCAAGGCCAGTCTGGTCTACAGAGTGAGTTCCAGGACAGCCAGAACTACACAGAGAAACCCTGTCTCAGAAAACAAACAAACAAACAAACAAACAAAGAAAAAGAAAAGAAATCAGAGGTGGTGATACCTCCAGAATTTTTTTTTATTGTACAGGACTATTTTAACTATACTATGCTTTTTGTTTTTCCATATGAAGTTGACAATTGCTCTTTCAAGGTCTATAAAGAATTGTGTTGGAATTTTGATGGGAATTTCATTGAATTTGTAGATTGCTTTTGATAAGATGACCCTTTTCACTATGTTAATCCTGATAATTCATGATCTTGAAAGGTCTTTCCATGTTCTGATGTCTTCTTCAATTTCTTTCTTCAGAGACTTGAAGTTCTTGCCATAAAGGCCTTTTACTTGCTTAGTTAGAACTACACCAAGATGTTTTATATTATTTATGGCTATTGTGAAGGGTGTTGTATAGGGGATGGGTCTGATACTAAGGTCCTGTTTCCCAATTGTTTCTTGATCTATCAATAAAGATGATAGCAGTCAATGAGCTGGGCAGAATAGGCAAGACATCTGGGTCCCCACAGGCAAGCTAGCAGACACAGGAGAGAAAGGAGTTTTTCATCATGCTTCAGAAAGAGAAAAGCCAACCAGCTATGTGAGATCTCAGGCACAGCAGCTATAGACCAGTTCTCCAGGTGGGAGGTTGGGATGTCAAGCTGGGACCATAGGTAACTGAGCAACTGAAGCTAGGGCAGGCTGAGAGGTGATGAGCTAAGAGTACCAAAAAGGGCATGCTAGCTGTGGTAGATTGGAGGTGCCCAGAAATTGAGCCAATAAGGCAAGTTGAAACCAAAGAATGTGTGTGTGTCAGTGTTTTTCATCCATGGATCCAATATTCTAGGGGCAGGGGCTGGTAGTGTGGCTTGTTCCACAGCTTAGAGCAGGGTAGCAAAAGCTACATGCTACAGTGTTGTTTCCATAATTTCTTTCCCAGCCTGTTTATCATTTGTATAAAAAAAGGTTACTAATTTTTTTTAAGTTAATTTTGTATCCAGCTACTTTGCTGAAGGTGTTTATCAGCTGTAGGAGTTCTCTGGTAAAATTTTTGGGGTCACTTATGTATACTATTATATCCTTTAGTTGTCTTATTACTCTAGCTAGAACTTCTAGTACTGTGTTGAATAGATACAAAGTAGTCAACCTTGTCTTAATTTTAGTGGAATTGCTTTAACTTTCTCTGCATTTAATTTGATGTTGGCTATTGACTTGTTGTATATTATTTTTATTATTTTTAGTTATGTGCCTTGTTTCCCTGATCTCTCTAAGACTTTTAACATGAAGGAGTGTTGGATTTTGTCAAAGGCTTTTTCAGCATCTAATGAGATGATTATGTGATTTTTTTTCCTTTCAGTTTGTTTATATGGTGGATTACATTGATGGTCTTTCCTATATTGAACTATCCTTGCATCCATGAGATTATGCCTATTTGATCATGGTGGATGATGTTTTTGATGTGTTCTTGGATTTGCTTTGCAAGTATTTTATTGAGTATTAATGTTCATAGGGAAGATTGGTCTGAAATTCTCTTTCTTTGTTGACTCTTTGTGTGATTTAAGTATCAGGGAGATTGTGGCCTTTTAGAAAGAGTTTGGCAATGTTCATTCTCTTTCTATTTGGTGGAATAGTATGAGAAATATTAGCTCTTCTTTGAAAGTCTGGTAGAATTCTACACTAAAACCATCTGGTCCTGGACTTTTTTTGGTTGGGAGATTTTTAATGAATGTTTCTATTTCCTTAGGGGTTATAGGACTATTTAGATAGTTTTCCTGGTCTTGACTTAACTTTGCTAAGTGGTATCTATCTAGAAAATCATCAATTTTATATAGATTTTTACAAATTTGGTGGTCTTTTGGGGTAAGCAGGTATAACATTTAGGTATCTGTTAGGTACATTTGAATCATGACCTCAGTTAGTTTCATTATTTCTGTTTAGTTTCTTGCCAGGAGCAAAGACTTTGTTGCCCTCCTGCCTGTGAGAGGATTATTAGCTAGATACGCAACCTGAGTTAACAATGTCTCAATACCCTCATGCCTGTGAGAAAATAGTGACTAGATAAGCAGCTTGAGCTAAGGAATGTTTGTTGGAGCATTGCAGTTACAGGTACCAGGAAATTAGAGATGTTGGTGGGATAGCCCTGGACACTGACTCTTAGATAACTTTCCTTCCTGCTTGTCTTTATAATGGCAGCCTGAACAATAAAGTTTAAGCTCTTGATCAGATGTTTAGACTGGTGCTTCGTCTCTGTGTCTCTTGCCCTTCATTCTTTCACACACACCCCCTTCCCTAGGGTCACGTAGAATCACCCGAGGCTCGGGTGTGTGGCCTTTGGGTCGGGGGTTCAATCAAATGTTGCTTCCACATGGACATCCCTCAAGCATAAGGATCGATGCTTCACTGTGAACACGAGAGAAGAGAGAAGATCCGTGGATTTGTGATCACCACAGAGTCTCCTGCCTGTGAGATTGATCCAGTTAAGGTAAGAAAAAGCAATGCAACATTGGGACAAGCATTAAGCAAACATGATTTATTCTTAAAGGGTTTCAAGGAGTCCCTCAAGACATGAGGAATAAGGGTTAAGAAAAAAGGATCTTGCCGGGCAGTGGTGGCACATGCCTTTAATCCCAGCACTTGGGAGGCAGAGGCAGGCAGATTTCTGAGTTGGAGGCCAGCCTGGTCTACAGAATGAGTTCTAGGACAGCCAGGGTTACACAGAGAAACCCTGTCTCGAAAAACCAAAAAAAAAAAAAAAAAAAAAAGGATCTTAAAAAATTCTTTGATTTCATTGGTGATGTTTCCCCAAGAAGGGACTATTGATGAGAAAACGCTACACCTCCTAAAAAAGAGATGAAAATTTAGACCTTGAATATGAGAGAAAGTGTTTCAGAAAAGCAGTTGTCCTCTCTCTGGCCATGTTAGCCAACTAGAAGGAAAAAGGCTATTACAGAGCTTTCCTAGGAGCAGAAGAAAATCAAGAGATGTCTTGCTTTCTCTCTGGCTCCTACTGGAGAAATCCTTAGTTCTGCTTTCTTTGTCTATTATCTGTCCTTGGCATACCAATCTGTCCACGTGTGTCAATTGTCTGTTTCTGTTTTGTTGTTTGAATGATTGTTGTTCTATGTTTCATGTTGAAAAGAATAAAAATGGTTAAAACTTTACCTGCTAGCTATCGACCCCTTGATTTAGTTTAACATAAGCTGCTCTTAAAGGGACCAGTAGCTTTTTGACTTCTATGATAAGGAAGCTGATAGTTGTTTTTCCTAGAAAAATCTTTGTGACAGTGTTTATTGGGTTCAACAAGTGACAAGGTATTTTACTACTTTTTCTAAATTATAGCTAGAAAAAGTAAGGAAATATTGTTTAGTCTAAATATATAAATGTATAGCCACTTCATTTTTGTTTCTGACTGGTTTTAAAAAGTATAAAAATGTTCTGCATGTCTTGGTTATAGATTATTTGCCTATAAGTTATTGGGTATGATTAAAAATTTGGCTGGACAGTGGTGGCACACACCTTTAATCCCAGCACTTGGGAGGCAGAGGCAGGCAGATTTCTGAGTTGGAGGCCAGCCTGGTCTACAGAGAGAGTTCCAGGACAGCCAGGACTACACAGAGAAACCCAGCCTCGAAAAAAACCAAATAAATAAATAAATAAATAAATAAATAAATAAAAATTTGCAGCTTTGGTAACAAAAAGTTGGCTTAACTAGTAACTCAGGGTTGGAGTCATTCAGAAACTAGACTTATAGAGAATAGAATTTAAAACAATGTTTCTTTAATGAGATATTAAAAGCTGCACTATCATGCATACATATATAAGAACTGGCAGCCAAACTTTGTAACATGAAAGTAATGCACTTGGTGTTGATTTTAGAGAAAATGGATTGTTTGCATTGTTAAAAATTGGCTTTGTTTCCCAAAATCATGGTTACAATCTAATATTACAAAAAGAAACTTAAAAATATAGTGAAACTGCCCATGTTCCATTGATTGCAGTTGGCAGTTCAATTGTGATCTAGAGATTTTCAGACTCACCCATGTTTATGGTCGATAAGAGTTATAGGTGGAGATGACTACAAGAGTAATAAAAGAGTTAAAAACAGCTGTAGCACAGTACAACCCTGCTGCCACTTTTACAGCTTTATTGGATACAGTGGTAGAGGAAAAGTTAGCTCCCCAAGATTGAAAAGGAGATCTCAGTGAAAGTTTTATACAGGATCAAACAAGGCCCTGATGAACTGTTTCTTGAATTTGTAGACAGACTTCTAAAAAGTGGCTGGTAAACATTTTAGAGATCCTCAGGCAGGTGATCCTTTTGTTACACAATTGGCTTATGAGAATGCTAACTATAGTCTAAGCCACTCTTTCATAGCATTGAGATGATAAGAAATGCTCTAAGTATGGGGGCATAGGTCATTTTAGGAAATACTGTCTAAAAAATAGATGCAGAAAACCGCAGGTTTTAAGGGATCTCATAGCTGGGGAATAGAGTAGTATAATGGTAAATCTGCCCAATCCAAGGCTTGCAGTTTATTTATTTATTTATTTATTTATTTTTATTTTTATTTTTTAGTTTTTTTAGTTTTTCGAGACAGGGTTTCTCTGTGTAGCCCTGGCTGTCCTGGAACTCACTTTGTAGACCAGGCTGGCTTTGAACTCAGAAATCCGCCTGCCTCTGCCTCCCAAGTGCTGGGATTAAAGGCATGCACCACCACCACCCGGCAGCTTGCAGTTTATAATCATAAATATTGAGTTGTGTTTTCCTTGACCGGACATGTTTGGGTCAGAGATTTACCACAACAGACAGACAGCAGAACCACTCCCCTGGAATCTGTCCTCAGTGCTGCAGAAAGGATAATCTTTGGGCCAGGCCTCAGGAAATAGGCCCAGATTAAGAACATTTACATTTGAGTTAAGACAAAGCTCAGAGTTGGCTCAGCAGAAGCTTATGGGACATTCCTTTTGTCATGGTCACCAGGACCAGCCCCTAGAAAGGTATTTTCCAGAATGTGTTTATTGCCTTACTTCTTCCTTGGGGAGAAAAGGTCAGCCTCAGACCCAAAGACATTCACAACAGACAGCTTATGGGCCAGGAGTTATAAATAATGATTATGCTGGAAAAATTAAAATTATGCCTGCTTCCCTCCATGGCATAGCTGTGCCTGCTAATAAAAGAATTGCTCAAAGAGTAAGAGAGAACAAGATTGGTCTTCAACTTGGCTTTTATCTGATACTCTCACTCAGCTATGAGGGATTGGTTATTCCATTAATCCAAAACAAATTCAAACTTAAGATTTATGAAACTTGTGGGGTATTATAGCCTCACTTGCCTACTCTGGCTGCCATTCCAGGAAATCCATATAAAATTATTATGGATTTAGAAGAGTGTTTTTATACCATTCCTTTACATCCTGGTGAAAGTGGGAGGTTTGCATTTAGTGAGTTTGCTTGTAATTTTTGAGAGCCCATGAAGCGATGCCATTGGAAAGTTTTGCCTCAAGGAATGGCTAATAGCCTTACATTATATATATAAAAAAAAATGTTGCTGCTTCAATACAAAAAGTTAGGAGTTTGAATCTTTCAGTGTATATTATTCATTGTATGGTATTTTATTAGCTGATCCCTCTGAAGGAGTTTTAATGCAAGTCTTTGCTCTCATACAATGAGCTTTAAAATTTTAGGGAGTGCTCCAGAAAACATTCAAAGGTAATATCTTTTCAATATTTAAGACATCAGTTATATTCCTAAAGAAATTGTGGCACAGAAAATTCAAATAAGAAAAAATAGTTTACTTACTTTATTTTCAAAAGCTTCTAGGAAATGCTAATTGGCTAAGACCTCACCTTAAGCTCACCACAGGAGAACTTAATCCTCTGTTTGATGTTCTCAAGGGAGATGCAAATCCTAATTCCCCTCAACAATTAACTGATAAAGGAGGAATAGCTTTGCAGCTGTTAGTTATCAATAGATACATCATACAGACTGATCAATTGTTGGCTGTTTCACAGCAGTCCTTTGGCAAAAGGGACCATTAATGTGGATTCATATTTCTTCATCTCCAAAGAAAGTTTTAACACTCTCTTCTGAAGCTGTGTTAATACAGAATTGTAGATCAGGATCACAAAAGTATTTTGAGAAAGAATTTAATGAAATATTCCTTATTCCAAACAACAATTAAATTGGTTATTAAAAAATACTGATATTTGGCCTATTACATGACCAACTTTTTAGACAAATTTGATAATCATTATCCAAAAGACAAGTAGTTACAATTTTCCTCTATGCATGCTTTTGTATTTCTTGTAAATTTATGCATGCAGCCCATAGAAAATGTGTTTACTGTATTTACAGAGAGCTCATCTAATGGGAAGGCAGTATATGTAATTGGATCACATGTTCATTCTCTTGAGTTCCCCCTGAAGACCCCCATACTTGGGAGACCCTTCCTCAAGTCTCAGGAAATCACAACCACCCAAAGATCCCAAGAAACCATACCTGGATGCAATCAGCAGAGGTTTATTAGTGAAGAAACCTGGCAGCCAGCGATCTCACTACATACTCGAGCAGGAGTGGAGTTTGACCCCAACATCCAGTCCGTGGAGGGTTTTAAAGGAAAAAAACCCCACAAACCAGGGGAGTGGGAAGGGGGGGGTGAGGGGTTGTCAAGGATACATAACATAAGAATAGTGAAACATTCCAGAGAAACCCACCGTGTCATTTACCAACTATTTCAGATTAACTATCTTCACTTCTTCCGGCTATAGCCCCACCTAGGTGGCAGCATCTTTATCTGGGGTCAGGAATGTGTCTTCCTGCCTTGGGCCTCTCCCACCCATAGGTGGGCCTACTTCCTGAGGCTTGAGGAATGTAATTCATCTAGCAAGTGTCCTGGGGGACTCGAAATCTTATTTTCAGTTCCGAGTTCTGGGACCTGCATTTTTCTGCCCAGGTCTAAGGGCAAAGAAATCTACACATATTTCATAAAATGGCCTTTATAATTTTTCACTCTACACCCCCCTACACAAATGATTGAATTACATGCTGTAGCCACTGTTTGAAATGCTGAAAAATCAAGCTTTCAACTTGTATACTCGTAGCCAGTACGTAGCTCATGGTTTATAATTGCTTGAAATTGTTCCTCTTTTAGATATTGCTAATTCTCAAAATTTACAAATATAGCTTAATTTAAGAAACATGTAATTTTCCTTAACTTTATAAGACATTTAGGAGCTCATACTGAATTTCCTGGACCCCAGGGCAATGCCACCTTACAGAAACAATTGGCCATACAATCTCAATCTTTATATCATCAAAATAGTAATACCTTGAGACAATAATTTGCTATTTCTAGAGAGTGTGCAAGTCAAATTGCAAAAACTTGTTCTCAGTGTCCTCAATTTTTTCATAATGGTGTTAATCCTTGAGGACATATATAATCCTCAAGGACAAGGTATTGTGAAACAGATATTGTCGAACTTTAAAATAACATCTTCATGCCGGGCGGTGGTGGCGCACGCCTTTAATCCCAGCACTTGGGAGGCAGAGGCAGGCGGATTTCTGAGTTCGAGGCCAGCCTGGTCTACAGAGTGAGTTCCAGGACAGCCAGGACTACACAGAGAAACCCTGTCTCAAAAAACAAACAAACAAACAAAAAAAAAATATCTTCATAACTCTCTGAGTGTGGGAGGAGCAGCTACTGGTGCTTCTGCCCTGGCTTTACGAGGAACTCTAAAAAAAAATCTGGCCTTTACATCAGGACAGGTATGGCCCTCATGCCTCACTGAACAACGACAGAAGGACCAGAGCCATTACAAGGTCCCCTTTAATTACTGGAGGTCAGTCTTCTATCCCCGCCTTTGCAAGATTGGAATTGCCATGGTCCTTCTATACTTGGAGAAGGGAGGAGGTGCCAGGGGCAGCCTTGCTTATACACTGAAGGCCTAAAATCAGCCATAGGCCAAAGTCAGCCTGCTAACATAAAACCTTGGTCTCTGTGGAAAAACACTGAAACAGATAGCTACAAGATATTGTAAACAGGCAGCTTTGGTGGAAATTTACCAGCCTGGATAAGAACTAATAGTCATAGACCTTGTGGATAGGTAACCTTGGTGTATAGTACCAGCTTAGATAAGAAACAAGTGATTCATAGACAAAATCACAGTGACATGTTCCCTGAACCTTCACCTAGCCCGTTCTAGAAGATATCTGTACTCTCCCTGAACACCTATGCTCCTGTGTCATCCCCTTCCCCACATCCTACCTTTTTGTGTTTATAACCCCTGTGTGAAAAAGTAAAAATCACGGTTTGATTAATAATAATAATAATAATAATAATAATAATAATAATAATAATAATTGACTTTAAAAAAGAAGACAGGGAGTCATACCCCCAGAAGGAGGTCCCCTAAAAATATTCTCTATCATGCCTTGTTGTTCTCAATTTTCTAAATCTGGATGCTCATAGCAAATCTGCTGCCGATCGCCTCTGGCACCCTGAGACCAATAAAAACTATGCCACAGTTATGTGGAAAGACCTTCTTACATTTAAATGGAATGGCCCGGACCCAGTTCTCATATGGGGCCGAGGATCAATATGTCTATTTGACACCAAAGAAGGCACAGCTAGATGGCTGCCAGAAAGATTAGCGAAACAAACAGATACCTCCACAAAGCCAGTCCCAATTGTAGATAAAATGGATAACAATCGAGATTCAGGGAAGAGAGCTCTTCCTGAGAATCCCCTTCTTTTTTCCTTTCCAGATAAAAATGAGCCACCCGTGGTGTTTGCTGTTGGAGGTTCTGATTCTGATGCAGGCCTGGGGACTTGCACTACTCAGACCTTTGACAGGACATCGAACAGCTAGAGACTGGCATCACTAATGTGGAAAAATTCCTCGTTTCACTGTCTGAAGTGGTCCTCCAAAATCACAGAGGGTTTGATCTGCTTTCCTCCAGCAAGGGGGGCTCTGTGCTCCCCTCAAGGAGGAATGCTGTTTTTATACTGACCACACTGGGGTAGTTAGAGATAATACAGCCAAAATCAGAGAGAGATTAGAATGGCAAAATAAACAGCGGGAACAAGAAGAGGGGTGGATTAAAAACCAGTTGCCTGCCTCTCCTTGGGTTACCACCCTTCTCCCCTCTATCCTGGGCCCTGTGGTCGATCCCCTTCTCCTCTTGGCTTTCAGTCCTTTGGCCTTTAAAAGACTCATGTGCTTTGTAAAACAACAAATCGACTCCTTGGCATCTAAACCTCCATGAGTACATTATCATAGACTTGATTCGGCTGATAGAGGCTTGGCTGAGCCTTGCAATGACACATCTCTTTTAGGAGCTGCATAGAACTCAGATCTGTGCACGTTGGTTCAGCACGAACACAGCATGGGTACCTGCAAGGGGTGTGTGACGAGGTACTGCAGGGGGAGGACCCAAATTGTCTGCTTCTGAGTCCCCCGAGGAGCAAACCTGATTACATAGAGGTTGGTGCTGATTTCTTGTGTCTCAAAGCAGTCAACTAGGACCCTCGATATCCTACACAGTCCATGAGACAACCCTCTCCTCCCCAAAAAAACAGCATTTCGAACGATACTGGGAGGATCAGGTCAATACTTCCCCTCTGGTTAATGCCCACTCATCTGTCGATGCGGTTTCTTAATGTCCACATTCGCCCTCCAGCCTCAATTCAATATTGTTAAAAGGGAGGCGATGCCGGGAGCCGAGACTTTGTTGCCCTCTTTCCTGTGAGAGGATATCAGCTAGATAAGCAGCCTGAGTTAAGAATGTCTCCCTACCCTCCTGCCTTGAGAAAATAGTGTCTAGATATGCAGCTTGAACTAAGAAATGTTTGTGGGAGCATTGCAGTTACAGGTACCAGGAAATTAGAGATGTTGGTGGGATAGCCCTGACCCTGACCCTGACCCTTAGATAACTTTCCTGCCTGCTTGTCTTTATAATGGCAGCCTGAACAATAAAGTTTAAGCACTCAATCAGACGTTTAGATTGGTGCTTCATCTTTGTGTCTCTTGTCCCTTCATTTTTTTGCCCCCCCCCCCAGGGTGAATCCACCGTGGGCCGGGGCAGTTTCTGCCTCAGATAACCTGTTCATTGGTGAGAGTGGGGTGTTGAAGTCTCTCACTTTTAATGTATGAGGTTCAGTGTGTGAATTAAGCTTTAGTACTGTTTCTTTTACAAACGTGGGTGCCTTTACATTTGGGGAATAGATGCTCAGAATTGTATGGATCTGTAAACATGAAGCAAGCTTGAGAGTAGCTTAGGCTGTACAGCAAGATACTGTCTTTTACTAGGCTTTTTAGGGAGGACAGTTACATAGGGGGAAAACAGTAAGCATCCAATCAAAAAAATAAAACTGAGTCTGTGTGCAGATGTCGTCATCGGGTATATAGAGAATTCTAAGAAATTCTTTCTGCAACTGCCTTTTAAACCTTTTACCTTTATGGGTATGGGTGATCTGCCTGTATGTATGCCTGTGTGCTGTGTGAATGCCTGATACCACAGAGGTTAGAGAAGAGGAGGGCGTGGATCCCCTAGAAATGGAGTTTACTTACAGTTGTGAGCCGCCATGACGGTGCTCAAAACCGAACCTGGATCCTCTGCAAGAACAGGAATCATTCTTTCCTTCACTCATTCAACAACCCACTAGGGTAAAAGAGTCAAGCAAATTTCTAAAACTTGAGATACGCAAAAGCACATGTATCTCTGTACAAATGCAACCAATAATAGGAAGTTAGATTAAGAAAACCGTTTTACCATACTTCCAAAAAGAATGAAATAGGGAAACAAGTAACAAAATAAATAGAACATTTACACTCCAAATAAGATATTGCTAAAAAAAAAAAAAAAAGAAAAAAAAATTTACAGATCTAAATAAATGGGAGTTATTTAGGATGGCAATCCTCCCAAACAAATCTTTAGATTTCACATAATCCTCATCAAAATCCCTCTAATTTCTTTTTAAAAATAGACAAACTGATCCTAAAGTTAAGGTAGGTATCCCAAGTCTACACACACGCACACACACACACACGATCAATTCTGAAAAAGAAAAGCTTCAATAGTCTTAAAAAGATTTCGGACTAGAGAGATGGCTCAGTGTTAAGAGCACAGATTCAGTTCTCAGCCACCCTCCCCTTCCCCGCCCACATACACACACACATTAAATATTTTTTACTGTTTTTTTAAAAAAAAAAAGAATGTTCACACTGGATTTAAAATTTAATAGAAAACCACAATAAACAAGATAGCATAGTACTGATGCAGAGAGAGGTGCAGAGGTCAGTGGAATAGAGTTTAATGTATGTGAGCAGATGTTCACACTTCAAGCCAGCTGATTTTTGACAAATGTTTTAAGCCCATTCAATAAGCAAAGAATAGATCACTCAATAAATTCTGACAGGACAACTATATAAACCCTTGCAAAGAAAGAAAAGTTTGACATCCCCCCTTCCCCAAGAGCTGAGAGATGGATCATAAGTTATGGGCAGGAGTTGCTCTTGCAGAGGATCTGAGTTTGAGTGCTAGCACCCACATGGTGGCTCACAACCATCCGTAACTCTCACTCCAGGGTATCAGATTCCTTCTTCTAAATGACCTCCAATTAGGCAATACTTTCTAGATATGATTTTCAGTTCTCATGAGAGGGACTCAGGAGAAAAGCAGAACCCCTGATCCCTTCCTTGGCCAGGTTCACTCCTTGGGAGCTTATCACCTGGGAACCAGAGTACAGGCTATAGGGATATCTGGGGCCTGCTGCTCCAGGTGATTCACAGCATCCTTTGTTTGGGACAAGCCCCACCTTTTTTGCCTTCCCAGCCTGGAGTGGTGCCTCTGACCAGGTGAGCTGGAGGGAAGCAGGTACAAGGCGGTAGACTTTTGTTCTTAGTGAGTTTTTGTAGACTTGTTGAATAAATGCTTCTTTGCCTGCTGCGGGATCTTAGGGCCATTCCCAGCGATGGTAAATGGCTGTTTCTTGTCATTCTGTCTCTTTCTTTGTTCCCACTGTTAAGTTTGTCTCTTTGGGAGCACATCTATGAAGTACTTTGTGGTCACAGTCTCTAAAGCAGAATTCCCTAAGCTGGTTTTTGTTTTGCTTGGGGGTTTTATTTTTCTTTATTTGCTGTTTTCCTGTTGTGCTGTTTGTGTCTGAAGCAGGGTCTTGTCAATGGTCCAAGCTGGTCTGGAACTCTCAATCCTTCTGCCTTAGCCTCCCAGGTGCTGCGATTACAGTTGTACATCTCCATGCCTGGCTCTGAACTGGTATTTTTGTCTTGTAAATATCCTAAGATTTTGTTCCAGAACTCAAACATGCCCGACAGAATGTTCTCTTGCTTAGGCCTGTGTTTTCTTTATTTATATGTTATTTTGTAGGAAAAAAAAAAATATAATGACCATTTAGTTAGATTTCAGTTTTGTGGCTCAGGAAAGACTTAGCTGGGTGGAGACCACTTAATATTTATCGAGAAGTTGGGCTAGACTGGCAGTTCCAGGCTGTTGTGTTTATAAAAAGATAAAGAGAGACGTTATATGTTCTATGGAGGTGTAGTCAGGTATGGGGGAAGGGGGTGCCTCGGAAGACCCATGCTATGGCATCCCTTCCCCCTGAGGGACCAGCCACACAACAGTATAGTATAGAATAGAGTTTATTAAGGGCATGGGGAGGGGAGTTAAGAGGACAGTAGAGGCAGAGAGAGGCAGAGAGAGAGAGAGAAAAATAGAGTAGAGGAGTAGAGGCCGGCCATGAGCACATGGAGAGAGGAGGGGAGAGAAGGGAAGAGCAAGAGAGCAAGAGAGGAGCAAGAGAGAGCAAGGAGGGGGCAAGCAGCCCCTTTTATAGTGAGTCAGGCCTACTTTGCTGTTGCCCGGTAACTGTGGGGCGGAGCTTAGACAGAATGCTAACACAGGCAGACTGGATTTCTATGCCTAGTGTCTTGGCAGGGATGGGGAGAACACAGGACAGCTGAGCCTCTCTCTCCCTAGGGACTCAGAGTCTGTTCACATACTGTCTTCGGTAAGATGCTCCAAGTTTTTATGTGGTGGCTCAGAGCTTCAGTAAGTGACTGTTCCTGGAGACTAGTGAGGAATGACAACCTCTGTCTGAAGTCTCAAAAAGCTTCAAATTGATCTGAAATTTAGATATGATGTCCCTGCTTAGAAAAGGAATAAGGTTTAGAACGATGCAGCTGTTGAGGTTTGACATCAGTAAAAGAAGATCGGAAGCCACAAGATCAAATTGAAATTGGAGGAAGGCTTAGAGCTGAATAAATCCCTCTCATGCTATAAGGAATGTAATTTTGGTTTTTTGTTTTGTTTTGTTTTATGTTTTTCGAGACAGGGTTTCACTGTGTAGCCCTGGCTGTCCTGGAACTCACTCTGTAGACCAGGCTGGCTTCAAACTCAGAAATCCACCTGCCTCTGCCTCCCAAGTGCTGGGATTAAAGGCGTGCGCCACCACTGGAATGTAATTTTGCAGGTATGTAATTTTGTTCCCTATTGCATCCAGGATTACCTGAGGTTCACATCCGTAGAGACTCGAATATGGGAGCCTCGAATATGAGGCCTCTGTCAGACTTCAAAAAGGTGAAAGCCCCTTTCTCATTAGGATCCTCCCAGTCCAGGACAAAGTCAGGGTCACCAATAAATCCCTTGGATGGAGATTGGATCTCCCCCACAAAGAAGAGAGAAAATTGTTGCTTCCAGTGGCCCCCACTTTTCAGGTTAGACATGGTTCTTGGGGAGGCTTGTAACCCTGCATCTTTGGGCATCCTAGTATAACATACCCTGGTCAGCATATTTCAGACTAGGTAGAATCCTCAGGCCAAAGCTGGTTTAAGTTAAACCAGGTGGCCACTAGATGGAGCGCTAGCTTTTGCTGAGGCGGAACAGTTGCTCTAGCTGTGGCCTTAAGTTGGGTTTGTCTTTTGGTTCTCTGCTCAGTCAGCTCTTCTGACTAGTGATGATTCCTCATAAAGTAGGGAAAGGATTCTGGAGTCAGTCGCTGGACTGGTTTTTGAAGCTTTTGTCCTGTGGAACAAGTAAGCCAGCTTACTCTGCCTCAGCTTCTGAAGACACTTGAATTGTAAGATGTATTCTCAGAGTGGCTTGGCTTTCTGTAGTCTCAGGGTCCAGGTTAGTATAGATGCACACGGTTTCAGCTCAGCTGAAAGAAAGCAGGGCTTTGTTTTATTTTTTGTTTTTTTGTTTGAAGCTCCTTGTGTTGTCTCCTGTAGGTTTGATAATGGTCTTTTCCAATTTCTCTGAGAGTCTTACTGGTCCAATTGGCCTTTCCCTCATGACATGCTCTGTCAGTGACCATTGGGGCTCTGCACTTAGCAATAGAGCTGGTCAGGCTGTCATTGGCTGAAACATGTCAGTCCGAGTATGGGTCAAACACTGTTTGGGGACTTTCCCTCATGTATGCAGTCAGTGGTCTTCCTAAGTTAGGTCATAAGCCAAAGTAAGCCCTGGGAATTCTTTAATGAAAGTGGAGGGATCCTGGCTAAGTCACCCTAATTGGATTGTGTTTAGGACCAGTCAAACATAAATACCATAATCCCTCTTAGCCACTTCTTAAGGAAGAAGGATGTTTTTCCAGAAGGTAGTTCTTCATTGTAAGCACTAGAGATCTGGCTTAATGGTTAAGAGCATGTACTGCTCCTGCAGGGACCTGGGTTTGATTCCCAGCGTTCATCTCAGATGGCTCACAACTGGCTGTAACTCCATTGCCAAAGGAGCTGATACTCTTTTCAGGCCTCCACAGCACCTGTACTCATCTGTACTATGAGTGTATACACACACACACACACACACACTATATATCTACATATCTACAAAGCTACACATCTACATATCTACACATATATACATATACACATATACACATACATACATACATACATACATACAAATATACATACATACATATATACAATGTATATGGGCCTGATGCATGAAGGCCAGAAGAGAGCACTGGATACCCTGGAACTGGAGTTATACATAGTTGTGAATGGTCATATTGTTGCTGGGAATTAAAGGCAGGTTCTCTGTAAGAGCAGCAAGTGCTCTCAACTGCTGAGCCATCTCTCTAAATCTTTATTTTTACTTTTAATTGCATGTGCACCTGCATGTGTGTGTATGCATGTGTGTGTATGTGTATATATGCATGTGTGTATGTATGCACGTGTGTGGATACATGGGTGCATAAATGTGCACTTTGCGCTTATATATACATATGTGCATGTGTATGTGCATATGTATGTATTTGTGTGTATGTATGCATGTGTATGGTGTATGCATGTGTGTATGTATGCATGTGTATATACATATATACATATGCACACACATATATACATTATATGTATAATGTGTATACATTATATACATCAGGACCATAGGGTGCACAAACAGATGCAGGCAAAGCATCCATAAACATAGATTTTTAAATATTTAAGATAACTCTGTAAATGTTTAGATTTTATTAACTTGTGCTTGAGTGTATATAACTGCACCACATGTATGCAAGTGCCCAAGGACACCAGATGAGGGTGTAGAATGCCCTGGAGCTGGAGTTACAGGCACTTGTGGGCCACCTGCAGCGTCTGGGAATTGAACCTGGATTCTCTGCGAGAGGCTTAAGTGCTGTTAACTGTGGAGCCATTGTTCCAGCTCCATAAAAAATAAGTCTTAAAAAAACAAACCACGTGGTAATCAGTCTCTAAATCCCACATTATTCTAGAGGATTAGCTTAAGGCACAGTGACGCTGTGGAGGGATTTCTCCACTCAGTCACCTTGGCTCCAATGTATGCTAAGCTAATCGGGAAACAGATTGCAAGTGTGACTTTAAAGGTCTTCTTGAATATGAAATGTAGAAATAATGAACCAACCCTCTTCCCCTAAATTGGTCCTGGTTGGAAACACCCAGTAAGTAACTTGCAAACACTGAGGTCAGGCAGTAGATGGCAAGATGACTTAGTAGCGTAGTTACTCGGAGCTGCCTCTTAGAGAAACCTATCAGGTCACCCCGCTCTGGTGTTCACAGACCAGCTAAAGCCAGCTTCACCCTCAGAAAGCAGCAGCCCTGGGTGCCTTTTTCAGCATCATGTATATTTTGGCCTCCCTGCCTTTAAAGGATCTGAGAAAGCTCTGGTTCTTATCCTGCCTCACCTGCCTGCCTTCAGTATGCCTAGACACACAACCAAACATGTAGGTCAAAGAAAACAGAAAAGAAGAATGGAAGGAAGGAGAAAGGGAAGAGATGGAGGGAGACGGAAAGGCGTGGAGAACCTGAAATTTCTGCCACAGGAAATCGTGTTTGGTCTGTCCCCTCTCCTGGCTAAATGACCCTAGGTAAGTACTTGGATTGGTCTCCTCCAACCTCTTTGGACTTAGCAGAGGAATAACATAAGTCAAAGTCATTAACCTAATAAAAATATTTAGTTACAAATGACTGAAGCCTTGTGTAAACAAGCTTAAACCTAGTAAACAGGAGGGGAAATTATTTGGTCAACACAACAATCTTTTGGTTATTTTAGACAGGGCCTCTAGCCTAGCCTGGCCTCAGCACTGCCCTCTAGTGTCAGTTTCTGAAGTACTGGGATCGGTGACATGGGCAACCACACCCAGTCGGGTTAGCAGCTTTACAAGGTCTGTGAATTCAAACCCACTGTCTCCACACACATTTGAGGCCGCCCTTAGTCCCGGCATTACCTCTGTCTATCCCTACCCTTTCTCCCAGTCTCCCAAGGAGGAAATGTCTTTCCTTGTAGTTCTGACCAAAATCCCAGGCTAGCCCGGGGTCCAAAGTCATCATTAAATTAACTTCCTGGGAGGAGGGAGGCTTGACAAAAACTGTCACACTTGGTTATACCAAGTGCCCCTTGTTAAAGAGGGGGATTGCAGGACAGTTAAATAAATCAGCAGAAGCCAGGATGGCGGAGCAGCTAGCTCTCTTTCCACTCTTTCATCTGTTCATCCAGTACACCTCAGTATGTTTTCCTGGAAGCTCTTCCTCTTATACTTTCCACAGGTAAAAGGTTTCACTTATCCACCACACGGCCTTCTAGCATATGTGCCTTTAAAGCAGTCATAAGTTCTAAGCTGTATAGGATCATATATGTCTTTCTACTGTAGACTTTCCTAGTGTAGTGTTCACAGGTGTTGGGAGACCCTGCTATTAAGGTCACAGTCACCATGTCCATAGGTCTCCAAGACAGGTGCAAAATGGAGGACTCCCCTCCTCAGCAGGCTTCCTCTCCTGTCTGACCTTGTCTGGAGAGCACAACTCCCATATCCTCCACTTGAGGAAAGTCATGTAGTCTTTGGCCAAATTGCAGGTTAAACTTCCTCTCTCCTGACAAGAACCTGCCTGGCAAGTTCCTAGAATTCCTCTTCATGTAAATGAGGCATTGCCAGCACCTCTGCCCTAGTCAATAATGTACACCCACCCTAGAAACCCCTACCCACTCCCCAAGATCTATATAGCTTTTCTTCACCCTAAATAAAGTTGAGCAGTCTCACTGAAGCTGAAGTCATTCATTGTACTTATGGCTGTCTGAGCCCTGCCCCACACCTCTGCTTCTGTCACCCTAGTGGCTACTGGCGGATAACCTCCGAGGAAGAGGAGGCCCACACACAGAGACAAGGATTAAACATTTCCAGAACCTATTATAGCAACTGGCATGTAGTATATACTAATTAAATATCTTTAATTCATTTGATAATTATCTATTAGATACCATGGTGTCTAATAATAACATTGTCAACTTGACAGGGTCTAGAATTACCTACCCAAGAGACAAAACTTCAGGCATGTCTGTAAGGGAGTTTCTAGATTGAGTTAATACAGGTAACTCACCCAAAATATTGGTTGCACTATTCCACAGGCTAGGTGGCACAAGCCTTTAATCAATGGGACACAGAGGCAAGTGGATCTCTGTGAGTTCCAGGTCAGCTAAAGCTACACAATGAGGCTCTGTCTAAAATCAAAACAAGAACAAAAACAAAAAACAACTTATGTTTTTATTACTTAGTAATTGTGCACAGATTTGCATATAAAAGAACCAGCAATGATTGACCTCATTGAACAAAGCAATAACAGCAAAAACTCTGTAGAAGCTCATTAAACTAACTTAGTTTCTACTTCAAAAGGAATCTTCCAAATCTCTAGTTTAGTAAAATAAATCTATATCACTGGCAATCAAAAATTTTAATTTCTTCCAGGTTCAGGAACAGTGTTAGTTATTAGAAATAGATTATGTAGAATTGTTTCTCACATAGACAAGGATGAAATGCTTATTTTGTTAGAGCAAACAGATATACACCAGGGTTTCAAATAGCAAGGTTGTCCAGATGCCAGATTTTTCTCAGATGTCCTTTTAAATGTGTAAGCCACTGAAAGGTCAGCATTATACTTATAATGAAACCTTTTAGGGCTGGAGAGATTGCTCAGCACTTAAAAGCAATGGCTTCTCTACCAGAGGGCCCAGGTTCAATTGCCAGCATCCACATGGAGATTTGCAATCTTCTGTAACTCCAATTTCAGGGAGTTACAGAAGTCCAACAAGGGCACTGCATACATGTGGGGCACAGACATACATGCAGACAAAACAGCCATACACATAAACATTTTTTAAAGTTTATAAGTGATGATAATGATACTGGTGATGAAAACTTGTCACAGAGGGATCCCCCAGAGCTCACAATTATCCATTTTAAACAGGTGCCTGTTGGTTTCTGGAATCTGAAGCTAAAGGAAGGAAATAGCAATTTCTCCAATGTGTTGTGAAAAGGTTCCATTATTTGTACTGATGTTCCTTTAAGAGAACAAAGTTGGGTACAGTTGTGAGGATGGGCAGCTTCTCTTGTTAGACCCTGGTGGTGGTTTGAGTGAGACATCTACCATTTACCAATAGCTTTGACCATTTAAATACTTCGTCACTCCCCATCCCACCCCCAGCCTCCATTGGTGATGCTTTGGGGAGGATTAGGAGGTGTGGCCTTGGAGGAAGTAGGTCACAGTATTTGAGAATTTAAAGACAAAAAGAAGGAGAAGAAGAAGGAGGAGAGAAAGGGGGAGGAGGCGGAAGAGGAGGAAAAAAGAGAAAAGAAAGGAAAGCAGAAAAGCAAAGCTATCTCTACTTTGCTGTGCTTCAAGATGTGAGACCCCCTCCTCGTGTGCCTGTCACCGTGTTGTCCACCTCTGCCATGATGAATTCTTCTCCCTCTGGGACTTTAAGCCAAATAAACCCTTCTTTAAATTGTCTGGGACATGGTGTTTTATCACATCAACAGAAAAGTAATTCTCACACCCTCTGTAAATCACATCATGCACAGTCTCCAGGAGTTGTCTATCTTTCTCCTTCAGTCCCCTGGGGCTGCCTTGTATTTCCCCTTTCTCAGTGGGGTTAACCAAGCTACTCAGCCTGGCCCAAAGGAAAGCAGGGCTGTGCTCTATCCTGGTGTGCCCACTGATCATGCTGGCTCTTGGGCCTATACATATTTCTAGGCACAGAGCCATAAGACATCGATGTACTAAACTTAAAATAGTTGTTTACTTAAAAGACTTCAGCACAAACTAATTTGTAAGTGAGCCTTGGCTTATTTAAGACAGTTTCCAAGGATGCCAGAAATCAGAAGTAGAAACACAGTAGTCTTTAAACAAAACTTAAAATCTTGTCTTTTTAGTCAATTACAGGATGTTACAGAGAATAATATCCTTAAGAATGTCTTGTTTCTCAAATGAAAGGGCCGGTGCAGATCCAGAACTGCAGGATCTCCATGACACAAGGCAATAATAGTATATCCAAGAGAAGTCCCTGTGAGGATTCAGTATACGTGCTGTAGCAGAAGCCAGAGGCCTTGAAGCAGACCAACGACTCATTGCAATGAACATTTGCAAGTAGAGATGTGTGGACAGCAGGAGGAGGAGACCCTATCCTCTATCAACATCTATTCTGATTCTTCAGCCACCCAGAGGTTTATATTCTCATTTTTCCAGGATTTGGCATTATTTCTCATGTAGTCACTTACTACTCTGGGAAAAAGAGAACCATTCGGATACATAGGAATAGCATGAGCTATAATATCCATTGGTTTCTTAGGCTTTATCGTGTGAGCTCATCATATATTTACAGTAGGCCTAGACGTAGACACCCGAGCCTATTTCACTTCAGCTACTATAATTATTGCTATTCCAACAGGAGTCAAAGTATTTAGCTGACTAGCAACATTGCATGGAGGAAACATCAAATGATCACCAGCAATACTATGAGCTCTAGGATTTATCTTCCTATTCACAGTAGTCGGACTAACTGGAATTGTTCTATCAAACTCCTCATTAGATATTGTACTCCGTGACACTTACGACGTAGTAGCTCACTTCCATCATGTTCTGACTATGGGAGCGGTATTCGCTATCATAGCTGGCTTCATACACTGATTTCCCCATTCTCTGGTATATTGTGTGACACACTGTGACACACCACAGCTTCCAAGACAAGATCTTTAAAAAAAAAAAAAAATTATCTTATTTTATTCTTTTTTCGGGTGGGCAAGGGTGGAGAGTAGATACAAAGGAATGGGGAGAATTCACAAAGAATCAATAAAAAGTTCAAAAAAAAAGAATGTCCTGTTTCATTAGACATAAAGTGGGTTCTAGTTTTTCTTCTGATGTCTTCACATTAGAACATTTACAATTTTTAAATAGATGACTCTCATCTTATTAGATTTTCTCCCGATAGCTTTTTTCCTAATAAATAATGAAAAGTCCAACAGTTTAAATCATTAATATTGAAGTTTCAAAATGTCTGAGGACTCCAGGTGGCCAGCTATGTGTTCAGACCGCTTTATATGTTGCCCAGGTCCCCAGTAGATGAATACACTATACAAAGCACGAGTTATTTATTTATTTATTTTAGCTAGCCACTCATTTCCACCCTCTAATTGATCAATTACCTTTCTCAGCAACCTCATGATTTTCCCCAAATAGTTAATGGATGCCTGGGCAAAGACAGAGCACAGTTTTAAAATATTCAGTTGCATTATTTTTATTTATGCGGAGGTGTGTGCACATGAGTGCAGGTGCACACAGAGGCCAGATGAGGACGCTGGATTCCATGGCGCTGGGAGTTGATGGTGAGTCACATGATGTGGATGTTAAGAACTGAACTCCAGTCTTCCATAAGAGCAGTGGACAGTCTTGACTGTTGAACCATCTCTCCAGCTGCTCCCTCCCCATTTTAATATCACTTACATTTTGAATTTTTGAAAGGTTAAATTGAGGTAGGATAGAAGGATTAGGAATTTGGGGGGGGGGAATCTGAGAAAGAACCCCTCCATCTTGGAGTCTTAGAAAAATCAATTTCTTGCTACTGGAGAAGGGGGAATTTCAGTACCATTTCTGTAGAGATCATGAACACGAATTTCTAGAAAGAAGCTGAGTCTTGCAAAGGCCGATTGCTTTGAATGGCAGTGGTGTGGAGAGATCGTAATGTTCCAGGTCCAGAGCCTAATTGTTGTGAGGTATCCACCAGAGAAGACCACTTAGACACTGGTTCAAGGCAATGGAGAGTCTTTATTAGCTGGCCTCTGATTATACTGGGTGTTTGGGATTCCAGTGAAATCCCAAGCCTTCCCCAGGGTAAGCTTTTGAGGACAAAATTATGTCCTGGGTTGACATACTTCAGTTAACAAGCCCAGTTAGCCAGAAACAGAACTACAGAAGCCAAAAGGCAGGGTTAGTACATTTAGAGACTTTCCAAGAATTATGGACTTTAATGGATCAGGCCTTTGTTTTAGTTTTGGCAAGTGGTGCTGTCTGCGTGCTGAGTTTTACAGTCTGAACAGTGCTTCCACTACAGAGTCAGTTGTGCCAAGGTCTGGGAGCCTTCTCATTACAGAATTATGACTTATTTGGGCATATCTTTAGTCCCCTAAATAGCCATTTCTGGCCCATCCCTGTGTCTGACATACAACCTGTGATTAATGGATAAGACCCTTTTGGAATCTGTTAGCTTAACAGACCATTCTCAGACCACCAGCCCAAAAAGCTAAGAATCTGATCAGGTGGCATTTGAAGATTTTGCTCTGTGTGTGTGATTATTTAAATAGGAATGGCCCCCATAGACTCACATGTTTGAATGCTTGGTCACCAGGGAGTGGCACTGTTAGGAGATAGGGCCTTGTTGGAGTAGGTATGGCCTTATTGGAGATGGTGTATCACTGGAGACAGTGGGCTTTGACGTTTCAGAAGCTCAAACCAGGCCTAGAGCAGGCACTTCCTGCTACCTCCAGATCTAGATGTAGAACTCTCAGCTCCTCCTCCTGCACCATGTCTGCCTGCATGCTGCCAAGCTTCCTGCCATAATGATAATGAACTGAACCTCTGAACCTGTAAGCCAGTCCCCAATGAAATGTTTTCCTTTATAGGAGTTGCCTTAGTCATGGTGTCTCTTTATAGCAACAGAACCCTAACCAAGACACTCCAATTGGCTGTTACTCTCCTCTCTTCTGTCAGTGTATTTTTAAAGGGTCTTGATTTTATGATTTTCTTTGTTCTGTTGCCATAAGAACTCCATGAAACTGCTTTTATGTTGGAACATAGAATTTAAAGTAACCAAATTGACAAGGCTAAAGACTCCTTTTACATATAGGTATTTTATGTTAAAACATCAATGACCCAGCTTACGGACCAAGTCTATATGGCCTGGGATACCGCCTCATTCTACTCCCCTGACATTGTCTGAGAATCCCAAATCATCATAAGCCTATATTGAAAATCTCTTTGAATCCAATTGCAATACTTTCTTCAAGATTAGTGTACTCAAGGAGACTGAAGAAGGAATGTCAGAATCAGAGAGATCCAAGAAAGCTTCTCAGCAGTCAAGGTGCCCCCTAACTTTAGGAAAACAAGACCCAAGATGGTGAGGAAAAGGGTGGACCAGATAGCTCAACAGAAAACAGTACTTGTCTTTGAGTATGATGTTCTGATTTCAATTTTCAGTATCCTATGGTGGAAGGAGACAAGTCCTACAGGTTGTTCTCTGACCCCAACATGTATACAATGGTACACATACACACATCACCACCACCACCACCAAATAAAAATAAATAAATGTGTAAAAATCTATATCTATCTATCTATCTATCTATCTATCTATCTATCTATCTATCTATATCTTTCAAAGCATGTTGGAAGACAAGGAAATGTTACAAAACCTGGCATGTTAGTATGGGGTGGACTAGATGGCCTTGGTCTCAGAACACTGACTCTTTGGAACAAGAAGTAACTATACAGAAACTAGGACATTCAGATAAGCCAGTGCCTTTAAAGAGAGCAGAAAAAAGATGAGTCAAAAGAGCTCTCTAAAAGAAACATGGAGAAGGCCTGATTCTATCAGTGTCATACCAAGTTTTGTTTTGCAGAAATGAAGATATCCTAGAGACATTTATGTCTCTCAATTTGACTGTCAGGCTATTGAAACAATGGACCTTAAAGAAATGAGAATTTCCCCAGGAATCTAACCAGGGAGAAGGAAAATGTGACAGCCAGCAGGGAAAACTCCATGAAAAGGGTTTCACACAGTTTTAACATCCTGTCATTCTCCCTGACAGGAAGAGACTGGAGTCCAGACAACCATGGGTCAATGGGAAGAACCACACGGTCTCCAGTACTGCTTACATGTGACTATCCTTGACTCCTTATTTAAACTTTAAAATCATATCAGGACCCCAAAGATAGACATGAGGGGTTTGCTGCATCTCTTTGTTCCACTTCCAAATGTGGCCACATAGAATGAATCTTCTTTGTCTGTTTTTCATTAACAGGCTATTTTCATTGGCTTGTTGAGGACAGGTGGCCAAACTTGGCTTCTGACACATCCTTCAGATTTGTTAACAGTGCCTGATAGGGAATCATTATACAGTGAGTCACTGGAAATATGTGAATGCTTGTGTTGCTTAAAACAACGAACAGCCGGGCGGTGGTGGCGCACGCCTTTAATCCCAGCACTTGGGAGGCAGAGGCAGGTGGATTTCTGAGTTCGAGGCCAGCCTGGTCTACAGAGTGAGTTCCAGGACAGCCAGGGCTACACAGAGAAACCCTGTCTCCAAAAACCAAAAAAAAAAAAAAAAAAAAAAAAAAAAGCTGGGTGTGGTAGCATGCACTTGTAATATCAACATTGGGAAGATGGAGATTGGATGATCTCTGAGGTTTGCTGGTCAGCTAACCTTGGCTAATTATCAAGTCCCATATCCCTGTGAGGTACTATCTTATAATAAAACAAGATAGTCAAGTCCTGAGAGACAAGAGGCAACATCCAAGGTTGACTTCCTGCCTACATACGCACATAAACATGCGCGCACGCTCGTGCACACACACACACACACACACACACACACACACACCATCTTCCACAGTACACACAAAAGAAAAAAAGGCAAAAGAAATTTCTTCAAAAAAATAAAAGATTTGTGTTACTTTTATATAATAAAAGTGTGCCTAGCAACACATGATAATTAAAAAAAAAGGGGGGGGGGTAATGGGAAGAGGGTTGAGCGAAATAAGATGCCAAGCCAGGACACAGAGAATTCAGCGTTTGAATATTGAAATGGGGACCAGGGACACAATCATCTTTTGTGTCTTGGGCCTAATTACCATGTTTGAGGCCTGGGATTTAAAATGGCCTATTCAGAAAGAAAATTCACACTTCATTATAGCAAATTTCAATTGGAGTCCATGATTTCCCTCCAGTTGTGAGCTGTACTTGTGAAACAGCTGTGCAGAGCAGCCAAGGAGAGCGGTGAACGACAGTTCATTAATCAGTGCCTTATATCATATGACACAGGCTGGGAACGAAACTATGACTCAAGAGTCCTGAGCTCTAGAGCGGTGTTTGTGAATAAAACGCCATGTTGGATGGTTCATCCATCAGCTATCCTTGAAACTCTAAACCAACTTCAAAACAAACCTAACTCCATCCTGCAAGTGGGAGGTCTTGGAAGCTGTTGATTGGTACTGGTGGGTGAAGGGATAAGAAAAGGCCATTTTTCAGTCAGCCTTCCTCAGACTCTTCAAAATCTGCTTGGATTCCCACCGTCCTGCCTCCCTGGGGACAGTTGGTCTTTGTTTAAGCAACACACACACTGGTCTTTATCCAGGCATTCACTCACGTACTTACTGAGGACTTGCTGTGTAATGATTACCCTGTCATCACTGTTATCTGAGGGTCACAGTAATGACCCTGTCCCATGCCGGTCAATGCTCTAAGTGCATTAAATCAATTTTGTGTCACAAGGACCTTGTGAAGGGGAGGCTGATAGCTCGAGTTTACACAGAGAGGTTTGATAATTTATCAAGGTCACCCACTCTTAATTGGAAAGCCAGTATTAGGACCAAATGGTTTTCACCACAGTCTACACTCTCAACCACGTGATATGCTGCTTCTGAAGAAAAAAAAATGGCCTCATCCCTGTCATACATAGCCTGCTCTGAAAAGTGTCCCTGGTTATCCTACCTACCTCTTCATTCAAGTTTCTGAAGGAGCTGCACACTCCGTGGCTAATCGCAGCTTTCTCCTGACCCCTGTAATTGCCTCAGGCTGCAACTCGGACCCACCGAGGGCCAGCAAGTTATGAGGGAGCTGCTTTTCAGGTTTCCAAGAAGAAGCCCTGTTTTTCTTCTCTGTGGCTTTTCAGCCTATGAGAAGCACCCAGTTTCTCTCTTTGCTGCTGTGCAGTAGTGTTCTCCACAGAGATACAATCTGAGTGAACAGAGTGGAGAAGAACATGGGTTCTGGGCCAGGCCTGCAGCACTCAATTCCAAGAGTACAGGGCTGCTGGGGTTGCCTGAGGCAATTCCTTCTTTTGACTTGGTTTATTATTATTGTTATTGTTGCTGTTGTTTTATTTTATTTTATTTTTTGGTTCCTTAAGATGGATAGCACTGTGTAGTCCTAGCTGGTCCGAAACTCACTTTGTAGGCATTGAACCCAAAGAGGTCCACCCACCCCTGTGTCCCCATTGCTGAGAACTAGGAGTGTATTGCCACTGCCGCCACCCCCATCCTACTAAATGAAGTCACTATTTTTTTTTTAATATATGAGCTGGACTGATGACTCAGCAGTTAAGAACATGGGCTGCTTTTTTTAGATGACCAAGGTTTTATTCCTAGCACCTCCGTGGCAGTTCATAACTGTCTGTAACTCCAGTTCCAGAGTGTCCGGTGCCATAGTAAGACTTTTAGGAGTAACAGGCACATATGTGTACACATACATACATGCACGTAACTCACCTGGACTCCTAAAATAAAAACAAATTAATGTTTAACGGTTTAATATTATTTAACAGTTTAATATCATTGACTTTCTCAATTTTTACCCAGAGCTGAGTTTACTGGATAAGCCCACAGCATCAGGTTCCTATATGAGGAATGTAGGGACTCTTCAAGTGTCAAATACACAAACACAGTTTGGTGCTGTTGTCCAACACACAGTGGGCTTTGCTTTTGTTTGTTTGTTTGTTTGTTTGTTTGTTTGTTTTTGAGACACAGTTTCTTTATATAACAGCCCTGACTGTCCTGAAGTATACTATGAAGAGCAGGCTGGTCTTGAGCTTGAACTCACAGAAATCCTCCTGCCTCTGCCTCTTGAGTGCTGGGGTTAAAGGCGTGCACCACCATAACTGTTTTGTTTTTGTTTCTGTGTTTTTTTTCTTTATGCTGTACCAGCGATTCAGGTGCTTCTTGGCTTTATTTATAGCAGGCAAGTGCTCTACCACTGAGCTGCTATGCTCAGCTCTGTTTCCCTTTATTTTCAGACAGCATCTCTTCAGGATGCTCACACCGGCCTGAATCTTGTCATCCTCACCAGTAACCAGGATTAGGTGCCACCCCACCTGGCCAATGCATACCTTTTAATTTTGTGTGTGAACCAGGGACAGGGCTCTGAATATAGAACCATTCTTGTGTATTGCACTTTTATCTAGACAGAAGACAGCAAGGGCATAGATAATTCTTCAAAACTGTCTATTTTGTCATTATAGTTATTTCCTGTTAATGTTAAAATTTCCTGAAATGCTGCCTCAGCAGAACGATGGTCAGAGACCAGAGTCTCTTGAACACAGGACAAAGTCAATTTAGGCACCAAAAAATAGTCAAATGTGGGGCTGGAAAGATAACTCAGTGGTTAAAAGCACTGACTGCTCTTCCAAAGGTCCGGAGTTCAATTCCCAGCAACCACATGGTGGCTCACAACCATCTGTGATGGGATCTGATACCCTCTTCTGGTGTGTCTGAAGACAGCAATTCACATACGTAAAATAAATTTATTTAAAAAAAAAAAAAAAAGTCAAGTCAATGGTGAGGTGACTAGTGCTCTTAACCGCTGAGCCATCTCTCCAGCCCAGGAGAGAAAATTCTTGCTTGGAGTGTTACAGTTCAGTAAGACTGGCACTCTCAGAAGATCTTTGATGAAATAACGTGTACACTTTATTTCTTACGGATAGATATAAAATTTTTGGGGTGGGGTAGGATCAAGAGGCAGATGCTTTCTGTTAGTTTGGTCTAAGATATTAGGGATGACTCATCTGCATGTAGAGGGGCTTCAGGTGTTTTCTTGAGGTGACTGATTGTCACAGTCCTCTCAATGAGGTGTTGTGGTCATGTGTTCTAGGACAGGAACCAGGTCAGGAGTAGATTTAAATGCCTACAGTTCTCAATTGTGAGTATTGCCAGGGTTTCTGAGTCTGTTCAATCTTACCAGTTTTCTGTCTGGTGGCATGGTCCACTTCCCCTCACTGGAGGTCTTAGGAAGTGCAGCCTTGTTGGAGGAAAGTATGTCACTGGAGGTTGGCTTTGAGGTCACACTGTCTGCTTGCTCCTCAGATGTGAGCTCTCAGTTTGCAGCTCCAAGTTGTCTGCTTTTCCCACATGATAATGATGGATCCTAACCCTCTGGAACTTCAATCCCAGTTGAACCCTTCCTTCTGTAGGTTGCTTTGGACATGGTGTTTTATCACAGCCAAAGAGCAGGAACTACTGTGAGTGAGATGTGGTGGCGCACGCCTTTAATCCCAGCACTCGGGAGGCAGAGGCTGGCAATCTCTGAGTTCTAAGTGTACAGATGGAATTCCAGAACAACCAGGGCTACACAGAGAAACCATGTCAAAGAAGAAGGTGGAGGAGGAGGAGGAGGAGAGGAGGAAAAAGAAGTAATTACTACACTATGCCTTATTCTGAACTCTGAAAGTGCCTACACACATGTGCACACACTGATACAAAGTCTTTTTAAAGATGTAAAATGTAGTGATTTGAAATATGTATAAACTGTGAAGAAATTACCACAAATATTTATCTTTCTTTTTTTCTTTCTTTCTTTTTGTTTGTTTTTGTTGTTGTTGTTTTGTTTGTTTGTTTGTTTGTTTGTTTTTTGAGACAGGGTTTCTCTGTGTAGCCCTGGCTGTCCTGGAACTCACTCTGTAGATCAGGCTGGCCTTGAACTCAGAAATCTGCCTGCCTCTGCCTCCCAAGTGCTGATATCAAAGGCGTGCTTCGTCAACACTGCCTGGCAAAGATTTATTTATTCATTTTATGTATATGAGCACATTGTCACTCTAAGACACGCTGAAAGAGGGCATTGGATCCTACACCAGATGGTTGTAAGCCACCATGTGGTTGCTGGGAACTGAACTCAGGACCTCTGGCAGAGCAGTCAGTGCTCTTAACCACTGAGCCATCTCTCCGGCCCCACAAATATTTTTCTAATTATTTATTTATTTATATTCTGACTTCAATTCCCCCCTCTCACCCCCACAGTCGAATATTATACCACCCAATCACACAGTTATTGTATGTGTGTCTGGGTGATGACATTCGGCTTTTAGCTTTTGCTATTTGAGATAAGTTCTTACCAAGCGGTCATGACCAATCTCAAACCCTCAGCAGTCTTCCTGCCTCAGCATCCCAAGTGCTGGAATTACAGTGCTATTTATCACACCTAACCATTATTGCTATGAAGAGACATTGTGACCACAGCAACTCTTATTAAGGAAAACATTTAATTGGGGCTGGCTGACAGTTTCAGAGGTTTAGCTCATTATGGCAGGAAAATGGCAGCAGGAAGGCAGACATGGTGCTGGAGAAGGAGCTGACAGTTCTCCATCTTGATCCACATGCAACAAAAGAAGACTGTGTGCCACACTGGGTGTAGCTTGAGCGTCTGAGACCTCAAAGCCCACCCCCTAGTGACACACTTTTTCTAACAAGACCACAGCTACTCCAACAGGGCCATACATATTTTGACAAGGCCACTTCTCCTAATGGTGCCATTCCCTATGGGCCAAGCATTCAAAGAGAAGTCTATTCAAACCACCATGCTGAGTATGCATTAAAAGGGGGAAACAAGCCATCAGTAACTTCATTACTTAAAAATAAGCACTATTCATAATGGGTGATGTGCGTTTCAGACATTCTAATCTATTCAAATCTGCACAGAGAAGATAAAAGTCTTATCTATCATTTTTAAGCCTTTTGAGCATCCCTGTGCACAGGAAGTATTATCATCCTTGGTGACCTGTGAAGAAAAGGGCTCACTGTGCAAGGAGTCAGTCTTTTTGGAGTGGCTATGCTACTTCTGACATTCTTAGAACACTAAGTAGCTCAGAAATCAGATGGGCATCCAAGAATTTCTGCACAGAGGATATCTAGGCTAAAACTGGGTACAATAGTGTCATGAGGTTATACAACTACACTGATGATAAATTTGAAACCAGAATTCAGATCCCTTTGATGTATGTTTCCCCGAGGCTCATCAAGTCTGGTTCTGAGTCTATTATCTTGAACTTGAGCGCATAGAGAAATCTGTTAAAGGGAATTTAGGTGGTGGAAGCTAGTGGTCTACAAAGTTAATAGATCCAAAAAGGGTTTTATCTGTTAGTCAGAGGATTCCAGTTCCGACACAGAGGTGAGCAAAGAATAGCTATTTAAGGGGTTAAATTTAGCCCAAGATAAATTATAACCATTCCAACCTCTCCACATCTCTGCAGTTCAAATCAATCAGCCTTTGCAGACTCATCTTTCCAGAAATTCTTGTTCAACACCCATAATAGCTGCACTAATTTATAATCCCAGGAACAGTGTGTAAGAGGTCCCCTCTCCTCCCATCTTATCCAGTGTGTGTGTGTGTGTGTGTGTGTGTGTGTGTGTGTGTGTGTTCAATTTGGTGTGCCTTCCAACTGGGTGAGATGACATCTTACTGTAGTTTTGATTTGATTTGATTTGCATTTCTCTGATGATGATTCATGATATCAAACATGATATCAAACACCTATCTTTTCATATATCCATGACCATTAGTCATCTTTTCTTGAAGGTCTGTTCAGCTCACTTGCCCCTTTTTTTCTCATGTGTGTACGGCATATGAATTTGTGTGTGTACATGTACAGGTAGATATGCATGCACATGTGTGTGGATGGCCAAAGTTGTAGACAGGAGTCTTCTTGGATACCTCTTGACCATATCCATTGAGAAAGGCACTTTCAGTTGACCCCAAATCTTGGTGACACAGTTAATCTGACTAGGCAGCCTGTCCCCTTTTCAAATCAGATTTTTTTTTTTTTTTTGGCCCCTATGGTGGCTATTCCTAGTTGTCAACTTGACTATATCTTTAATGAACTAAAATCCAGAATTGGAAGGTTCACCTATGATCCTGATCTTGAGGCATAGTGGCTTTGAAAAGCTTAGCCCCATGCAAGGTAGTACACGCCTTTAATCCCAGGAGACTAAGGCAAATCTCAGATCCAGGCCTGTTGGCACACACCTTTAATCTGGGCCACACCTTCTGCTGGAGACCTACATAAGGACATTGGAAGAAGGAAGACTCACTCTTTGCATGCTTGCCTTGTGGGACTGAGCAACTGCTAGATCCTTAGACTTCCAGTCACAGCTGCTGCTGGACTACAGACTATAAGTCATCAATTTACTATTCCCTTACTAACTAGAGACTACCCATAAGTTCTGTGATTCTAGAGAACCCCGACTAATATAGTCCCTCAGTTTCTTGGATATCTGGGTATTAACCCCTTATCAAATATCTCCGTGTTGCTTTATGTGAGGAGGCAGAGACTTACTTATTTTTAAATTATTGCTATATGTATTCATGCTCGTGATGTATGTGGAGGGCATGGGTGCCTCAGGGCATGCGTGGAGGTCAGAGGAAACCTTTATGGAGGCAGTTCTTTCCTTCCATCAGACTGCCAGGTTTACATGGCAGCCATCTTTGCCCACAAGCTACCTGTTGACCTTTTATTGTTTTTGTTTTTGAGGCAGGATTTCAAGTAGCCCAGGCTGGTCTCAAGCTTACTAGGTTGCTGAGCCCTCCCTTTTGAGACAGGATCTTACCAAGTATCTCTGGCTGGTTTTGGGGTCACTAAGTCACTCTGTAGACCAGGCTGGCCTCAATCTCACAGAGATCTACAGCCTCTGCCTCTGGAGTACTGGGATTAAAGACTTGAGGTATCGTGACAGAGAACCTGAACTTTTTTGTTGTTTTCCTTACTTTATTTCTTGGAGGTGGGAGGCAGGGAATGAGAGGTTTAAAACATTACTTCCTGCTTCAACAAGCTCCCCCAACTCCCACCAAGAACACACTACCAAGTGCTGCTGTCCTGTATCAAAGGCCACGTAATCTGGTTAGCCCTCATTCAGCTTCCTTGCTCTCACAAAATGCCACGCCTTTCTCCCCAGCACTCATTAGGGTTTGTCGTCACATTTGGGTATGGGATGAGCCCAGTGGCATCTGCTTTCATTACGAAGCTGTTCTATGCGGGACAGTCTGTTCCACTTACTGATGTGTTAGAACTCAGCACAGTGCCTAGTACATGCTACTTCTCCAATAAGACCTTATTAAATCAAGGAATGAAGAAAAAGCCTTGTGAATACATGACCAGCTGTGTGGGTGGACTGCATTTGTTGGATGTTTGGAACACTCGGTTGCCTACAGGAAGGGCATTCATGAGCTACTCAGTCAAGTTTTACCTTCATATTCCGGATCTTGCTACTCCTGGACAGCAGCGGGTATGGAGAGCAAAATGAAAGCAAAGGTCATGGACTTGCCACCCCCTGTTACATGCACCACGAAGAAAGTTTTCAAAGCTTAGTGCATTGCGACCAACAGTTCGTATTTCAAATTCAGAGTTACACAAGATTGATCCTAGAGTCCCAGCGAGTCCGTGGGCTGGGGGCTGGGGCGTAGATAATGGCGGGAGGCTGGGACTCCAGCACCTGGTTTGTGAAGCACAGATCCTACTCTATGCTCCCCCGACTGGCTGAACAAATTGCTTAACCTGAAGCTCTGCAGAGTAGAAATAATATTGCCTGCCCCTCTGTGATTTATATACAATTAAGGGTGGTTCACAAGAGGTGTTTCGGTTGGTTGGCTTTTTTGTTTGTTTGCTTTTGGTTTGGTTTGGTTTGGTTTGGTTTGGTTTGGTCAGTGCCCTTTCCTCCCCACCTCAAGAATGGTAGACAGGCCACCTACCACTGAGTCACACCCCCAAGCCTGGGAACTTTCTTATTCAATCTCATAGACACAGTGGAACTGGATATGGCAGGGACATGAGCCACTTGTATTTTGCAACAGCGATGTGGGAGCCAGTGAACTGGGCAGCATGCTTGGTGTTTCTTCTCAGTTGGCCTTGTGTGTACTCCTGAAAGACCTCCTCTCACACTCCTTATTCCTACTGACTAGGGTAGAGATAGCTGGAATGACAGACAGCACAAGCTGGAATGGCAGATGGCACAGTGACTCACAGGACAGTGTCTTAGCATTTTATTGCTGTGAGCAGACATCATGACCAAGACATGGGGCTGGTTTATAGGATCATAGGTTCAATCCATTATCATCAAGGTGGGAGCATGGCAGTGTCCAGGCAGGCATGGTACAGGAGGAGCTGAGAGTCCTACATCTTCATCTGAAGGCTGCTACCAGATACTGACTTTCAAGCAGCTAGAATGAGAGTCTTAAGCCCACACCCACAGTGACACACCTACTCCAACAAGGCCACGCCTCCTAATAGTGCCATTCCCTGGGCCAAGCATATATAAAACATCACAGACAACGAGGGAATGAATTTACCTCATGTGTAGGTAGTGGGGGTTTGGGCGTGGAGGCACATGTTTGTGTGGCTCTTCAACAGGGCAGAATGAGTGATAACGTGACATTGAAAACCACTGAAGTACTCAGAGGCCCTGTGTCACTGGGAGAATCTTCAACCTGGAGACTAAATGCTGGGCAAGGAGACAAAAGCTGAGGAGACCTTGTTAAGAGAGGTGTTGGTCAACTAAAAGCCCAAACATGAGAATAGAGAGATCTCTGGTGGTTAGGTGGTTAAGAGCACTGATTGTTCTTCTAGAGTAATCAGGTTTGGTTCCCAGCAGTGACATGGCTACTCACGATTGTCTGTAACTACAGTTTCAGGGGGTCTGACGCCCTCTTCTGACCTCAGAGAGCACTGCACCCACATGGAGCACAGACATACATGCAGACAAAAACACTTGTACACATAACATAAGATTAAAAGCAAAAGCACAGATAGCCTTTCTTCTTGCTTGCCTTCTGGGAGCCAGCCCATAGGGAAGGCCTGGCTCACCTCTACTTTTTGGCTTCTCTCCCTTAATAAACGATCTTTTTCCTTGTAAGAGAAGAAAGATGACAGAGAGCAGCAGCAGCCTCCTATACCACACAAATAACTTCTTTGCAGGGACTTGACGAGTCGGACTAGTTTACCAAGGTAGGAACAGGCAGAGCTATCTTTGGCTTCTGTTCTCCCTGACACATTCCTCTTTCATGAGTAATCAATTTGTTTGATCAAAGTGTATGGTAGTCCCTTGAGGAGAGATCAACAAGAGGGTTGTGTAACTTCAGGATACAAGTTCTGCCAAGTCCCACCAGAACTTTCCCCTCAGTTGGTAGGCACTTGTACCTCCGTTTCACACATGAGGACAGTAACAGTAAAGTTGGGTGACTCAGAAGTGGTTGTGTGCAATTATTCTCAGCCCCACGCCCCATGTCCTGCTTCAGTCTCCCCTATAGTACTTCTCCCCTACGCTGTGTCTATTCAGTGTCTCCTCTTTCCAAGTTTCACAAGACAAATGTGTTTGTTATGGCTGGGCAAACCCTGGGTTGTTTTGCCTCAAAACTCCCAGAATTACAAAATGTTCAAAACAGCAAGGCAAAAGGGAGGCCATTTCACCCAATTTATTTTGCAGACAGGGAATCTGAGGCAGAGAGAAGGAAAGCAACCCCGTCATGTCCTCTTTGTAGATGTTTGTGGCACAGCCTGTTTAGCTTACATGTCTCTCTTTGCACCAACTGCACGCTCAACCTAGCCGTGTCCCAAGCTTGCTCCGCACGTGCAAAATGCACGTGTGCAGGGGACTACTGGCTGGATACTTTTGCCCAAAGTAATTGACACCATGTCCTGTGTATTCAGTGTTCAACAAATATTTACTAAGTGCCTATGTGTGGGAGATGTTGTGAAAACAACGGTCAGAAACAAAACGAAAACATTGTTTTTGTCCTTGTGAGTCCTCGAGAAGTATCTAAATGAGGTAATTTTAGATGCTAGGAAGGCTAGAAAGAAAATAGAATGGGAATAATGGATGTGAGGTGGACCTTCAGATAGTGTGGTGTTGCAAAACCGTAGCACTTGGTGTGTGGTCCTTTCCACACACCCCCAACCCCCAACACACACACAGCTTTTTCTAAGGAGAACATTGAATCTGAGAAGGAGAGAGGGTGGCATATCAAGTTTCAGTGGCCCGACTCCCTTAACCAGCTGCCCCTGAGCGGCCAGTAGAACCATATGGTTTGGATGATGAAACTCAAGGCGAAGAGTGCATCACCACGCAGTCCACGTCACTATAGGTGTCCCGAGGTGAGGGTGAAGGGAGGTGGGGTGTGCGTCTAGGGAGAAGCAGCCAAGCAGCAAATAAAAAATTCCAAAAGCCTCTGGAAAGGACAGCCCCTGCCTTAAAGTAGAGATTCTCTGTCACCAAGAGCCCGCCCAGACGACCGCTCCCCACCCCCTGCCCAACCCGGTCTGGCCAGCGCCAGGCTTTAGAGGATTTGTAGTTTATCCGGCTCTTCACTGCAGCGTTGGTACGGCCAAGACAACTACAAGACCCAGAAGTCAGCGCGCAGGCCCGAGGCGGAGTCGGCGGCGGTGGGTGTGCGAATGAAGGGAGCCAGGAGGTGCGGGTGCCAGGCGCCAGGATGCGGTGGACGGCCACCAGGTTTGGGAGCAGCCCAGGCTCACCTTAACCGGCGCGGTGCAGACGGTCCGGCAGCGACAGGCATGTTGCATATGCACATTAGACGCAGTCCCGGCAACCCAGCAGTGTAGCGTCTTGGTGCTGCAGTGGCAGGGTGCAGGGTCCCGGTAACCAGGGGGTGGGAATCCAGCCCCTGAGCTAGGCTGGCGCTGCTGGCGGAGAGCCTTGGGTTTTTGGGGGACTGGTGTCTACCTGGGGCTGTGCGTGATGTCTTGTTCTCCTTTTTTCTGTGCCAGGGTTAACCTCAGCAGGTTCGCGATGCAGCGGGCAGCGGTGCTGGTGCGGCGGGGCTCCTGCCCCCGCGCCTCGGGCCCCTGGGGCCGTAGTCACAGCAGCGCTGCAGCCGAAGCCTCGGCGGCGCTCAAGGTGCGACCGGAGCGTAGCCCTCGAGACCGCATCCTCACCCTGGAGTCCATGAACCCGCAGGTGAAGGCGGTGGAGTACGCTGTGCGGGGACCCATCGTGCTCAAGGCCGGCGAGATCGAGATGGAGCTGCAGCGGGTGAGCGCGGGGCCTGCGGGGCGCGGGGCCAGGGGGCACTCATGGCGGGAAGAACCCTAGCAAGCTTCTTTGGGGTCCAACAGCAGGACCTCCACCCCCACCCCCGGCTTCCAGCTTGTTCATTGTGCCATTTTTGGCTAGAGCGAGAGAACGCCCCCTCTCTCTCCCGTCACCCACCAGTGCCCCGCATCTGGCACAAAGTGAGGCCTTCGACGGTTCACTTGTTGAATTGTGCCCAATTATTGAGCGGCCTCTGCTGCCAGGCACTGCTTGTTCCCTAAGTGCCCTACCCTCGTGGATCCCTTGGAAGGAGGAGAACAAGCAAATACAGAAGTGAGAGTTTCAGATGGAGAATAAGTGCTTTAAAGGAATACAAAGGGGTAGGGGCGGCGAGGTTAAAACCCTGTTAAGTAGGAGTAGAGGGAGGAAGGAAAGCTGTGCGGCTGGCTGGTTTGTTCCCGAACCCTTTTTTCTGGCTGAGGCATGCTGGGTGTTTGCCAACCACAGTTGCTTGACAAGATCGGGACTCTGGCGAAGAGATGAGTAGAATTCCTTATTTTGTACCTGGAGAACTTTTGATTGCTGTAGTCAAAGAGTTGGGTTCTTATGACCTTAATGAGGTGAACCTGGGACTTCATCTTGGTGGTGCCAGGGATGTTAGCTTGAACTTATTTATAGCTGTTTCTCCCTGTCCTAACTAGGGCGGTTTGGCTGTATGTAAGACATGCATGTCCTTGGATGAAAACAAGTTCTTTGTTCTGGGGCCAAGGTCTGGCTATGTAGCCCAGGTTGGCCTGGGACTCCACATCCTCCTACCTTCACCTCCCATGTGTTGGGGTTTACGGGCGTCCACACACTACAATGCCCTGCTAGAATACTGAGCTTTAACCTGAGTGAGATTTGGAAGGCAGAGTCAAGAGGGAACATCAAAAGGAAACTCTCCTAAGATTAAAAAGAAAATGTTAGCCAGGTAGTGGTGGTGCATGCTTTTAATTCTAGCACTTGGAAGGCTAAGTAAAGTAAGACAGGCAGAACTCTGTGAGTTCGAGGCCTGCTTAGTCTATAGAGTGAGTTCCAGGACAGCTAGGGCTACACAGAGAAACCCTGTCTGGGAAAAACCTTGAAAGAAAGAAAGAAAGAAAGAAAGAAAAGAAAGAAAGAAAGAAAGAAAGAAAGAAAGAAAGAAAGAAAGAGGGAGGGAGGGAGGGAGGGAGGGAGGGAGGGAGGGAGGAGAGAAGAGAATGTCACCAGATCGTTCTGATCTAAGATGTGGATGGATGGGAGGGTTTCTTGATTTTGTTCTGACACTCAGCAGATTCCAGTGTCTGCAGGGTAGTGTGGTCACTCAGTATCCTTGAATATGTGAGAGGAACTCTTAGGAGCTCTCTTTTCTTCCCATCAGAACTTTTATGAGGCCTGCCTACATCAGATACCCAGTTCTACTCAAAACACTAACTTGGATAAAACAAGTCACTATCTGTTGCTGACTCTTTGCAGGGCTGAGTTTATTTTTTAAGATTTGTTTTTATTATTTTTAAATATGTGTATGTGTGTAGTTATGTGCACATGAGTGCAGGTGCCCATGAAGGCCAGAGAAGCTTCTTTGCTGGGCATGGGTGGTACAAGCTTTTAACCTCAGCACTCAGGAGACAGAGGCAGGTCGATTTCTGAGTTCGAGGTCAGCCTAATCTACTGCCAGGGCTACACAGAGTTGGAGCTCCTTGGAGCTGAAGTTCCAGGTGCTTGTGAGACGCCTGATGTGGGAACTGAACTGGATTCCCTTGCTAGTAACCCTCCATCATCTCTCCTGCCTACAACGCTGTTTAAAGGTTGGCCTGGAGAAGGCTGGCTCCATTTCTGTGTCTGCCTGACACACCGGTGGGCTGGAGACATAGAGTGTGTGTTCTTCTTTTTCAAACTTTGGTATCTGGGAGGCTGCAGCTGTCCCTCCTGGAGTTAACAGTCTCCTCACTAAAACAAAGCTAGACAGAAAGCGTCCCCTGTTCTGTCCCATCACAGCTGGTTTCTCTGGTTCCAGAGCTGGGAGAGATTCCAGGAATTATCTCTACCTTTTGTGAACTAGCCACTTTCTTGTCGGCTCCATAAAGTAGAGAATGAGGAGGACCAGGAGGACACTGACCTTAGTTTCAGGCTGCCATATTGTTATTCCAGCTCCATGTCCCCCAGTTCATTACATTTTGCTGGGATGTTTTTAGCAGGCAGAGAATGTGTGAGAATGGTCCAAGAGCAGGCAGTGCTGTGAGCAAGAAGCTGGGACGTTCCGGGTCTAGGAGTAGGTGCTGATGTAGTTAGTAGACATCTGTTTGGCAGAGGGAGGTGGGGTGAATTCGGTGGAGAAGGTAGACAGAAGTCATTTGGATGGCTCAGGACTTGACCATGCATCTTGGCTGGACATGGGAGCTAGCAAGGGTTTCCAGCAGTGGTATGGCTCAGGTAGATATATGTCTTGGTCGCTGGGCCAGAAGCATCCTGACTTCCAAAATAGAAGTTCCACACTCCCATGTTTGAGCTGTCCAAGTTAGCTGAGAAGTTCTGTCTGTCCATCTACATTCTCTGATACTTGCTTTTGTTTTAAGATAGGTTCTCACTATGTAGTCCTAACAGGCCTGGAACTTTCTATGTCAGTCAGGCTGACCTGGAACTCACAGAAGTCCATCCACTTGTCTTTGCTCCCCAAGTGCTGAGATGAAAGCTGCACACCACCGTACCCTCTCTGCTGCTTAATTAACCACATCTGTCAGTGTTTCTTTTCTTCTTGGAGGGTGGGGGGTCGGTGCTGGGACTTACATTTTAGGGCCTTACTGACTTAAACCAAGCACTCTACCACTGACCTAGAGCTGTGTTCCGAACCTTCTTTATTTTCATTTATTTTTTATTTGTATTGGCTTAGTTGTTTTTTTCTATCTCTGTTTTGAATCTCTGATGAAAATTGGACCAATATTCAGAGGGATCTGATCTGGTCGAGAAGTTTGTATGGAATATGACTCCAGGCAAATTTCGTGTATTCTCTGGGCATCAGTTTCCCATTCTCTACACCTTGGCCTGGGGAACCTGAAGTGACTTCTGTGTTAGGTCCCAGAACCTTATGTTGCCTATGGAATTGTTTCAGTGGGTGCTTTGTCAATATCACAGGCCAGACACGTGGCTTTGGTGTTTGTCTTCAGGGTGGCGGTCAGGGCTTAGTCCCCAAGCTTTTTGCTTCCCTGGTAAGATAACCTGAGGGATGAGGAGAACAGACTAAGGGATGTGAATAGCCAGGCCAAGGAGGCCTTGCACCCTGACAGCAGCTCCACCAAGGGAGAGTCTGTTTGGGGGTTTCAGATCCCATTGTTCATTGGGAATAGCACTTTTTAATAAGCCGCAATTAAAGGGGTTTTTAAAAAGATCTGACAGTTTCTCAACCTACTTCTTTTTTCTCTTGTTTTTTTTAAGGGCAAGGATCAGGGCTTGGTGCAGTTAAGCAAAGAAATGGCTTTACTTTTCCAGTTGTAAAAGTAAATACCAGCCAGGTGTGGTGGCTGGGGCCTGTGTCTTACCTCTTAGGAGTCTGAGACATGGCGGTTACTTGAGTTTAGGAATTCAGGGCCAGCCTGAGCAATATAGGAACACTCTGTCTCAAAGATTAAAAATAGAAAGTGCTTACCAGGTAAGCATGAGAACCTGTGCTTGATCCCCAGAACGTACATGAAAAGCCAGGCATGGCTGTTTGCACACGTTATTTCAGGGCTGGGGAAGCACATCAGGAGGATCCCCGGGGCTCCCTGACCAGCCACTAACCTACGCAAACCAATGAGAGACCCTGTCTCAAAACATGAAGTGGCAGGCTCCTGAGCAACCACACCCAAGGTTGGCCTGTGACCTCCACTTGTTCACATACACACACACACACACACACACACACACACGCACCTACAGGAACACAAAGTACACAGAACAAAAACAAAAAAGCTCACACAGGGTAGGAGGTTTAGAATTAGAAAAGACGGGTTGCCTTTGTTGACATCATTGTGTGTTGTGAGGATAAAAATTGTGGAAGACTGCTTTCCCCTTTCTGAATCCCTCAGTGTGTGGCTTTCTGGGTCAGCTTTGCTATAACAAATGATCCTGAATGGAAAGAATTCAGCTTTACTTACTGTCTTAGTTAGGATTTTACTGCTGTGAACAGACACCATGACCAAGGCAACTCTTATAAGGACAACATTGGGGCTGGTTTACAGGTTCAGAGGTTCAGCCCATTATCATCAAGGTAGGAACATGGCAGTGTCCAGGCAAGTATGGTGCAGGAGGAGCTGAGAGTTCTGCATCTTCATCTGAAGGCGGCTAGTGGAAGACTGACTTCCAGGAAGAGTAGGTTGAGGGTCTTAAAGCCCACGCCCACAGTGACACACCTACTCCAGGAAGGCCACACCCACTCCAACAAGGCCACACCCTCTAATAATGCCACTCTCTGGGCCAAGCAAATACAAACCATCACACTTACAAATCTTATTTTTTTTTTTTTTTAGATTTATTGATTTTAAATTTTTATTATTGCATGTGAATGTGTGCTTTGTTTGTCTGTCTGTCTGTACATCCCATGTGTTCTGGTGCCTGTAAAGCTAGAAGAGGGCCGGGCGGTGGTGGCCCACGCCTTTAATCCCAGCACTTGGGAGGCAGAAGCAGGCGGATTTCTAAGTTTGAGGCCAGCCTGGTCTACAGAGTGAGTTCTAGGACAGCCAGGCTACACAGAGAAACCCTGTCTCAAAAAAAAAAAAAAAAAAAAAAAAGCTAGAAGAGGGTGTCAGATCTCGCAGAACTGCAGTTATGGACAGTTGTGAGCCGCTATGTGGGTGCTGGGAACCAAACCCATGTCTTTAGTAAGAGCTCTTACTAAGTACTCTTTCCCGATGAGGCAAGTTGCCTTTCCAACCATGTTCCTTATAAATCTTGACTTTTCTTGTCTGCATGAGTGAAAAAAAAAAAAGGAAATAAACAAAGGAAGGACCCGATGGCGCCTAGGTGCGGTAGAGGAGAAGGGCTGTCGCAGACATGAGGGAGAGCATGGCCAAAGGCAAGGACACCTGGGAGAGTCCAGAGTGGACATGACCCTGAGCCTGGCCAGAGGAGAGAGGGTAGAGCCGGGAGAGTAAAGAGTGGATGACAGGGGAGTGGGTGAGGTAACTAAAAAAACGATTGGGTTCTATTAGCGAGGGTAAGCCCAGCTCCTGGGCTGGAGGAGTTTAGGGTAGGAGGTGTGGTATACCAGCCATACCCTGTAACAGGTAGGGAGTGAGGGATGCTGGGAGAACATGGCAGCCAGGCCCACTTTGATATGTTAAATAGGCATTCTGATAGGCATTTGTCCTAGGCTACCTGGGATAGCCCTAACGCTGCAGAGTGTTACCCTGTGCCAAGTCTCAGCTTCTCCTTCTGTGAAATGAACCTGTTTTCAGGACCTGTGGGATCTCACTGGGGTTTGTCTCCAGCGCTTCTTTCAGGACTTACAGCCTTCTTTTAATTAATTGATTAATTGTCCTTTTGCATCTGGGATCGAGGGGCCTTTCATAAAAAGTTTCTGGGGTCTGGGAAGGCCTCACTCCCACCCCGTGCCCAAGTTTGGTCAAGATTTATTTGTGCGTGCGCCCATGCATGTGTGCATGTGTGCATGTGTGTTTGTGTGTTCGTGTGCATGTGAATAGAGGTGCCCACAGAAGCCAGAGGCACAGAGCTAGAGTAGCAGGGGGTTGTGTGCTGCTGGGCTGAGTGCTGGGTTCTGTTCTTGGTCATCTGCCAAAGCAACGGAGCACACTCTTCCCCTGCAGCCTCTGCACCGTTTCTTATTCACTTCCTGTATTTGCTTTGGTTCTTCTCTTGTTTGGTCCCGGCTTCCTTCTCTCACTCTTGAGCTCCTTATTTTTTGTGTTAGGAGTATTTGTTGAACCAAAGGGAGACTGAGGCCTTCTTCAGCATAGTCCCATCGAGTGCCTGGGCCAGCCCTCGAACAGGGAAACTAACTTGTTTTTGTCCCTGCTTCCTCTTCAGCTTTACTGGGCTGTGTATAGCTTACAGGTACAGTGTGTGTGTGTGTGTGTGTGTGTGTGTGTGTGTGTGTGTGTGTGTGTGGTGTGTGTGTGTGTGTGTGTGTGTGTGTGGTGTGTGTGTGGTGTATGTGTATGTATGTGTATGTGTGGTGTGTCTGTGTGTGTGTGTGTGGTGTGTGTGTGATGTGTGGTGTATGTGTGGTATGTGTGTCTGTGTGTGTCTAGCGTGTGGTATATGTGTGGTATGTCTTTGTGTATGTGTATGTATGTGTGCATGTGTGTGTGTGCGCGTGTGCGTGTGCGCGTGCGCGTGTGCGTGTGTGTGTGTGTGTGTGTGTGTGTGTGTGTGTATTTAAGGTGTACAGCATGGAGGCTGGAGAGATGGCTAAGAGCAGTTGCTGTTCTTACAGGGATCCAGATTTGATTCCCAGAACCCACACTGGGAAGCTCACAACCATCTCTAAATTGAATTCCAGGGGATCTGATGCCCTCTTTTAGCCTCTGAGAAAGCTTGTACTCTCCTCTGCCTCCCAAACCCTGGGATTAAAGGCACACACCACAACCTTTTTTAAATAGCATTTTTCTTGTGTGTGTGGTGTGTACATTTTCTTGCATATACAGGTGCACACATATATAGGGTGCATTAGAAGCCATATGACAACATTGCTATCACTTTTTAGATGCTGTACACCTTAGATTTTGAGACAGGGCTCCCACTGGCCTGGAGCTCATTGATTCAGCTAGGTTGGTGAACCCCAGGCATTCACTTGTCTTCACTTCTCCAGTACTGAGATGACAAGCATATACCATTGCATTTGAGGTTGTCTTTTAATGTGATTCTGGGGATCGAATTCAGGTAGCTGCACTTGCGACACAGGCACCTTAACAATTGAAAATCTCCTCAGTCTTCCTGTTTTGATGTCTTGCCTTGTTCCTGTTTGACTTGTCCACCAGTCCTGTGGCCTTTAATGTGGTTGGACTGTGGGCTGGAAGGACAATGATAAAACTTTTTCCTTTTCCTCTGAAGAAGTGCTTCACCACCTTCCTTCCACCCCTGAACAAGTGAAAGCGGCAGGAAGAACCCCTCCTTCCCTTTGCTGCATGGTATGCACTTGGGAGCTGTGTGTGTGCAAGTGTGTTAGACAGATGAACTCACACTACAGTCTTGTTAGTCTCTCTGCCAAGGCTCTGCACTGGGGGCAGTGCACCACTGCGTGCCCCTACAGGCCTGGATAAGCACTTTGGACTAGAATCTTTCTGGAGTACCTTGGTATTTCCCGTCCCATGTAGACCTTGTCTTCCCAGAACAACCTTCTGAGTTGCTGCTCTTGGCTGTGTAGAGTTGTCTGCTTGTCTATTCAAGGGAGCCAGTTTCCTGTCCTAAGCTCATCCGTCATGCAAAGTGTCTATGGTCTGTAGGCACAAAGACCCAAGTTAGGAGGTGTTTAGTGTTCCCAGGCTTGGTGTCAGCAAGCCCTGAATTGGCTGAATAGTGCCGGGGGAGGGTACAGGGAAGGGACATCCAGGGCTAGATTCCAGGCATTATCTCCCCCTGTACTAGGCTGGCCCAGGGCCCAGGCCTACATCTGTGTGTTGAGTCCTGGCCTTCATAGCTGTGGCAGATTTATTTTTTACTGAAGAATAGGCTGTGGTGATACTACAGAAGTCATCTATACTCAGGAGCTGAAAGCTTGAAAGCTCCAGTGACTTAAAGGCTGATGTAGGGCTCTTCAACAGGAACCCAGGCCAGTGCGAGGGTGTGGGGGCCTGCCTTTTGTACGCTGTGACTTAGGTAGGTAGGCCCACTCTCAGCCTCGTTGGTTCCTGCCTATGTGATGACCTTGAAGCCACATGCCCTTCTCTGCTGCTCTCACCCTGACCCAGCCTGGTGCAGCAAGTGGTGCCACCACCGGCCTTGGTCTGTCAGCATTTGACTGCCAGGAAAAATTCTCCTCCATATTGGCCATCTCTGAGTAGCTCAAAAAATGAGATGCAGGCACTTACAGGGTCCCCTGTCTCCTAGACACACCTTTCAGAGATTTGAGCTCTGTTTGTGAAACACTGGGGCCTTTTCCGGGCTTCTTTTCTTGGCCTACTATGCCCTGTAATTTAGGGATGTAAAACTTAGGTGGCAGCTGTTTTTCTTTTTTGAGGTATTTTACTGATTGTAAAAATGCATGGTAGGGAAGGGACAAGAGATGACTCAGTAAGAGTGCTTGTTAATATACAAAAGAACCTGAGTTCAAATCCCCAGCTCCCAAGCAAAAAGTCAGGCATGGTCTCACTTGTTCCTGAAACCCTAGTCTGGTAGGAGCAGAGACAGGATTGCCAGGGCTGCCTGTTGATCAGCCTAGCTAAAAAGCAGTGAGCTCCAGGGTCAGTGAGATAGCCTGTCTCAGAAACAAGAGGGAGAACTATGAAGGATAGCCCGAATCCTCCTCTGGCCTCTACATGTTTGCTCATGGTCAGGCACACACCTGAGTGTGGTGCACATGCATGCACACATGGACACACATGGACACACACATACACTTGTACACACACTCAGAACAAACTTCACCAGTATCAAGCCCATAGAAATATCTCTTTAAATTGTGTTTGGGAAAGCACAGCTGGAATGGGAGGTTGCCTTCCCTGTCTCCACAGGGACTGCAGGACCTTCTTCCTGGACTGGCTGTGCAGGCTGTGTTTATTCCTGATTGTCTTTTCAGTCACCCTGGGAGGTCCTTGAACCTGTCTAGTCTGTGCCTCCAGGCTAATTCTGGATTTCTCAGGGGGCTGTGGAGACTCCCACGTTTTCACATCTCTGTGATCCTTCTTACCTTTGTAGCAGCTGGAGTGTCTTTCCCTCCTCTCCTGAGTGACATCCAAATATCTGTTAGTTCCTCTGTGACCCCTACGTCATTACCTCATCTGTCCTTGCTCTTAAAAAAAAAAAAAAAAAAGGAAGAAGAAAAGAAAACTAGTGATTTTGCAAAAACAGGATTACAAGAGAACAAAGCCAGGTGTTAATTCCCAGGGATGAGCATCTTCTGGAGGGTGACCATGAGCTCAGCATCTCTTGCCCCTTGCTTATGGTTTCAAAGTGGAGCTCTGCTTGGGCACAGGGGACAGGAGCTATAGTCTCTCCCTCCCTGACATCCGGCATATTGTGGCTGGCCTCTGTTCCTTCTCTGCTGCCACTTTGGTCCCAGTGCCTTCTTTTAGACATCTCTATGAGGTGACAGGCCATGGGGCTTTCTCAGGATGTCCCAGTCCACCTAACAGCTTTTTCAGTTTGTCCAGAAATTGGGAGGCAGTACAACAGAGTGGTTGCTAACCACACTGGCTCCCTGAGTTCAAATCCTAGCACTCCGGTTTATCAATCTGTGACACTGAGCAAGTTTGTTAGTCTTTTAAAACCTCAGTTTTCTCATTTGTTCTTCCTCATGGAGATGGTTGTGAAGCCTCACTAGGACAGGCATGTCACAGGCTTAGTGTTAGCACTGTTCTTGACATTTGCTGAGGCTCAAAATAGGATGGCTTATTAATATCCTGTGGCAATCCTGCAACTTGGCCTCAGGAATGGAGGGTCTATGAGTCCTTAAGTAACCACCTGCCACCTTCTCTCTGCAGGGCATCAAAAAACCATTCACTGAGGTAATCCGAGCCAACATTGGGGATGCCCATGCTATGGGCCAGCAGCCAATCACCTTTCTCCGTCAGGTGAGCCAACCCTCAAGAACAGGCCTCTGGGGGCCCTGAAGTGGAACCTGGGAGGGAGCAGAACAACCATCATTAGCATCCCTCAGGCATGTGCCATGGGGAAGTGGCAGCCCTTTCAAGTACCTGCTGTCTCCGTTTCTCTCTGCAATTCCTCTTCCAATGTTGTCAAAAATATCTTAACATACTTTGGCCTGGGATAGGATGCTTCCAGGAAGGCTTTTCTTCATTGTTAGGTCTGGGGTCCTGACAGAAGAGCTTTGGTGAGGGTGTTCATGTGTATATGTGGGACAGAGAGGTGCAAGCATAGGGGAGTAGGAGGAGGTGCCCCAAGAGTGAAAATATAGCTCAAAGGGAGCCCCTGGGTTTGAGTGTTGGATCTGCTGCTGACCAGCTAGCTGGCTTTGTGCATGTAGAAGTTGTCAGGGTGCCTTGGAGGGCAGAGGAAGGTCTTCCTCCAGCCCAGCAAAAAGTGCAGTTATAGCAGCCACAGCCACCTGCTCTCGGTTGCCTCCAGTGTAACGCAGCTCCCTCACAGGAGCTCTAGGTGATGGCGGTTTCAGGGTTTATGTCTGAATATCAATGGCAAAATGTTGCATGGGCTGACAGTACAGGATCAGTAGGCAAGACACAGGGAAAGCTTGGTTGGAACATGCCACCGGACAGCCTGAACGAGGTAGGAGGCGGGGCTATGGAAAGTTTTTTCCTGGAGGACTGGGCCTGTTTCTGACCAAAATAACAGTCCTATATGTATAAGGTCCACAGGCCAGGTAACAAACTTTGGGAGTCGGCAGCTTTGTCCCCTTTTCCTAATCTGTGTCACTACCTTCAGAAGGGGCAGAAAGTGGGGGTTCCCTCTTGTCCCTTGGGGCAGAAGGCTATTGGAGGCCCAGCCACACCCCCTGTATAACAGAGGAGATCTCGCAGCAGATCCTGGTCTGAGGATACCCTGCAACCATTGCTGAGTTTCAAAAGACTGGAGATGAGTGTATTAAGGTCCAGCATGTAGAACTGGGGGGACACACAGTACCTCTGCCAGAGAAGTAGAGGCAGGAAGAAGGCCAAACTCCTTGATTGTAAGTAGGAGTGTGGATCTGGTCTTGGGTCAAGAGTAGGTTCCCAACAGTACTTACCTTTACAGGCTGTTAAACTCATCCCCAAAGCTAACCCAGCCCTGGGGCCACAGTTGTCCTAACTTGTCGCACATGGTGTCAGCTGCTTGCAGCTGTCATCTGACTCTCTGATCTTCATAATGACCCCGGAGAGGGGGATGCTAGGTTATTGCTCATTGTACAGAGGAAGAAAAGCCAAGAAGCTGGTCAGTCACCTGACTGGTATCGGAGCTGTGACCTGGCGTGGCATGGCGTGGTTCCTCAGCTGCCAGCTTTAGACAGGTGTGCTTGGTTTTACTGGCACCTAGTCACACAAAGCCTTAGTTAATCCTCTCAGTTTTCATGTGTAGGGTGATTTTATGTTACAGGGAGGAAAAGCTGTTCCGGCCTTCAGATCTGAGGGTTAGTCCAAAGGAAGAACAGGAGGGGAAGGGCACAGGCTATGTGTCTTCAGGGGCCTTAAAATCTTGTTCCTGTCAGCAAGATTTTGCAGCCCACTGAGGCCTGGCCCCTTGCCTAGGAGATCCTCTAGTTTTTATGATCCTGGGTATTTGGGTCTAGTGTTGTTTGCGGATGAGTGGAAGCCAGAGCTGTGGCGAACTCTCACGTTCTGCCACGGCTCCTCGTTTGGCCACCCCATTCTTGGGTCAAGCCTTAGTAGTGTTGCCTCTCTGCCATCAGATTCTCTCCTGCTGCTGAGAGCCAGCATCTTCCTCTTTGCTGCCCTGAGATCCTTCCAGCGTAGCCCTCATGGAGGGGCTGCAACACAGTGTTTGGAGTTGTCTTCTTTCTTTACCTTGCCCAGTGTCCTGTGTGCTTGGTTACCATATTGTAAACTCACTGTACCCTCTTCCTATAGGTGATGGCACTCTGCACCTACCCAAACCTGCTAAACAGCCCCAGCTTCCCAGAAGATGCTAAGAAACGAGCCCGGCGGATCCTGCAGGCTTGTGGTGGAAACAGCTTGGGTGAGGCCCAACTTGCAAGGTGCTCTAGGATGTGAAATGAATGTGGGTTCCAGGATGGGTCTGGGCCCATAAGCAGAGGGCCGTGAGGTGACCGAGTGTGTGGGAGGTGGCTGATGTCCAGCGTGTGCAGATGCACACTCACCTTCTGATGTACTAAGGCAGTGGTATCGTGCCATCTCAGTCGGGTACTTAAGCATAAGTACCTCCATTCTTCTGAATTTGGGCTTGTTTAGGCCAGCAAAGGTTTAGTTCAGTGACCACCCATAGCATCATGAGGCTAAATAGAATGCCAGTTCCCAGCTTTTCTTGTGTCTGTGGCATTGTCTGAGAAATGGCTACTGTTGGCTGAGGACAGGAAGCATCCAGGGCTTTCTTTGTCTTTCTTCAGTTTAATTGTTCTCGTTACTCCTCCCACTCTGCTGTATTCCTTCCACCCTGCCTCTGTTCCTCTTGGTGGAAAGCCCAGGCCCAGCGGTCTGCCGCTGATAGAGCACCAGGCTCCGTGGAAGAGGGTCCTGGGATTTGACCCCCTGTGGATGTGAAAATGATATTTTTCCTCCCTGCCCTGCTTGGAATCCAACTCTTGGCCTCTAGCTCTTTGTTCTCATCCCATTTTGTTTCCTGTTGATCTCCTCTGCCTTTCCCCAGCGCCTGTACAGCGTTCTTAAAGCTTTCTTAGGATGCGTGCCCTGATATTCTGAGACCCAGAGCCAAGAGCGAGACAGATATTTTTCTGAACTACTCAGTAAGGGAATAGCCCCTTGGTCTCTGCCTCCCTCCATGTTCCCTCCCCGCTTTTCTGCTCTGTCCCTTGCTGTGGGCTCTGTGCTGCTGGCCATGGTGACTCTATCAACACCCTTGATCTGGGCACGGTGGTATCCCTGTTAGGAAGGGGCCAGAGTCCCCTGCTTCCCTGCCTGGCAGCCTGAGCTCTAAACCATAGACTGGCAGGGAGCAGCATGTGTGGCAGGGCATTTCTTTCTCTAGACCCTCCACCCAGCATAGAGGAGGAGTGTGTTTCTCAAAGACCCAGTGGCCCTGAGATTTCCAGAAGTTTCCTGGGGAGGCAGGGGGAAGGGAACTGGCTTTATGTGTGTCTAATGTGAGTGGGGAGGGAATGACCTTTGACCTTTGCTCTGCCCACTAAATCTCATCTATTGATTTTTGTTCCTCTTTGTCAGCTTGAGCTAGGGGGGTAGGTGGGAGGCCATGCCTATGGAAGGGTACTCTTGCAGTGTTATGGCAGACCAGTAAACCAGAAGGATTTTGTGGTCTACTGGGCTCTGTCCCAGGAACGTGTGAGTACAGATGAGGGAAATATATTCTGAGCCTTCTCGTTTTCAAACGAGGAAGTGTTTGGGCTCCACCTTCTGCCCTTGCAAGAAAGGCTGGTGTGTCTGCTAGATCTTCATGTTAGGTGACTTTACAACCAGGCCCTGCCCATTGCAAGGAACGGCTAGTGTGGTCTCTCTTAAGCAGGGATGTTGAGGTCTCACTGTCTGTGAGTCTTAGGCGACCCAAAGTGTTCCTTCCTGCCATAGGAGTGTGAGGACGTGGACTGTGTCAGTGTTCTCTAGGAGCATGCTGACCCACGTGCGGGTTATTACTGAATGTGTATATGAAGTATTTTTTTTTTATAGTTTTAAACGTTTTTATTTCATTTCATGTATATGGACATTTTGCCTGCATATATGTCTGTGTACCACTTGCATGCCTCATGTCTGTCGCAGTGAGAAGAGAGCTCTGGCTCCCTTGGAACTGGAGTTACAGTTATAAGCCATCATGTGGGTGCTGGGAATTGAACCCAGGTCCTCGGGAAGAACAGTCAGTGTTCTTAACTGCTAAGCCATCTCTCCAGTTCATTTATACATTTTTAAAGAATTTATGTATATGTTTTTGCCTGCTTTATCTGTGTGTGTCCCAGCTGTGTGCAGTGCAGTGGTACTAGAAGAAGGTGTCAAATCCTCCTGAAACTGAAGTTGGAGGAGCAGTAAACCATGGTGCTGAGGCTTAAATCTGGGACCTCTGTGAGGACAGCAGGTCTTCTTAACTGTCTTTCTAGGTTCCATGCATGAAGTCTTAAAGTTCATCCCTGGTTTTCTCCTAACCTTTAAGATTGTTTTTCCTTAGCCAGACATGGTGACACGCCCTTTAATTCCAGCAGTCAGGAGGCACAGGCAGGCAGATCTGATGAATTCAAGTCCAGCCAGAGCTACATAGAGACCCTGTCTTTAAAAAATTGTTTCTTAACTAATGCTTTCTTTATTGACCATCTGACAAGCAATTCAGTCCTTAGGTTGTGTCCTGGATACTAAATATCCAAGTAGGAGCCTTGGGAGTTGTGTCACCCCACTCTGGACCCAGCATGGAACAGGCACTATTCCCCACACTGAGAGACACAAGTGACTGAGAGGAATGGAGTACACGCCCAGTCTTGAAAGAAGCAAGCAGTAATTGGGCTGCAGAGAAGGCTCAGCCCTCAGGAGCATGTCTTGCTTCTCCAGAGGACTGGAGTTGAGTTCCTAGCACCCATGTTAACCTGCTCACAGCTGCCTTTAAGTCCTGCCCCTGGAGGGTCCAGTGCTTCTGGCTTCTACAGGCAGTTGCTCTCATGTGCATACACCCACACACAGATACTTGCACACTACGTAATTCTTTTAAAAGTAACTCATATGGATTTTATATGTATGTGTTGTTTGGAGCTTTCATGACTTATTGGATAAGAGGCAGAAAGCTATAGAAGTACATCAAGAGAGAGATTAAGAGAACTGACTGGAGCTTGGTGTGGTGGAACACACCTTTAATCTCAGCACTCAAGAGGCAGAGTCAGACAGATCTCTGAGTTTGAACCCAGCCAAGTCTACATAGTGAGTTCCAGCCAAGGCGATATATAGAGACCCTGTCTCACAAAACCAGAAAATAATGAGCCAAGGTTGGCATCCAAGCCCAAGAGGGGGATGAGTGGGAGAGAACTTGCAGATGCACACCAGATAGAGGGCACAGCATGGGCAACGATCTTGAGGTTCAGAATGGGTGGGATCCAGCAAAAGGTGGCAATGGATTATTCAGGGTGGCTGGGGAACTTGGTGACAGTGATATGCCAGTTTGTGAACTTGGAAGTAGATGAGTAGTCTCTCAGGGAAGTGATTTCTAAGCAGAGGTGTAATGGGGAGGGGCCGGGGGTAGCTATATGCTGGGAGATCAGCCTCCAGGATCTGTGTTGGTGCTACTTAAAACCCTGAGCTATTTTGGTGTACTAGTGTCAACCCATTCTCTCAAGATCTGTAGAACCATGTTCAAGCAACTAGCTAAAACATTGTTGTAAAATGTGCCTATATCCCAGATGTGAGCACTGCTTGACACTTTAGAAACCAAGGCTCAATATATAGAAGATGCTCAATAAACACTGGGTGGGAGGATGTGTGGGTGGACGGATGAGCCCAAACAAGTAGGTAAGCATCTTGCCATAGCCCAGAGGAGTAGGAAAGAGGCCCCACCTTAGTGTTCATTGCCATCTTTATCCCCAGTTAATTACATGGATGTCACACTCATTCTATTGAACTAGACATATTGCCTCTAATCATCATCTTGCTTGTCTCACAGGATCTTACAGTGCTAGCCAGGGCGTTAACTGTATCCGTGAAGATGTGGCAGCCTTTATCACCAGGAGAGATGGTGTGCCTGCAGACCCAGACAACATTTACCTGACTACTGGAGCGAGCGACGGTATTTCTGTATGTGCAAAGGTGGCCTTTGTTTGTTTGTTTGTTTGTTTTTCCTTTTTTTTTTTTTTTTAAGATTTTATGTATTTAATGTATATGAGTACACTGTAGCTGTGTTCAGACACACCAGAAGAGGGTATCAGATCCCATTACAGTGGTTGCAAGCCACCATGTGGTTCCTAGGAATTGAACTCAAGACCTCTGGAAGAGCAGTCAGTGCTCTTAACTGCTGAGCCATCTCTCCAGCCTCCTGTTTGTTTTTCAAGACAGGGTTTCCTGTAGTCCTGGAACTCTCTTTGTAGACCAGACTGGTCTCAAACTCTCAAAGTGCTCAGACTAAAGCCATGTACCACCACACCTGATGGTGGCCCGTTCTTATCCCAGCGTTCACTTAGAGGACACACAACCTTGCAGGTTAGGGCCAAGTGTTTGAAGTAGCTAGCCAGGCAGAACACAGGCTTGGTAGATAGAACAGGCCACCCTCTGGTACCCCTGTCCCAGTAACTTCTAGTCCCTGATAGTTTGCATGACCCTGGATACAACTGCAGTATCAGTTTCCTTCCAGAGGACCCGCCGGCAGGTCCAGCTGGTGGGGAGCTAGGATACCTGAGCTTGCCCACTGGCCTCTCTGTTGCCCAGCACATACTGTGTTCTTCCTTTGCCCAGCACTGTGCTAGATGTTGGGGAGACCTTTGGAAGCCAGATTTACCAGTTGGTCTCTGCTTCCATGCCAGTGTTATGACAGACTAGCATTAACATTAACATCACATACATAAAGATCACCTCCCAAGTGTTCAGTTTCTGTTCTGTAGTGAAGAGAATATATACTGTGACAGCAGCAGGAGCTATAAAGGCCCTCTGAAAAAGACTAAAAGATGCAGGTGTGTATGGGGATGGCAGGAGAGAAAGTGTTTTCTAAGCTGAAGATCAGTGTAGTATTAAAGATCTTGACCTGGAAAGAGGCCAGCATTTTAGAAATGAATCCCAGGTGGGTGAGCTCACACAGTGGGGGATAGTTACCAAAAAAGGGCCAAGGAAGCAAGTAATGGCTAAGTTCTATAGTGCCCTGGAAGCCACGCTGAAGTCAGAACATTGGCATTTCAGTAAAGGGAGGGAGTCCACATGATTTAATCAATATGCAGTTCAACTTTGGCCTGGCCAGAAAGAGTCAAGTAACAGTAAGTGAAGGAGAGCTTACGAGATGAGCTGGTTCAGGCTGGGAGTCAATCGGCAACATCGTGGACTAGAATCAGTGGTTACGTGGCTAAAGACTTCTGTGGCACAGGTAGGTGGACTAAAACTAGTGGTTACGTGGCTGACAAGTCTGCTGTGGCTTCAGTTAGATGAACTAGAATCAGGGGTTATGTGGCTGAAGTCTGAAATTCTAGGCTTGTGGTGGGCATGGCCTCCTGGGTTTTTATTGGTTGGCTGGTTTTGTTTATTCGCCAGTGCTGAGGATCAAATCTGGCCCTTGGCATGTTGGGCAGGTGCTTACTCGGGTGTGCTTACCTAGCTGCTCACACCCCACTCACTTTTGGCCTATTTCTATACAATACTCTAGCCCTCTGCTCAGTGCCATTTACCTGTGCATTCTTCCTACATGGGCAATGGTTGCTATTATCTTTTCTGTCTTATTGGGGCTCTTTGTCTCCTCACAGGCTCTTGCTTTGAAGTTGAGTGTGTGTTTTCCAGAGCCTTCAAGTAGATAATGCATTCATCTCCTACTTGAGCCTCTGAGGAGATAGGCCCCAGACACTGAATGCTTTCTAGTCTGGCAGGATTCTTGCATCGAGGAATTGAACGTCAGATGAACCCTGTGCACATGCAAAATGGAAGGTCTCCCAGCAGACGATTTTAGCTTACTGATTCCGAGAACCACTGGCATTTTCACCAACACCTCATTGGGCCCCGTGGTTTATTTTCTGAAGAAATATAAATATATGTACCCCGCTTTGTTTAAGAAGAGGCGGAAGTACCTATCACCTGGTAACTGGTGGTGCCATTTCAACGGTCTGTCCAGCACATGTGGGCCAACTGATGAGTACGCTGGTAACGCTGAGTTTAAATGAGGAGATCAGGATGAGGTCTGAATAATCCAGGGCAGGACCAGCTTGGAAACTGTTCTAGAATGTGTTTGCTTGCTTGATTGGTTAGGTGTTTTGAGACATGATCTCACAGTTGAGGTAGCCCAAGCTGACCTCAAATTCATGATGGCCCTGCCTCAGCCACCCAAGCACTGGGAGTATGCATGTGATGCTTTACGCTGTCAGATGTCCAGTCATACTACATGCCATGCATTATGTCAAGAACTTTAAGACATTCTATGTTTCTTAGGACCTGCTGCACCCTTATGTTCCCGTTAAGGAAACAGAATGAGGAAGATGAAGCATCCTTGGTAGGGTTGCACTAGAGGCCCCTGGTAGACACCTGGGGCAGAGCTCATTTGGTTTGTCTGCCCATTGTCTCTTGAAGGTAGAGAGAAGCAGCAGGAACCCTATAGATTAGCTGTTCATTTACCTCAACCTGTGGGCCTCAACCTCTTTGGAGAATGAATTTACAGGGGCCACCTGAGACCACTGGAAAACACAGATATTTTCATACAGTTTGTAACAGTAGCAAAATTACAGTTATGAAGTAGCAATAAACATAATTTTAGGGTTGGGGTCACCACCCCATGAGGAACCGTATTAAAGCGTTGTAGCCCTGGGAAGGTTGAGAACCGTTGCTGTAGATGCTGCTCTGTGTTGCAGACGATCCTGAAGCTCCTGGTCTCCGGTGGTGGCAAGTCACGGACCGGTGTGATGATCCCCATTCCACAGTACCCCTTGTACTCCGCGGTCATCTCCGAGCTCGATGCTGTCCAGGTGAACTACTATCTGGATGAGGAGAACTGCTGGGCTTTGAATGTGGACGAGCTCCGGCGGGCATTGCGGCAAGCCAAAGACCATTGTGACCCTAAAGTTCTCTGCATTATCAACCCTGGAAACCCCACAGGTCTGTACTTGACTCTCTTGCCTCATTCTTAGGGGCTTCGAGTGGCTGGTGTGCCAGACACTTGACTACTAAAAAATTAAATTACGCAAGGTTTTCTCTGTTCCAGTTTCCCAATTCACTCTAGATTTGCGAACAGCTGTGAGGCTCGCCTCAGGCCATTTCAGGAGACAGAAGCAGACACCTTTTTTTTTTTTTTTTTTTTTTTGGTTTTTGGTTTTTGTTTTGAGCAGGGTTGTATTACTGACAGGAGCTGTTCTTTTTCATGTTTTACCTTCAATTGTAAAGACTCATCTCCTTGAGGTTCACACAAACTATTACCACTTAGTTTAAGGTCGTTTGATGCTAAGTTCCTCCTTGTTTCTCAACTGGATTCAGAGTGCTGGTATATGCAGTTTGGCTTTTCCTTTGAGAAGAAAATTATATATATATATATATATATATATATATATATATATATATATATATATGCAAACAACAACAAAGCCTGTTTCTAGACCCAAATTTTGTATATTTTTCTTTAAAAAGAAAAAAAAAAGTGCGCAGCCCTTCCTGTTGCGATTCCTGGGCTGCTGGCTTGTGTGTCTCCAGGGCTCTTTGGATCAGAGAATGAGAACTCCTTTCTCCTTTGTTGAGCTAAATTGAATTGGGGCCAGAATACATTAGAGTTGATTGTGGAATCTGCTGCTCTGAGATGTGAAAGGATGCTTCAGTCTGCTGAAAACAACCACTTTAATTCCTGAGTGCAAGCAGAGGTGCCACTGGTGCAAACACTGGCGTGTGTGCTCCAGTGCCTTGGTGGGGGGATGGAGTTCTACCCAGGATGTTCTACTTCAGGGAAATGACGCAGCCGCACTGTGCTCTCAGTGGTGCTGTAGGTCAGCATCACAAAGCGAGCTTTGAAAACCTCTCAGACCAGTCCAGACAGCAGTGCTCTTCACAGCTGATGAGAACTGCTTCTTCAGGACTGTGGTTCCTAAACTTTTAGCTTGTCAAAGTAAAAACTGTAGGCTGTGCTCACCAACACTTTAATGACTGGGCTAGGGCTGGAGAATGGGCAGGTCCAAGATGACACTTCTGCTGATCCCAGGGCCACACTTGGAACAGCAAGTCTCTCAGCATTTGTATGCTGAGTCGGCTGTTGAGTCAGTACTTTTTTGTTTGTGTCTTTGGAGACTGTGTTCCTGTCTGATCTAATACTTGCTATGTCATCTGGGCAGGCCTCAGACTCACAGCAACCCCTCTCCAGGCTCTGACAGGCTCTGAGTGCTGGGATTACAGGCATATGCCACTGGATTTTCTTTTTTGTTGTTGTTGGTTTTTTTTGTTTTTTTTTTTTTTTGAGACAGGGTTTCTCTGTGTAGCCCTGGCTGTCCTGGAACTCACTCTGTAGACCAGGCTGGCCTCGAACTCAGAAATCCACCTGCCTCTGCCCCCCAAGTGCTGGGATTAAAGGCATGCGCCAACACTGCCCAGCTAGTCTGGATTTTCTACTCAGGCATTTATGTAAATCTTTTTACCTAGCTGCCTTGGAGAACATATCTCCTGTTCTACTGTTCTAAGTAATGAGGTCCGGTGACTATATATTATTATAAGTAATGTTATCTATCTATCTATCTATCTATCTATCTATCTATCTATCTATCTATCTATCCGGTGACTATATATTATTATAAGTAATGTTATCTATCTATCTATCTATCTATCTATCTATCTATCTATCCATCCATCCATCCATCCATCTACCTATCCACCTATCCACCTATCCACCTATCCACCTATTCATCTATCTATCTATCTATCTATCTATCTATCCATCTACCTATCCACCTATCCATCTATTCATCTATCTATCTATCTATCTATCTATCTATCTATCTATCTATCTATCCATCCATCCATCCATCCATCTACCTATCCACCTATTCATCTATCTATCTATCTATCTATCTATCTATCTATCTATCTACCTATCCACCTATCCATCTATTCATCTATCTATCTATCTATCTATCTATCCATCTACCTATCCACCTATCCATCCATCCATCTATCTATCTATTTATCTATCTATCTATCTATCTATCTATCTATCTATCTATCTATCTATCCATCTACCTATCCACCTATCCATCTATCTATCTATCTATCTATCTATCTATCTATCTATCTATCCATCTATCTATCCATCTACCTATCCACCTATCCACCTATCCATCTATCCATCCATCTATCTATCTATCTATCTATCTATCTATCTATCTATCTATCTATCTATTTGAGACTGGATCTTACTGTGTAGCTTTGGCTGTCCTGGAACTTACTATGTAGACCAGGCTGGCATTGAACTCACAGATATCTGCCTGCCTCTGCCTCCCAAGTGCTGTAACTAAAGGAGTGCATCACCATGTCTGGCCTCATAAATAATTCTTAGAAGACTAACTTATGAGTGGGCACCATCTTTCCTTGCTTTCTGGGGTCTTAGTGTATGGAAATCAGTCAGTTGCTAGAAGAGGGGTGGTAGGAAATGGAAACTTTCCAGCCACATATCATAGTCAGCTTGGCTAAAAGGAGTCAAAGATGCTTGAGGTGTAAAGCCAGGGTGCTTCTGGTTTCAAGACAAAAACCCAGCTCAAACTGAAAAGCCGTATGGTGGAGCTGTGGAATCCAGGCATAAAGCAGTAACCTGAATCAGCATTATCTCAGCTCCACTGTCCTCTGAGTTGGGCTCTTTCTTAGAATCTGGGCCTTTAGCAACTCCAGGCATTGCTCATCAGATGAAACCTTAGAATACATCTTCTGTGAGCTCACTGAGAGTCCTAGGACAGGAACTCACTGACCCATCTCGGGACAAGTCAAACCAGTAGGACTCTGATAAGACAACTCTTTTACTTATTCCTTTAGAGGTCCTCCTTAGGCTGGCCTTGAACTTGCAACCCTCCTTCGTCAGCTTAACCAAGCGCTTGGTTTAGAGGTGTGTGTCACTACACCTGGGGGTTAGGCCAGTGTCATTTCTCTTATTTCCTGCTGGGGTGTCCTCACAGGACAGCTGTGGTATGTTACAGGAGGGAGAAGGTGTAATCATAGATGTTTCTGTCAGTTTATAGGGAATTCCTTCGCTTTCTAGCTTTTTGGGCCTGTATCAAAGCTGTATCTTATGTCTCCTCCAACTGAGTATAACCTGACCCCTGTAAAGCCATACATGACTGTCTCTTATTCTCTCGGCTGTTCATGTTTGTCTCTTTGGTGTCTTCATGTGCAGTGATTGCTGAGTCCCAAGCCCTGGGTGCATCGTGTATAGCAGTGGAATTCTTGTATCTCCTCTTCTTCCACCCCCTTTCCTCCACCAGGCTGAAGCCTTTTCAAGACTCTGGTCCCTCAGTTCCTCTTTGTGTTCCCTTTTGCGTTTTGTGAACATATTTTCGTATATTCTAATGTTTACATCTCTGCTTGTATTCCAGTCAGATATAGTTAGGAGATCACGAGACCCCACTAAGGGTTTGCAGGCTGCATCTACCCACAAACTGGCCAGCCCCTGTCTGCAAGAGTTGTGCTGGTTCTATGTAGACACCAAGGCCTGTCAATCTGCTGGAGTCCCAGAGCCCCAAGCTTGCTTCTTATAAAGCCTGGCTGGCGCTTGATGGCCAAAGAAATTTCAGTCCCTTATTTGAGAAATTGACTTAATTTCCCTTCCGAAGGTGAAAATCCTGACAGAATCATTTTAAGATACACTTATATATTTTATAGACATTTTTCATACCATTCTGTAGATAAATATATAGACTTTTTTCTTTTTAAGCAAAAGGTAACATTCTATGTGCTTTTCTGCATTATATTTATATATGCAGAAATGGTTCATGTGTATATGTCTATATTTGCGCACATATGCGTAACATACTTATACGCTGTGCACACAATAAAGAAATCAGCAAGCCATAACTGAGCATGCCAGAACTTACTGGTGTTGCACACAAAGCCCAAGGAAAACACAGGGGGAAGTTCCACTCCCACCTTATCCTTCTCTCTGTGTTCCAGTGCTGTGCCTGCAGGCTGCTGCCTCAGCATCTTGCTTTTGAAGCCATTCTGACATGGGTAATGGGTGTGTCTTCCCTGCTGGTGTTGAGGCAAGTCCTGAAGGAAGCCAAGAACGGCAGTGTGCTCTCTCAGTGTGCAGAAGCAGCTGGCCGGAGATACCAGCCTGGCTCATTCACTTAGTGTTCTGCAAGTACTGATTTGAGTACTCTCTGGCTCTCAGGGTAGATGGTAAGCTGGGATTAGCTTGGCTTCCTTGTGGGCGTGTGCATCTGCCTTTCTGGGAAGACACCCACAGCTTTTCTTCAGTAACTCGAGCTTGGTTACCATATCAACCAGTACAGTTTTCTTCATCGCTTGCTGCTGGTGTGTAATCTAGGAGCGGTGGGACCTGATGAACTCTGCTCCATCAGTCTTATTTCCCACTCACTGTGTCCCGCTCACTGTGACACTCGCACACCATCCTGTCCTCCAGAAAAGACACACGTCATGCACACATGTGCACACCACAGCCGTAGGTGTGAAAGGCCATTCCTTCCCCCGTGCCTGACTTCATCGCATTGGGCAGGAGTGGAGTTTGTAGGCATGACTGGAGCTTAGCTTCAATGCCGTGCCCAGCAAGTAGGAGGGTGGTCTCCTGGGATCTTCAGAGAACTTAGGACACCCAAGTGATTTGGGTGGGAGCATTACTTGGGGACAACTGACATAGCATTCCAACCTACATTTTGGTTTTCTTGGGGATTTTGTAGGCCAGGTACAAAGCAGAAAGTGCATAGAAGATGTGATTCACTTTGCCTGGGAAGAGAAGCTTTTTCTCCTGGCTGATGAGGTAAGAGCAGTCCCAGAGATTGGTGGGGTAAGTTCAGAGGGAGGGGACAAGCCTTCTTGTATAGGGGAGAATCCAGGTCTGATTATTCTATAGCCAGAGAGAACTTTCTAGGCAGAGTGATTCTGGGCAAGCAAAGGTGAGGAGGTTCATTCTTAACCTATGAATTTGGCGCATAAATTATCTCTTTGGTTTGGACTCTACTTGTATTGAACGCACACACATTCTCCCTATGAATGGGAGACTGAGAATTCACTATGTAGCCCAGGCTACCCTAAAACTTACTATATAGTCTAGGCTGGCTTTAAATTCACAGCCATATTCCTGCTTTAGTCTCACAGTGTTGAGACTACAGGTATCAGCCACCATGCTCAGTTAAATTTCAGAATTGTAACAATTTTAACAGATTACTTTAAACTTAGAGGAGGAGGAAGAAGAGAAGATGGATGATGTCACGGGTATCTATATGGTTGGAGCCTGAACTCAAACCTGTGTCTTCCAGTTCCTTCTCCTTTCATCTCTGTATGTTGGCCTCATACATGGACTGTCTTTCCAGCCTCGAAAGCAGATTTTCATCCTTGTAACTTCAGCAAGTTTATACCTGATTGGTTCAACTCCAGCCATAATTATTGGGCCAACCACTGTAGCCTGGGGTTGCAATATGCAAATTAACCAGGTCCAGGCCAGGTGCAAGTTCTCTGTCCTGCCCTTCCCAAATTCCACCTGGAAAGCCAAGGCGGCCTTCCCTGAAGGAGATGCCCTGGCTCCTACCTAAGAGGGGTCTGTGGGGGTGTAGCTGCCTTGTGGGGGAAGAGGCTAAAGCCACTCCTAACATGCAGTTCCCTGCCTTTTGGTAGTCTCTGGTCTACGACTGTAACTTCTCGAATGCTAATCACGAGGCCTGGGCTTCCCATTCTTTGTCTGATTTGGAAGGAACTGCGAGTTGATCATAGCCCATTGAAACTTTCCCTTCATTTCAGTGTGTTTATCTTTTCTTTTCTCTTTAAGCACCCTGCCCTGTTACCACATTTAAATTGCAGATCCATCAGTAATCATGGATCTGAAAACCTTACTTTCTAAAGAAAAAAATAAAAGGCATCAGTGAGACCTGGGGACTCCCTCTGGAAGCGCACTGACTACCCCACTGGTCTGGGAGGAGGGCAGGGCCTCTGACTGCCCCACTGATCCAGACAGCCAGCTTCCCTGAGTGTGGAACAGGTGGGGTAGTGTTTTCTAGGCTGTGAGTGTGGGCTGGCAAAAAGAGACAAACCTGGCAAGTGGCATAAAGGACACCCCACAGAGTTCATCCTGGAACAGAGGGTGGAGGACAGGAAGCTGCTCCCACTAGTGGAGGAACCAACAGTGCTTTAGGAGAAAGTTTGCTCTGGAGGACGGGGTCCCTGATGTCACCCCTGGCCTGGTGATGTGTTGGACAGGCAGGCTAGAGACTGGGGACGGGTAAATGTAGAAGTCAGGGAAGCTCCTAAGCTGTCTTAGGATCCAGTCTGAGGCTTTTCCCTTGCTTGTTCTGGAAGGCTCCTTCAGGGGCTTTCTGGCTTATGTGTGGAAATAGTATTGGAAGTGGGCCTGGCTGGTTTGTTCAAGGCTGGACTTTGTGACCTTTCCCCCGACAACAGGTTAACTCTGTACCTACGTACCCCTCTTGGGTGTAGACCATTGGCTACTCTCAGCTACAGCCTTTATTTGTTCACGCCTCCCAGAAGGACTCATCGCCACTGTCATGTGTCCCCTGCAGGTATACCAGGACAACGTGTACTCTCCGGACTGCAGGTTCCACTCCTTTAAGAAAGTGCTTTACCAGATGGGGCATGAGTATTCCAGCAACGTGGAGCTTGCCTCATTCCACTCCACCTCCAAGGGCTACATGGGCGAGTATGTTGGCCGCCACTCCTCCCCACCGCTGGCGGGTCTGCTTGGTTCCAGTGCTTGCACCCTCCTTTCTGCTTGCTGCTCTCTTATGGTCCGCCCACATAGTTAGAAAGCAGCCTTCATCACTTGCCACCGGTGTAAAACTCAGGAGACAGGCTGCATCTCTGGCAAAACTAGTAGTATAAGAACCATGCCTGTGCAGAGGCTCAAGGGAAACGCGGCCATGCTTAAAAGAAACCAGACTGGATAAGTGATAGGAATGAAAACAGGTCCCATAGCAGCTCCGAGTCTGGAATCTTCTGCTCTGTGTGCAAGGCTGCCTTAGCACTGAGACGGTTATAAGACCAATATTCGGGGCCCATATTTGTGACTAGTATTTACTGAACACTTACCCTGAGTTTGCAGCACTGAGAACCCTGCTGTCACAAAACCAGTATGTTACCAAGGAGTGAAGAACTAGGCTAAGAGGAAAGCCATGTGGCAGGTGGAGAACTGATGTCAGAGAAGAGGTGGAACTGCCAGAAGGTGGGACTGGAGAAGGAAGGGAAACATTGAGAGAACATTCTAGGCAGAAGGAATGGCATATGAAGTCTGAAGAAATGTTTTGGTTAGGTCAAGGGAGCCTCTCCTTGCATTGTTCTTGGCTTAATTTAATGTAGATTAAGTGTATGAATTATGTCTCAGGGAAAAAAGCAGCTGTAACAAAATGGCCTGAAAGTATAGAGGCTGAAAAAGGCTATCTTTTTCTTTTTTTCTTTTTTTGACATAATGGTTCAAAGATACCAGGAAGGCAAAGCTGGGCTCCTTGCAATTGTCCAAGGACTGTGGCTTGTGAGTGTGCCTCCTCAGCGTGTAGTACCCATCGTCTCTAGGGTAGGGGCTATCCCACCTCCCAGGAAACAAGGGGAAAGAAGGAAGAGACTGCTTGCTTTTCCTTGTAGGGGATGACTCTGTAGTATTACCTGCTTTTCTACCACCGGCAAGAACTCAGCCACAGCCGCCTGCTGGGTACCGAGGGTGTGGTGTTAGGGAGCTGGTGTCCAAACTGCATTTGTGAGGTCTTCCTGTAACTGGTGGATGTGTTCCTTCTGCCCAACTCTCCAGGTGTGGGTACAGAGGGGGCTACATGGAGGTGATCAACTTGCACCCTGAGATCAAAGGCCAGCTGGTAAAGCTGCTGTCAGTCCGCCTCTGTCCGCCAGTGTCTGGACAGGCCGCCATGGACATTGTTGTGAATCCACCAGTGCCAGGAGAGGAGTCCTTCGAGCAATTCAGCAGGGTAAGTCTGCCTGGCCTGTGTCCATCGCGGCTATCGTCAGGGTCATGAGTGGACATAAACCGCCACCACGCCATGTGGTCATGCATCTGGTGGTATGTCTGGGTGTGTCCATTCACGGCCATCTCTCAAGGGGGCATCTTGATGTCTCTTGGTTGCTGAACCACCCTCATGAGTTACCTCTAAAGATGCAACAGAGATACAACAGTTTAGAAGTGGGAAGACTTCCTATGTGAGTGAATGGACTCTTCTTTCTCACTGTGAGCATTGGAAGTGGCAGGATCCCAGGAGGAGAGCCCTATCTCGCAGAGATTTTTTTTTTATTATTAACCTGAAAAGAAGGGGAAGTAGCTAGGTCTCACAGTATTGATGTAAAAAATAAAAACCCAACAGAACCATCTTAGATTGTAGACTCTAAAAGTCAGTTCGTATAGGCTCCTCTCTCTCTCTCTCTCTCTCTTTTTGGGGAGGGCACCATAAGGGGGAGATTTGCTTGTTTGCTTTTTTGGACACAGGATTTCATAGCCCAACTAATTTTTTAATTCAAGATCCTCCTGTTTCAACCTCCTAAAGGCTAGGACTACAGGTATATCGACTACATTCCCCCCTTCTCTCTTTCACCCCTCCTCCTCTTTTTTGTAGTAAAATACAAACAACTAAACTGTTTCTCGTTTTAAACAATTTTTATTATTTATTTATTTAATGTATATTAGTACACTGTTGATGTCTTTAGATACATCAGAAGAGGGCATCAGATCCCATTACAGATGGTTGTGAGCCACCAAGTGGTTGCTGGGGATTGAACTCAGGACTCTGGAAGAGCAGTCAGTGCTCTTAACCACTGATCCATCTCTTGAGCCTCTTTTCTCATTTTAAATATACACTTCTATCCTGCTGTAGTGAATGCCTTTAATCCCAGCACTCAGGAGGCAGAGGCAGGGGAACCTCTGTGAGTTTGAGGCCGGCCTGATTCATAGTAAGTTCCATGTCAGCTAGAGCTATTCAGAAAGACCCTGTCTAAACAGACAGATAGACAGACAGACAGACAGTTCTGCTTCATTAAGGAAAGCCATTGAGATTGCTGTGCAGCCCTCTCCCATCCCATCTATCTCAAGAGCTTTTATCCCCAGTTGACACTTGAGACCTAGTAAATACACAGTTCTCCACTTTCCCATTTCCCCAGTTCTTGGCAACCAGCATTCTACTCTGTCCCATGAATAACCCTAAGACATATTTGTATAGGTGCAATTATACAATGTGTGTGCTTTTGTGACTGGCTTATTCCACTTGGCACAGTGTTCTCCAGGTTATCCCTGTGGCCTGCCCAGAACAGCAGAGGTCTCTTTGGGATTGAGGACTGGGTCGTATGTCATTGCATGGCTGTATCACATTTTGTTTGTCTTCTCATGCTCAGCCCTCACCTTGTTCTCCTGTTGTACAACAGGACTTGCAGAAATCCCAAATGATTATCTTCCAGCCCTGGATGCTTGTCCAGCTCTGGGACCGTTGCTGACTCTGCTCTGCCTGGGTCTGTGTCCATGTACACCACACTGACAGAGAATACAAAGGGATAATCCCTAGATGACATGATGGGGCTATCTCCAGGGGGACTCATGACTCTCACAGAATTGTTTCTAGGGTATTCCACCCAAGACCAGGGCCGTTTGGACTGATGGATGCAGAAAGACCTGTCCATGCCTACCTCCTTACCCTGCCCATTTACAGTGTTTGTTATCTGCTGCTCACTGTCTGTCAGTCTGTCACAATGAACAGTGTTTGTAGCCTTGTGTAGAATCATTGACACCTGTGCTTTCTATTACCATCAGGAAAAAGAATTTGTCCTTGGTAATCTGGCCAAAAAAGCAAAGCTGACAGAAGATCTGTTTAACCAAGTCCCAGGGATTCAGTGCAACCCCTTGCAAGGAGCCATGTACGCATTCCCTCGGATTCTCATCCCTGCCAAGGCCGTGGAGGCAGCTCAGGTCAGAGTGGAAGGCTGGCTGTCTTCCTGGATTCACTTGAGCTGTCTCTGAGAGGGTTGGCTTTTTGCTTTGGTGCTGACCTTAGGAGTTCTGAACTCTGTGGGCCTCCTGGACAGACACAGTTTACTGTGTGATAGCTTCTTAGAGTCCCAGCTGCAGCAGAGTATGGTGGTAATAGAGCAAGTGAGAGGCTAACCCCAAGTGAGAGTCCAGGGTGGACCACCACGTTGCTACTCTCGGGGTGGAGGCATAGCTCAGCTGTTAGACGCTTGCTGCTTGCAGAAGATCTGAGTCTGGCCTTCAACACCTACATGATCACTCACAGCCATCACAACTCCAGTTCTAGGGGAGCCAAGCCCTCATCCTGTTTCTGAAGATACCAGGCATGCATGTAGAACACAGGCATATAAGCAGGCGAAACTCATACACATAAAATAAATACACCTGAAAACCATTAAAACAGCAAAACATACTGACTCTGAAGGGCAGGACCCAAGTGGGGTGTGATACTGATGTTGGAGAAGCAATGAGAGGCCTCCCTTCCCCCAGCCATTGCCTCCTGCAGCAGTGATTCCTAAGCGTGAATATTCACAGTGAATGCCTTGGGTTTGGTTTACCGTTGGGGAGCTGAGAACCTGTGTGTCCAAGTCCTCATATGCTATTGCAGACCCTACTTTGAAGCTCGGGGGACAGTAACGTGTCTGTCAGTAGCATCCTCATCCTATCCTGGAGTATCTGAATACCTTGTTAGACACTAGGGATCCAGGCCCACCCTAGATGCTCAGAATCACACTCCCCCTTCCAGAGCCGAGAATCCCTGAGGGACGGTTGTATAATAATCCACTCTATTTAGTGCTGTTTTCATTGCTGTGACCAAACACCTGACAAGGTACAATGTAAAAGAAAAACGATTTCTTTTGGCTCCCTGGGTTATGGGTATGGCCCTCTGGTGGGAAGGCATGAGTCACTTGAGGCTGAGGCAGAAGCACAGGGCTGCTTGCTCACCTCTGGGCGAGTGAGGATCGGGAAGCAGAGGAAGGGGAAGCCAGTGCCGTTGTCTTCTTGACTTTTTCCTCATATCCCAGCCGATGGGCACGTTCTCCATATTTCCTCTGGAAATGCCTTCCTTCAGCCACAGGTTTAACCGTGTGCCTCTCTAATGCCCGAGGCTGTCCTAATCCAGTCCTTCAGCCACAGGTTTAACCATGTGCCTCTCTAATGCCCGAGGCTGTCCTGATCCAGTCGGGTTAGCTTTCTTAGTCATCATTAGTACTGCCAGCGCTGGCTCCAAGGCTTATCTCCCGAAATCCACTACTGGATTTAAATCCCAGGGCCCTGGATCATTTGCAGTCTGTGCCCATTGAACAGTTACTGGGATGGGGTTGGGAAATACTGGAACCCTTGAATGAAGATCAGGAGTTTCACAGCCACTGCCTGTTCAACAGTAGCCTCAGATGTCTGGGTCCCAGAACCAGCTTCCTGGCTGTGAGCTGGAATCCTACCTGATTTTGCAGGCAGGAAAGGGAGAAGGAGTGGCCTGCCACAGAAAAGAGGCACTGCCACTCTGCATTTTGGTTCTATCTGGCTTTGATCCCTTCACCCCAAGTGGGGTCTTACTTTATATTTATAGCCCAAGTGAGACCCCACTGTGTAGCTCAGGCTGGCTCTGAATTCAAGACACTGTTTATTTAAGTTTCTTAAGTGCTATGATTATAGGTGTGAACCAAACCCAGCTCTGTTTTGGTTTGGGTTTTTAATGTGTGCAGGTCTCATGTATGGCCAGACATGAATCTCAAGTTCTTTCTCTTCTCTTCCCACAGTCCCATAAAATGGCTCCAGACATGTTTTACTGCATGAAACTCCTGGAGGAGACTGGCATCTGTGTCGTGCCTGGCAGTGGCTTTGGGCAGCGAGAAGGCACTTACCACTTCAGGTATTTGGGGGTGGGTAGTGTTGGTCCCTTGGGTTCTTGCTTTAGAGACTGCAGGGTATGAACCTCTCTTCTTGAGTGGCTTCATCACGGCAACCTCAGACCCTCTGTCAGAAAATAAGGAAAACAGGGGTGCTTCATAGCCCCAAGTATCCCCGGACTGTCCTGCCTCTCTGCTGCTTCCTGTCCCCTTTACACTCTATGCATCTGAATGTACAGGACAAAGCCAGGGCCTTAGTTAGATTTCTGTTACCATCATAAAGAGCATGACAAAGCAACTTGGGAAGGAAAGTGTTTATTTGGCTTATGGGTCCATGCTCAGGGAAAGCCCAGGCAGGAACCTGAAACCGAGAGCACAGAGGAACACTGATTAATGGCTTGCTTTCCATGGCTTGCTCAGCCTGCTTGCGTATGTAATCCAGGATATCTGTCCAGGGGTGTCCACCCATGGTGGTCCAGACCTTTCTGCATCAATCATTAATTGATTAATTGATAAAGAAAAAGCCCCCACAAACTTGTCTATAGGCCAGTCAGATGGATAAAGTTATTTTCTTGAGTGAAATTCTTCCCAAATAAATCTAGCTTGTGTCAAGTTGACAGAAAAACCAGCCAGGACAGCCTGGCACAGAACAGGTGTTCAGTACCTCCTTGGTTGCACTATGGGCCATGACAGTATCCTGGGCCCCAGAGCCTCTTAAGGTACTATACTAAGACCACAAACCAAAAGGCCGTTCACAGCCATGTCTTGCCCAGCCCTGTTCAGACAGACACATGGATTCCCAGAGCTGTTAGGCAGACGTTCCTCACTGAGGCCAACTCTGTTCAGAACAGTTATTTCTTCACAGCTCCTGTGGCAGATGCTAAAAAAAGAATTGTCATGAGTTACTGGCATTTAAAGCCAAGTCTTTGCACAGTCAAAGATATGAGTTGTGTCCTTAGATGTACTAACTGCTTACCTGGCCCTTTTATCCTTGGCCAGGTTCTCTGCTGCGATTTATGGTCCCATCTAAAATGGAGAGCTGGGATTGCAGTGTAGCTCAGTGGTAGATCACACGACGAGTGAGGTCCTGGCTTCCATGCCTACCTAGCACATCACCAAAAGTGTAGTTGAGTTGGGAAGCCTGTTGTCAGGACTGCAGGGAGAGCTTACTTTTATGGGAACTGGAGATGTCTTTGAAGTGAAACCTGTGATTTGAGATTGGCTTACTGTCAGAAACTGAATACTGGGACACACACATGTGCCTGCACACACACACACACACACACACACACACACACACACACACACACACAGAGAGAGAGAGAGAGAGAGAGAGAGAGAGAGATTTCTGAAAGAAAGGCTGAGAGTCATGTTCTAGGATTAGAATAGTTCAACCACTTGCCTAGCATGGATGAAGCCCTAAATTCAATCCCTAGCACCACAGAACAGGAAGGAAAAAAAAAAAGTCATGTTCTAGAAAGGTCTCTGTACTAGTCAGAATGTGCTGCTGGAGCCATATGTGGTGGGGCATGCCTTTAAGAAGCTGAGGCAGAAGGATTACTGTGACCTCAAGGCCAGCCTGAGCAGCAAGGGTGAGTTCCAGATCAGCTAGTGTCATATGACGCCCTGTTTTATAAAAGAAGAAGAAGGGCTGGAGAGATGGCTCAACTGCTGAGAGCACTGACTGCTCTTCCAGAGGTCCAGAGTTGAATTCCCAGCAACCACATGGTGGCTCACAACCATCTGTAATGGGATCTGATGTCCTCTTTAGGCAGGCAGATATATATGCAACAGAGCACTCATACATTAAATAAAATTTAAAAACAAAAAAAGTATAAAAGAAGAAAAGAGGAGGAAAAAAAGGACAGAGGCAGGCAGATCTCTGTGAGTTCAAAGCCAGTCTGATCTACATAGCAAGTTCTAAGACAGTTGGGGCTACATAGAGAGACCCTGTCTTAAATACACAAACAACAACAGCAACCAAACCATGGTGCGGCCGTCTATGGTAATGAAAAATACATTTTAGTGACTCAGAATCTGGCTTATTGCTTTAGTAGACAGGTCTGACTGTAGTGGAAATGCCTGTGTATAAACCACTATTATGGTATGTGTCTGTATTCCCAGCCTTCTGGAGGCCGAGTCGAGAGGATTGCTCAGGGTCAGGGCTTCCCCTCTCATCTTGACAGCACGTGAGGCTGGAGGAACTAAGGAGACCGGAGTTTCACAAGTGTTAGGTGCCTTCCTGGGCCTTGAGCTGTCAAAGCAGACAAGGTGGAGCCATTTCTCAGGGCTCACCCACCCCGACTCATCACCACTCAGCAAGGGGTGTTGTTGGATTCACCCTGTGAACAGCCAGGCTGATGTCAGTCTCTTTCCTGACAGAATGACAATTCTCCCTCCGGTGGAGAAACTGAAGACAGTGCTGCATAAGGTGAAAGACTTTCACCTCAAGTTCCTGGAGAAGTACTCATGAGGAGAGTGAGAGCCAGGACCACCCAGGCCTCCCTCATGGACTCTGCCTCAGACCTCATGCAGGTCACCGACCCTGTTCATCATCATTTTCCCAAGGAGACTTCTTTCTTTGTGCCTTGATGTTTGAGAGTTCTTCTGAGCAAACAGTGATTTCACAATGCCTCGCAGGCCCTCTTTTTTGTTTTTTTGTTTTTTTTTTTAATGCAACCAAAGTAGAGTCAACCTTCTATCCAGATGTACTTGGGATTCTCTGAATCACTGTTCTGTTTGGAAAGTTACTTTGGGTCTGGAGCAGCCAGGGTACATTGAAATGAGATATTTCAGATCTGGAGAAACAAGCAGGTGTTGGGAAAATACGTGACTTAACATGATAAGGGATGGAAATCTAGAAATCAATAGTGAGATCCAAAATAACAAAACCCTCACCAGTGTGAAAATGTAGTGTTTTAGACAGTAAACCGCAAATCTAGTGAGAACTCAGAGAAAGCTGCTCGTTCTGGGCTGGAGACAGGCAGCAGGCAGCGCATCACAGACAAGAATATGGAAGCCAGTAGTAGGACAGGGGTCACATCAGATACCAGGTTAGATTGTACTGTCTACCTAGAACAGCTTTCTCCAGGTTTGCTGGAGCCTTTGTGCATACCATTGCCCTCTGCTGGTGGCAGCAGAGATAAGCAAGGGCTGAAAATGGAAGCGATCCTTTTACAAGGCCTTGAAACAGTGTTTTTAATTGTTTCAAACTGGATTTGGTTTGTTTGTAACTAACTGAGCACAGTACCTGGTTACACTGGCTGCCAAGAAGGAGCACATGCAATCTGATTCAGTGTTCTCTTCACTTCAGTTTCCTGCCTCCCTCCCTGATCTTTGGACAGCATCTTATATCATCAGCCATCCCTGTGTGTCACAAAGTAGCAGCCACCAAGCAAGTATATTCCTTGAACTAGCACACCTGGGTGGGCCATGTGTACACCAAGGAAACAGGTGCTACAGGGAGCGCCAGACCAGGTTTTCCTCTCCATCTCCTGTCTGTCTCCATTCTTCAGCGAGAGTGAGAGAAGCCATGGGGGGGAGTGCTAGCTCAGGAGCCTGGGTACCCAGTGAGTTAGGGGAGCTTAAAGAGCCTGAGAGAGAAAGATGTGAGGGCTGTGGAGGAAGGCTGCAAAGCGTCCTCCTGCCCTGTGATTCCACACTGCAGAGAGTGCAGTTTTAAAGAACTTCAGGTTGTTAACACTCACAAGCGTTACGTTACTGGGAGGGAATAGCCGCATCCATGACAGTATGTAATGCTCTACAACTTTTCCTTTAAAAGCTGAAAAGGTAGCATGTGTGCTTGCCAGGCATATAATCCAGATATGCTCCGGAGTTCTGAAATTCCTCCATGAAAGGTTAACTAGAAGCTAGTATATTTTTTATATTTTTGTAACAATTGGCTTTTTTCATGGGGGGTGGAGGTGGAAGGGTTTAGTATTTATAGTCCTAACAAGTCCAATACTTTTTATAAGTGTCTTCAGATTATAAATAATCCTCCAAATTTTGCAATGTTTACATGTTTTTTTAAGATGACAAATATGCTTGATTTGCTTTTTAAATAAAAGTTTAGCTGTTCTAATAGATTAACTTCAAGTAGGAATGCTGGCTGTGGTAGTTTGGCTTTTCTACAGGTTCTGTTCCCATGCTTCTTCCGTTCTGGTGTCACTCGAGCGGCGTGTGGGTGGGGCTGTGGAAGCCTGGCCAGGCTGGACCTGGACAGCCACACCTCAGAGACATTGTTTCCACTTGGATGTGAGCAGGCACAGGCCTGCGTATTCTCTGCTACTTCCCATTATCAGCTCTTCCGGCCTCCTTAGCATGGGTCCTTGTGGTAGCCATGCTGGGAGGCTCTGAACAATAAAAGATGTGGAGTGGTGACTGATCAGCTTGGTCAATGCAAACTAAATGTTCGTGGGGCTGAGTATGGTGGCATACACTTTAATCCCAGCACTAAGGAGGCAGAGGCAGAGGCAGACTGACATCTGCCAGTTTGAGTCCTGTCTGATTTACATAGTAAGCCCCTTCGCAACAAAATTGAAAACAACAACAGAAGCAATAAATGGTTAAGTGGATGTCACTAATTACCTGTCTGTGTGTGTGCATATATATGCATATATTTTTAATATTTCTTATATATTTAATATATTTTATATATGCATAAATATATGTTTTACAGGAACATATATATGTTCCTGTATACATATAAAAATATATGTTCCTGAACAGTAAATATGCCTAAATATCACAAACTCTAACCAACAGCTCTGCTTCTTTTTTTTTTCCTTTATTGTATATTTTTTATTTACATTTCAAATGTAGATAAACCCTTTCCCGGTTTCCCCTCTAAAAACCCCCTATCCCATCCTCCCTCCCCCTGCTTCTATGAGGGTGTTCCCCCACCCATCCATCCACTCCTGCCTCCCTGCTCTGCCATTCCCCTACACTGGGGCATTGAGCCTTCACAGGACCAAGGGCCTCTCCTCCCAGCGATGCCTGACAAGGCCATCCTCTGCTACATATGTGGCTGGAGCCATGGGTCCCTCCATCTGTACTCTTTGGTTGGTGGTTTAGTCCCTGGGAGTTCTGGGAGGTCTGGTTTGTTGATATTGTTGTTCTTCCTATGGGGTTGCAAACCCCTTCAGCTCCTTCAGTTCTTTCTCTAATTCCTCCATTGGGGACCCAGCTTCTGCTTCTTAGGGTTTGACCCTAAAAACGGGGAGTTGCTGAGTTGGAGAAGCTCCGTGGGTCTTTTGTTTGTTTTGACACCGTGTCTTGCTATCTGGCTGCCTAGTATAATAGTTCATATATACCTCAGGATGACTTTAAACTCACTGTATAGCTGGGCAGTGGTGGCGCACGCCTTTAATCCCAGCACTTGGGAGGCAGAGGCAGGCGGATTTCTGAGTTCAAGGCCAGCCTGGTCTACAGAGTGAGTTCCAGGACAGCCAAGGCTACACAGAGAAACCCTGTGTCGAAAAAACAAAAAACAAACAAACAAACAAAGCCTCACTATGTAATCTAAGGGTGACCTTGAACTTCTGAAACTCACGCCTTTATTTTCTACACTGATATCAAGAGTGTGTGCCACCATTGCTCACTCTAACAAGATGTTGAAATTCATGTGGATTTTCACTTCTGCGGGCAGTTAAAGAAAAGATTGAGCCTTTATGAGGCCGGAGAGAGAGGTGGGGACAGGAGCTGGAGAAGCCATGGGTCACGTTGTGTCTCTGTAAGACATTGGACTGGTTCTACCCAGTTTTTCCATTCCATTCTTTTTGAAATGTGGCTTTCAAATTTAAAATTCTTTAAAACTATGCTTTTTATATTTTTATTAAAATTTAGAAATTACACAAAGAAAAACAACTAGGACTCTTACTAGGAGTCATTAAGAACCCGCTCAACATAGTTTAAGCAGAGAGAACTGACTATCCTGTGTGAGTTGTAGGGAAACTGGCCCGTTTCTAGTGTTTACTCTGACGGAGGCTGCCTTACCCCGTTGCACATATAAAATCTCATGGTACCCTGACCCCCATCCTTTCCTGAGTCAGCTTTTGTGGCTTGTGAGAATAGGGTCCTTTGAGGGGGTGGGGGTGGGGAGTCATAGTTGTGTACAGAGGAGGTGGGAATGGCTGTTAGGATTACCAGCTTTGCTGAATAACATTGAATCAGAAGAAACTCCCCATAGAAATGGGTTTGGCACAGTGCTATGCCAACAGACTTCATTTGCCACAGGCCACTTTAGTGTGGGGATGGAGGAATGCGTGTTCAAGGAGAATGTGTGTGTGTGTGTGTGTGTGCGTGCGCACGTGCGTGCACACATGAGTACACAGGAGCTCACAGAGGCCGGAGGCATCACATCCCCTGGAGCTGGAGTTGTGTAGTGACCCACTTGTGGGAGTCACAGCTAGTTGTAGCTAAGTGAACAGAGAGATGTTCTGTACCCTCCCTCACAGGAACCCACATAGGAACACACACCAGACTATCTAGGGGATAACTTATACTTTATCGTACAGTTGAATATATTAAATACGGATCAGAAACTGCAAATATTAGTCTAGATGGGGCAAGGGAACAATGTTGAGATGGTTTCACAGTATAGTCCTGGCTGGCTTTGAACTCAAAGAGATCTGCCTGCTCCCAATTCCTCCTCTCTTCACTGACATGTGCTTCCCACCATGACATGCTTCATCAGCAGAAGCCCGGACTGAGACAACAAGCCTTTAAATTCCACCAGATTTAGGCTCTTAAGACACAGGCAGATTATTTCCCAGAATACCCCATGAATGACCTCACTGGCTCTTCACTGGATCCTGTTCCCTCTGAAACCTCTGAGCCAGGCCTCTGCTGTCCCCATTTCTCTTGGGGTTATTCTCCAGGTTCCCACAGGCAGGACCCACTAAACTCTGCCTGTGGTGCTCAAAGGCTTTTCTAGCCCGAAGTTACAAACTCTTTCACATTCCTCCAACAAACCAATTCCAAAGAGGTAAGGACTACACAGTTGGGTTTACCATGGCAACAGCCCCACTTCATGACAGTTTTTTTTTTTTTTTTTTTCTTTTCCCATTTGTCATGATAAAGCACCTTGAAGAAGTCATCTTAAGGAAGAAAGAGTTTTTATTTGGGCTCACAGTTTGAGGCCACACACAATCCAAGGTAGCAGGAAGTCACAGCAGCAAGATCTTGAGGGAACTCTTCACCCTGAGGAATGCTTGTATTGAGCTCACTCTCTCTTTTTTATTCAATATGGGGCCTCAGACCGCAGAGTGGTGTTTCCCATATTTAGGGTTCCTCTCTCAACCTAACAAAGACTAACACACATATAACTGAATACTTGTTGCCATAGTGATTCTAAATCTTACCAGTTGTCAATCAGGATTAGGCACACACTGAGTATGAGGAGTGTGAACTTGTACTCTCCTGTCTCTTCCTCCCTGGTGCTGGTACTCAGCTCCAGACCCTTGGATTTCCAATGATTCAAGATTATGTCTTCGGCTGGGTTCCACACTGTTCCATATGATGTGTTTTTTAGTCACTGGGCTTATAAGATGTCTTAGAATGTGTTAATACTAACAATATTAATCACTGGTGCACAATGTGCTCATACTTTAGAATGTCCTGGTCAGATAAAAATATGTAACATTGGGAGCTGTCCAGATGGTTTACCAGTGAAGTTGGTTGCCATGAAGCCTGACGGTGTGGGTTTGGTTCCTGGAACCCATAGGTAGAAAGAGAGGACTGCTACAGGTTGTCTTTTGAGTTCCACATGCATACAGGGTCATGTGGTGATGCACACCTTTAATCTCAGCACTCAGGAGACAGACAGAGGCAGGCATATCTCTGAATTTGAAGCCAGTCTGGTCTACATAGTGGGTTCCAGGCCAGTGAATGCTGTGTAGTGAGACTCTGTTTCAAAAACTAACAATAGCCAGGGAGTGGTGGCTTATACCTTTAACCACAGTCCTTGGGAGACAGAGGCCAGCCTGGTCTACAAAGTGAGTTCCAGGGCTACACAAACCCTGTCTCAAAACAAAACAAAACAAAAACAAAAGAAGCACAACCATGCCAGGCGCACCTTTAATCCCAGCACTTGGAAGGCAGAGGCAGGCGGATTTCTGAGTTTGAGGCCAGCCTGGTCTACAGAGTGAGTTCCAGGACAGCCAAGGATATACAGAGAAACCGTCTTGAAAAACAAACAAAACAAAACAAAACACCCAGAAGCATAGCCATATAGGGATTTGGAAAGACGGCTCAGCAGTTAAGAGGATTTGCTACTCTTGCATAGGACCCAGATTTGGTTACCAGCACCCACATGGTACCACCAAATTATGGATGGACAACCATCCGTAATTCTAGTTCCATTCTATCTGATGCCCTCTTTTGATCTCTCAGGGTATCAGGCAGGCTCATGGTACACATACATGCAGGCACAACACCAATACATAAGAAATACATTGTTAAAAAGTATAAAGATAAAAAAGAAACATGTAACACTAGCAAAGGCATTCTGACTTCCTGCTGACCCACATTAGTTTGAGGACGGTTGTGTGGAGCAAACATAGTTAGTGGTATTCTGTTAATAAATATAAAAAAAGATAAGGAAGCTGTGAATGTGTTTGAGACAGATGTGGGTCTCTGAAGAAATGACAGGAGTGTGGCCAGTAGAGTTGGCCTCTCTGTCCCTGAAGCCTTGGAGTCACCTTGCTGCTGATGACAGTCTGAACATTAGTTGAGTCTCCTTTCTCCGATGGGAAGAAGTGAAGCCCCCAAACTTTGTTTCTGCAATAGGGCTTTCACAGTGAATTGGTTTAGACATCGTCATTCGTGGACTGATGATCCAGATTGTGACTGGTGTCTGGGATTGAGCCAGCTGTCTTTACTTTTCTGTTACTGTGATGAATGACCAAGGCAGCTTATAGAAGGGACGCTTATGTAGGGCTTATGGTTCCAGAGGAAAGATTCTATGATGGCCAGGTTAACATGGCATACTGGCTGGAGCAGTAGCTGAGAACACACATCTCTAACCACGAACAGGAAGCAGAGAGAGCTAACTCAAAAGGGGAAGAGTCTTTTGAAAGAAGTCCACCCCCAGTGATATACTTACTCCAGCAAAGTCACAACTCCTAATCTTCCCCAACTAGCTACCAACTTGGTGGCCAAGTATTCAAATGCCCAAGACTTATGGGAAGGATCTCATTCAAACCGCACACCGGGAGCCAGGCCAAGACTCTGAAGTTCTACCTATAAGATGTATCTTTCTGGACTAATGGGTGAGAAAAGGATGGGAGTGAGCCATTTTGTCCTGCCATGCTCTTCTCAAAGACTTGTTTGGAGACCCAAGGAATCAAAATACTTGGGGCCAGGGCAAGTTCTACCTTCAGAAGCAATAGCTGAATTTTCCTGATGTACTCTGTAGAATTAATCTTTAGAGGCCCATGAAAAGGCCAAAATTTAAAGATTCCAAATCCAGCTACAGCCAGCGGCCCACAGGGGCTCCTGATGCGATCAGGTTTGGCACATAAGGTTGGCACTGGGCTTTTAGATGGCTATCTCACTAATAAGTACCTATAGTTTCTCGGTTATCTATATAGCATTGTCCTTGACTGAATGCATCCTGTACTCCTGCCCCATGCTCATAATTTCTTATACAAATTGAACATAATAGGTTGACATCAGCTTCTTCAGGTGTGTGACTTAACGGATGAAAGCTGCTATCTTTAGTGTCTATGTTGCTTTCACAGCTGGAGTATTTTAGGTCTTAGGTTGAAGTGTAAGACCAATAAAGCAGGTCTCTGTGTTTGGTCATTATACAAGCCGCTCCACCTGTGAGACAGCATAAGAGCCGAAATGTTTTTGAATCCCAGTTATCTGGAATTGGCCATTGGTTTCTGGACCTTCCATACATACTTCAATCTTTGTCCAAGTTACAAATTCTGCAGCCAGTGTCCTCATTTATCTTAAGTAGATGCCATTAAATACAGATCCCCATTTTATGGGTTTGGTTTTTATTATGGGTTATATCACAGCTTTCTATATTTAAAAATTATACTTAAGTACAAATCAGTACTTGTTTGAGAAGCCAAATATGTCCTCATGAAAGCCTTGATGGTTTAGAAAAAAAAAAAAAGGTTAGAAAAAAATTGCTGGTGTCCAGCACTGCAGGATTATATTCATTTTTAAACATATTTGAGAGCCAGGCATGATGGTACAAGAGACTAATCCCACGATGGAGTGGGAGAATCACTTGATTCTAGGCATTGGAGGATCTTTGCAAGTTCAAGGCCACAGAAAAGAGAAACTTTTGTCTCCCAATCCTGTATTAAAGCGTTATATTGTTCTTTCAGAATGTGTTTTCAGGTCATTATTTCAGATCTTCCATATCAAAGAGCATGAAGCACTTCTGTCAGCATTTGGATTCCACTCTGTGCCAGTGTTCTGTACACTAGGAACTTTTGTGTGACTGGTGCTACAGATCAAATCCAGTGCCTTACTCATATAAGGCAAGTGCTCTGCCATTGAGTTCCATGGCCAGTCTAGAAAATTTGCAGTCTGTCTCACAACCGTCTGTAACTCCAGTTTCAGGGGAACCAACACGACTTTGGCTTCTACACAGGCACCAGGCATGGACAGAGAACACAGGCAGATATTCAGAATAAATACCCCTACACATAAAACAATAATTTACAAACGTAAGAAAGAGCTAGTTCTCTTTCCCATCTTGTAAGATGACAAGTGAAAAAGCCAGAAAGCTATACGCTGGGGACTGGAAATGTGGAACCACACCTGGTACACATGGTGTAGTTAAAAAAATATCTCTACAGGTGAGCTGGGAAGCCCAAGAGCAGTGTGTCCACTGGACTGTCCATATAGGAGAGGAACTGATAGTGTGAACATATTGTGTTAGATTGGCTTGCAAGATAGGTGCTGAATAGGCCAACAGTGATCAGCTGCATGCTGAAGAAAGCCAGGAACACAGTAGCTCCTCAGTCCAGGAAGCTGGATACTTCAGCAGTCCCAATCTGGTATTGAAGACCTGCTTGATTAATTCCTGAAGATCTTCTAAGTTCAGTCTGAAGCTGGATTCCGATGTCACTTAAGGGTGGTGGCAGTCAGGTCAGCAATGGGATTGATACACACACTTAGCATGAAGCAAAGGCAGGCAGACAAGCAACACTGGTTTTCTGGCCTCTTTAAACCTAGGCCAACTGCCAGAGGGTGTTGCCTGCTCTGGAGAAAAAGCTTCTTCCCTTAATTCCTTCCAGAATTCCCCACACAGATGTGATGGCCATGAAACACGTTTCTTAGTTAAGATACCATCATGTGGACAATTGGATTCACCATCACAATGGGCAACTGTTTTGGTTAGATGGAACAGGCAGAATGGCACCCCCATCTGCCATGCATTTCAAAGAGGACCTGCACAGGACATACTCAGCTAACTTCGAAGTTGAAGAGAAACTTGTTCTTGCTACTGTCACAAAACCAGTTGGTGATGACAGTGGTGGTGGCTATGGTTAAGTCTTGCAAAATATTATCCTACTAAAGATGTGTCAAGAAAGGAAGCTGCTGAGCTGTGGCAAAAACCCCTTTAGTGTGAGGGAGCTACACCCGGCATTATTGAATTTGGTGGTCACTTGTGCCCTAAGTCAAGTCTGGCCAGTTATCCTCAATAAGCCAATAGAGAGAGCCAAAGTAAGGGGAAAGCAGAAAGATTTATTTAATGTGGTCACATCGTGAATGGGATGAAGACATTCAAGCTGTTCAAGTCCATCTTCAGGGTCCTCAAGTAAAATTAAAGTTTAAATAAAGGGCCAAGGATATGCACATCTAAGCAGTTCTAGTCAAGGTGTGGTTCCGCCCACTACTGACCCATTGTTGTCTGGGCTTCAGTCTTATCCTGTCAGGGGACCAACTGGTTGTAGAACTGTGTGAAATCTCTTTCCAGGAAACAAGCTCCACCTGACACCCTTTCCTTCCCCCAGCACGAAATTCCTGGGGAAATTCCCATTTCTTTGGGGATCCACTGTTTCCTCAGATTGAGAGACACAAGCTGTCATTTCTGCCAGATGGGTTACAGCATCATCCTTAGGCTACCACAGAAGCAAGAGAGATTTCCTGAGGCAGATGAAAAAGTGGCTTGCTACCAGAGCATGGACTTCATTCCTCTAATCAAGTTCCTCTTTGTAGAATGCACCCAGATTCACCACCTTCACAAATCCCCAGATACATTGGTTCCTACTTCACAAAGGGACTGTAAAAACCAAAATAGGAAGGTGAGCTCTTTCATGTAGAGAAACACAAAGGTACAGCAGTGCAAGGTTTATCACAGAGAAACCCTGTCTCAAAAAAAAAAAAAAAAAAAAAAAAAGAAAGCCAGAGTCAAGACTGCCAAACTCGCCGGGCAGTGGTAGCGCATGCCTTTAATCCCAGCACTTGGGAGGCAGAGGCAGGCGGATTTCTGAGTTCGAGGCCAGCCTGGTCTACAGAGTGAGCTCCAGGACAGCCAGGGCTACACAGAGAAACCCTGTCTCGAAAAACCAAAAAAACAAACAAACAAAAAACCCTGCCAAACGCAATCTGTTCCCCAATTCTGGGGCTACCTGTATTCTATTTTAGCTGTAAGAAAGGTATACACCTTGACAAATTGGTCCACATTTCTCACCAACAACATAACTAAGTAACTGATACCATACTGTGCATTATTAGATTTACTTTGGTGTATTTTTGGTTGGTTTGTTTTAACCAAGTCTATTGAGACATGAGCTGCCCAGTCCGCAGGGCAGGGGAGAGTGGAGATGTAAGGAGCAGCTATGCGCAAGGCCCACCCTTACTACAGTACAAACATACAGAACAGTCTGAGGACAGTAGGAACCCAAGTCTACACTTCAGAAGGAACTGTTGAAATGAAGGGTAAGAAACTGGAACCAGGGCCAAGAGTGGGTGGTGCATTTTTAATCCCAGCACATGGGAGGCTGAGACAGGAACACCCTGATTTCTTCAAAGGCAGCCTAGAATACAACAACAAAACCCTGTCTCAAAACAAGTATTTCTCAGGTGTCTAAAGCCTTGGAAAAACAAGGTAAGTTACTACCATCATCAGAGCCAGCAGGCACCTAATGCAGATGACTATGAGATGACTATGCAGAGTTCTGGAACATGAAAAAGGATAAAGTACTTAAGATACATAGTCAATTAAACTCATGAAAGGATTCATGAACATTAGTCATCAGGGAAATACAAATTAAAACTGCCTTCTATCCAGTGGGGAGGCTGTAACCCAAGTTATGTGCTGCCGAAGATGTGGGTCAAATGCACTGCTGGAAGGAAGGTAAGGAGGTACAGCCATGGGGCTGGAGAGATGGTTTAGTGTAGGAGTACTAGCTACTCTTCTAAGACAACCTGACTCCTCATATGTGGAGGCAGAACGTCAATGGAAAAAGGTACAGCCACTTTGGCAGTTCCTTAGATGGTGTTTCAATTCAATTCTACTCCTGGGTATGCACCTAAATGAATTTATCCCACCCAAAACTTGCTTGTTGTTCATAGTTACAGTTTGAATAGTGTATTCCAAATGTCCACTAGGACATACAACCTATGGCATACTCATATACTGAATGTTTGGTTTAAAAAAAAAATAATTCTAAGCTAGGTTGTGGAGGCAGAGGCAGATCCCTGTGACTTTGAGACCAGCCTGGCCTACAGAGTGAGTTCCAGGAGAGCCAGGGCTACAGAGAAACCCTGCCCCCAAAAAAGTTCTATATGATGGGTAGGAATAAAACTCAATAACACATTTCAGTGCAGTTGTTTCTAAACAGAATTAGTGACTGCATAAAGAGTTGGAAAGAGAATGAGAAACTGGAAAGTGATTGAGTTAGAAGCACTTGCAGGCCAGTTTCCTGCTTGCAATTTTTCTTTGTTCTAGTCAAAACAAAACAACCCAAAAACCGGAGTAGCTGGGGACTGCAAAGCTGGGAAAGCAGCTGCCTGGCATATACAAGGGCCTGAGTTCAGTCCCCAGCACCACACACCCACACCCACACACTCACATACATAATAGACACACACACACACTCACATACATAATACACACACACACACACCCCTAAGCAGAAGAACTGAAGACTGCTGAGCAACTGGTTTTATAAACCTTTATTGGAAAGGCTACAAAGTTTATATTATCACTGCATTGCTTAGGCTTAAAGTGTTGTGGGGAAATAACCTTAAATACAAAACTATTATGTGGTTGAATTGCCCAGGCTTGTTGCAAAATATTTTTGTACAATGGAGGTAGAGTGGATAGGGCAGTAATTTAACCCTCACAGGTCTTGATTAGTTTTGGGACATTTTACATCCAAGTTCTAATAGCTCTGGAAATGTACTCAGGTGCTATTAGGCTCAGAGATGGTATAATACATTGAAAAATTTGAATTTCCATTTTTGTCCTGTTGTTCCTTTGACAAATGTAGAAGTTGTGTACCTGGTTATGACTTGGACCTCAAAGGGACGGGTTTTTAAAAACACTCCAGGAGTGAAAAAGTCATCATCAGAAGATGGAAACACACCCTTTCACCATCGCCTTAGATAGCTGTAATACAAGTGAGGCGCCAAGCAGAGCACGGATCAAACTGCACCCACAAGCACTGCTAGCTCAGTCACTGTGCATGCAAACCTGTGCTAGCCTAAGAATCTTAGTTTTCTACATAGAAAGTCAAGCAGTCAATGCTCCCCCAAATTCAGGTATTCAATTTAAATGAGACAGAGCAACTTTTCAAACATTTAATTAAAACAGCATCTTAACAGGTCTATGTAAACATGGTTTTACTACTGACCTATTACCTTATTTTCACAAAACGGGGTGTAAGAGGATAAGAGGCCTGGGTTTGTCCCAGTATTCAGGGTAATCTAGGAGTTGGTAACTTGGATGTTCTGGATGCTACAGAGCATCAACTGAAGTGAGTAACGCCTGTTTCAACCAATGCTAGTGTTATTTAGCTATAAAATGGGCAGGGACCCAAGGCAAAAGCCTCAGGCCGATGGGTTTTTAGAGGCTGTTTTAAGATTCACTCCTCAGTGGAAGGATACTTTTACAGTTCAAAATATGTTCTTTCTAAAAATGTGACACAGAATAATTTACACCAACTGCTTTTTATTATCAAGTTTCAGAAACCTTTCACAAAATGGTTTTTTTTTTAAAAAAAAAAAAAAAAAGCCAAAAAACTTTACAACCATGGCTAATGTAATTTTTCCATTGTTCCCAGTCAGCTTCAAACCCATTGTGTGCAAAGCCCATTTTTCCATGCATCTAAATGATAGATACAGGCTATGAATTCTTTATTCTATTTGTAGCAGCTTATGCAGGTGCAGCCAAACACAAAGCTTCAGGACAAATTGTACAAACTTTACAATGCTGGATTTGAGTTTAAAATATGAAACATAAAGTCTACACAAAACTGATAAAAATCAAGCAGATACCAGGACTGAAACTTATAACCCACATGTGAAAGGGAGTCTTATTTCAAGTGCTTTACTCTGCTACAGAACAGTCGAAATGAAGATGTAAAGCTTTGTGGTTAGTTTAAATTATACACTCTGTGGATACTATACCAATTTTAGAAGTTACACATGGATCAACAGATGTCCATCAGTTCATCTGGACTCATCAGGTACTCCAGCAGCTGGCAAATCCGGCAAATGTGGAAAGAAAATCCACCTGTGCAGCAGCTGCCTGCAGTTTACTGATGGGCACACTGCACTCCAGGTCCATGATGGCTGCTGCTTTCTTCGTCAGAGCTATCATTATAGGCTTCACGCCTCTGACCACCTCCAGAGCCTCGAGTGCTATCGAATTCCTGAAGCTCCACCTCTTCTGTCTCTCCAATTACACTAGGAACTTCTGGTCTAGATGGCAGGAGGTCTTCTAATTCCTTCATAAAACAAGAACAGGAGATGTGCACACACACATATGCATGCGCAGGCACACACTTTGAGACAAGGCCTTGCTATGTAGCCAACACTCACACAAAATAAATATTTAAACACTAGAAACTTGACTGCAGACATGTTCCACTGTACTTCTAAACAGTGTTGGTTGAGGGACCTACTCTCCAGAGAGTTCAGAGACTCTTCCCAGAACCTCATACCCAGCCTGCTTCAGCCGTTTATAACCACCTTGCTTGGTTGTCCCATAAATATTTACATCAGCCAACATTATTTTCAAAACAACCAGAAAAAAATCAATCATACAAACATTAAAAAAATAAAAGCTACCACAGAGACTCTGTCTCAAAAGAGCCAGGAGTGGTTGGTCATATCTATAATCCCAGCAATTAAAAGACTGAGACAGGAGACACATCTAACCACGAGCTCTAGGCCAGCCTGGGGTGCAGGCAGCAGGAGACCCTATAATAAAACAAAATGAAGAGAAAAGAAATACAAAGGGAAGCAAAAGAAGGAAATGAGAAGCCAAAGGGAAAGCCACAAATCAGCTGCTTAAGGAACATTGAAAACCAGCTTACAGAGAGTTTATCTGGGTTGATCCAGTTGTTTTCAGGAAACTGCACATCAAACTTTATGTAAAGGTCACCCTTTTCAAAGGGATTACGATACTGTGGCATTCCTTCACCTCGAACAACACGAACACATCCTATTGTTTAAAAAAAAAGGAAATTTAGATAGGAATTTAACCCAAGAAAGATATTCAATAATATTCCCTTTACCCACTATACACACGAATTATAACAACACAGAAAACCTGGGTAAGATGAAATCACTCACCTGGTTCAATGACTTTGCCAGGTGGGTACTTCACCACAATCTGACGAGCATCAAGATGTTTAAATGTGAACTGAAATCCACATAAAGCTTCAACAAGTCCTATCTTATATGTCATATGCAAATCATTCCCATCTCTCTGGAACACCTATAGACAAAGTATACACAAAATATATTAAAAACAAAACCAAAGCCATACCAACTTGCTGAACATTCCTTAAGCCAATTTCAGAATCTTAACTCTACCATTTACTACCAAAGCCAAAATGCCACTATCCCTAATTTCAAAGCGTCTTATTAGCAGAGCTAGCTACTCAAGGAGTATGCCAGAAACTTCTATTATAGGATCCCAGTGAGGCCAGAAGGGAGTCTAAGATCAGTGTTTTTAAAAAGAGCTCAATTGCCGGGCAGTGGTGGCGCATGCCTTTAATCCCAGCACTTGGGAGGCAGAGGCAGGCGGATTTCTGAGTTCGAGGCCAGCCTGGTCTACAGAGTGAGTTCCAGGACAGCCAGGGCTACACAGAGAAACCCTGTCTCGGCAAACCAAAAGAGCTCAATCAATACGGTACAGCCAGGAAAGTTAAGGACTCAACTTTGGTTCCCAGCACCCACATGGAGGCTAACTACTATCCATAATCCCAGTTCCAAAGAATCCACAGCTCTCTTCTGACCTCCAGTGGGCACCAGGCACACATGTGGTAGCTACATATACATACAATGAATACAATGAGAGAAACCATACATATACATAAATTAAGAAACCAAAAATTAGGCCAGGCATGATAGTATATGCCTTTAATCCTAGCACTCAGGAAACAGAGGCCAGCCTGGTCTACAGAGTGAATTCCAGGACAGTCAGGGAGGGCTCATTACAGAGAGAAACTATCTCAAAACAAAGAAACAAAGCACCAAAAGCCAAACAAACAAACAAACATCCAAACTTGTTTATTGCAAATTACACAGCAAATGCTACAGTTGGCTTACTCAATCTTATAGAATAAACTTATAAACTACATTAATGCTGTGATTCAAAGTTTCCAGAGAGAAGCTACATCTTCAATCTGAGTGAGTGTGATAAAACCAGAATACTGCAGGTCCAGAGCCTGATACTTTATCTTGATCTATCTTTAGTTCCCCAAATTAGCCACTCTGCCCACCACTGTGTCAGACTGAACATCAAATAAACCGACTTAACAAATAAAACCTTTAGGAATGCAGTAACAGAACTGTACTTTCTATCAACCTAAGGCTAGGAGTCATCTGACAAACATCTGAGGCCAACATTTGGTATTTCTGTACTTTGCTGTAACTGTCTACCTTCTACTGATGTAGTTGGAAAGTGTCTTGTGACTTTGGTCACTGCTTCCAATACTGTAACATTGATTTTCCTATAACCCGAATTCGAGTTACAGGTTATGGCCATTCAACTAACTACAGAATAAATTTTGCTGTCCCCTTGAAGGTGAGAGCTGTGTTTTTGCATTAGCGTTGCAAAGATTAACTGCTGAGAATGTTCTGAGCTTCGATGTCTTGGAGAAAAAAAAATCAATTTCAAAATAATTCAACTTGTAATTTTTACCTTGAATTTGCCAAACCTATACTTAAATTCTGAAGCTTAAAATAAAATTAACTGTAGTGAAAAGGTCACCAAAATTTGTTCAAAATCAAATGCGCTTGGAGCCAGGGTGGTGGCTCATGACTTTAATTACAGCACTCAAGAGACAGGATCTGAGCTCAAAGCCAGCCTAGTCTATGGACCTCATCTGAAAACAAAAATCAAAAATAAAAACCCAACAAAAGTGTCTTGGTTTTCTTGAGTATTAATTTCTACCCCAAGCTAATCTTTGATGTCTATAGGCCACAAATAGGCTAATAGAGACGGGCAGTGACTGCCAGACCATTTAATCCCATCTGTATGCTAACTGACCCTACAAGGTCAGAAGAGGCAACCACTAATGAAGCACGAAGATTGTAACACCTAAATTTCTGGAAAATCTCTGTGATTCCTTCCACTTATCAGCTTCCCATCTTCAGATGGGCTCTTCTGTGAGAGTGACATATGCAGATGTGTGTGCAGAGAGGGAGGGGCGTGGAGAAGCCAGAGGAAGACTTGTGGTGTTCTTCTCTGTCATCCACATGTGGCCATGCCAACACTCTATGTGGGTGCTGGAATCTGAGCAAAGGTCTTCATGTCAGCCCAGCCAGTGCTGTTATCCATTGAGCCAGCCCTCTAGCAATCTCCCATTTCTCTATTAATGGCTAGTCACAGTTCATTTGCAAGTTCACTTTACACTTCTATTTTGGCAGAGTTTTCCATTACTCAATTGGTGTTCTTTCTTACTGGTTCTACAAATCTGAATGCAAAATCTGAAGAACAATTTTGGTTGGTTCATAGGACACCTGAAAAATTTGTTCTTTTCCTAAATGATTCTCCTAAATTTACCCATGAAATAAATTCTCCTAAAATGTGGCTTTAGAACATGAGGTTCAACAGTACCAGGCAGCAGGAAAGAAAGAAACATTTCTGATTTTGGGTCCAACATCTCAGTAGATTTAGTAAGCCCTTCAAGGAATTCTAATGTGAAGCTCAAGTTTGCAAGTCTGAGAACCAAAGAATATTAGTTGTGCACACTTACTCAGGGTCTCTTGTAACAGGATCATCAGATTTAAAAAAACAAAACAAAACAACAACAAAAAAACCAGAACGTTTCAATGCTGTTTATATAACAAAATGCCAATGTTCCAATGTTTGTTAATGCTACAAAAGGAGCAAGAACTAATTCCATGTTCTTGTATAGACACACCCAATTTAAAGTACTTATAATTAAAAAATTACCAGGGTGGTTGCTGTCATGGTGGGGAAGGGACTTGATAATTTGATGCTAACATCTAAACAAATGCCCAACTTCTCCCTTCTCTTTCTATCGACAGAGAACTTGTGAAAAGATTAATGAAGCATACCGATAATACTCAGAAGCTTCAGTAATTTCTGAAGAAGTTATTGAAAAGGAACTAACATAACCAAAATCCTATGCTTGTGTTGTATAAAGACACCAGCACTGATAGAAGAGCAACATAGTAGGATGAGTGCACATGACACAGCACTCCCAAAGCTCATTAGCTTATACCCCATTTATAGTCACTGCATCCATCCATCTCAATTCTTCAGATAGGTATTTGAAAGGGAAAAAGGCCCAAAGCAACAAAGTGACAATGCTTTTCTTGACATATAACATACAAGCCCTCAATGTTCTAGTTCAAAGTATAAGAAGTAAGTTTGTGGTTTTATTCTTCCAACTTCAAGCACGTTAACCAAGCTGTCTAAACCTCATCCTTGGCTCATACATTTACTGCCCTGGTCACAGTAAAACCAAAACTAGAACTCTTAACTTCTACCCTTCACCACTCTCTAGCCTAGGCAATCAGCTGCTGGCTGGCAATTCCATGCACTAATAATACTGCTGTCAACAACTGAACCAAGTGCTAGGATTACAGTATGTGCAACAACACTCAGAATGCCCTAGTGATACCTAAGCCATACACCATTGTTTATACTTTACCAACTTTCGTTTTTTTGTTTGTTTTTCAAGACAGGGTTTCTCTGTGTAGTTCTGGTTGTCCTGGAACTCACTCTGTAGACCAGGCTGGCCTTGAACTCAGAAATCCGCCTGCCTCTGCCTCCCAAGTGCTGGGATTAAAAGGTGTGTGCCACCAACTGCCTGGCACACTTTACCAACTTTCAATGATGTGGTTATTGAAATTTCTAGCCTTCCACCTCTTGGGTCTTATAGGCATTAAGCACAGAAACAGTAAATTAATGGGTAGTAATAGCACTTGGGAGGCAGAGGCAGGCAGAGCACTTGAGTTCAAGTTTCAGGACAGCCAGGGCTATACAGAGAATTGTCTTGAAAAACCACAAAAGAAAAAAAAAATCTTAAAGCAGAATTCTAGACACTATTCTTACTTTGCAGTCATCCCAAATATGCAATATAGAAGGAAAGTCAAAACACCCAGTAGTACACCCCTCTTCATAAGATCTGACTAGTACATCAAAATGGGTGGTCCAGGAATCAAGTCACAATTTTGTGAGAATAACTCAAAATTTAAAATGTGCTTTTCAATATGACCTTGTTCTCATATTGTAATTTTTAAATAATTTTACTTAAAAAAAAAAAATGCAGCTTCTTCCTTGGGAAAACACCAAACAGAGAATGGACAAGGCTTGGGAGGCCACAGTGGCTACCAGAGGATTCAGAGACCTGTTGTGGATGGCCCAGGTACTGTTGTATTTTAATGTTAATTCCGCTCCCTCTACCCCCCAGTCACTCCTTAAGTACTCAGGTGACTTGTGAAACATCCCCTAATGAATAAAGGAATCAATCACTGGGCAAGTAGGCAGAACTTCTGGGTTGGATAGAGGAAGAGAGGAAGCAGGAGTCAGGGGCTTTTTGGATAGGGATATGGAGAGGGCAAGATGTAACTATTAGTGTCTCCTGGCTTATATGATGAATCTGCCAGGATTTGCCACCAGAGGATTTAGATTTAATATGGCTTACAAGATAGCGATTCTAGTTGTTGGGCCCATGGATTGAGTTACCATTGTTTGTGAACTAAGTTTGTGTGGTGTTTTCCTTCACGTTGCAGTTCAACTGGGTTCAAGAAAGAAAGGTATGGTGGCAAAGCGTTTGCCTGATGTGCACCACAAAAGGCCATGGGTTTTGAAGCATGGGGCTGGCATGGTAGTGACCTGTCAGTGGGAACTGGGTGGAGAGATTTTGGAGCTCTGAGTCAGAGAGTCTCCATGAGATAAGAACAGGTCGGCCATTCATCCACCAGTGCAGGGCCCGCCAGCCAGCCTGGGCAGAGAATAGCAGGGACAAGTGCGGAAACTTGCCGGTCTTTTTAAAAATATTTCCTGAAACACAGCCCCACTTCGGTACACAGAGGTTGTGGAACACAAGAAGGCAAAGCCTAAGACAAGGAGTGGATCCCTGTAACCAAGCTGGACTGCCTATCAAGGCCATAAAGATCAAGCCACAGAGATTTGTGTTTTATTCTCTCTACCCATCTGAAATTATTAATTTTACCTAGCAATTATCTTTTATGTTAATTGTGATGACTATTTTTGGTTATTAACTTGACTACATCTGGAATTAACTAAAACCCAAACTGCAGGCCATACCTGTAAGGGATTTTTTTTTTTTTTTTTTTTTTTTTAATTAACTAAATCATTTGAAATGGGAAGACCAACTTCTTCTCTGGATCTTTGAGACAGGAAAGTGTATCTTTAATTCAGATCTTTTGAGGTAGGAAGATGCACCTTTAATCTGGATCACATCTTCTAGAAGCCTATATAAAGGACATGGAAGAAGAAGCCGTTCTTTCCTTGCCTGCTTGCTCTCACTCTCAAGTCCATTCCTTCACTGGCTTTAGAGCCTACTTCTTCAGGATTCTGATGTATTCTGAAGACCAGCTGAGACATCCAGCCTCATGGACTGAACAACTACTGGATTCTTGGACCTTCCATTGGTAGACAGCCATTGTTGACTAGCTGGACCACAACTTACAAGCCATTGTAATAAATCTCCTTTATAGTAAACTATAAACACACACACATGCACGCACACGTAGAGAGGTAGAGAGAGAGGTAGAGAGAGGTAGAGAGAGAGAGAGAGAGAGAGAGAGAGAGAGACAGAGAGAGACAGAGAGAGACAGAGAGACAGAGAGACAGAGACAGACAGACATCAGAAGAGAGCACCTGATTCTCTGGAAATGGGAATTATAGTAGGTTGTGAGCGACTATGTGGTTGCTGGGAACTGAACCAAGGTCCTCTACAGGAGCGGCAAGTACTTTTAACCACTGAGCCATCTCTCCAGCCCCTGGAAAGCATTGTTTAAGGATGAGGTTTTAAAGATCATGCCAGTGCAGAAGAAGCAGACTCCGTTTGACCAGTAGGCCAGAATCCAAGCTACTGGGATATCAAGATTAGAAAGCCCGACACTACCCTATGGAAGGCATTGGGGCCCTGTGGCTCTGAGCTGGTGAACCTCATCCTTGTCCACAGAGGCCGTGGCACTATATCTGCTCCTGTGCCCAAGAAGCTGCTGCTGTTGGTGCTGATGATTTACTGTAGAGAAGTTAGGGGAGGGAGTGCCACTAAGCACGGTGCTATGGGGCAGAGAAAGAAGGATAGCAAGTGTAAGGTCAGCCTAGGGCGTAAAACAGAAAAGCGAGGTGAAGGTAGTAATATAGAAAACATGTTCAGTGGTTCATCAAATTCCACACAAGGGACCTCTTCGCTAGACAAGTTCACTTTACCTTGAAAAGATATAACCAATACACATTCAACTAGAAACTAAAAATGTTTTAAATCTCTAGATTCTCTGGTGAGATAGCTCAGAGGGTAAAAGCACTTGCCACAAAAGACTGACATCATCCAGTTTGACCCCAGAACCCACCATGGAAGAACTGATGCCACAAAGCTGTCCCCGGATACATACTATGACATGAATAAGCCCCTCATACCAATAAAACAGATTACTTTAAAAAATAAACTCCTGACCTCAGATAACTTAGCTGGCTACCCAGTAAGTAGAGTAAAATTAACATAGTAGTACTGAGAAGAGTGAAGACTGAACCCCCCCACTGTACATCCAAGGAGTTCTAAAGTGAAACCACACTGCCTACCACCATCTAGTCCAATGGCTGTATTATACATAAAGGAAAATGAGGTGCAGAGACAAGATGGGCACAGTGCTAATCTACAGTGAGGACAGGGCAGAGACCAACACTGATGGTGCTTCTGACTACACTTTACTTGGTTTATCTGTTAGTCAGTTTCTGTAAGTAGGCCAGCCACGCTCACTGTGAGCTGAAAATTAACTCTACCACACTCCCTTAACAACTCATTTGTGTTCAGTTTTTCTTCAAAGCATCCAAACAGATTCTATCCTATTTCTCACAAGCAAGATCAGTTCTGAATAGAACAAAAAGGGAAAAAAAGTGAATAAATCAAAAGGAAATTACCTCATGTTCTTTTTCCTGTAGCAAAAGAACAATATCTCCAGGTTCCACTCCTGGAGCCTGGTCTGCTTCCCCAGTGAACGTAATTCTCTGTCCATGTTTCATGCCTTTGTCTACATGGACTTCCAGAATCTTGACTTCTTTAATCACCTTCTTCCCTTCACACTTTTTACAACGGTCTTTTTCGTTAATGACCTCCCCTGCAAAGAGAGGGCATTCAAGCTTCTAGTAAGAAAGAACGCGCCAACATTAAGCAGGCTTGACAGTGACCTTAATTCAAAAGATGCATTTTGGGTGCCACTGGTTAATGCTACCACGAGTGACAAAACTTTTACTATAAAGGTCACCTGAGGGGTCCCAGCCACCCAAGATTACAGAGTAAAAGCTATCTTGATAATTCCTTAGCAACTTGGGCAGCCAGGCGCTGAAGCTTCTATAAATGCTTCTGCAAACCTTTTCAGCTCTTGCTTCAAGTAGTTTACCAGGAGACAGAGACAGTCCAAGTAAAATTTTAATTTTTCTTTCCAGTAAGGGTTACTGAACCTAAGACCTTGCTAATGACCTATACCCAATCCTTAAATATTCTTGATAGTGAATTACCAAACTGTACAGTTGGTACTTCAAACTAAACATTGCTTAGAATTTTTTTTTTAAAGGGTGTTATGCTGCTAGGGCAGGCTTGAAATTCACTATCCTCCCGCCTCTGCTTCTTGTAGAGAAGATTACTCCTTGTTCAACTTAACTGTTAGTTTTCAGCTGACTTTGATTTCTTGGTAGTGAAGTTAGCAACTTTAACAATGTAGACTGCAGCAGACACACTCAGGTGTCATTTCTTAGCTGTCTTCTTCCACCCAGCTTTTTACGACCAATCTTTCACTGAGCTGGAGGTTAGGAGGTTAAGCTGCTTGTCAGTGAGCATTTGGGATCAGCTTCTCTCCTTAGCACAGCGATTCTTAAATGCGCACTACTGGCCTTCATAGGTTTCTGGGACTGTACCCACGGCTAGGCCCTCATGCTAGATAGAAAGCAGTCACTGTAGCAACTACGTCATCACCTCAGCACAACATATACCTTCTTAAAATGACCCCATCGCTTCCCAGAACAATTTGGAAAAGGGAAGTTCTACAACTATACTAATTGACCATCAGGCAAAGGAAAGAATGGGGGAAGTGGCTCAGTAGTAAGAATCCTAGGTTTAATCCCTCCCACCAGAGATAGTATAGGTAGTGGAAATTAATCAGAATAAGGGCTGGTGGGTATAGGGCAATACTTGCCAAGCACACTCAAGGATTTGGGCTTACTCTACAGTGTTGATGAGGCAAAATTCTCCACATATATTAATCTAATTCAAAACTTAACTTTGCAGTTATACCAGCCACATCTTTCTTTCCCTTGATTAAAGCCAACTTAATTTAAAAATCAATCTATTAAAAATATTCAGAACTTGATTAGGACTTTTCAGAATGTCCCCCAGAACCATACTAGTTAGGTGATGAAGATTCATTTCTAGCTAAGTTTGCAAAATATATTAGCTTTCTGAGGTGGCGGCAGATTAGAAATCACGATCATCCTTGAATAGGTCAAGGTCGGTCTAGGTTAGAGTAAATTATTAGGCAAATAGAATAAATATAAGCTTATTTTTTAAAAAAAACTGTAGGGGCTTGAGAGATGGTTCAGTGGTTAAGAGCACTGACTGCTCTTCCAGAGGTTCTGAGTTCAATTCCCACCAACCACATGGTGGCTCACAACCATCTGTAATGGGATCTGATAACTTCTGGTGTGTCTGAGGAGAGTGACTGTGTACTCAAATACATAAAATAAATCTTTTTAAAACAAACTGTAACTGTCTCTGACTTGGCGCTCACCTTCTCCGTTGCAGTCGGAGCACACGGACTGCATCTGCTGCACCATCCCCGGAGCCAGCTGTCTGATCATAATGCGTACGCCCCGGCCTCGACAAGCACTGCATTTCTGAACAGCTCCAGACTTTCCACCTTGGCTAAAGCAAAAGTATAAATTACACTTTTGTCTACAAACCATTATAGTCATTAAAAAAACACAAATTGTGTTTTTTACCTCTCCAGTAATAATTATTAAAGTGACCTTTAGAGGTATCAGAAGATGCTCAGCTGCTTATTAAGTTTTAAATAAAGAAAATGTTTGACCTAGTATAGATTTTGAGCATGCCACTCAAAAAGCAGAGACACTGTGTAAGCCAACAACACTTACCCACTGCATGCACTACAGAGCACATTCTTGCTAAGTTGTAGTTTGGTTGTCTTGCCATTATACAGGTCTTCTAAAGATACTCTGCAGAGAAAAAAGAACCAGGTTCAACAAGTCTTACCAATATTATTAAAAGATAAAAAAACAGTTTACAGAGCAAATTTCAATTTGACTTTTTATAACAAAGAACTCAAGGATAATTATGACTATAAATAATATACATGGTATTAACACCGCTCTCTCTTCAGAGGACAAAATTTGGTTCCCAGCCCCTATATTGGAACCACTTGCGACTACAACTCCAAGGATCCAATGCCTTTGGTATTCTCACACATGTGCACGTGCTCAAAATTACAAAAATAAATTATTTTTCTGAGACAGGGTTTCTCTGTGTAGCTCTGACTATCCTGGAGCTCACTCTGTAGACCAGGCTGGCCTCAAACTCAAGAGATCTGCCTGCCTATGTCTCCTGAGTGTTAAGATGAAAGAAAAACATCTGAGAAATCCACTGCCACCACCACTCAGAAAAATAATAAATTCTTGAGCCAACAACTTGACACAATTTATAAACTGTTAACTCCAATTCATCAGCAATACTCTAAAGACAGAATCCTGTGATTCACACGGCTTCAAACTCAACATGCAGGAAAAATGACCCTGAACTAATATGGATACCCTTGCCTCTACTACCGAGTGCTAGGATTACAGGCATAGATCATCTTGCCCAGTTTTATATGGTACAGAGAGAACCCGGTGACTCCTTTGTGCCAGACAAGCATTCTAGCAACTAAGCTATATTTCTAGTTTCTAATTATAATTATCACCCAATTTTATGTGATAACAACTAAAGCACAGAAAAGCTAACTAACTTGACCAATGTCAGCATTGATTCTAGAGTCAGAGCTTTGCTGGAGGGTAGGGTACACTATAGATGATTAGATTAAAAAATGTATATTACAGCTTAAGATAGGCACTTAGGGGCTTGGAAAAATGGCTCAGTGGTTAAGAGCACTAGCTACTCTTCCAGAGGATCTGGGTTCAGTTCCCACACTGGAGGCTTTCAACTGTCCCTAACTCCAGTCCCAAGAGAACAGACTTTCAGCTTATAAGGCACATACATGTATGCAGGAAAATAGTCATACATATAAAAGTTTTTAAAAATTAAAAAGGAAAGGCACTTAGTTGTGTATGTTTAAAAAGTCACATACTGTAGCAGGAAAGAGGGAAAGAACATAGTTTCAACAGAGAAACATTCAACCTTTTCAGCTTCTAAAAACCCTGCCAAATCATAATTCTGCATATCTGAACAACTCTTTCTCCTGTTTAGGGAGTGGAGATCACTAAGGGCAGATAATGAGCACAGAAGACGGTGTGTGCGGCAAGGCTCTGAGAATGGCAGTGCAGGGAAGTCGGGCCAGCACTCAGGTAAACATGGAAGCCTTCCAGACCTGTTTGGACAAGTTCATGTTGTAATGGTTGGTACAGATCTGGTTGGATGCACAGGCTATCAAGTAGTAAGACATATAGCATCTTTCTATAGGATCAGCCAAAAGCACTGTGATGTACTGGGTCAGCTTGATGGTGTCATGATGAACAGCAGCATGGTGGCCCTGAACAACTTAACATATTTTCAAACTGTCTAACTCAAAAGGCTGAATAAAAAAAAGTACCAAAATTGTTTGTATGTAAAAGTATACAATATTTTATATATCCATATTACCTCAAAATAGTAATACAGAAAAAAAAAAGGCTTACTAAAAATACATAAGGAGGCTAGAAAGATGGCTCAGCAGTTACTTTAGAGCACCTGGGTTCAGTTCTAAGTACTCACACAGGGACTAACTGTCTTTAACTCCAATTCCAGAGGATTCAACATGTTCTTCTGGCCTCCATGGCCACTCACACTGTACATGGTACACAGACATACATGCAGGTAAAACAGCCATACACATTTTAAAGAAGTAATAAATGTTTCTTTAAAATAAAACAATTTAAAAAGTCCAAAGTCAGCCTTTCCTGTATAGCAAGTTCTAGGCCAGACAAGGTTAAATAGAAAGACCCAGTCTCAAACAAACACATAAACTATATATACATGCATACACACTGTATGCATACACAATATACACACAACTCAGTCTTATTCATGTATAGCATACTCCAATTAAAAGATCAATTTCCAAACTAATCTCAAAAAACAAAACTGCTCCACCCCTCCCCAAGGAGCCGAAGTTAATGGTTGCTGAGGGAAGGGACTCATCCTTAGTGATGTGGCCAATGGTTAAGTTGTCCTTGCTCAAGTAAATAACCCCACCATCCCTATTCATTCAGGAAGCTATAATTAAGTATGAAAGGCCAAGGGAGGAGAGGCAAAAGTAGGAGGGATTTGTTAGAAAGAGGGGTTCATTTGAAGGGGAAGCATAGGAAAAGGTAATATGAAGATCACTGCCAAACTACATTTTATATTTCTGTGTGTATCAAACTGTAAAAGAATTCTAAAAATTATTCACCAATACCACTCATATATATCATAGATTTAATAATACTCATTTGTTTTGTTGATTGGTTTGTTTGTTGTTTTGGTTTTGAGACAGAGTTACACTAAGTAGCTCTGGCTTTATGGAACAGCATGGCCTCAAATTCAAGAGATCTGCTAGTCTCTGTGTCCCTTTGTCCCAAGTGATGGGATTAAAGGTGTGAGCCATCACACCTTTCTCCCCATAAAACTGAAGGTAAATCAGACTTCACACATGCTAAGCGGGCTCTGCCACTGATCTATATGCACCCAGCTTTTAACCCTTCCTTACTAATTTCAAACCCTTGAATTCAAGTAAAGGAACAAATAGTGTGAAGTCACTCTCAAAGGCACCTACACTATTTTGTGGTATTCAGCTGTTCACCAAATTGTTACTGTAAGCTCAAACTTTCATATGCTGTAGACAGTATAAAGTAACACTTATAAGTAGGCAAGATGGCTCCGCAGATAAAGGCACTTTATGCAAACCTATATTCAATCATGGTAGAAGAAAACCAACTCCTCACAAGCTGTCCTACCTAATTTGCACGTTCATGCAAAATAAGAATTTTTTCAAAAAACCACTTATAGATGAAAAATTACCAACAATACACCATCACATCCAAATAATGATACATTGATCTACATCTTAAGTGTTACAAGACCGGAAAGGAAAACTGTAAATAATCTGACTATATTGACACTCTGCAGAGAGGCTTAAACTAGCAAAATTTCTCTAAAGCAATTAGGTTTTATCAGCTTCAAGACATGGATATCAAGTCAGGGATAGTACCTCACACCTATAATCCCAACACTTGAGAGCCTGATGCAGGTTGGTTGTTATGAAGTCAAGGTCAGCCTTAGCTACAGTGTGATACTATCTCAAAAAGAAATAAAGCCATGAATGCTTGGCTGGGAATCTGCCAGAGATAAAACAACACACAAGGATGCACAGCAACAGTATCTATTCTAGACACCCTGCACCTCACATAAAAGGAGTAGTTTCATCATGAAATGGGATTATGAAGCCACTCAAAAGAATGTTAGTTAGTAGGCAGGTATGATGGTGCACACCTGTAATTCTAGTACTCAGGAGGGAGAGGTAGGAGGAACATTGCTCAGACTATGACATAACAAGCTCCAGTTTAAAAATAAAGGGGTGTGTGTGTGTGTGTGTCTGCCTGTCTGAAGACAGATTAGCTGGTAATGTGACCGCAGCATAGTATCTGGGTTCAAGCCTCCACACTTGTATAAAAAGCCAGCTATCAGCTATGGTGGGGCTGGAGAACTCATTCTTGCAATAGACCCAGTTTCAATTTCATCCTCATGGCAGCTCACAATCATCTTAAGTCTTGTTTCAGGGAACCTGGTGCTCTCTTCCTAACTTCTTGAGAACCAGGCACTTGTGTACAGACATGTATACATGCACAAACCACTTACATAAATAAGACCAAATAGATAAATCTAAGCAAACAAAAAACTAGACCAGCAAACCTGCCTCCGAGTTCAATCCCTGGAACCCACATGGTAAAAGACAAGAACCAACTCAATCGATTCTATGTGTCCTGACCTTCATGTCTGCAGTGTAGCAATCACTCGCCCCCCAGTAACAACGAAAACTATAACTGAAATATTTTAAACAAACAACTAAGAGTTAGGCATGATCATATACCGCAGTAATCCACTTCTGAGGTGGAGGCAGGATACCAGGAATTCATAATCAGCCTTGGCTTCATGAGACCTTGTCTTAAAACTCCAGTGTTCGCTCTCAATTCAGTCTTTTGCACTTGTTATTAAAAACGTTCTTAGTGAAATAATTTTAAAATACAGTGAAATGACTATTTTCAAACTGTAGAGAAACTGTGGAGTCTTAATTCAAAATCAAAGCCCAAACCACTTATATGCTGACGGTTATGCCAGGATGCAAGCCAGTAAGCTCCATGGAAACCAATTTAGGAGAGTTAGCATTGAGGATCAAGTAACGAGGGACACTACCATGTAAATAATCAAAACAACCATTATTTTGACTTAAAATACTTCAAAGAATATCCACACTTGAAATTTTCAGTCATCTAACAGGTAACCTCAACAGCATGGGAGGGAAAAAAAAAATCTCAGTAGGAATCAACTATTCTTTAAGATCTTGGTTGTTTTGTTTTGAGACAGGCTTCTATGTACGCCTGGTTAGCCTCAAACTAGCTATTCAGCTGAGTACATATGACCTAGAAGTTGGATCCTCTTGCCTCTACCTCTCCAGTGCTGTAGTTATGGGTAAAGACCACCCAACCTGGTTTAAATCCAGAATTCTGTGTCTGTGCGTTAAGTGCTTTACCAACTGACCTACATTTCTAGAGCACCCCTCCACCCAGTAAGGTCTGAAGCAAAATACATCCAATAATTCACTTTGTCATTTAATAAGAACACACTTTAAAATAAAGGACAAACTCTCTTGTAGCAACACTCTCTTATCACCATCTGGAGAAGCATTTCTTAGAGACTCACTTCAGTGGATGCATCATGTCCTCGCCTCTTCTTCTGCCATTTCGACTTCTACTCTGATTGCCCATGAAGCCAAACAATCCTCCACCAAAAATATGTGAGAAAATATCATCCATGCCACCGCCTCCACCGCTGCCTTCCCGTAGACCTTGTTCTCCATATCTGTCATACAGCTCCCGCTTCTCTGGATTTGACAATACTTCATATGCAAAACTTATTTCTTTAAACTATAAAGTAAAAGTAAAAATAAAAACAATTGGATTTTTAAGTGGAAGAATGTGAGAAAGACTTCAGAAAGTCAGAAGCCACTTAACTCCAATAAAAAGCTTTGAGGTTAGCTTGGTTTCCTCTTTATCACCTAAAAATCTAAAATAGTCCTCTGAAAGTTATCACCATCATCACTACATATGTATGTGAGTGTGGAACCATGTATAGAGGTCAAAGGACAACTTTCTCTCCTTCCACTGTGGACTGCGCTCAGGTGGTCAGGCTAACATGGTGGCAAAGACTTGCTAACACTGAGCTATCTCAATAGCTATAATTTTTCTTATTTTTGAAGATTACACGCATTAGGTTTTACTATGGTCATTCTCAAGGAAGTTAAAATAACAGCGAAAGTTTCATTCTATGGGCATAAGTGGACTTTTTCCCTACATCACTCCTTTCAGTTTAAAACTAAAACTCTAAGAATAAAACTCAAATAACTTACTTTATCTCCAGCATTTGGATTCTTATCAGGATGGTATTCTTTGGCTAACTTTCGGTATGCCTTCAAAAAAGATTTTGGAAAAGAGTTATACAAAGCAAACAATTTAAGACACTTTTCTGAGAAGCAATGTTCAAAAGTTACAGCCTTCCAAAAATGTCACTATTTAACATTGTCCACTTTTCAATATTGTTTACTTGCTAGTAATGTATCCAAAGTTATTGAAGAAAAATACAAATAAAACAAAACAAAGATATAGAAACATTATTTCTTGTTTTCTTTTTTTAAAACTATTATTAAATGTCTTTGATGGCCAGCAACCAGACCAAGGAGACCACAACAACCAAACAAATTTTAGATTGAGTGACTTAAATTTAACAGAAACTCAAGCACTACTACAAATTAAGCAAAGGATACTTCTACCAAGTATTTCTCCCCATGCTGGCTGGCTCCTCTGCCTGCCCTCTAACAGGAAAACACCCAAGAGGTCCTAAGTGATATTTTATTAGCACATGGTCGACTAACTGGGGTCCTAGGTGGTGGTGGAGCTACATACTTTCAATTAAGTGATGTGGGTAAGCAGCATGTAAGTCTTCACACAGACTCATGAATTATATAACACAGCCTACCATTTCCGGTAGGGTAACAGGAAGTCTTTTTTCTTTGGACTTTACCAGTCCCGGTACTTACGGGACATTCTTATTTTTCTCAGTTTACAAATTCAGATTGAATACCGACAGCCAGAGAAGATGCTGAGAGACTTTAAGTACCTTAAGTCCCGAGATGATCTTTTACTACTACAAAGGACAACAATGAGACCTGTCTTATTTTTAGTGAGTGCACACTCAGGTGTTTGGCTGGGACACACGACTCATCCCTGAAGCGGCCACGGAGTATTTAGATCTCCAACCCACAGAACAATGCTTCTAAACAGACCCACGCTGCTCCGGCTGCCCGGCGAGGGAGGCAGAGGGAGGAGCCTGTTCATCGCCGGAGGCTGCGGCGGCCCTCAGCCCCACACCGGCGCCGGCGGTCAGCTCCTCCTCGGCCCGGCGGCGCGAGCACCGCGGTCCGACCTGTTTTTCCGGGTGGCCCGGGGCGCCGAGCTGGCGGGCCGCGTCTGCGCAGGGCCGGCGGGCGGAGGCCCAAGGTCAGCCGAGCCGACTGCGCCCCCGCCGCCGCCGCGCCTCAGCCCGGTTCAGGCCGCCCCGACCGCGCAGGCCCCGCGCCCTCGCCCCGCCCGCCGGCCGGCTCGCTCCAGTACCTTCTTCAGCTCGTTCTCGCTGGCGCCGGGAGGGACGCCCAGGATGTCGTACAGCTTCGTGTCGGCCACGTTCGCCATGGCGGCCTGCCGGGCAGCACTCGCAAGCAGGCGGCGGAGCGGAAGGAGCGCGACCCGGATCACGAGCGGCGGCGGCGCAGGCCGAGGAGACGGCGCGGGGAGGCGGGCGGGGCTGAACTTTGACCCGGCGCAGCGCCATGACGTCGCCACGAGGCCCCGCCTCCGGGGCGGGGCGGGCGGTTGGGCGGTGGGCGCCGGTGTGCGGCAGGTGGGGTCCTTTCCTGATGCCGGTCGGTGACGCGCGAGCCACGGCGGAGTAAAGGAGAGCGGTGCGCGGCGTTCGTACGGAACTCTCGGTGCGGCAGAGGCCTGAGGGAAAGAAGCCGGCGTGGAATCCTCCTGGGGTGGTATCCCCGGGGCCGCGGTGAAAAACAGCACGTGGGTGTGAGTGTGTGAGGTTCCCATACAGCCTATTACACCCCTAATGTGATTTTATCAACACCTTCACTAACTCATTTCATCTCCTTAACTTCCCCCTCAGCACCTCTGCGTAGGGGAAACAATTTCATTCATAAATACTCAGCTATATACCTAGCAAACGGGTTTTTAAAGGCATAGCCATCCTGTCACATTGAAGGAAAGGACAAATCTTTTCACATATTCCCGATAGCGCCCTTTTACACATTCCCAGTTGGTTTGGGGGCATCCAGATAAACCAAAGTCACCCTGTAACACCGGGGTCATGCGTTCAAGTGTCTCACTTGACAGCTTTAAAATTAGCTAACGCCAAAGGTTTGGTTGGCCGTAAGGCGGTATGACAGCATGCTGGCACTTGGTGACTGTCAGTCGATTTTCGTTTGCTTTAGCTTAAGAGAGTTCTGTACTTCTACCACGTGCCAAGATGTATGGCTTGCCTTCCAACTGGTTTTCCGAGAATAAAACACTTCTGGTCAGTTGAAACCTGAACTGGGAAACAAATACTCATTGACTGGCTGTAAGTCTGTCAGTTGAGGTGATATGCCTCTCTTGTTATTCTTCCTGGCCGAGTTGTGGAAGCCCTTCACTGCCGTGCTAAAGACTTGTGAATTTGAACCTGAAAGCTCTGAGGAGTCTCATGAGAAGATGCTCCTTCACCTGTAATGTTTTCCTTGATTCATAACCTGGTGAACCTTCCTGTCTTATCTGAGGCCCCACGATGCTTGCTTTCCTGATAAGTATGATTTATGACATGAATGCTGTTCTCACATGTGAGTCAAAATTCCTTAATAGGATTTAGATTATGTATCTGGTTTCGAGGACGTATTTGGAGGTTCTAGCAGGGGACCACAGCTATCCCATACCCTTGGCCGAAGACTAGCTTCTCCTTTTGATTAAATATCCAGCTTCAGGAAGGGTCATACATGGAACAAGGAAGAGGAGAGGGAACACTAACCTACACACCCAGATTAGCCAAGCCAACCCTGGTGACAGATGTTGAAGTCAGATCCTCACTTCTGGCTTTGAATTTTACAAAGACTCCCTATAATTCAAGAGTTTGAGTCCTGTTGCCATTGAAAGAGATTTCTCTCTCATGTACTACAGTGAAATGCTACTTCTCCACTTCTTACCAATCTGAGCTGTTCCTATGAGACAGTATAAGGCTGTGAAATTAGATTGTATAAGCTGGTAGCCTTGCTCTGCCTTCTTTTAACAGTGAGCTGTGCAGTTTACTTTTCTGAAGTTATTTCCTCAGTGCAAGATGGTATTTTTTTAAATAGTATTTATAGTCTGGGGATGTAGCTTAGTTCATGGAATGCTTGCGTAGAATACACCAAGGCCCTGGGTTCAGCCTCTAGAAAAAGGAGAGGAAAAGATAGAAAAACAAAAGGGAACTTTTGAGTCAACTACTCTAATTTTTTATTTAGGCTGCCCCTTGGCCTTGTAATAAATCAGTGAATACATGGGCTTTTTGAGGTTCTGATTTCTGTACCCATAACTGCATGCATGCAGTGTGGCAGCTCACACGTGTGATCCCCGTGCTTGGGCTGTGGAGACAGAGGAGTATAGTGATGGTGGGGTAGCTTTATTGTTGGCCAGCTTCCCTGCGGGCTATTTGTACTGTCTGTTCATTGGAATATCTGGCTTCCCTGAGCTTCAGCTCCTCTCTTCTGTAATTAATGTTCCTCAGGCCTCCTCATGGTCTCACATGGCTTGTAATTAGTTCCATTTCTTTCCCCCTTTCAGTCAGTTTCTGCTGCACAGGAAAGGAAGTACCTGTTTGTAGTTACTATTTTTATCTCATTTCTGTCCATGAACAGTTAAAAAGAGTAGGATTTTCCCCCTTGGTCTCACTTTGAGTTTAGTTTACCTTTCTTTTTCTGTTTTCTTGTAAGGGGGAAAATATCTCCGCTTGGTTAAGTTTTAGCTTGTGATATTTTGGAAATTACCTCAGCTGTGTTATTTTATTACTTGCCTTTAAACTATTATTTATTTATTTATAATATTTTGTTCATTTCTGAGTTGTAATTGTAGTCAGCACTTTGTCTGCTAATTTTGCAGGGCCACAGGTTATTTCAGAACAGCTCTGTGCGTCATCTGACACATGTTGTCATTCCTGACATCATAAGCCTGAGTTAAGCCTGTGTCTGTGTGAGCGTTGTAGCACCTCAGACATTTTCTAAGTTTTTGAAATACTTCATTTATTTTAGCTCTATTATGTAGCTAATGCCAGGAAGGAGGAAACACCTGCATCTCATTTCATATCTAAGAATCATAAAATGCTGAGTCACAGTGCGTCTGAGGGTTGTTCTCATTAGGCAAATAATTTAGTTTGAGGCTAGAGTGGTTTCAGATTTCTTCCAAGCTTATTTTGTTGTTCAATTCCTTTATTTTTGATTCAGTATGCTTGTGATTGAGTGCGATTGGGTTGGGATAAAGGAGATTGATAGGGACTCGGGGAGGAGTGGATGGACTACATTATTATATTCTGCAGGCCATTCCTAGTCACAGGGAATTAAATGGAGAAATGAGCAGCTGATTAGTTTAGACAACTCTTTATATATCATTCAGGCTACTTAGAAAGTAGTTTTGCTTTCTGCCTTTAACTAGTGGTTGCTATATTCTTTCTTTCTCTCTTTCTAAACTTTAAAAAAACATTTTTTCAAGGTTAACCATTTGGTATTGGATAACAAGTTGGTTTTCGCTTCCCTAAAGAATTCTGTTTCTCCCACTCTCAGCATGCCTCACTTGCCTGTAGTTCTCTGTGTAGGATTGGGCCTTTAAGGACTTTCCCCCATCCACTTCACCCTATTTTGTTTGCTTGTTTTTTCCTGTCTTTAAAAAAATTAATTTATTTATTTCATGTGTGTGAGTACACTGTCTGTGTCTTCAGATACACCAGAAGAGAGCATCAGATCCCATTACAGATGGTTGTGAGCCACCATGTGGTAGCTGGAAATTGAACTCAGAACCTCTGGAAGAGCACTTAGTGCTCTTAACTTCTGAGCCATCTCTCCAGCCCATAAACTCTTTTTTAAAAACCCAAAACAGCCGTGGTGTTGCACGCCTTTAGTCCCAGCACTTGGGAGGCAGAGGCAGGAGGATTTCTGAGTTGGAGGCCAGCCTGGTCTACAGAGTGAGTTCCAGGACAGCCAGGGCTACACAGAGAAACCCTGTCTCGAAAAACAAACAAACAAACAAACAAACAAACAAACAAAAACAAATTAAAACCCAAAATAGTAAAAAGATCTAGGTTAGAAATTATTTGGACTAATGAAGAAATAGAGTTGGTGAAGGGTGAAGAATGGTTCGATTCTGGGTGTATTTTGAACTTCAGGGGGACATGAGGGCGAGGCAGAAATAAACACTCCCTTAACTTACTCATCTAGTCATGTTGTGGCTCAGGCCTTTGATTCCACTAATGAGGTGATAGATAGGAGGATTTCTAATAGCTTAAGCTACAGAGGAAGAGTCTGTCTCAAAAAACTAAAACAACCCAACCCACTACCACCAAACAAATTATGTTAATTATTTCTCTTGTTCCTGTGATTAAAAAACTACCCCAAAGCACCAGAAGGGAGGCTGATCTATTGAATTCATAATTTGAGACTACAGTTCATTATGACAGAGTCGTTGATCACATTAGATCCATAGTCAAAGAGCAGAGATCTCTGGGTGTGGTGGTATCTACCTTTACTCTGAGCATTTGGGGGACAGAGGAGGCTAGATCTCTGCATTGAAGCTAGCTTGGGCTACAGAGTAAGTTCAGTAAGTTCCAGAACTGCCAGGGCTACACAGAGAATCTCTCTCTCTCTGTCTCTCTCTCTCTCTCTCTCTCTCTCTCTCTCTCTCTGTGTGTGTGTGCGTGCGTGCGTGTGTGCGTGCACGAGCTTATATTTGCATGTATGTCATGGTCCATATATGGAGTGCTGAGAACATCTTATAGGAGTGTGTTTTCTCCCACCATGTGGGTCCTTGAGTTTGAACTTAGGCTGTCAGGCTCGGTGGTGAGCACCTTAACCTGCTCAGTCATCTCACATTTCCTCTTTCTTCATTTTATACAGTCTAGAATCCTAGCCAGGAAATGATGCCTTGCACATTTTCCCTCCTCAGTCTAATGCTCAGAAGCCCATCTCTAACTCCCAGATAGACTATTAACACTGCCTATTGTATAAATCAATTATTAACATTCAGTATATGCTTAAGAAGAAATATTTTTAAAGTTTAAAAAATAATCTACTAGCAGAACAATTGTATATGTTTATGAAGTACAATATGATGGTTTTATGTGAATATTTTACCAAGTGATTATACCAAGCTAATTAGTATATCCATCACCTCATATACATTGTTTTGTGATATAAACACTTAAAACTTATCTTGGATGTATTTAGTATACTCAAAGTAAGCAAACAAAATTAAATCTTTTTTTCTTGCTTTTAAAAAACTTGCATAGCCTTGGCTCTGTGTGTGTGTGTGTGTGTGTGTGTGTGTATGTGTGTGTGTGTGTGTGTGTGTGTGTGTATGTGTGTGTGTGTGTATGTGTGTGTGTGTGTGTGTGTGTGTATGTGTGTGTATGTGTGTGTGTGTGTGTGTGTGTGTGTATGTGTGTGTGTGTGTGTGTGTGTGTGTGTATGTGTGCGTGCGTGTGTGTGTGTGTGTGTGTGTGTATGTGTGTGTATGTGTGTGTGTGTGTGTGTGTGTGTGTGTATGTGTGTGTGTGTGTATGTGTGTGTGTGTGTGTGTGTGTGTATGTGTGTGTGCGTGCGTGCGTGCGTGCGTGCACGAGCTTATATTTGCATGTATGCCATGGTCCATGTGTGGAGTGCCGAGGACATCTTATAGGAGTGTGTTTTCTCCCACCATGTGGGTCCTTGAGTTTAACAAAGAAGTAAAATATTACCCCGCTGGCTAGTTCTAAGTCAACTTTACACAAGCTGGAGTTGTCTAAAAAGAGAATGTCTTTGAGAATTTTGAGATAAGACCTGTTGTGTAGCCTTGGATGGCTGAAACTTTCTATGTAGCTCAAGTTTTTGCCTCTTGAATCATTTAGCCTATTGAGTCTGGGATGATCTTAAGAGAAGCATTGTTTTTATTTCATCCTGTGCTGTGTACATCCAAGTGATGTTGGTAATTCAGTCCAAAAGGAACTTCTCTAAAAAGGTTAAAAGTCTGGATAAAATGTAAGTGTGGATAATTAAGAGGGAGAGAACAAGTTGGGGAGGAGCCAGGATGAGAGGGAGCCAAGAGCCTATCCATGGGACGCAGCTTGTTGAATTTGGCGTGCCTGGTCTATGGGCCTTGTTGAATCTTTTTGGATCTGTTGGTGTAGAAATAGCATTGTTCCTGGAGAAGGGCACCTCTGTTGGTAGCACTCAGGAAGTCTAGTCTTCTTTGACTTTGGCCTTGGCATTTAAGACGTTAGGCCTGCTTTTCACTGCTGCAGATGGACACTGCAGTGCTAAATTGAGCCAAGGTCATGTCTTATAATGAGCACTATTTTTTCCCCGAGAATCCTCAGTAAGAAATACGGTAATATCGCCGGGTGGTGGTGGCGCATGCCTTTAATCCCAGCACTTGGGAGGCAGAGGCAGGCGGATTTCTGAGTTCGAGGCTAGCCTGGTCTACCGAGTGAGTTCCAGGACAGCCAAGGCTATACAGAGAAACCCTGTCTCGAAAAACCAAAAAAAAAAAAAAAAAAAAAAAAAAAAAAGAAATACGGTAATATCTGAGGAGGGCAGTCCTTTAGTCTATTAAAAAAATGTACTGATCATTTTAGTCCTGATTATTATACTTTTCTGCTGAGTGTTTTAGGCCATGCAGGTGACCAACATTAATTACTTTCTTTTAACAGAGAAGGCTAGAAGAAGTTCTGGTCCTCGGGGTCTCATGGGTTTGGAAGAAACCCTTGGCTCTTCTAGCCTTTCTTTGCCAGTTGTTTCATCCATGTGAGGATAACTCAGATGCTTGCTTGACCACTGCTTCACTTGGAAAGAAGTATGGACTCAAGTTTTCCTCTCTGACCTTCTTTATAGATTGAACATTGGTTAGAATTCACCAGGCAGTGTCTGATTGGACACTGGTTAGAATTTACCAGGTAGTGTCTGATTGGTCACTGGTTAGAATCTACCAGGTAGAGTCTCCATGCCCTTCCTGGACAAGAAACAGGTGATGCCCATTGTTACAGTCTATTTCAAGATATGCCCCACAGTTCCCTGGGATCTAGTTGACCTTGGAGGGGGAAAAGGGTTCTTTGTTTTAATCTCTTTTATCATATCAGTATAGGCCTCCAAATATGGTTATTGAGCACCTAGAAGCTAAGTTACACCAGTCTGGTGTGTTAACTATTGCCTAATATTTTAAAAACCACATGTTTCTAAATAAAGAGACACATATTTTAGCCAGTTCTTATACTGGTTGATTTTTTGACTTTAAAATCTTTAATACTGGCCTGGTGTGGCACACACTTTTAATCCCAGCACTTAAGAGGCAGAGGCAAGCAGATCTCTTGAGTTTGAGGCCAGCCTTGTCTACAGAGTAAATTCTAGCAGGATAGCCAGGGCTATACAGAGAAACCCTGTTTTGAAAAACAAACAACCTCCCAAACAAAACAAAACAAAAAATTGAAGCCAAAAAAAAAAAAAAAAAAAAAAATGAAAAAGAAATGAAAGTAGAGGAGGGGGGCTGGAGAGATGGCTCAGTGGTTAAGAGCACTGACTGCTCTTCCAGAGGTCCTGAGTTCAATTTTCAATTCCCAGCAACCACATGGTGGCTCACAACCATCTGCAATTAGATCTGACGCCCTCTTCTGGCTTTCCTGAAGACAACTACAGTGTACTCATATATGTAAAATAAATAAATAAAATCTTAAAAAAAAAAAAAAAAGAAAGTAGAGGAGGGTGTGAGAGATGGTGGAGCGGTGAGGGGGACTCACATGTACTGTACACGCATGTTAAATGCCAAAGAACAGGTTGAGAATATTTTTAGGTTTAGTTTACACATATGAGTGTTTTGTCTATACATACCTGTGTCTCCCATGGGCATGTCTGCAGATGGTTGTGAGCCACCACGTGAATGCTGGGAATGAAACCCAGGTCCTAGAGTAGCCAGTGTTCTCAATCACTGAGCCATCTCTCCAGTGCCAAGAATAAATTAAGTTTTTAAAAACAATTTGATACCAAGGGTAAGTCTGACTGATGAACTCATCATTTTTTTCTTTTTTTTTTTTGTTTTTTGTCATTGTTTTTCTCAAGACAGAGTCTTGAGTCCGTAGCTCCAAGATCTCACACAGACATACATGCAGGCAAAACACCAGTAAGTTAGAAAGAAAGAAAGAAAGAAAGAAAGAAGAAAGCAAGCAAGCAAGCAAAGGTCATGAGGTCAGGGATCATGAGGCAGAGGAGTTCTTCTTTCTGTTTCATGTAGAGCAACATGTGCCTTTCCTCCCCCATCTGCTGTAAGTCCATTTTCAGTTTTAAAAGTCCAAGTAGGAAGCAAACACAATCACTCTAGTGATTTTCTATTTATGTATTTATTTATTTGTTTGTTTTTATTCATAGAGGACTATCTTCAGTGGGAAAGCCTTCTTAAAATTTGCTACATGTAAACTGGGTTTAAATTCCTCTAATCTAGAGAATACTAAACAAAAAAAAAAAAAATGTAAAAGAACTCAAAAGGTTATGGTGTTGTGTCCCTGCAATAGAAAAGTAAGACAGTAGGACAATGCAGTAAGTTTGTTTACCTGTGCACCCACTTCACATTCACCTATGCACACACTGTTAAACTATGAGGCTTTGTAAATTCTCTGATAAATCTTACAGGAAACGCAAGGCAGTATTTCTATAGTAGATGGTGTCATCTATGATTACCATGCTGCTGGCTTTGAATGAGGATATGTAGCAGGTACATAGCAAAACATTCACAACCAAGGAAACCCTGTCAAAACTATTACATTTTGAATTGTTGGTCAAGAAACTTCCAGGCAGAAAGTCCTTTCTGTTTTCTCTGTGGATAAGCATACCGTTAGCTGCTTTTATGATGGGCATGTCTATATCATGAGATAAATAATAACCTATGCTGAAAATAACCCATTTGCTGACCTTAAAAGCACAATGCCTTGCTCTTGGGTTGTTTTATTCTTTCCTTTGCCATAGAGTTGAGACCAGCCTGACATTGGAGGACATTTTGAAACAAACATGTTTGAGTAGGCCAAATCCCATATCCAGAGCCAGCTTCTCAGTAATCTTAAACAGTGATTGGTAATTTGCTTGTGTGTGTGTGTGTGTGTGTGTGTGTAGAAAAGGCATTTGTTTTTATGTAAAAGTGAACTCAATGGTTTAAAAGCCAGACATCCTAAAGAACCCAGAAACTAATGTGGAGGCCAAGCAGAAAGAGCAGGTGTTAGGACCCAACATAGCTTTAAACAATCTGGCCTGCTGAGGGGCTAGACTTGAATTGAAAACCAGCTGGGCCACTTTGCAGTGGGGTTCCTGACCTAGCAGCTAGTCAAGCTGCTCAGACGCCTTGGGTCTCTCATGGGGCCAAAAAGAGTCTGAGATCTTGAGAAGACTTGACTGTTGTACTTCTGCCATACCTTTTGCTCCAGCAGCTCCCGTTTGGTGCCTTAGCACAGATAAGGGTTTATTGTGTCACACCTGGGATAATTAAAAACCACCAGCAACCACATGGACCAGAACTGTCTTCTTGTGGGCAGGAACTAGTGAGTCCTTCATGAGGAAAGAGATCTATGGAGTAACAGTTCAGTCCTAAGACACAGAGAGTGTAAACTTAAGAAGTTGAGGAAGTTAGAGGGCAGTGGTGGATTGTAGTGGTGGGGGTGACGGTAAGGTTCTGTTCCCCAATTGGTTCTTAATCTGTCAGTAAAGAAACTATGGGCCAATTGCTGGGTAGATGCAGTAGGCGGGACTTCCGGGTCCCTGGAGGAAAAGGGAAAGACAGAAAGGACAGCGTTCGCCATGATTTGAGATAGAAAGGCCTAGCAGTCATATGAGGTCTCAGGAGGAGCGGCAGCCTCTGCTCCTCCAGATGGGTGGTCAGAGGTGTAACCAAACAACTAAGTTTAAGGCAGGTGGGATGTGTGGCAATAAGAATATTAATAAGGACGCCGGGCAGTGGTGGCGCATGCCTTTAATCCCAGGATTTCTGAGTTCGAGGCCAGCCTGGTCTACAGAGTGAGTTCCAGGACAGCCAGGGCTACACAGAGAAACCCTGTCTCAAAAAAAAAAAAAAAAAAAAAAGAATATTAATAAGGGCATGATTTTCCAGGCGAGAGATAGCACCAGCAATTGTGTCCAAAGGCAGGTTGAAAACGAGCAACTGTGTGTCTTTTATCTGTGGATTCAAGGAAAACTGGGAGGAGGCTGGTAGCGCGACCTGTTCCGAGTGCTTGGGGGGTTAGTGAAAGGCACAGGCAATAGTGGATAGATTATGGGGAGATGGGAAGATGGGGAGGTGTGTAAAGAGGGAGGAAGTTCTGTGAAGTTTGATAAGGAGGGCCCTCATCTGTCAGACCAGATCTGAGAGAGGATCCCAGGAATTATGTTTAGAAGTTTAAGCTTAATAAAAGCTTAATAGAAGCCGATAAGCAGGATGGTGAGACAAAGGGGAGAACAGGAATACAGGTAAAAGGAGGCCTGATGTCGGGGAACCTCTGACCATTTGCCAACTCATTCTAGGAGCCTTGTTTAATACTCGTGAGGTTGCAGGTTTGAACATGCCCAACTTAGTATAGCAGTTTTAGTTGTGGAGGGCATATTGGGGGTAGACCAAGTCCAGCTTGAGGCACAAGTGTTTGTTGGTTTTTATTTTATTTTATTTGAGACAGACCAAAGGTCTGTCTTTAGGAATAGAGGGCTGTTGCACATGTTGTAGGTCAAATGTGTTAGACTAATTTCCTACATTGAGGAATGCCCCAAATTTAGAAGTTTCTAAGAGTGTCTCAGGGGTCCTGGAGGAAATACTGGGAAGAACAAAAGACCCCCTCCAGGATCTGAAAGTTAAAAGTCCTGTTGGGGATTCACCAGACCTTTAACCTATGCTGGTGATACAGCAACAGAAGGATACAGGGGTACTGTCCTATAGAGTAGCTGGTAGAGGGAAGGGGAAGGGCGTGGCTTCACAGATTCAGAAACTGGTTTTTGAAACTGCTGGTTCCAGGACTAGTGTGGGGGTGGTGCATGGGAGGGTATCTGCCTTTTTGGAATTCAGTGGACAGCACTTTTCCTAGAGCTGTGGACCTGCTTCATAGCCATGTTTTTTTGTGTAGAAGATTTTCTTTATTTAATTTACCCGTATACTGACAGCATATAAGGCTTCTTTCTCCCACATATGCACTGGTTGTCATTTGTTTTCTTTATTATAAACGTTCTGACTAGCATGACCATTATAACCATCTCTGAGCCATTTTAATTTGCATTTCCCTAATGGCTAAAGATATAGAATATTTCTCATATTTTACTTACTCTGTTCAGTTTATTGACCCATTTATAGTTTTTTTGGGTGGCTAATTTTCACAAATCTTTATATTTTCTATATATTGACCTTTTGTTTGAGGTATAGCTGGCAAAGATTATTTTTTTTTAAGATTTCTTTATTTTATCTATGTGACTACACTGTTGCTGTCGACACACCAGAAGAGGGCATCAGATCCCACTATAGAGTGTTACAGCAACCATGTGATTATTGGGAATTTTTTCTATAGACTATTCATGTTCACTCTGCTGCTTATAGTTTCCTTCAGCTTGTAGAAGCTATTTATTTGTTATGTGTGCACATTCATGCCCTGATGTACTTGTACAAGTCAGAGAACATCCTTGTTGGTGCTTCCATCCCACTTTCAGTGGGACAGTGGGTCTTTATCCACAGGACTATCTCCCTGACCCCATCTGTCAGTTCTTAGGGCTATTTCCTGTGCTGTTGGGGTTTGTTTTAGAAGGTGTCTGCCTATACTTATATCTGGAATTGTTTTCTCTGTTTTTCTCTATTGGTTTGTGCATTTCAGGTTTTAGTTCCCTCCCCTCTGGTGATAAATAGGGTTCTGATTTCATTCTTCTGTAGGTTTTGCCAGCACTGTTTATTGAGTAGGTGGTCTTTTTTCCAGGCAATATTTTTGGCATCTTTGTTAAAAAGTAGATGTGCATAGCTGTGTGAGTTTATTTCTGGGTCCTCTATTCTGTTCCAGTGGCCTGCATGTTTATTTTTGTAGCGATACCATACTGTCTTATATATTAAAAAACAGCCTGATTGGTGTACATAGCAAATTTCAGGCTGCTAGAAAGACCCTCTTCCCTCATAATAGGAATGTCAAGACACAGCAAATTAAATGCTCTTTGAAGTCTACTGCATACGCAGACATCTGATAACCTTAAAAGAACTTCATTGTTCTAGTTAGAGAGATCCAACAATTTGGGTTAGCTCTTTTTATCCAAATTAAAATATCTTTCACTTATCTGCTACCTTTACTTTTTTGGATCACAAGGCATTTTTATAATTATATATATAATACTCGCATCTGTTAGAGGTAAATATTATAACAGATACATAGGACAAAAGAAAATCTCAAACACAGACCATGATAGCTAGTAAATTTAATATGATCCACAGATTTCTTAATGGCTTTTCCAGTCACTTCTCTCTACTTAAGACCAACTTCCTGCTTATTCAGCATTCTCTATAGCATATCCAAGGAATAAACCTTTGAAGTACCAAGGGACATAAGACAATATGTTCTAAATACACTAAGTGATATGTTTGACCAACAGGGAAAGTATAAACTAGAGTTCCAGAGCCAAACTCACACTTTGGTTATTAGAATTTCAGCAACTTACTTCAGCAATTGTAGAAAATACACTCCAGGCCCAGAATTGTACTGGATAGATTTCATCAACTTGATACAAGCTTGAGTCATCTAGGAAGAGGGAAAGTCAGTTGAGGACATCAGGTTGGCCTGCAGGCAAGTCTGTGGGCATGTTCTTGATTAGTGATTGATGTGAAAGTTCCCAGGCCACTGTAGGCAGTCCCATACCTGGGCAAAGGTTCTGAGGTATATAAAAAAGCAAACTGAGTAAGCCACAGGGAGCAAGCCTATCAACAATACTACTGCATGGTCTCTGCTTCAGTTCCTGTTTCTAGGTTCCTTCCTTGAGTTCCTGCTCTGACATTCTTTCATGATGGACTGCCACTGTAAGCTGAATAAACCTTCCCCCCCCCAAGTTGCTTTTGGTCATAGCATTTATCACAATAATGGAAACATAACTAAAACAAAAGCCAACATTATTTTTGGCTATTTTAGTCTCTTAACAAGGCAAGTTATTATTTTTATAATTAAAAAAATTATATGTAGGAGTATTTTGCCTGCTTGTATGTATGTGAATTACCATGTGTGTGCCTGCAGAAGCCAGAAGTGGGCATTCAGTTCCCCTAGAACTGGAGTTACATATGGTTGTGAGCCACCATATGGGTGCTGGGAATTCAACCCAGGTCCTCTGGAAGAACAGCCAGTGTTCTTAACCACTGAGCCATCTCTAGTCCATAGCCAGTTTATTATCTACCTCTGTGTGTGGCCTAACATTCCTATGGCAGGACACCTGGGTAAAAGCAGTCAGCTTGCCTCATGTGAACCAACAAAAGATCTAGAAGTCTCCCGAGCCAAACAGATAATTGATGACTAATCAGGCTGCTCTGAGATAAACCATGTTTTTGTATTGTAATTCTAGGCACACTCTTTTTTTATGTTAGACCTATGTGTGAGAACTTAGTTACTTTTTCCAGAGCAAAATCATTCTTTGGCCTTCCAGTGGTCACCTTGGGTAAGCCTTGATGTCATAAACATGCTAAGAAGTTTCCTTTTGCATCTGTTTTTCCTTCCATGTTAACCCATCTTTAATAACCACCCAATCAAATTATTTATTTTTCAAACCTCACCCACTATTTCTGGTTATCTGACTTAGTCAAGGCTAAGGCTGCATACAGACAGCAGCAGCAGCACAAGGGTGGACTTTAGGAAACACAGGGAAACACTGGCCTTTGTGGTTCACCAGTCAATGATTGTTATCTCCCTCTTCCCAAAAAGGTTACTTAAGACAGTATCTAAAAATATACATTCATTGTCTTCGTTAGGGTTTTATTGCTGTGAAGAAACACCATGACTATGGCATCGATTATAAAGGAAAACATTTAATTGGGGCTGATTTATACTTTCAGAGGTTTCGTCTATTGTCATGGTAGGAAGCATGGCAGCTTGTAGGCAGACTAGGTGCTGGGGAAGGAGCTGAGACGTCTATAGGCAGCAGAAGTGAAACTGAGTGCCACTAGGCAGGGGTGAGCTTCTGAGCCCTCAAAGCCCACACCCAGTGTTGTGCTTCCTCCAACAAAGCCACACCTCCTCCAATAAGGCCATACCTCTTAATAGTGCCACTCCTTATGGGCCTGTGGGGGCAATTTTCATTCAAACCACCACGTTTATAAACTGACCATGGTAGAAATGTATTCACAGGTTCACATGTTTAACCTAGGATAGAGGTAATATTACCTTTCTGGTGTTATAATAAAGTATCTGTGACCCACGTATTTTAAAAAAATGTACTAATTTTTGCCAATATAGTTTCATAGTGGAAACTCCAAAGGTATGTAATTATTTAACCAAGATTAACATTAAGAGCATCTATAACCACCTATTATACAATCAGCTTTACTCTGATGCCTTCCCCTACCTTCCTCTAGCCTAACAGAATATTAAATACACCCTCAGGGAGCTGGCACTACTAGAAACTTGGGCTTCATAGGCATTCCTTCTTCTGATGGTGTCTGTTCTGTAGTAACTCTTCTATTTACTCTTAACCCTTTCTTAAACTTACGCATTCATTTCTCCTAGAATTCAACAAATCCAATTCCAAATGGCTTTACAACACATGGACAATGTCTTACTGATGCATAAATTCAGATACCAGCTACTCACCCAAAGACCAGTATTTGACTACCTATGACCAGATGAGATGGATCACCCCAACCCATTGATGTTCAGGTCAGCAGCAAGCAACCAGAGATTTGAATAATATGCCTTCCCAACCCCTTCATCCTCTCATCTCCTTCCTATAAAATCACCCTTCTTGATTTTTTATTTATTTAAAATTAAAATTTATTTTTACTATAGCTGTGTGAGTGTTTGGCCTGCATGTATGTATATGTACCACATGCACGCCTGGTACCCATTGAAACTGGAGCTTTAGGTGGCTTCGAATCACCATGTAGGTGTTTGTTATAAACTGAACCCACATCTTCTGCAAGATTATCAAGTACTCTTAACTACTGAGCCATTGTCTTAGTTACTATTCTATTTTCATGACAAAACACTATGACCTGAGTTCGAGGCCAGCCTGGTCTACAGAGTGAGTTCAGGACAGCCAGGGCTATACAGAGAAACCCTATCTTGAAAAACAAACAAACCACTATGACCAAGGCAACTTACAGAAGAAAAGTATTCAATGTGAGGCTCACAGTTCCAGAGGAGTAGAGTCTATGACCATCATGACAGAGGATAGCAGCAAGTAGACAGTCATGGTACTGGAAAAGTAGCTAAGACCTCGTATCCAATGTTCAAGAGCAAGGCGGAGAACAAGTTGAGAATACTGAGGCCTTTTGAAACCTCAAAGCCTACCTCCCCCAACAAGGCCACAGCTCCTAATATTTCCTAAACGTTTGGAGACCAAACATTCACAAACATAAGCCTATAAGGCCATCTCTCCAGTCCCTCTCTCTCTTTCTAAAATATTTTTTATTGTTTGAAATTTTTATACATGCATCAAATGTGTTTTGATTAACTCCCCCGCATTCCTTATACTCCAGTTCCTTCCCCACCCTCCTAGTTCCTAAAAGCTGGTCTCCTAGTGGCCTTCAGATGAAGATGCAGAACTCTCAGCTCTTCCTGTACCATGCCTGCCTGGATACTGCCATGCTCCCGCCTTAATAAAGGATTGAACCTCTGAACCTGTAAGCCAGTCCCAGTGAAATGTTCACAGTAGTCTGTTCACAACAGTAAAGCCCTCACTAAGACCGTGTACACAACTTGGCTTTCTGTTTAACCTTTACTCTTGCTTCAAGGTCCTGAAGATGGACTTGAGCAGGGGTCACTGGGCTGCTTTGTCTCTCTTCCCAGTGTGGCCACTTTTAAAAAACAATGGATTTTTTTTTTTTTTTTTGGTTTTACTTTTTGCTATGAATTTGGCTGTTCTAGTCAGCTATTTAATTCCCAAGGTCACATGGCCACATTTAACTTTTTTGAAATATAGACCTGTGACCCTAAGTTTGTAATGTAGCCTCAGATGGTCAATCACAGGGAGGACAAATATCATTATAATATATAAAATAGTGAATTGCTGTCTTGAACTCAGTTCAGATGGAAGCCCCAACAAAAGGCCAAAGCTACACGCCTAGGTAACTCCTTCCCTGTTCCTTAGTGGGGTATCTCTTGTTCCCTTTGAATTTAACTCCTATGTCTCTGTTCACAGTGTCTGTTTCTCATTAAAGCTTGTACATCAATTTTGGGGAGCTGGTTCCACTCCCTCATGACAGTTGTTCCCATTACCACAGTTTGTTTGAGGCAGGCTTTCAATGAGTAGTCCAGGTTGACCTGAGACTCCATCAGTCTTCTTGTGTCAGCAGTCTTCTGAGTGCTGTGATTGTAGGATCCTGTCACTGAATTTAAAAATAAAAATGAAATGACTGTTCCTAGGTATAGTGGAAAAGAAAGTTTATTATGATGTGTGGGAAAGCATAGGAGGCAGACACATCTGGGAGAGCCTAGAGTGATCATGACCCTGAATCATGGGGGGAGAGGGGTCAGGTAAGGGAGAGAGAGGGACCAAGAATAACAGTCAGGCCGCCAAAGGTACAAAAGAAAGGGTAAAAGGGGGCAGGTAACCAAAATGACTGGATCATATAGAGAAGAGCCCAGCCCCTGAGCTGGAAAGTTCAGGTCGAGGGTGGGGTGTGCTAGCCATACCCTGTAACTGTAGGGATTGAGGGATGCTGGGAGAACCTGAAGGCCTGGTCCGCTTTGATATGTTAAATAGGTATTTTAACCCCTTATCTAGGGTTTGAAACTTATGATGGTCACCATATCCAGTTCCTTATAGTTTTGCTGCTGGTGTCTTGTTTATTTACTGTATTGAAACATGGATGTTGTTGTTACCAAACTTGGGGTTATGCTGTATCCCAAGAAGCCACCCATGGTTAAGAAACCGAATGAACAGTAAAAAGCATATAAACAAGTCTTATTTCAATGTGGCCACATTTTGAAGCAGGACAAAGAAATTCAATGATACCCTCAAATCCATCTTCAGGGTCTTAAAGTGAGTTTAAAAATTAAATAGAAGGCCAATGGAAACCAGGAGACTTTGCTAAAGGACGCAGAGGTGGGAGGATCTCAAGATTGCTACACTTTTGCTGTGTGTGTGTGTGTGTGTGTGTGTGTGTGTGTGTGTGCCTTTAATCACTGCACTTGGGAGGCAGAGGCAGTAGGATCTCTGAGTTCAAGACCAGCCTGGTCTACAAAATGAGTTCCAGGATAGCCAGGGCTACACAAAGAAACCCTGTCTTGAAAACAAACAAAAGAGATAACCAAGAATATGAGCACTGAAGCCACCAGGGTCAAGGTGTAGCCCTGCCCACCATTGACCCATCACTGTCTGGGCTCCTGTCTCGGCCTATGGTAGAGGAACTGTGTAAAATCTTTTTGGGGTTGAGACTGAACCCAGGCTTCATTTTCTTTTTTTTACCATGAGATTCCTGGGGGGACTTCCAATTTCTTGGGGGTCTGTTGTTTCAATGGTCTAGTAGTCATATTGATAACACAAGTGTCTCTAGAATATATTAATTTCGGTTACTCCAGTTACACCAAACAATGGATTCCTTCAAAGTTACAATTTCTGCCAGGAACCTTGCCTACCGGAAAAGGATTCCACCTAGTTTTGACAGGCTTATTATAAGTAAGCATATGTCTAATTCCTGGTTTTTGTCTTTTTTTTCCTTATTAATCTTTTTCTTAAATTTAGATTTTTGCATATGGGTATTTTCCCCATATATACATCTAAGTACCATAAGCATTCCTAATGCCTGAGGAGGCCAGGAGAAAGTGTGGGATACTCTGGTGCTACTGTGATACAGAAGGTGGTGAACTGCTGTATGAGTGTTGAGAATCAAACCCAGGTCATCTAGAGAGCAGCCAGTGCTCTTAAAAGCTCAGTCGGCTCTCCAGCTCTCATTCTATCTTTTCTATACAATTGGTACACTGTTACAAGAGAGCTAGAGGGGTTTCAGGAAGCTCGCCCTAGTTTGGCCAAAATATGAATAACAATGTTTCTATACCACTTTTTGTTTCTTCACTACTTTAGAAACACAGGGAAACAATGTGTGATAGCTGGTATATGGAGTCCCACATACAGGTGGCTGAGGCAGGAGGGTTGCTACAAGGGTATCCTGGACCACAGAGTAAGATCCTGTCTTAACCTAGAGAGAGGGAGGGGGAGAGGGAGAGGAAGGAGAGGGAGAGGGGGAGAGGGAAGAAGGGAGGGAAGGAGGGAGGGAGAGGGGAGGGAGGGAGAGGAAGAAAGAAAACAGGAAAAATATACCTTGCAAGTTAAAGAGTTCTGATCCTGACAGTCCCTGTTTGTCCTGTGTTAAGTTCTTGTAAGTTAAGGTTTCTATTTGTGATTAAGAAGCTCCTGTTTCTTAGATCTGGTGTAAACTGCTTGTAACCTGTTTACATGATGCAATCCTTGCCTTTGTTTCTTCCCTTTCCATTGTGCCTTTCTAACAGTGTAACTGTCAACTCACTCACCCTGCCCTGCCCTCCCCTCCCCTCCCCTCCCCTCCCCTCCCCTCCCCTCCCCCCACCTCCTGTGAACGGCCTCTCTCTTAAAAAGGACTTCAAGAAACCAGTAGGGATGCTCTCTCAAATCCCAACTTAGGGTGAGGCAGCTGGCTGGCCAGTCCTGCGTGCACCCCAAATACAGCTTGCTTCAATTGAACAATCATGAACTTGCTGTTTTCTCATCACAGTTCTCAGGTTTAACAAAAGGTAGGAAGGAAAGAAAGGAAGGAGGGAGAGAGGGGAAGGAAGGAAGGATGGAAGTTAGGAAGGGAGGGAGGGAGGGAGAGAGGGAAAGAACAGAGAAACTGAGGTGCTGGGTCTAATCATCCTAAGTGACCTGTAATGGTTTTGGTAAAGTCAGCTGTTTGGTCTTGAGAGGACCTGGAGGTCAGGTCTGCTGTGGTATATAAAATATGCACCTCAGTCCCTTATCCTGGTCTACAGAGTGAGTTCCAGGACAGCCAGGGCTACACAGAGAAACCCTGTCTCAAAAACAAACAAACAAAAAAGATGACCAAGAGTATGAACATTTAAGCCATTGGAATCAAGGTGTAGCCCACCCTTCACTGTTTGGCTCCTGTCTCATCCTATAAGGTGGTCTGACAAGGTGTCCCCACTAAGCCCAGCCCCTTTCTGTAAGTCTAATTGTTGTTTTATTTGTTTTTTTTTAACCTTATGTATTATATATAAACACATGTATGAAAGAAAACTTATGAAAAGAAGTTGTGTCTGCAGAGACTGGCTGATTGCAGTTCTGTGGAAAGACTGGGATGTTGCAGGTCCAGAGGCTAGTAACCTTAACTTGGGCTAGTTGTAGCTTTCCAGAACAGCCAGCCATTCCTGTCCCAGCTCCCTTGTCAGAATTAGCATCTGTGACAATAGATTAAAACCTTTTGGAACAAAGGTATTAGGTATGACCTTCTTGGAATAGGTGTGGCTTTCTTGGAGGAAGTGTGTCACTGTGGGGGACAAGCTTTGAGGTCTCCTATGCTCAGGGTACTGTGTACACCCAGTGTGGTATACAGTCTTCTCCTGCAGTCTGTGGATCAAGATGTAGAACCCTCAGCTCCTCCAGCACCATGTCTGTCTACACACACCGTATTTCCTGCCATGGTTATAATGGACCTCTACAGGGGGAATTTCTCAGACCTGCCAGAGATATAAATAATGACACAGAGGTTTATTAATATTTTAAAGCTTAGGCCTTTACCTTGGGCTACCTCCCAGCCACTCCAACCTTGGTACTACATCCCACCACATGGCATGCTCAGCTCTGGTTCATCCATCCACCTCCTTATCTGCTGGTGAATATTCCTCTTATTCTTCTCCCAGCGTTCCTTTCTCAGCCCAGAAAAATCTGTCTTCCACTTCCTGCCTAACTATTGGCTATCAGATTTTTATTATAGCCAATCAGATACAATTCTAGAATGCCTTAAGCAGATAAAGAATGAATATTTGTAAAATATGAGACTGGTGATGGGCCATTAGCTCTCTGCAGCAGAATTAACAATTGAATATACAGATTCACACCTTCACACAGTACCCCAACAAACCTCTAAAACCTAAACCAGCCCAAATGAAATATATATATATATATATATATATATATATATATATATATATATGATTTTTTTGTTATCTTTTCTGGCCAGGTCTGTAGGAAAGAGTCTCAGTGGGAACCATCTATATATAGTTAAATGCTTAAGTAGGGTGCTATAACTACTTTTTTTTTCCACAAAGGATTTAAACATTTATTTTAGCTATTAAGTTAGTTATTACTCCTTCAGGCTGCCTGTGAGTGGTGGTGGTGGAACTCAGAAGCGTTATGAGACTATAAAAGAGAGAATTATAGTGTAAAGAAGGAGTTGGTATTGCGGTGGATCCCAGCACTCAGTCTAGGTTGTTCTTATAAAGAACCCAGCTGTTTAATTTGGAAAGACATTCACTAAATGCCATGCACCAGCCTGGTTTTGGTGCTGAAACCAGAAGCAGGATGCTGTACAGAACTGTCCTCTTCAGCAAACACCAAGCAGTTGCATCTGCTGCCAAAAGGTCATCCCAGCTGGGCTTGTTGACTGTTGGCATTCCCTCATCAGAGGAGGGGCCGGGAGGCCAGGGGCCTTCTTCCAAGGTCTAGTCCCTCATCCCAAGCAGGTGTATGCAATTCTTCTCTAATTGTATTTTGCCTCAGGGAGGGACTAGGAAATGGGCTCCATTTATGCAGCCGTAGGGAAGTTGTTGTTCATGCTAGGTACAGACCTTCCAGTGTGGCTGCTTTAAGGCCACTGCAGTCCTCACCCATTTGCTCTGTAATTAAGCTTAATTCAGAATGAACTTTGGCAGACTTGTACTTTGCTTTATTATTGACCTTATGAGGACGGGAGATGGATATTGCCTGATCCCCTGCCCCTCTCTGCCACACATACACCTGGGAAAATTCTCACAACACAGAGCAAAAGGTTAATTTTTTTCTTTTTTCTTCGAGACAGGGTTTCTCTGTGTAGCCCTGGCTGTCCTGGAACTCACTCTGTAGACCAGGCTGGCCTCGAACTCAGAAATCCGCCTGCCTCTGCCTCCCGAGGTGCTGGGATTAAAGGCGTGCACCACCACTGCCCAGCAGTTAATTTTTTTCTTATCTCCATAAGTCTTCTGTGATTGTTTCAGAGCCACAGCTTCTCCTGCAAAGAGAGTTCTCTGGAAAGTTCCAAGATGATTTCAGCCCACTGTTACTTTGCAGAGAGAGAACCATATCATCAGTCAAATCTTAATCATCATCACTTTTAATCTAATCATGGCACCAAAAAGAAGCAGAGAGAATTCTGGACCACAAAACATTGCTATAAAATTACAGCAGAACAAGGGAAATGCAAACCATTTGTGCTGGGCTAGGAGGCAGACACATCGTCTCTGTGCCGATATAATAGGTCCCTGGTTTTCTACCTCTGGCATTGCAGGGCTAGAGGAGAACCAGGAGGCTTCAGCAGGAGTAGTTGTGGAGTCCATGTTGTCTTTAAATAGAGATTTTAGTCTGTAAATAAAAGTATCAATATATGTATTTGGATGCTAAAAGGATGATTGAAAATAAACTTGGTCCTGCAAGATGGTTCAGTGGGTGAAGGGTTGGTCTCTCTCTCTCTCTCTCTCTTTTATTTAAGAAATTTTGAATAAGATCTGAACAGTCTAGCTTAACTAGGACAATGTGTAAATCAATAGAGTAGAGCAGAATAGAGTAGGAGGGCTCCAAAATAAGTGTATACAGATGATTTTAACAAAAAAATGTCAAAAACACAGAAAATATAGAATCTTCAACCATTGGTTCTGGGTAAACGAGATATCTACGTATCAGAGAATGAAACCTGAGCTTTTTCCCTGTACAGAACTCAACTCCGAGTGGGTCAAAGGCCTTTATTAACATCAGTCATGAAACTGCTAGAGGTAAAAAAAAAAAAAAAAAAAAAAAGTAAGTATGGGAAACACAGATACAGGAGTAGGCAAGACTCTTGGACTTTTATCACTCAAGCAGTATAACCAGTAATTGACAAATGAAATATCAAAACTTAAAAGCTCTGTACAACAGAGGAAACTTAACTGAAGAAGCAGCCTACAGAAAGAGAAAATATTTACCAAATGCATATCTGACAGAGGTTAATGTCTAGAATATACAAAGAACTTAGAAATGAAGTATTGGTGCCTGGAGAGATGGCTCATCAGTTAAGAGCACTGGTTGTTCTTGCAGAGGACCTGGGATCAATTCCCAGCATTCACAAGCATCTGTAACTCCAGTTTTAAAGGGGAGTTCATCTGATCTCTGTGGGCACTGCATGAATGTGGTACACGGACATATATGAGGACAAATTGGCCATATACACAAAAATAAAAAATAGAATATTTTTTAAAATTAACTATCAAGAAAACAACCAAATAAGAATCTGGAATATGGAACTGAACAGAGTTCTCAAGAGAAGCACTAATGGTTAATAAATACTTTTTAAAGTGTACAACATTCTTAGCCATCATAAAAGTGTTAAATTGAACTACTTGAGATTCAGTGTCATCCCAGTTGGAGTGGGCATCATTAAGAAAACAAATGATAACAAATGCTGACTAGGATGTTGCTGGTCTGTGTACTGGATACTATCTGGAGGCATCTGTAGAAGCTCTGGCCCAGCTGGAGCAGCCAAAGAGTTGCAGCTCAGAGCAGGGAGGGGGAGCTCGGAGCAAGGCCAGCTGCCGGGCCTCTTCCATGCTGTAGCTGCCCTGGCTGTTCTCCCAGAGGTCCTGAGTTCAATTCCAGCAACCACATAGTGGCTCACAACCTTCTATGATGGGCTCTGATGCCCTCTTCTGTCATGCAGGCATACATGCAAATAGAGCAATCATATGTATAAATAAATAAATCTTAAAAAAAGATAAGGGACTCAGCCTGTGTGAAAAAGGGGTGAGGGAAGCATAAAATGACTAACTGTGTGTAGAAATTTCAATGCTCATTAAAAACCATTCCTGGCATCATTTTGGTTGGCTCTGTAGGAAAGGTAGCTTCCCCTAAATGGAAGCTTACATTTAGCTATTCTTGTCAGGGGTGGCAGTGCAGACCTTGAAGTAATTAGGAGGCTGAGGCGTGAGGCCTCCATGAAATTAAGGTCCACCTCTACTATATAGTGAATCCAAACCCTGAACTATAATGTGAGACCCTGTCTCAAAAAACCAAATGAATGTGTAAGACCCTCACCCTCGGTCAGTGGTTCTTACTTAAAGAGAGTCCAAAGTGACACACCAAGATGCAGATTGGTGCAAAAGCAAAAGGTTTATTTTCTGGTGTATTGGGATCCCTCAAGGCGAATGACTAGAAGACAACCCCAAATGGCTATTACAAGCAGTTTTTATACTACTTTTCAGGTGCACAGGTTACATCAGCAAGGTTACAGTTCAAACTTATTGGCTAGGCATATTGACCTTTAAATCTATTATTGGCTAGCAAGCATGGGTGGATCATGACACACATTTGCACTCTGCCTGGGACTTTCCAGAGGGTCAGGTGACTATCAATACATTCTTCAGTTTTTCTGAGGACACCATGGCCAAAAGCAAAAGAATGGAAGAAAGTGTTTATTTTATCTAACAGGTTACAGTTCTCATGAAGGGGAGTCAGGGCAGGACATCAAAGCAGAAACCTGGAGGTGGGAACCGAAGGTCAACAATGGAGGAGTGCTGCTTGCTGGCTTGCTCAGTCCGCTTTTGGCCATGTTGTTTATCACAGCAACAGAGAAGCACACTGAGACACAAGGTGACACAGAGGACAAAACATAAACATCTCATATCTCAAATTGAGGTTCTCTGAGTAAGTTTTTAAAAAAATCAAATAAAACCCTCAAAACCAGTCTTTACCAAATTAACTTTATCATGGGAAAAAATCGGCAGCATCATCACTAGTAAGTCATTCCAGTCATCTTGAGAATAGGTAAGGAAGCTCTTGGAATGTTAGCAGTGGGTGTGGTTCTGAGACAACAGTAGTAATGAGCCATTCCCAGGGCATCGGCAGCTCCAACAATGGTAAGGCACAAAGGCGCTGTGATCCATTAGAATCAGCCATTCTGTAGGTTTATAAAGTTAATATTCAACTTCTTGTACATAAGCAAAGACACTGGTGCTGAAACTTTTTTTTTTTTTTTTAAAGAACAAAGCAAGTATTTTTGGAGTCTAGGACGGCTCTGAGGTTAAGAGCACTGGCTGTTCTTGCAGAGGACCTGGGTTTGGTTCCCAGCACCCATTTGGCAGCTTGCTACTGTAACTCTCGTTCCAGAGGATTTGATGCCATCTTCTGGCCTCCTGCTGTACCGGGCATGCACACGGAACACGTCTATACATACAGGCAAAATACTTATAAAGTAAACTAAAATAAATTAATCTAAAGTAATTAAGTTATATTTTACTGGCCCACATGATATAGAAGATAATTTGAAGAGGTCATTTCAGGAACTTTAGAAAGGTCCTGAGATGCCCCCTCCAGAAGGGAGAGGATAATTAACATTCCTCAGACCACAGGGTGGAGAACCAACCTTCGAGTGGGGACACATTCTGCAGGACAGACTGTTGGCTACCCACAAACAAGGGATGTCCTTGCCACTTCATTCCCTAAAGACCAATCCGTTTAAAAGTCACACTGTTCTGCCAATCGTATTGTATCTAGTTGTTGTTTCTCTATTCTACCCCTGAAAACTATAAAAACTGTTCCAAATGCGTTGAAACAATAAATTCCTCTTGCTTTTTTTCCATTTCTGGCTCTGAGTGGTTCACTTAGGGGGTCCCTGGTAAGCTAAGGCTCACCAGAGTCTTACAAGTTTAGTATCAATAGTATGAATGATAGACAAAAATATTTTAATATACTTATATAATAATATTTATGTATTACTATACAGCTTTCTTGCTTGACTGTGCAAAAATACAGCTGAAACAACTCCCCCCTTGCTTTGACTTGTATTTGGACACAGGTAGGAAGATAGTATTGGTGTGTTAAAAATCAGACTTCCTTTTAGGACTAGTCATGAAGTGTAAATCATGAATGAGCCACCTCTCCTAGTTGTCTTATTGGTGCATTCTGGGATCACACACACACCTGCCAAATGTTTTATGTGCAGGGAATGTCAAGTGTTGGGATTTAAAAACCAGTTCCCCAGAGAAGATGCTGTCATGGAATTTCCAGGAAATTTTCTGTGTCTCTCCAAATGGAGCTGAAATATTTGAAAACTCCAGACTGGAGATGTTAAGCCATCCAGGCAGTCAGACTGACAGGATGAGCACAACCGCCCAGCTCTGCGGTTAGCCTGTGAGCAGTGAGCTGTGTGTGCCGGGGTCTGATCATCGTAAAATTCAGTGGCCTAACTTTACAGCTGGGAAAAATTATAAATAATTTCAACAGAAATGTCTCCCACATCAAATGTAGCAAAAATCTTTTAAATATTACAGTAAATACAGCACTAAAAGAAAACTGCAAGGTAGAGAACGCTCAGTCAAGAGCACGCTACAGGTTCACTGGCTCTTAGACTTGGCTGGAAAATCTCATTTCATTAACTAGCAAACCATCATTCTAGGTTGTGTTTATAAATAATTACCCTGCAACCACACCACATGAATGCCTTTCTCTTCACATACCAAACATTCCTCTAGTCAGCCTTGAAGCATTCTGCATTTCTTTGCCAATCTTGTAGGCCCGTATCTTGTTCCAGTCTATTTTGGTGTGGGCAACTGGAAACTGTTGGAGTAAGGCACAAACAGCACAAAACCGTTGAACAAAAGTCTTTAACCCAGACTCTTAAAGGTCTGTCAAGGGATTCTCTTCAAACCTGTCTGCATCCTCAGTTGTCAGGCTTGGTGGTACCTTTATCCACTGAGCCACCTCACTGACCCATGCACTAGACTGTTCGGAATCACAAACCAGAGAGAACCACAAGCAAGGCAACTCAGGCTCACTCTGCTGTGCTGTGCTTCAACTTCCGGTCCAATTTCTTAATTCAGGCTGAGTTGGAAATGAGGCATGGGTCAGTCTGGAAGGCAGCCTCAAGGCCAGATGCCCTGGGGCAGCCTGGCAGGTGAGTAAATGTGACCTCAGGAATCCTCTGTGCTGTGCCTATGAAACTGATTGTGAAAGTGGCGTGTTTGCTACCCTGATCCGTAACGGAGCTCTCCAGCAGCGCTGCTTCTCATCAGCACCCGGTCTTCTGCCCACCCTTGAGACCTTGTTCTTCCATAATCCATACGCACAGTTCCTGGATTGCCGGTTCCCAAGCTGGTTCCCTACAGAGGCAGGTTCGAAGGAGCATCTGAGACAACAGGCGATCAGAGAATTTCATAAAAGGTTGTTAGGAGCTAAGGAAGGAACCGGCAGGCCCTGGTGGCTCAAAGGATTAGAGAGAACTTTCAACTTCTGTCTGTGACAGGAATAGGGACTTGGGGCTGAAATATCAAAATTAACATATGAAAGAAGTCAGTTTGCGGAGAAAGACCAAAAGTTTCACCTAACCTGGGTCTCATCCAGTAAGTTTGGGTGATAAAAGCAGGGGAGAGCCAGGACCTCTGTGAAGGTGTTGAGTCGCAGGACTGGAAAGGGCTCTGCACCTTGTGACCCAGTACTTTTTTTAGGCCCTAGGCTCGCTTGTCCACTTGCCCGCTATGGAGTGGTTCAGCTTTCTCAATAAACTCTATTTCTGTTTTTAACCATGTGTCCCTGATGTGGTCTTTATCCCGGGACACATTAGTGCCCTCGAGTCAGATCTGCAGCCTGACACCAAGCAGGTTTTTTTTTTTTCTTTCCTGTCTTTATCTCTGTCTTGGGAACCAGCTAAAAAGCCTTGTTTTCCCTGACATCTGGGCATCTCACTGTTTCTCTGACCTTTGTGTCTAAACCTTTCCTCCGTCTCCCTCCTTCTGGTTGCTGTCAAGCGTTTTCAGCCAGTCAGACCTGTTGTTTTGCCTCTACTATCAATAAAATTGCCCTAAAGCCTCCTTCCAAGACCATTATTATTATTTTTTTAATTAATGAGACTAAGAACCCAAAAGGACGAAGGGAGACCTCAGTTTCCTAGGTCACAGGCCCACACTGTGAGCAGTGGGGAGGGAGATGTAGTTCCAAGTGTTCACCTCTAACCGACTTCAGTGTCTTATCAGATCCACACTCAGGTAAAGCCAGGACTCTTGACTCAGCTGCCACAAAGGATTTCAGGATGAGTCAGTACGAAGCTGTTAGCGTTTATTAGGAAGAGACTTTAAACTCAGGTTTAAGCATGGGGCTAAAAAAGAGGAACTCAGAAAAGACAGTACACACCCAAGCCTGGCTTCGTAAGAGCTTGTTTTAGCTGTATCTGTTCGTGCCATTGCAGTGGCTCGTAAGCTACACCTTTAAGGGTTGCTAGAAATTCTTTTCCTATTTCCTCCTCCCTGGTTTTCCAGTTAGATTATAGGCTGGTTCTGGACATGGTTTGGACTGCTTTCTAGTCTAAGATAAAACAATGTACCACAAAGGTTACACAAGAGTTTTAAGACATGCCTCTTACTGTAAGTGAGGTTTCTTATGAGGTCTCTAGAAAACTCAGGTTTACAGCTGGGGAAAGAGGAAGGCCAAATGCTCTTAGATCAGCATGACTTGAAGCTGTTTCAGCATCCTTTTAAAGATGTTACTCTTACTTTTATTTACACGTATGTTTGTGAACTGCATTCGTGCCTGATGTCCATGGGAGCCAGAAGAGGGCACCAGGTTCCCCCATAACTGAAGTTACAGAGTGTTGTTAACCTCCATGTCGGTGCTGGGAGCCAAATTCAGGTCTTCTATAGGAACAGCAAGAGTTCATAGCTGCTGAGCTATGTCTCTAGCTTCTTAATATTCTCCAAAAATATTTCTATATAATAACAGCATTGTCTGGAATTGGTTCTCGGCTGGAGAGAAGTTTCACCTAGACTCCTTTCCCTGCACTTATCTCCCTGGTATCCCTGTCTCCCTGCTGCCCTAAAGGTCTCAGACACTGACTGACTAGTAGTCCTGACTACTAGGGCTTTAGGGTCCTGATACCCAAGGCTTGGCACAGAGACTGTTGGAGAGAGGCTGCCAATTGCTGTGTTCTGTCAGCAAGCGAAGAAAATGTTGTTACAAACCAGTGTCTAAAGAGCCTCTTGCTCATCCATGGTTTCTATCCAGGTAGAGCAAAGTAGCCCGAGACATCAGGTGAGGAACAGGAATTGGAACAGGAGCAGGAACAATAAGGCAGAGCGGGCCAGCAGGGTTCCTTTGGGGAAGGAAGAGTCAGACAGATCCTCAGCAGGAGACATAGGAAAAAGGCTCTAGACCAGCAGTTCTCAACCTGTGGGTCTTGACCCCATTGGGGGGCGGGCATACATCATATATTTACATTATGACTCAATAGTAGTAAAATTACAGTTATGAAAAAGCAACAAAATAATTTTATGGTTGGGGGGGTCACCACAGCATGAGAAGCTGTGTTAAAGGGTCACAGCATAGGAAGGCCAAGAACAGTGGTTCTAGAGAATTAATGTACGTCTCACTTAACCACTCAATATGGCTGACTTCATGATTCTTTTTCCTCACCAAGACAAAAATTTGGTGCTCTTCCTCCAGGGAACTGTTGGGCAATGAGTGAACAAAGGAAATATAAAGGAAAAGGACTGACAGCATGGCTGCTCCTAGGAGGGAGAGTCCAGAGTGAACAAGACCTGAGCTGGTCATGTAGGGAGGGAAAGGGAGAGGGGGGAGAGGGGGGAGAGGGGAACCAGGTGTAGCAGCCAGGAGGTCAAAGACACGAAAGGAGCCTGGGGTTTGGGGACCCAGAATACTTTGATCATATAGGGAAGAGCAACCCAGGCCTCTGGGCTGGAGACTTCAGGGTAGGGGGTGGGGTGCCAGGCAGGACAGTCTTGTGACAGGTAGATGCAGGTGGGGAAGGAATGGGGTGTGGGAGTGGGGATGGGGATTGCAGGGAGAACCTGACAACCAGGTCAGTTTTGATATGTTAAATAGACATCTCAGCCATTGTCCCAGGTTTGAAACCTAACAAGCAGGACATTCAGACATGGGGGTGGGGGAGAAACAATCAGCTTCCCTTTCCCATTCTGGATTAACTGATTTCTGCAATAGTTTAAACCAGTCAGTCCCAAACATATACAACCCCAACCCCAATACCACATTTGGCTCCCTGGCAATTTTGAGGAGTCTTTCTTTGTGTGTTTTGCTATATGTCTCTTTCTCCTTTCCATACCACCCCTCTCTGTCTCTGTTTCTGCTTTCAATAAAATCTGCTGGCTGCTGCACGCTTGTTCCTTCATTTTACTCTTGAAATCGACCAGTAAAAGGAATCATTCCTGTAACCCCTAGATGACTTCATGCTTTCTCAGGGTCTCAGCTTAAGGGAAGCTCCCAAGCCTGCAGCCAGGCTGGCCTTAGTTCTTGGGCAGCAGAGGACATTTTGGGGAAGTGTCCCCTGGGTTCTGGAAACCTGACTGGAGCAGTGAGGGAAAGAAAAAAAGAGCCATAGACACACACATACAGGAAAGCTGGGGTCGGGTGGGTGTGAGATATTCTGCAGCATGCTGGACTTGTGCAGAATAGAACACTCTTTGTGTTTACATACTATTAGAGCCCGGGGTATCATTCTTTGGGGAATCATGGGCCCTTACTTTTGGGGGCTCATCCAGCATTTGCTGAAGACTCCCTCACCCAAATAGTGGAGTATTTCTCCATCACTAAGTCCAGGCACCTGGTTGTCTTCGGTCTTGTCCATCCATATCTGAGTTTCTGTTTCAGGTTTAATCTGGAGGCCAAAAGGGACAAAATGGATACTTATTTTGTTACCTGGCCAGGGTCAATGGAGACCACTCCTAACCCCCTATGAGAAGCAGGGGAATTTGCTAGTTCTCATCCGGATTCTGAATGGATTGTGGGTGTGTGGGAGGCCCACACCCAGGGAGGAAGACCGTCTGAGACAGCCTTTTGGTTTTGGTTTTGTTTTCCTGGAAGCGTCCTTCTGTGTCTTTCTGTGTGTATTCTGTTTGTGCTTTTTGTCCTCTCATACACATTTTTCTTTGATTCCTAAGATGGGGAAGGCACAGAACACCCGATTGGGTCTGGTCCTGAACCATTTTAAGGACTTTCACCAAGTCACAGAAGCCTGGGTCTGATTCTTCATCCCCACAAACTAACCATCTTTTGCAGGAATTAATGGTCCACCTATGGTCTAAAGAGGGGACTTTCCATCTCCCACTATTTACAGGGTACCAATTTAGTTTATGAGGCTTGGGGCCACCTGGACCAAGTGCTGTATATCACCATGTGGCAATACCTGGTTGAGAAGCCCCCTGTTTGGATGAGACCTTTCTCGTTACAGGCCTTGCCAATCCCCACCGTTCTTTCTCTAAAGAAGTCAGCCTCTGTCCCTGCCTTGCTCCCTCTTTCTGCTTTCAAGGGGTCTCTCTGTCCCCCTCCTTATGTTCCTGCTCTTGCCCCTGCTGCTGTCCCTGCCCAGCCAGCACAGGTGGAAGGGAGGAGCAGCCGGACTCCCCTGCCTCTCCAGACTCCAAGTGGAGTCCACTTCACACTCAGGCTGTACTGTCCAGAGGGCTGCATCTAATGCAGCCTTGTCACTCTGGGCTACGGGACCCCCAGATGCTCAGGGGAGACAGCTCACAACATACGTGTCATGTGCCGATATTGATTTTTACAACTGGAAGTTGCAGAACTCCTCGGTTTTAGAAAGACCACCTCTCACAGGTCTTCTGGATTCAATCACGCTGACTCACCTGCCCACTTGGGATGACTGTCAGCAACTGCTCCAGGTCCTCTTCATGACAGAGGAGAAAGAGAGGATTGTGGGAGCCACCTGGAAATTCGTTCTGGGAGCAAATGGCTGCCAGGTCGAGTCCAGGTTGGTATTGATGCAGTCTTTCCTTTTGTTCAACCTGACTAAGATTTTAACACGGCTGAAGGTAAGGAGAGGCTCCAGGTCTACCACCAGATTCCGATGGGGGGGGCCCACAAACTTATCTAAGGTGGAGCCAGGCGATGCAGGGAAAGAAGTGAGAGTCCCAGGGAATTCTAGAAAGACTTTTTGAAGCCTATAGGACCTACACTGCTTTTGACCCAGAAGCCAGAGAACACCAGTCATTTGTGAACATGGCTTTTGTTAACCAAACTGACCCTGACATCTGTTGGAAGCTTCAGCCACCTAATGGCTTTATGGCCTGCCTCTGGCACCCAAAAGCCAGCCTCTATTTGCCTTTGAATGGCAAGACTTGGAGAGAGGCTTCAAGGGACAACTGACTTGGACACACACTTGCCTCAAGGATTCAAGAACTCACCCACCAGCTCTGAGGAGGCAGTGCGTGAGGACTTGCTTGGGTGAGTACTGGCGGGCCTACACCCAAATAACTGTGCTCCAGTATGTACTGTGGGCCCCCAACTTGGAGACATGCCAGAAGGCCACATGAGACCTACTACAGGAGCTGAGTCTGTAGTGCCAGGGAAATGTTAGTGATCCCCCAAAACACAGACAGGAGCCGATCTGATGCAACTCACAGCAGGGTCTTTAGTCAAGCTAGCTTGGGTGCCCCCAATGCACCACCATCATGCAGGATGGTTTTGGTGGTGGGGGAGCCCTGAATGTCTATCAGGGCAAGGCTTTATAGTAAGCAGCAAGCAGGGAGTAAGTGTGCAAGCATCTAATTGGAAAGCTACTGTGGCCTTTAACATAATTGACTGGTGCTGGGAGTCATATCATAAACTTAACTTCTGCTCTCCTCTGTATTGGTAGTTGTTAGGCAGGGAGTGGGCTTGTAATCTGGGGGTGCAGGTTTGCTGGGATAATAACCTGGAGATGCTGGTCTTGTTGAGGATATAACCTGGAGACACTGATCTTCTTGGGGATTAGCCTAGAGACTGGGGCTAGGCTTGGGTTTTGTTGGGGGACAACTTAGAAACTAATGCTAGGTACTAGTCTGTTAGTTTACCTGAGTTCAAACTTAGGTCAAATTCTCCAAAATGTAGACTGAATTTAAAAGATTTGGCATCTCAAGTCAACTTGGCTACCAAGTGTCTACTAAGAAGGCCCAGCTTTGTCAACTTGGGGTTACATATCTGGGGTACATATTCAAGAGGGGCCAGCCAACTCATGCTATCGGAGGCCCTGGAAGCAAAGCATCCTTAGAATCTCAGTCCCAGAAACCCAAAGGAAAGTATGGGAATTTCTGGGATCTGGAAGTTTTGTAGATGTTGGGTGCCAGGGTTCACTGAGATAGCCAAACTGTTAGATGAGGCTACCAGAAGCCAAGAAGACAAGAGAGAATGGACCCCTGAGATGGACATGGCTTTTAAGACTCTAGGAAGAGCCTCACTGGAGGTGTCAGCCTTGGCCCTCCTAGACATTCACAAACCTTTCCACCTGTTTGTGGATCAGAGAAAGGGGTTAGCAAAGGGGATAGCTGACCCAAACTTTGGGACCATGGAAAAGACCTGTGGCTTATTATCTAAGAAGCTGGACCCGGTGGCTTAAGGATGGCCAGCCTGCCTCTTGATCATAGCTGCCACTGCCCTGCTGGTCAAGGATGCTGATAAAATAACCATGGGGCAGGAACTTGTTATCACCACCCCCATGCTATTGATTGAGGGGGCCCTCAAGAATCCACCCAGCCGGTGGCTGTCCAACTCCAGACTTTCAGGCTCTACTTTTGAACCCCCCTCGCATAAGATCTAACACATCATCTGCCATAAACCCAGTCACCCTGCTACCTGACCCGTCCTCAGACATACAGCATGATTGCAGTATAGTTTTGGGGCACATCCAGAACATCATGCAGGACTTGACTGACACACTGTGGCCAGACTGGAAATGTATCTACTTCATGGATGGGAGCAGCTTCACCCAGAACAGAGTCAGGTATGCAGGGGCAGCTGTAACAGTCTTGGACTCTGTTATTTGGGCAACTGCTTTGCCGATGGGAACTTCAAGCTTTGTCGATGGGAACAAGAAAGCTGAACTAACGGTTCTAACCCGGCTTTAGTTAGATTTGTTAAGGAACAGGTTTATTCACAAACAACAATGCCTGTCCATAGAAACATCTCAAGGATTTGATATGGCCCAAAACTGAAAGTGGGGTGCGAAATGAGAGGGATGAGATAGGCTGATTCCATGACAGGCTTCAAATTGGCAGTTAAGGAAACTGGGTTTAAATCTCTGTTTCCGCCGGGCGGTGGTGGTGCACGCCTTTAATCCCAGCACTTGGGAGGCAGAGGCAGGCGGATTTCTGAGTTCGAGGCCAGCCTGGTCTACAGAGTGAGTTCCAGGACAGCCAGGGCTACACAGAGAAACCCTGTCTCGAAAAACAAACAAACAAACAAACAAACAAAAAACAAAAACAAAACAAAAAACAACAAAACAAAACAAAAAAACCTCTGTTTCCAAGAACTGCACAAGTCCAGGCAAGCCCAGGCAAGCCCAGCCAAGTCAGTTAATAGGAAAAACTCCAGGCTCCAGCCCCCCCCCCCCCCACACACACACACATATAATGGTTCTGGAATGCCTAGAGACAGAATAAGACAAAGCTCACCTACCCTGGAACTCCAATGTGTTTCAAATCAGGCCTGCGAGCTCACTTGGTTGTCTCTCTATCTTGGCAGTGGGAGACCCCAGCATGCTGGACGTCTGCAGACTAAAGCACTCCGTGCTTACATACTATTTGATCGGGACATCATTTTTCTTCGACCGTTACATTGTACCATCAACCACCCTGATCGATGGAAACTGAGGGGAAGGCTCCAGAAATAGTGTTTTTGGTGGGAGCTTTATACGAGGGTGCTCCTATAGCTAAGGAGAACAAGGGTGGAAAAGACTGAGGTGAGCTGTGTCCCTCAGCTTGCAGGGGTTGGAACAGTTTTAGATGAGCCATTTCCCAGATGAATTAACCGCAGTTTTCAACTCCGGTCAGCAGAGGGCAGGCTGGCTCGTGAAATGATCGTCACCTCCACACTGGAGCTTTGCTCCAGACAGAATGGTCCATTAGAATCAAAATGAAGACAAACTCACTGGACGAATCTTCACAAAACACTCTGCCCTTGGGGGCCAGAAATGTTTCTCAATATTTACTGCTAGGCCCCTTGTTCCGATGTCATATAAGGAGAGTGAGGGAGGAGGAGTCAGTGTCCAGCATGACTCAGTTCACACAGGTGTCTGAAGAGAAAGTGCATGTTCTCTCAGAGGCATTTTCTCCAAAGTATCTGGGTACTGACTTCTAGCTGTGAAGGGCAGGCAGGTGGAGGGTCCATGGTCCTGGCAGATGGCAAGGTAGCAGGATGAGAAGATGACGCAGAACAGGTTCCAAGTTGTTCTGTGTGAACTGAAGAGATTCCATGCCGGGCGGTGGTGGCGGCGCACGCCGTTAATCCCAGCACTTGGGAGGCAGAGGCAGGCGGATTTCTGAGTTTGAGGCCAGCCTGGTCTACAGAGTGAGTTCCAGGACAGCCAGGGCTACACAGAGAAACCCTGTCTTGAAAAAACAAAACAAAACAAAACAAAAAACAAAAAAAAAAAAAGAAGAGATTCCATAACCATTGAGCCCCATTTCCACATCTCTGAAGTTCACTTCATTTCTTCAGTGGTCAAACAAGGAAACGTGTGATGATGCTCTGTCAGTGAGGGGTTTAACAGCACGACTGGCAGTCTGTGTTCCTCTTAAAAGATTAGGGGTTCAGTCAAAGAGCAGAAGACAGGAGCACACTCTCTGGAGGTATCTGACCCCTCTCTCTTCTCTTGCCAAACAATTTAGGAAACCTAGGTTTTTTATCTTTAATTTCTTCAGATGAGATTCATTTCTAATTCAATACACATTTGTGGGCCCTCGGTTTCTGCTGTCCTGGGAGGGACAGGGAATTCTGCCGAGGCCACCACCTGTCTTGCTTTGGCATCACAGTTGCAAAACGTGGTTAATGGCAGTTTTCTAATTTGACCTCTGCATTTCTAAAGTGGCAGAAATAATTTTTTTTTCTCTCAGTTTCGGAGATAGGAAACAAAGTTCAGTGGCACCAAGGCAGCCACAGTGCTTTAGTATGAGGGATTAGCACTGCCTCTTCCCACATGAAACAGCCTTATTCAATGAACGAACTGGAAAACCAGGAGCAGGTACTGTGTCCCTCAGTGGGATGAGACGGTCCAGCACACTCTGACCCCAAGGCTATAAAGGGTGTTTTGTATTGCTTTGTGGTCTGGTTATTAAGCCTAGGGTTGCTGCTAGGCTAGTGCTCTACCACAGAGCCAATTTACAGCCCAGCTCACCCACCTTCTGAGATATAATCATGGCTTTAATTATTTTGTGTCTTCTGTGTATCAGGGTCTCCATCAAGGCTACTTTACAGATTGTTACTTAATTCTCATAGCATGAGGCAGGTACTCAGGGAGGCTGGTGACCTTGTTAAGGTCACATAGTTGGAGAAAGTGGATGGGCCATGTCTGAGCCAGGGCTCTGACTACAACAGAACCCAGGAGACTGCTTGTGGGAAGGCTGAGAAGACTCCAGCTACCAGGTTGTCTGCACTGGCTCACCACGTCTTCAGCGAGGCCGAGTTCTCGTGCTGCAGGTCTTTGGTTAGAGAGAAAGGCAGGAGAGGAAATTTCTCACAAATTTCACATTCATTTATATTTCATCTGTAAAAAACAAAGATGGTAACTAATTTTCAGTGACTACTTCTGTGGGACCTTCTGACCTTCAGGTTGTGGGTAACATAAAAATCTACAAGCCTTTGTCTGAATATCCTGTAACAAGCTTGATATTTTAGAGACCTTGGGATTGTGCTGTTTATTGTAATGAAGATTCTAAGTCAGTGATGTCCCCAGCTAGCCCCTTCCTGAGGGGTCCTTCCTGGTCCATCTGCCCAAAATGCCTCTCAGTTCAACTTTGGTGGAGGTGTGGAAGGTTCAGACAACATCTGAGAATGAGAATTGGTCCAGGTTCAAGGCAGAGGGAGGTTGGCCATGGGATATGGCAAGGTTATCTTCCCCACCCTGCCCAATGGGGCCTGAGTTTCAGTGTGGGTGGATGGGAACCCACAGACACCTCCTCATCTGATTTTTCTACCCCTTTTCTTCTAGAAGGAATTCTGCTGAGGGCTGGGGAGAGCGGAAATGCCTCCTGCTCTCGCTCCCATCCTGAGGACTGGCATAACTAAGCTGTCTCCTGGTTCCATCTCTAACTAGACCCCTTGAAGGGAACAGGCTAGGAAAAGAGTCAGATTTGTTCTCTGTCCTGCTGACCCATTTAGACAGTTAATCTTGATTTTAGGTTCTTTCTTATCCCCATTCTCCAGAGGATACAAAGCAAAGATGGTCTCTATAGCTCCCACTCCTCCAACCTTTTCTGGAGTCACTAGAACACATGGATATTGTTTTTGAGATCCTGTAGATGGTAAGCTTGGTGACGTATATACATACATTAGACCTCGGCTAAGCTTTAATTTTGTATTAAACTTAACTCAGCCAGGTTGTGGTGGCACACACCTTTAGTCCCAGTGTTGGGGGCCGACTTTTAGCAGAAAGCGGCTATCAGCTTTGCAGCCATCTTGAGCCATATACCCTGACATGAGACTTGGATTACAATAGCCTACAACAGCTGAGCACACTCCGATAATCTTGGTTTAGATACCTTGAGATTAAAGGTGTGTGAGATTAAAGGTGTGTGAGATTAAAGGTGTGTGACTTAAGAGTATGACTTAGTATAGAGATCAGAGTTAGAGACAAGACCTAAGGGCATGATGAAAGGTGTAACTTAGAGGCGTGGCTTAGAAGTGAGACATATAAAAGGCAGAGACAGAACAGATCAGAATCGGACTGAGATCAGAGAATCAGACACATCAGACATTAGGTAGAAGACACTTGGCTCCAGACAGAATCAGACTGAGATCAGAGAATCAGACAGAGAAGGAGACACTCAGAGGAAGAGAGACTGAAGAATAAACGGGATTGAATCACACCTTGTCTGGTCTCCATTTTTCGAGTCTGCCCTCACCCTGGCTCTTGCTGAACCCCGACCCGCAGACCGGAGCTGCAGCTTGGACCAGGATACAGTGGCCGCCCAAACGTGGGTCGGCCCGGGCCTCAACATTTTGCCTGGGCTGCAACGTTTTTGGCCGCCCCAACGTGGGGCTAGTGTGGACCCCAACATCCCAGTACTCAAGAGGTGGAAGCAGGTGGATCTCTGTGAGTTAAGGTCATTTAGTCCAGGATAGCCCCAAAAGCAGACCCTACTGCTTTTATTATCTAAATACCTAAATACTGAGATATCAGGTGTGTACTGATACACCTAATTTGTTTTTTTAAAGTTTGTCCACAGCTTCATGGACAAAACCATCAAAGAGGGAGAGAAAGGAATAAAGGAAGGGATGGAGAGTCAGGGATGGAAACATGTGAGGCAGAGGGTGAACAGCACATAGCAGGCGGGGAGGGAGATGGACCCCAGGAGCGCTCCTCCTCCGACTGGACATGGCCCTCGGGTACGGTTCAGCCTGTGTTTCAGAACTGTCTCAACAGGACCAAACCTCAAGCACGGACTGATTAGACAGCTACTCACAGGCTTCTTTCATATAGTATGGTAGTCTCCCTTCCATGCCACTCCCTGAAGTCTTCCATTCTCTCTATAATATGCTGAAGTGGCCAGGCTGAAGTAGCTGTTGGGCTGCATGCCTTTCTGGGTCTCCCAAATCTCTACATAGCGTGCAGTCAGACTCACACTGCCTTTGCCCCAGCCCCATCTTCCTACGATGTTTGTGTGGCAGAGCTTTGGGAGGGAAGCTGTGTTCAGTGCTGTTACCTGCAGAAGTCAGAACCATGGATTCTAGGTTCTCAGAACTTTGTTCAGAGATTTGGAGAAGTCCACATAAATAACAAAGCAGCAAGCAGTCTCCTTCAAAGGCAAAGCAAGGTACTGTAAGACCCCCGCAAGGGGACCCTCACCCAAGTCCGGAACTGCACGCCCCAAGGACACACGAGAGACCTTCTTGATGCAATTGCAGAGGAGGTTTAATGACAAGGGCCCTCGGGCCGGAACATATCTCATGCAGGAGATAGAGGTTCCGACCCAGAACCCAGGAAATTTGGGATATTTATGGGTAGGGGTTGGGAGGAGTGGGAAAATTTGGCGCGCTTGCATATGATTGGATATTTCAAACATCAGCAACTTGCAGAAGTGGCTATGTGCGAGCTGGCAGATGACTAGTTAGTTTTGACCATAAAACCTTGGACTTCTCAGAAAGGGGGAGAGAAAAGTAAACACCAGATGGCCCACTACTCACTTGGGCTTGTTTGGACTTGTCTGGGCATGTCTTAGCATGCCTTTTCATTTGGGTCACCCTGCCCCTACAGGGGCTTAACATTTTTATTATGACTATATTTAACAAATTGGTGGTGGTCTTTGCTGACCATGAGTTTTTGTTATTGTTATAATGCTGCTTTCAAATTTTGTTCTCACAGTACAAAGTAGATATTCTGCTGGAGAACAGTAGGCCTGAGTGAAGACCCCCATACTCAGGAGACCCTTCCTCAAGTCTCAGGAAATCACGACTACCCAAAGATCACAAGAAACCATACCTGGATGCAATCAGCAGAGGCTTTATTAGGGAAATTGGCCGGCCAAGGTCAAACCACGAGCTCTCTCAAGAGCAGAGTTTGACCTCGAGTGGTGGGCTAAGGGGTCTTTTATAGCATGGGGTGGGGAAAGGAAGGCATTTTTGTGCGGTTACATATGATTGGTTGTTTTACACATTTTGAACATAACACTGGGAAGACCAAGGGAGGGAGGGGTAACCAAGAACAGTGGAACATTTCAGAGGAATCCAGCCCAAATGATCCAGAGTCATGTGAAAATCACTCTGCACACTCATTCTTCTCAAAAATGTGGTTTTACCATGTCACTGCCCTACCCTGTCAACTATCTATTAACTATTTCTCACTAGCTCCAGCCGTAGAGCCACAGCCCTGTCACTGTGTTTTTACCGCCTGAATGACTTTCATTCTTTACAGCCAGTTCCTGAAACTGGCCTGGCTTGTTTCAGAGAAAAGTTTCCATGTCCCTAAAAGAACTTAAAAAGCATCTATATATGTATATATTCTATAAAAATGATTTTTATAATTTTTCATTCTTCATGAGCAAGGTTTGCTCAAGATCTGGGCTTAGTGTTTGCATCTTCCTTTTATGGTCCAAGAGGGGGAGATGTTGGCTGCAACGGGGTAGACCTGCTTGGTTTCCTATTTTGATTGACAGGCTTGGGTTATCTAAGGCTTTGTTCACTATACACATTTTTATTAATTTGAGAACTTCATACACTGTATTTTGCAAAAAATAAATCCATTCTTCTTCCCCAGCCTCTTAGTTCCTAACAACAATGACTGAGATTAATTATTTATTAGTAAATGCCTTGGCTATAAGCTTCGGGCTCATTCCCTGACTAGCTCATAACTTATTCAACCCATTCAAACTATTCTATGTCTTCCACATGGTTAGTTACCTCTCCTCGGCTTAATGCGTCCAAGTTGCGTGAATCTCCTGTTTGTTCTTTCCTGAGATCAGCTACCTGCTGGTTTACATCCATCTCCTCAGTGTTCCAGCCCGAGTCTCCGAGTCTCCTCCCCCTATTCTACCCCGAGTTCCTTGTCCCGGCCCGCGGGGATTCGATGAGACCTTAGGGAAGGGGGCGAACGAATGAAAAGACAAGAGACACAAAGAATGAGAGCAACTCTGGGTTCTGATCAAGCTCTGAAACTTTAATTTTGGGGGCAGGTTATAAAGACACAGCAAACTGGGAAGTTTGGGCGAGGGTCATTGCTTAGGGCTATCCTACTATGGCCTTATTGCCCTAGACCATCCCACTGTCATAACCAGCTCCAAGGAAATGCCAGACGTTCTTTAAGTTCCTGGGACCTGAGACCTGTGAACCCTTTCTTAACCTTGTACTGACTAGACTTTCTAAAACAGCAGGTAATTTCCTGGGTTTGGCTCCCGGCAGTTCCTCTATGTGGTTGGTTACCTCTTCTCATCTCCCTTGCTTCTCACCTCCTCTATATTCCCAGGCGAGTCTTCCCATGCCTCTATTTCCCAGAATCCTCTCTCTTCCTGCTAGTGTTCCACCTCCTGTTTATTGCCTCAGCTCATTGGACAAAGGCTTTTTTATTGACAGGTGTTGCTTGTAAAGAGACTATCTCTACAGTATTTTGATCATATTTACCCCCTCTCTTCTCTCTAACCCCTCCCAGGCCCAACCCACCCTTCCCCTCAACCTTCTGCTTTCTCGTTTTTAATAACCTATGGACTCTAATCAGTGTTGCTCATTTACTCGTGGGTGTGGGACCATCCACCGGAGAATGGTTGATCTAACCAGGAGCTACACACTTAAAGAAAATTGCCTCTTCTTCCTCTGGGAGCCATCAAGTGGCCACAGCTACAAGAGGTGCTCTCTTCAGGGTCCATATCCACAATGTTATGTGTCATAGTTAAGGTCACCCCATTTATTATTGGGCATGTCCCTTATCCTAGGTCTGCATCTCATCCTGGAGATGTCCACCACCACCTCACCCTCATCAGTGGCAGATTTACATTCATTTCCATGGCTATCTATCCTTCTCTCCTGTTTTTCTAAACACCTGTCCTTCAAGCTGCTATTCCGCTCTCCATGCTCCCTCTCTCCCAGATCCTTCCCCCCATCTTCCTCTTATGAATACTTTATTCCCCTTTCTAACATTTGTTTCAGATGCATTTTCTTTTTCTTCCTAGGAGAATAAGTCCTGGGGTGACTTACATAAACAGCGCCAGCATCATCTCCATTAACAACATTTCTGATCAGTTTAGTTTTCTTTCTACTGCTTCCCATTACTTGAACTGATTTGGTTGGTTTAGTTTGTTGGTTACTATTTTTGTTCCTCCTCTTTAACTACGGTCTCCAGGGACTAGGCAGACATATCTCATTGAGGAAATGAAGAAGCAGTAGCAGTATTAAAGTCACTATGAGGATGTTTACTAACCCCACACACGTGTTCAAGTGTGTGCCCACACTTATGTATCTGCTTACAAATGGAGAGAGAGAGAGAGAGAGAGAGAGAGAGAGAGAGAGAGAGAGGAGGGAGAAAGAGAGAGAGAAAAAACCTACAGTGGCAAATATACCTAAGTCCGCACCTCAACTGGAAGTTTCCCTTGAACTCTCTCCCTCTGTCTGCTCCCTGCTCCCTGGGAATCAGAGATAGCCTGGCTTAGACTCACACTGTGAAACTTCCTTTGAGACTTGTAAGAGACCCACACTTTGCCTCAGGGACCTAAACTCTCCTAGAGCCACTGTCATACTGCTGTCTGTCCCTGGCCTTAGTGACTCTTCTAATAAACTTACCCAAAAGGGTAGTCAGCCTCAATGACCCCTTAAACCCCACACCTGAGACCATTTACTTTTTTGTTTTAAAATTCATTTACTTTTATGTGCATTGGTGTTTTGCCTGCATGTATGTCTGTGTGAAGATGTTGGGTCCTATGGAACTTGAGTTAGAGACAGTTATGAGCTGCCATGTGGGTGCTAGCAATTGCCAATGCTCTTAACCACTGAGCTGTCTCTCCAGCCCAAGACCTTTCATTTATGTAAGCTTAAAACAAAAACCAAACAAATAAAAGCCTGTTCCCTTTTATTATACTGCTCAGTCTGCAGAAGTTTTCTCAGCAATATTTATTCTGAAGGAAAGACTGCATTTCAAGAGTGTCCAGTCTTTCGATACTATTAAGACACTGTCATTTTCAGGGGTGTTGGGTTACATTCACAGCTATCTTGGAGCACATTTAGCCTGTAGGCTGCAGGTTCAACATGTCTGAACACAATCCCTGTGAGTGTCCAGAAGAGCAGGAGACTCAAGCCCTGTTGAGAGATTACCACCTGAGGCTGGAGTCTTAACCAGGAGTCTTAGGTGAGTGTAGGACAGAGATTACCACCTGAGGCTGGAGTCTTAACCAGGAGGCTTAGGTGAGTGTAGGGCAGAGATTACCACCTGAGGTTGGAGTCTTAACCAGGAGGCTTAGGTGAGTGTAGGGCAGTACTCAGCTAATGAGAAGCCCTCATGGAGGCCCAGGGCAGGACCACATAGGAAGAACCGTTAAAGAACCAGGAGCAGCACTTGGGAGGCAGAGGCAGAGAGGGGCAGAGAGGCAGAGAGGCAGAGAGGCAGAGAGGCAGAGAGAGAGGCAGGGAGAGAGGCAGAGAGGCAGAGAGGCAGAGGAGAGGTAGAGGAGAGGCAGAGAGGCAGAGGAGAGGCAGAGAGGCAGAGAGGCAGAGGCAGAGAGGCAGAGAGGCAGAGAGAGAGGCAGAGAGGCAGAGAGGCAGAGAGGCAGAGGGGCAGAGGGGCAGAGGGGCAGAGGGGCAGAGGGGCAGAGGGGCAGAGGGGCAGAGGGGCAGAGAGGCAGAGAGGCAGAGGGGCAGAGGCATCTCTGAGTTTGAGGCCAGCCTGGTCTACGTGAGACTCTGTTTCATTGTTTCCAAACCCCACAAGAAAAGGAACCAGGAGAATGAAGACTCAGACTTTCATTAAGAAGATGAAAGACTAAACAAAATTGGGGTGGTAGACAGTGATACTGAGGCCAGAAGCTAAGCCAGGCCAGGGTAGGGATGGAAGTAGCTGAGGTCATGAGGCCTTCTGCTGCTGCCTTACACCTTTTCTCTTCTCGCCCTTTGCCCCAGAGCTGTTTGAGGCTGGCAAGTCTGGTTCAGCCAATTCAGTTAAGAACACCTGCTATGGCCTAGCACAATCACTTGTGTCCTTATGCTCTGCAAGGCGCTAGAGTGACGCTTTCTCTGCCAGCTCTAACATGAGGTGCTGCTATACTGGGTTTGGCCTAATTCTGCTTGTATTCTTTGTCACCCAGGCTAGGATAGCTGGCCAACAAACCTCTCCTCTCAGCCACTGCTACTATCACAGGTATGTGCTATTATACCTAGCTTTTTATTGGGTTCTGGGGATCCGAACTTAGGCCCTCGTGGTTACAAGGGAAGCACTATCTGTACTGACTTAACTATCTCTGCAGCCGTAGCTTGTCTCTCTCTTTAACTTCCTTTATGCAAAGATCTAGGTATATATATCAGACTGGCCTGAGTCTTTGACTCTCTTACCTCCACCTTCCCAATGATGGATTTTAAGTGCTTCCTTACCTCCGCCTTAGGAATGCTGGACTCTAAGTGCACACTACTGTATGGGTTCATATTTATTTCATTACTATTATTTTTAAGATGAGGTATATTGTCCTGGTTAGACTGGAACTGGCTTTGCAGACCAGGAAGGCCTCGAACTCACAGAGATCTGCCTGTCTATCTTTCCTGAGTGTTGGGATTAAAGGTATGTGCTACCACACCTGGCTCTAACTGCTTAATTGCTGTGCTTTGTGCTTTTTGTCCCCTGAAGATTCCTTGGGAGCCTGGTCCTCAGTGTAATGTTTGGAGATAAGAGCTTTACAAGGTAGGGTGTGGTGGGAATCGAACTGGGTAAGTGGGGTGTATGGACTTGCAAGGACTGTGCTAGCTTCGGTTCTCTCTGGTTTGTTTCAAACAGTGACCGCTTCCTCTCGTGTGCTTCTGCCATTTGCCACAAGGTCCTCCACGACACTCTGGATTATGCCTCTGATCTCTGGAGCTCTGAGCTACATAAACCCCTGTCCATAAAAAGGTTAAAATTGGCTGTGGCAGCCCACACTTGTAATTCTAGCACACTGGAATTGGAAGCAGGAGCATCAGAAGTCCTAGAGTTTGAGTCCAGTCCAGGATACACAACTGTCTCAAATCTTTTTGTTCCTTTTAGCCTACCTCATGTATTTTTTTTTTAACATTAATGAAAACAGACTACTACAGTGTCTAAATGGATGTGGGCAGGGATTAGTCCGCTTTGTATTGTATGGATTCTTTGATTATTGGCAGTTGTGATGCCCAATTAATGGGGCTTTGTGGCCCAGGGCTCTGATCTGTAATCCCAGCTACTGGGGAGGATGAGGCAGGAGGAGTACAAGTTCAAAGCCTGCCCAAACTACAAAGTGAGTTCAAGTACAATCTGGGCCTTTTACTGAGACTCATCTCAAAATAACAATACAGGCTGGAGAGGTGGCAGGACAGTTAAGAGCACTGGCTGTTCTTCCTGAGGTTCATGCTTTAGTTCCCAGTATCCACATGACAGCTCACAGCCACCAGGAACTAGAGTTCCAGGGGGATTCAGTGTTGTCTTCTGGCCTCTAAGGATACCAGGCATGCTCATTGTGCAAAGACATATATGAAGGTATTAAGACAGTTCAGGACGCAGCTCAGTGGTGGGGCACTCACAAGGCTCTGCGTTCAACCCCAGTGCCAACAAAACAAAGCCTCACATACTTGTCAAATGAATGGTGGGATGAGAATTTGGGTCACAAGTGGAGTCTGTATCAGAAGAGCAGCAACCTAAAGCACAAGCCAGAGAACAAATGAGGGATGGAGAGACAGTCCTGTCTAGCTGTAGAGGCAGTGTCACACAGCCCACCCCAGACAAACACTGAATTCTGGGACCTGGGCTGATTCTTGAGAAGACTCCATTCTGATAGTCTCCCTGCTAGGCCCTCTGAAGTAACACCAGGAAGGTCTGAAGTGTGCTGAGTCAAGACTCTGCACCCTGGATTTTCTCTACTAACTAGCAAGGCATTGCTCAGCACAGATAATGGGACCCAGCAGGACTCAATGAATGATTATGGAGCTAAAATCTAAAGAACAAAGAGACATTTTGCAGCCAGAGAAAGAGCCCTGTGGTTACTAGGGTAACTGCCTTTGGCTGATGTAATCAAGTGCTTAACTGTCAGAGAGGTCTTTCCTCTACTCATGGGGTTCTCCTTTTGGGCCAGTTAGTTGTGGCCCGTTGGGCAGGAAGTGTATCTGGGCCCCCATCTTGGAGAGTAAGTCTTGCTCCAACAGAGGGTGGGGACAGTCTGGGATGACCATAAATGTATGGGATACTGGCCCATCCCTAGGTCCGCTGTTCTTCGGGTAGTCCATGAATACATTTTGGTGCCAGTGGCTCCTTGGAACTAAGATCTTTTCTTGCAAGTGGGGCCATTGGCGTGGAGGAGGACTGAGTATTGAGCCCCTGTGTCCACCAAGAGTTAAGTGGGTTTCCCCTCCACTTTCAAGGTTACCCTTGGTTTGAGGAGGGGGTCCAAACCCCATCTACTCCAAGCACTGTCTTCACCTAGGGCTAACACCTCCACCGTTTGGGTTTTTTTTCCCCAAGGTCTGGGATTTTCTGCCCCTGGCTTCCATTTGTTAGAGCATTCCTGGGCCCAGTGGCTCCTCTACTTGCAATGTGCACACTGGTCCTTTTCAAGGAGTTTTCTGTCTCTCTTTGATTGAAGTCTCTCTTCTCTGCTTTCCCTAACTACTGTAGCCAAGATTCTCTGTAAATTCCTTTCCTGTTGCCTTTCTTTTTCTCCTTCCTTTCTCTTTCTCTGCTCTTTTTCTCTCTCTGTCTCCCTGGTATGGTAGACTTCCTCAGCAACCCACACTAAATCCTTTAATGACTTATCCTGTAGTTTCTCTAGCCTCTGAAGCTTTTCCTGATATCTTCTAGCCTGGTCTATAAAGTCCATAGTGTGTACTGACAGAATGTCTCCATTAGCCACTGTGGGAAACTCATCCGATCCCTGCCCCCTTGAGACCTGCCAATGGAGTCTGGCGGTAGGCTTTTAGGTGTCTCTTACCATAGCCTGGTCAATTGATGGTGCTCTCATGTCTGAGGGAACATTCTTTCTGGCTTCCTGCACTATTCTTTCTTACTCTTTGGTCCTGAAGAGCACTAAAACAGTCTCAAAGAGATTAATCAGCCACTTGGGGGTTACCTGAAAGGGGCGGGGGGTGTTAGGCCCTCAGCAGGTGTAAGAGCCACCATGGTATCAGGGGAGGTGGCTCTCAAGACGTCAGGTCCCCATGGCAGGACTGGGAAGTTGGGGGGCCTCCTCCTGCTCCTCCTTCCGGGGTTTAGTGGCCCTGGTCCCATATGGGCTGAGGATTCCAGTGCTGGTGCTGGCGGGGTCATAGGGGCAAGAGTAGGGGATATGGAGGAGGAGGGTCTTGGAGGATCGGCTTCTTTTCAGGTCGTCTGGATCCCTCTCCCCTGTTTCCTTTTTCCTGACAGCCAGAACCTACAAGGAGGGTCCTGGGGAAGAAAGACTTTTATCTATGGGGGAGGTCCTCCACTAACTACATTCATCTAAGTAACTATATAGGGCACTTGGTTTGGGTGCCCAAGGGATCCTGGCCAAGACTCTTTTCTCTACTGCTTTGCTCACCTGTAAGTCGAAGGTTCCTACGGGTGACCACCCTACTCCGAAGGTGGGCCATTCGGAGAAGCAGAGAGTAACTAACTTGCCCTTCTTTACTACTGACAAGTTTTCTCCTCTTTCTCTAACTTCCCTCCAGTGGTTAACTAGGATGTTTAATGGGGTAGATAAAGTCCAAAAATAATGTCAGTGCAAGTCCAAGAACACAGAGAAAGACAATCAACATACAGACAGTTCGCCCCTGCCATAGGTGCAGAAACCAGGTTATACAGACAGTTCTTGTCCCTGCCAGGGGTCAAGACATAACACACAGACAAACTGCCCCTGTCATGGGTGGAAGAATCCAGTAACCAGGCAACTTGGCTAGCTTACGCCAGAGCCAAATCTAACAGGTTCAGGCGATTTGGCCAACTTATGCTGGACCAAATTTACAGGTTCCAAAAGGAGCAGGGTGGGGGTGGGGGGCTGAAGCGTCCCTGGTCATGACGTTGAGGTACATCTACCTGCCGCTCTTGACCACCCCAAACACTGTGGGCTCTCTGAGTCCCCCAGAGGCTTGCAAGAAACTGAAAGTTCAGACAGGCTTAAAGGTTCAGACTTTGACAAACAGTGAGACAGACAAATCTCAGTACCTGCTTGAGACCTCTGATTCACTGCTCTCCGGTATGTTCCTACAGGAGGTTACCAAATGTAAGACTATGGGGGAGCCTTAGCTCACCTGGGGACCCCCTGAGTGAACCACAAGGAGTCATGAATTGATGCAAGAAGGAAGAGGAATTTTATTGTTCCAATACATTGGGGTCATCCTGCACCTGAAGGAGAGGTGGTGACCCCGGGCAGTCCATTTGGCCAGTTTTGATAGTTTTTAGGGCAGCCTTAGGCACAATGTGATTGGCAGAACAGTGTGACTTTTTAAACTGATTGGTCTTTAGGGAATGAGGTGGCAAAGACTTCCCTTGTCTGTAGGTGGCACGGATTGGTCCTGTGGAATGTTTTTCTGTGCTCTGGACCTTCCCCACCCGCAGGTGGGTTCCCTCCCCTGTGGCCGGAGGAATGTTAATCAGCCTCTCCCATTTGGCAAATGTCCCATGACCTTTCCAAAGTTCCTGAGCTGACCAGGAATATTAATTAGCCTCTCACTTGGGGGTGGGGTGGGGACAAGTGTTCCAAAAGTTCCTGAACTGACCTCTTCAGGATCTGTGCTGACATGGGAGCCTCCTGGATGACCACTCTTGCAGGGCTGCTGTCCTTTTATTGCAGGACAAGGTTTTGGGAACTTTTTGGCTTCCTGGGCCACTTGGATCTGATTCTCTGGTTTGGTTGGCCTTTCCATAATTACTTCACAAAAGCAGTCCCTGTGTTTGTCTGGGTTGGAAGGTTAGCCCAGGGAATCAGCTGTCAGGTGTCATGTCAGTGACCTAGGATGCTAAAACTAAAGGCAGAAGAAACTTGTTCGGAGTCATTGAGAAAGCCAAGGGTGGATCAAAGGCCATATATAAAGAAATTACATTTATCAATTAAAATGATCAAACATTCAAACAAATTTGTATTTAAATTTTCTTCATGAACAGGATTCTAGAATACATATAAAACTAGAAAGTACTCACCCAAATAACTGCACCATTTATACTTAAATCCAAGTCTCTGTGGTAAGTGTAGGACTTTTGGGTCTTTTCAGGTTTAAATTTAAGATTAAAAGAATCCCACTGTCCCAGGACACATCCGGGGAGGGGCACATTCCTTAGTCAGAGGACACCTGCCAGAGTAACATTCAGAAGAGGAAGGGAGAGGCTGATTAACATTCCTCAGACCACAGGGAAGAGAACCCACCTGCGGGTAGGGAAGGCCCAGAGCACAGAGACACACTCCAGGATGGGAGGTGGTCAGGAAGAAAGTAATGTGTGAATCTGTGTCATCTATAGACCGGACTGGAGAAGGTCAATTTATTCTTTGAATGCACAAAAGGGGAGCTGCAAGGAGCAGATATATCTCAACAGCAAAAGAATAAATAACATTAAATGTCACATTCTGTGGATTTCTGATGTTTTTGAAAACCAACTATCTATGTAAAGTAATATGGACTGTTGTCCATTAACTACTCTCAGCTATTTTTAAATAGAATATTTTGTGAACACCTTAGCAATTAACTCAGAGCAAAGAATTTGCTATATGGCCCTTAACTCAAGGCTTAATCAACTCAGGTTAGTTTATAATAGCATTATAGAAGGACTGGGTCTAAGCCTAGTTCTTTTAAAAATTTTGCAACAATAGAGGAAATTTATACCAATGAAAACCTTGATTCTGCAACTTAAAGATTATTACCAAGTAAGATTATGGCTACACAATCAATTCTAGCTATCTTTTCCCTGTTCAAATTATGACCATTTCTAAAGTCCCCAGAAAGACAACTTAGAATAACCACCTCTGGATCCCAAATCCAGGGAACCAGGATGACAACTCTTCATAACTTCTTCCTGATGAACATGCGCATTGAGATATCTTTGAAGGGGGAGGATAGGGAAAATGGGGGAGTTGGTTAGGCCTTAAGAAGGCCATGTCAACAATTGTTATTGTAGAGTGAAAAATTATAAAGACCATTTTATGAAATATATACAGGCTTTTTCTTTGCCCTTGTTTTGTTTTTGCTTTTCAAGACAGGGTTTCTCTGTATAGCCCTGGCTGTCCTGGAACTCACTCTGTAGACCAGGCTGACCTCGAACTCAGAAATCCTCCTGCCTCTGCCTCCCAAGTGCTGAGATTAAAGGTGTGCGCCAACATTGCCTGTCTTGTTATCTCTTTTGTAAACTTATAAGCTACAGGAAACCGATTCAGATCTACCTCTTGTGGACCCAATAGACTCCATCCAGATAAATACATCTGCCTAAAGTTCCCACTTGCTACCTATTCCAAAGGGTGGGATTCCTCTAAGTTTCAAATGTACATCTTAGAAAAAATTTTTCTTTCTCCCAAATGTACTTAATCTTTTTTTCCCCATGAGTCACATGGGAAGAGGGAGAGACAGCAGGATTCAAACTCTGGAAGAAAGGCACGGCTGCCCTCTGGAGGGGGCCGCCCAAGGTGTGTGACACTGCAAGGTGTGTGCCACCGCTGGCTTGCTAAATGTACTTAATCTTATTCCCTACATCTTGTCAAGTCCAGGCACATCCAGAACAGCTCCAGAGAAGCAACCTTCAGATGCTCCCCCTCCTGTCACATACACAGCTGCTTCTACTGGACCTGTTACTTCTGATCTATCCTCAGATGGCTCCATAGACCCTGGACAGCAGGAAACAGCCAATTCTCCTAAGACTGGACAAACACCCCCCATACCCATTCTTCTAGGTTCCCTAGAGACATGTTGTCCCCAATGCCAGCAGGGAGTAGCCAGATATCACAATGACCCTATTCCTGCTTTGCCATCACCTCTTTGTAATTTTTTCTTTTTTACTTAAACCACAACTGGGGAATGTTAGTATTCTGTCTAAACTCCTTCCCACAGTTACCTGGCAACAGCCAGGTAGACCTGGCTCACTATAAAAGGGGTTGCTTGCTCCTTCCTCTCTCTCTTGCTCTCTTGCACTCTTGCTTTCTCTTAGTCTCTTGACTCCTCTGTTTCCTCATCCCCTCCTTCCCTTCCTCCCTCTCCACTTGCTCATGGCTGGCCTCTACTTCTCTTCTTCTTCTTCTTCTTCTTCTTCTTCTTCTTCTTCTTCTTCTTCTTCTTCTTCTTCTTCTTCTTCTTCTTCTTCTTCTTCTTCTTCTTCCTCTTCCTCTTCCTCCTCCTCCTCCTCCTCTCCTCTCTCTCTCTCTCTCTCTCTCTCTTTCTTTCTCTCTCTCTTTCTCTCCCTTACCCCCTCTCTCCCTCTCTCTACCTCTACTACACTCTTAAATCCCCTCCCCATGCCCTGAATAAATTCTATTCTATACTATAACATCATGTGGCTGGTCCCTCAGGGGGAAGGGATGCCTCAGCATGGGCCTGCTGAGACATCCCCTTCCCCAGTACCTCACCACACACCCACAGGACATATTTCTTATTCTTTATCTTTTTATAGACACATCAAAGGTTAATTTAATTAAGGTTTCTTTGAAGGTTCTATTTATTCTTTCTACCTGTCCTGAGCTCTGGGGATCATATGCACAATGAAGTTTCCAATTGGTCCCCAAGACCTTTGCAAGACCCTGACTTATCTGAGACACAAAGGCAGGCCCATTATCTGAACCTATTACTTTGGGTGCTCCAAATCTGGGGAAGATTTCTTCCAGAATCTTCTTTGCTTCGACTGAAGCTGTCTCTTGTTTAGTGGGGAAGGCCTCTACCCATCCTGAGAAGGTATCTACGAAAACTAGCAAATGCTTATACCCATATTTTCCAGGTTTGATTTTTGTAAAGTCTACTTCCCAAAACCCTGGTCTATTTCCCCTAGGTCTCTTTCCTGTGCTAACCTTGGTGCAATAGGCATTCACCTGTTGACAGACTCTGCAGTTCTCTACTACCTCCTCTGCTAGGTATCTTAAGTCCATGATAAACATTTTAGATCTCTTAATGGCTTCAACCAATTTTTTGTTGTCCAGGTGAGTCCATTTATGCATTTGTCGTAGGAGGTCTTGGGCCTGGTCCCAAGGTAGTATAACTTTTCCCTCTTGGGTTTTCCATTGGCCCTTACTCTTGAGATAGTAATTGGTGGGCTAACTGGGTATCTGGGCCTCCTCCTCCTTGGTGTAGTCCAAGTGAGGCCAACCCTTAGTCCAATGCCACTCTTTGGCTTCTTGGACTAGCAGGGGCACAGGGTCTCCATGGCCACCTCTTTGGCCATCTTACCTGCTAGGTTATTTCCCTTGGCTGAGGCTTTCTCCTTTTTCGTGGCCTGGGCAGTGAATAATGCTTACCTTGGCCGGTCTCAGGAGGGCACTTAAGAGGACCTGAATTTCAGCTTTATTCTTGATCTCTTGTCCACTTGATGTCAGAAGTCCTCTTTGTTAATAAATTGCTCCATGTACACATGGGCGGTGGCAAAAGCTTACCTGCTGTCTGTATAAATGTTGACCTTTTTCCCTGCCCCAAGGTCTAGGGCTTTGGTTAGGGCTATCAGTTCTTCCCTTTGAGCTGACATTCCTGGCAGGAGTGGTTCCGCCCAGACCACTTGTTGCCCATCTACCACAGCTGCTCCTTCCCTGTGCTCTCCGCCCAATAGGTAGCTGCTGCCACTGGTGAACTACATGACTTCAGCATCAGGGGGCGGCTGGTCAGTTAAATCTTGTCTCCAGCCTTGCTCCTCTGCCAGTATCTGTGTGCAGTCATGGGCAGGAGGCTCATGGTCGGGGTCAGGCAGCAGGGTGGCTGGGTTGAGGGTCACTGGGGCTATGAAGGTGATTCTATCAGAGTTTAGCAACAAAGTCTGGTAGTGGGTCATCCATGCATTAGTAACCCACCAATCAGGGAGCTGACGTACCACACTCTTGAGGGCATGGGTACTGTTATAGTCAAATTCTACCCCAAGGTCAGCTTGTCAGCATCCTTGATCAAGACTGCCACTGCAACCACTATTCTCAGGCAGGCGGGCCACCCAGCAGTCACTGGATCTAACTTTTTGGACAAATAGGCAATGGGACACTTCCATGGGCTCAGTGACTGGGTCAGCACCCTGTTGGCCATAACTCCATGTTTGGCTACGTAAAGGTGGAAAGGTTTACTGGTGTCAGGCAGCCCTAATGCAGGGGTCTCTAGCAGTGCCTGTTTAATGGCCTCAAAGGCTTGCTGTTCTCTCTTCCCCCGGTTGAAAAGTTATCCAGTTCTAGTCAGAGGATAAAGGGGGTGGGAAGCTAACTCTGCAAACCCTGGGATTCAGAGTCTACAGAAGCCAGTTATGTCCAAGAACTCCCGTACTTGTTTGGGGGTCCTTGGGATGGGGATATAGAGAATAGTCTCTTTTCTTGCTTCTGATAGCTAGTGCTTCCCATCTTCTATCAGGTACCCCAAGTATTTTCCCTTTTGTTGACAAATCTGGGCCTTTTTGGCAGAGGCTCTGTAGCCTAGAGCACTCAGCTCTAACAGTAATCATCTGGTGCCCTTGAGACACTCCTCCTGGGCCTTGGCGCCTATCAGCAAGTCATCAATGTACTTCAAAGAGTCACTTGGGGGTTTGACTCACAGTACAGCGGGAAGTCACGATGGAGGGCTTTGTCAAAGAGGGTAGGCAAATTTTTGAACTGCTGGGGCAGCCAGGTCCAAGTAAGTTGTATGTTGGTTCTCCTCTCAGGATCCTCCCATTCGAAGACAAAGTACTGTTGACTTTGAGGGGTCAGAGTCAGGCAGAAGAAGGCATCTTTGAGGTCCAGAGCAGCATACCATGTCCTTGTGGTTGGCAAAGAGCTTAATAGATTATAGGGGTTGGGCACAGTGGGATGGATGTTGGCTACCCTCCAGTTTACCTGTCTTCAATCCTGTACTGGGTGGTAGTCCTGGGTGCCAGGTTTCTTGGTTGGGAGAAGTGGAATGTTCCATGCCAACCAGCATTCTCAGAGGATCCCCAAATCCAAGAGCCTACTGATGTGTGGACTTATTCCCTCCAAGCTTCCCGAGGCATAGGATCCTGGCGCACCGATAACGGGTCGGCACTGGCTTTTAACTCGTCGTGAATGAGAGGCTGTTGTGTAAATCCCACCTGTCTCAACCCATACTTGAGGAAAATTTTGGAGCCACCAATCTATGTTCAAGAGCTTTTCTGTATTTGTCTCAAACAACTTATATTCATCCTCTAGTCTGCCAATACCTGTATAGGCTCTCCTCTTGGGCCCCGGATAGTCGGGCCTTCCAGAAGGAAATGTATTTGGGCACCCATTTTGGTAAGTAGATCATGACCCAGGAGGGGGTAGGGGCATTCTTGTATGACCATGAACAAGCATGAAACCTGGCCCACCCTTAGATCAACTGATCTTCGGGTAGTCCATGAATATTGTTTGGATCCTGTGGCACCTTGGACTCAGGACTTTTTCTTAGACAATGATCCCTCCATGTGGAGGACAGAGTGTTGAGCTGCCGTGTCTACCAAAAATTAAGTAGGTTTCCCCTCTACTTTTAAGGTTATCCTGGGTTCAGGGAGGGACTTAGAACCCTGTCTTCCCTATTCACTCTCATCTCTCAAGGTCAGGATCTTCTGGGTGGGGGCAGGAGGCAGTCACCTTTTGTCTGGCCTCCTCCCCTGGTTTCCTTCATTAGGGCATTCTCAGGCCCAATGGCCTCTCTTTTTGCAGTATGTACATTGGTCTTTCTCTAGAGGGGGTTGTTGTTTCCTAGTGGGTGGTTGAAGCTCAACCTCCTCCTGCCCCCACTGTCCCTTACTACTGTAGCTAGGATCTTTTGTAGTTTTCTATCCTGGTGCTTTTCCTCCTGTAGTTCCCTAGCTTCTGCTTCTTTCTGTTTTCTTTCTTCTTTTTCTTCTTCTTCTGTTTTCCTATTATGGAATACTTTTTCTGCTGCTTGCACTGATTCCCTGAGGGACTTATCTTGCAGTCCCTCTGTTTTCTGTAGTTTTCTTCTGATATCCCTAGCAGCCTGATCTATGAAGGCCATGGTTACTGTGGCCTTGTGCTCTTCTGCAGAAGGGTCATATGGGGTGTACTGTCTAAATGTCTCCATGAGTCGTTCTAGAAAGGCTGAGGGTGACTCATCAGGGGCCTGCCTGACTTCTCTTTCAATGGTCAAATTAGTGGGTTGCTTGGTGGCGCCCTTGAGATCTGCTAACAGCGCCTAGCGGTAGACCTTAAGGTGTTCCTTACCTTCTGTCCAGTTGAAGACCCAATCAGGTCTCTGGAGAGGAAACCCTTCATCAATGTCTGTGGGGTTCAAGGAAGGGGCCCAATTGATCCCAGGACATTCTTTCAGGCCTGAGGAGAATATGATCTTTTTTCCTCAGTGGTAAAGAGGACCTGCAGGAGTTTTTGACAATCATCCCATGTGGGCTGGTGGGTGAAGAGAATAAATTCAAAAAGGTTAATGAGGCCTTTTAGATTGAAAAGGGTGGATGTTGAGCTTTCCAATTATAGAGGTCAGTAGTAGAAAAGGGGCAATATTGCATGACCTGGTTGCTGTAGGTGCCTGGCAGCCACAGGGCACAGAGCAGGAGAGCAATGGTGATATCTGGGGACACAGCCCCAAGTCCTGCTCAGGGAGAGGTGGATAGAGTGGAGCTGGGACCAGCAGCACCATGGCCCTTGCCTGCACCTTGGGCAGAGCCATCTCCCACGCGAACATCTTGTGGGTGGCAGGTAGGGCCAGTGTCTCTGGCCACCTGAGCAGGTGGCCTGAGCCAAGCAGCATGCTGCTGCTGCTTGTGTCCTCAGGCCTAGTCTAGTCGGGAACATGGCAGGTCTGTAAGACAAGACAGATCAGTGCCACCATTTTAAATATCTCCCACAACACATTCAGAGCTATCTGACATGGAAGCTATCCTTCCAATAATTTGAATAGGATAAAGAGCATCAATCCATTGTTCCAAATGCCTATCTAAATCCTCTTGAATACTCAACACATTAGTAACATTTTTTGCTAAATGATTAACAAAAGTAGCTGTCTTAAGTTCTTGTGTCAAAGCAATTATAGAAGCAGTGGTGCTAGCAATTAATGTTATTAAAGCTGGTATACCAGCAATAATCAAGCCCACTACCCTCTTGCTTCTTCTTAAAGTCTGACTCACTTCTTCCAGTACTTGCAAGGTTTTTTCAGAAGTCCAAGGTTCTGTGATACTCAGGGGAATAAAACAAAGGCTGGTTGATAGACCTCCGTAACTGACATGCTGGATTTCAACACAGTACACAATTAGTGTACAATCAATGCAACTTACATTAAATACTGTAGAAGAAACAAAAGTAATTTTAACTTGACAATTAAAAGAGCCTTAACACATTCACTAACACTTGTTTGAAATCCAGATCCTACCCCAACTTTATCTCTTGCTAACATAACATCATAGAGAACTGCAGCTAACTTCCAAATATGTCTTTGAAAATGTCTAGAATCAGACTTCAAAATTAAGACTGTTATTTCCAATGTTGGATTGATTTCTAGACTAGTACATGATTGAGTCCAAATAACTGGTCACATTTAAGAAAAATACAAGAGTCATTATAACTTCTCCTTTTGATTCTCTGTTCCACAGGGTCTAAAAACTTGAGGCAAGGCAGCTTGTCCCATCAGGGGTATAGGTAAGCAAAGGTGGGTCAGGAACATATGTCCAATACAGCCTCCCAGTCACCATTGTCAGGGCACTCAGCAAGCTCACAGGTCAGCATCATTCTTTGTCCTGGCATCAGCATGTCTCACCCATTGCTCTGGCAGCCACCATGCTCCTTCAGCATCCTGCAGAAAAAACACAAACATGCCCTCTTCCCCCTATTACCTGATCGGGATCATGCCATATGCCAGTAAGTGGATCCTTCCCTTTCACCTGTGCATAAGTGTGCCTAGTTGTAGAGTGCCATAGACACTCAGCAGGAAGTTCCTTGGCATCCAAATTTTAACAATTTTAAAGAAAGAACATGATTTAAATAAATTTGTGGTGTACGGGGATATACCTCCCCTTTTTTATTTTATGAAGATATTGTTTTAAAGTTCCATGGGCCCCTTCCACAGTTCCTTGTCCTTGACAATTATAAGGAATCCCAGTAATATTAAATTGCTGCTAAAAAGTCTCAAATGCTCAACTGCGATAACCAGTTCCATTATCTGTTTTTTTGTTTGTTTTTCTTTTTTGTTTTGTTTTTTATTATTGGATACTTTATTTATCTACATTTCAGATGTTATCTCCTTTCCCCATCCCTCCCACCCCCAGAAACCCCTTATCCCATCATCCCTCCTTTTATTTTTCTGAGGGTGTGCCCCCATCCACTCACTTCTACCTCCCTGGTCTTGAATTTCCCCTCACTGGGGCATTCAACCTTCAAGGGACCAAGGCCCTCCTCTCCCACTGATGCCCGAGAAGGCCATCCTCCACTACATATACAGCTGGAGCCATGGGTCCCTCCATGTGTGTTTCCAGGCGAGCTGTTTAGACTCGGGAGCTCTGGTTGGTTGGTATTGTCACTCTCCCTACGGGACCGCAAGCCCCTTCAACTCAGGAAGCATATTTTAAAGCACTTAAAATTAACCTCTGCATCAGTACAGAGGTGCACATCTATAACCACAGCTTGGTACTAAGCGTACTTAAACTTGCCCAGGATGTATACGGACCTACACCAGTCCACTGGCATTGCACTCAACAACAAAAATCTTGGTATTTTATTAAATAGTATATAGAGAAGCCAATTGCTGAGTTGCTTCTGGTTGGACTCTCTTGTGAGGTGAAGCACCATGGACAGCCAGATGCCTCCAGTCTCCCTCTGTTCAGGCAAAGGATGAAAGGGAAAAGGAGAAAAGCAGCTGTGCTTCCTGGCTGCAGCATATTGGTGTTCCATATCGGACTAAATCCTGCAGCTGCTCCTGTGATATCATGATTAACTTTCCACCTTAGACACTTGGACTGTGATTACAGTTCAATAAGTCAGTGCTCTCAAATTTTAGTCTATGTAAACCTCCAATTAAAGCACCTACCTAAGTGGTAAGTGAGGAGTAGCAAGCTTATTTCTTTTCTAAGGATGGAGAGGTAAGGATGAAGCATCCTTTGGCACAATCTTCCAAGATGTTGCTTTTGGTGAAGCTAATTTCTCTATAGCGCCTCGGCCTACTGCTGACCAGCACCATCTGCCAGTTCCTTCCTTTTCACACAACAGGCCTGTCTCTTGAGAAAACCTGTTTATGTGGAGTCTGAGTAGTGAGAGAAAAAGAACCCAAACCAGATTTTTCAAAGTGACAGGGCACTCAGCAGGTTCTGTCTAGAAGGGCACTCTTCCAACTCTGTATAAAACAAACTAAAGTACTTCACGAACAGGGCCTCTGCTGGGTGTAGCATCAGCATAGTGGTGGCCCAGGTAGCATTGCTGGGAGTTTGAGGCCAGCCCCCTAAAAAACAGCTAAGCCACAAAAACAACAATGGTGTGGTGGCTAGCTTTATGTCAACTTGACACAAGCTAGAGTCATCTGAAAGGAGGAAAACTTAATTGAGAAAATGCCTCCGTAAGATCTGGCTGTAGGCATTTTCTTAATTAGTTATTAATGGGGGAGGACCCAGCCCATTGTCTCTGGTGTCATCCCTGGGCTGGTAGTCCTGGGTTTTGGCTACAGCCATTCCATGAATAATAAATAATTCTTTCTTTCCTTCTTTCTCCCCCCCTTCTCTGTCTTTCTTCCTCTTCTTCCTTCTCCTTTTTTTTTCTTCTCTTCATTCTTTCTTGAGACAGGGTCTCACTATGCAACCTTGGCTAGCCTGGAACTTGATATATATAGACCAGGCTGGCTTAGAATTCAGAGATCTGCCTGCCTGCCTCCCTGAGGGCTGGGGCTAAAGTTATGCACCACCACACCAGGCCACAGATTTCATTCTTTACAGCGTATAGCAGTGAGTGCCTCAGTTCCACTTTAGGTAATGGACAGTGATCTACACAGGTCTATCTCACAACATTGCAATTGGTTCCCTTGAGCAGGAAGCCCAACAGAAAGACTACTCAAGGCAGCTAGAGGTCACCTTATCTCTGACAGGCTAGGTCCTGCTGAAGGACAGAAGATGACAGAAGAGCTGAATACCAGCAGACAGGTCACCACCATCATAAAAGATTTTTCTCATCTTAGAAGTTTCCAACTGGAAGTGCTTTTGTACATTAAAAGCTATTGACTAAGGGATTCCTTAACTGAATTTAAAAGGCTTGGCTTTAGAGTTGAGCTAGTTGATGATCTTGTGTTCAGAGCTAAATTATCTTACGTGCAAATAACAGAGTGACAACTCCCTCTTCTTCCTTTTGTGTGTGTGTGTTTGTGTGCTTTCAAAAATCTGATAGTAATTCTCTGAAATACCACATAACACATCACCATAATGTTATTGATGGAGAACAGATGAACAGAAAGCATAGTTCAATACCTAGGTTTTGGATGAAAATTCTTTCCAGCAATCAGCATCTAGTCTCAGAAGTGAAAAAAAAGCAATGTTTCAACAATATACTAGCTAGCTCAGAAGACTGAGAGCATCAGATGACATTGAACATAGAGGACAGTAAAGACTGGAAGATGAGAATGCTTACACATGAAACAGGAAGTTCAGCTGCTCTGTTAACTACTAGTGAGGAAAAGCCAGTTTTAACTTCCTCTGTTCCTTCGTCTCTGGGTATGTCTGATGACTGTAACAGTTGGAAGAAGGGTATTGCTTTCCTTGGTCCCCACTGAAGTGTACATATACCTTCTTAAAATTTATATCCATTCTTCTTCAGTAAGTGATGGTGTGAGAAATGCACTCTGCATCTCAAAAGAACAGCTTGGGCTGGGGATGTACCTCAGTGGGTGGAGCATAATGCCCTGGGTTCCACCTCTAGCAAGACATAATGCGAATTTGGGTTCAAGATATCCTTAGGAATATAAAGAGTTAGAGAGTAATATGGGAAATATTAAACTATGCTTGAAATTTACAATGAATATGTAACTTAAAAGAGAGATTCAGTGACTGGAGAGGTTGCTTAGCAGTTAAGAGCATGAGTTACTCTTCCAAAGGACTCAGGTTTGATTCCCAGCAGCCACATAGAAACAATTGTCTGACTCTAGTCTTAGAGCAGTTCTCAACCTATGGGTCTCGACTCTCACAGGGTCCCACTTTGGATATCCTGCATATCAGATATTTATATTATGACCCATAACAGCAAAATTATAGTTATGAAGTAGCAATGAAATAACTTTATGGCTGGGACCACCACAGCATGATGAACTGTATCAAAGCGTTGCAGTATTAGGAAGGTTAAGAACCACTGTCCTAGGAGATTCAATGTCTTTTTCTGGCCTCCATGGGCACTGTATAGACATACGTGTATTGACATACATACAGGTAGAATAGCCATACATATAAAATAAAAATAAAGATCAATGTATTTTTTAAAAGGCCCATTTTTTATGTCTATGTGTGATGATATACCACATGTGTGGGAACCTTTGAGGCCAGAAGAAAGCATCAGAGCACCTAAAGCTGGAGTTACGGGTTGCTAGGAAACCAACTTAACTCCTTTGGAAGAGTAGCAAGAGCTCTTACATGCACAGCTGAGTTATCTCTCCAGTCTATAACAATTATTTTAAAAACTCAGAGGATCTTAAAAGAAATGATTTGATTTTTAAAATTTTTGTCTTTAATCCTTTTTTTTACAGTTCAGATTTCATCCCCCTCCCGGTCTGCCCTCCAACGGCTCCCCATCCCATACCTCCTCCCCCCCAACCTCATCTCTAAGAGGATGTTCCTACCTGCCCCCACCCCACTCCACCCTACCAGGTTTCCCTACTCTCTGAGGCCTCAAGTCTCTTGAGGGTTAGGTGCATCTTCTCTCACTGAGGCCAGACCAGGCAGTCCTCTGCCATATATGTATTGGGGGCCTAATATCAGCTGGTATATAATGCCTGGTTGGTGGATTATTGTCTGGGAGATCTTGGAGGTCCAGGTCAGTTGAGACTGCTGGTCTTCCCATGGTGCTGCCCTTCTCCTCAGCATCTTCTAGCTTTTCCCCAATTCAACCACAGGGGTCCCTGGTTTCAGTCCATTGGTTGGATGCTATTATCTGTATCTGACTCTTTCAGCTGCTTGTTGGACCTTTCAGAGGGCAGCCACGCTAGGCTCCTGTCTGCAAGCATATCACAGCATCAGTAACAGTGTCAGGGCCCTGGGCCACCCCTTGAGCTGGATTCCAATTTGGGTCTGTCACTGGACCTCTTTTCTCTTATGTTCTTCTCCATTTTTGTCCCTGTAGTTCCTTCAGACAGGAACAATTCTGGGTCAGAGCTTTTGACTGTGGGATGGCAGCCCCATCCCTCCACTTGATGTCCTATCCCTCCACTGGAGGTGGACTCTACAAGTTCCCCTTCTCCACTGTAGAGCTCTTCATCCAAGGTCCCTCCCTTTGAGTCTTGAGAGTCTCTCACCTCCCAGATCTCTGGTACATTCTAGAGGGTCCCCCCATCCCTCCCGAGGTTGGCTGTTTCCATTCTTTCTGCTCACCTCAAGGAAGGCATCAGTCCTCTTTCCTTCCCTAATACCTAAATATGATCCCCCTCTTCCCCTCACTGTCCTTCTCCCACCCAGCTACCTCCCTCCCTTTGCCCCCTGTGACTGCTTTAATGGAATAAAATTCTCCCTCCCAAATGATATCGAGGCATCCTCACTTGGGCCCTTTGGCTTGTTAACCTTCTTGAGTCCTGTGGGTTGTGTCCTAGGTATTTTCTATTTTGGCTAATATCCACTTATTAGTGAGTACATACCATACATATCCTTTTGGGTCTGAAAGTTACCTCACTCAGGATGATATTTTCTAGTTCCATTCATTTTGCCTGCAAAACTCAGGATGAGTTTTCTTAATAGCTGAGTAATGTTCCATTGTGTAAATGAGCCACATTTTCTGTATCCGTTCTTCCATTGTGGGACATCTAGGTTGTTTCCAGCTTCTGTATATCACAAAAAGGCTGCTATGAACATATCAGCTGGTGTATAATGCCTGGTTGGTGGATTATTGTCTGGGAGATCTTGGCATGTGCCCCTGTGGCATGGTGGGGAATCTTTTGAGTATATGCTCAAGAGTGGTATAGCTGAGTCTTCAGGTAGATCTATTTTCAATTTTCTGAGGAACCTCCAGATTGATTTCCAGAGTGGTTGTACCAGCTTGTAATCCCATCAGCAATAGAGGAATGTTCCTCTTTCTCCACATCCTCACCAGCATGTGCTGTCACCTGAGTTTTTGATCTTAGCCATTCTGATTGGTGTAAGATGGAATCTCAGGGTTATTTTAATTTGCATTTCTCTAATCACTAAGGACTTTGAACATTTCTTTAAGTGCTTTTCAGCCATTCAAGATTCCTCTGTTGTGAATTCTCTGCTTAGTTCTATATCCCATTTTTTGATTGAGTTATTTGTTTTTTTTGGTGGTTAGCTACATGAGTTCTTTATATATTTTGGATAGTAGTCCTCTATCAGATGTGTGGTTAGTGAAGATTTTTTTCCCCCCAATCTATAAGTTGCCGGTTTGTCCTATTGACATTGTTCTTTGCCTTACAGAAGCTCTCCAGTTTCATGAGGTCCCATTTATCAATTCTTGATCTTAGAGCCTGAGCCATTGGAGTTCTGTTTAGGAAATTTCCCCCTGTGCCAATGAGTTTGAGGTTCTTTCCCACTTTCTCTTCTATTAGATTCAGTGTATCTGGTTTTATGTTGAGGTCCTTGATCTACTTGAACTTGCGCTTTGTGCAAGGTGACAAATATGGATCTATTTTCATAGACTGCCAGTTAGACCAGCACCATTTATTGAAGATGCTTTCTTTTTTCTATTGTATATTTTTGACTTCTTTATCAAAGATCAAGTGTCTGTAAGTGTGTGGTTTTATTTCTGGGCCTTCAATTTTATTCCATTGATCAACATGTCAGTCTCTGTACCAATACCACGCAGTTTTTATCACTATTGCTTGAGGTCAGGAACAATGATTTCTGAAGAGGTTCTTTTATTGTTGAAAATGGGTTTTGCTATCCTGTGATTTTTGTTATTCCAGATGAATTTGAGAATTGCCCTTTCTATGAAGAATTGAGTTGGAATTTTGATGGGAATTACATTGAATCTGGAGATTGCTTTTGGTAGGATGACAATTTTTACTATGTTAATTCTAGCAATCCATGAGTATGGAAGATTTCTTCATTTTCTGAGGTCTTCTTCAAGTTCTTTCTTGAGATACTTAATATTCTTGTCATACAGATCTTTCACTTGCTTGGTTAGAGTTACCCCAAGGTATTTTATATAATTTGTGACTATCGTGAAGGGTGTTGTTTCTCTAATTTCTGTCTCAGTCTGTTTATCATTTGTACAAAGAAAGGCTACTGTATTATTTGAGTTAATTTTATATCCAGCCACTTTGCTAAAGCTGTTTATCAGCTGTAGAAGTTCTCTGGTAGAATTTTTGACATTGTTTATATATACTATCATATCATCTGCAAATAGTGATACCTTGACTTCTTCTTTGACAATTTGTATTCCCTTGATCTCCTTTTGTTGTCTTATTTCTGTAGCTAGAACTTCAAATACTATATTGAATAGATACGGGGAATGTGGGCATCCTTGTCTTGTCTCTGATTTTAGTGGGGTTGCTTCAAGTATCTCTCCATTTAATTTGATATTGGCTGTTGGTTTGCTGTATATTGCTTTTTATTATGTTTAGGTGTGGGCTTTGAATTCCCGATCTCTCCAATACTTTTAACATGAAGGGGTGTTGTATTTTGTCAAATGCTTTTTCAGCATCTAAGGAGATGATCATTTGGTTTTTTTCCCTCTGATTTTGTTTATATAATGGATTACATTAATGGATTTTCATATATTTAAACCAACATTGCATTCCTGGGATGAAGCCTACTTGATCATAGTGGAGTATGGTTTTGATGTATTCTTGGGTTTGGTTTTCAAGAATTTTATTGAGTATATTTATATTCGTAAGTGAAATTGGTTTGAAGTTCTCTTTCTCTCTCTCTCTCTCTTTTTGGTTGAGTTCTTGTGTGGTTTAGGTATCAGAGTAACTGTGGCTTCATAACATGAATTAGGTAGTGTTCCCTCTGTTTCTATTTTATGGAATAGTTTGAGGAATATTGGTATTAGGTCTTTGAAGGTCTGGTCGAATTCTGCACTAAAGCCATCTGGCCCTGAGCTTTTTGTGGTTGGGAGGGTTTTAATGACTTCAATTTCCTTAGGGGATATGGGCTTGTTTAGCTAGTTTACCTGCTCGATTTAACTTTGGAACATGGTATCTGTTTAGAGAATCATCCATTTCATCTAGATTTTCCAGTTTTGTTGAGTATAGTCTTTTGTAGTAGGATCTGAAGAGCCCTTTAGCTAGTTTGGCTAGGGGTTTATCTATCTTGTTGATTTTTCTCAAAAAAAAAAAAACAAAAAAGCTTCTTTTTTTTTTTTTTTTTTTTTTGATTCTTTGTATAGTTCTCTTGTTTTCTATTTGGTCGGTTTCAGCTCTGAGTTTGACTATTTCTTGCCTTCTATTCCTCTTGAGTATGTTTGCTTCTTTTTGTTCTAGAGCTCTCAAGTATGATGCTAAGTTACTAGTGTAGGATTTCTCCAATTTCTTTACCAGGACACATAATGCTATGAATTTTCCTCCTAGCACTGCTTTCATCGTGTTCCATAAGTTTTGTTATGCTGTATCTTCATTTTTATTAAATTCCAGGAAGTCTTTAATTTCTTCCCTGACCAAGTTATCATTGAGTAGAGAGTTGCTCAGTTTCCATGGGTATGTGGGTTTTCTGTTGTTTTTGTTGTTGTTGAAGACCAGCCTTAGTCCATGATGATCTGATAGTATGCATGGGATTACTTCAACCTTTTTTATTGGTTGAGGCTTGTTTTGTGACCGATTATATAGTCAATTTTGGAAAAGGTACCATGAGGTGCTGAAAAGAAGGTATATTGTTTTAGGGTGAAATGTTTTGTAGATGTCTGTTAAATCCATTTGGTTAATAACCTCTGTTAGTTTCACTGTGTCTCTGTTTAGTTTCTGTTTCAATGACCTGTCCATTAGTGATAATAGGGTGTTGAAGTCTCCCACTATTATTGTGTGGTGTTAAATGTATTTTGGGCTTTAGTAAAGTTTATTTTATGAATGTGGGTGCCCTTGCATTCAGAGCATAGATGTTCAGAATTGAGACTTTCTCTTGGTGAATTTTTCCTTTCCTGAATATGAAGTATCCTTCCTTATATCCCTTGTTGACTTTTGGTTGAAAGTCTATTTTATTGTTTTAGGATGGCAACTCCAGCTTGTTTCTTGTTTCCCACCATTTGATTGGAAGACTTCTTTTCAGCCTTTTATTCTTAGGTAGTGTCTGTCTTTGTTATTGAGGTATCTTTCTTGTATGCAGCAAAATGCTGGATCCTGTTTATGTATCCAGTTGGTTAGCTTATGTCTTTGTATAGAGAAATTGAGTCTGTTGATATTGAGATACATTGAAGACAGATGATTGTTAGTTCTTGTTATATTTGTTGTTGTAGGTGGCATTATGTGCATGTGAGTTACTCCATTTGGCTTTGTGGTGAGATGATTAATATCTTGTTTTTTCTTCGGTGTAGGTACCCTCCTTGTATTGGAGTTTTCCTTCTAGAATCCTCTGTAGGGCTGGATTGGTAGATAGATATTGTTTTAATTTGGTTTTGTCCTGGAATATTTTGGTTTCTCCACCTATTGATTGAGAGTTTTGCTGGGCATAGTAGCCTGGGCTGGCATTTGTGTTCTTTTAGGGTCTGCATAACCATTGTCCAGGCTCTTCTGGCTTTTAGTGTCTCCATTGAGAAATCTGGTGTAATTCTGACTGCAGCTTTTAATATTTTTTCTTTGGACTGTGCATTTAATGTTTTGATTATTATATGACAAGAGGATTTTCTTTCTAGTCTAGTCTATTTGGTGTTCTATAGGCTTCTTGTAATTATGTTTATGACCATCTCTTTCTTTAGGTTGGGGAAATTTTCTTCTATGATTTTGCTGAAGATGTTTTCGGGTCCTTTGAGCTGGGAATCTTTGCTCTCCTCTATTCCTATTATTCTTAGGTTTGGTTTTTTTCATTGTGCCCTAGATTTTCTGGATGTTTTGGGTTAGGAGTGTTTTATGTTTTGAATTTTCTTTGACAGTTGTGTCAGTACCTTCTAAAGTATCTTCTACACCTGAGATTCTCTCTTCTATCTTTTGTATTCTGTTGGTGGTGCTTACATCTGTAATTCCTGACTCTTTCCTAGGTTTTCTATTTCAAGAGCTGCCTCCATTTCTTTGTGTGTGTGTTTTAATTGATTCTACTTTCACTTTTAGGTCTTGGACGGTTTTGTTCAATTCCTTCACCTGTTTGATTATGTTTTCCCGTATTTCTTTAAGGGATTTGTTTCCTCTTTAAGGGCTTCTATAGTTTTACCTGTATTTTCCTGTATTTCTTTCAGTTAGTTATTTATATCCTCTTTAAAGGACTCTATTATCTTCATGAGGCAAGATTTTAGGTCAGCTTCCTGAACTGTGGTGGGAGAACTGGATTCTGATGATACCAAATCATATTGTCTTCTGTTGCTTATGGTCTTGGACTTGGCTCTTGCCATCTGGTTATCCATGCTGTAAGCTGGTCTGGGTGTCTGTCTGGTGCCTGCCTCTTATGTCCCTGGGTTGCTGCTGGCCTCCTGGTAGGCCTGTGGCCCTGGTTGCAGCAGATCTCCTGGGAGGCCTTCAGACTGTTGAGTCTTCAGAGGACCAGTTAAGCTGTTGCCCTGTGTCTAGCTGTTCTCCTGGGAGGCCTTCAGACTGTGGAATCTGTTGCCTTGTGTGCAGCACAACAGTTGCCCTTCATGCAGCAGATCTCCTGGAGGCCTTGAGACTGTGGTGTTTTCAAAGGAGCAGACAAGCTGGTGATTTGCCCTGGCATAAGGGGAGTGAAATTCAGGGAGGAGGGAGGGGGAAGGGAAAGTTGCGGGGGAGGGGGGTTGTAAGAGGGAAGGGGAGGTTGTGGGGTGATTTGTCTCAAGACCACTGAGCTCCTTGGGATTCCCAGCTGGTGTGACTGTTAGGGAAGGTCCCTTAACAGTTGCTCTGCATGCTGTGGACCTCCTAGAGGCCTTGAGACTGTGGTGTCTTCAGAGGAGCAGATAAGCTGTTGATCTGCCCCAGCAGAAGGTGCCAGCCGGACGGGATCTTTAACATTTTTAAATTTTATATTTTTACTTTTTTTGAGATTTTAATTGTATCATCCTCCCTTTCCTTATTCCAGTCCCTCACATGTACTCTTGCTTTCAAATTCATAGCTTCCTTTTCCTTGTTATGTCTATGTCTGTATGCCATTTCCTAGATTATTCTACCTACCTACCTACCTACCTACTTCCTTAAATATATAAAAATACAATCTGCTCAATTTAGATAATGTCACATGTATGTTTGCTTTCAGGGCTGACCATGTGGTGGTACTGGATAACAAGCAAATTGCTCTGCTCTTCCCTGGGAAATACTATTTCTCCAGCTCTCAGCATTTCTTAGTTGTGTATAGTTCTTTGTCTAGGGACAAGGTCTTTTGACTTTCCCTTTCCATGCTAGCATGTCTATTGATGTCATCCCTGTCAGGTAATGTTTAGGTAGGCATGTTGGTGAGACTTCATGGATATAATTTTTCTGACATTTCAAGGAGACATAGATTCATAGCAAACTTTCTGTTCATGTGGCTCTCATGATTTCGTTGCTGAGGGATGAGGACTACACTTACCTGTTATCTGTGGTGTAAGGATAAATGTTTAGAATGTAGTTGAGGATTGTGCTGGTTTAGTAACATGCAGTTGAGATTGATATATATAAGCAAAATGCAATATACACACACACACACTTTGACTGTTTTGTTTGCATGGCTGTCTGTACCACATGCATGCCTGGAACTCACAGTAGACAAAACAGGAAGATAGCTCCTCTGCACTTGGCGTTAAAGGTGGTTGCAAGCTGCCATGTGGGTGCTGAGAATTAAACCCTGGTCTTCTGGAAGCTTCAGAAGTGCTCTTTATTCCTGAGCCACCTCTTCAGCCCTCCATCCTATAACGTTTTTTAAAAGGCTCACCTGTTAATTTAAAAGTAAAAAAAATGCTTTTTAAGTATAATAATCATCCACAGTTACTTTAACAAATAAGTCTCCAATGAACCCGCGGTGGCGCAGCCTGTAAGGCGTCCACCTGCCTGCAGGGGGCTCGGGACCCTCTGCGCTCTCTCTCTGTCCCGTGGGTTCAAATCCCGCTCGCTCCCGTGCTTCTCCTCCCGCGTCTCACGGGGAAAAAAAAAAAAAAAACAAATAAATCTCAACTATGGCTATTTTATTTGGAAAGTAGCAAATAGGAAATTCTAACTCTTCTAGAAAGGGCCTGTAAATCCCCAAAGTGGCCTAAATGTTCTATTTTTATACACTCCAGAAATTGAGGCAAGGAAGAAAATCAAAAGAGGAATTTTTATTTGCATTTCAAGGGTTAAGTCCTTTAAAGTGCCAAATCTGGGTTAAGCACATGAGATTCTTACATGATCTGGAAGTTTATTTCTAATAAAAATCTACTGCTTAAAAAAACAAGTTTAGGTAGTATTCACTATACGTGCACCCTTGTCATTAGCTTGGAGGCTTTATGAGCCAGTAAACCAATCTCAGAAATATAATCAAAAGTATTTTTTAAAAGCTGAGTAAAGAAGAGCATATTACTAGGAGAGGTATGTAACAGGTAACAGATGGTGTAGGAAGCTAAAAGGATATCCCAAGTCAGCTTGTTCTCTTATAGTGGTTCAGACTCAAATAATTCTCAAAACTCAAGATACAGTACCCCAATATTTAATTTCTATAATGTACACTGTTAATTTTAACTTAAAAAATTATAAAAGTGAAAGCACAGAGGCTTTCTTTCTGGCATCACCCCATGTGCTGCTAACTAGCACTGTTTATTAAGAATTCACAGAAATTACATATTTTGCAGGTGCCAAGGAAGCCTGGTAACAAAAATGGTAGGATAACAGAGTTACATAAATTAAAAAGGGAGGTGAATCCCCCAATGTATACTAAATTACAGCATTACATTTTAAGTAAGCATAACTAACAAGCTTTGCATGGAACATCTAGGCTGATGTTTGGAATTGTGTGACTTTTAATAGCTAAGCAGGGAGAGGAGCCAAGGAAGATCACTGGGCTAGGAGTCTGGAGCCATGGGGAGCTACTTCACCTTTAGGGTTTCATCTTCTCATTAATAAAACTAGATCATCTCTCTTGGATCTTTAAACAGAGCAAAAATAAAGTTCCTTCTGTACACAATCAATGTGATTCAGGCATATTTCTTTTAACATTTGTAGTAAAGAAATGTGGGCATACAGCAGACACCATTTTGCAACTAAGTATAATCTCTGAATGCTAATTATTCCTGGAACTACAAGCAGCCTTTTTTCATCTTAGCTGACATGTTCCTGACACAAGCAAGTACCCTCATTAGGTAGTATCTGAACTACAGAAATGTTCTGTGCAGATGGTGGTTTCTTAATGCTTAGCAATTATACAAAACACAAAGACTCTCCTAAACCAAAGCTAAGGGAACTTTTTAGATCTGTGATAAGACATATGAATATCCTTTGGTTTTTGTTAAATGTTTATATTGAACAACCCTCTTCTGCACATGAACAACAGTTTATTCCCATGTCTTTGTGACAGTGGGATGTGTAGGTTGCAGTCTGTGGCCACTTGGGAGCTGAGAGCTTGCAGTAAACTTGGGATGAAAGACAGCAATGCTTTGATGTCATATGGTTGGCTCTTAGTACTTTCTTGCAGTGTTGATTTTTATTACACTCCAGCTTTGCATTTTTCATTGGAAGGCATGTTTAACATGGGTACTTTGTAGCGTGTAATAACTTATGTAAGACAGCTAAATTTCATGTTTGTCATTACTGAATTTATGGCTTTCACTATAGCCGCTGAATTGTTTTCTAATGTGAAAACAAACAACTTTCTAGTTAGAGAATTTAGACCAAATGATCATCCAAGTTTCTCTTGCTGAGTTGCATGAGATCATGCAAATTTACATGGTTGTAATATTCAGTATTTTCTATAAACAACTGTTTTGTAAACCCCTCAAATTCTTTTAAAATAGGATACAGTGTTAAAAAATAAAAATACAGCTACAAGTGATCATGATGTATGAAGGCATAGTATAAACTCCATAATCTAAAAATTGAGTATAACAATTATCTTCATGATGGATATAATTTATAAAGGAAGTATGTTAATTTTTATTTTACTATGGTATCATAGCTATCAATTTAATTATTTACTATGTTGGCCTAAGTAATCTAATAATATGCGTATTGTTACTGAAAGAACAAAGTTATCTAATTTTTCTCTGGATAATTCAGTGACTACTATGTTTTGAGATTCCTTTTACTTTTCCAAGTTCTATTTTACAAAGCAGGAATGTCTACTGACTTAAAAAAGTTAAGTCATGCTTATGCCAAGTATTAAGTTTTCCCATATTCTTGATATAATTTTCTTTTTAAAAATAAAAAATGTCATACAGTAAACACATTTTGGTCAGAAAGTACATCACACTAGAGGTCAAAGTTTAGTAATCTGAGAAATCAGATTTATGTAGTAATTAAAGAAATAAATGAACTCTAGTGAAACCTAAACTTTTCATTTAATTGGAAATTTAGTTAAATATAGAAACTAAGAATTTACATTTTTCATCGGAAGGCATGTTTAACATGGGTTAAACATTAAATGGCATTATCTATATTGGTTATCATTAAATATATGAATTCTTCCCCATCTACATCTTATTCAAAGGATTCTTGCTATAAATAATAAAATTGAAGGATCATGAATTAATGTATACTTTAATATATGATTTCTGTTGTGATTTAGAACAATAAATACCACACAGTGAAAAACTTACCAACTAACACAGCAGCAAAATAAAGAAAGATGTATGTATAAATCACCATGGGCAAGATCTTTATAATAAATTATAGTACAGTCCCATCACAGTATACTTCTACACAAAGTCACTACTGTGAACACTTAAAGAAATGTCTTGTATGTCTTAAATCTTGATCTAATAAAGTTTATACAATATCAAATAATATCAAAAGTCTAAAAACACAATGAGTTTTGATATCATGTTTATAAATTATTGTTTTATATATTTTACAAAACATAAGGTCAAAAGTGCAGCTTAAAAAAAAGTTGAAGTTGCTATTCTTGATAATGGGTAAAAAATGCGCTGTTCCAAGCAGAAGCCATGTAAAGGCTCACACAACTTCTCTGAGAATTTCTTTAAGCTTCTGCCAACCATGGCCATGTGTCAAAGTCAAACTAATAATAGAGAACTAAGAACTCTGTTTGAAAGATGATAGGGAACAAGGTCTGAGAATCTCTGCACAGAGCCATAACTAAAGGCCTGCTCACAAGGGAGCTCTAGGACCCTGATTACTGGGGTGACTATCACTGAATTGAGACCCAATGGGGAAAACTTCAGAGGTTGCTACAAGTTTTTAAATCTTTCTCAAATTTCTGCTTATGTCTATCTGGTAATAATATACCCCAGGATTATTACTTTTGTAGTATAACTAATAGGAAACATGATTTAAAGGTGATAAATCATGTCATATACTACTTCCCACAGAAAAACAGATCTAAAGATGCAGTTATTAAAGACAGCAGTGTAGAAATCAGTCAGGAAGAAATGAAATATGCCTGCATCTTAAACTGCCACTCATTATAGTACTAGTTGTATTTTACACATTTAAGAGCAAATATATGACCATGCTGAATTAAGTGACATATTATCCCCTTCCGCAGGAAACTGAAATGGTAAAACTACAAGTAAATAAAACATAATAGAAAAAAGGACAAAAAGGAATATAAAGAAAAATCTTTTAAATTTACTGTGAGATCAACTTGATGGGGCTGTGTGAACGAACAGTACCCAATAACACCAGCAGGCTGCTCCACCTGACTCAACATGACCACTCACTCCTCAGCTTCTATTGGTGTTTTGTAGGTAAGATACCAGCAACAGATGATGACTTCTTTCTACTGAATACATTGTTTCTTAGTTGGTTTCACATATATAGATTGCCTGAGATAATAAAATCATCAGCATAATGATAAATTATGAAGGGATTTCTAAATTTGATAGAACAAGATTGAATGTGGAGACAGATGTTGATGTAGTGTGTAAGATTGAATGGGTGTTGGTGTAGGCTGCATACACACTTAATAATAATGCCTTTAGTCAACAATTAAAAGTCGATGGATATGGATGCTTGTGCAGAATCATCTCGCCCTCTGACATAAATTTCACAGGGAATCTCCTCCATCACTCTGTCCTCTAGAGCCTGTTCAGAGCATTCATGAGCTTGTTTGAAAGTGTAGCTGCTTTTTTTGAAGGTGCTATTAAATGTTTTCATTGGCTGTGGTTGTGCAAAATCATTTCGGAAGGGAAGTTCCATTGAACTGAGGTTGGTCCTGCTTTGTTTGACACTGGAGGCCTGAGATCCACAGTGGTGATCATGAATGCACCGGGAGGCCGTGGAGGAACGCCGCAGCTTCTGGTAGTTGTCAAGTTCTTCTGACAAATCTGCTAGATCTGCAGAAATCTCTTTCTCTCTTAGTGAAAATAGTTCATAATGGGGAGGATCAAATACTTCCTGGAACCCAGTTTTATTAAATGCACTTTTGCAAGCCATAACCTTTTTCCGGGGCTGTTTCACTTGTACTAAAATAGAAATAATGAGAAGGACCAAGACAATTCCTGATGTAATGCCAATAATTGTCCCATGAGTTTTAGTGATTTGTTCAAATAGTCCAGCTTTTTTCTTTTCTGTAAGAAAGAAATGTTGAGGTTTTTTTCAAAATTCATTTACATGAGTCTCAATACAGATTGGCTAGGCAAAACAGGGAATTTGGGTCAAATATATCAGACACTGAAAAACTGCTTTTTAAACAAATAGAAAGTACTATTCCCATGATTTCCGAGTCAAGTAACAAATAATGATATAGCTAGCTAGGTCAAAGAAAAACTAAAGTACTTGATTCCCTTACTCAAAAGGTGCACAAGGGCCTACAATTTGCAAGTTACATTAATATAGAAAATTTAAAAAACAAACTCTTTTCATCTATCAAGTTTCTGATATAAGGCAGATTCAACAAACTACTGTGTTGATTCATATCTGTGGGATGAGACTAACAGTCCACATACACCACCATGATCTACTGTTTTGAATGATAAAATACTTGTATGTCAACATTACATATCAGCTTCCCCCAGGAAGTGCTTGTTTGAACTTGTTTATTAACGTTTAGAAAGATGAATGATGGCTAAAATGTATTTTTCCAGCTCTAATGACAGCCAAGTTATAGGTGAATACCTATCATCATCACATTTACCTACCTTCCTTCCTTCCTTCCTTTCTTTTTTGTTTGTTTTTTTGAGACAGGGTTTCTCTGTGTAGCCCTGGCTGTCCTGGAACTCACGCTGTAGACCAGGCTGGCCTCGAACTCAGAAATCCGCCTGCCTCTGCCTCCCAAGTTCTGGGATTAAAGGCGTGCGCCACCACTGCCCGGCTTCACATTTACCTTTCAAAGTATATGTTAGAAATAAAAATGACATGGGCTGGAGAGATGGCTCAGTGGTTAAGAACACCGACTGGTCTTCCAGAGGTCCTGAGTTCAATTCCCAGCAACCACATGGTGGCTCAGAACCATCTGTAATGGGATCTGATGCCCTCTTCTGGTGTGTCTGAAGACAGCTACAGTGTATTCACATACATAAAATAAATAAATCTTTTTAAAAAAAGAAATAGAAATAACTTGATGTAGAGGAAAACAAAGAAAGAAAAAGCATTTTCTAATGCACTGCTTTTACAACACTATAATAATCTGTTAGCTGGTGTTATCAGCGCTTCTATACTCACTGCAAGAACCTATTAGTTGGTCATATTAGTCCTTCTGTTCTTGAGGCTACCCTCTAAACTATCTGGTAACTACATAAAGGGTATTTATAATATAAAGTTCAACAATAATGTAAAACAGGACATAAAATATGGAGGGGCACTTCTGAATAACTTGAAAATACACTCTATAAAGAAATGATTTTGTTAAGTATTTCTTTTATAACATCCAAGAAGTAAATTATCCTGTAAAAATGTTACTGTGTGTGTAGCTCTGCTAGAGCAGTTATCATAGGCACACTTGTAGAAAGGGAACTTTAGACCCATTTATTTATTTATTCATTTATTTATTATTCTTTAATTTTTTTTTTTTATAGTCCAGACTTTATCCCCTTCCTGGTCCACCCTCTGACTGTTCCACATCTCATACCTCCTCCCTGCCTCTCCATTTCCAAAAGGATGTTCCCACCCTTGTCACCCCCCTAGACCTCCCCACTCCCTGGGGCCCCAAGTCTCTTGAGCGTTAGGTGCATCTTCTCTGACTTGAGTCCAGACCTGGCAGTCCTCTGCTGTATATGTGTTGGGGGCCTCATATCAGCTGGTTTGTGCTGCCTGGTTGGTGGCTCAGTGTCTGAGAGATAAGCCCTTTCTTATGAAAGGACCCCACTCCTCATAGAAAGGCTGCCTTCATATTGGACTTACCTTTACAGTGATTCTCATCCCAAGGGTACGCACAATTTTGAACACCATTACATACTAAAGAATTGTTGATGCACATGTTGCTATGGCAAAAGAAAGTACTACTTGTACAGGGAGCTGTAGGAAAAAAGAAAACTAGTGTTGCTAAGAACAGTGACACAGTGATCACAAACTCATCTTCATTCATTTTGTACTTCAGAATCTGACACTAGCTGGGTGGAGGTAGTTCAGGTGGGAATGTGAACTTTTCTTAAATACCTTTTGCTTTTCAAGATAATCTTATTTTCCTATTGGTTTTCGGAGACAGAGTCTTATCCTATAGCCTAGGTTAGCCTCTAACTTGTAATCCTCCTGCCTCAACCTTCCAAATGTTGACATTACAGGTGCCTAGTTCAAGAAAACCTTTAATGCTTTCTCATCTATGAAAAATGCCCTTAATTATCTCAAGAGTTTAATCCCTTTAGTGTGTTTCTGCAATGTTTTATGTCTCTATTCCTATGTACAGGTGAACATTTTTATGCTGAATTATGATACAGTGTGCTTGCTTCTGCTAAGATGAAATTCTATGCTGTAGACAAAACTGAGTATACAGTACCATGTGATCCAGAGTAAAGACACACACACACACACACACACACACACACACACTAAAGGTTTTTTTCAGATGGTGCATGTCTTTAATCCCAGCATTCAGGAGGCAGAGGCAAGTGGAAGTCTGAGTTTGAGGCCAGTGTGGTCTACAGAGTGAGTTTCAGGACAGTCAGGGATACACAGAGACACCCTATCTTGAAAAACCAAAACCAAACCAACGCAAAATCTCAAAAGTTTCTTTTCAAGGTGAAAGATCTAAAAAATGTATTGGACTAATAAATTTCTCTCCAATCAATGTCTTTGTCTTACTAAATATACAATAAACCTCATTAAAATATAGCTAGGGCTGTAATATATTTTCCTCTAAAGAGGTAGTTTTGGGTGATTTTGGAGCACGAGGCTATGGCCACCTCATGCACAGTATCAGCAATATAAATGGCATCTTATTGCTTGTATTGACTCTCTGTGTGGCTTGGGGAAACAGGAAGTTATTAGGCTCTCAGGAAGCCCTAAGCAAAACCTGGAAGTGTAGCTGAATGGAAACCACCCAAAACTTCTTTGCTATGAAGGCTGACTCCTCTCTAAAGCATCATTTGCTAAAATTCCTGTGTAGCTGATAATTAATTCCAGGTTAATTATTATGAACTATAGTCTGTTTCAAGAAGATAACATAAAAATTGTTGGGCATTGTAGGTACACCTGTAATGGAGTGGTGTGGCAGTTTGAGTAAGAATAACCCCCATAGGCTCATATATTTTGTTATCAGGAAGTGGTAATATCTGAGGATTAGAAGGACTAGGAGGTGTGGTCTTCTTGGAGAAGGTGTGTCTCTGGGGTTGGGCTTTGAGGTTTCAAAAGCCCATGCCAGGCCCAGGTTTTCTCTCTTAACTTGTGGACCAGGATGTAGGTCTCTCTAAGATACTGCTCCAGCACCATGTGTGCTGTCATGCTTGCCACCATGATTACAATGACCTAACCCTTTGAAATTGTAAGCAAGCTTCTTGCTTACAATTAAATTAAATAGCTTCTTCTATAAGAGTTGCCTTAGTCATGATGTCTCTTCACAAGAATAAAAACAGACAGGTTTGTGAATTCAAGATCTGTCTGTCTCTACCTTTGGAGTGCTGGCATTAAAGGTATGCACCACCATTCTCTGCCTGATAACTATTTTAAGCTAGAAAATCCCTAGAGAAGCCCCAATGTCTACAATCTCTTCATACAGATCCAACGCTGCTATTTTCATGCCAACACTTTTTTTTTTTTTTTTTTTTGCATAGCAGTCAAAATTTTAAAACTGGGAATCATATCTCACTCCTTTTTTTTTTTTTTTTTTTTGAGACAGGGTTTCTCTGTGTAGCCCTGGCTGTCCTGGAACTCACTCTGTAGACCAGGCTGGCCTCGAACTCAGAAATCCGCCTGCCTCTGCCTCCCAAGTGCTGGGATTAACGGCGTGCGTCAACACCGCCCGGCTATCTCACTCCTTTCAACATACTTTTGGACACATGACTACTCATGCTGGTAAGTATTACTTTGGGGATAGAGAGATGGCTTGGTGGTTAGGAATGCTTGTTTTTGAGAGGAGTCAAGTTCAATTCCCAGCACCCACATGGCAGCTTACAACCTTCCTTAACTCCAGTTTCCACATCCTCTTCTGCCTCTGGTACATTCATGTCAACAAAGCACTAACAACTAAAAAAGTTAAATGTGATTTCTCTGGATAATTCACTGGTTTGTAATAAAATGTGTGGGGCTGGAGAGATGGCTCAGTGGATAAGAGCACTGACTGCTCTTCCAGAGGTCCTGAGTTCAATTCCCAGTAACCACATGGTGGCTCACAACCATCTGTAATGGGATCCTATGCCCTCTTCTGGTGTGTCTGAAGACAACTACAGTGCACTCATTTACTTACGTTCCACAAAGGAGGTGAAGAGCATTCTAAACCTGCTGAGCCGACTGCCTTCGTCGGCCCACATCCGAATCACTCCCACTCCTGTTTTCAACATGACGTCATTAGCCACAGTACTGCAAAACTTGGCCTTCAGATTTTCGATAGCACTGCTTCCATCATAGACTGCCACAAAATTTCTTTTGCATTCATTTGAGTGTTCCATTTGGTAATCTAAGAACCTCAAATAAATCTGTAATATCAGAACACAAGAGTTTAAAAAATACACTTAAAAATTTTCTAGTTTAAGATTTACAATCAATATATTAGACTGAATTGTAACAGCTGACTGAAAACTAGGATGACAGAAGGATGGTGCTTCAGTAGTTAAAGATCTAAGAATAATGGTCTCATTTTTTTGGTTGTCTTAATCATGGAACCAAACATTAAGAAATCTAAAGTTTATATTTTATTTACAAAGAGGTGTTTATATTCCTATATAATATAATCTACTCATCATAAGTATAACCCTATGGTATTAACAGGTAAAGGAAATAAAATAATTGCTACAACAATTTTTTTCCTAACAGTCAATGTTATTAGCTGGTGCTTTCAGTTTTCCTGTATTCTCTACTTAGCTTTCTTTAAGGCAGCATTTTATGTAGCTTAGGTTGCCTTTGAATTTGAGTTCACCATCTAACTAAAGCTGATTCTGGACTTCTGACCCTCCTCTGTCCACCACTTACCTGTATGCATAAAGACCTTGGCAGCTAACCTGAATCTCCCCCCCCCTTTTTACTCATCCAAACACATTTATTATAATTAATGTGCTCAACCATTAGGAAAATATAATAATTGACAAAGGTGAAGAGAGAAATACACAAAAATAGAGAAATCTGTTATGTCTGGTTGGTTTGTCTTTTTTTTCCCCCCTTATTAATCTGCCTAGTTGCTCAATTCCTCATTGTATATATAGCATGGATGCCTCCTAAAACACAAAAAGGATCTATATAGAAGATATAAAAATGGTCAAAACCATAGTCTGTTAATAGGCATTTAATTTTCCAAAGTTTTAATTGCCATAATTTCCTGTAATCTTAAAATAATGAGTGAAAAGAAATAAAAAATCATCAATTTCAAATTATAGGCCAAGTAGTGTGTGACATTCACACTAGGCCACTGCATCATGCCTGGAATGAGTCACCCCTCTCTCAAGTGTGTACATCAGCACTTTATATGTTAATCACACATTACTCACTGTCTTCTCAGTTACCAGCTGTCATTGTATCACAGCACTTATTCATGCTCCTTACTTTATAGAACAATGCTTGCAAACTGTAAGAACAATGGTTTGGCGCTTTAGACATGCAAGGGGCAGACACATGGTACTTCCTCCAAGTGAAAAGTCAGAGTACAATACAAAGTATAATTTTACTACATAATATTTATTGATTATTTTTTAATTTCACATCATGTGCCCCAATCATATTCACTTCCCAGTCCTCCTAGGTCCACCCCCATCCTTGAGACCTCTTAACAACAACAACAACAACAACAACAACAACAACAACAACAACAACAACAACAACAGAAAGAAAGAAAGAAAGAAAGAAAGAAAGAAAGAAAGAAAGAAAGAAAAGCAAGTTCAAATTGTGTTGCCCTTATACTCACTGGAGCATAGTCAAACTCTCAATGGCCCTTTTCTACCTGCATCCCTGCCAGAAGCCATCAATTGTGAAGAGCTATTATTTCAGTATCCTTATTACAATTTTTAAGAGTTTTCTTTGAAGGCTTTCTTTCTAGCCTGTTATGTTTTTTATTGAGGGGGATTTGGTGGGGGTAGGGGTTTTCACAGAAGCCTTCTATGTCCCTCTTTCTCAAGTCTCAAGACCAAGTCTGCAGTTACCATTTGCAAAAGTAGCTGCCTTGCCCTTTACAGTCAGCGAGAGCATGGATCATGGACATCCACATGGTTTCTGCCTTTGCATTACCTCTTTCCACCTCACACTCACTGTTCTGTCCTCTCCATTTCATAGTCGTTTGTGGTAGTGGCATTGAGAGCTGCAGTATGTCACACAGTGTGTGTGTGTGTGTGTGTGTGTGTATGCCTAAATAGCTTTACATGCACATATTCATTGCAAGGAGTTGTTGGTCTGGTTCAAGTTTTCTGAAGCACCATAAATAGTGGAGCATTGCTGAGATTTGTCTTGGGTATCCTGTTGCCTAGAGTCAGGGTGATGTTGTAGCTAGGAAGGGCATCTGGGGGCAGGCTCTATGTGAGGTCTGGGCAGCTACACACCTCCCCACCCTTGATGTCTTCTGCCCTGAGGCTCACTTGTGCTTGCACCCTGCAGGTAGTGCCACTGCCCTGCATCCTCCATCTTCCAGCATTGCAAGCAGCATGGAGCTGAGAATCACTGATGGCTTCCTCTACTTCTTTTTAGTATCTCTTCTCTAGATGACTTGACAGTGTTCCTCCTTTCCCCAGTTTTATTGGCAAGAATTAAAAAAAAAAAGTCCTCAGCTTTAGTATCCTAAGGTTTTATGAAGAGAAAGATATAGAACAGAAAGAGGCACAGAGAAGAAATGGGAAGATTCTGTATTCCAGACATCACAATGGACCATTTATCAACTTATTAATAAAGGTTTTTCCCCATGATATTCTTATGATAATCTTAGAGCTCTCAACTGGAAAACTTTAAACATGTAAAAGCAGACAAAATATATAATATACCTACAAAATCATTTCCTAAAATTCAGTAACAACTCAGCTAATCCTGTTTTCTCTCTGTCTTTCATTACTTCTGCCCCTATTAGAGGCAAACTCCAGATAGCAATTTTATTTGTAAATGGTTCTAATGCACCACTTTATTTTTAAGTGTGGAAAGATGGTTCAGTCAATAAAGTACCAGTTTTACTTTCCACCAAAGTGAAAGAGCTGGGTGGGCATGGTGAGCTTGAAGCACCAGCACTGGGGAGATGGATTAGGTAGCTCTCCAGACTTCTCAGAGCCAGCTTGCCCAGCCTAGTTGGTGATCCATAGGCCAGTGAGAGACCCTGCCTTCAAAAGCAAAGCAGGTGGCTATTGAAGAACCACACTTGAGGCTGACCTCTGGCCACTACATGCACATGCACACATCTGTATACATATAAGTCCTATCCCGTACCACAGTAAAAAAAAAAAAAAATACACAAATTGCTATGATCAAATATATCGGTGTTCAAATTTCCAATCATCCTTTTGCATCAGGAACATTTTCTTTTATGTTTTGTTTAATCCTATGAGTTCAGTGTATTTAGTATCTTTTAATCCAGTGGTTCTCCCAGTTTTGTGTCTACTGTTTATCTGTTATACTTCATGGTTGGTTTATCTTACAATAGTTAAAGATGTATCTTTATTTAGGGGGCCGGAGAGATGGCTCAGTGATTAAGAGCACTGGCTGCTCTTCCAGAAGACCTGGGTTTGGTGCCCAGTAGCCACATGGTGGCTTACAACTGTCTTTAACTCCAGCTTCAGGGATCTGATGCTGTCTTCTGACTTCTGAAGGCACCAGACATGCTTGTAGTACACTTACATAAATGTAGGCAAATACACATAAAATTAAAAAGACTTTACCTATATTTAATTTTTACTGAATTTTTAAAAGATAAGGTTTTACTATGTAGACCTGTGTGGCTTAAATTTGCTGAAGTTTCCTTGAACTTGTCATCTTGTCACTGTCTCCTGCATTTTGCAATTATAAGCATGAGATCCTACCACAACACAGCTAGCTTATTTTTATTTTTAACTGACACATGGTAAATGTTCAATACACACTGTCCTATGTATGTAATAAAGCTGACACCCATATAGCTATCATTTAAACATGTACCACTGTGTTAGAAATATTAACAAAGTTCTATGTATCAGTTTTGCTGCAATATACAGATAATTGCTAAGTATAACAAGGAACCCCTGTACCTATTACTCTTTTCTCTCCCTCTTCCCCTGCTTCTCAGCCTGTACTGATCACTTTTCTACTTTCTAAGGAGATCAGCTGTTTTTTAGCTTCCACATTTTAAGTGAGAACATGTGGGCAGTTGCCTATATTCGACTTACTTGATATAAGAAAGACAGTACTTCATTTTCACAGGTGAATAATATTCTACTGTGTATATATAGCCTTTCTGACCATTCATATATTTGTTGACTTCATTGTTTGGCTGAGTGAACAGTACTGGAATAAACATGAAAGTGCAAGCATCTACTTAATTACTGACTTACTTACTTACTTCTCTTTGGGATATATCTGTTAACAGAGGAGCTAAGTCCCATGGCAGTGCTATTTCTGGTGCTCCGAGGAGGTTCTACCATGGTGGCTAAAACTAATATACATTTCCATAAACAAGGTGTAGGAGTTTCCCTTCCTTCAGCCTCCTCAGTATTTGCTACTGACTTTTAGGTAACAGCCATTCTAATTGGTCAAAATTTGATTTATGTTTTTGTGATTAATAGTGATGCTTAGCTGTTTTTCAAATCTATTGGTCATTTGTATGCTTTCTTTTTAATAAAAAACCCCTCCAAGTATGTAATTCATCAATAATGACACAATTTAGAATAATAACATAGTGAAAAGAATAAATGCTTGGCTTATTACCTTTTTTTTTTGTTTGTTTTTTTTTTTAGACAGGGTTTCTCTGTGTAGTCCTGGCTGTCCTGGAACTCACCAGGCTGGCCTCGAACTCAGAAATCCGCCTGCCTCTGCCTCCCAAGTGCTGGGATTAAAGGCGTGTGCCACCACTGCCTGGCTGACTTATTACTCTTCAACAATCAGCATTCTCAGGTATTTCCAGTGCTTTCAAAATTATTACTTTAAACATATGCCTAACAACCTTCACAATTTGAATAGCAAAAATTTTTGTTTGAAGAATAAAATACACAACTAAACATAGTGCTTACAGAGAACTACATTTTATAGGAATATTCGAATTTAAACAAAGTTTAGGTCTCTCAATAATATCCCCTCATGGAATCATATATAGTGCTCATTTAAGGACTTATTTTGCACTGAAATTGTGTTACACCTTGAGATAGCATTAAAAAGACTTACACAAAGTATGCTATATAAACTCACCAGTAAGCTTTTTTCTTTTTCATAACATGTAATCTGTTCACTTGTATACATGTGTACATTATATGGCTCTGTATAAGTTATTTTTATCTTTTGGTTTTAATTTTGGTTGATATGCATTCACATGGTTTCTTTTGAGAAATCTTCATTAAAGCCACTAGCCTATAGTGTATACATGTCTATAAGTAAACTATGAGTATAGTGTGACATTTAGAAAGCACAATAAAAAAGGTAATAAAAAAGATGCATATATGCATGTGCTTGCCAGATGTCATCATTGGCTATCTTCCTAATCACTCTCCACATTATATAAAATCTATAAAATTATATAAAATTATACCAGACTTCTCAACAGAGACTCTAAAAGCCAAAGATCATGGACAGATGTCTTGCAGACCCTAAGAGACCACTGATGCCAGCCCAAGCTACTATACCTAGCAAAACTCTCAATTACCATAGATGGAGAAACTGAGATATTCCACAACAAAACCAAATTTAAACATCTTTTTACTAATACAGCCTTAAAGAGGATACTAGAAGGAAAACTCCAACATAAGGAGAGTAACTACACCCAAGAAAACACAGGAAATTAATCATTTCACAACAAACCCAAAAGAGCACACACATAGTACCACCCCCAATAACAAAATACCAGGAAGTGACAGTCATTGGTCATCAACATCTCTCAACATCAATGGACTCAATTCACCAATAAATCAACACAAGAGTAGCAGACTAGATACATAAACAGGATTCATCATTCTGCTGTATACAAGAAACACATCTCAGCAACACAGAAAGACACACCTTGGAGTAAACAGCTGGAAAAAGGTTTTCCAAGTCAACAGTCTCAAGAAACAAGCTGGAGTAGGCATTCTAATATCTAATAAAATACTTTGAATCAAAAGTAATCAAAAGAAATGGGGAAGGATGCTTCATACTCATCAAAGGAAAAATCCATCAAGATAAAGTCTTAATTCTGAACATCTATATCCCAAATGCAATGGTACTACCCACATTCATAAAAGAAATTTTATTAAAGCTCAAAACACAATGGAACCCAACATTGGGTTTGAACTCACTATTAAAATTAATTGGAGATTCTCAAATGGAAAACACACACAATGTGAGATTAGGAGGTGGGGAAAATTGGTTAGCAGAGTTGTGGGTTTTTCCCAAGCCACATGGTCTCTTCCCAAGCTGTACAGGCTTGGGGCTAGGACCAAAAATGTAGTAAATTGGCATACATAATTCTGGGGTTCATGGCATGAGCTAGGAAACAGTTAAGTCCCCCATGCTGACCCAGACGTAGCTAGGTGGTGGATATTTACCCTGGGCCCTTCTCAAAAACTTCTAGCTACCCCAGAGGTTTAAACTCAGAGGCGCTGGGAGCACCTGCTGTACAAAAAGACAGGCAGCTCAGAAGACAGAGACATATGGCAGAGGCTACTTGCCATCAGATAAATAAAAGATAGAGATATAGTGGTAATTGTTTAAAGTATACATGGAATATAGAAATCCAGGCCTTTGATCTGAAATATAAAAAACAAAGACATGGAGATAGAGAGAAACCCTATTTCAACAAATAGTAAGAAGGCATTAATCTCCATAGAATGGAGAATGAATGAGAGAAATGATTCAAAGGAAATTTAAAAAATTCTATGCCAGGGCAGGCACTTGGGTTATTTGGACATGGTTTCTACAGGAATACTGAGATTGCTTAGCCTGGTGTGACAAATTAATAGCCTAGAAATAGGCTTACAGCAGAATGGAATTCAATAAAAGCTAAATACATACGAAAGGATGTAAATTCAAGTTATATAAAGAGAAGAATATATATACATATAAATATTTATATATTTATATACACATACACAAAGATATTAATCTTCATAGAAGGGAGAATTTAAGTATACACAGATAAATAAATAAATTTAGGCCTTGATCTCACTATTAAAAATTAATCATGTAAGAACAAGGCAGGCTATAATGAAAGAGCACTGCCTCAAAAGATAATTTGTTTAGATTAATTGCTTTAAATTGTTTTAATTATCAAAATGCATGTGGCTATAATTTTGGTGGTTATAATACTAAAAGTCCTGAGAGGTCAAAACAGAACAGGTCTAAAGAGAAAGGCTAGTAAGTTGAATCAATCTACACCTTTGATGATTCCAGTTTATGGACCAAGGACATACTATTTTGGGAGAGAAGCTCTATATTTGTGTTAATAGAAAGAAGAAAAGGCTTTGGACCCCTTCTAAAGTGATATGGATCAGATATTATAGGGGAAGATGCCCCTAAAGATCTTAGCAAAAGACAGAAAAGAAAAATTCGAGAAAATGAAATAGGACATAGGTAACATAATTTACTGATTCCTCCACATGGGAACAGTCCTGTAACTGTCTCAGACATAAAAGTGTCCCTAGACAAAACTTCAGCTAAAATTAGACAATATTTCTTGTTGGTTATAGAACTCTTAAGATTCATCATGCCATCCTTCACATGCCATGACTGAAGATCTATTACAATTGGTTATTGATCAAACTCATAAAAGGATAGTTATCTTTCACCTGCTCAAACAAGGAGCAAAAGTTCATCCTTAACTGATCTTTGCACCTTGTACAATCCGTATGAATATCTTAATAATACTAAATTTTGGCTGAAAGATTCATATATTACAGAGTGTGCAGCTCTGACAACATTTATCCTCAGGGATGCTAAATGACCAACTGTCCCAGCTCCCTGGCTCCTAAAGCTGTTTCAGAGACGTGCTTCCAGCACAGCTTCAGGAATAGCTAGATTCCTGATGGACTCAGTTCATTCAGTCTTTCAGATGGATCCAGTCAAAAGTTCAGTCAATCCCTGAGCCCTCTAAGCATACAGATACTAAAGCCAGCTTTCTTAAATCTAACCAATTTTTATAATTTTCCTACTCCTCCCCACCCATTTAAAAAAATTTAATCTCCCCAGTTCAGCAGGAAAAAGTTGTGGAGAGTCATTAACCTGATCCCTTGGGTTTGGGTGTCTGACTATGGCTATTTTATAAATTATAGCTAGGTTCTCATTTCAAGAGATAATTTGAAAATGGTTATAATTTTAAACAGGGAGGAAATAAATGAGTTGGATTACTACATTCATTCTTTTTAAAAAAGATTTATTTATTTATTTATTTATTTATTTATTTATTTTATGTGAGTATACTGTCACTCTTTCAGATACACCAGAAGAGGACACTGGATCCCATTACAGATGGCTGTGATCCGCCATGTGGTTGCTGGGAATTGATCTCAGGGCCTCTGGAAGAGCAGTCAGTGTACATTTATTCTTGAACAAAACATTATATAGCCATAATCTTACATTAGTAAAAATTTTCATAATGATACAAAATTGAAGTTGTAACTTCTTACATTGGTACTGAATTTGTATATTGATACAGATTTAAGGTTTTCACTGGTATAATTTTTTTATATTGATACAAATTTGAAATATTGTTACTCTTAGATATTGTGCTTATACAACTCGCTTAAGAATGCAAAGCTTAGATATAGTCTTTCTAATAGCTACTATTACAAACCATTGAGGATGAAAGTAATGTAAGTTAAGGGCCAGATAGTAAACTCATGGTTACATTATATTCTAAATACATTATAATATGATACTTTCTATATTATTTAAGTAGAAACAGCTAAGAGTAGTCAAACTGTAATAGTTCAGATATAATTTATATAGTCTTCAGAAACACCAAAAATTCACAAAATACGACATTTAAAGTCATTTCATTATTAATGAAAATTTTTACTATGGGACATGTCTGCTCCTAACAGTACCCCCTTCAAGGTTCAAAGAAGATACTGAGCATCATAAACCTTCATATAGAGTTGTTCCAGTTGTGACAAGGTAGCCACTGGGCAAGAATTGCCTTAATTCATCTATAGACAAAAATACTTTCTAAGAAAAGACACTCGATGCAAGACAGTCGACAGCTTAGCTCTGCCAAGACAGTGTAAGCCAGTCCTTCATATTTCCTGCTTCACTTAAGGTCTGTCAGATGGTTCTGGGCCAGAAGGCTGAAGACAGATACTCCAACATTTTGAGGAAAGGGAAACTGTCCAGGTAGTCAGATGTTTCTACAAATTAGTTAACTTTTAAAAGCAATGTTTTTGTGCTTCCTATATTTTCATGTAATATTTAATTCATTCTTGGATCTTTGATGGGGTTGATAACTACTTATAGTCTCATAATCAAACTTCAGTTGTTTAGTATTGAGGAAGATGATGTAGATTTGAAAGAATGGTTTTTAGATGGTAATACAAGTTAAAATCAAAACATAATTCAGGTACAAAATTATAAACTCTTTAAGTTAGGATAGATATTAGAGTAATATACATAAATTGACAAAATTGATAGACTAGATGTTATTAATATATAACATGGCTTATAGCTTACATAATTGTGTTCATTGTATATCTGAAAGAAAAGGCCTTTCTAATTGGATAAAAATGGGGAAATGTTGTGGATTTTGCTTATTGTTTGTTTTATGTCAATTGGGTTCCCAAAAAATTACACAAGATTCCTGCATGTAAGATGCCACAGGACCCTGACCCCAGTTGGTTTTAATTGATAAATAAAGTTGCCAGCGACCAATGTCAGGACAGGGGGACAGAGGTTGGACTTTAGTTTTCCTAGGTAAGGGAACTGAGGGAAGAGGGAGAACCGCCATGCCAGAAAAGCAGAAAGATCAGGCCTGAGAAGTATATGACAAAGAAACTGCCAACATGTAAGAGTCAGCCCTAGAGGGCTACAGGCCTGGGTCTGGGTTGACCAGATGGAATATAGGTAAGAAATATATTAAGAAATAATTCAGGAATATTGAAGGAGAGAGTGTGTTAGCTGTGGGGAGGTCAATCTAAACAGTATCAGGCCAGCAAGATGGTTCAGTAGGCACAGACACCTACTATAAAGCCTGATAATCTGAGTTTGATTCATGGTTTCCAAGAATTCAAAGAATTGACTCTAGCATGTTGTCTTCTGTCCTCTGCATGTATGCTATGACACACATGTACTATATAAATAATGTATATGGCCTCACATACATAATAAATAAATACATGTCATCAATAAATGAATAACCTTTTAAAAGGCAATCTTCCTGTTTTTTTTTTTTTTTGTGGGTTCAATCTATACATCATTTAAGCTATATATATATATATTTCTTGGGATGGCAGTAGGGGAGCTACTGTTATGTCTTTCATCAATTCTTGAAAAAATTCCTTAAAATACTGCTACATGTGCTTATTAATAAATTTCCTCAGCTCTTTGAATAACAATTTATTTTATTATTGAAGTTTTATATAAGTCTTAAAAAAGTTAAAATCTACCTGGTCATTTTTCTTTCTCACCTTTCTGTTCCTTCTTGTAGAACATAGTTCTTGGAAATGTAAAATCTAGGAAACTGAACTTTTTGTTTTGTCTGTTCTTACTTCCAGATGGACTACGAGCAGAGTGAACACCTAATGTGGGACTGGGAGGTGATATTCAGTGAGTTTTACAGATACAAGTTCTGTAGTATGTTTGGCTATTTTGGATTAAATTTTGACAAGTACCTTAAAGTTGTTGTAAGCTTAGGACATGATCCCTTTTAATTCTTGTAATTTTTGCTTCCTGGGTTGACCAGGTGAATATGAATTCATCATGAGCACAGAGGTAATTTTCTAGGTATGAAACCACAGGAGAGATCCCAGCCTCATCTCTCCAGAGAACAAGCCACAACATGTTTCATGTTACTCATCACCCTCTAAGTGTTCTGTTCGCAAGGGTCTCACAATGACCACACAAGCCCTAGGCTTGATTTATTTATTTATTTTCAGACTCAGTGTTAAAACCAAACTCTTGGTATAGCCACCTCTGAGCAGTAATAACTAACTGAAGTCACCAGAGGCATTTACAACATTAATTTCATTTTACTGTAGTAATATACAGCTATCTGTCTTCATATGAATTACTGGATTTCTTTTGAATTTATATTTGCTCTTTGAGGAATACCTGGCAAGTTTTGTCCAGCATTTATGATTGTTTTTTTACCTATTTTCAGGGGATGAGGTATGTGTGTGGAGAAATTGTTCAGTGGTTAAGAGTACTGAGTGTTTTTCTAGAGGACCCGTGTTCAATTCCCAGCACCCACATGCCAGCTCACAACTGTCTGTAACTCCCATATCTGACATCCTCACGCAGACATACACCAATGGACATAAAATAAAAATAAATTATTAATGTGTTTTTAGGTTACCTATTATTTTCCACAAATATAAATCTCACTTTCAGGTTTTTTGTGTGAGGGTCAGGGTCTCAGTTATGTAGCCCAGGTTGGCCCCCAAATCATATATTCTTCCAGCTCTTCTTTCATTTCCTTTTTTAAACAAATACAAAAAGTAAGTCTAATTTTATTCTTAGAAGTATAAATTAAAAACAAAAAGTAAAAGTAGTCAACAATCAATTTCAGAGTTATTTAAGAGCATTGTTTTGTACAGCACTGTCTATAAGTTTCACATGATCAGCAGGGGGCAGCACAGTGAGAACAATGAACTGCGATTCAATGTTTTATTTCTCACTGATATGACCAACCCTCTAAAACATATTAACTTCTTGCAGGTTACTGTTCCTCATCAGAGAGAGAGAGAGAGAGAGAGAGAGAGAGAGAGAGAGAGAGAAAGAAAGAGAGAGAGAGAGAGAGACAGAGTATGTGTGTGTATATACACGTGTAGGCCAGAGGTGGACATGGAGTATCTTCTCTCTTGCTAGCCACCTAGTTAGTTTTGAGGCAGACTTTCTCACTGAACCTTGAACGCTCCATCTCAGCTGGACAGGCTGAGCAGCAAACCTCTGAGAGCCGCCTGTCTACCCCCTTCCTAGGCTGGTGTTACAAAAGTGCACTACCACAAAGGTGCCTGGGCTTTATGTGGATCTGAACTCAGGGCTTCAGGCCTACACAGTGAGTACTTTACTCATCATGCCATCTTCCGAGGCCCTAAATCACAACAAAACAACCCCCAAACCAAAACCAAACCAAACCAAACCAAAACTAAAACCAAAAAATCCAAAAAAAACCAAACCAAACCAAAACACACACACAAAAACAACAAGTATGTGATCAATACTTGCATTCACCAGTTAGGACTCCATAGATTTTAAAAACCATCATCTTTCAAGATAAAGAATCTTAATATGTGGTTGATGAGATGGCTCAGCAAATAAAAATACATGCTATGCAATCCCAGTGACCTGAATTTACACCCAGATGGAGAAAATCAACTCCATGAAGTTGTCCTCTGATTCCCACAGGTGTGCTGTGTGCCTTTGTGCATGTATACACTTCAAAATTAAAAAACTTTAATATATATTTATATATTTTAAATTATTTCTATCTCAGTTTATTTAACTGCAAAAACACTATGATCTTCATAGATGTCCAATACAATAAATGAAACAAAAAACTTAAAAAGAGTTACAAATATTTACATGAATTGAACAAAATCAATATACAACAAAAAGTACCTTAGCCTTTGGAGTAGCTTTAATTGTCCATATGCAGTCAACTGCTTGTCCAGGCTTTGTTTTTTCTTCTTGTTCTACTTGGCTAGACCGTACTATTCCATCAGCTCCTGAGAGCTCAAACTGGCAATCTAGGGGGAAAAAAAAGATATTCAAAGAAAAATAAAACTAATAAAAAATGCCATAAGAAGAAAGAGGTAAATATACTAAACCTGGAATGGGATTTAAAATACCTCCAAGGTAAGTAAAGTCTGGATCTGTAACAGAAAAGAGAAGAAAGTCATTGGTACTGAGCTTTTCCGACCTAACTTAAAGTTATGCTTCAAGCTTCCTTACATATCAATATAAGGGACATTTTCAATGACAGATACTGCATATCACTAGTCATTTAAGACAATGTTCATGGGATTAACATTTAATGAAAATTTGTATATTTTTTCATCACAAATGCTTTATTGCTATTGAAAACATTATCTTTCAAATGTAGTAGCTAGTCCACTATTACATGAACAGATAAAATATGGTATATTTGATTCAATGGAATACTGTTCAGCCTTTAAAGGAATGTATTTCCTTTGTGTTGAACTATATTAAGTGTTTTCTAAAGTGTCTACTTCAATGAGTAGTGGTGATATTTTCAAATATAAAAATGCTACTGGCTTATAAATTAATCAGTCAAATGTTTTCTTAAAAATATTATACAGATTATTTCTCAGCTATTATATATTACTATACAGATTATTATTATTTCAACAATTATTTCTCGGTTAGAATAGGAACCACAAATATAAGACTATACACATAATCTGGAAAACCTATTTCACATATATGGTTTACTTCAAGCAAGAGGACACTTCATTCCTATTAATACTGACATTAACTGAAGGTACTTTAGAAAGACTCTAAATTACAGACTGAGAAGTAAAGTAAACTATTATCTTAATTTCAAACACATTTCAGTGATTTTTCTTTTTAAAACTATAACTAAACTTACTCTTATTTAATGAATCTTTTGCAAAAAAAAAATCAAAGCAGAATTAAAATCTTAAATTGTACTGGGGAAAAGGTATATGAGCTTTTTGGAAAATTAATCAAATTTATTTTTTTTTCTTTAAAATTTATTTTTATTATTATTTTTTGGACAGGGTCTTTATTCATAGCTCTGTCTGTCCTTGACCTTACTATGTAGACCAGACTGGCTTCGCACTTAGAAGAGATCCACTTTGCTATTGTAAGTGCATATAGGCCAGCTTTAAATGCACTGTATAGTTTATAACTGGAAATATGCCTTTAAATAACAGCAGAAACAGTTGTATTTTAGTCCACTATATATCGCATATTTATTGAAATGAGTTGGTTTTTTTACAGAGTAAAAAACTGGGGAATTCCTGTCTAACAGTAAAAAATATGACACAATAGAAAAATAACTCATGAAACTCAATATAGTTCTAGATTTGCTACTATATAAGAAAAATACTTAATTCTTAAGCTTCCTCATCTATAAAAATAGATATTATTTAATATTTACCATACTTCCACAAGTGTAATACCAAAGGTATTGAAGGTAATACCACAAGTCCTATAAGGTACAAAATAAAATATTCCAGCAATTCTAAGCATTTTACAACTTATTTGTACTTTATCTACAAAGAGTATAGAAATTTCTCATGATAGGTTAAAACAAAACAAAACAAAACTATGTTTGTTCCAAGTGTCTTTACACATGAAAGTTGTTTGATTTTAGCTAATTGGTTAGTTTTATGTGTGGAGGTCAGGACAAGTTGGCAGAAGTTAGTTCTCTCCTGCCACCTTGTGGGCATCTGGGGATTAAATTCAGGTTGCCTGGCCTATGTGCAAATGCTGTTTTCTACCTGCTGAGCCAATTTCTTTGGCCCTAAATTTGGTTATTTTAAATATATTTTTGAAAATATTTAAAAATATTTTAAAGAGGTCAGAGGTTTACTTGTGTATCTTCCCATGTCATGCTCCACTTTTTAAAAAATTAGAAACAGGATCTCTAATTGAACTTAATCTCTCACTGAACCTAAAGCCTGAAGGTTTTGAGTGGGTCAGAGCCTCGAGGATCCTCTTGGTCTCTGTCTCCCAGTGCTGTCACACACAGGTTTTCATTTTCACATGTTTCTTTACATGGGAGCGTAGGCCTTCATGTGCATAGCAAGCAGTTAAACTACTGAACCACCTTCCCAAGCCCTGAAAAACGTTTTTATTGTCTATTTCTTTTGTTTCAAGAACTTTAAATTTGTGAAAATGTGACTCACATATACATTTTAATAGCATTTTATGACAGTAAAACATCAATTACTTCAGTTAAAGTAGGCAGTAAACATTAAATACCTGACCAAATAAACAGATTGCTTATTTTGTTACAAATGACTGGTCTTAAATTTCTGTGAACTGGTTCACAGAGGTAAATACTTTGTGTTTACTCTACTCAATCATATTTTTTACATTAGTCATTTTGAGAAAAACAAATCACCCTATTTTAGTTGTAATAAATTCTAGATAAAGCATAACATATGAACTATGGGGTTTTTTTTTTTTTTGAGACAAAATCTTGCATCTAGCCCAATCTGTCATCAAATGTGCTCTCTTCCTATCTCAACCTCCTGAGTAGCTGTGATTGTAAGTGTGGCACATTCACTAACCACTTTCTGGTGTAGAGGTCAGTTTTAGTACATTGACATGGTTGTTCAATAATCACTATTTTTTATTTTCAAAACTAGTTTTCATCATCAAGAAGAAAAGTTTATACACATTAAAGTATTAGCTTTCTACTTTCTAGTTCCATAAATTTTACTACTTGATGTTGGAACACAGTCCAAGAATGAGTCGAATGAGAAGTCTGAACACTTGGGAGAAAACAAGGAAACAAGACAAGAGACTTGTGACCTCAGTTTCTTCAAAACATATAATTGTTCTTGTGTTTTTATGTTCCTCCCAGGTGTAGTTGATAGGGGTGAGGTTATTTCAGCTGCTGTTATTCAGATGCCTCTATGGAAAAACATGTTTTTGTCATGTTCGGATTGTACTTGTAATTGAACACTTTATTCATGTGATTCTTCTTCGTATCTAGAGTATAAATTGCCTGATGATCTGAATAAAGTTGGCTATTGCATGAGACTTTAATCCACCTCATTCTTAGGCACCACTCTCCTAGGTTCATGTTGCCAACTAGAGCAGTGAACGACTTTAGGTAACTTATACAATTGGACTGATACAACCTTTGCTTTTTGTTTCCAATTTTCCTCAGCACATGTCTCAATTCAGCTTGGAGTCCACATGGTAGAGAGAATTGATTCTTACAAGTTATCTACTAAGCTCTGCTTATGCACAGTGGCAAACATACATACAGTAAATATGACAGATACACACCCTCTATCACCTATCAAACCATGGAAAAACCTAATGTTTATATAATTAAGTGAAAGAAGTCAACTTGAAGAGTCAACATATATGTGCTCTCTCTTTTTTTTTAAACTATTTATTTATTATATGTAAGTACACTGTTGCTGTCTTCAGACACCCCATAAGAGGGCATCAGATCTCATTACAGATGGTTGTGAGCCACCATGTGGTTGCTGGGATTTGAACTCATGACCTCCGGAAGAGCAGTCAGTGCTCTTAACCACTGAGCCATCTCACCAGCCCCCCATATATGTGCTCTTAACTGTACATGATACAGAAATAGGAAAACATGGCCCAGAGGTTGCCAGAAATTTAGAGTGAGGGAGAGATGTGCAGTGGAATATATGAAGTTTCTAGGCAGTGAAACTGCTCTGCATAATAACAGTTGATATATGATATTTATCATATATACTTATCATGGGACATATCATAGCAAAGGTGAACTATATTATAGTGAAGCTAACGACTTTGGGTAATTATGATGTACCCATGGTAATATACTGATACCACTTTTGGCAAAATGTGGAAATAGATGTGGAGGCATGAGAACCACTTCCTGCTCAATTTTGCTGTGAGCTTAAAATTGTTATTGAAGTCTGTTAAGCAAGTTTTCCTATTTGAAAATATTGTCCTTTCAGTATTAGATAGATAAAAGTAATGCAAATAACTTACATAATGCTCATTGATTCAGGTTCAAAGTGGTTTTATTTTTTAAGGAAAAAAAAGCTAGTAATAGAGCTTTATGCATAGCATGACCAGTTTTGTAAAAAGCCTATTGAGTAAAAAAATCTATCTTAAGAGATAACTACCAAATTTTCATAATTTTAAGCATAAAGTGACAAGATAATTAGTTTGATTTTTGTATTTTTCAATTAACAAATTTCTCTCAGAAAAGTGAAACAAAAACAATTATACACTTGCTGCACAAGGTTATTTTTTCATTCTGTTAAGTTTGTAAGCTCCTTGAGCACAATAACATACTGATCTCTCAGTTTCTACATCAGACTATAGGTACTTTTCACTGGATGAAGCTTTGGAATTCTCACAGAATTTGATCAGGATGCTTATCTGGTGTAGGGAAGACCTACATATAGTAGGCTGACAGTGTAATAGTGCCCAGATATATCCACATCCAAATTCCTGTGAATTGTACTTTATATGGTTATAAAAAAAAAGAGTGGATATTGTATTACAATACAAAATATATCAATAAGAATTTTAAGAAGACTGGGTTTGAAGAAATGGACCAGCAACTAAGAACACTTGTTGCTCTAATCAGGGAGAATGGAATTTCTGTTCCTAGCACCCACAGGGCAGCTCATACCACCTGTAATTCGCTTCAGGGGACACGATGCCCTCTTCTGGCCTCTGTGGACACCCTGTGCATATATGTACATGCAGATACAGACACAGAAATAAATAAGTAGGTATATAATTAAATAAGAAAAAACATTTTAAGACAAAAAAGTGAAGTCATAAGTTAGAGCAAATATGGTCACAAACACAGAAATGTTGAGATAGTCTTTTCAAACAATGGAAAACATAAAGAACAGACTCTAGCTGGTTGTGGTGGCACACGCCTTTATTAATCTCAGCAGAGCCAGGCAGTGTTCATGGCTAGCACCATCTACACAGAGTTCTAGGACAATCTAGGGCTACATAGAGAGACTGTCTCAATTCTGCTCCTTCCCAACAAAATTAAACATATTCAGTTCCTAGAGGGAGTGAGGCTTTATTGGATTTTGGAATTTTTGGCCTCTAGAACTACAACAAATTGTTTTCTCTTTCTTTAAGTTACCAGATTTATATTAATTAGTTATGTCAGCCCCAGGAAATGAATACAGAAGGTATAACTACTTTACTATTGTCAAGTCTCAGGCACAACTTTGTGCTTAAGCGTATAGCGGTTGGACAGTAGAGAAGACTAAATCCCAGATCTAGCCCTCTAAATGCAGATGCAGTATTAATTTTATTGTTAAATAGTGTCTAGTGTACTTATAGATAGTTAATAAGTACAATTAAAATAATCTGCAAAATACATTTTGAAAATTATGAAAAGAATGGATTGAATTATTTTTTAAAAAAAATATATTTTTATGTTGTTGGTCTTAAATTGTGCCCTAAAAGATGTTTAAGAAGAAAATGCAACTTTATCTGATAAACCACAATATTAGAATGATATATGGCCTATTGTTCCCTTTTAAAATTTTTTCTTTGCTTATTCTTCAACTGATTTTGACTACGACAATTTCTTTAGTCTTAACCTAATTACCTTGATCAAATTATCCTTTGCTCTTTTAAAAGTATTTTATTTTTTGTATATAAGTGCTTTATTTACATGTGTGCCTGCATGACAGATGGGGACATCAGATTCCACTATAGATGGTTGTGAGGCATGATGTAGTTATTGGGAATTGAACTCAGGACCTTTGGAAGAGCTGCCAGTGCTCTTAACTACTGAGCCATCTCTGCAGCCCAAATTATCCTTTTCTAACCTTAAGCTTCTAAAATCAGTGATATATCGAGAGGTAACTTATTTTTTAAGGACACTTAATTTGTTACCTGGGATGAATGAGTATTTTGCTCGAAATCCTAGTCCTTCAAGTTCTTCATCAGAACTAAATTTAATCCACATGAATCTTCCCGTTGACCTAATTAATGCAGGGCTTTTCATGCCACAGTAACGATCTATAAGAGGAGAGAAGCCAAATGGCCCATCTCGAACTTCCAAGTGATCAAACCGACATTCAAACGATGGCTCTATGTAATAGCGTTCATCAAAGGTCAGCTCTATCCGTTGACGAGGGGCAGCTATAAAGAAGAGTAAGCAAACAGGGCAGGATGAAGTAGACATATATATGTGGACAGATAAGACAAACAAATCAGTCCCTTTAGTGCTTCACATCAGAGAACTACACTGGGGACTATGCACGTAAAAGCCATAATAAATCTCTTTCATAGGAATAATCACGCTATGTTGTAGAATTACAGTAACATTTCCCTGTGGCATATGACATTTATTAAATTAGCTAAATATACTTGGTTGACTAAAATTAGGAGAGGTGAAAGGCTAATGCTTGCTTACTTTATAAAAAATAATGTACCACATGTGGTGTATCATATGCGATATGGAGAAAACAAGAGCTCATCAACACGAACAGAGGCCCAGCGAGATACATCGTGAACTTACATTCCTTATCAGAGAAGTTTCTCATATATAGTTACGCACTTAGTTGAAATTAAAAATTAAAAATTCCCATTAATATTTAACTATCATTTTGTTAATGTATTCAATATTTATAAATCTTTATTTTTATTTAACTCAACCATGTTAAATTTTTGTTCCAACTTGTTTAAACAGAGCATTTAGCTAATGCCTTCAGTTTTACAGAGAAGTAAAAGTTCATCTGACAAAAGAAAAAGATTTGTCAAATACCTTCCAAAATATAGATACACTCCTTGTTTGGTGGATATGAGTCAGGATAATTTGGTGAAGCAAAATGACCACCATTGCTGGTTCGAACCCAAATGCCGCACTGGGTTGCAGGAATGTGCTTGATTCCAATATTTTGTCCATCTTGAACAGAATTTCAAATATCATTACAGCAAAACATAATAAGCATTCTTTTCCTTCCCGCAACACAAAACTACTGCCTACTCTGTTGCATATATAACTTCATAAGAACCACTGACAAGTGAGTATAACCAACTGAGTGCAGCAGAAGTACAAGAAAGCTTCTTAGACTTATTTTGAAAGCCTGATAGTAGAGGATAAGTTTGTCACGAAGTTTGACAACCTGAGTTTGATCCCCAGAAGCCATGGTGGAAGGGGAGAATCTGCAAGCTGTCTTCTGACCCACATGTGAAGTGGCACATTTTGTTTTTCAAGATAGCGTTTCTCTGTGTAGCCCTGGCTGTCTTGGAACTCACTCTGTAGACCAGGCTGTCCTGGAACTCAGAAATCTGCCTGCCTCTGCTTCCCGAGTGTTGGGATTAAAGGCGTGCGGCAGTGGCACATTTTTTTTTTTTGGTGAAGGTAAAGTAGGATTAATGAACTGAGGACAACCAGGGGCAGCTGAGGTTGGAAATGGCGACTTAAAAATTTCCTCAATAATAGTCCTAGGTTTCTCCAACTTGGTCTCTTGAAGTAACAGAGACTTGTCAGGAAACAGATTTATTTTTGAGGACTCCATTATTTATCTAAGAAAGGGTTAATCATACAGATCAGAGAGTCCCAAATGTCAGTTCAAATCTAAGGTAAGAACCATGGTAAACACATCGTATCTATACCTATAGACAACTCAAGATCAGCTGTAGTGTTCTGTTAAAATATAATACATATTAAAATATAAACACATATATAAGTGTATCCATACAAGTTAAAATATAAGTACATATATAAGTTAAAATATAAGTACATAAAAAGATAACTAGGAATTTGAAGAAAGCTTCTAGCATGAAAAATAGATCGGAAAACAGAATAAAGCAACACTAGGTACGTGCAATGAAATTAAACAACAAATCCAAGTTATCAACCATCCAACCAGCAACAACAGGGCTTTATGTAATTTCCCCAGAGACAGGAAAGAAAATATATTCATAAAATAAAAAGCCCCCTTTTTTGAGACAGGGTTTCTCTGTATATCCTGGTTATCTTGGAACTTGCTCTGTAAATCAGGCTGGCCTTAAACTCAGAGATCTGCCTGCCTCTGCCTCCCAAGTGCTGAGATTAAAGTATGCCACCACCACCTGGCTAAGAAGCACATTTGTAAAAAAAAAAAAAAAAAAAATTAATAGAAGCAAGCTTCACCAAATAGAGAAAAGGAAAAACTCCGCAAGTTCAGGGCAGAGACAGGATGCCTGTGGTGTGCGTTAGCTTTACTGGACTGTTCAGTGCCCTTCAATTGCTCATTTGGTTGCTTTCACACATCAAAAGAGCTGGGGTCACTGTTTCAGAGACAGGCTCATAGAGACTTAAATATTTTCTGGCTCTTTGCATAAAAAGTTTTGTAATTCTTAGTTTATGTAATAAAAATTGAGGAAGTCTCATCAGATTGAACAAAATATGTGTGAAACTACAGAAAAATAAAATTTTATATTTAATTCATTATTAAATTTCATAATAAACCCACCACTTTGTATAAAAGTAATGTGATGGTTTGCATATGCTTAGCTTGGGGGAGTGACATTATTCAGAGGTGTGTCACTTGTTGGAATAGATATGTCATTGTGGGTGTGGGCTTTAAGACCCTCATCCTAGCAGTCTGGGAGCCAGTTTTCTCCTGTTTTCCTTTGGCACAGATGTTGAACTCTCAGCTCCTCCTGTGCCATGCCTTCCTGGATGCTGTTATGCTCCTATGTTGATGGCGATGGACGGAACCTTTGAACCTGTAAGCCAGCCCCAATTAAATGTTGTCCTTATAAGAGTTGCCTTGGTCGCCAGGCAGTGGTGGTGCATGCCTTTAATCCCAGCACTTGAAAGGCAGAGGCAGGCAGATTTCTGAGTTCAAGGCCAGCCTGATCTACAGACTGAGTTCCAGGACAGCCAGAACTACACAAAGAAACCCTGTCTAGAAAACCAAAAAAAAAAAAAAAAAAAAAAAAAAAAAAAAAAAACAAAAAAAAAAACCCCCAAACCCCAAAAAAACAAAAAAAAAAAAAAACAACAACAACAAAAACCAAAACCAAAAAAACCAAAAACCAAACCAAAACAAAAAGAGTTGCCTTGGTCATGGTGTCTGTTCACAGCACTAAAACCCTAACTAAGATAAGTAATAAAACCCAAGAAGGCTGTAAGTAAATAGTTTGAATTCCTGAAAAGACATAAATAACAGTGAAAATGGAGGAAATTTAAAAAATTGAACAAAATCAAAATATTCCTAAACCCAAAGACAGAATTCATATTGAAAAACTTAATGAGTGTAGAGTTTTATGTTTATTTGTTTGTTTGTTCATTTAATTATTGATAAGATGGGTTTTGAAATGTCTCCCAGGGAAGATCAGGCCAGCGTTGAATTTGTTAACCTCCTGCCTCAACCTCACAAATGGCATGGATTAAAGGCATGCACCACAAGGCCTAGTTCTGAATGCTGATGGAACCTGAATTATGATGCAGTTACATCTATAAGGATAGTCTAACAGAAAGAGAATGCTTATGATGTGTAAAAGGGTGAACAGTAGGTATGTCAATTACCAATACCTCATGTTTCATGGCGAGAAGTTAGGAGCTAATCTTTAAAACTGAAATGACAAAAATGCAGCAGCTATTTAAAGTATGTTATATAAAGATTCTGAAAATTGAAAAAAAAAAGCAGCTATTAGTGGGTTAAGATGGTTTAGAGCAGTGGGTCTCAACTTTCCTAATTATGTGACCGTTTAATATAGTTCCTCATGTTGTGGTGACCCCTAATCATAAAATTATTTTCATTGTTATTTCATAACTGTAATTTTCCTACTGTTATGAATTATAATGGAAATATTTTTGGAGATAGAGGTTTGCCAAAAGAGCCAGTCCAGAAACACAAGTTTAGAAAACCACTAGTTTAGAGGGTAGAAGTTCATGCTTTGCAAGGTGATGACATGGCTTCTGTCACCACAACTCAGGAAGCAGCAGGAGAGAACCCACGTCCCAAAGCTGTTATACCCTGTGGATGGCACTGTGGCAACATGTGTCCATCCTTTTCCACACAAAATAAAGACAAAGTTTAAAACAGTTATTTCCATAAAGCAGGAAATAGGAAGAATAGAATGAAAAGTTGATTTTTTTCTAACTGTTTAATATACTTTGATTTTTATCATTTAAACATATAACTTTGATGAATATAAAAAAAAGTTGTACAGAAAATGCACTAAACTCTGACATAAAATTTGCTTCAAAAAATCACACTATCAATTACAATAGGACTAACTGGCTTTGAAGACTATACTGAAAGACTTTACTTGTTCACATTTGAAAAGACACTTTTATTTTTGTTAGTGATAGAACTGTGAATTTCATTTAATTTTTAGATGTAATTAACAGTGTACTAAAAGCTACCAGTGATGTTGGGTTTAAACAAGTTTATCAGCCAAGCTTTTTGTAGACAATTTAGTTAACTGTAGCTGATTTTGGCTAAACTGAGGTCCATAGGTTGATAGAAAGCTTTAGGTCATTGCAATCAATACTCAAGAACAATGTGTTGGTAAATATTTTTGTCAACTAAGCTAGAGTCATCAGAGAGGGCACCTATACTGAAAAAAGAAATGCTTTCAGAAGACTGGCCTGTAGCATGGGGCATTGTCTTGCCTAATGATTGATGTAGGATGGCCTAGCCCACTGTGGGTAGGGTCATCCTGGGCAGTTAGTTCTGGGTGCTCTAAGAAAGTAGGCTGAGGAAGCCACGAGGCATAAGCCAGTAAACAGTGTTCCTCTATAAGTGGCTGCTTCAGTTCTTGTTTCTAGATTCCTGCTCCACCTGGTTCCTATTCTGACTTCTTTTGATGATGGACTACAACGTGAGACTGTAGGCCAAATAAATCCTTTCTTCTTTCAAGCTGGTTTTGGTCATGGTATTTTATCACAGTAACAGAGATCAAACTAAGAAAAGATTATGACATAGCATTCTAAAGTTGAAATTCTTTCAAACTGAAATATGCCATGTACCACTGTCCATACATTACCTTGGGTCTTTTGGGCCACAGCAATCCCTTCCACTACAAGTACTGTTATTAGCAACACTAAAGAAAAGACAGAAGAAAAAAACAGTTAAAAAGTTGAATTGATATTACATTTTACTAAGTCTATAATGAAAATCTGATTACAATAAGATTAATAACTAAAATTACTTTTTATTAGATGGGTAGTGTTATAGAGGCCAAGGTGGCTTTGAACTCAAAATTTTCCTTCCTTTATCTTCCAAGTGATACATTATAAAAATGTGCCACCACACTTGGTTTAAAAATCACCGTTCCTTACCAACATTCACTACTGAGTCTTTAAAATACTGAATGTTATATCCTCGGGCCGGTGAAATAGTCGGCTCATTGGGTAAAGGTGCTTGTCACTGAGCCTGATACCCTAAGTTTGACCTCTGGAATCTGCATGGTTGTCCTCTGACCTCCCATGACTCCCATGGTGGGAATGTGTGAACATGTGAACACATATGCACACACTCACATATTCACAATGTAAATAAATGAATGCTATATACTATTTGACCCCGAATACAACCAAAGAAAAGACATAACTGATCTTGTACTTGTTTATATAAGTACTAATAGATACTATATGACATTTTTTTTTCAATATGAAAGCAAGCTCACATATATGTGTTGTGCAGGATTTTGCTAAGCCTAACTATTCTATTTACTCTACCTGGAGAGTATTTATGCATTCGGCTAGCTTTGCAGAGTGTTCTACCAAAGGTCAACTGGATAACCTGACTTTTAAAAGTCAACTGAAACTGCTATTGTGCATCTCTGTGCTGTGGTTTATTCTATAGCAAGAAGCCATATTCAGACACTAAAGCTATTTTATTCCCCTCCCCCAAAATTTGAGACCCAACCAACAATACATTTCTTTGTTTTTTTGTTTTTGTTTGTGTTTTGGGGATTTTAAAGATATTTTTATAAATAGTGCCTTCTTCCACTGAATGGAAATATACTACCAGCCTGCCCAACTACTATGTGACCCGGAATAGGTATTCATTTAGTCAATAGCACTTATGAAGGGGACATTCTGTGAAGGCAAAGGTATGGCTAGACAAAGCAGCAAAATGCCTAACAGTATGGATATCAGGAAACAGGCAAACATAGGAGTGAATACAGGAGTTTAGACTTTCCTTATACCACTATACTAGCTGCGAAGCCTTTTTAGCTTATTTTACTTACTTGCAAAATCAGGAAGATGCACTAATATTAAGGGACTATTCTCACTCATGTGCATATCATACCAGCATTCTGCTAAATTAATGGTAGATATTAGGACAGTCAGAATCTTCACAGAGTCAGTTGTCAAAGACTAAAGAGACGCTTACAGATTATATAATGGAAACAGAGAATGAAACTAATATTCATATATTTTTTGGAAATAAAAGAATGAATGAAGTGAGGAAAATATTGGGAAGAGATATATTCTGCCAGACCTTATTGGACTTGAACCCATGTGGAATAAATACAGTGATATAACAGTTTAGAAAAAGGAAGATTAAGATTAGAAAGTAAAAACTCCTAAATACCATGTTGATGGATTTGGACTTTCAATTACAACTATAACCACTATAGGCATTAATCAACTAATTTGCGGTGCTAGGGAATGAACCCATAGCTTTGTGCATGCTAGCTAAGTGCAGTAAAATTTAACTACATGTCTAGTTTCTCACTATAAGTTTTTATTTTTATTTACTTTTTTTCTTTGTTTTGTAGTCAGGATTTTATTAAGTAGCCTTGGCTGGCCTGGAACTGCTAGGTAGACCAGGCTGGCCTAGAAATCAGAGATCTGTTAGGATTAAAAGTGTGCATCTAATCACTCATTTTTTAAACCAAGAGAATATATACTGCATGTAAGTCTCAAACCGATACCTTAATAGTTGTGTGGAGGCTAAACTTATAAAAAGACCATTTGAGAAGTAATGGTGATGTACTGAAGCAGAGAAATGATTGTGGAATTGGAAGAGAGAGAGAGAGAGAAAGAGAGAGAGAGAGAGAGAGAGAGAGAGAGAGAGAGAGAGAGAGAACAAGAACACACAGGTTTATTTAATAGCATGCCTTCAGTTATTAACAAGGTCCTCAATATAAAGTTCTTGTCACTTATTTTACATCTTAATATATAAATACCTTCATCTTTGGTTTCTTGAATCCATATTAACTTTTATCTTCTCTCAACTATATTAATTGCCTTTCTCTTTTTGTTGGTTACGGACAAAAAGATCTCATGCAGGAATGAACAATCCTTTTTTTTTTTTTATTAAAAATTCCCATTTTAGGTGTGGTAGTGCATGTCTTTAATCTCAGAACTCAAGAGGCAGAGGGTCTCAGTGAGTTCTAGGACGGTTAGAGTTACATGGTGAGCTCCTATCTCAAAACCAAACCAAATCAAACCAAACTAAACCCAAAACACTTTCCATCTTTATATTAGAACTGAGCCTGGAACTTAAAAACAACTACAACAACAAAATGAGAAGATTTCTGATTAGAAAAACAAAACAAAACAAAACAAAACAAAACAAAACAAAACAAACTCTCAACCTCAAAACATTAGGAACCAAAGTAAAACATCTACTTATGTCAATTATCCTGTCAGAGGAAGCTGTCTCCTATGGTGTTTCATTCAGATGAACATAACTGGTCAATAATTTTTGTTCCTGTTCTTTTCCTTACAGAATGATATGTATAAAAAACTTTCATGTTTTCAAATTTATAACTTATAGCTTTAAAGCTAGTGCCACAAAGCTAGTAGACAAGGTAAGAAATCAACAAACACGGACTGGAAAGGTGGTTCAGGGATTAAAAGCACATAATGCTCTCGTAGAGGACTGGGGTTCAGTTCCCAGCACCCACACGGTGCTCAAAACCACCTGTAACTCCAGTTCCAGTGGATCCAATGTCCTCTTCTGGCTTCCAAGGGTACCAGGCACACATGTGGTGCACATACATACCTGCAGGTAAACATTCATACATATGAAATAAAAGCAACTAGTCTTTAAAAAAGACATTAACAACAGAAGCCAGGAAACCAATAGTACAAGTATGATAAAAAGAAAAAAACTGTGTCAAAAAATTAAAAAGATAATAGGCAAAAAACACTCATACACATAAAATTTAAAAACAAATGGTTCTGGGATAGTATATTAATCATAGAACTAACTAAGTCCCAGATTCGTGTGTATGTGTGAATAGTTTTAACAAAATAGAAACAATTTTTAAATTTTATGTTTTATTAAAATATAAAATATGCATATTTTATATACACATAGGAAAAGCAGTTATCTCATCAGCAATATGTACCAAAAGAATTCATCTTTATTAATATTAAGCAATGTAGATCTGGGGCTACAGTGAAGGCTCAGAGGTTAAGAGCAGTTGCTATTCTTTCAGAAGACCAGAGTTTGTAGCACTCAAATCCAGTGACTCAAAACTGGCTGTAACTACAGGCAGATCTCACACCTTCTAACAGCTTCTTCAGACATCTGCACACATGTGACATACATATTCTCTCTATTCCTGTCTCTTATACACTTACACATTAATAAATATTTAAATAAAATGTAGCTCTAATAAAAACAAAACATGTATCACTAGGAAAAAAATTTAAGGCAAAAAGATAGACTTCCATCAGTAACATGTAAACTGGGGAGACAGAGCTATGGGCATAAACTGTTAGTGTGATCCAAAGGAATGAAGAAGGTCTGGCTTATATAAAGTTATTGCCTAGGTTCTCAAGCTGGCTGGCCCAAGTGTTCAGTTCTTGCTGGTTAATATTTAAAGTTTAAAACTGGGTGTGATGGTGTACACATGTAGCTCCAGGACTCAGGAGGTACAGACAGGTGGGTTTCTGTGAGTTCCATGGTCTACATAGTGAGTTCCAGGTCATCTAGGGCTACATAGTGAGTTCCAAGGCATCTAGGACTGCATAGTGAAACCCTGTCTCAAAATCAAACCAAGCCACCAAACAAAACATAACACAGCCTACTGTAAGTCAAATAGCTCATTAGTTAGATTTGTTTATCTTGGCAGCTGAAATAGGAATATGAGTAAGTAGAGGACCCCAAAGTTCAGCTTGTGGTTTCTCCACACAAAAAGAGTACATATATGGCACCAACCTACCCTTCTGTCAGCAAATTGTTACCAGACTTCATTTTTAATGTAGCCAGTTGCATGATACTCCTGGAACCAACTGTCAGTGACAGCATCTAGATATCTATGGGATCTCCAAAACCTCTTGGGTTAAGTGGGGTTTGGCTTCTTGTTGAAATGAATCTAGAGTCTTAAAAGGTTTTAACATTACACTGAGTTTGGTTAGAGAGTTTTTTGTAGTATCTGTTAAAACAGGTTATGGTGCTCTTAAAGAGAAAGTCAAATGACATTCCTAGTATAAAGAGAATCATTGGAAGTGCTAAGGGAAAATGCCAGAGGGGACCAGTGCCAGATAAGACACTTTTAGAGATTTAGCCAACTTTAAGAATTTAAAAGTTTCCAATTCAACTGGCCCAAAGTATTCAGGTACAATTTGAGGATCTTGGAATAGAACAAACACTGCCCTATGCAACAAGGACTATTATTTAGGAGCACATGAGCACAGGGGTCTAAGGAGATCTGGTTGGGCTTCATGGTCTTTGGCAGTAGAACTGGTGACTGTGTTAACAGCACAGAAGGGGACAGTGTGATGACTGGGGTAAAAGCACTTTCTGAATAAGGCTAAGTTCAATCCCCAGAACAGACTCCTTAGAGGTGTCCTCTGATCTCCATGAGTATGTTGTTGCACATGTATGCCTTCACTCACACACAACAATAATAATAAGAAAAACTGAAATCCCATAAAAGGAAAAGTTTCCAGTTATGTATTCATTCTAGAAAGTACCAATTTCTAGCAAAGATCGTAGTATTTTTCCACGTCTAGCTCAACCACCAGGATAATTCCTCTTGGTAAATCATACCCTTAGGAATGCCTCCAGCTGTTATTATAATGAAGGGTTGGCATAAGGGTAATTACTCTGAAATAATTTTAAAAAGCCTCTCTCTACACTGTGTTATCTGGGCTGGGTATAGTAGTCTATTTGTAAGATGGACTTACATGGCCAGATATTCAAGAGGTAGGTACCTCCAATTTCTAATTGCCAAGACTTGTTCTAGTAGCACAAATGAAAATAATCCCAATAGAGACACAAATAAGCCCTGGCATGTTTTTAAGGTTAAGATGACTTTCAGTGGAGAGGGAGGTAAGAAGAAAACTAGGCAGAAGTTCATTGGGTTTTTGATGGGTGAGGGTAGGTTTTTCAACTGACCAGTACAAGTTGGAAGGTTCATTTTGGTAACAATGGAGTTTAGTTTTTTTTTTTTTTTTTTTTTTTTTTTTTTTTTTTTTTTTTTTTTAAAGAATTGCTCTAGAGGCAGAAAAAAAGTTAAGGAAAAATCTGTGCAGGGCAGTAGGGATGACTAGGATAGCCAGAACAATAATGAAAATCACTATGGTGGAGAAGACATAAGGATCAGGGAGTTGCTAGAGGTTATGATTCTCTCTCATGGTGGGTCAAACTAGCTGAGGTAGTAAAGACCTTTAGAAGTCTGTTAGAAGAGGATTAAAGAATTGGTCTGGATGCCACTTTATATGACAAACACAGAGACATTATAGGACTATGAAGAAAGAAATGTATCACAGGAAAGTAGTGTAAAGAAAATCCACAAGTTTCCAGCTAGATGCAAATTCATTTTTAAGTTGTATTATTCTTATCCTGGTTCTTGGGAGAAGCTGTTTTCTCAGATTGTCATTTTATTTCTTGTGGAATGTAGGCTTTTATTTAAAACTTGATTCTGGTACTAGTGGCAGGAGTTGAGGTCTACTAGCTGAGATTGAAAGAGTCAGGAGACTGTTGTAAATGGTACAACCCTAGAAATGAACCTCACACCCATACTCTTCAGCTTAGCTGTACACAGGTTGAAAAAAGTTTCCATGATGGGAAAGGCATAGGTTAATAGTATTGATGAAATTCCTTCAGTTGGGGCTAATAGGGAACCTAAACTAATATCTTTTCTAATACACTCTTCTAGGCTTTGGGATGCAAGAGATTGAAGTAATATTTAACAAAGGTAGCAGTATACTGTAATGCTCATATCTGCTAATGAGCACAGGCTGGTGAGGTAATTTGTCTGACACTTAGATGCTAAGTGCATTGGGCAGACAGTAATGATTCCAAAAGGAGATAAAAATGTCTTCCTGTAGGAGTGGAGAGCTGAGGGGAACTGAGGGAAGGGCCTTGGGGAATGGCCTGAGTTCTTACCAACTATGCCCTTCCACTGGTCTGTACAACTTACCTAGATGACTGAGGATGTTAAGAAATACTGACAGGCTGATTTTACAATTTGAATAAATTGTCTAGTATAATGAATTCTTTCATCACCACAAAGTTCCTAGGGGATCCTCCTATTGAATAACATTTTCCATGATTCTAGACTAGTGCTAAGGGAAAGCTTCAACTCAAAGTGACAATATGCCAGCCAAAACCAATACATTCTGTGAGGTGGTAAGGTGAATACACTTCATCAGACCTCAAATGGACCATCAGACAGTGGGAGATGACCCTGGAAGCATGATTTGGCTTTTCAGGGTTATTCTAGGGACATATTTACAAAGTCAACATACTTAATGAGAGTGATGAGTAAGGGCTTCCAGTAGTATTGCGTTTCCTATTTGACCACTTTGTCAATATCCTAGGAAGTCAAGACACAAAAGATAAAAATTAATTGTGCAGGATGGGATGCCAATTAAGATCTACCTAAAGATGTCACTTAAATGATGCTCCTGTCCCCCGCCTCCATTTCCCACTCCTAGTCATGCAGAAAATAGCTTGATCCTCTATTAGTTGGTGGCTCAAACCTAAGGTTGGGGAGGACACCAGACAGCTTATAGTCACTATGACATTGATATGCTTGTTTCTTGAAAGACTGCCATCTAAAGTTCGTGTACTTTTGTTTGAACTCTTGGAGTTTTAATGACATCCAAGGATATGGTCCTTACTTTTATTGGTTGTCCTAAGAAAGTAAAAATTCTCTGCCCTTATAGAGTATACCCAGGTTAGATATGACCCTCAAAATGTATCCACTGACTGTATAATCAGTGAATAGAGCTCTATGTTGTAGTAAATATTATTTGGGGGTTTCTACCTCACCTTAGATCATTTAGTTTCCAAATAAAGGATACAAACCTTTATATTTATAAAAAGCCATAAAGCATTAGAGCTGAGAGAGATCTATCCTCCATGCTATTTTGTCCACTTCCCTGTCAATAACCCTGAGCTATCAATTGCTGTGTTCTACCTGGGCTGCTCCTACTCCATCAGGTTGGCCCACATGGCCATGCACTCATGATCTAGCTACTCCATGGTGACTTCTTCCTTCTCATCCTGTCCTCTTCCCTTGTGGTCCCTGACTGAGGCCCCAAGCCCGGGAAACCTTCACAACCACCCACTCTCTTCTGCCTAGCCTAAGCTGTAGGCATCTTTACTAACTAATCAGTTTAATTTGAGGGGTGGGAGAGGGCAAGGTTTACACAACAAAAGCTGGTATATATGAAGATCTGCTCATCTTGGAGCAACCAGGTCTTCAGATACAGTATTTAGCATTTGAATACACAGCAGCCCCAGACCAACCCACGACAGCTCTAGCCTTAGAAAAAGGTTTGGATTCTATTATCTTATGAAGGGAAACTATAGCTAATCTGATTTAATAATTACTACTGGATCATCAGAGATAACATCTTTTGAAAACTGACTGTTGTATTATGTGATTCACAAAGAAGTTTCTTGTGTATGTAGTTAGGGAGGAAAAAATGATCAGTTAAGGCAAAAAAGGTCAGAAGGGACACCACAGTCTGAAAGAGGAAGCAGAACATCAGAAATGAACATATTCGGACATATTCTAACAAGTGATAGTGATATGAGTTGAGGAGGAAAATTTCATATGTGGACTTCTAGCAGAGGTATTGAGTATGTGAGAGTTGAAAATAGCTTAAATAGAGAGAAGGACACAGATGAGAGAAGATCCCATGACAACTGTTCAGTGAGACAGCAACCTTTTACATACAGAACAGACTTTGGGCCAGTTCTATTGTCAGTTCTAACTGAATGGCCTATTTCATCTTCTTAGAACTGAGGCAAGCTTCTTAGTGCCTTTTCCATATGTAAATATATGGAAAGAAGGGATGTAACTAGGATGTCACAAAGTGAGGGTTAGTGTCATTCCTTCCCTGATATTCTTGAGAAACTGTTTTCCACTGTAGAACTACTGAATAGGATTAGGACAGGACTTTTTCAGTAAATTGTAGAGAGATTAGAACACCAAAGATAAATTTAGTGGCCCGTTCTGGAGGTAACTTGAAAGTTCTAAAAATCCCCAGAAATGGCTTTGAGTACAGGGAGGAAGAGGAGGTTAAAAGTCTTAAGGGTATTAAGGGTAAGATTCAGATTCTTAAGTATCAAGCAATAACTCAAATATTTAGAGGAATTTTAATGCAGCAATGTGGCTGTTTTGATCACATCCACTTTCTAGGTCTCTGTGATCTGGCTGGAATGTAGACATGCCCTTAGCACATACCTTTCATCCCAAACAATGAAGGAAGCACCCATGTTTGTGAGAGGCAGACAAAGTAAGTGATGAATCAGGGAATGATCTGATAGAATAGTATTATGTCCAACTCTCATGAGAACAGAGAGGAAAGAGAGGCAACAGAAAGAGCAGTTCAGGAGAGGAAGGACACAGTTGTACCAGGATAGCTTTACAGAGCCAGATTGTAGAGAAAGAACAAGCTAGAAACAGGTAAAGATAAAAGAAGCCAGAAGATTAGAACATATTGCCAAAGTTAGTATGAGGCCAAAAACAATTCACTCAATCACTCTCATATTCATATATATATATATATATTTGTGTGTGTGTATGTATATATATATATATATATATATATATATATATATATATATCTGATTGTTTGATAACTTCATATATGTATAAACTGAATTTTGGGTCATTTTTACATCCCTCATTACTCTCACACACTCATATACCACCTTGCTGAAACCCTGGTTTCCCCATTAAGCCTTCTTCTACTTACTTCTTCTCTCTCTCTCTCTCTCTCTCTCTCTCTCTCTCTCTCTCTCTCTCTCTCCCCCATGGAGGTTAATTATCGTTGTTTGTAAAAGCACGAGTAAGAGTTGTTTTAACGTGCCTTCTAAATAATTAATGCATTGACTCACAACTGGCCAAACTGTGGAAAATAAGTAACTGTGGAACGTTTGCATCTAACTAGAAAATCTGTATCACCCCCTCCAAGGCTTAGGGAATGTACGACCGTGAAAGGACAGCATGGTTTCTGGTCAAGCACTGGCTAGAGATGGCCAGAGACCCAGCAGGTTGGAGACCTCACAGGTTTCCCTGCAAGGGATGGCATGCATTTCGCCATGCTCCCAGACTCCAGGCTCCTGACATGAGGCCAAAGACCTCCATCGATCCGTGCCTTTCAGGCAAGTAAGATAGCCCTCTACAGCCCCTCCCAAAGAGAGGTTTGTGGCCATCCGTCACATAGACAGGTAGAGGGCATGACACAGGCTGCAGAGCCTCAAGACATCTCTATATTCATGAGATACCTAAAGGCCAGAGGGTGTAGCCAATTAAGCATTCCTTCCCAGACCCTTTTCCTCCTCACAAAAGGCCCGCCCCGAGAACACGGGGTATAGCTTCATCCATTTTCTGTCATGACAATAAACATTTTGAGACCATGGACTGCCTTTTTGGGGTCCGTTGTCAGGAACCGTGGAGGTCTTCAACTACAGAACCGTTGTCTAAGCTAGGGACCTTTCTACGTTCCACCCATGAAGACCACCAACTCAAGTGAGTTAGTGGAGCCAGCCAAGACCCAGCCAAGCAAGTTCCCTGACCAAGAGTCTCATTTCCAACCCTGGCCGCCCCTTGGCCTGGGGATCCCAACCCAAGAGCTCCGGTCCCCACAGGATCTCAAGACTGTTTTCTCCATCCTTGGAGCTGAGTCATGTAGCTTCTCACAGCCTGATGTCCACCCAGCGTGGAGTGAGCACAGTCAAATTCCTGCGCTTCTGCTTTTCTGAGCCACAGCACCAGTCTCTTGGGGTGGCAGATGCAGGATTCACAACTCCACCCAACAGGACCCATGCCCACACGTGCAACACAGCCCAACAACACCTAATGAGGGAACATCAAAGAAAAGGAGGTCCACAGAAGAGCCTGAGGTTAGAAGGAGTACTGTGATTCTGGACATGGCCACTATACTCATGAACTCACCACAGCTGTGGTAACCTGCAGAAGTCTGGGCCTGCCACTATTTCATCATGCATGGGGGAAAGGTTCATGAATTTCTCAGTACCTCTTACTGAGAAATTCTAGGAAGTTAATGGGTGCTGAGAAGGAAACACCATTTTCTTCAGTGGCATGCCTTATCAATAAATATGTTGTCTAACTCTCTTTTTGAGAAAAGGTTTCTAAATCTGGAGGTGGTCAATTTCATTAGACTGGCTGACCAGCAAGCCCTAGGAATCCTACTGTCTCTGCCTTTCCAGTGCAGGAATATAGGTATACTTCACTGTGCCTTATATGGCAAGCATAATACTCATCAAATCATCCCATCAACCCCTGGGTTTATATCTAAACCATAACACTAGTTCATCTTCAATGGCTTAAACCTTGCCTTATTTCTTTTGTGTAAGAAGATGTCTCTTTTTGTACAACTTAAGACCTCTCCATAAATCAGAGGCGGTATGAAACAAAAGGAACTTACCCAGTGTGCCTGGTATGGCCAAGTAGACAACTGAACTCTTATCTTTTTTGTTGCACATGTGTCCGTCCAGAATATTGTATGAAAACCAGAAGAATCCTTAGGATCTCAATTCTCATAACACTGAATGTCAATACAAATTTGCTAGGAAAGATTTCAAGCCTACAAGGAGGTTGTACTTCAACATTTTGCAAACTGAGGAAACAACAGCCTTTGGTACAAATCCCAAGGGTGATTTAAAAGAACAGAGAGAAAGAGAAGGAGGGAAGGAGAGGGAGAGGGAAAAGAAGAGGGGAGAGAGGGAGAGGGAAAAGGAGAGGAAAAAGGAGAGTGAGAGTGAGAGGGAGAGGGAAAGGGCAAGCAAGCGCACGCTGGCTGGTAAAGATAAACCTTTGGCTCCAGTCCTATACAGATGATGAATGGCAGCATGAAGAAAGTGCTAGGCTTGACTGGCTGATATTTAAACTTTTTTTCAGTCACAGTTAACTGGTTAGTCCTGGTAAACAAAAATAAGACTTATTTTAGGGGTTATTTTTTAAAAAATTATTTATTTTGTGTGTTTTGCCTTCATGCATGTATGTGTACCATGTGCATGCTTGGTGTTATGTATACCACATGCATGCTTGGTGTCCTCATCAGATCCCTTGGAACTGGATATACTGATGTTTGTGAGCTAAACATCTGTTCTAGGTTCTAGGAACACATGGGTTCTAGGAACTGAACCCAAATCCTCTGCAAGGACAAGTGCTCTTAATCACTGAGCCATCTCTCCAGCCTCTGGGTTATTTATCTTGACAGTTGAAATAGGAAAGTACTCAGGCAAGGATCATAAAATTCAGTTTGTGGTTCTTCTCAGAATAGAATAAAAATGAGCACCCTATACTTGCCAGCAAATAGTTACCAGATCCACTTTGAATTTAAGTTCAGTTAGCCTATTGGGATTCTTTTACAATAACTAGATTTTTAGTAAGTTTACCCAAGTGTCGCTAAAGCTATTAGAAAGGATACATTATATTCTTCTATTAGATTGTGGAGTGACACAACTTTTTGGATGTTACACCTGCTAATAAGTTATGGTTTTGTATTTTTCAAAGTTTAATGTCACCTCCAAAGTTATCAGATTAGACAGTGGTGGGTGAATGGGGTTTACTTTTAGCTATCTAGAGGTTTATAGTAGGTCTCAGGAATCTGTATCTTAACCAGTTACCTACTGATACTGGTGCTGTTGGACTTGGGGCCATACTATGAGGACCACTGCAATTGGATGATAATAATATCCTGAAAGAAACAGAGCTTGCTCTTTTCTTCTTTGATACTGACAGAGACAAGTCTGGGTCAATAATACACGGGGCAGGAGGTAGCCTGAATTGGTTTTTGAAATGCTGATCAAGTGAATTGCTTTACTCTGTTTTCTTAAGACCCTACAAACATTTCTCATTGTTTCTGACAAACCATACTTGCTATGGATCTTTGCATTTAGAAAAATCACCTCTACAATGTCTAAAACCTTCTTCTAAGAACCACTTACAGATTAAGTTTACTTGATAGAATCCTTACTTTACTTCTATGACTATTTACTAGCTTTCTAACAATCTGAGTTTGTTCCTTTCACTGATTTTATTCATTTGTATAGTTGTATTAAGACTGGAATATGTAACAGAAATAATAAAATGAGTAGTTTAAACAGGCTACTATCATATACTGATTATATAAACAAAGTAGAGACAAACAGTCAAAGCAAAGTAAAGGCTGTTATCAGAGACCCTAAACCATTCTATCTTATTCAGTTATACTTTCTATTTCCAAGGTCATTTATGACTCAATGTGGATATTAGGTTGCCAGCCATTATAGCTTCCATATTTACCAGGACTGCATCATACTCATCATGCAGAAAATATTCCTTTCCTTTAAAATAAACTTGCCCAGAATCTAAAATTATATTAAAGCAAAAAGGATATTATAAATAACAAAGTAACAGTTTCCTTAAGATGCACACATCATTGTATATTTATATCTACCAGCTAGACAGAATCACATGATCATACCTAACCCTAAGAGACTCTGGAACAATATACATTGTGAGTAACTGTGTTTTAAACTAAACTTCAGAGAATTACTTAAGCAGAGTAAAATCACTGTGTGGTGACAATCAGAAGTTTTATACTATAGTATTCTGTAGACAATTGTGCACACATCAGCTAGTTATTTTTTAAAAGTGTAATTCAGATCACACCATAGCTTTTCATAAAATCTTCTAAAAGTCTCCCATTTTATGTAAAATAAATCCATCAGCCATACTCTTTTGAGGTCCGGTGTAAGCTGGTACCTGATGACTTCTCCAGTCTCCTGATTGCTATCTACAGGTCCACGGATCTTCCTATTATTTCAATGTCAAGTACTTACGGTCTTAGGGATTAGCCCATGTTGTATGTCTACAGTTAGTCTCTGCATGGCTCATTCCTTCATTCTTACTGATTTTATGAGGCTTCTCCAATTTCTAAATAAGCTGTCTTCTTTATCATCTTACTTAATTGCTACTATTATTTATCTTACTTGTATACTATATTTATCTGATTTTTTTCATGTGTGTATGTGTGCTTTTAGTTTCCTCTTACTAAAAAGATGGGCTATGTTTGTCTGGTTCACTGACATATCTTCCCTGCCTAGAAGACTAGCCTGGCCCATAAAAGCACTCCATACAAATTAGATGAATGCACGAAGTGACTAAGCAGGAATCTGATTGCACACAGTACTGAAAGAGGTATACTAATTGACAAATTCACACTTCTGTAAAAAAAAGGAGCATGTACACAGCCCAGCTTTTTATTTGTGCATAAATGAGGGAGGATATGAAAAGAACAAACTATTTTTTCCTTCATTTTGTTTGGATACCAGATACCACTCTTGGTTTATCAACTCGGCTCACCTTACCTTTGCTAAGCAATTACCTCTTTCTAGGTCTTCTTGTTGTAAGTACCTAAGCTGTAAATATAAGGTTTGTTAAATCTAACACAAGATGACAGAATCTTTTTTTTTTTTTTAAACCAACTATATTCCAAAGCACAAAAACATTCCCAAACTTAAATCTCATATATTATTAGTGGAGAGTGAAGATAGTTGGTAAACATTAGACCACTGCAGCCTATACGTGGTGACCATCCTGCCAGGCACATTAATAAGAAAGTGACTGCAGCAGAAGTGCTTTTTCTTTCTTGCACAATGGGACACTATGCTGTTAGTACTCTGAGGGCAGCTTGTATGTTTCATCGTGATCAAAGGAGTCAACTCTCCACATCTATAGAAACTGTCATCAAATTTTCATGTGATCCAACAACATTTGAAAGAATAATTGCTGTAATTGTTGTAATTTCTAATATATTACTAATTTCTAATATATTACTCAACCTAGTTTAAGCAGAACAAAATTAAACTTTCAGTTAGTATATGGTACTCTGTCATAAGAAATATGTTGAACATGTTGAAAAGTGGGTGGCATCCCACCACAATGATAGCAGCCCTTTTAATTGTCCTTGCCTCTGAAGGGTTTCTGCTATTAAGGAAACTTTAGGAATCCCTGGTTAAATCTCCCCCTAAGAGCCTCCTTTTTAACTCAACCTTAAACTACTCCAGAAACATCAATAATTTTATTAAAGGAGAATAAATAAAAAGATGATATATTATGCTGATCAGGTACAGCCTCTAAAATTTGAAATATTGTTTGAAAAATAGGCGTAAATTTATAGTCTATTATTTTCCTATTTTATTCCCAAAGGACTGAAAGTGGTTTTGATTTAAACTGGCTTTGTAATTTACACATCTCTTTCCCTTATGGAACACCGGTTTAAAAACTTAGATTCATTATAATAAAACCATTGTTTAATATGAATTTTCAACCAATAATTACCCAGTTCTCTGTGTGTGTGTGTGTTGTGTGTGTGTTGAAGTATTAAGAGGGCTGTATTAAAAAGAAGCTCTACTGTTAAAGAGACAGCTTCCCCCTGTATCTTTTCTGTTTGAGGTTTAAGACTAAAGAACAGAAGTTAATACTCAGTTCAGACTTTTAAATATATATAAATATATATTTTAAATATATATAGCTAAGGCATAGTTAAGCTCCATTATGTCATAAACTTAACCTCAGATTATATAGCTTTGAATATCAATGCGTCTAATAGGATTTTTCTGGAGCAAATATACAGTATTTGAGAAAAAACAATTGGTTCATAGTTCCAATGTAAGATTTCCATAGGATTATACTATGATCTACCATAGACAGATGCTTGGACTCAATTTCTGTAATACCCGGAGTGGTAATAGCAGACGTGAGGTATATGCTTTCACTACTATTAGAAAGGCTTAAATAACCTAACAGAATGATGCATTTGTCTTAAGTGCTGCAAAGAAATAGTGGCATCTTTAAAAAGTAAAATTAGGGGCTAGCAAGATGTCTTAGTTGATAAATATGTTTGCTGTCAAACCTGACAATCTGAGTTCAATTCCCAAGACCAACCTCCCATGTTTTGACCTCCACATGCTGTTGCATGTGCGTGCACACACACACACACACACACACACACACACGACCATAATTTAAAAAATTACTTTCCACTCAAAACTTCACAGCAATTTCTGGTATTTAACTGGAAAGTGACCATTATATTTCAAAACAAGGATCTGAGTAAGTAGCACCTATAATTATCCACGTGTTAAATGGCTACTTAAGAGAAGAACCTCTTGATGTGAGAATTCACTTGTAAGATGCTTGAGGCTTTTTCATGCCTTGGAACACAAATAGATAGTAGATAGTAGCACTGAAAAAGAGCAGTTGTCTTAAGGCACATTTTTAATAATATTGTTTTATATAGGATATATATGCATTTGATTTGAAAAGCAAATGATTCAATATGTGCAGTAAAACCCAGGCTATCCCTTTTTCTTTCAGCCTCCAGATTGCTTTCTCAGGTTCAATTTTTTTTATTTAGTCTTTCTGGACCAAATTCGAATGTTTATAAAGCACAGTATAGAAGAATTAAAAATAGATTGTTCCCTTCTTAGCAAGCCCACAACATCACAATTTATCGCGAGCTGTAAAAATACTTCAGCATGTAAAAATAGTTCAGGTTGAATAATATTTGGAAAAAAAAATGATAAAAGCCAGATACTACACTGTTTTCACTAGAGCTCGGTCTTCATCACGGAATCTTTCTGGATAGGTGCAATAATCCGAATTGGCCAGAGATGGCAGTGTGTACCCACTGAAAAGGCACGGGCAGCAGAGCTGCAATTCCTTGAGTACCTATGGAGATTGCCCTATCCAGTTCAGTTTCGTTGAGTTCTGCAGGTAAAGCTGTGTAACAGATCCAACTGATTGTTGCGGGAGGCCACTTTCATATGGACGTGTCATTATGATGCTGGCAACCTTACTATGGTGGATTCACGATTAGAATGAAGAAAATTCCTCTACGCAGTAGAATCCCATTTGTGCATGTGGTTCATTTATTATTAAAGAGTGAAACAAGATGTTAATTTCCAAGGAAGTAACTACATAAATAAGGAGTTACAAGTAGCTACAGAATTTTGGCTTTGTTTTTATAAAATGAAAGAATTACTAAGAATTTATAGATTAACTGAAATATTCACTGGCTAGAAGGTTATTTTGGCACTGTCTGAACATACAAGAATTGATATACACATAGTTGGGTGGGTAAATATTTAAATTAAATGGCTGTAACGTCAATTAGTAATTTATGAATATTTGTCCAATTATGAAGTTTGTCTAAAACGTGGTTAGTTCAAGAATAACGAAAAGTTCCACTGAACTTTCTATTAAAACAGATTTGAAAATAAGGTGTTAACACGTACAGGAAAACACCAAAATCTGTAATTGTGCAAATAATAAGATTCATTGCTAAAACTATAACCAGTATTAACACTGTCTTACCGTGCCTCTCAATATATGAGGATTAAAAAAACCCATTCAGATATTATTCACTTGCAATTAAATCATTAGGGGATATGGAAGTCATTTACTGAATGGCGGTGTTTTTTCCTGAGATCTATGAAAGGATCAATCCAGGACGAGTTCTCGAATAAACTTTGCTTCTCAACCATCTAGAAATATTTATCTGAACCAGCACCTCCGCGGAGAGGCAGCCTCTGAGTGGCTCTGGAGCTCGGTGCTGTCGGCTCACCGACCGCTGCCGACCAGAGCATCCTCCGCACAGGACCCACAAGGCAGCAGGATTCGGCGATCCCGGGAAGGCGGCGCGGGACGCGGGGCGCGGGGCGCGGGGCGCGGGAGGCGCGCAGGGCCGCCGCGCAGCCCGGAGCCCGCAGTAATGCCGCAGCCTCCCGGCCGCAGCAGGTGGGACCCGCGGGCGACGCGGGCGTCGCGGGGCTTCTTGGAAGCCGCTGCTGCGCGTCGGAGTTGGGGCTTTTGTGCTCTGTGTGCAATCACTTTCCGCGGTGACAACTGGGGGTCACGGGCCTTCGCTTCGCACACTTTGCGAGGCGCGGAGTCGCCGGCGTCCCCCGGTCTCCGCTGCCCCTAGAGCGAGCTCGCAGCGGCGGCGGGCGGCCTGGACCAGACAAAGGGCGCGAAGGCGGCGGCGGAGCGGAGCGAGGCCTGGCCCGCAAGGGGGCGCTGTCCGCACCCGCGCTTACCTTTGAGGACCGCGCAGAGCTGCTCCAGGGCCATGTTCCTCAGCGTCGGCGCTCCGAGAGCGCCTGAGGCGGCGGCGGCGCGGCGGTCACGGCCGGGCTCGGTCGCTTCGCTCGGTCCCCATCGCCGGCCGCCGCCGCTTCCTTGCAGCGGGCGCAGCGCCTCGGCCCGCCGTGCCGGGTCCCCGACGGCCGCCGCCTCCCGGCGCGCAGAGGAAAGCCGGCGGTGGCCGCTCCCGCGGCGGGCTCCCTTGAAGTGGCGCGCGCCGGGAGCCCCGGCTCATTTAAGCAGCGAGCGCCGCGCCGCGTGCCAGCCGCGGGGCCACCGCGCACGCGCAGCCCCGCCCGCCCGCGTGCCCCGCCCGCCACTGGGCACACGGGCCTCGCGGGCGGCCCACCCCTCCCTGCCGGTGTCTTCTCGAAGCCTAGGGGCGCCCGGGTCCCGATTTTCCAGCCCCTTTCGGGGGACCTCAAGCTCAGGTGCCTTGCTGATCTCGGTGGAGGGGAGACCCCCCGCGGGGGCCCTGGACGCGCGCCCGGGTGAGTTCACCCGGCCAACGGTAAGGGTTTTTGCACTTACGGAACCTTCCCCAGCAGTTGCCAGGCACAGAGCTGCTTGAGGAATCATCCGCTTCTAGTCCTCGCCACAGTGGGCTGGAAGCTCCAGCCAGAGACGTGAAACTTTGTGTTAGCTGCAAAGACAGGAGGTCGGACTGAATCCAGAGCGTGGGTCTCCCCAAGACCACCCCTAACAACAGCCGTACAGACGGACTGCTGAGCGCCACTGGAAAGGAATTCCACGTGTCTTAACAACTGTATACTTTATACATTATCCCAGTTTCCTCCAGCTCTTTGTGCTGGCAGAGCTTCCTAAGCTCCATCCTGTTAAAACAGAAATGACTTAAATGCAGGCGGGCTACAGTCAGTATTTCACACATCGTGCATTTATCGGTTTGAGTTATGTGCATATAACAATGACTGGTGTTGGGGGGGGGGCTACAAATATTAAGGCCCTTCCGTAATTGATCTGATATATAAATGTTTATCTAGCAAATTATAGCGAAGTTAGAATGTCCAGCAACTGAACAAAATATTCCAAGGGTGTCACATTCTTTCTTTTCTTGGATTGGTCTAAGAAAGGCACAGAAGTATAAGTAATTCACAAGTTTATAAATAAAAAGAATTAACACCAATTAGCATAAAGTTGTTTAGCCCTTAGCTGTGTGCTAAGGGCTATGAAAGACGTATGACTTGGGGGTTTCTAAGGTGATCACCTGCAGTTAAGTTAAAATTGCACCCAAGAACCAGTGAATAAGGCATTTTTAGAGGCTTTCCTACAAATAAAATAATGATAAATGGGGACAGCAATAATTCAGTCTAAGTCCTGGGCAATAGTGGATAAAGAAATTGGGAAACCCTCTGAGTTTCTGGATCAGGAATACATGGTTGTTCACTGAGGGGAAAAAAAATCAGCCTGTATGATGTCATCAGAGAACCCACCATGAAAAGGGGGGGGAAAGGATGCAAAAGTTTTGGATGGCAAGTGAAGAGGGATGTAGACACAAATGTCAGTTACCAGGTAAGGAGCAAGTGTGAGCGCTGAATTCGGGACAAGCGTTCTTATCAGAAACTAAAGATTAAAGATACTGTGGGCTTTGAATGTGGAGATGCACCCAGCTCTCCACTGGTTTTAGGATGCCTGTCTCTGACCCCATTTGGCACCTGTCGAGTCGTTCATAGAAAATTGTGAGCATGCAAGCTATGCATAGCCTCCTTTGGACTTTCAATCGCCTCTAGATTACTTACGATACTGAGCCCAGTGTAAAGAATATGTAAATAGTAATTATATAGTATTGGTTAGGGAATGACGATAGGAGGAGAATCTGCACATATTCCACACAGATACTTAGAGAAGGCTGCTTGTTCCAGTATTGGTTGAACCCTTGGATGCTGAATCATCAGGATTTGGAGGGTAGACTGGGCTTGCTTGAGTGTTAGGCATGGGAGTTTGTTCAGGGCAATCAATTTTATTAGTGGAGTCATAGAGTTCTGTGAAGATTAATCTGGTGGCTGAGTTGAGGAGTCAAAAGGGATAGATTAGAGAAACTGGTAATCCAAAAGTAGATACCTAGAACTCGCTCAGCTTGGTAGTTTATACTGATAGCATCACGTTGATAGAATCTCGAAAGATTTCTGTCTGATGGCTTGGGAGTAGACTTCAGTTGAGAATGCTAATTTGGTGCCCTCCTCTCTGTGCCTTAAGATACCTGTCTTCTAAATGTGTTGTAGTAAATTTTTCAAGGACTATAGTAAAGCACAGATCATAGTGGAGCCTACCTTGTTGCCATATGTTAGCTAAATCAAAATGAGAGCACTTCGCCTTCTCTGAAAGGAATTACTATTTTCTGGGCAGAACACCCAGTGGCAGCCAGTCTGCTCCCACATGACCTGAGGACTCATGTTTTTGTAGCGTCACTGCCAGTCTCAGGCATATACACAGTGTCTGTAGATTCATTCTCACAGGATTATTCTTGAAGTTTAGATTTACCAAGTCACATGTAACATTTTAATTGTGTTGTCTAGGCTGTGCTTGGTGGAACACACCTTTAATCCCAGCAGAGGCAGGTGGATTTCTGTGAGTTCAGGTCAGCCTGGTCTACATAGTGAGTTTCAGGCCAGCCAAGGCTACAAAGACCTTGCAAAACAAAACAAACAAACAAACAAACAAACTACCAACAACAACATCAACAAAAAAAACCCAAACAAAAGAGGGATGTGCCATTAATTTACTAATGTTATGACTGACTTACTAATGAATCATTAAAAATTAATAGGCATGTTAGAACATGCCTATAAACACAGCAGTTGGGAGTCTGAGGTAGGAGGGCTGAGATGGAAGCAGCAGTATTTTATCTGAACATTTGTATACTGAGTGGATTTTGTTGCTTCTTTGTGTGCAGTGTGGGGGCTCTGGCAGTTTATTAACAGACAGTCTGTAAAGGCAGGCTGCTGTGGCTTAAGATGGTTACTGAAAAAATACTTGTGCTTCCCAAACTCACAAGCTAAAACCCTAACCTGAAGTGTGGCTGTATTTTGTGATGGGGAACTTGATAAATACTGAGGATTGATTGATGTTGTAAAGGCAGGACTCTGAACTGGTGAATCGAGTGTCCCTGAAAGAGGGAAGAAAGCTTGTTCTCATCACGCCGTCACCAAGGAAAGGCCGCGTGAGGACAAGACAGAAAGAGAATCCTCATAAGCTGAATTGGCCAGTGCCTTGCTATGGGACTCCTGCCTCCAGCTCTGTGAGAAAATGCAGGCCACTGTTTAAGCCACTTAGTCTACAGTATTTTGTGGCAGCCCAAGCTGACTAATACAAAAACACAACTAATGAAGACAGAGGGATTCATAACTTAGCAAACTCTGATATGCAGAAAGTCGATTTGTATTAATAATATATGTATCTCAAACTGCCCTGCCATAGTGTGCAAGTATGGCTGTAGTAAAGATGTAATTCAGTGAAAAACCAGAATTATGTAGGATCTCATGGAGAGATTTCAACTTATACAGCTATGGTACAGGGAGGTTTAGGGAAGCAAAAGGGAGAATTACAAATGTTTTGGGTTGCTAGGATCCTACGCCATGGGTATCAGGGAGGCTGGAAGACTGTGAGAAAGGCACTAACAGGCTTGGCTTTTATCATGGGCTCGCTCCTGCCTCCAAGACCACCACCCGCCCTCTACACAGGGTTTTATTCTATATTCTTCTTGTCTCTTCCTCTGCTTATAAGGACACCAGTTGATTAGTTAAGGGACCAACCATAGGATCTTATTTAATAATAAGTAGCTCTTTAGAGTTCCTGTCTTCAAGTACAGGCACGGGAGATGTTACGATTCTAGCATACAAATTTACAAGTTGGTGGCATACACTTCAAATCATAAGATACATGAATCATGACTACGTGTTAATGGCGCCAAAGAACAGTTAGGGAAACAAAAGTTTTGGTAAAACTATCAATAAGACTGTTTTCAAATTTTTGCTTAATAAAATTGCAAATAAGGAAAAACTTTTAAGAAATATTTCCTTCTATAATATTAATTTTTTTCTGTTACTTTATTAGGAAAATTTCAACTTGTCAGGAAAATTTCTGCTCACCACTTTCACTTTATGAAAGACTAAGAAAGACTCCAGTTATATTCATTAGGATAAAATGGCTAACTCTATGGTATCCTTCCCTTTACAGCTAAAATTCCGTCTTGAAATGTTTGTTTACTTCTATTTAAAGTGACTGTTAGCTGATATAAATGCTTGCTTATCCGGGTAATATGAAACTGTTCTTTCTTTTTTCCCCTTTTCTGTTTTCTGCCCTCCCTTTCTCTCCTCTCCTCGCCTCTCCCCCCCTCTCCTTCCCCTTCTTTTGTGGTTCTGGAAATGGAATCCAGAGCTCTGAGCATGCCAGGCAAGTGTTCTGTTACCACTGAACCACACTTTCAGTTTTGTAACTATAGCATTAAAATAAAACAAAAAAGTTTCTGGGACAGAGGCTTATGTTGACTTGGATGGTATCTAGAACTCACTGTGTAGCCCAGGCTAACCTCAAACTTGCAGCATTCCTTCTGGTTCAGCTCCCCTCCTGAGTGCTGGGCTTAAATACCTGGCTTTAAGCATTTTCTTTTCTTTTTTCTCTCTTCTCTTTAGCTCTTCCATTTCTATAGTGAGGATCTAACCCAGGGGCACATGCACGCCAGGAAAGCACTGTATCACTGTACTATATTCAAGCCTTAAAACATAACTTTAAAAAGATACATTTATTTTCATGGATAATAGTGTTTTGTGTACATGTAAGTACATGCACCACACATGTGCCTGGTATCCTTGGGAGCCAGAAGAGGGCATTGGATCCTCTGGAGCTGGAGTTATGGAAGCCTATGAGCCAACAAGAGGCTGTTTGGGAACAAACCTGGATACCCTGAGAGAACAGGAAGTACTTCTAACTACTGAGCTATCTCTCCAACTTCAGGTATTTTTTAGGCAATAGTAATCAGTTTAAGGACTTGATGAACTGTGAATGAATATCTATACTTATGGAAATGTGCATATTATTTAATAATATGATAACTACATACTAGTGAATTCTATAATTCATTATGCCTATATGGAAGGTATATAAAGTTATTAGCCCAAATTTCTGAAACTATTTTGTGCTGTAAAATATATAACTCAGGATTTATAGTGAAGCTCATTTCTAGTATTTTTCTAAAAAGAACTCTGAGAAAATATTATGACATATTTAGGGCTTTGACTGTAGCTCCACTGATATTCCATTTGCCTGGAATATTTGGGTTCAGTGCTCCAAACTGCAGGGGGAAGGGGAATGAAGCATGTTGTGTGCCTTAGGGTGCATCTCTCTAGAGGAAGACAAAAACATGAATTTACAGAAAACTTTTAACAAAGGTAAAAGCATCCCTTGTTTACAAAGTGGTTATATGACTGACCAAGTCCTCAGAGAGTATCAGGCTCCTTGCTCTACAGCTACACAGCATCTGATTTTGTCAGCTATAAGACTGTCAATCTTTTGCTCAAGTTTTTAAAAATCATTATATACTTTTCTTTAAAAAAACATCCTAGTCTAATTTCTATATCTTGGTTACCAGCCAGCTGATTCACTGAAAATATTTTTCTTCATTTTGTGTCATCTTTCGTATAAAGTGCTTGTGATGAATAGAGGTTATTGACATTAGTGTATTCCAATACATTAAACAATGCTGCGGTGGTTTGAATATGCCTGGTCCACGGGAAGTGACACTGTTAGGAAGTGTGGCATTATTGGAGGAAGTGTGCCACTGTGGGGCTGGGCTTTGAGGTCTCTATGCTCAGATTCTTTCCAGTGTGGAAAGATACCCTACCCCTGGCTGCCTAAGGAGGACAGTCTCTTCCTGGCTGCCTACAGATCAAGATGTAGAACTCTTAGCTCTTTCTCCAGTGCTTTGTCTACTTGCAGGCTGTCATGCTTTCTGCCATGATGATAATGGACTGAACCTTCGAAACTGTAAGCCAGCCCCAATTAAATGTTTTCTTTTGTAAGAGTTGCCTTGGCTATGGTGGCTCTTCATAGCTATAAAACCCTAACTAAGACAAATACCTTACTGATCCATGATTTTCTTATTTTGGTTGCTGCTAATTTGAGTGAGTGGCCTTGCTGTATAGCTCACACAGACCTTGAGCTTTGGCTCCTCCTGCTACAGCCTCCCACTGTATCTGGCTGATTATTGCCTTTTTTTTTGACTTGGAACCCAGATTCTCCAAGATCATTAAGTTACTTATAATAAGCAGAAAATGCTTAGCTGAGTATGGTAATACCAACAAGATGATCAAGAGTTCAAAGCCAGCTTGGTGAATGTTTAAAAAAAAAAAAAAAACTAAGCCAATTCAAAATAAACCCCCCCCCCCCACACCTCCAACCCGCAAAGATGTAAACGCTTATGAATACACATGTCCCACCTACTTTCAGCCCTCTTAGGGTTTATATGTCTGAGAGGTAGGGGTATTAATAATTTTTAGTCTTTGTGTAACTTGTTTTAACCTAATTTACTGTAAAAATGTCTTATTCTGTTTACCAGTGTGATGGTTAACATTACATTTAAAGTTTATACTTGGTGTGCTTGAGAGATAAAAAAGTAAAAAGCCAGAATGTTTAACATGTGAGCCCCTAACTTATACAGGGTATACCCTAGCATCCCGCTTTTTTCTTTTAGATATTGAAGAATATTTTGAAATTGATTAACCTTTGTAAGATTTGTGTTTATGCAAGATAGTAGATCATAAGACTTTTATTTTTGCTTTCACAATCAAACTTGTTTACTCTGTTTAAAAGACAACTGTGAGACATGTTAAAATTAGATCCTGTCTACATTGTAGGCAGAACACATGCAATCCTGTGGTTTTTGCCTTTCTAAGTCTCAGGCTGATATGGCTAGAGCCTGTATCTTAGAGTGCTCCTAAGTAGTTCACAATGAACACCTTTTTTTTTTTTTTTTTTTTTTTCAATAAAAAGTCTCTTTTTATTGAAATTTCTTTGTGGTTATGGTGAATCTTTGTATGACCCCAGACCTATAACACCAGATCCACACATTATTAATCATTATAATTTGATATATGGTAGGACACATCCTTGTTCTTTTTCAGCTTTGTCTTTGTTATATTTTCGTGCTTTGTATTTCTGAATACGTTATAGAAACAGCAGGTCCCAGCATGATGGCACACACCTTTAATCCCAGCTCTTTGGGAGACAGAGTCAAGTAGTGAATATTTGAGTTCGAGACTAGCCTGGTCTACATAGAGAGACCCTATCTCCAAAACAAAACAAAACAGAACTAAACACAACAAACAAAGCATAGAAAGTTCATGAGTAACAGCGACAGTGACAGTAGCTATGACCCCACTTGGAACACTGAATAGAGTTGGGAAGCATTTGTTAACTGTAATTTTGATTCTTAAAAGTAGGGTGTTATGAAGCTCATGAAGAAGGAAGAACAAGTGTGGATGCCTAAGTCTTACTTAGAAGGAGCAACAAAATACCCAAGGGAGCAAATATGGAGACAAAGTGTGGGACAGAAACTGAAGGAGGGGTTGTCTGGAGACCATTCCACCTGGGTATTCATCCCATGTGCAGTCACCAAAGATAGACGTTGATATGGATGTCAGGAAGTGCATGCTGACAGGAGCCTGATATGGCTGTCTCCTTAGAGGTCTCCCAGAGTCTGACATACCCAGAGGCAGATGCACACAGCTAACCATTGATCTGATCAAGGGTTTCCCAATGGAGAAGTTAGAGATAAGACTGAAGGAGCTGAAAGGGTTGGTGGCCCCATGAGGAAAGCAATCATACCAACCAACCAGAGCTCCCCGGGGTCTAAACCACCAGCCTGGGAGCACTTAGGGAGGGACCCATGACTCCAGCTGTATATGTAGGGAAGGATGGCCTTGTTGGGCATAGGTGGGAGAGGAGATCTTTGGTCCCATGAAGGCTGAACACTGAGTGGGGGAATCTGATGGTGGGGAGGTGGGAGTGGGGGGTAGGTGGGGGCACACCCTCACAGAAGCAGGAGGAGGGGGGATGGGATAAGGGGTTCCTGGGTGGTAGGGGGAATGGGGTAAGGGGTTAAAATTTAAAATGTAAATATAATATCCAATAAAAAAAGGGGAAAAAAGTAGGGTGTGGATTTGTTTAAGAGTTTTTATTAGTATCCATAAAGTTTTATAAGTTACTCCACAGAGAGAGGGTGCATAGTGTTATATTTATTCCTAGATCCTTGATTAGTATTACTTTGATATGTGCTTGATTTTGTCTAACATGCCTGTAATCTTAGCATGTGAGAGGCCTAGGTAGAAAGGATTGAAAAGCTAAAGGCCAGCCTGGTGGGTTACTGTCCTAGGATTTCTATTGCTATGATAAACACCAATGACCAAAAGCAATTTGAGGAGGGAAGGCTTTCCTTATTCTTACAACTTGCAGTCCATCATTCCAGGAAGTCAGCTCAGGAACTCATGGCAGGAATCTGGAGGCAGTAACTGATACAGAGACCATGGAGGATGCAGAGGCCAAGGAGGAATGCAGCTAATTTGCTAGTTCCCCTGTCATCTTAGTTTGGACTACCTGCCCAGAGGTGCCACACCACCACCGTGGGCTGGGCCCTCCTGAGTCTTTTATTAAGAAAATGCTCCATAGACTTGTTTACAGACCAGTCTGATGGAGGTATTTTCCCAGTTGATGTTATCTCTTCCCAGATGACCCTGATGACCTGATGGTTACATCACTGCTGTATAGAGTAGTCCAGACTAGTCTGAGCTGCATGGCCCAGGAACTTCTGGGATCTGTCTATCTTTGCCCTTTACTTCTGGGGTTACAGGCATGTGCAACCATGCCTGGACACATTATAAAAATATATTTTTTAAAATTTATTATTTTATGAGTATTTTGCCTGCATGTATGCCTGGGCATCATGTGTGTTCAGAGCCCATTGCCAGAAAAGGGCACAGGATCCCCTGGACTGGAACCCACCATGAGGGCTCTGGGAATTAAGTGCTGGTCCTCTGGAAGAGAAGCCAGTTCTTTTAACTGCAGCTATCTTTCCAGCCCTCCACTCCAAACTTTAAAATTATACTTATTGTGTCCATGTGTGCTTGTGTGTGGATATTAGAATACACATGTGGAGATGAGAGAACAACTTGTATGAAGGGGTGATCTCCTTTTCTCATGAGGGTTCTAGAGATCAAACTCAGGTGGTCAGCTTTGGTGCTTACCTTTGCCTGTTCAGCCATCCTTCTAGTCCTGTTTGAACCTTTTAATGTGGGTGCTTGGTATTGGAAACCATTGCCATGTCCCTAGCCTTCTAGTCTTGCAAAGTTTGTATTTCAGAAAGCCTTTTTTTTTTTTTTTTTTGTTGATGTTGTATGTATGTATTTGTGGTGTGTGTGTGTGTGTAGGTCTGAGGAGAATGTGGACTGTCTTCCTCTGTCACTCTGCCTGTTGCTTATTAGCACTGGTCAAGACTTGTAGTGTTATTTAAAAAGTAACAAGAGACATCCTTACTTTGTTCCTGATCTTAGTGGGAGGAGATCATTGTTTCTTACAGTTTCAGCTGGAGATTTTTAAATGTATGTCTTTATTCAAAGGCAAATTTTTGGATTATAATAAAAATTAGGAATGGTTTTATTCATTGAAAGGCTTTTAAAATTTTTTTGTTTATGTGGTGAATCAACTGATTTGTTTTTCAAATACTGAATCACTCTTGCATTTGTAGGATAAGACCTTGGCTGTGACCCATCTTTTAATCAATCTATTTCTGGATACCGTTTTCTATTATTTATTGAAATTTTTTGTGTGTATGTCTGTGTGAAGAGGGATAATAACCTGAAATTTTATTTTCTTGCAATACCTGTAATTAGTTTTTATATTGAGAATTACTGGCCTCTTTTTTGTCAATATTCTTTTCTTTCCTATTTCTCCCAAAGGAATGTATAAAATAATGATTCTTCCTTAAATGTTCGCCAGTGAGATAATTCTCCTTTAGTTTGCTTTGCAAAGTTTTCTTTCTCTTAAACCTAAAACCACAATTAGAAAGTACTGATTTCTTGTGGATGACTTAATAACTTGTGATCTTTCAAAGAACAAATCAGCTACATTAAGTTACTGATGCCTGGGCATAGATTTGTTCCTAGGACTCCTTCCTGCTCCTTTACTGTCTACAGCACTAGCAGTGGTGTCTTCTTTTTCATCATTATTATGGTAATTCACCTGTCTTTTCCCGACTAGCTTGACCATAACATTTTCCAATTTATTGACTTTTAAAGAATGAGTCGACTTTGTATTTCATTGATTTGTGTTTTAATCACATTTCCTGTTTTTTTTTGTGCAGAATATTATATAAATATCTATTAGTTTAAGTTGATTTAAAAGAAAACAGTTATTATTGTGTGCATGTGGTATGTGTGTATGATGTGAGCATGTGACACGATGCACATGTGGAAACCGGACAACAGCTGTGTAGAGTCAGCTTTCTTGGGTTGCTCTATGGTTTCCAGGCTCGGGTGGGAGGCCCCATTGGAGTCATCTCCACCACACGCCTTTTACATTTCACATTTTTTTTTAAAAAATTTTTTTATCAGTAACTTCAGAGAAATGTTGATGCTATTGATTTAAATAGTATGGTATATTCATTTATTTTTCCTTCTAAGTCTGCCTGTTTTTACTTTATATATTTAGTTTATACACACTTAGGATTTTGATTTTATATATGAACATAATGTATTCTAGTCTCTTTCCTCTGCCCATTAGGGCCCCTTCTGTTTTCATGGCTTTGTCCTTTTTGGGTAACACATTTTAAGTTAAGGTTGTATATATCAGCATGGTGAGGATTATTTACAGAAGCATAGCAAGTTAATAGTGGCTAAATCCTGAAGAGAATGTCACCCCTCCCATGGCAACCATTTACTGCCAGTAGCCTTTTACCGAACCTCCTGAGCAGTCAGGAAGTGACCAGTGATCTTGGATGAGTGGCCTCTCTCTATCTCTCTTTTAAAGTTATTTATTTTTTAATCCTTTTTTACAGTCCAGACTTTATTCCCCTCCTGGTCTGCCCCCTGACTGCTCCTCATCCCATACCTTTCCTGACCATCCCTGTCTCCAAGTGAATGTCCCACCCCAACCCCACTAGGCCTCCCCACTCCCTGGGTCTCAAGTTAGGTGCATCTTTTCTCACTGAGGCCAGACCAGGCAGTCCTTTGCTGTATTTGTGTCAGGGCCTCATATCAGCTGGTGTATGCTGACTGGTTGGTGGCTCATTGTCTGGGAGATCTTGAGGGTTCAGGTCAGTTGAGACTGCTGGACTTCCCATGGGGCCATGATCCTCCTCAGCTTCTTCCAGCTTTTCCCCAATTCAACCGCAGGGGTCTCTGGCTTCTGTCTATTGGTTGGGTGTAACTGTCAGCTTCTGTCCCTAATACCTAAGTATGATCCCCCTTTTCCCCTCACTGTCCCCTCTCCCACCCAGCCATCTCCCTCCCTTTGCCCCCTGCTGCTTTCTTCTCCCTCCCAAATGGCATTGAGGTATCCTCACTTGGGCCCTTTGGCTTGTTAACCTTCTTGAGTCCTGTGGGTTGTGTCCTAGGTATTTTGTATTTTAGCTGATATCCACTTATTAGTGAGTACATACCATGCATGTCCTTTTGGGTCTGAGTTACCTCACTTAGGATGATATTTTCTAGTTCCATCCATTTGCCTGCAAAACTCATGATGTTTTCGTTCTTAATAGCTGAGTAATATTCCATTGTGTAAATGAACCACATTTTCTGTATCCATTCTTCCATTGTGGGCCATCTGGGTTGTCTCCAACTTCTGGCTATCACAAATAAGGTTCACTATGAACACAACGGAACATGTGTCCCTATGGCATGGTGGGGTATCTTTTGAGTATATGCTCAAGAGTGGTATAGCTGGGTCTTCAGGTAGATCTATTTCCAATTTTCTGAGGAACCTCCAAATTGATTTCCAGAGTGGTTGTACCAGTTTGCAATCCCACGAACAATGGAGGAATGAGGGAGTGTTCCTCTTTCTCTACATCCTTGCTAGCATTTGCTGTCACCTTAATTTTTGATCTTAGCCATTCTGATTGGTATAAGGTGGAATCTCAGGGTGTTTTAATTTGCATTTCCCTAATCACTAAGGACTTTGAACATTTCTTTAAGTGCTCTCAGCCCTTAGCGATTTCTGTATTGTGAATTCTGTTGAGTTCTATACCCCAGGTTTTGATTGGGTTGTTTGGTTTTATTGGTGGTTAGCTTCTTGAGTAGATGAAACTGAGAGCAGAATGTTGATACTTTCAGACATCAGAATAAGTCCTGTGTGTTTAAAATTTTATTTTCAAGGTAGCAAAGTACCGAGTTTCATTATGGCATTTGTGTGTGTGTGTGTGTGTGTGTGTGTGTGTGTGTGTGTGTGTGTGTGATTATACTTTGTCCTTACTGAGCATCTCCTCACCTCACTCGTCCTCCCTCAGTCCATTGGCCTGGTTCTTGCTGGTCTTCCTCTTCTAATCTCGTGTCTTGTACATTTCATCATTCTTTTTACTTACTATAAATTTGTTACTCCTGCTAGATCACAGATTCAACTAGGACATTCCATATCTTTCTTTTGGAGTCCATTTTGGCAGTATTTTCCCAAGAATCAATCAATTTTGTATAAACTTCTAATTTCACTGGTATAAAATTATCCCTTTAAACCATTTTTAAAAAATTTAAAAAAACGTACACTTTTCATTGTGCTATCTTTTTCAATTCACAATGTTCCATAATGTTTCTTTGCTCCTTTTTTTCTTGATAAAGCTTTTGCTCTAATGGATTACTCTTGGGTATAAAGTCCAGTCTCTATTCTCGTGGACAGGTGAATCGAGGAGGGCAGCTCATCTCTGGAGTGCTTGTTCAGCGCACATCATATCTCCGTTTCCAGTGTGTCTCAGCTTCATTCCTTACCTTTTGAGGTAGTTATTGGTCAAGAGCATCTTCTTGACTATTTATTTTTCAAGCTTAAGAATAACCAGGAAGGTGGACAGCCAGGGTGCGAGTCATTTACAAGGACTGTTTTGCCACCAAGGCCTCTGGAACATCATTTAACTTTTGAATTCCCATTGAAGTAATATTTAGGTGTTTGTAAGAATGAAAGGAAATGTGAGGGGCTAATGCAAATCAACAGTGCTTTGGCAATGTGTTTACAGTGTTTTCCAAGTGATTGTTAAGCCTCTTATTTTATGTGTATGAATGTCTTGCTCACATGTATGTCTATACACATTTGTATGTAGGGCCTGTGGAGGTCAGAACAGGATGTAGGATCCTTTGTAACTGGAATTACAGATGGTTGTGAGCCACCATTTGGGTGCTGGGAATTGAACCTGGGTTTCTGGAAGAGAAGCCAGTGTTCTTAACTACCGAGTCATCTATCCAGCCTGATTGTAAATCTTAATCAGCTGTCATTCCTCAAAGGTGGAGGACCACTGAAATAGAATCAGTACAGAGAACAGCAGGAAGTGATGACTGGTTACTATACCAGGAGCCAGAAGGAAAGAAAAGAAGCTACATGTTTCCAGTGCCTTCTGTATACACACTACTAATCTTGGGCTCTAGAAAATGTTCTCCATGGTAGGCTGTGTGTCTCATTCTCCTCAGGGGCCACTGGCCACTGACCTGAGCAGGTTTCAGTTGGTCATGAGTGTGACAGAAGAACTTCTGAAGACAGCTTCAGTTAGACAACTCTATTGCTCCAGGAGTAGGGTGTATAAGTGCTCTAAGGGGTATGGGTGGAAAGGGCTGATGAATGGGAAGCTACAGTGGTGGGACTTGTGTGCTAAGTGTAAGTACTCACAGGGCTTATCTGTTGTCTCACTTCCCTTTGGCCTCCAGGACTTGGCTTCATGGACTGTTACTGGCCAATGATGATTGTTTCCAGCATCTCTGAGATTACAGAGTTGCTTAATCTCTCTCTCTCTCTCTTTCTCTGTCTCTCTCTCTGTCTCTGTCTCTCTCTCTCTCTCTCTGTGTGTGTGTGTGTGTGTGTGTGTTTGGGGGTGATGCTGTAGAGACAGTGGCCCTGAGGGTGAGGGAGGGCTCATCTGGGTGTTTCTAGGAGCCTTGGGCTTAACTTCTGGGTCTTTGTCCTCTAGCCTTATAATATGGGCTCATAAGGGTGGAAGAGGGGAGTAAAGGGGAGAGGGGTGTTGTGGGTTAGGTAGTAACTTCTGCCTAATTAAATCATTTGCTTTTTCTAGAGCAGCTAAATCAGCCACTGGACAATTCTCAGGGTCTTCTTCCTCATTTGAGTCTTCCCCTTTACCCTCCTATACTTTTTCCTCTAATGGATTATCCTTAGGCTTGGATATTTTTCCTATGCATTTCGTGATGACAGCTATCATGGGGAGGAAAGAGAGGGGCAAAGATAGCCTTCCTGGACTTCCTTTTTATGAGCCAGGTAGGCAACATGGGTCCAGACACCAGGGTCAGAAATATCTGCCTTTCAGGACCCATGGTGCAAATTGAAGTACCTCATTCCAGAATTCTAGGCCCTCCTTTTGGGGAATTTAAGTCCTCTTGATTAAGTAAGGCCCTAAGGGAATGAATTTGGAAATCCCTCTAATTTGATGTTGAGTTCACCATTATAGAAAACAGTGGAAGTGTGGACATGGTCAATATTCCAAGGCAATTTTGCCACTGGGGGAGTGAATTTGCTCTAATTATCACAAGCCTGCTCCCAGATCTAAGAGACTAGTAACTGTCCCTAAGACTTCTAACTGGTTGCTGTGCGACCAGTTTTTTTTTTTTTTTTTTTTTTAACTGAGCAATGCAAAGGTTATTGCCTACACCCAGTTGTGCTGTTGGGGTCTGAAAAGAGGGTACAGGGACCTTTGGCCAATGTTGGGGAGTTGCCTTGACTGAGAGGCTTCAGTTCCACAAACTGTATCTGGACCGTATGCAAAGGTACAAACTGAAAGTAAAACAAAGAAAGGAAAGGAGACAGCCAATCCTCAGGTGGGATGGTTAGGCGAAAATGCCATTACTCACAAACTCTGCATGTTCCAGGAGTCCCTTTCAGGTGCCACCTGTGGGTTTCTCTTCTCCAGATGGATCCTTAGCCACTGGCCCAAGAGGGTAGAGGAAGAAGTGGTGAGCACGGTTTGGACCACCAGAAGGACTTCCAAGACAGTTTCAGTGAGACAAGTCTACTTTATTGCTGGAGGGTAGGGTGTATAAGGGCTCTAAGGGGCATGGGTGGAGAGGGCTGACTGATCATAACAGAGTACCTAATTATGTGGGCCGTAAGCTAGAGCAGGACTTGTAAGCTGAGCCATGTAGCACTTGCAGACAGCTCTGTACAGGGTCATCCTCCAAACAAGGCCAGGTAGAGAAAGGGAAGTCCCATGAGAAAGGGGACTCCTTCATTTAGCACCGAGCTTGGAGAGCTATCCAGACGTGGTGGACTGTGACCTTAATAGCTGGGTTCTCCAACAACAGGTGTTTCTCATTATCCTTGTTTGACTGATGAAGAAACCAAAGCTTGACAAGACATGACTAATTAAAAGTCATAAAATTAGTGTGGGCTCTGATGCTCCCTCCAACACAACATGTAAAATTAACACAAAACCTCTGTTGAAGCTCAGTGTAGTGACACTTTAAAAAAAACCAAAACCTGCTATACCTAGTAAATGATGTAAAAGTTGAGTTGGGTAATACAGAAATATTGACACCAAATATATTTTAATTGTCACAATCTTTTATCTATGACACTATTCCTTATAGATTCTGACTCCAAGTTTTAGAGTTCATGTTTTACCAGCTGCCAGGTCTGAAGGGGAATTGTCTTTGTAAAGGTCAGGGTCGATCCATTTGATGAACTTGGGTCCTGTCCGTGACTCAGAGGGAAGAGGCCGGTCCTGCCACCTCAGTGCTCATCCACAGGATTTACTCTTGTCATCCCCTAAAGCTCCAAAATAATTACTCAGTTGCTGGCCACAGTGTTTTCACTCAGTAAGGAGTGTTTATTAAGAAGATACATTTACATGCTTAGATAGAAATAAAAATGAACACATGCCCTCCAGTGAACTGCAGTGAGGAAAGTAACACAAACAAAACTGTTCCAGAGGAAATTTTATAATTTACAGCCACAGCATGTCTTAATAATCAGAATTAAGTTAGCTTTGATGATAATTTTATCACCTTTTTCCTGAACTCTAGATTTAAATAATTTTAAAGTAAATTTTGGCAATGTAAAGTTTATAGTATGAAGCGTGAGGTCTGTAGAAATGAGCTAGACTTTCCTGTCTTCTGAGGACAGAACTGTGATGGCACACTGACACCTCCAGAGTTTGCCTCTATCAGTTCCTTTCAAGAGATCAAATGATTACATTACTGTACAAGGATTAGTATTCAAATACCAGTCTTTAGGATGCAGTTACTCTTGGATAGTATTATAGCTAGTCAAGCAGATTAATTATATAAGATATGCACCACAAATAATTTAAGTTTTCCAAAGAGTATGTCCTTATGTCTATGGTAACAATCCATCCTATATAGTAGTAGAATAAAATCACCGGTAGTGACAGCTGCTGCTTGAGCACTTTGTGTGCTGAGGCACTGAGCTAAGCACACTGTGTATATCACACAGTGTATGCTCACGATAACTCAAGTGAACAGGCATAGTGGTCTCATCATAGGAACAAAACCAAGGCTTAAGAGAGGCTAAGTGGTAGCCAGATTCAGATAATCCTAAGTTGTAGAACCAGGCATCTAAGGCGATCTGTCCTACTATAATTCCAAAGCCTGGCTAATTATTCTCATTGTGTGCCATTCAAGAGAGCTCTGATCTGCAGTGAAGAATGTTAGTTGAATAACTTTATCTTCCACTTATTGGTGGAAGTATGCATTTTTAAGGTAAAAAGCAAAATCAGTTTAGGCAGAACTACCCTGGCCCCAGGTCATTTAAATAGTTTTTATTTACATGTCCTTCTACCTTCATCATTCTGATAACAATGTAAACACAAATACACCCAGTACATGCAACACATTCCACAAAGGAACAAAATGTTCAGTACTGCCAAATAAAGAACCTAAGTTATTATATACAAAGTGCTTAAAACAGACCTTATGAGATATTCAGGCCATATTTATTTCAGTATTTTCCAATAATTGACAAGGAAGGCATAATTTATAAATATCTCAAGTCCATTATTTTTTTTTACCAGGAGTCAAAATTTAGTATTTCACTAAAGCGATTTCCAGGATGTACTACTTAAAGCAGAGTCACATAGCATCAAAGTGAAACCGGTGTGCTTCCTGCCGTTTTTCTCTATCGTCGGCTTTCTGAAAGAGAATTGTAGTTTAAGTGCTAAGAAAATTAGATTCATTTCTGACACCAGTTTAGCACAAAACAGGAATGATATTTATAGTGTAACATATAATGTATAGTGTAATGATATTTATAGTGTAATATGAGATATTTTTATAGATCTAGTAGCTATTTTAAAATTACAGATATACTAATTGAACTTAAAAAGAAGAAATGTTTTGCACACACATTATTATCATTCATAATCTACTTGAAAGTGAGAGTAAACACTAGATGCTAGAAGAACAGAATCTCTATTTAACACTGATGTTAACAAACCAGTCTAAACTAATTATATTAACATTATTTTTTAGTTAACCTTTTAGTTTAGGATATATTTATTGACTGTTTCTCCTAATAAAATAAAGGGATTAAAAAAATGAAGTTTTCTATTTTGTTCTTTAAGAAGTTTAAAGCCTAGAAAGGATTAAAAAACAAAACCTACATCAGGATTGACCCTAATTATGTTACCTTTTGGGAGATCACTTTTGGGTTTGAGTGAGAAAAGGGCAAGCTTTGAAAATACTATTTACGGAAATGGGAAGAGGCATTTATTTCATACTGGGAGTTTTAGCTTGAGGAAGCAGCCCAGTCATATCCACTGGAAACAGTAGACATCATGAAGCCAGCACAGCTGAGCCGAACCCTGCAATCGCTGTCCTCCTGCCTCTCACATTCACTGTCCTCCTGTCTCTCACACTCTGTCCTCCTGTCTCTCACAGTCTCTGACCTCCTGTCTCTCACACTCTCTGTCCTCCTGCCTCTCACTTTTAGATTTTGGTATCTGTGTGTTGCATTCTTGAGGAGTTTCTGCATTATGATTCATCTTATGTCTTTTTCCTGAGAAAATTATGTCTGAATCGTTATAGGAATGTCACAAACTTACTATCCCTTGTGATTTTAGGGAAATAACTTTATCTGGCCCTATCTGAAGTCTTCCTTATGTCCTGGAGATCGTGATAAGCACAGATTAGCACAAATCTCTAAATGAGGTCATGACTCCAGGGATCTTCTTCGGGCAGCCTCTGTCCTAAGTGAACTCCAGCAGTGTAACTGGAACAGGGTAACATTAGAGAGAGTTGACAACTCCAGCTGGCCAGGAGAGTTGATAACAGATCCCAAGGCCTTTTCCCAGAATGCTTAGAGCTCTGTGAAAGTGTAGTTTAAAAGAGAGGGGATCATACAAGGTACAGTCCTGAAGAAACAGAACTCAGTACCTAACATAAATTTACTAAAATAACTTCTCCTACTAAATAGTGAAGATGATAAGAGGATAAAAATAAAAGGAGTTAGGTGTTTGCTATTCATAGAAAGACTGGTTCAGGTATTTTCTATTTGTCTGGAGCACTTTAAAACTGCAAATACTGCCAGCTTAAAAGAAGGCTGTCATATTTGCATCCGTGGAGACATTCTCTAGATTCTCTGAACTGGAGTTATAGGAATGATAATAAAAACGAAATCTGTTGTGTTTGTACTTTCTAATTGTGACTGAACTTGTAAACCTGGACATGGAATGAAGAATCAAACACATGTCTAGAGACAAAATGATGTAATCTATACTTCTTGGATAATCATTAGTCTGTTTTTGTTCTGTGACTCCTGTATAAAGAAAGAAGCAACCAGATTGCTAGTCAATCAGAGCTGCAAGATTCCCCTGACCACCACAGCAGACTCCCTCTCTTCTTACTGACTTCTTATCTCCTCTTGGCAGTCAACTGCTGAGCCTGCCCCTGGCTAGGAAGCCTGGTGAGTGTGGAAGGAGATGGAACATAGGAAAGGAAATGTCTCACAAAGACAGCAGGCATATCGTGGATCGATATGATATAGAAAGGGGTATGAGGGCCTGGGTAAGGAACACGTATACATCTAGACAGTGGATTGTCACCTGAAGTGAGCCAGAGAGTGAGAGTGACACAAGGCTACACTCCATGACTGCAATGGGTCTAGTGCTGTAGAAAGGGGAGAAGCTGAAGTCAGAAGACCGCCCAGGTCTAAGGACTGAGGTAGAGAATTGGCAGTAGAGAGGCAGATGTGGGCTGAGCTACAGAGACTCTCAGGAAGGTAAGAATCAACAAGGTGGCTGAATAATATTGTAGGTGGATATGAAAGGAGAGAGAGGGAGCTTTAGAATATTGGCTTTGAGCTAAGCAACCTTGGTAGAGATCATTGTAGCAACTGGAAATGAAGAAAGAAACATTGAGAGAGGTGAAAAGAAAACATTTTGAAATAATAATAGTTAATTTTAGATGAAATCTGCAGTTATTGTAGAAAAAGAAGAAAGTCTTTGACAGAATGTGCAGAAAACTTGCATGGGGAGAATGGAGAACAGCAGCAGCCGGCAGAAGTGGGAGGCTAGCTGAAGAAACAGGAACAGTCACCGCATCACAGCTGATGTAATACCACGTTCACACCACATCATAGCTGTTGCGACACCACATTTATACCATATGAGATCTGGTGATAAACGAGGAACTTGGTTCCTTCCACAGGTCAAGAGAGAGTATTTACAATATGTTGCTTTTAGACGAGGTCCACAGCCACCCAGCCATCCTGAAGTTAAGTCAGTATATAGTTTTTCTTTTTTTTGTTTTTTGAGACAGGGTTCCTCTGTGTAGCCCTGGCTGTCCTGGAACTCACTCTGTAGACCAGGCTGGCCTTGAACTCAGAAATCCGCCTGCCTCTGCCTCCCAAGTGCTGGGATTAGAGGCGTGCGCCACCACCGCCCGGCTATATATAATTTTTGGTTATTATTTTTGGAACTCTTTCTTCTGAGTGACAAATCTACAAATATTTATTAGAACAATCAAAATATTCTCCTTCTCACAAGTCAAAAGAGCAGCCAGGATAAAATAGTAATTTTAGTTAATGAAACATGATTCTGGCAGGCATGACAGTCCAAAGAAAAGAGAAAAGACCCTCTCCTCTGTGACAGAGAAGCCTTTTGGAGGGCATTGCTGGAGCCGACTGGCTGTGTATTTGATATTACCTTCTTTTCTTCTTTGTGTGGAGCTAGGGAATGAACCTATACCCTTGACCAGTGAACTATATCCCAGCTTCTCAGTTTTGAAGAGCGAAACACTACCATAATAGATGAACCAAAGTTTATATTAAAAAACAAACCTTTTCCTGCCAATGTAAAATGGCAATTATTGCCAGGATGAAAACGCAGACTCCAATGAGGGCCACTGCAGTCAGCAGCACAATGTTACTTGGTGTCAGGTACAATTTGGCACTCCAGCTGTAGATAAAAAATAACAAAATTGTAAATTTTAACATGATAACAAGATTAAATTGAGATCAGAGAGCAAAGCAGCTTATAAAAGTTTATTTGTTAAATCATTCACTCATCTAGCAAAAGCAATTAATTTAGATAAGTTGAAGAATATTGATGATCCTAAAGTGTGCATGGTTTTCTTAAAGCTGAACTAAATTTCCCTTTTTCATGTATGTTTTTTGGAATTAAACTCAAGGCCTCATGTGTGCAGGGCTAACACTTTACAAGTGAAGGATACTTACATCTTTCTGAAGTAGAATTGTTGATATTTAATATGCACTTATATTTGAGTTTGATCTTTGGAATTAAGTAAACTTACCAATAGTACTTTAGACAATCAAAGATGTCTTTTGAAAAAAAATGATCTGTTGAATTTGAAACTTTCAACTCTAAAGGCTCTGTAAGTCACATGATTTCACTAAACCTATGTGACCCCTACCAGTCCATGTAGTACAAGTAAAGCAGTCATATGTCTGAGTGGGTGTGTTTTTTGATAGTGGTGTAAAACTTGCACCATTTCTGTGTAATGATGGATGTTTTAAATTACTACAATAACTTTCATGATGAGACTTACAGAGTCACTTAGCCTCTGTTAATGTCAATGTATATACAATGCCACTAACATAATTAGGTCTTCTCTCTTAAAACACTAAAAGCAGTACAGCACCTGTAAACACTGCAAAGCCTAAATTTGGGGTTTTTATTGCTAACTCTGTGGGCAGTTATGCACACAGCGCTCGTGTTCTACCTGGAAACAGGAAATGACTGTGTTCTCATTTAAAAAGATTTATAAGGGCAAGAGCATTCTAATGAACAGCAAGTAGCTATTGATTTATTTTGACATAATTAAAATTTATTGATCATAAGTTAGTCTTTAGTTACTAAATCTCAGAATATACCTCAAACAAAAATCAATTAGGGTTTTTATTATGTACATAAATTTGAAAAGGACATTTCTTTGTAATGAGCAAAAGAAACATGAAAAATATTCTGATTATGGAAGAAAGCTATGGCAGGACTTTTCAGAAATTCAGAAGAATGAACCTTAAGAAAATGAGTGTTACTAAGTACCTAACAATAGAAAACAAAACTATTTTTTTTTTTTTTGGAGGCATAATCCTGCCTCAGCCTCCTGGGTACTGAAGTTACAAGTGTGAGCCACTATGCTTAGAATAGATCCAGTTTTTAATAAAACCCCTCTCTCTGTCTTTGTATCTGTGTGTGTGTGCGTGCATGTCATGCACATACTTGTACATATGGGTGCCTATGGAGGTTAGAAGAGGGGCTCGGATCTCCTGCAGCTGGAATGGCAGGTGGTTGTGTGTCACCTGATGTGGGTTCTGGGAAATGAACTCAGGTCCTCTGCAAAAGCAGCAATTGCTATTTATCATGAATCCATTTCTTTAGCCCATAAAACTGTTTTTATTTTTTTTCTCTTGAGCTTTTTTAGTTCCATTTTTTAAATAGATTTTTTTTCAAAGCTCAAGATATTTGTCATTTTGGTTAAAAGAAAATACAACATCAATCTTCAGTTGCCTACTTAAGAGATTTCATGTATATTTTCCAAGAGATATACATATATAAACATATACATACAGATATCTTCTTTTAAATAAATGGATAGATATATTCCATTCTGGTTGTTTCCTTTCTCTTCCTCCCTATTATAGCTGTTGCATGTCCATGGTAGTAAACATAAAGCAGTCAGTACAGTACACTGTCTGTCAGTGCTACATTTTCTGTTCTGTAGTTTCCCTGCTCCTCATTCAGATTTTATAGTTTGTTGTCAACTTAATTTGGAAAAAGGTATCACAGATATATTAACACTACATCATTAAAAACCAAACCAAACCAACCAACCAACCAACCAACCAACCAACCAACCAAATAAATCAGGGATAGGCATGGTAGTTCCAGGTACTCAGGAGGCTGAAGAAAGAGATTGGATGGAGCCTAGACAGTTTGTTGAGACTATTTATAAAAACAAAGCAAAGCCTCAACCCAATCCAATCATCCATCAGGCAAGTAACTGTTTTTAATAATGCTATCTTACACATACAGTGAAATGTTGGCCAGTTAGTTGTCTAGCAGGAAAGGTAATCCTGGTTTATGATATTTATTAGTTTTCATGGGGTAGATTCTCTTACAAGAATAGATTTTAATATGGCTTTATGGAATAAAGATAGAAAACTGTGGACACAGTCAGCTCATGAGATGGCATGAGTACTGGAGCACTACACAGTCCTAGTACATAGATCTAGAGTTCTGAATGCAGCCCATGTAAGGTTTTAATAAAAAGGCCAGAGCTAAGAGAGGAGCTCACTGCTGCAATACTTGCTTGACATGCACAAGGAAATGGGTTCAATTCTCAGCATTGCAAAACACTATTATTTAAAACTAATGAAAATTAAACTTATACAATGTGTACAAATAAGCAATTAAGCTACCTTTTGTCCTGATAGGAATGAATTTATTCCTTATGAAACATCAGGTAGGCATGTTTAATAATTTAAAATTAACTAGGTGAATTAAGTGTTGGGCACTCAGTGTAGGCAATAAATATGAAATTTTATCAAAACATGCCACTGGGTATCTACCAAATTGAGTTCAATCAAGGATGGCTATTACCTTCGAGGGACATTGTGAGGATATGGAATGACAATCAGCTGGGAATTTGGAATGATTGCTGTCCACTCTTGTTTTCTTATAGACTGAAAAGAGAATTTAAGAACACTTAACAGACAATACATATACCCCCCCCCCCCAATTATTAGTTTAAATATGGAAAATGACAAACCATCAAGTATTTTGAGAGTTTGAAATCCAAGGAAAGGAGTATTATATTTGTTTGTTATAAATCCATCCACCCAACAAATGCTTATTGGACAGTTTTAGCAGGTATTATTCAAAGTGATATGTGTAAATGCTGATTGGAGCTAAAATTCAAGTCAGGAAATCATGTAAGTACAATAATGCTACTTTTTATGTTAACAGATACTGCTTATGCTGTAAGTGATAAAAGTATTAAGAGAGAGCAGGTCAAAAAGTCATGAAGAAGTGGAAAAACTATATAATATCAAATCATGGTACACTCTAAAATAAGCTTAGACAGGATACTGTGAATCAGTTTTTAAATTATTTAATTGTTTAAATTATTTAAAGGCTACTTTATTAAATAGCTGAATTCAAATTCCATTATGTTCAAATTATTAGATTTAAATGTTTAAGTGGTGTTAAAACAGATTGTAAACAAACTAAATGTTTACTTGCCTTCTCTCCAGATGGACGGGGAATACCAACAAAAAGATGATCCAGGAAATTAGCACTTCGGCCTAAACCAAGTACATTGTAAGGCAGCTGAAGAGCTAAGTGTGCTGACTGGCTGAGCTGTCCAGCTAGATTTATGAAGACAAACAAACAAACAAAAACACCTTTGGAAACACTGCATTCATCAAGTCTTAAAGTCCTAAAATGTTAAATCCAGGTATAAAATATGAGATGAACATTCAGTTAATTAATATTAACGATTTACAAAAAAATATTTTGAGATACAATTCCCATATCCACTTATATAGTGAAATGGTTTTGAGAATATCCTAAGAGGTCACCTCAGTGAGTACAATGGAATTTTAGGACATTTTAATCACTTGAAAAACTCAATACATAAGGCTGGACCTCCTGTCAGCAATGCTACCCTTCCAGCTGAAGGCAGTATCTCTGATATGCTTTCTGTCTTTTCTACCAATGGGCCTATCCCAACACCAACATGAAGACATTATAGATGTTTGAGGTGTTATTGCCAGTTACTCCAGTATCATCATTACAAATTATATACATGTACTGAAATGTCACATCATACCCAATAATATGTACAGTTAAATTCTGATGTATCAATTCAATGTAGCGTATACTTGTCCTATTTCATACTCATGCAAGGAATTATATGAAGGTTCAAAGCTCCCACATCCTAGTGAACACTTGCAGTCACCATCTTTCTGGCTGGGAGCAGCATCTCTTAAGAGTTTAATCTGTTTCATTCTATTGACAGTGTCCTTTGCCGTACAGAAGCTTTGCAGTTTCAGAGGTTTAGTTTGTTATCAGCATGGCAGGAAGCACATTGGCAATACAATGACAATGAGCAATACAATTCAATGAATTAATATCTTCTCCTATTTTATGTATTTTTAAATTTATTTGATTACTTCATGTAACTATTATACTTTGCTTCTAATAAATTTAAAAATGAAGCTGATGGAGGATTATTTTTTTATTATACTATCTTACCCTATTCTACTTACTTTTTAAGTTCAGCTTATAGGAAGTGATTCTTTATGTTGTGTTACCTTAGCTAACTACAGTAAAGAATGATCTCATCCCTATATGTGCTGAGTGCTTCTTATTTTTCAGGTAGTGTCTGAGTTTCAACCTGTACTGTTGCACATAGTAGCTTTGCACGCTATGTCGTCAATAGGCAAATCCTGAACTGCAGCAACAAAAAGGAATAAACCAGCAGTGTGACTGAGCAGTGTGAGAGGTAATCAGATTTTTTCCACACTAAATATATTCACATAGCAGAGAAATTACTACTACAGAGTGTAGACAATAATGTATTGCTAGCAGAAACTCCAGAATAGATAATATTCCTCTTCTCACTTTCCATTCCCAAAGCTGTTATGTGGACAGTTGTACTTTCAGCATTAGACTCTGTATTGACTATAACTATCTTACTAGAAGTAAGTCTGAAGGGTTGTTTTAGAAAATGGCAGATAACAAGCAGGCATAGCACACTAGAATCTTCAGGGAATACATTGGGGAAAGCTGGACAACACATTGCTGTCCATAAAAAGGTGAGCAATGGCCCTAAACCTCTACTTTAATAGCAAAGTAAAAGAGGAAGTTTTACAAAGCAGAGCAAGGGGAAAAATGTAGTGTCCATCCTGGAGGGACTGATGCACCTGGGAGCCATCCTGCCTCTAGGATATACAGGAGAAACTCTGAATTAGCAGTGCACACCAATATTCAGCAAGGTGGAAACCTGGTTGAAGTTACAGTCTGTAAGGCAATATAGATGGGTTTCAAGTGGCACTCCTGACATACTGAAGAACTAGCCAGTGGTGGTACAGTATTCATGGGCAGACCAGAGGTATGACTGGCCTATAAAAAAACTTCCCACTCATCGAATCAACAGCTGTGACCTGTCTTTACAAAGGACTGCTTAGGAGTGTGACAGGCATTATGGAGACAGAAAAAAAATTCTCTCTCTCTCTCTCTCTCTCTCTCTCTCTCTCTCTCTCTCTCTCTCTCTCTCTCTCTCTCTTTTGATTTTTGGAGACAGGGTTTCTCTGTGTAGCCCTGGCTGCCCTAGAACTCACTCTGTAGACCAGGCTGGCTTCGAACTCAGAAATCTGCCTGCCTCTGCCTCCCAAGTGCTGGGATTAAAGGTGTGTGCCACCACTGCCCGGTGAGAAAAGGAATTCTAAGAGTCAAGATTTGAACTGTAAAGCAGGCAAGAACTTCATGGTAGAAGGGATGAACATTTACAATAGCAAAGATGAAACTATGAGTAGAACATTAAAGATCTATGGGAAACTGTAAAAGATCAAATATATAGCTCACAGGCATACAAAGAAGTTCATGCTAATGGCATGGAAAACATCAAGTTATGGCCATCCCGCCTCCACGCCTTGTTATACTTTGATGGGACAAACTGTTTTTCAATAAAATGATAGCAGATTTCCCAAATCCAAAGAGTAAAACCTCCCCACATCATAGCTAAAATACTAAGTGTATAAACAAAGGACACGTACTGAAAGCTGCAAGAGAAACAAGTAAAGGAAGTAAATTACATAATATAAAGAATCTCATTGGAGTAACACCAACTTTCACAGAAGAAACTTTGAAAGTCAGGAGGGCTTAGAATTCTGAATTCCAAACTCTAAAAGACGACTGTAAATGCAGACTACTACACCCAGCAAATAATGTCATAACTGAAGAGGAAAACAACAGATGCTCTGCTGACGATGAGGACAAAAGAGAACACTTAGTCATTGGTGGAAATGTAACCAGTCCAGCCACTATGGAAATTAGTATGGAGATCCTCAAAAAACTAAAACTACAACATAGCCTGGGTCTAGCACTCACTGCGCATTTATTTACACAAAGAACTCTAAGTCAATACGTCACAGAGATGATTACTGCCTATGGATGTTTACTACAGATCTTTTCACACGAGCTGAACTGTGGAACCAACCAAAATTTCCCACAATAGAGGGAATGGATAACAAAATATGCTATTTATATACAATGGAATTTCTTCCAGCCATGGAATTAACTTGTAGTCAAATGGAAATAAGTGAAGATAATCTTATCACAGGAAGTAAGCCTGTCTGAGAAAGACAAATATCCCACATTTTCTTTCACTTTAGGTCATGAAAGCAGAAGCAATCCCAATAGGGGACTCGTGTGGAGAGTGATGGGGAGTACAAGAGGCAGGTGCGCAGCGTGCATCTGTATTTGTGAGCATCTCCTCATTGCAACACAGTGTATGCACGGTGATTTGTAATCCTGGTTTGCACTGTACATGGTACTTTCTAGGCAGCACACCAACGACGTTCTCATTATGGCAGTGCTTGTGCTGTTAGTATTTAAATACCTCATTTTTTAGCTGGGGAGCAGCCTCAAATTGTGCTCATACATTGTACTTGAGACACTGCATTCTTATGTCCTTAGTTTTTCTTCTATGTTTAGTTCTTATCATATGTGCTTTCCTCTCTGCTCCTAATAGCTGTTTATCGTTGCATTGTCTCAATGTGTTTCGACATTGAAGCAAACACAGTAGAGGACCAGCCAGCATAACTATGGTAGCTCCATGACAAAAGGCCCAGAGACATCAGAGCCTCTTTGTGACCAGGTATATAAAAAATATATAGCATATGATTTTTAAGAAAAATGTGGGATAATACAGGACTTTAAGATATTGATATATAGCTATGATAAGTAGGAGATTTCTCATTTTAAAATTAATAACACAATCCTGAGACAATAACCTTTTGATGGTGTGAAATGAGTATTTTTTTGAAACAGAAGTGGATTTAAGTTGCTAAAGTGTAGATTTAAGTTTCACTGATAATTTACCTGTGGAGATAAGTTTTGGTTTTGGAGCAACTGGTATTCCCGAGTTTACCAACATTGCCAAATAAAGAGTTTCAGAACATTTCACTTTGCGGTGAAACTGTTTGCATCTTAGGAAAGAACTAAAAGAATTAACAGACTATAAAAACATAGTATGTATGGAAATTAAGACTTAAATGATTTCTTTCTTGTAGTGGTATATCAAAATATTTGAATATGATATTTTTATCAGAAATTTCCTTAAAAGTTTTAGAATATTTTTGTTTACAGAATGTTTATATGTTGAATTATTATTTTTTTTCTGGAGACAGTGTTTCTCTGCATGGCCCTGGCTAACATGGCACTCACTCTCCAAACTAAGCTGGCCTGGAACTCACAGGCCTGCTTTTGCCCCCTGAATACTGAGATTAAAGGAAGGTGTCACCACACCCATCATAATGAATTCTGACATGCTTATAGTAAGCTAAAAAATAAACTCATTGTAGTACATTTAATAATAATAACAATAAGTTATTATTAAATAACTTATTTAAATTTAATAAATTATTTAATAATAATAATTAAATAATTTAATAATAAGACCATTATATACTACAAAACTGTCCACTAACATGTTCATATGTTCTTTACGGTTATTACAGCAAGCCTGTTTAGACTACTTTGTGGGTAACACTCTATGATTTTTAAGAAAGAAAATTCTGTTAAGATGTATTCTTCGTGCAGGCAGCTAGATCTACTGTAATCTGCCACTGGACACATACACACATCCTTTAGTTGGTTTCCTTTTTGTCCTAACCAAATTTTGTCATAATGTTTGCTGCAATGTACAAGTAAATTGTACTTCTATAAACATATATCAAAAACCTCTTTCTAAATCTTGGACTTCTCATGCCACATTTGAAAACATAGAATTGGTTTAGATTGTACTATTAATTGGATTACTAGTTTTTACTTCTTCTAAAATGAGCTTAATTTATATGACTTACCATTTCAATCTTTAAGATAACTCAAATTACCTCTCAATTTCTGCTATTTCAGTTGAAAAATAAGGATACTGGGTTTGGCTCATCATAATAATTATACATGAAAAAATGTTAATATTTTTGTTCTAAAATCTCTTGAAATTTTTTTATGTATGTCTATAGAAAAGTGCAATAAAAGGAAATTTTATTCATATTGTGATGTATGATGATTTTTGACAGTAGCTTGCCTTTCCAGTATATTGAAGGAAGATGACTGTGGATATCCCACGTGGTCTTACCTGAGCCGTTTTTGAGATATCCATTTGCATCTACAGTTGTGTACATGATATAAGGTCCAGGCTGATTCACTCCAAAGGGCTGCAGGAAGAAAGGAAATAGTTGGTCTTGGGAAGTAAGTGAATGATTTGAATTTCACGACAATTTATTATACATGAAAATTTCATACATTTATACACAATATTTTGATCATATGTAACCTGGTACTTGCCTCCTAGCTCCAAAACCTCATACCACTTTCATGTCTTTTTTTTGAAATAGCCCAATAAGTCCAACTTTAGTGCTGTCTACTTATACGTGTGTGTGTGTGTGTGTGTGTATGTGTGTGTGTGTGTAAGGTGGTGAATCTACCAGAATACAGGAAGTCTACCAGTATCCATATATAGTTATGTATATAAATATATAACTTAAATAATTGTTAGCTACTTAAGAGAACATTTCCATAGATACTAGTTCAAATTAAACATGGTTAATAGAAAATTATTAAAATTACAATTATTTATTTGTGTGTGTATGTGTATAAGTATTTGGAAGCAACAGAACATGTGTGGAAATTAGAGGACAACCTGCAGGAGCTGGTTCTGCTTTCTACCACGTGGATCCTGGAGATCAGACTAATGTCACCAGGCTTGGCTTTTATATGCTAGGCTATCTCACCAGCCTCAGCACACAATTTCCAACACCTTACATTACTTGATGGTTGCATTAATAAAGTTTAGAATTTTAATGAAGTATTTTAAAGATCTAAAGTCTCTACTTTATAAACAAACTTGTCTTTACTATTCTGGCTGCACCTAGAACTAAGCTGCATGAGTTAGAGAGGGGTGCAGGTTGAACTAGAGAGTTACTGAACTACTATGAGTTTGACTATCAGTACCAAGAAAATCTCAGACTTCACCTCAAATATGACAACAATTTTATCTCCACACTCCTTCCTTATCTTCTTTTCTTCCTTTCTTTTTTGGATTTTTGAGACAGGGGCTCTCTACATAGCCCTGGCTGTCCTGGAACTCACTATGTAGACGAGGCTGGCCTTGTACTTAGATCTGCCTGCCCTTGCCTTCCAAGTGCTGTAACTAAAGGTGTACACCACCACACCCGCCCCGTTATATATACTGAATTGCTACGATTTCTTAGTAACATAAATAAATGACAAAATTTGTTTATAATTACAATCAAGTGAAAATATTGACTTCTAGTTTTATCTCATATAATTGTTTTTGCATTTAGAGATATTACTTTCCAGCTTTTCCTGAGAAACTTACAGAGCCTAATCAGATTGATAGTTTATCTTGATTCTATTTATAGAACTGTCTTTAAACTTTAAATAAAATGATACATTTCCTCTCTTTGAAATCAACTCTAATTAAAAAGGATATAACCTGTAGATTGTAATGAACATCCTGTTAAAAGATAAGCTCCTGAAAAATTTTTACTTGAATAATTACCACAAAAGTAAAATTGTAGTGATCTTAGAAAAACTGTCCTTCAAAAATGAAGGAGAAGCTTGAGCATGGGCTGTAATTAGCTGGTAGAGTATTTGGCTACTATGCATATAGTCCTGGATTTGATTCCTGGCACCATACAAACAGCATGGTGGTGCATACCAGTAATCCTAGCACACAGACAGTGAAGACTAGAAGATCAGAGGTTCAAGGCCGGCCTAAGTACATGAGACATTATTGAGTAGGAAGGCGAGGGAGGGAAAGAATGAGGAAGAAGAGGAGAAGGAAGAGGTGGAGGACGAGGAGGTGGTAGTAGAGGAGTGAGTGAAGAGAAAGAGGAGAGAACAATGAAGAAGAAAGATGAAGGAGAGAGAGGAAGAGGGAGAGGAGGAGGAAAAGGAGGAAAAGGAAGAGGAAGAGGAATCTCTCCTGTGTTTTAATCCCTGATACATCCTTCGCATTCTTATGAATGTAGGTTCTACTGATGACAAATCAAGAATTTCTCAAGTACTTGACAATTACAGATTTGCTGGGAATCCGGCAGCACCATCTACAGCAAGAGATGCAGCTTCTTCATTTATCTATTTTTAAAGTTTAAACCTACTGTTGAATCTGTGTATCTGTTTCTTAGCTTCTAGAAGTGTGTTGCATTGGTATTGGCAGAGGATGTAGTGATGCATCATTTAGGTTAGGCCTGCATTTAAGGACTAAATACTTACTTCCCGTCCAAGTGTCGGCTGCTGCTAGTTCACAGCGGGATCCTTACTGGCAGCCCTTCTCAGCTAAAAGAAGTTGTGTCCCATGTCTGAGTGTAATATCTGTGTGACGTAGGCGTAGAGAAGCCCTGGCCCCTCTCCCTCAGTTGAGGCCGTGTGAAGAATCACTCAGCTTTAGGGCTCTCCATGCGTTGTAAACCAACCTCTCTCTTCTTGCCAACCCTGCTCTCCTCACTGCTTCAGAGTCATTGTTCCCAAGTACAGTCAGGATGTCTCATCTATAGGAAGTTTCTCAACTACACATAAAAGTATTAGCATTGTAGTCCTTTAAATGGATTAAAAAGATTTAAGACTTGAAGCAAAATACCTAATTTTGTGTTGAAATTTCTCACTGACCCCAAGACTTGGGAAAATTTAATTTCTCTGAGGCTTAGGCTTTTTTTCTTTTAAGTAGTACAACGGTGGCTAATTTTTGAGGCTGGGGAGATTGCTAAGTGGATGAAAGCCTTGCAAGCCTTAAGACCTGAGTCAGACTCCTGTAATAGCTGGATGCAGTCACTGACTGACTGTCTGTCTGTCTAACTAGCATCTATCAATCATCTATCTATCTAATATCTATCTATCTATCAATCATCTATCTATAATTCCAGTACTCCTTTGAGCAAGATGGGAGGCAGAGCCAGGAGAATCCCTAGAAGCATGTGGGTCAGGTAGCTGGGAGTATGTGGCAGAGTGGCACACACAAGAGACCAGCTCTCAAACCAGATGGGAAGGTGAGGAAAAACTCTGGAGGTTGTCCTCAGATGTCCATATGTGCCTTCCCTCTCTCTGCACACATTCATGAATGTGCTTGATTCTGTGCTCTCTATCACTTATACAAAGATGAGTAACACTGTTCTTTAGGTTGTGTTCTACTATAGTCATCTAAATCAAAAAACTAAGTGTGAAGCAGAAGTAGTGATCCTCATACAAAAGTTGGGTCTTTGTTTGTCTTGTTTTAGGACACAGTCTTCCTTATCACAGGCTGACCTCAAACTTCTGTACACGCAAAGGTGACCTTGAACTTCTGAGCCACTTGGCTTTAGCTACTATGTACTGGGATTATAGACACAGACCACCAGGCCTGGTTTTATACAATGGAGATCAAACTCAAGGCCTGTGCTAGTTAGAAAGCCTTCTACTAATTAAGCTACATTCTCAGTTGTTTAGTGATAACTTTGTATGAAGAGGTACCAAATTCTAGCAATTTCCTTGTATAAGACAGATAATTTAATGTCTACCAAACACTAATAACATCTTTGATGGTAACCTATTATGACTATTTTGTGTATATTTATTTATTCTGAAGAGAATGTTAATAAGCTTATCAATTTTATATGTATGAGTGTTTGCCTGCGCATATGTATGTATGTATGTATGTATGTATGTATGTGTACCATGTGTATACAGTTCCTGAGCAATCCACAATAGGGTCTCAGATCCCTAGAAATGGAATACAGATGGTTATTAACTTCTGCATAGGTGCTGAGAACTAAACATGGGTCCTCTGCGAGAGTAGTAAATGCTCTTAACCACTGAGCCACCTCTTTTAGGCCCCTGAAAAATTTTTCACAGAAGTATTTGTGATGAAGAATTAAATTTACTTACTGTTATCTTACGAGGACAGTCATTAGAACACAGACCACTAAGAACTGTGGAAAGATAAATAACAGCCTAGTATTACTGTTACGAGCTTAAATTAAAAATAAGATCTAGCGTCCACCACCCAAGCCTCCAAGTCTATTAATGCATCCACGGACTCATGATCTCAAATAGGAACTGGTTCAATTTCTGAGCAAATTAAATTTCTGTTCACTATATACCTATATATCTTTAAAAATTAATTTAAAAATTTAATATCTGTGTATATTCATGTATGTGGCTGTAGATACATTTGTAACATGGTGTATGTACAGAAGTCAGAGATAAAGTATAAGTAGCAAAAACAAAATAGTTATCTTTCAACATTAACTGACAAATCAGGGTTCTCAGTAAATGAGGATCAGAGTGAACATTTTAAATATACCACAAGGAGAAGGCCTTGTACAGCTCATATACCCACTGGTGAGAATGTGATGTTCATGATAGAAAGAAGGCAAAGATCCCCACTCTCCTTCTTTGTAGGTAGCACAATAAAGACATAAAAGGCATGGGCATAAGAGAAAGAAAAAGAAAGAAAATTGCCCCTCCTTATGAATGGTTGTCTGTAAAGAAAAATTCCCCCAAACAACTATTTAAAAAAAAAATCTTCCGAGAATCAGTAAGTCCAATGAGGCTGCAGTGCAACATTTATTTCCACATACTAAAAACAATCATGTAGAAATCAAATTAAAAACCAACAGTATTTGAAGTCTTTCCAGAGAATGCAGGCATACACACAATAAAATACACAAGGCCTTTATGAGCACAGCTGCCAGCGAGCCAAGCACCTGTAGGCAACTGGCTGCAGTAAAGAAACAACACAGAAATGAGAGCACAAAGTCACTGCTACAGAAGATGCACATGGAGAGACTAGAAAAAACTGGGAAGTCCTGTGTTATGTTAGAAATGGACGTAGTGGCAGGACGCCATAGCTTTATCACACATATGACTAGATGTGTATCCATGTGAAGCCTGCCTTCCATTTTTCTACTTTCATCCATAAAGAACCTGGAAAAAAGGACAAACCACTACTAACAGGTATACCAAGCACCCAGAGCCTGCCCGGGTTTTATATACATGAAAAAAATGTGTAGGAGTCAAGGCCCAGGGCAAGGGCTGTGGAAGAAGAGCTGAATGCCAGCCTATGAATGTGGAAGAATGGCGCTGCAGACACAGCTCAGCGGTTAAAGAGTACTGGCTGCTTTTGCAGAGGACCTGAGTTTGGTGGCTCACAACTGCCTGTAACTCCAGTTTCAGGGGATCTAACACCTCTTTTGACCTCTGAGGGTTCCTGCATGCATGTGGTATACATGCATACACCAGGCAGCCGCATATACAATATAATAAACAAATGTAAAAAAGTGTAGAAGGAATGATGGCAAAGTAGGATCATTTGACAAATGGACTGTAGTGGTACCAGGTAAAAATGTGATACAAAGAGTATGCAAGTAATATAAGAACATGTGTATGGAGGGATAGGGAAAGGGAACCAGTGAATTCAGGAGAGGACAGCTGATCCTCTCAGGGCTGGAGAAGTGGCGTTGTAGTTTTCAGAGCACCGAGTGCTCTTCCGGAGGATGCTCTTTAGATGCCTCAGGTTCAGTTCCCAGCACCCACATGGCAGCTCACACTGTCTGAAACTTGACTTACAGAGGACCTGACACCTTCACACAGACATGGAGGCAGGCAAAGGATCATGGGCTACACAGTGAGGAAATAGATTTTCTAACAATATAAAAATTTGAATTCTTTAAAACCAATGAAGACAAAAATAGAAAACAGCTGAAAAAGTGTTCTAGGTTGAAGAAGTCTGGAAAAATGTGAAAAATTCAACTGATATCCTGGGCAGAATACTAAACCAGAGGGAAAGGGAGTCACTGTTGGGACAGCTGCTGTGTTTGAATGTGGCCTATCACAGCTAGCACAATGTGCTGCTCAAGTTTATCTCCTGCTCTGCAGGGCTGTGAATCATTGCACAGAAGTGTGTGCTTATATCATGAAATGATTAAAAAGACAGAGAGGAAGGGAGGGAGGGAAGGATGAATGCTGACATCTAAAATACTCACCAATGACTTTAACAAAATAAGCATCTGCTTCAAAGTTATTTTTGAGTGTATGGATGGCAACATCATTCTTGGTGTATCCTTTACTGAGGACTATAATGTCCAAGATCCCCTGAAAAAGCAAACATTGTAAGAAAAACTAGCACCATGTGACTTGTGCTGTAGTATGAATAATTGTTATCCTTAAGGTTTACACTTTAAAGACTTGGTTGGCAGCATGTGGGAGGTGGTGGGACTTTTGGAGATAGGGCCAACTCGTGGTATGTTCCTGATGTCCCTGAAGAGGTACTGTGATGTTAGCATCTTTCTGTCTCCTTCACCATGTGCTCATGCCATGATGCACTATACTACACAGGCCAAAAGACGTGGGCTGAAACCCTCCATCCTTTTAAGTTAATTTTCGCAGCTAGCTTGCCACTTGTAGAGAGTTGACTAACACATGTTTTCTTTAAGTACATGCTTTAGTAAGTTGTTTAAAATAAGCTTATTGAAAATGTGTGCACACAACTTAAACAGTAACCAAAAAGAAAATAGTCCTGGAAAATAATTGTTAGCATTTTGGTATATTTCCTTCTGGTCATATGTCCATGAACTGTGATTTTTTTTTTTTTTTTTTGAGATAAGGGCTTACTATGTAGCCTTGGCTGGCCTGAAACCGGCTAGCCAAGTTTATAGACTAGGTTAGCCTCAGACTGACAAAGATCCACCTGCTTCTGCTACAAGAGCACTGGCATTAGAGGTGTGTGCCATCGTGCCCGGCCTTCAGCTTTCATCTTTAGATTCATGACTGTGTGTGGGGTGGGATGGAGGTGTAATGTGAAGTCAAGGACAGCTTTAAGGAGCTGATTCTTTCTTAGGGCTGGGGTTCCAACTCAGATTTCCAGGCTTTTGCTGCACATGCTTTTTACAGGCTGAGACTGCTTTGTGCAGTAAATTTCAGACACTCTGCAAATGCAGCCAGGTTACCAGTCAGCCCTTGCAGTACTGGCTTCACCCTTACCCCTCCCTTTTATAAAGCAGAAATTCAATTCATTTTATGGAAGAAAAACCATATATTCACTTAAAGCTGACAGTCTTTTGCATTCTAAATGTTAGCAACATATTTTTTCCCTGTACATTGACTATATTCTATTCTATTAGAATAGAATATATTCTATTTTTCTATTAGTCACAGAAACTGGTGCAGCAGTTTCTATAAAGACTTTTACATTAAGGATATAAAGTATTTCACTTATTTGAAACATTCTATTTCCCATATTTAAAAATAATCTAAAATTTCATTTGTTATATTTTTTGGTGTACAGAAATTAAAAATTGATTTATAGGCAATTTTGTTAATTTTTCCTTTCTACCAATTACTTTTATGCTTGAAAACTAATGAAAACTGAAAGGAAATGAGATTTGGCATAGGAAGAACAGAAGGAAATACAGAGATTGATCAGTCATCAATGAGTACAAGGCTCTTAAACCCAGTGGACTACAACAACAGAACGAGAAGGCTACTGAAGACACAAACATCCTGATGGGCATTACTTCCACAGTAAACCACCTTGCAAGGATGGAAGTGCATAAACTAACTTTATACACGTCAGCAGTCTCTTCTTTCTTCTAAATAGAGTTGAAGTTTTCCCTACTAAGGTGGATATCAGGTACTGAAAGAGCCTTCTACCAGGTTATCCAGCAGCCAGTGATGGAGCCGTAGAAACGGGCAGCTGATACCTTCTAGTTCACAAGTGTAAGTGACTCACTCTTCTGCCATTCTGTGCAGGTACCTGTTGGCTCTGCTTTTGGTCAGCATGTAAATTTGCTACTCTTATAAAGAACACTTCTGTGGCAGTTTATTCCAAATAAGCACAAAAACAGATAACATTTTCATAGTCAACTATAGAGATAACTAGTACTATCATTAGCCAGACCACACCCATATTTAACATTAAGAGGTTTTTGTTAATGAATTCATCTACTTTCATTCTCATTCTACTTTCTGGTAAGAAAAACATGGAACTACAGTGAGACAACACTAGGGTTTAACATGGCAGATAAACTCAAAACACAGGACAGCTCTGGACTTACATCTTCATAAATATCAAAAAAGGTGGCAACCATGGCATCTTTGATTAGATTTAGGCCTGCTAGGTCCCAGTAGACTTTAAACATCCGATGCACTTCTTCACAGCTCGCATTATTGCATGGGACGTTCTCCAGTAAAAAGGCTTGCTGATTGCTGTGTGATAGACAAAAGGTATTCAGTTAAAACCAGTCCTACAAAGCATCAGCTATGCTGTATCTTCCAGACAGAATATGTAGAATTCCGGGACTCCTGGGCTGAGACAAGAAATGCTTTGTTCTCTCTTATGTGGCTGTGTCCATCCAACCTCCCTCTTTCCAATGCTATCCACTCTGCCTTGCATTTTAAGTTAAGTAATACTTTAGGTGTGCAGCTATCCTCTCAGAATTCAAGCATTCTTTATGGAGAAGAATCATAAGACTCAGCAAGTGAATGCAACTTACAAAGGTCAGGAGGATCTTGAAGGCTGTAAAAGGGGAAAAACTGCTAGGGAGAGGGACCCTACAATCAGCAGAGCTGTCTGCAGGAGGCTCCAGCAATGCAGCTTATGAATCTATCCCCATTATGGGTGGGCTATTTGGTGCTGGAGTAGAACTTGAGTGACACATGCTGCAGTTAGTCACCTCTCTTACCTATGACTTTCTAAGTAACCCCAATAAGTCACTGTTTCATCCAGACAGATGTGTTCCTTTGGTCTGATCAGTGCTCTTTGTAGAATGAACAGATTTTTTTTTGCTGTCATCTTTTTAAAGTCCCATACAATGTGTATTAATGATCAATGAATATGTGAATTTGAATTGGAGACTTGATTTCACAGTTCTGTAAATCATGCTCTTCACAATTTCCAATGTAAACTAATAGTTTACAACAGAAATCTTTAGTGAATTTATACAACTTAAAACATTATTCTTACTTTAATATATGTTTTGTATAGGTAGAGCCAGCATTTTACTTTTAAAAGTAAAATTTTATTTAAGCCTCACAGAAAAAAAAAAACTGTGATAAATTTGCTTCTGAATCCCTGGTCTTGATTTAGTTTCTCTATATTTTTGGCAATTATATATAATGCATCATTTAAAAAATGTTTTATTTCCAAATGATTATGGAATTATTATAAAATTCAGGCAACAGAAACATTTAAAAAGTTAAAAAATTATTTTCAAAGATAACTACCATAAATAGATTGGTGTGCATCTTTCTAAGACTTCTAGGAATATACAAGTATAAAAGTACATTAAGAGTAAGACAGTAGTAAATCTGGATGTGCAAGTATCTGTATCTCCCCCACATAAAACTACCAAACCTACTTGGGTTCTGTTACACATATTCTAAGCACTCTTTCTTTACACAATATAGAATACTTGTAGAAAATGTATATAATTTGATGGAGGACAGACTCTGGACACCCATTGAAAACTCCCTCTACAGACGTTGCATTGTGTTTGTCTCTCATTCTCCTGGCTTATCACTTTCAATAACAACTCCATTATGTCAGTAATCTGTCATTCATTTTAACATCTAGCTACCCAGTGAGGTCATGGATCTTAGAGGAAAACCAACTACCCCTAGAGGGGGTACTAGACCAGAAGCCAGGAGAGGGCATGAGATCTGCTGGAACTGGAGTCAGAGGCAGTTCTGAGGCACCTGAGGTGGGTGCTGGGAACTAGACTGGTCCTCTGGAAGAGTAGCAAGTGCTCACAACCACCGAGCAATCTCTCCAGCCATCAGCCTATTCACTGGTTGGATAATTATGAATTTAGAGGGTTAGTTTTTGCCACTTTATATATTCTAGGTATTAATCCCTATCTGCTGAGTAATTGGCAATGATTTATTCCCATCCTACAGGCTGGGTTTTCACTCTAGCGATTATTTCCTTTGTCGCAATGCAGCTTTGTAAGTTCATATAATTTCACTTCTCAATTCTTGTGATTGTTTACTCTGCTACTAGAGTTCTTTTCACAGTATTTATTGTTGTGACTTGGGTAGTTTGTCAGCACTTCTTCCCATGTTTTTAAAGTTGTGTCTAGTGTCCTTCACCAAAAGTTTTATAAATATTTATATAGTTATGCCAGTATTTATGACATCTTAATTAATTCTAAAGAACATCTAAGAAATATTAAAGAGAGTCTGTCAGGCAGACTAAAGACAGTACCAGGTAACTATCTAGATTTATACAAGGCAATGCAGAGCAATGAGCTCATACAAGGTCAAATGTGCAGGCAAATATGAAACATCTATGTAAATCACATCTCTTTAAGGAAGATTAATTAGAAATTCAAGTATAGTATCAATCATGTCAGCAGGTGAAAAAAAATGCATGATGAAATCGTACAAACCTGGAAGAGGCCAGACATACACTATTGGAAAGTTCTAGAACTATCAATGAAATGTAGTGATGATGAGAAAATTTAAAGGTGCTCTAAAAATATCTAAGACATGCACTAAAGTAATTATTTTTAGTAGGGAAACAGAAAGTACAAAATTAAATCATGAAAACAATATTTAAATGAAAATCACAGTAGAAAACAATATAGAAAAAAGTAAGATGGTAAACTAACCAAATCAACATTGGTATGAAATATAAGTGTTAGATTGGTTTAAAGAACCTAAGACTCAAATAGCTTGTTTATAAGAAATCTGAAATATAAAGTAAAAAAAAATAGGTTAAAAATTACAAGTCATGATAAAAGGTCCATGAACAAAAACCTAGCAACTAATAAAATGGAAGTACGTACTGGTCAATTATTACTTACTAGAGATTTGAATTTATAACATCATACATTTCAGTCTGTGGGTTGGCCAGGTCCACCTACTTTCCCAAAACTCTTAACTCTGCCCTTTCTTGGATGGTCAATGTTCTAGCTGTGGAGTGTCTTTCAAATGGTTTTGGACAGGAGGGAGCAGCCAGAACAGAGAGACCTATACAGTGAGACCTATATTTGTTTTTCTACTTCAAAAATTCATGCAGGAGATGCAGCTCTGAGTGTCAACTGACAGAGCTTCTGAGTTTCTACTCTATAGCAATGATCCTCACAGTGGATCAGTGGTTCCAAAGGTTGATCCAAGCAACAACATAAGACTTGGGTGTATGAAACTCCAAGTTATTCTCGTTAATGTCTGTCTTAGGAACCAACATGGCTTACTTTCATATAATGATACTGCTTGGGCCAAGTCTCCTGCTGCTATCCCTTAACGGGGTTATTAGGGAAAGGGAGTGGACCATTAATTAAGAGGGGGACACATGAGGCTGGCAAAGGTAAGTTAAGAAAACAGTAAGAACAAGATTTGTATAAAAACGTCACAAGGAAACCCATTATTTCATGATACCTTTAAAAATTAATAAAAGAATATAAAAACCTATCCAAATTTAAGATTCAATATTATGTTCTTGGAAAAAGCCCCAAAACATGCTGAGTTAAGTTAATTATGTATCTTTTAAGGGGAATATCATACCAATGGAAATGTATTAAAATAAGATTAAACCAGGAAGATATAGAATCACCTTTAAAACCCTTTATTAAGCATAGTTATTTAGATAACTGACTAAAACTTGGGTTGAAAGAAAAGCAAATGCAACAGAATTAGTTCCTCTAAAATACTGGGTAACCCAGAGGCAAGTTACATTTCACCACCACTCAGACACAACAGGAAAAAAAAAAACCAAACCAATCAGGTAATAACACACAACAGAAATGTGACTTCTATACTAGTAAATGTATGCTAACAAAGTTGTCGAAATGCAGAGATATACAACGATGGTGTGAAAAAGGCTGTATGTTGAATTCATGATCTGTGGAAAAGCAATACTTTTCAATGCTGTGGCTTTCCAGGCAGTGTTCTGGTTTCTTTTTAGGTCTTTTTGTTTTCTTTTAAAGACTGGAAATTAGCATATCAAGTATTAGGCTTTACTATGACATTTTCAAACAACATTCATCTTCCTCCCTCATCTTTTCTCATCTCCTGCCCAGAGCCACCTTTCCACTTTTAAGTCTCCCCTCCACATGCTCTTCTTTGTAGACACCTTGCTAGTTTCATATCCTGTACTTATGTACACACACACACACACATACACACACACACACACACACTCAGCAGCTGTATTTCAAAGCCCATTGTGTGGAAGACGACAGCTGCTGTCCTTACCTCCATCTTTTATTTGGCTTGCATGTGTGGAAGGTGGGGGGGAGTTTTCTGCTTGGATTGTATTTTTAAACTCTTGTTAAGTTCTTGATCATGTATGATTTCTTCCTTCCTTTCTTCCTATTTATTTTCGTATCTTTAGTGGATACTTACAGAGTCCTGAAAGGATGCAGGTCAGTAGTACATCTTCTCAGAACGTGAGGTTCCTGGCCTGTCCTCATAACTTTTTCACTTGATATTTTGACTTTAAAGTGTCAATTATGGGCCAAAACAAAAATGATAGTACATAATGATTAGTTATATAAAATAGAGTACATTTTAATGGAAGTTACATCTTATGCAAGAAAGGTTTTCAAATCTGTGCAGTGAAAGTCATACAAATATCAGAGTTACTTCACATCTGAATCCAACTAATTTTTAATGCTTGGTAGACTGTAAGAGATCAATATATAATTTGTAATTATTAACATCAACAATGCAGATAATTTTGCTTTTGTATGTATTGTTCTCTATTGCATGTCACAAAAGACAGATGATTACACAAACACATGTATATTTCAATTTGTGAAGGACTTGATAGATTTAAGAAAATAATTTTGGTACTTTAGATTAATTGCAATCTCTGATCTGTAATTCTCTTTTATATCAAATGGAAACACTGGTAAACTCTGAGTGATAAGACTATGGGAGATTTTAATTTATTTTTTGTTTATATGAACAAAACTTCCATGATTTGTATTAAAAAAAAAACGTGTAATAAATACCATAAAGGACATAGATGCTTCAGTAGCAGTGTCATATGTTTATCATGCTTGAGGCCTCAGGTTCAGTCTGTGCACTATTTAACTATTATATCTAATAGTTCTTAAATATATGAAAATGTGAACTCCAGCAGGGGATCCAATAACCTCTTTTGTTTTTCGCTGGTGTGCATGTGCGCGCGCGCACACACACACACACACACACACACACACACCCCACAGACATACACACATGAATAATGAAATAAACAGAATAAGTCTAATAAGTCTAATAACCCTTACATAGCTTTAGGGTGGCAGCTGGTTATTAGGACACCCAAGTTTACATTAGAGGGTGGGAACTTTTGGAAATGATCTGTTATCTGCAGGAAATGTAGAGTAGCAGGAGCTGGAATCCAGTTACCAACAAATATCATTTAATCAATTACAACTATGTAATGAAGCCTCCCTAAAAACTACATGACTAGGTTCCGACAACATCTGGGTTGCTACATGTGACCTGTGAAGGTGGCAAACTCTTTAGATAAAGTCTCTCTGAGACACCTCCATCTGCTTTAATGTAACTTGTTACTTGATTTACTATTTATAATTTTTGTACAAAAACTGGGCAGCTAGGACTTATGATGGTAGTCTGAAGTGAGAGTAGTCTTGGAGAACTGAATCATGACACATGCAGAGTCTGACACTGTTGGTGGGTAGTCAGTCTTGAAGTAGTCTCAATTGTTATAAAGAAAACAGTCTGGAGAATCAGATAAATGTAACTTGTTAATACTTTGTCAGGCAATTTTGCATCTCTGTTCAACAAAGAAATAAGAAATTGACCTTTAGTTTCTCTCTGGTTATAAAATTATTCCAACTGAATTTTCTTGGGGGGCATTATAAGGTATCTAGGAAAGATTAACTGAACACACACCGTTTCCACATCTTATAACAGATGTAAAATGATTAATATTCATGCCTTTATTACACCCCTTTATGGAAACCTGGATTCAAGGTCATCCCTTCCTTCTGAGGACAGGTGGACCAGCTTGCTAGGAGCAGGGAAGGAACTAGAAAAAACTGGATATCAAACCTTTGACCCAAGCATCAGAAACAGACAAGAAATAGAAACAAAATGGTGGTCCAATATTTGAAGGACTCCCTGGAAAGATTTAGATTTTATTTTTCCATGTAGATTAAAAATGGTGCCTCGCAGTGCCTGCATGTTCTTCTATAGGGATGAACTAGGGGAGCCTGTATGGACCTGTCCTCCAAGAACCTTTCTCAACTTCCTAGGCCTCACATGCAGTGCCGCAGCACACCCTAGTCACCTTGCAAGTGTCTCTACCAATCTCCAAGCTTCCACCAGGACCTTCCATCCCTACCCTCAATCCACAGGCCCCTCCAATGCCAAATTCAACTTCTAGAATTAGCAAGATCTATATCCCACAATCCATGATGCGATTTCAGCTAATAAAAATGAATTGATAATTCGGGGGATGTGGTGGTTTGAATGAAAATGGCCCCCATAGGCTCACAGGGAATGGCACTATTAGGAAGTGTATCACTGTGAGTGGGCTTTGAGGTTTTGGAAGCTCAAGCCAAGACCAGCTGTCCCTTCTCCTTCTGTCTACTGATCCAGATGTAGAACCCTTAGCTCTTTTTCCAGGATCCTGTCTGTCTGCATACTGCCATGCTTCCTGCCATGATGATAATGGATTAACCCTCTGAACCTGTAAGTCAGCCCAAATTAAATTTTCTTCATTATAAGAGTTGTCACAGTCATGATATCTCTTCACAGCAATAGAAATTATAATAAGATGTTAACAAAAAATTTTTTTGAAACAGGGTCTCAATCTATAGCCCAGGTTGCCCTAGGACTCATAATTCTCTTACATCACCATCCCAAATGCTGAGATTGAGGTGTATGTCACTACTCAGAAAGTAGGTGTATTTCACAGACAGAACAAGTACCGATCTTTGGGAAGTCAGAGGGTGGTTCCTAGTAGCCTAAAAAAATATTCTCCCATAGATGACCATAGGAATCCTTATGAAGTAAAGTAGGTTGACAGGGGAGAGATTGGGAGGGAGGGAGAAAGGGAAAACAGAGGGAGACAGAGCACAAAGGGTGGAGCGGGTAGCTAGGGGTAAGGAGAGGTTAGAAAGATTGATAATTACTTTATGTCAATCTGACAGGGCCATAGAATACCCAGGGCATATCTCTGAGTGTTTCTGGATAAGACTAACATCTAGCATAGTATACTAAAGAAAATATGTTTAATCAATCAAAAACAAGCCAAACAGGACAAAAAGTTAGTGTAAGTGGGATGTCTCCTTGCTTGATTCCTTTTTGGCCTTGGATGTGGCTTGATACTTTGATTCTTCAGGGTTCTAGAGCCTATGAGGCTTTGAACTAGAACTCACAATGACACTGTCCTCTGGACCTGGCTCTCTGCCTTGCTGACTCTATCTAGGTCTTAGCTGTGGAGTGTTGACAGTATTGTGTTAATCCTTACAGTGTCACGTACTTTACTCTTCCCATAGTTTTTGTTTTTGGAAACTCTGACTCTTACCAAGATGGTTATCTTTTGAACATAAAAAGAAGGCTACAAATCAGGAAATGGCAACCTCAGGGGATATGAGGGGTGTATTACCTCCCAGAAAACCATTATTGTCTTTATTCTAGTGAAAGTCATTCTAGACATCTGACTTCCTGAATTGTAAAAGAATAAATACACACATTAAAAAAGATAACTCTATTCTTAGCAACTTGTAGCTATGGCATTAGGAAACAAATACATAATTTGATGTTATTCTACATATCACTATAGTCATACATTTTATGATTCTATTTACTTCAAATAGGCAAATATACAGAGACAGATAGATGGGGGAATGGTTCCTGCTATTTAAAAAATAAGGGCTTAGCCGGGCAGTGGTGGCGCACGCCTTTAATCCCAGCACTTGGGAGGCAGAGGCAGGCAGATTTCTGAGTTTGAGGCCAGCCTGGTCTACAGAGTAAGTTCCAGGACAGCCAAGACTAATAGAGAAACCCTATCTCGAAAAACAAACAAACAAACAAACAAAAAACCCCCAAAAAACAAACAAAAAAAAAACAAAAAAAGAAAGAAAAAATAAGGGCTTAAGGAATGGGATCTTCTTTAGTGGGTAATGGATAAGGCTTAAAACTAAATAAGAGATGGATACAAATTTATAATTGTGACAAAGATCATTAAATTATACATTTTATATCTTCAATGCATATATTTTATGGTATATGTCCCTACATCAATAAAAGTGCTAAAATATACATTATAAAATATTAATAAAGTAGAAAAAATATTAAAAATTATAGTATAGAGACTACCATATATTTTTCTAGTTATGAATATATGTAGCTTACCTAAGCAGATAGTGTGTTATTACATAGTAACCTTAGAAAATACTTTCCTCACACTCCACCATAATAATACTGTCATAAATTAGCCAACCTCCTAGTAAGTACTTCAGTGCATTCTTCAACTACCTGTTGGTTAAGTCCTAAGTCAATATGCTTGCCTTCTTCAGAGCCAACCTCAGGAAAACTCTGTGCTCCCTGGAGACTCAAGAAAGGAATGAGTGTGCTATTTTTGATACACATCTTTAAAAAACACCATGTGGTTGATGTAATTCATGGAAGGATAATTTCATTTCTGAAACAGTATAGTAATTATAACATCTCACCAATAAAATCCCCAGGGAAGTATTTCTCACTTGTTGGAAAAGGTGATTTCACTGATGTGTTCTTAAATCTGGATGTGGACACACATGATTCTACAGTTTTCTTCAATCATATATACATTTCAAAAAAATCAGTGAAATATTTATCCTGGAGAAGTGAAACTATGGAAAACTGTCAAAACCGTTATATGAGATAGGAGCTTACTTAGAGCCAAAGTTAAAGTGACCTAAAAGGTCAAGTATTATTGCTATCACGTTAAAAAGAGTCAGAAAAAAAAAAGATAACTATTTTGCCGAATTTCAGATGTGCCATACAATCTATTTCTTACGATTTTCTTTATGTACCTTCTGCCAGAGACAATCTGTCTGAGGCTTGGTAAATGTTCTTCCGATGTAGTACAACCATATGTTTTATTTAAAAATAAGTATTTCTCTCTCTCTTTTTTTTTTTGTTTTCTTTTTTATTTTGAGACAGGGCCTCAAACATGCTAGGTGGCTGAGATGACGCTGAACTCCTGACCCTCTGCTCCCAAATCCTCGTAAGATTAAAGAAATGTGGCGCCATAGCCAACTTATCTCTGATTCTTCTCAGATTCTATTCACACATCAGATCATCTGAAGTCTTTCTAGACCTTTGGCTTCCACTGTTGGTTAGTAGAGAAGAGGAACCAAAACATGCTGTATGAGTGTGAGTCCCATGCAGTTAGAATGGTGTTTAGGGAGAATGATCTCTGCATGTTTGGCTTCCAAGGAAGGAGAATTACATGAAGATTATGGAGACAGGACAGTTTTGAGGTTGGACTCTCAGGACTACTGTCTCTGAGGAAGACAAGGAAGCAGGGAAGGTAGAGGGAACATTCTGACTGTGATTCAGTCTTATCATAGGCTCCAGCTACTCCACTGGGGCTCTGGATTTGGGTAGCCCTTCAGAGTCCCAGCAGGGTGCAAGGCTAGATCCTGCACTGAAGAGGTGCAGAGTTGTTCCAGACAGTGTTAGTATATAAGTGCTGGCAGACAGGCATTTTCCCATAGGCTTTGAGACTGTGTGTTGGGTGGCATCACTCACTAGACTGCTTATGTACTATTTGTGGGGTACAGAACAAGGATGCCTTGTGTAGTTTGATTCTTACAATCTTATGAGGAGCAGAATATTATCCCTGTTGTGCTTATGAGGTTACTATGGCTGTGAGGCATTAAAACTTTTCACAAACAATGTTATTGGCTTTCAACATTTATGTTCTTTCTGTTATCTTAAAATTTCATAGAGTTTGCCTTTAGTGAATGTTTACCAAGTATACACAGTTGTTCAAAAGTTTGGGCCAGAAAGATTGATTCTAAGATCCAGCGGGGATGGAAACAAGGCCTTCTAGACACAGCAGGACTGACACCCATCTGAGCACAGAGACTATTGCAGCTTGCAAGATCCAAGATGAGTTCCAGTGTTGAGAGAGAAGTGAACACAAGCCCCTATCCCTAGCCTAGAGATTATCTCCAAATGAGAACCACTCACAAAGTAAAAGCTGGTTTTCTCCAATGGAGTCTCACTAGGTATACAAAGGAGATTTAAGGGCAAGCCCCTCCTCCCCCTGCTTTTTTTGGTCTCACAATGTATTGTCTGCCTTCCCCCTTCCCCTTTCTCTTTCTTTCTGAATTCCTCTTCCTTTTAGCCTTATGTATCTTTTGCTTATATTTATGGTTTCTAATTTTGTTTTTATTTTGGACATGTGTGTATGACTGTGTATGTCTTAGCATCTGTATGTGTTTCTTGTGCTTTTTCTTTGGTGCCTCCAACTCCCTGGTTTGTTTGTTTGTTTTGTCCTACTCTGATTTGTTTTGTATTTATCTTATTATTATTGTTATTTTAGATACCAATTTGTATCCTAATGAGAGAGAGAAAGAAAAAAAATTAGGTGGGTGGGGAAGTGTGGAGGATCTGGGAGGAGTTGGGGGAGGAAAATGTGTGATCAATATATTATATATAAAAATCTATTAAAAATTGTTTGGCCCTATTCTATTTAGATTTCTGTTGCTGTGATAAAATTCCATAACAAAAGACACCTTAGGCAAGCAAAACATTTATCTGGCTTATGGCTCCTGGTACATCATTAAGGGAAAGGAACTCAAGCCATTATTAACAGTAACATTATTAACATGACATCACAGTCAAGAGCAGAGAAACAGATCCATGCTGCCTGTTTGCTTTCATGGAACTATTCTTACTTAGGCAGGGTCCCTCTGCCTAGGAACAGTGCAGCCCATTGGGCTGGGTCTTCTTACTCAATCTCTCACAGATTTGCCCAGACCTGACCTAGATAGTTAATCAGTTTAGAGTCCCTTCTCAGATGATTCTAGGTTGTGACATTTAAAATCAACCATCACAGGCCCACTGAGGCAAACAAAAACATACCAGCTGCTGCCTCTGTTTTATGAAGTCCAGGTTTGATATAATTCAGCACATGCAATGGCACTTTAAGAGGTGCTGCTATCAACTGGGGATGGAATTCTGTAGGTTTGATCCTCAGCACAGAACCAAAAAAAAAAAAAAAAAAAAAAAAAAAGAGGCAAAAAAGGGGGAGAGGGAAGAAGAAGAAAGAAAAGAGGGCTGAGAAGGGGTTGGTCAGGAAAGTATGTGGGGGTAAGAATCAGAAGTTCTATTTACTGTACAGAAAACTCCCAGTTTTGTCTTACTCACTTTTGTGTACTAAGTTGTGGAAAACTACTTTTCTAGAACACAGTTGTGGTGGTTTGAATAGTTTTGGTCCCCATAGACTCATGTGTTTGAATATGCTTGGCCCATGAGGAGTGGCACTATTAGGAGGTGTGGCCTTGTTGAAGTAAGTGTGTCACTGTGGGGGTGGACTTGGAGGTCTCCTATGCCCAGGTTCTGCCCAGTGTGGAAGAGAGTCTTCTCATGATTGCCTGCAGAAAGGAATGTCTCCTGGCTGCCTTTGGATCAAGATGTAGAACTCTTGGCTCCTCCAGCATCATGACTGCCTGCATGCTGCTATGCTTCCTGCCTTGATGATAATGGACTGAACCTCTGAAACTGTAAGCCAGCTCCAATTAAATGTTTTCCTTTAAGAGTTGCCTTGGACATGGTGTCTCTTCACAGTAATGAAACCTTAACTAAGACAACAGTGAAAAAAGAAAAATGGCAAACAATGTCCAAAGGGAGGGTCAGAAAAAAGCCGAATAGATCACAAAGTCCTTTCTAATGCCAGCTTAAAGAAAAGTGAACAGGAGCCTTTCTAAAAAAGGATTTTTAAAGGAGGTGTAATCGGACCCAACACAGTAATCTTGACAACACTGGGGCAGAGCACCAGTTCTGGATCTTAGACAGAAGACACAGGTGATCTGGTCAGAGTTATGGATCAGCATGAGATTTTCTAATAGATAATGTATGTTTGTGGGGAGCCGACAGAAGGCGGCTATCATCCTTGCAGCCATCTTGAGTATACCCTGACAAGAGACTTGTTTACAACAGCCTACAACAGCTGAGCACACTCTGATAACATCTTGTTTTAGATACCCAGGATTTTCTCTTGGGTGTGTGAGACTTAAAGGTGTGAGACTTAAAGGTATGATTTAGAGACAAAACTTAAAGGTGTGATTTAAAGGTGTGACTTAAAGGCGTGACTTAGAAGTGAGACATATAAAAGGCGAGAGGCAGACAGAAGAAAGCAGCTAGGAACTAGACACTTGGACTTGAGGCTTGGAGCAAGAACTTGGAACTTGGAACTGGGAAAGAGACTAGCAACTTGGAACTATAACAGGATAAGGACTTGAGACTCATTACAGCTGAAACTAGGATTAGGACTTGAGACTTGGTGCTAGGAACTAGGAATTTGGAACTAGGGACTTGGAGAGAAGAAGAGAGACTGAAGAATAAACGGGATTGAATCACACTCTGTCTGGTCTCCATTCTTCGCGTCTGTCCTCACTTTCTTTCTTGCTGAACCCCGACCCTCAGACTGGAGCAGCTTGGGGCGGTGTGGGCTTGAACACTTTAGCCCCCAAGGCTTTTGGCAGTGCGGGTTCCAGCATTGATAAAGCGGTCCCCGATATGCTGGCCCCCAAGCGTGGGGCAGAGCGGTCTGCAACATTTTGGCCCCCAAAAGTGGGGTAGTGCGGTTCGCAACATATGTTAAGATTCGATGGTGAATTAATTTTAAGAAAAATAAAACCACTTTTAAGACTGGAAAGATCTCAGAGAATGAAGACTTTTCTAGGAAGCTACTTTATAATCCACCCAGAAAAATAAGACAAAAACTATTTATGTATATGTGTATTTTGCATGCATGTATGTATATATATTACATGCATAGTGCCCATGGAGGCTAGAAGAGAGAAGTAAATCCCTGGAATTAGAGATCTGAGCTACCATGTGGGTCTCTGGAACCAAACCCAGGCAGGTCCTCTGGGTGAACAGCAAGTGCTCTTAGCTGCTCAGCCACATCTCCGGCCTTCTTTCCTTAGAAAACTAACATTAATTTAAAAAGAGTGAAAGGGAACACTACCCAATTCATTCTATGAAGCCACAATTACACTCATACCTAAACCACACAAAGACACAACAAAGAAAGAGAACTTCATGAATGTAGATGCAAAAATACTCAATAAAACTCTCGAAAACCGAATGGAAGAACACATAAACAATCATCCATCATGATCAAGTAGGCTTTATCAAAGGAATGCAGGGATGGTTCAATATACGAAAATACACCAACGTAATTCACTATATAAACAAACTCAAAAAAAAAAAAAAACCACATGATAATCTCACTAAATGGTGAGAAAGCATTTGACAAAATTCAATATCCGTTTATGGTAAAAGTCTTGGAAAGATCAGGAATTCAAGGCCCATACCTAAACATAGTAAAAGCAATATACAGCAAGCCAGTAGCCAACATTAGACTAAATGGAGAGAAACTTGAAGCAATCTCACTAAGATCAGGGACTAGACAAGGCTACCCACTCTCACCCTACATGTTCAATATAGTACTGGAAGTCCTAGCCAGAGCAATTAGACAACAAAAGGAACTCAAAGGGATACAAATAGGAAAAAAAGAAGCAAAAATATCACTATTTGCAGATGGTAAGAAAGAAACTGAAGAAGATCTCAGAAGATGGAAAGATCTCCCTTGCTCATGGATTGGCAGAATTAATATAATAAAAATGGCTATCTTGCAAAGAACAATCTACACATTTAATGCAATCCCTATCAAAATCCCAACTCAATTCTTCACAGAGATAGAAAGAGCAATATGCAAATTCATTTGGAATAACAAAATACCCAGGATAGCGAAAACTTTTCTCAACAATAAAAGAACTTCTGGGGGAATCACCATCCCTGACCTCAAACTGTACTACAGAGCAGTAGTGATAAAAACTGCATGGTATTGGTACAGAGACAGACAAGAAGAGCAATGGAATAGAATTGAAGACCCAGAAATGAACCCGCACACCTATGGTCACTTGATCTTTGACAAGGGAGCTAAAACCATCCAGTGGAAAAAGGACAGCATTTTCAACAAGTGGTGCTGGCTCAACTGGAGGTCAACATGTAGAAGGATTCAAATTAATCCATTCTTATCCCCTTGTACAAAGCTCAACTCCAAGTGGATAAAGGACCTTCACATAAAACCAGATACACTGAAACTAATAGAAGAGAAGGTGGGGAAGACCCTAGAATATTTGGGCACAGGGGAAAAGTTCCTGAACAGAACACCAAAGGCTTATGCTTTAAGATTAAGAATTGACAAATGGGACCTCATAAAATTGCAAAGCTTCTGTAAGACAAAGGACACTGTCAATAGGACAAAATGGCAACCGAACAGATTGGGAAAAGATCATTACCAATCCTACATCCGATAGAGGGCTAATATCCAATATATACAAAGAACTCAAGAAATTACACTCCAGACAACCAAATAACCCTATTAAAAATGGGGTATAGAGCTAAACAAAGAATTCTCAGCTGAGGAAACTCAAATGGCCAAGAAGCACCTAAAGAAATGTTCAACATCCTTAGTCATCAGGGAAATGCAAATCAAAACAACCCTGAGATTCCACCTCGCACCAGTCAGAATGGCTAAGATTAAAAATGCAGGTGACAACAGATTGCAAGGATGTGGAGAAAGAGGAACATTCCTCCACTGTCGGTGGGATTGCAAGCTGATACAACCACTTTGGAAATCAGTCTGGCGGTTCCTCAGAAAATTGGACATAGCATTACCTGCGGACCCAGCTATACCACTTCTGGGCATATACCCAGAAGATGCTCCAACATATAATAAGGACACATGTTCCACTATGTTCACAGCCGTCTTATTTATAATAGCCAGAAGCTGGAAAGAACCCAGATGTCCTTCAACAGAGAAATGGATACAGAAAATGTGATACATTTACACAATGGAGTATTACTCAGCTATTAAAAACAGTGAATTCAGCAGATCCAAGACAGCAGCTCTGCCCCCAATCACACAGAACCCAGAGGAAGCAGGGATCTCAGGAACTCTAACCCAGGCAGTATCTTAGGTAAGCAGACAGCAACGTTGACCCCAAACAGGGAGTAACTGGGACCCACAAGTACCTAGGAAGTCACTCCCAGCCCGGAGGACTGGTTTCCTTTGGTTTGGGCCAGAGCACTGAGCAGATCTTGGGAGGGAGCTCTGCCCCCAATCTCTAAGAACCCAGAGGAAATGGGGCTCCCAGAGCTCTAACCTGGGCAGCATCCTGTCTGCGCTTGAGCACTGAGCAGATCTTGGGCCCTAACTCTTCCTGTCTGTGCCTGAGCACTGAGCAGATTTTGGGCCCCAGCTCTTACCCCAGTAGTAATACTCACCCCACACAGTTCTGATACAACCAAGAAAATAGGAAAGACAGGCTCCAGTCAGAGATAGGGCAGGTAGCACTAAGGAGAAGCAGATGACGAAAGGCAAGCACAAGAACATAAGCATCAGTAACCCAGGGTATTTGGCATCATTAGAACCTAGTTCTCCCACACAAGAAAGTCCTGAATTCCCCACATCACTAGGAAAGCAAGATTCAGATTTAAAATCACTTCTAATGACAATGATAGAGGACTTTAAGAAGGACATAAATAACACTCTCAAAGAATTTGAGGAGAGCTCTCTCCTCCAGCCGAGCAAGATGCCCAATGGAAAGAAGGCCAAGGGGAAGAAGGTGGCCCCGGGCCCCACTGTCAAGAAACAGGAGGCCAAAAAAGTGGTCAATCCATTGTTCGAGAAAAGGCCCAAGAACTTTGGCATTGGGCAGGACATACAGCCCAAAAGAGATCTAACACGCTTTGTCAAATGGCCCCGATACATCAGGCTGCAGCGGCAAAGAGCCATCCTCTACAAGTGGCTCAAAGTACCTCCTGCCATTAACCAGTTCACCCAGGCCCTGGACAGGCAAACAGCTACTCAGCTGCTTAAGCTTGCCCACAAGTACAGGCCAGAGACAAAGCAAGAGAAGAAGCAAAGGCTACTGGCCTGTGCTGAGAAGAAGGCTGCTGGCAAAGGGGACATCCCAACTAAGAGACCACCTGTCCTCCGAGAAGGAGTCAATACAGTCACCACCTTGGTGGAGAACAAGAAGGCTCAGTTGGTGGTGATTGCCCATGATGTAGACCCCATTGAGCTGGTGGTTTTCCTTCCTGCCCTGTGTCGAAAGATGGGGGTGCCTAACTGCATCATCAAGGGAAAGGCCAGGCTGGGGCGCCTGGTCCACAGGAAGACATGCACCACTGTTGCCTTCACACAGGTTAACTCGGAAGACAAGGGTGCTCTAGCTAAGCTGGTGGAAGCGAATAGGACCAATTATAATGACAGATATGACAAGATCCGCTGCCACTGGGGAGGCAACGTCCTGGGTCCTAAGTCTGTGGCTCGCATTGCCAAGCTGGAAAAGGCAAAGACTAAAGAACTCGCCACTAAACTGGGTTAAATGTATACTTGAGTTTTCTGTACATAAATATAATTACAAAATTATCTTCAAAAAAAAAAAAAAAAAGAATTTGAGGAGAACACAGGTAAACAGGTAGAAGCCCTTAAAGAGGAAACACAAAAATCCCTTAAAGAATTACAAGAGAACACAACCAAACAGGTGAAGGAATTGAACAAAACCATCTAGGACATAAAAATGGAAGTAGAAACAATCAAAAAATCACAAAGGGAGACTACGCTGGAGATAGAAAACCTAGGAAAGAAATCAGGACTCATAGACACAAGCATCACCAATAGAATACAAGAGATAGAAGAGAGACTCTCAGGTGCAGAAGATACAATAGAAAATATCAACATAACTGTCAAAGAAAATGCAAAATGCAAAAAGTTCTTAACACAAAATATCCAGGAAATCCAGGACAGAATGAGGAGACCAAACCTAAGGATAATAGGTATAGATGAGAGTGAAGATTCCCAACTTAAAGGGCCAATAAATATCTTCAGCAAAATTATAGAAGAAAACTTCCCTAATCTAAAGAAAGAGATGCCCATAAACATACAAGAAGCCTATAGAACACCAAATAGACTAGACCAGAAAAGAAATACCTCCCATCACATAATAATCAAAACACCAAGTGCACAAAACAAAGAAAGAATATTAAATGCAGTAAGGGAGAAAGGCCAAGTAACATATAAAGGCAGACCTATCAGAATTGCACCAGACTTCTCACTAGATACTATAAAAGCTAGAAGAAGCTGGACAGATGTCATACAGACTCTAAGAGAACACAAATGCCAGCTCAGGCTACTATACCCAGCAAAACTCTCAATTACCATAGATGGAGAAATCAAGATATTCCATGACAAAACCAAATTTACACAATATCTTTCCACAAACCCAGCATTACAAAGGATAATATCAGGAAAGCTCCAATACAAGGAGGGAAATTATACCCTAGAAAGAGCAAGAAAGTAACCCTCTTCCAACAAATCCAAAAGAAGATAGCCACACAAAGATAACTTCACCACTAATAACAAAAATAACAGGAGACAACAATCACTGTTCCTTAATATCTCTCAACATCAATGGACTCAGTTCCCCAATTAAAAGACATAGGCTAATGGACTGGATACATAAACAGGACCCAGCATTTTGCTGCATACAGGAAACCCACATCAGTACAAAGACAGACTCTATCTTAGAGTAAAAGGCTGGAAAACAAATTTTCAAGCAAATGGTCCTAAGAAACAAGCTGGAGTAGCCATTCTAAAATCTCCAGCCTGAGAACACAAAAGGGGGGACTCATGGCTCCACCTGTATAGGTAGTTGAGGGTGGCCTTGCCAGGCATCAATGGAAGTGGACAGCTTTGGTACCTGAAAGTTTGGATTTCCTAGTGTTGGGGAATTGCAAGAGCAGGGAGGCGGGAATGAGAGGATGGTGGGAGCACACCCTCATAGTAGTTGGAGTGGGGGAATGGGGTAAGGGGTTAGGCATCAGTGGAAGTGGAGGGCCTAGGTGCCTGAAAGTTTGGATTCCCTGATGTTGGGAAATTTGAGAGCAGGAAGGCAATAATGGAAGGATGGTGGGAGCACACACTCATAGAAACTCCCAGAATTATATGGATTAGACATGACAGAGGCAGGCCGCCAGAAGACTAGATTCCAGAATTCAAATAAACAATTATCTTGATACTAAAATTTGTTTTGAGAATTTTTATACTGTAGAATACATAGCCTTGGTGTATCTACTCATCAGGCAAGCTGAGCAGACCTGCTCGAACCTCTGATATCCTGGAATTCCAGCTGGATGCAGTGAAGACACAGTGTCAGAGGCTTATCAATTTACTCTTCCCCCAACCCCTCTTCTAATATCTCAACACCCATAATCAGCTTGAAGAAGTTAATGAAGAGTCGGTGACCCTATTTCCTGGGCTTGGGGACTGAGGTGGTTAATATTGGGCTGTCTTTCTAGGGAAAAGTAGTGGTTTTGGTGAAACAGGGAGGATTAGCTAGGATTTATTGCATAGCCATAATTGTTATTAAGATGAAGTTATAATTTCTTAAATGGTACAAAATTTACTTTGATTTCAAATTTAAGGTTTTCATTGGCATGAGCTTCTTATTAATATAAAAGTGAGATGAATATTGTTACTATCATAGGCATTGCACCTGTATAACACATTTAGGAATACAAGGCTTAGACCCAGTCCTTCTTTAACGTTTTTAACTTATTTGAGATGGTTAGCCTGTGAGTTAAGGGCCTATAGCAAATTCATGGCTTTGAGTTTATTGTTAGGGTGTTTTCTATATTTTCTTTAGAAATAGCTGAGAGGAGTTAACAGACAACAGTCCAGATTGCCTTACATAAATAGTTGGTTTTCAAAACATCAGAAATCCACAGAATTGGCGTTACAAACATTTCTATATTAATGTTCATTTTGATTAGAGACCTGTCTGCTCCTGACAGCTTCCTGTCTTGGATTCTAAGAAGAAATTGAGCATCTTTGGAGTTATTCCAGTTGTGGTGAGTCAGCCACTAGGCAAGAATTGCCTCTCTCCATCTACAGACAAATCACTGTCCAGAAAAGGACACACTTGCAGAATAGTCGACTGATTATATCTGCCAAGACAGAGTAATCAGCCCTTAATAATTCTGCATCACTAGGTCTGTCAGATGATCCTGGGCCAGAAGGCTGAAGATCGGATGCTCCAACGTTCTGTAGTATAGGGACTGTCCAGTCCAGACTGTTCAGTGGTCTCTATAAATTGGCTATGTTTTAGAAGCTATGCTTTGTGCTTCCCATAATTTCAGTTAACTCAGTCATTCTGGATTTCTAATAGGGTTGAAAACTTATGGTCTCATAGCCAATCCTTGCTATTTACTTTGAGAGAAAAGACTTGAGAGGATGGTTTTCAGCTGACATTCATTCTAAAGCCAAGAAAAAACAAAACAAAACAAAACAAAACCAGGTTCAGAACTAAGTCTTTTATTTAGGAGAGATGACAGAGGTTCTGCTTAGTCAACAAAATGATGGACTGGGTATCAGGTCTATCTTGCACCTTACTGACATAAATTGGTATAGTTATGCTCCAACTGTATTTTGAGAGAAAAGTTTTATTTTAACAGGAAGGGTGATATGTAGGAGGAGCTAAGGTGGGAGGAGCAAGGAGAGGAGAAGGAGAAGGAGAGGAGGAGCTAGGTGATGAGAGAGAAAGAGAGAGGGGGGGCCAGACATGGAGGCAGATGTTCACATGTCTCTGCCAGTCAAAGATAGTTGATATATCTAGGTTGGGTATTAGGTTACACTTCTGATTGATATTGAGCATTACCAAATTTATAAAGCCACTAGTTGACATTAAAAAAATTGTATAAAAGCAAAAAGGAGAAGGGGGTATAGGATAGGGGTTTTCTAGGGAGGGGAAATGGGGAAAGGGAATGGCATCTGAAATGTAAATAAAATATCCAATAAAACAAAAAACAGTGAATTCGTGAAATTCTTAAGCAAATGGATGGAACTAGAAAATATCATCCTGAGTGAGTTAACCCAATCACCAAAGAACACACATGGTATTTACTCACTGATAAGTGGATATTAGCCCAAAAGCTCACAATACCCAAGACACAACTCATAGACCATGTGAAGACCTCATGAAGAAGCAAGACTAAAGTGGGTGCTTTGGTCCTTCTTAGAAGGAGTAACAAAATATGAATGGGAGCAAATATAGAGACAAAGTGTGGGACAGAAACCGAAGGAGGGGCTGTCCAGAGACTGCTCCACCTGGGTATCCATCCCATGTGCAATCACCAAAGGCAGACACTGATGTAGATGCCAGAAAGTGCATGCTTAACAGGAGCCTGATACAGCTGTCTCCTTAGAGGTCTGCCAGAGTCTGACATATTCAGAGGAGGATGCTGGCAGCTAACCATAGAACTGATCATGGGGTTCCCAATCGAGATGTTAAAGAGGAGACTGAAGGAGCTGAAAGGATTTGCAGCCCCATGGGGAGAGCAACAATACCAATCAACCAGAGCGCCCAGGTCCTAAACCACCAGCCTGGGAGTACATACAGAGGGACCCTGGCTCCAGCTGTGTATGTAGGGGAGGATGGCCTGGTCAGGTATAAGTAGGAGAGGAGGACCATGGTCCTGTGAAGGCTGGATGCCTCACTGTGGGGGAATTTGAGGGTGGGGAGGTAGGGGCACATCCTCATAGAAGCAGGAGAAGGGGGGATGTGATGGGGGTTTCTGGGTGGAGGGGAAAGGGGTAAGGGGATAACATCTGAAATGTAAATAAAATATCCAATGAAAAAAAGAGTGAAAGGCACACTTTATAATTTAAGACACATAAATCATCATAGCAATAACGTGGAAAAATCAGTCAGTAAGTTAACTACTAGGATTACGAGTGACTAGTGGAGAAAGAACTAAGACAGTGCTAAAATTCTTGACTCTGATTGTGATTTCAATAGTTCCTTAAAAATAATTTTTTGTTGTATGATTACTGTAAGAAAGAGTAATAATGTAGAGTATAATATTAAAAACAGGCTATATATATGTTTTTAATTAACATTTGAACACATAGAAACACTAAAATGGTATGTGACATAGTCAACCATGATTAATTTTGCCAAACAACCACCAAACATTCCCAGGAAGAATATTCATGAAATGCTAATTTTCTTGTGCAATCTTTGTTGCAGGTTAGGAAGCTTGTATATTTCTCGTATTCATCAAAAAATAGGAAAATATTACTTCAAACAGTATGAGTTATTTGCATTACTAAATTTAAAATTAGAAATGTGATCTTATCTTAAATGATGAAAAAAAGGCTGATATTTTTCATAGTGAAAATGAAAAATATTTCCTTCATAGAACTGTAGGACCCTATAGTGATGTAGAGTGAAAAATTATAAAGACCATTTTGTGAATTATATGCAGGCTTTTTCTTTGCCCTTAGACCTGAGCAAAAAGAGTGCAGGTTCCAGAAAGCGGAACTGGATGTAAGATTTTAGGCCTTCACTGCCCCGGGATACATTCAGGGAAGAGCAACATTCCACAAGCCTCAGGGTGGGGAAGGCCCAAAGCAAGAAGACACATTCCTGACCACAGAGAAAGATGCAAGTTATCTGGGTGGTTCCAAGAACTAGCTAACTTTCCACTGTTCTTGGTTACCAGGCCACCCGCCCCCCCCCCCCACTTGAGGTTTTCCCAGTGTTACAGCCTGGTGATGTTCAAAATTTGTAAAACAACCAATCATGTGTAACTGTGCGAAAATATAACCAATCATGTGTAACTGCGCAAAAATGCAACCAACCATGTGTAACTGCGCGAAAATTCCTCCTTTTCCCCACCCTGTGCTATAAAAAGGGCCCCTCAGCTTGCTGGCCTTTTTCAAACTTTGTTCCTGCGTGGACGAGCAGTTTGACTGTTGGCTAGCCAACTCTCCCCAGTAAACCTCTGATGATTGCATCCAGGTATGGTGTCTTGTGATTTTGGGGTGGCCGTGATTTCCTGAGACTTGAGTAAGGGTCTCACGAGTTTGGAGGTCTTCAGTATGAACCTCCTTGCCCTTCAAAATAGAACATCTGGAATCTAAGGTAAGTTCTTCTTGTTGAAATAGTGTTATTAACATAAAGCTAAATTAATTAATAAGGCTGAGATGGCAGATGAAAATGCAGAGTACAACTGGATGGTTAATTAGAAGTTGCCAGTAACTGCATTCCTGACAGTCTCAGTTTCTAGTTTATGTTGCCACTTTTCATTTCCCAGGACTTACAATGGTCACTGGCCTTGGCGGCAGTGCCACCAGAGCCTCAGAGCTACCTGGCTGCCTCCCAGGCAATATACTCTATCTGGCCACTTGTTTCCTGGAATTTAACAGGCTGGAGATGATCTCATGGCTGAATCTTAGATTTTGGTTTCTTTTCTACTTCCAGGTTTTGTTTTCCTATAAAAGCTTAATGAGGTCTAGGAAGCTTTGTAAAAAGTTTTATCACTTAATTGCAATTAATTAGATAATAAAACTTTTTGAATCCAATAACAGTAGTAAGAAATTGTCAGAATAAAGTTTTTTTTTTTGAGACAAAAATTCATGTATATCAGCCTTTTAAAAATCATTTTAGATAAGATCACATTTCTAATTTTAAATTTAGTGATGCAAAAAAAAAACTCATACTTTCTGTTTGAAGTAATATTTTTCAAACTCACTGGGTAAGGATGGCCCTGAGCCCTTGATCTTTCTGACTCTACCTCCGAAGTGCAGGGACTGCAGGCCAGCATTACCATTACCATGCCTGTTTTGTGTATTGCTTGCTCTTTTTTTTTTTTTTTTTTTTTGTAGTTTTTCAAGACAAGGTTTCTCTGTGTAGCCATGGCTGTCCTGGAATTCACTCCCCACCCCCCACCCCTTCTCCCCCCGCCCGAGCAGGCTGGTTTCAAATTCACAGAGCTCTGCTTGCCTCTGTCACCCAAGAGCTAGGATTAAAGATGTGCACCACTGCCGCCTGGCCAACCTTGTTCTTAAGACAAAAACAATAAAACTCACAAGACAAAGTGAACCATGGTCTCAGAATATCTTTTCTGAAAACGCAGCTACTTTTGTTGTTCCCTGTCCAATTTACAGGAAAAAGAAAATCTGTACTCCCTGGTAATCCTTAAAATTTCAACATGCCACCCAGCACTGATGCTGACAACACTGCAAATCTTGAGACCACAGAAGTTATAAACAACTTTTAAACAAAAGTAGATACATGTAGGACATGACTCAAGTGCACACCATGTTCTCCCATATTCTGTATGTCCAAGGCTTTTTAATGTGGGAACAGGATGCTTCTCAACAGGTCCTCCGACCGACACTGAGGGACGATGACAAATGACACTGAGGAATGATGACATTCCCTGCCACATCTCACCTGTGCTGAACAACAGATGGGAATCTAAACTCCTAACAGTCACGTCTATAAAACCATCTAACTTTTCTTTTGTGTGCTTTTAGAGACAGGATCTCCCTATATAGCCCCATTAACTTTAAACTCAGTCTACTTACTCAGCCTTTGTGCTTATAGTGTGCACCACAATGCCTGGACTAGACATAAAAACAACACAAAACAAAACAAAATCAATTCCTATGACTGCTTTGGAAATCAGCGTTTCTTGTTGTAAATTCAATATGTGTTTGCTGATCAGCTGTAGATACCATCACCACAACCCAAAAGCTAAAGAATGCAGGTTAAACAGTTGAAAGTTAAAAAAAAATTGACAAAGAACTTTTAAAGGAAAAATAAAAATTATTTGGATACTCTTCTAAGGATGAGAAATCAGGCTTAAATAAATTTAAGGAATATTATTTTTGTGAATACAGCTTATGCCCATAATAAAGCAATTTTATGTTTCTTCATAAGACTTTATATTTTTTGTTCTTCACTTTTAAAAGGATAAGTATTGTTACACAGTCCAGGTTTACTCTGACAGTATTGTGAAAAAGAATGATTACTCATGCTTCATTTGTCTGTTTATTTAGACAAACACATAAAATTAGAGTTCTTAAGTGAATTTAAGTTCAGATTACTCTTAATTTTCTAAAACTATTTTAGAGGTACTCACTCATGGTGTTTCCAAGTAAACAATAAAATAATGTTCAAAACATATTATGGGTAAGTAGAACAGGAAAGATGACCTCTCAAGGAACACAACTGGGTGTAAGATGAACAAAACAAGAGAAACTTAAGGGTAGCAACATTTGTGGAGTCTGGTGACACTGAGCTAATTATGAATTTTAGCTTATCTTCAGAATTTTTTAAAATTGCCACAGTGTTAAAATCATTGGTTATATTATGAACATACTTACATACCTCATATATACATAAATGATATCAATAATCATGTTGGGAATTCTGATGCTTTCAGAAAACAAGTAACCCTAAGGAGAAATTTAGTTAGAATAGCAGCAATCTGTGCAGAGCCTCTCTCCACGGCTCGTTCATTTGCTGTGCCTCACTCACGCAGAGGTATACTTACTACTCTCCCCATGCTCTGTAAGTTTAGGTGATCTGTCCCAGGTCACACAGAGTGCTGGGCTGAACCTCAACTCTAGGATCAGATCCTAACCGCCAATCTTCAGCCTCAAAATGTACTGTCATTCATCTTTAGAAAAAAAGGGACCTTTTAAAGATCAACTTTTGATGATAAAATAACCTTATTTTACAGTGAGTGTTCATTTTGTTTCTCTACAGAAAACGAATTTATAAAAAAGAATGTTTTCTAAGCCATGGGATGAATTCATGGATCACACAAGAAACCATAAGCTGACCCCAATAACTCCTTCTGGGACTGTACCAGATTAAGTACTGTCAGTCATAAGTAGCCGTGAAAAGACATTTTGCAAGCATCTATCATGCAGCTTACTCCCCTACCTTCCAGATGTATTCTTCAGTATGGCCAGGGCATCTGGGTAGCCGTCCATGTTGTAGTCTCCAATGTGAAGTGTGAGTGGAATTGGTATTTCGGTTGGTTGTTCTTCATGCACAAATGGCACAAAGCCCCACAGTGTACCCTTACTGCTAAAATCTTGAAGCACAGGAACCCACTAAGGATAAAAAAAAAAAAGATTATTCATAATCACTTTAGAAAACCAGTCATCATTTGCAAAAGGAACGATCCAGTCAAAGTGCTGACGACAGTCATATTTTCCTTCATTTTCACAAAGTGGTAGGTATTATCATTTACTTTGATGTATGTGTGAGGCACTGGGAGGGCCGGTCTTCAGTAGGCTTTGTTATGAACATCTTTGCTTGAACAGAACTTAGACTCCAGACAACTAAACAACCCTATTAAAAATGGGGTACAGAGCTAAACAGAGAATTCTCAACTGAGGAATCTCAAATGGCTGAGAAGCACTTAAAGAAATGTTCAACATCCTTAGTTATCAGGGAAATGCAAATCTAAACAACCCTGAGATTCCACCTCATAGAATGACCTCAATCAGAATGGCTAAGATCAAAAACTCAAGTGATAGCAGATGCTGGCGAGGATGTAGAGCAAGAGGGACACTCCTCCATTGCTAGTGGGATTGCAAGCTGGTACAACCACTCTGGAAATCAGTCTGACGGTTCCTCAGAAAATTGAAAATAGTTCTACCTGCGGACCCAGCTATACCATTTTTGAACATATACCCAAAAGATGCTCCAACATATAACAAGGACACATGTTCCACTATGTTCATAGCAGCCTTAATTGTAATACTAGCCAGAAGCTGGAAACAACCCAGATGTCCCTCACCAGAGGAATGGATATAGAAAATATGGTACATTACACAATGGAGCACTACTCAGCTATTAAAAATGATGACTTCATAAAATAAAGGCAAATAGTTGGAACTTGAAAATATCCTGAGTGAGGTAACCCAGTCACAAAAGAACAGACATGGTGTGTACTCACTGGTAAGTGGATATTAGCCAAAAAGAAGCTCAGAATACCCATGATACAACTCACAGACCACATGAAATCCAAGAAGAAAGATGATCACACCTAAGTGTGGATGCTACAGACCTACTTAGAAGGGGAAAGAAAATAATCTCCGGGAAGTAGAGGGAGAGAAGGATCTAGGAGGGAAAGAGGAGGGGGAGAGAAAAAGGGGTCCAGTTCAGATCTGAGAGGAAATGGTGGGAAAGTACAAAGGGTCAGGAATTTAAAAGTAGGTGTGTAGCAGTGGGGAAGGGGGAACTGGCAGTAGCCACTAGAAAGTCCTAGATGCCAGGGACCCAAGAGGTTCCCAGGACCCAACAGGGAGGACACTAGTCAAAATACTCAACAAAGTGGAGATAGAACCTGTAGAGACCATATCCAGTGGATAGGCATGGCCTCCAATTGAGGGATGGGGCCACCCACCCACCTCAAAAATATTAATCCAGAATTCATCCTTTCAAAAGGAAATACAGAGACCGAAGGGAAGGCCATTCAGAGACTGCCCCATCTAGGGATCCATCTCATCTGCAGACACCAAACCCAGACACTATTGCTGATGCCAAGAAGTGATTACTGACAGGAGCCTGGTATAGCTGTCCCCCTGAGAGGCTCTGCCAGAGCCTGACCAATACAAATGCGGATGTACACAGCCAAACATCGGACTGACCTCGGGACCCCAATGGAGAAGTTTGGGCAAGGACTGTAAGAGATGAAGGGTTTGCAACCCCACAGGAAGAACAACAATATCAACCAACCAGACCCTCCCAGAGCTCCCAGGGACTAAACCACCAACCAAAGAGTACACATGGGGGTGGGGGGGACCCATGGCTCCAGCTGGATATGTAGCAGAGGACTGCCTTAGCGGGTATCACTGGGAGGGGAGCCCCTTGGTCCTGTGGAGGTTTGATGCCCCAGGATAGAGGAATGCTAGGCCGCTGAGGCAGGAGTGGGTGGGTGGGGGAGCACCCTAATAGAGGTGGGGGAAGGGGAGGAGATGGGGGCTTGTGGAGGGGAAACTGGGAAGGGGGATAACATTTAAAATGTAAATAAATAAAATAACCAATAAAAAATGAAAAACAAATATCAAAAACCAAAGAAACCTCATGCTACTTTCGGTTTACTTTCTGTTCCTGAGCTCTCGGCTTCCTCTTCCTCTGCTTGCCACCTGCTGCCCTGCCTCTCCACCACGATGGATTCTTTTTATCCTTCTGAATGGAACCTTAAGCCCAAACAAACTATTTTTTCTTTAAAAAGCAACTACAAAAAAGAATCATTATGTTAGCACTGGTCCTGGACATGTCTTAAGTGGAAGCAGGTATACTGACTTCAACTGGCAAGCAGCCAGACATGCCTACACATGCATTTTCTCCCCATCAGAAGCAAATGATTAATCTTGATTACTGCAAACTAAAGTATATTAAAAATGATTTCTTTATAAAAGGTCTAGGAAAAAAAGGAGTATCTCTAAAATTTTCTAAGTTTTCTTAAGAAAGTTTAATTTACCATTGCAGGGGTGAGGGCACCCTTAATGATAAAACAGTGACTAAACTCACTTAAGGATAAGAGTAAGTTTATATTTTGTGAATTTTAAAAAATAAACATTTAAACTGGGCGGTGGTAGTGGACACCTTTAATCCCAGCACTTGGGAGGCAGAGGCAGGTGGATCTCTGCCTTTGAGGGTAGCCTGGTCTACAGAGCAAGTTCCATGATAGCCAAGGCTACACAGAGAAACTCTGTCAGAGGGTAGGAAGGACAAACAAACAAAAAACCCTAAACTAACATTTAATTTCACTTGATTTTGAAAAAAACAAAAAACAAACAAACAAAAAAAACCAAAACTGCTACTGTTACACTTTACAAAAATACTGGAAATTTCGCAAAATGCTAAGTTGGCACAATATTCTGAAGCAATGTCCAGTGTACTATTGCATGCCTTTAAATTCTCGTGCTCAGGAGGCAGAGGTAGGTGGATCTCCATGAATTCAAGGCTAACCTGGTCTATATAGTGAGTTCCAGGACAGCCAGAGAGATACAGAGACCCTATCTCAAAAACGAAAACCCCAAATAAAAAACAAACAAACAAAAAAACAAAAACAAACAAACAAAAAAACCAAGCAAACCAAACAACAACAACAAAAAACAAAACAAAAAGCCAAAAAAACCCCAAAACCCCAAACCCATAAAACCAAACAACAAAATCCCAAAATAAGCCAAAACTGAAAAAAAAATTTGTTCTGAAGCAGTCAGCAGTCTATGAATGAGGGGTAAATCAATATAACTATATTTTAACAGCAACATTTTTTTCACTCAATGTGGCATCTGTGACACGCATCAAAGAATAATACATTGGTCTTCCTAAAGACAGGAAACTATATATATATAACTTTCAAGTGTACCCATTTTGGTCTGTCACTTAACAGGTTGAATCATAGATAAAATTTTATACTTATGGACCAATGATGGGAAGCTTCTTGACCTAATGTTTTAGCAGATTCATAAATATACAAATATAATAAAACTTATATTTTTATAAGTTTTATAAAATTCAATTATTTTTAAGATGCTAATTGTATAAAGATTTGTTTTATTAAGTGAATCATAGGGCTCCTAAGGCCTGTAAAGGTCAGCATGCTCTCCTATCATTTCTTAACTTCCCCCACAAGAAAATGAAGCTGATGAACTCAGTGTCAGGACCGATTTTTCCATACTAATCCTTCACCATGACTCTCAATGATTCTAAATTATTAAACACCAGGCAAAAAGTCATCATGAGAACTAACATGGGTCTGCACAGATAGATAAGAGCAGACTTAGCTTTGGGAATGGAGTATCTTCCACATACGTTTTATTACATACAGTGTGCTTTCTATAGTGTACCTAAAATGCTACATTCTATTTAACTATGGGATCAAGAATAGTTCTCTTTGCCAAAAATCAATATGGTGGCATTTTCTACCTCAGTAGAAGAAAAGATTTAAATGTATTTTACTATATTGTTATATATAGAATTATTATAATTTTGAATTTCACTCTGTTTTGCTTCCTTAAACATATTTTTTAACTTTCAAGATTTTTCAAGCATATAACATCATTCCTAGCATCTCCAAAGCAGACATACCTGTCCTGTTCCAGATCTCATTAAATATATGGCACTTTTCTGACAGTCCTTATCTTCACAGCCTGGCAGCAAGTGATCCATGTGTCCATCTCCATCTTCAAAGAGAAACATCAGGAGTCCATTGACAGTGCAGAATCAAGTGTTCATGTGTGATAGTTAAAGTCCCTACTTGTTAAATGAATCCATCAGTCTGGGTAACACCAAACAACTTGACGCACGGCTGTATAATGAAGGCGAGTCATTTAAAACATCACACAGGTCTTGGTCACTTATTACTTAGACTGTATCTTGCTTTGTTTTATTTCTGAGTCTTGTCTTAAATTGCAAACTTCTTTGTGGTTAGATGCTGTTATATGTAATTATTGAAATTAAGCCTGATTTAAAACTCATTTTAGAACTTATTTAGAATTATTAGTATTTATTACTGTTATTTCATTTGGAGACTCAACTCTGGTGCTTGTATGTATTAGACAAGTACTTCTATCCCTGACTCTGTTAACTCTGTTGAGAGAGAAGAAACACATGTATGCACACAGTAACACATTATTATATAGTCAATTTTAAATATGGAGGACTTATAAGTAGTTTTTAAGTCCCTTTTTTTCTGTGTAGAAAACTCTGTCCTCATGAGTTCCAGAGTTTTCTATACTTTGGCTTCTCAAAACACCCACATATTTTCACCAGTAAGGACACAAATGAAGGGTACACACACATTGCAGTTTGACTGGAACTTTATAGGTTACATCAGCCTGCCTGACAGGGGTTCTTCACATCTGACTGAAGTTTTTGCAAGAGTGCTATTATTCTGTACATACCTTCTGAGACAGATATACACCAAAGGCCCTAAGATCACCTCTTCTGATGCCCCTCATATATGAGGACCTCACTGTCTAAGAGTTAGAAAGCCTGCGAGCCTAGAGCTAAGTGTTTCTGTGATGAGATAGTAATTTAACCCTTAAATTCTGGGCATCTTTTGAGCTCTTTTAACCACTGATTTACTTGCTATGATTTATTCTGTCATTTCACTTGGGCCCAAAGTAATATTTACAGATGGATGGAAATCAAAGGATTATCAATACAGATATAGTCCTCACTGTACAGAGATATATGAAGAGAGGTATATGGCTAAAATAAGTTTATAACACCTCAACAATTCATTTAAACAGGAAAAAAAAATAGGCTTCATGGGATAAAGATTTAGCCAATGGAGTCTGACCTTAATATAAAGTACGTTTTCCAGATCACTTCAGTATTGTTTAAACAATTCAAGAGGCTAAGCATTAGAAGATAACATCCCCCGCCCCCCGGCTAGTCTCTGTTCTCCTCTACAGGGGTGGCCACTGGGGCAGTTTCCTGGGTACCCTTATATAAATACATACAGTACGTGCTTTGCAGTATACTCTATACAGTTTGGCTACCTTGAAAATTCAATCTACTATGTCTATTTTTTAAAATGTTTAAAAATTATGTGTATGTTTGATATGTGCCCAGTTTTATTGTAACCTGTTATGCATGTTTGGATGAAATACCTGGCAGGCCTGCTCTCTCCCAAAGGGAAATGGAGGAAGAGTGGATTTGGGGGTGAGGGGAGGTGCAAGAGGGGAAACTGGGAGGAGAGGAGGGAGAGGAACTGTAGTCGGGATGTAATATATGAATGAAAAAATAAATAGATAAATAGATGTATGTGTATCTCTGTGTGGTATGTTCCTATGTTCATAGCAGTGCAGGTAGTCATGGAGGGCAGAAGACGGTGTCAGATCACCTTGGAGCTAAAGTGACAGGCATTATGAAAGGGCTGATGTAGGTGCTGGGAACTGAACGTAGGTCCCCTGTAAAAGGAAAACACACTCTAAACTACTGAGCCATTTCTCTAGCCCCAATTAACTGTATCTTTGAGAGAGTTTGATATTGTTAAATTTGTATCTGGCTCATCCCTAGAATCCTGTTAAATTGTATAGGAAATATATTAATAAGCTCTGTTCTTAACTGATATACTAACCCTGAGTTTGTTCCAAGTCCAAATAATGTAACAATGAGTAACTCAGTATAGTTTTGTTTTAATCTATTGTGTAAATGACATAGCAATACTTGAAACAATACGTCACATTAAATTTTCTATCTAATTTCCATTAGGGGGCTCAGTTTTTTTTTTTTTTAAATTTTTTAAATTTTACATATGTGAGTACACTGTCACTGTCTTCAAACACACCAGAAGAGGACATCAGATCTCATTAGAGATGGTTGTGAGCCACCATGTGGTTGCTGGGAATTGAACCTCTGGAAGAGCATTCAGTGCCCTTAACTGCTGAGCCATCTCTCCAGCCCAGAGGGTTTATTTTCATACTTAAGACTCAAATGCCCAACTCTTACTAGCTGCTGACAAGTCAATTCTGACAGAAAATGAAGAAATATCAGAATTAAATGATATCAGACCAAATGGACTTAAGAGATATTTACAGAACATTCTATTCAAACATTGTAGAGTATAAATTATACAACTGTCTCTAAAATATTAAGGCATAACATTAGTCTTAACAAAAATAAAATTAAGGGGCAAGAAGGAAACCATTGAGATGTATACCAGTGAAATTTGAAAAAAAAAAAAAAAGCATTAGGTCTTATTTCAAAAAGACACAGTCCACTAAATTGGAAAAAATCTAAAAAGTTGATAAATTGAAGTATATGGCTACTAAAATTAATTCAAGATGAGTAAATGCTGTCAAACTAAAGCAGTAATTAAAAATGAGAAAGAGAGGAACAGGACCAAGCTCTTTATGAAGCTAGTAGCATTCTTATTCAAAATCAGACACAGACGAAACAAAAAGAGGAAATTACAAAGCAATTTCTCTAATAAATAGAGATGGAATTATTCTTAGCAAAATAGGTGAAAACCAAACTCAAGAATAAAACCAGTAGATCAGCATTCATTATTCTAATAAAGTTGGCTTCATTTTAGAGATGCAGGACTAATTCAACACATAAATCAATAAATGCTATAAATTGCATTCAAGGATAGAAATACCATAGCCATCTGTATATATGCAGAAAAGACCTTTGACAAAATCTAATACCTCATCTTAAGAAAAGTTCTTAACAGTAAAAGAACTGCTGGGGAAATCACCATCCCTGACCTCAAGCTATACTACAGAGCAATAGTGATAAAAACTGCATGGTATTGGTACAGAGACAGACATGTTACTCAATGGAATAGAATTGAAGACCCAGAAATAAAACCATATACTTAAGGATACTTGAACTTTGACAAAGAGGCTAAAAATATACAATGGAAAAAAAGAAAGCATCTTTAATAAATAGTGCTGGCCTAACTAGCTCTCTGTATGTAGAAAAATAAAAATAGATCCATATTTATCATCTTGCACAAAGCTCAAGTCCAAGTGGATCAAGGACCTCAACATAAAACCAGATACACTGAATCTAATAGAAAAGAAAGTGGGAAAGAGCTTTGAATTAAACAGAACTCTAAAATTTATAAATGGGACCTTATGAAACTGGAAAGCTTTATAAGTAAGGCAAAGGACATTGTCAATAGGACAAACCGGCAACCTACAGACTGGGAAAAAAAATCTTCACTAACCCCACATCTGATAGAGAGCTAATATCCAAAATACATAAAGAACTCAAGAAGCTAACCATCAAAAAACCAAAGAACCCAATCAAAAAATAGGGTATAGAACTAAACAGAGAATTCACAATAGAGGAATCTTGAATGGCTGAGAAGCACTTAAAGAAATGTTCAAAGTCCTTAGTCATCAGAGAAATGCAAATCAAAATGACCCTGAGATTCCATCTTATACCAACTAGAATGGCTAAGATCAAAACCTCAGGTGACAGCACATGGTAGCTAGAACGTGGAGAAAGAGGAACACTCCTCCATAGCTGATGGGATTGCAAACTGGTACAACCACTGTGGAAATCAATCTGGAGGTTCCTCAGAAAATTGAAAATAGATCTACCTTAAGACCCAGCTATACCACTCCAGAAAGATGCCCCACCATGTCACAGAGGCACAAGTTCTACTATTTTCATAGTGGCCTTGTTTGTGATAGCCAGAAGCTGGAAACAACTCAGATGTACCACAACTAAGAATGGATACAGAAAATTTGGTTTATTTACACAACTGAGTATTACTCAGCTATTAAAAACAAAGAATTCATGAAATTCTTAGGCAAATGGATGAAACTAGAAAATATCATCCTGAGTGAGGTAACTGAGTGAGGACATGTATGGTATGTACTCACTAATAAGTGGATATTAGCCAAAAAAGGTACAGAATACCCAAGATACAGTTCACAGAACCCAAGAAGGCTAACAAGCAGAAGGGCCCAAGTGAGGATGCCTCAGTCCCAATTGGAAGGGAGAAGAAAACAATCACAGGGTGGCGGGGAGGTTGGGTCCTGAGTGGGAAAGAGGACAGGAAGGGGAAGAGGGGAACCTGATCAGGTATTGGGTGGGAAAAAGGACTGAAGCCCTGAGGGTCATCAGAAAGAATGGAAACAGGCAACCTCAGGAAGCAGGAGGTGGGGGACCCTCCAGAATGTACCAGAGACCTGGGAGGTGAGAGACTCTCAGGACTCAAAGGGACTAAAATACCGTACAGTGGGCAGAGGGAACTTGTAGAGCCCACCTTCAGCAGAAGGATGGGCATCAAGTGAGAAATGGGGTTGCCATCCCATAGTCAAAAACTCTGATCCAGAATTGTTCCTGTCTGAAAGAACTATAGGGACAAAATAGAGAAGTGCCTGAGGAAAAGAAGGTCCAGCAAGAGGTCCAAAGTGGGATCCAGCTCAAGGGGAGGCCCAGGCCTGACACTATTACTGAGGCTATGGAGTGCTCACAAAAAGGGGCCCATCATGACTGCCCTGAAGACCCAACAAGCAGTTAAAAGAGTCACATGCAGATGATTACACCCAACCAATGGACAGAAGCTGGTGATCCCTGTAGTTGAATTAGGGAAAAGCTGGAGGAAGCTGAGGAAGAGGGTGACCCTGTATGAGGAACAGCAGTTTCAATTAACCTGCACCCCCAAGATCTCTCAGACACTGGACCACCCACCAGGCAGCATACACCAGCTGATATGAGGCTCCCGACACATATATGGCAGAGGACTGCCTGGTCTGGCCTCAGTGAGAGAAGATGCACCTAACCTTCAAGAGTCTTGAGGCCCCAGGGAATAGGGAGGCCTGGTAGGGTGGAGTGGGGTGGGGTAGGGTCATCCTCTTAGAGATGGGGTGGGGGGAGGGTTAGGTAGCTTGTTTTTATTTACATTATTTTTTTGTTTTAACCCTTGATGTTCAAGAAAATCTCTACAAAAACATTAGATAAATATAAAATGAAGAAACAGTGAGCAGTGAATTCACATGACAGAAATATCATCTATAAAACTACCTGAGAAAACTACCAAATAGATACTACACATAGTTAAAATACTACACATAGCACCAAACCCCGGGGAAGAAGAGAATCCCCATTACTAGACTGTAATAGTGAAATGTCCACTTTGTAACAATGTCGACATCCAAAGCACAGAGCACACAGAGAGCAAGAGAAAACAGTCTACTCAATGAAGCAAAATTAAATTACAAAGAACATCTTGCTGGAAGACTTACCATCAAACTTACCAGGTTAAAAACTCAAAAATGTGACCTGAAACAAGTTCAAAAGCAAAGGAAATATGACCAGGAACGTGGTAGCTATGAAGAAAATCACTTATGAACAAGATGATATCAAGAGAGATTAGTTCAGTGGAGAGTGAGAAAGGTCAGTGGCAGAGACAGGACAAACACTGGAGGACAGCACAACTGACATCAAGTGTGATGAGCAGAAGAAAAAATGAAGTCAGATGAACAGGCCTCAAAGGTTCTGTGAGGCACTAGTAAGCAAATCTCCAGACAAGCAACTATCATGAGCAAGGAATACTTAAACTTCCCATTCTCATCAGGAACCCTGGGGCCAGAAGACAGAGATGATGTATCTAGTCATCACAGGCCACAGGCCACACAGGTGGATGTTTGGGAGGGCTTGCTGTGAAAGCATGAGGAGGAGTGCTCAACCACCATGACACAGGACACTCAGTTCACACATGGGAGAGATAACAGTAGATGGCTCACATGTAGACTGTTAGCTCAAAGGAGAAAAACAGGGTTACCATGATGCCCTGGCTCCCCAAATTTGATGAGCAAGGGTAAAAAATTCCGTATATTTGTACTTACTACTTAGGAAAGAATATTCAGATAAAGTTAGATCCTGGTCCCAAATGAGGAACAACAATTTGGCAGTAAGCCATAGCTAAAAAACTGACTGAATTCAAAGGGAAATGAAGGATTTTCTTTTTAGGAGGCCCCCAATATGTAATAGAAACTTAATAATGGGCTGAATTTACTTTGATGAGAAAGTATTAAAATCTTTCAAAACAGCAATCTCATGCCAAGACAAATCAACACTTAGTGAATTTTATAACACATTCATTTCTGTTTAATTCTGGTTCCCCCCCCCCCCGAAACTAAAAAACAAATAAATATACCTTCAAGAGCTACACATGTATGGTTTTGAAATGGGTAATTTAAAAAAATGGTCATATAGTATAAAAACTTTTTCAACTGAACCACCAACCAAAGAACATAGAGAGATGGACCTAGGCTCCCCTGTACATATGTAGCCGATGTACAGCTCAGCCTTCTTGTGGGTCCCCCAACAACTGGAGCAAGGGCTGTCTCTAAAACTGTTGCCTGTCTATAGAATATGCTCCCCTAACTGGGATGCCTTGTCTGGACTCAGTGGGAGAAGAGACATCTAACCCTGCAGAGACTTGATGTGCCAGGGTTGGGGAATACCCAGGGGGACCTCCACCCTCTCAGAGAAGGGAAGGGGGCAGGGACTGTGTGAGGGCAGTGATCATGATGTAAAGTGAATTAAAAAGGAAACTTTTCTAAGAGTAAAGCCATCAAAGGTATAAAAAAATAGAAGGAAAACATCAAAATATTATATATGGTTTAAAACCCTTAAAATTTTATACAGCAGAAGTTCACGGTTGGTTGTTGTGGTGGTTTGAATAAAAATGGCTCCCATAGGCACATAAGAAGTGGCACTATTAGGAGGTGTGGCCTTGTTGCAGTAGGTGTGGCTTTATTGAAGAAGTGTGTCACAAGGGGTGGGTTGTGAGGTCTCAAGTCACATCTCTTCCTGCTGCCTGTGGATCCAGAATGAAGAATTTCAGCTCCTTTCCCAGCATCATGTCTGCCTGCATTACCCCATGCTCCCAGCCATGACAATAGCGGACTAAAGCTTTGAACTGTAAACCAGCCCCAATTGAATGTTTTCCTTTATAAAAAGAGTTGCTGTGGTCATGGTGTTGCTTCAAAGCAATAATACCCTAACTAAGATAGATAGATGTGACTATCTATCCACAATGATAGATAGTCACATATCGTAGGAACTGGTGAAGAAGAGGGAAGTATGTGAAGCACATGTGTGACACACAAAGCTGATACAGAACCAAGCATCACTTCCTGTCTCTGCTACTCTCAGCCTAGCTCTTGAGCATGCTTCTCAGCCTCTGAATCTCTACCACCCAACTGTATAGTGGAATAAATAATAGTTCTTGTCTCAGAGAGATTTGGAAAGACCACTTGAAACACATATATAACACTGCTGCATCCCTAGAGATGGGGATTTGCTGTCTAGATTGGTCTTGAACTTGGCTCAAGTGATCTTCCTGACTCAGCCTCCTATGTAGGTTGGTTAATATCATTCACCACTCTGCCTGGCTTGTAACAACATTCTTATAAAAATAATTCTTGATATAAAAGTTATTATTAATATGAAAGAAAAGTAAACATTTGCATATCCTAATTTCTAGATCCTTTCCATGTTACTGATATATATATTAAAAAAAACTTAAAAAATTCCTACCAATTGAAACTACTAGAACTATGGGGTAATGTGATGGTAGGCCAGAGAAGATTAAATACATATAATGTCCATTTGTCTCTATGTGTGCTACTATGGAAGGGAATAGGGACAAGGAATGACCTTGTCAAAGCTGCTAATGGAACAGAATGCTCAGGGGAAAAGGAAAGTAGCAAATGGTATTCTTACCATCTACCTACTCTTTCAGTATTAATTCAACTTACCTACCTATGTAATCCTCTGTTCAGCGCTTCGGTGGGTGAAGCACAGAGGACTTATGTACACATCTACAATCCAAGAAACAACACAGCTCTGATTTTCCTAATCATTGCATTTCAACAGAGTGAAAACTGCTGAGTTTACACTGAAGAAAAGAAGTATTAACAAACAGCCAGACTTGTTTGAAAATAGTACAGGGTATTTAGTCCCTCCATAACATTCACAGACTTCTGCATTGCTCTGTCTGATGTCAGGGGATTCTTTTCAGGTATAATTTGCCAGAGAGAAATACATTTTACCATTGTCTTAGATGTATGAATCTATTAGAGCTAAGAATAGACAAGGTGTCTTCAGTAGTCACTATTATAGTGCTGTAGAAATCAAAGAATGAAGAGACTGTGAAGTTCACAGGGCACTGAAATGGGTTGTTCTACTAATCAGAGAACAATTACAGTGACACATTCACAATCATGTGGTGTTATATTACTAAATACTGAAGGTATCTATTAAATTAGGAAATCATATGTACAACAGTGTAAAAGATATCATTATTCTATAGAAATTCTATATTCAAAGGGGTAATTTTGCTTTCACACTTACAGACATTGTTAAACAGGTTAAATATGCAGTAGTTTTGGGACTGAGGTATAGCTTTATAAAAACCTCATGCATAAGTTAAGAATTTATCATATAAAAACCTATACATATAGGCTTCAGACCATACTGAGTTCCAGTTTTTCCTTAAAAGTATCTAACCAATGTAAATGCTGAGTATGTATTAAAAAACCCAAGAATCTAACATAGTAATTTTATAATTTTTATACAAATTTCTCTTAGTGTCTCTTCCTGTTACTATGGTTAAACACCTAGACAAAAGCAGCTCAGGAGAGAAGGGTTCATTTCGGTTCATAGTTCCAGGTTACACTTCATCAG